>NW_026640754.1:4495000-5695000 GCF_028554395.1 Pezoporus wallicus
AAGAGGAGGCATTTGGCAACATTTTCAGTTGCTTAAAACCACAAGTGTCATGTTCATCACTTGTTCAGTACTTGCAAGTTGTATGCTATTTGACGGGATGTTTATCACCATGGTATTAATATCTTGGATCTAGTTCTGCCAGTTTTAATGTTGTTATGGACCATTTACTGAGAAAAGCATTGCACAAAGTAAAAAAGCATGGCAAAATCTGAAGGCACTGTGGGAGTATTTTTGCCTCAAAGGAGGACTTTGATGGGGTAGCATCAAGAAACAGCAATGGAACAGCTGTGGGTTTCTTTTTTTTAGAGGAAGTCCTGCTTGCTTCATTGCAATGTGTGAAAAGACTCGTAGTTTAAACACTTTACCATTTAAAGTCTGTCTTCACAGTTTATGAAGGAACTAAAATAAAACCCCATCAGCATTTTACATAGCTCATGGAGATGAGTGTAAAACCTAGACAGAGAAAAACATGTAATGCTGGATTATGGGAAAAAGGCTTCTCAGTCCAAAGGGAAAAAAATATCCAGAACACAAGGATCCACAAGAAATGTGTTTCAGGACCTCTCCTTTCACCTCTGGCAGCACTTTAAAAGCTGGTGTTGGCTTTTTTATGATGCCAGGGTTGTCACCACTTTAACAGGATGAGTGTGGAGCTGAGCTTAAGGCTGTGCAATATAGTAATTTTTGCAGATTTTATTGGTAAGATTGAAGGAGAGCCAGCTTCAGTGAAGGGCAGCTCATCTTACAGCCAGAATCCAATGTCACCAAGTCCAGTGTGCTTATACAGATAGATCCTTCATTGCTTCCTCTTGCTTAACTCATTCAGTGACCCTCTGTACAGAAAAGAGGTCAGCATCTGCCCCTTTTGGTCTTTTAGTCTGTTAGCCTGTTAGTAGGTAAGAGAGCCAAAATATCGAGCATTACATCCCAAAATAACCATTGCCCTTTTGAGTATATCAGTCACCATAAAACAAAGACATTCCTAAGGAATAAGCATTCCTTTGAGTTTTCAAGGTGTTCTCTGCAAGCAGGTACAAATCTCTACAAGATTTGTCAGCTTTTGGTGGTTTTGGTAAATATCAAGAAGTTCAGTCTAAAGATTTTTTTTCTTTTACCCTCATCCTTCCCTGTCTTAGAGTAAACTTTCAGGTTACTTCACCACCATGTTTTTAATAGACCATTTCAGGCATAAAGAGCAGCACAATGTGATTGATATTTGAGAGAAGCTCAGAGAGACCAGGTTTCTTAGAAAACAGCATGGAATGACAGTATGGGAAGATTTCACATGGTACAATGAACATTTCCTTTGTTATGTACATCTATTGATATTATCTTAGTTTGACCTGTCCAGAGATTTCGAAAGAGAAGTTCACTTTAGTCTTCCCAGCTTTATCTTTGCTTCTTTTTAGGTTCTGCTTACAGAACCAGCACATTAGTCACACTCCTTCTACACCATTCTAAACCTCTACCTTCCTTCTAAACCTCAAACAAGTTGCCAGCGGGACCTGAGTCATGTGTGGGCCTTGTCATGGCCTTTTTCTAAATAGCTGGAATACTTTTTTCCTGGTAAGATGACATTATAAAGGGGTGCAGTTGTGTAGGAGGTTTTGATATAACTTTAAAATTACATTTAATCTCTACGCATGTAAGATTTCTGCAAGGAAATTTCTTGTATTTTGATGACAGTAGTAAAGAATTATGTCAAGGCATTTTTGTCTGTGTTGTGCATAACAGAATGGCCATTTCAGTTCTTTTTTTTTAATCACAAAAAAAGATACTGAAAACAATGCCCAGGAATGCTAACAAGCAAGAAAGAGGAAGTTATATTCGAGCTACTTTGTGCCCTCCTCCCCTGTGACATTACCACTAGCATCTTGACCATTTTGGTTACTACTGGAGGGGAAAAACCTCAAATCCTTTCCTGATCTTGGAAGGGCTCCAAAACAGAGCACATATTCCTTGCTTAAAAGTGACCTGTTTCAGTTTTTTTCTTAATCCCTGCTAGATTCTGGTTTGCCATTATTAAAACTCCACAACGAAGCATTTACTAGCTTTGTCCCTATATTTACAATACCTTTTGACTGAGATGTCTAAGAGCTTTAAACATATGCTTTAAGCAGTGAACGGTTGGCGCTGACATTTGTTACAAATCTTTTCAGAAGGCCTTGTGGAATCGTTCTAATCCGGGAAGAGCCACTGACTCACTGTGTGATCTGACAGAGTGACATATCACTTGACCTCAGTCTCAGCAGCTGTAGAACGAGGTGGAAATACGGGGCCTGACAGAAAAGCAGAGGGTGTCTTTTGGCAGAGCTTTCCACAGCAAATAAGTTTCAAATCCACGGCTTGGCTTCTTTCTTATTCCTCCAGAAGTCTGAGATGAGTTTTAGATCAAAAATAGGGTTTGCAGCATTTCTTCTTGGCAGCGGGAAGACGTGTGAAGCAGTCATATTAGTTACTTGTGGTGGCATAAAACGCCAAGGCTGGGGTTTACAGATGGGCTGAGAAGGCGACCTCCGACTTAGTAATTTTTGCAGGCCGGAAACAGAAGTGGTTCAGCCAAAACCGTTCCTTCCTTCCCGCCCCTCTGCGAGCCACGAGGCAGCTGCAGTAGGGTACGCGGTGACCGCCGCAGCTGCCTGCAGAGGGGTTCGGCCGCCGCCGCTGCCGCGCCGGGAGCTGCAGGGGGCGCAGCGGTCCCGTGCACCTGCACCGGCCCGGCCCGGCCCGGCCCGGCCCGCGGGGCTGAGCAGCAGGGGGAGCGGCGAGGGGTTTGCTGCGGCGAGGAAGGATGTGGTGTGCGAGCAGAAGGGAACATCCGCACTTTGCCCCCGATGATTTGTGGTGGGAAAGTGGAGGGGTTGTTCTGGGGGGTTTTGTTTTCTTTTATTTTCTGTTTGGTTATAGGTGCTGTCAGATACAGTGCGTTGCATTCTCCATGAGATGGCTATGGGTGCTTTAAAACAGCAGATGAAACGCTATCCCATTCTGCCAGCCCCAAGTATGGGAGCTCTGGTAGAAGTCCAGCACTTGCAGCAGCAGCGCTTTCCCCTGCCAAATTTCCTGACATTGACATTACCAGTGTTCAGACCTCAACTAGCTCATGACCGAGGGCAGCCTTAAACAAAATGCCATTTCCCTGCCCATTCCGCATGTTTACATTTAACCTTAAGTTTCCTGCTATTTATTCATGTGAAATTTCTTCCCCACCTTAGCTGTTCTGTCTTATAATTGGGTAGATCTTAAACATTACTTAAATATCTGGAAAGCCACTCTAGTTTGCATCTGGATAGCCCCTCTCTGCAGAGAAATCTTTGGTGGGCATAGTACTTCTGCTGGTGCATCTCTTTGCTGTACACTGCAGAGCAGAGGGAGAAGGGAGGCAGCTAATGGTGGCCAGGGGGACCTGGACTCTTGTGAGCCTTGGTCTGGAGAGTGACCTGGTGAGGCAGGGGACTGAAAATGTGGGAGGGAGAGCCCTTCTAGCTGATGAAACTTTAAGACGGACTTAAGGCTGCTGTAAGATATTTTAAACCAAACTGTCCAATATCAACAGGAGTTTAAGGAGCAAACAGAAGGGTCCATCCTCAGGTACATGACATGCCCAAGCAGCATGAGCTAAACTGGAAATAAGTGCACAAAAGCAGTCTCATTCCAGGCTGTAGCACAGCTTCTGCTAGAGCTGTCTGGCACAGCCTCAGGAGCTGACGTCCTGCTTGAACTGTCATGTCCCACTTGCATTCCTGAGCCATCAGACGACAGCATGTGGATGCGCAGGCAGCAGTCAGCAGCACATGCCAAGCAAGTTTCGTACAAAAATAGAAACACAATAGATCTTTCAATTTTCCAGTGCGTCTTCCCCAGTCCTTACCCGTTTTACTTACAGTGAAATGTAGAGGCATGTGAGGTGCTGTGTCCTAGTTGCACTTGGTCTGTGCACATCTCAGGGTGTTCTGATCTAGTTTTAATCCAGGCAAAACCAAGTAGTTTTGATTTGAGTCTGGCCAAAAGTTTGAAGCAGTCATATTGTAAATGGGGTGTTGGTTTGTGCCTTTTTCATAATTCTGCTATTCAGATTTTGCTCCATCTTATTCTCATATAAATCAAACTGAATGAACTTGAAGGTCTGAAGCAATTACAGACCAAGGAATCTTAAAAGTGCCAGCCCATGGGAAGATACACCTGCCACATCCCTTTTCTTGTGTGTACCAGCCATCTTACTATTGATCTCATTGCTGTTAGTGACCTGGTGCCTCAGGCACAGACAGTTGCACTTGGGTGCCTGACTCCTCTAATTTCAGCTGCTGGGGCAGTTGAAGCATGACAGTTCAAATCATTCCGGGCCAGGAGTACATAATGTACATCCCATGCATAATGCCACTGCTACCTTTGGATGGCTTCACCTACTCATACAGTTTAGAATTAGGTATTTAGTTGCTTCCATTTCTCTGTGACAACTAGGCTATTATAACTGGACAGTTCTTTAAAAATAAAAATGAATTTCCACTACAACCTTTAATTTAAGGTGCCACGAACATAAAAATAAACAAGTTACATTCTGTTTCTGATTTTCAGACACTTGTACATGAATTGCCAATAGACCAAGAGCAGTTAGGACCTACAGAATATTTTTGTTATTTTTATTTCATAATTTCATGCTGGTTTTCTAACACGGCTTTGAATTACCACTGTGACTTCCTGTATTTCTGTGAAGAAGAAGAAAGAAATGTTCTCCATCCCAGGGATATGTGATGCCATACTTGCTTTTTTTTTTTTTTCCTTTTGTTCTTGATTTTCTAGAGGGGATGTCTCATGAAAAAAAGAGTCAAAGATGATAACAGTTCTAGGCAAAACTCTTGCATCATTTAGTCTAGGTTTCTGAATTGGGTAATACAGCTTTCTATGTATTTACACTTGACTTTCAATTAACTCTTGGATGTTTGCAGCAACGTCATCTCAGCAGTCAGGGAGACTTTGTGAAGCTGTTTCCTTCATTTAGTAGCCTACCATAAGATTTAAAATTTGATCTATAAATTTTGCCTTTTTATTTTTCCCTGGCAGCTTCTAATCAATATAAAATGTGAAAATACCCTTTCCTTTAATTGTTAATGTGTTTGATTGTGTATAAATTGTATTTTTATGTGCTAATCCCAGATAAAAGTGTAGGAAACAGCATGTATGTTATCTCTGGAATGGGCAGAGTCTTTATAGAATGATATTACTTCTGTAGACTTTTTAAGGGGCTCTGTTCTGGTGGTATTCAGCAATATGATTTCTGCTTCCATTATTTTTTTCCCTGTATGTCTTCCCTTTAAAGTAAACCAAACCAAATTATGTAGGACCACTAGGAAATTCTTTGAGAGGAAGGCTGCAATATGCATCTGTACCAGTCAAACAACTTTCTAATTCCCAGTTTATTTCCTGAAGACACCTAAATAGGGCTGAGCTGCTGGGTGTCTGAACTTCTTCCTGCTCTCAGTATTTTATCTGTTATCTCAAACACTGTTCAGAAGACCCTATACTGTATAAAAGAGCATACAGAAATTGTGACCAACCACACAGTGAGTATATTAAAGGTTCATCCTCCCTCCTGCAAAACGTATTTAAGGTTGTTTAATATTGTAATTTTTGAAAAAAAAAAAGTCCAGAAATGGGCTTTTTTCCCCTTTTTTTCATAACTGAGAAGAGCATTCCCATTCAGGGAGTGGGTAGTTCAGAACACTCTAGTGTTTCAGACCCTCTGATTTTGAAGCTGGGGACTAACTCAGTAGTGCTTGCGCATTTTGAGTGGGAGGGAAAATGTTAAGTGTACTTGAAAACGCTTGTGTGCTAGACACCACCATCATGGACCAGACCCCAAAGGGCAGGTTTACACTGCACTTTCCACCTTTGTGTTTGTCTTACTGAGTGTCTAATCAGCTAAGCCAAACTTCCTTTACTCTAAGGAGGGTTCTTTGGGCCATTTCATGATGTATTTATTAGTGCAAACTATCTGTTCAGCTTCAACAGGATTTTTTAATAACAACTTTCTTAACATTGTTCTGCTTTTGCATGTCTTTTTATGATCTTCTGCATTTTTGTCCCCCTTTACCTTTAGCTTTTCTGCTGAAAACTGTTACAACAATAGTGATCATCTATTTACATGGGCTTTGCTTTTTCTTAAGAATAGATCTTTGTGTTTCAGTAAGATCTGTGGATCTATTTTGAAATATCTGTTGTGAAAAAGACAACATTTTCATTTGAAAGGCAGCATAATATTCTGGTTTGTCTCATCACTTACTCTGCCTTTTAATTGCTGTAATTTTTTTCTCCCTGCAGGAGGTTTAAACATCCATGCACTGAATAGAGAAATAGCACATTAATTTCACAGTGACTTTACACAGTGAAGGCTGTTATTTGTAAAATGCAAACATCCCAGAAGTCTTTAACAACTAGTTGTAGCTGCTGCACCTTGAACTTGGTGACAGGACTTCCCCAGAGCCTACTTGGACTGCCTTCCTCTGGCTCAGAGAGAAGGTTGGTTTCCTCATGTTACTTCATAGCTGCTGAAGTGCTACCTTCCTTTTCTAATTTTCCTTTTTGACGTATTTCCAATATCTGTAGGTATTTATGTACAAACAGGTATCCTCATGTATGACTTCCACTGCCTCTTTACTGAAGGCTAGCTGAGAAAATCTCTGGCACCATCCTTTGCCTTCTGCATTGTGAAAATACAAGGGATTTCAACAGCTTGGCTGCCTGAACTGGGGAGTACTGAGAAGCTCTATGCAGAATGGCTCTGTGAAGACAAATCTTAAACCAATGGCAGTATTAGAATTAAGAAAATTAATAAGGCAAATTAATAATTGTAAGATGTGATACATCTTAAATACAGATGTAATAGATGCTCTGATCTCTGATTTACATGCATGAAAACAGAGGCAGAAACTGTGCCTGTGTGCATCCTTAAGTGCCATAGCAGAGATGCAAGTAGAGCACAGCCTTTCTTAGCATCCTACGTACCGGTCCCCACAGTCTCTGAAGTGAAAGAGTTCTTTTAATAACCGGACACTGAAACAAACACAAAATGTTAGAGAAGTTGTATACTAAGTATTTCTCTTGTGAGCTGCAACTGTATCCATTTGAAATTATGAGCAAGAAGAGATTTGGCCTGTGATGCTTGTTCCTGAGATGACTGAGCTCTTAATGCTGTATAACTCTGCTTTTGGGTCCAGCCTTTTTAAAATGCACCCTTACAGCCCATGGAGTGAGACCATAGCCCCACAGGCTCCCTGGTTACTGTGTGCCAAAGGCTGTGGAAGGTAACTCACAGCATTTTAGTGACATGCTGGCATTCGTATTGACCAAATTCATCCTCACACATCAATGTTCAAGGGAGAAAGGAGGTCTTTCTGGCCCCAGGGAGCAAACAGACTTTCAATATGGCTTGTGTGTGATTTTTTTTGCATGGCCTGGGAAACTCACTCACTGAACTTTCAATCTGAGTTAATGTTTTAAATGTAGTATTACCAAACACATTTGTTCTTTAAAATGCCATCTATTTTTCACTTGAGTAGCTCTTACTCCAAAGTAACATGGAGAAGGCTGGTTTTGAGAAGAAGCCCTAGAACTGGCCAAGAGGAGGGAAATGCCATGTTTGAAGCAGAAGCCTGTGAGATAGCATTCTGCATAAACCTGCCAGTCTGATTTCAAGATGTGTATCATGGGGCAGTTTTGCTATCCCCAGCACCACTACTGATGCTTGTCGTGGAGAAAGAGAATCCATTATGATCTGTCCTGGCCAAATATCTACAGTCCTTTTCTGGATTTAGTGAAAAATCCGCCTTACCAGCCAACCTTCAAGTGTATCTCTGCAAAAGGACGTAAAACCCAGCAGGACTCCCTTATCACATGGCATTAACTGACATGACACTGACATTTTAGATATGTGTGACTTCTTGCCTCCAACCCCCATGCTGAGATCTCATGTTCCTTTTTTCCACAGGGTCATGTTGTACACAGAGTCCCCACTGTGGCTTTGCACTGCTGGGTCAAGGGAAACATGAGATAACAATTTTTACCCTTTCCTAGTAATGGTTAAATTTGGAGAAGGAAAAACAAAAGGTGTTTGTGGATATCATCTTTGAGATTGGTTTTATAAATAAGTGCAAAATGGAAAGATGGACCCTTTCCAGCGCTTTTGACCTCCTGTACCTTTAAGAGAGGGGTAGTGGGATGGCATCTAACAGGCTCTGTAGCTGTCCCAGATTTTAACTGTTTTCTTCTGAATAGCAAGTGTGTGATTCAAAGAGGGCCTGGCAAAAGCTTGGTGTATTTTTGCAGTAGCAGCACTGGAAATACTTAATGGATGTATGAGATCCAGCATCCATGTAGACTGTTGTTGTTTTCTGCAACTTTCTGTAAGTTTGGGGAAAACTTAATAAGTACTGTTTCTCTTTCTTTCTTTAAAAGAGACAGGGCGAGAAAGCCTGCATTTTCTGCCATTTCCCGAGAGGCTTTTTATCTGTTTAAACCAACTAGGGATTTTTCACATATTGACATAAGCATTCATTTGCTAATTTGCTGGACATTAAACTGCACAGCGTTCTTGAATGAGACTGGAATACTTGGGTACTTAGTGCTGCGCAGAGCCCACATCATTCCCAGTACACATATGGTTTTCCTCCTCTATCTCCTAGATAAAAGTCACTGTTTGATCGCCTTAAGGAAAAGAATGAGTTAAATGGACCAATATTCTAGCCTTGGCTCTAAAACTGGGCCTTTTCAGAAACTCCTCAGCACCTGCAGCAGCTAGGTCATTTGCACATACATAAATAAATAAATTAACAATGAATAAATAATTTAATCCCACCACACAATGCCACCTTGCAGATCTGATCCTTTGCTCCCAGTGAATTTGTCCATTCCTAATTCTTTTTGATAAAGTCCTCAGATACTTGCTGACTGTCAGTCTAATTTTCTTATTGTTTTCGCTTGATTAGTTCTGTATGACCTAAGGTCGCCCTTAAAATCCACATCTCTCGTGAAGACTCCGAAAGGCCTTCTTTTTTTTCAAAGGGATGGAAAGTGCCTGCCATTTCTCCGGACAAAAGCCTGGAAGGTTTTCAGTTATTAGCCTCCCAAAGCACCCCTTTCGCTCACCCAAGCGCAAAAAAAACTCATTAGGGGGCACCTTTCTTTCTGGCTTCTTTATCTGATGCATGTAGGGTTTACGTGTTTCAAGATTTGCACGTCTTGGATGAATTTGGACAGCCTCCCTTTTAACCCTGCCGGCCCGTGGTTATGCCCACCACAGACGTTCACCGTAGTTCCATGCCCTTAACCACCTGGAGATGCTCCGTCTTCTTAAAAGCTGCTTTACACCTCGCTCTGTGGTGAACAGAAGACACTTCAGCATGCTGCTGCACTTTAAAGCCATGCTCCCGTGGGGTGCAGTGGAAAGGCAGGCAAGGCTGCCAGCTGCCAACAAGCTCCACATTTTGAGCTCTGTGATTAAAATACAAAATCAAAGTTAGTGTCTCACTCATGCAACCCTTATTATCGTCAGAGGGATTTACAAGACTAAGGCGGTAGAGCCCTGAGAGCCTGCTGTGGCTGGGCTGCATTATGCCCAGGCCTGCTTATTCTTTTTCAAGCAGCAAGGTAAATACTCTCATATTGGCTGAGTTGCCTTCTTGAGACATGCCAGGTGGGCTAGAAAGAGTCCTTAAAGATATGTCCTCATACACATTATATCTGGGCATCTTGCCTTTCACAGGGAGTGTGCAAAGTCGCTGTCTCCTTCATTCACTTAGGCTGGCAGAGGTTATAAATCAGGACAGCATCTGATCTGCCGTACTTAAACAGTACTGCCCAGCAATGCTATAGATATGGTTACCTTTTAAAAAGAAAAACAGCCTGAATTTTTGCCAGCAGCAAAGGGATGTTTCTCATTCACCTGGGCTCTGGTATATTTGTTAAGGACAGACATTGTGTGATTGAAAAGAGAGGTAGGAGCAAACCAGTTACGCTTCTCTTTCAGAAAAGGGCTGCCTAGTCTCTTTGATGAGGGACCTCAGCTCAGGCTGGGCTCTGAGTCTAAAGAGGAGAAAGAAGCAGAGAAAGAGAAGGAAAATAAGCAGATCCAAAGTGCATAGGTGGAAGATGTCCTGGGCAGGTATAGAAAAATAGGTGCCGCAATACTACTTCTTTTTGTCCTGAAGAGCAGCTTGTCTTCCACTGGAGTAGAACTGTGATCCCTCTGGGTTAACATTTGGTATGAAAGCTCAGGGCTGCAGCTGAGGTCCTGCTTCCAAGCAAGCAGGTGACAATTTTGTGGTAACTAATCTTGGTCCTGGCCATTTTCAGGGATATTGTCCTTGTCAGGTTGGAAGAATGCACCATTATGACCACTATTTTTTTTTCCTAACTTAGCAGTTCCTCTGAAATCCCCCTGATACCACAACGTTACCTCAGTCTGGTTTTCCTCTTAAATCTGCTTCCTCTGAAATCTGTGTGAATCCTTATTCAGAGGATTTTCTACCTGAGCAAGCATCAATTTACCAATCTGATATCTGTTGGCGTAAAGCTGTGATCCTTACAAAAATTTCCAAAGAAAGACATCAGTTTGCTGGTTAAGTCCACAGTTATTTGGCTAATAATTAGAATAAATTTCTATTTTTCTTCAGAATAGTCACTATCTATTGATGTTGCTCATTTCAGTAGCATTACTTTTCATCTTTTGGAGTACTGAGGGAAGGTTTGACATCCAGCCAGAAATAGCATGTGAAGTCTGCAAGCTTGAGAAACTTATTCTATGATTCCATGGCACACTGTATTTTCAGGAGTTTGTGAGACATTTGGCTGCTCCTTGAGCTCTGCATGTTTTCCCATTGCTGAGCATTTTCCACCCTGAAAAGGAGCTGGTATCTTAAGGTTATGAAAAAACTCAGCTGTGATTCTGACATCCTTCCTGGTGGTCAGGGTGTGGGTAAATCTAATTTATGTCAGTAGGAAAAAATGGTGGTTGTGGAACTGTTTATAACATGACGCACTGTTCCAAAAATGTAACAAAACTGGATGAGTAGGGGGTTCAGCACCAAAATAGCTCCTAAGGATAAGCTTTCTGTTACGCACAAAGCAGATCCTTCAGCAGCAAAACTAGCTGATGATAAATCCTTTAAAAAAGTATTGTTTTTCTAAATAAGGGATTAAATATTGTATATCCTGTAATGTATTGATGTGTGATGAAATGCCAGTTCTTAAGTACATTGCTATTATACAGGCATCTCGGAGGTAAGCCAGTGCCACGGAGGGGCTCAAGCTTCTGAGCTTGATATTTTGACAACCACAGAAAGAACATTGGCTTTTTGTGGATGGCTAATAGTTTTGTCTGAAACGGTACTTGCTGGGGGGAAATAGTAAACACCCATTTTTCCCACCCAAATTTCTTTCCACTTCTTCTAGCAGTACATGCAACTAATACTTTAGAAATATCTGTCATCTGGGATAACCAGCCACTGGGACCCTTAAACACCCACTGGCTGTTTCAGTTCAGTGGCTGGACTTCCTACACCTTCAGTCTGCATAACAGGCACCCAAAAAGTTGGATCTTCTTTTAAAATGAGCAACAGGTCTTGCAGATGAGATGGAAGAAGTTTCTATTTGGCCGAGTCACTGGAGGCTAAACTTCTTTCAATTAGATGTGATTTTTAGGCATAGAGATGTAGAGCCCCTCTGAAGTATCCGAGCAGATAAATTAAGCTACTTACCAGGCAGCAATGAGGGTGGGATTCAGCTGCCCTGATTTTTCCTCTGCATGTATATCTGAATCCGACCTCTTGATCCTTTATCCCCTTCTGATTCAAAAAAGGAAAGATACATTCCAAGGAAAATCAATTCATTTTTAAGGGAGAAACTGAATCAGTCTGATAAACTGTCCTATAAGAGATGCCTGTTTGTCGCTTTCGACAAGAAATATTGCTTAGAATGGTGAATTCAGTCTTAGACCTCTACCTTTGAGACATCTAATAGTTTTGAAAGTCAGATGCTCATAAATTTCAGTATGTCCTTCTATTATCACACCACTGCAAATATTTTACCTTTATGGTATGATGTTGCTTTAGTACAAAATAACTTTTCCAAATATACGAGTGAAAAAATCTCATTGGTCCCATCCTATCCTTGTATTTTTGTCTGGTAAGGAACAAAACTTGCCAGCATCCTGCATGTTTGTCTACCTACAGGCTCTAAAGCACACTATTTCCTCACCTTATGACTTGGCCAGCTGCGATGAGATTTTCATGGGGGGTTTGTGCCCTACTAAATGGTTATAATTTTCCTGAAATAACTTATCAACTTGATTTTTTCAGTAAAAAAAAAATCACAGTGCCTGAAAGACTCTTAGGCCTTTAGGAAGCTGGATACTGGCAGCAGGTGCTACCTCTCTGTTCCAGAACTCTAGTCCCAAAGTCCCCTGCTGGAAGAGGGTGAAGTTTATCATTCTCTCTCTAAATTGGATCCTAATCTGAAAAGGCAAATTGATTACAAATCTTTTTTGGAAGAAGCTCATTAAAAAAAGCTAGCTAAATACAGCCAAAAAAATCCCCTTGGCAAACCTGCTATAAATTAACATAGAATATTCTCATGACTAGAACAGCATTTCATTTCTCCCAGTTACCTATGCTTCTAGCTCTGTCATATACCTCTTGCAGGGATGCTTGTCTTACCTACTTGTTGCTTGCCATATTCAGTAAGTTGCTTTGTGAAGTGGTGGTGGAAGCTCCTTCTGAGAGCATAAAGCAAGCTGAATGTAGCACAATTTCTACCTGCATGGAGCATATGAAAGACCAAGAAAATTAATGCTACTAAGAAGATTAATTTTCGGAAAAGGAGAGGCAAAGGTGCAGCACAAAGAATTGCAAATAGCTTTGAAGAAGATGAAATACTAGGTGAAAGCATGCTGTTTTGCTGCTTGGAAGCTCCTCACCATGGAAAGGAGGATCCTTTGACCTCATGGAGTTGGATTAGCTCCTGTGTGTGCACACAGATGGAGTTTGGCCTTTCATTGAAGCACAGATTGTCCTGCCTAGTTGTGGTTTTGTTGTTTGTGGGGTTTTGCCTTGGGGGAGTATTTTATGCACTGAGTACCAGAGGCAGTAGGACCTGTTTTGTAGCTGTTCTGCCAGTTTCATAATCAGACTAATTGTGTGTTCAGGACCAGGTTAGATTGTTTACTTTCTATGTATCTTTGTAAATATCTGGCGCATAGCTGAATTAATAAAATGAGTGTGAGGAGCCACTGAAATATGTACCTGTTTGGTAAGCTCTCTGCTGATGCAACACCATTGTGTCTCCCTGTGGAAGCAACTGTAGCTTCAGGCATCTCCAGGAAGCTTTGCCCACCTCCATATATATATGCATATAGTTAACAAGCATGTAGGAATCTCTTGTTTATTTTAACATACTGCCTTTCCTGCAGATGGTGAGTTGTAGTGTGCTGTAAACAGGGGTTCTTTTAATCATCATTTTATTGGCTTTCATAGATCTTTGCTATCTAACAGGTTTGGCATTATGCGGCAAAGGATATGTATACTTTTGCTCTTTTTCCAGTCGCTTTCTCTCCTTCTCCAGACATCAGAGATAATTTACAGTACTTTCAGTAATAAAACTCCCAACCCATGTTTTTTCATCATTAAGAGTGGAGAAGGTACTGTATGAAAAAAGTCTGTTGCATTGAAAAACTATTATTACATCCTATGATAAAAAGGGGGTTTATAGTTGAATATGCAGGAGTCAGGTTATATTGATTCCCTTAGAACACTCCAATATATAGTTGTGCTGTATGTAATCTATGTTGTCTCAAAGTTTCCTGAGGCTCTTGAAGTATTGTAATCTGCGCTTGGTGAATACCATTGGTTCCTATTACACTTTTCTAATTTTAAAACTGAAGCTATGTGGGGTTTGTTGTATAGGCGGTGTTGTTACTGTTCCTTCTACAGATCCCAATCCTGAAAACCCAGCAGTCAGTTTGATAGTAAGGGTAAATTGTTTCCATCCTAGCACCTCTGGCAGAAAAACTCTGCACCCTAACTTTTACTCACAGCTATAGTGGCATCACATGGTGTAAGAACTAAGATTGCACAGCTGTATCAAATCCCTGTATCAAACCATGATACACAAAGCATATGGTATACAAACCACATATACCTCCAGAAGAAGAGAATGGAGGTGCGAAAGCTATAGTCCTCATTCCTCCCTGGCATGGAGAAAGCACTGAAATGCTGTCACCACTTCACACCTGCAATCTAAATTGGATGTCTCCTTCAACATGATATCCTGAGATCAAACCCTCTCCGGACAAACTACCATCTAATCTCTCCTTTCAGAGGACTAACCGCGGGCACAGTGTTTCCTTCAAAGGCAAAGCAAGTTGCTTTGTAGGGGCAGAGTGGTTATACGTGGGTGCTCCCAAAGAGGGACACCCAGTTTTTAGCCTCAAAGACTTCAACCTTGAGACTCCAACTTCCTAGAAGAATGTCTAAGCAGGCTAGCAACAGAAGGCTGAGAGATGGAGGCAAGTAAAACTACCTTCATAAACGTTCACTAAAAGCATAACAACTGGGTCATGAATTCCATGTTGCCTTGCAGGACTCAGTTGTTCAGAGAGCCTAATTATTTATCTGCACAGTCTTTACATAGACTAGGACTGCACTTGGATGTGTTCTTCCAGTGATTAAAAATTACATTGCCAATAGTACGGTATGTGGGTAGGTATCAGAGCTTTAACCTCATATACATACTAAGGTTTCTTTCTTATACATCTTATCGTAATTGCATCTCCTCTTAAAGAGACTCCACCATTCTTTTCTTAAAACAGCCTTTACGCAATCTGTGGGCAAGTCTGCTAGAAATAAACATGATGATGTGAGAGGGGATGGGCTCACCCAAGGCAGGAAGCAAACTGTGGGATCAGATGCTGCATTGCAGCAAATATGGAACTGTCAGATGGAGAGTTTCTTTCTGAAGGACTGCCTTTGCAAAGGGGTTGTTGGACAAGTGCCCAGCTGTCCCAAAAGCCACGGGCAAACAGGTCTCCTCCTTATGCCTCATTACTTTATGAAGAGAAAACATCCATCTGGGCTTCAAGGCACTATTTAACTCTAAGAACACGGTAGCAGAGTAAGAAGCTGATTTGGGATAGGGTGGGCATTGTACCCTGGCACCTGAGACCATCTGCTCTCCTAAGCTTTTCTGGCATAACCCTGGTCAAGTTGTGCAGGCTGCCCTGGGGTACCTCTGAGCCTGAGAAACAGCAGCAGCATCTGACAGAGCAGTGGCACAGCCAGACTTACAAACTGGCAGGACTTTTGGTACTGCAGGAAAGGGGTCGTACCCATACCACTAGGAAGCCAGCTGTCATGTGCGCCACAACCAGAACAGATCTGTGATTAAGAGCCTTCAGCAGTGCTGTTCCTCCTCCTTCCCTCAGCTGCCTCTTCCCAACCCATGGTTCAACCCTATAGATGTACTGATGCAAGTATTTGTGGTCCAATGCCACAGCAGGGTCACTGACCCAAAATAAAATAAAACGCTCTTTTTTTCATTAGCTAGTGACCTGATTGATAAGTTGTCCTCAGAATGACTGTGTTGGCATGAGTTTGGGGACTGTGCTTTGTGCCATGGGCTCTGTTTCCAAGGCTGGAAACTCCACAGGGTGTCACTGCCACCAAATCCCCAGATCTTTGAATGATGCCCTCTTTGAACCATGGGAAGAAAGAAGAGTTCTGATCTGTGTTATATATGCTAAAAATTCATAAGCATTTATTACTTATTTAAGTAGCAAGAGTGGCACGGTAACACCTCCTTCCAGGCTTCACCTGTTGCCTGTTTGAAATGTAAATGTTTAATGTGGAGAGTTTGTGCACAGGCTACTTCTGCCTCATTGATCTAATTAATGATGTTGTACTTCCCTGATAATGCAGATAAATCCATATGATAAATTAAGGAGTTGGAGATGTTTTCAGTAAGGCAATATTAAAAAGATCTACATAAACTTACTTCCTGAGTAAATGACAAGTGAGATACTGTATCAGGTTCAGAACTGTCCTTTGATCCCCAAAATGATTCTTTGCCTTCAACATAAAGAAATTACTAAGATGAGACTGTGCTGTACAATAATTTTCTGTGTTGAGAAGAATTGCAGTATATATAGGGCTTGGAAAGCATGAGGAAAAGAGAGGAGTTCAGATAACAGGGAGAAGAAGAAAGAGGTGGAAAAGAGGACTTGAAAATCACGGGAAAGGAAGGCAAGGCAAAATGAGGCAGATTAAGGCTAAGAAGGAGAAAGCTGCTAGCTGAAGGAAAGGAATAGGAAAGGATACAGCAAGTCATTCATCATCAGGATTTTTATCCAAGCAGGTGCGTAACAGAGAGGCTACTATTTTGGGTGCTTTGGGAGTTAAAGTAGTTTATTTTCAGGAACAAAACCCCTGTGTTTGTTCCCATGCTATCTGCTGCCAGGCACCAGTAAATGGCATTGCCGTGTTGGAAGATGAGCATTGCCAGCTCAGACAGGCACCCCACCTGGGATCAGCTATGGCTTTTAACTGGCCCAGCATAGGTGATGTTCAGCTCCTGCCTGCTCCCACCAGGCGTGGCATCAGCTCATGGCAGAACTAAAATGAGCCTGAAGGAGGGGGGAAGCTAAAAACCTCTGTCCTGCAGGCACAAAAATGTAAAATGAAGTAAAACCAAGTGAGCCGGACCTCTATCAAAACACAGAGGATGCCTGTCCTGGGTAAACTCCACTGCCCCCAAGGATCTACCCCATGCAGCTCAGCTCCCATCCCTCAGTACTACTGGCTTTACTGGGTGCCAAAATAATTTTGAGGGCAAAAGCCAGGGTCTCTGGCTTTGGGGATGAGCTCAGAGCCCTTCACGGGCAGAGGGGGAAGACTTTTATCCTAAAGTCATTGTAAAGCCAAAGAGGGGTTTATCCTCTACAACTAAATGAGAAAGAAAAGGAAAAAGAGAAACAATCCAGAATAGCAACATTGGAGATACAAAGACTGTCATGGACCAGTGCGAGTTTGCAAAATTATATGTAAATGACCCCAGTTTTGACCGTGGTGGCCCTCTGCTAATCCCAGAGAGAAAATCTACTTAGCAAAGGAAAGTTTTGTTTAAGTTTGTTAACAGGGACTGAAATGCTGAACACATCAATAACTTCTATTTACAGGAAAAGGCTGTATCGTTAATGCCTTGGTGCCAAAGGGGGTTCACCATAGCTTAGTTCTTACAGAATAAAAATTGTGTAGCAGTTTCTTCACATCCTGCACCCAGCGCTGGTGAGTGCAGGATGTGTGTTTGTGTAACAGGCTCCAGCCATTCTGCTGCTGCTGAATGCTTTTGGCTCATCCCATCTTGCACTGTGTACATGGAGCAGGAAAGAGGTTCTCGATGGATTCACCATCCTAAAGGTGTCCTGAGGAAATGAGGGGTTTTTCTCCCCTCTGTCTGACCCATTTCGTTACCGTGTGACCTCTTCCCCACTAATCTGAAATAGCAGCTTTTCCTGTATTTACAGGTTAAATGGAAGATACACATTCAACTTTCTACTCATTGTAATGAAGATCTTTTTGTCTGTCTCCGCATAAAGGGTCGGGTTGGTTTACAAATTGCGGGTCAGCCCATTCTGTGACTGGGCAAACAACCCGGGTCAAACCTCCTCAAAGTCTCTCCACCCAACTGGAATAAGTTAATTTACCCGTCGGCGGCTCCGGCCCCGCCGGGCTCCCCCGGGGGCGGCTGGGGTCCTCCTGCCCTCCTGCCAAGGGTGCGGGGACACCGGGGACGCCCGGTGCGGGTGGCACCGAAAGGGCCCCGATAGGTCTCGAAGGACTCGCTCTCAAGAGCTTTTATTTGCTTTACTCTCGGTGCTCTTCACCTCCGTCCCCGCCGCCCGCCCTCCCCGCCCCGTCTTGGGCCTTCCCCATTATTCCTCCTCTGAACAACCTGCGCCGCCGAGAAATTCTCTGGCAAAACCCACGGGAGATCCCAGGGCCTCTCGAACGCGTGTCCCTGGGAGCATCCCCGCACAGGAAGACAGCACCAACTGGGGTTCTGGGAGTGTCCCCATGCTGCGGGCATCCCACGCACCACATCCCTCCGGCGGCTCTCCCAGCCAGCACGTTTCGCTTGTGGGTTTTTACCCCTGGGGGTGTGCGTGGGGGAGGCTCCCTCGCCCCCTGAGGGGGCGCCCTCCCGGAAACAAGAAGGGGCGCCGGGTATAAACATTTATTCCAAGGCATCCCTTGTACAGGCACCGCACCCCGAGGTGGGAAGGAGAGCGGGAAAGGCCGGTCCAGACCCCCGGGAGGGAGGGAGGCAGGCCGGCCCCGAGCTCCCAGCCCTCCGAGACTGCCGCGCATCTCCATGGCCCCGGCAGCCTCCCCGTGCGCCCGGGCGTAACTCTCAAGTGTCCGCGGTCATAAATAGGGTTTTCGGGCGGGGTCGAGTCTATAGCACGGAGTGGTGCTGGCCAGGGGGCAGCCCGAAGGCGTTGGGGTGGGAATGGCCGAGGAGGTTGAGGTAGTGGCGGTCCAGCCCTTGCACGGAGGAGAGGAAGGTGCTGCGCTGCTGGCCGGGGCCGGCGAGGGGCACAGCGGCGCCGGGGAGGTGGTAGGGCAGGGGTGGGCTGCGGGCCGCGCCGTGCCACGGGAAGGGGCCCCCCGAGGGCGGTTGGAGCCCGGCCTCTCCAGGGCTGTGGCCGTGCCCGGGGCACTCGGGCCCGGGGTGCAACTGGTAGGAAAAGTCCGGCTCTGGGAGGGAACCCAGGGAGGCGAAGAGGGGCTCTGTGACGAAGCGCGCTTTGGACTGGAGGAAGGCCAGGATGCGGGCGTATTTGGTGTCTTTGGTCTCCATCCTCTCTACCGTCGTTAGGTAGTGGACCAGGTTCTTCATGCACTCATGGTAGCCGTAGTGGAAATAGTTGGCGAACTCGGAGAGCAGCTCTGCTGGAAAAGCAAGGGCAGCGGAGCCGAGCTCCTCAGGGTCCGGCCGGGAGTGGGGGGTTAGAGGGTGTGTGTCCAGGTATCCCCTGCCTACCTACCCTTCTCCCGGCCACGGGGGAACTCCGCCGAATGCAGAGCCCGCAGGTACTGCACCGTCATCTCGAGAATCTCCGCTTTCTCCAGCTTTCCCGAGCTCTGCAGCGGGCGGGGAGAGGGGGATCACATCTCCCCTGCGGCTGCGCTCCGCCGGCCCACGGCCCCAAACCCCTCACATCGGGGTGGGGAGTGGTGGTGGTGTCGCTCCGCACCGGGGAGAGGGGAGAAGGGCCTGGGTGCTGACACCCCCTGCTCCCCCCCATCCCCCGCCTACCTGCTTGGCCAGAGCCATGGGCACCGTCTTCCCCAGCTCGGTGAGGCAGCGGTTGATGCGGTCCCTTCTCCTCTTCTCTATCACTTTGTGGGAAACCGGCGTCCTCTGCAAAACAGACGGGGCGCGTTAGCGAGGGGAGAAAACGGCCGGATCCGGCCTCGTCGGGGCAGCCGGCCCCTGTCCCGACCCCTCCAGGGCAGCCCGTATCGGCCCCACTCCAAGAAGAGACATCGGGCGCGAAGCGGACCCAGGAAGGATGCTCCGGCGGCCGGTCCTCTCCGCGCTGTCCGGAAGCGCCCCGTCTGCACGGGCGGCCCCGGCAAGGCAGCCTTATTTTGGGGACGGGTGGGTTGGTTTTTTTTGGGGGGCGTGCTTTATGAAGGGGAAGGAGGTGAGGGGGCAATGCTGGATTCTCCCGGCGGCCCCGCAGAGCCGTGCGCGCAAGGCGGGCTGCGGCTCACCCTCCGCTCCTTGAGCTTGGAGGCCATGGTTGGGCACTGCATCCCCGCTCTCTCCGAGCCCCTTTATAAAGCCATCACTTCTTGGGGGGGACCCCGGGGGGGGCCTCCACGGGCCCGCTGATCCCATAGGATTAGGGGCGAGCGGCGACGGGGGAATGTATGCATTAAAGATCAGGGTGGAAGGGGGCGAGAGAGGGATAAGGGGTGGGTTGGTTTTCTTCTCTCTTCTTCTTCCTTCCCCCCCCCATACAGCCGGGGGCAGCCCAGCTGTGTCACCCCACGTGGACCCCGCGGACACACGTGATGGTCCCACAATAGCGGCGGGGACGGGGATGCGGCGAGCGGGGCGCAGGGCGCCATCGCGCCCTGCGCCCCGCTCGCCGCATCCCCGTCCCCGCCGCCTGCCTGCAAATCCCCGTCCCCTCCCCAATCCCCCTCCCCTTAGCCTCGGCGCTGACTGCATTTTAAAGCCTGTCCAGAGTCATTAAAGTAATTAAGTAAGCCCTTAATAGGCTGTTCCGCCCAGTTCAAGGGAGAACCCTTGGAGACGGAGTGGCCCCGTTTGTTCTCAGGCTTTTCTCACACGACTTGGTGACACGTCCATCTTTATGAGAGATGGCAGCGAGGCTTTTTTTGTTTACACCGCTTTATGCGCCGGGGACACCCCGGCAGGTGTGGGAGCGGGGGGCTGGCACACGATTCCCCCCCCCCCCCTTCCTTAAGCCCCCCTCTTTCTTTCCCGCCGGCCCAGGGAGGCTCTCGCCAGCCTTTGGCACACGACGCTCCTTTTTTGTGTGGTGTGCGCGTCTGTGCGTTGTTGTTTTACCCCCCCTGCTTCCCCCCCTCTCCTTTGGAGAGGCTCAATTTGTAGCCTATTATCCTATAGGAAAATGTCCCATTGAAAAGTATGAATAGTTTCATTGGGCCTAAATTTTAATAATGCGGGTCAAAGAAAAGAGGGGCAAATAAAGAGGGGATCGCAGCTGGCCCGAGAGTGCATTATTCGGTGTCACCTGCGAGCGGGATCGCCGACAGACCCCCTATTCATTTGCCTAATTTTGGTCAATTTAACAAACTTCAGGAGAAATTATTGTGGCATTGTTAAGGAGGGTAAAGCTTTCTGATCGAATTAACAGCATGTTTTGATCCGGTAAATGTCATTAAAAAGAAAGAAACAATCGCGTTTAAAGGGGGGCTCCGAGTTAAACGCGCCAAGTGGAGACGCTGGAGCGCAAAGCTCACAAAGGGAGCAAGTAACTGCCACAGGGGAACTTTTGTACGCTCACATTGCTGAGGTTTTTTACACAAAAAGGCATTATTTCATACTTGAATACGTTTAATCCAACAATTGTCTATTTTCTGCAAACATATTTTCACAGCATTGTTAGCTTTCCTCTCCGCGGCCCTCCGCCCGGGCAGCCGCGCTCCGAGCCCTCCGAGCGCGCCGAGCCCCCAGCCCGCCCCGCACCGCCCCGCACCGCCCCGGCCCGCCCCGCCGGGGCCGCCCTGCCACGCTGCTCCCCCCCGGGGGGGCCGCCCGCCACCGCCGCCCCTCTCCCCCCCGCCAGCGCGGTGGCGGGCGAGGCCCCCCCAGGCCCTCTCCACGGCCGCCGGTGCGCCAACGGGGCCCTCACCGGGGCGACCGCCCGCCGCCCCCCCCGGTCCCGGCTCTGCCGCCCCCGGCCCCAGGGCTGCTGCAAGAGCGCCGCGACCCCCGGGGAGGGAAGGGTCGGGAGGGAAACCTCGAGGGCGGTAGAAGGGCCGCCCGGTGACGGATCCTGTCCGCCCCGGCGGCGGCGCCGCCTTGTTCCGGACAGCGCCGTGCGGACGGCGTTTGCTCCAGCCGCGTGGGCTCGGGAGGTGTTTTCTCGGGCGCCTCTGCGTCTCCTCCCGTGCCCCGCATTTTCCCACCCGTTTTCTCTTGTGATTTACAAGGGGAGCAGCACGCACCCCAAACCCTACCCCCGATGTGCACAGCGGGCGGCACCGCCGCTCCTGCCCGAGCATCTCACCAGAAGCGGCCGGGGTATGGGCACGGTGCCGGCCCTCACCCCGCCGCCCCGGTCGGACCCACAGCCACGCCGTGAGGGTCGGGAGCACGAAGTGGCCCCGCGGGAGGCGGCGGCGGCCCCGGGACGCGTCTCCCCCGGCCGGCGGGGTGGGCCAGGCCGGCTGCCCGCCCGGGCGCCCCTGGTGCGGTGCTGTGGGCCGCATTATTCTGCCAGGACCCTTGTAGGTTTCGGTATATTCATTCTCGTACAATGGGATTAAACACTAACCGTTATCATCCACATTAACTAAACTCTGAATAGCAAATGCGGGGGCTTTTATTTCCCCCACCCTCCTCTTTTGCTCCACTGCCGGAGATGGAGTTGATCCTCTTACTGTCTGTGTTAACCGCCAGCTGCAGGCACCTGCAAGGCAACTTTTTACACCAGGAAAGTTGTTTATTTTCCCTCTGGCAGCTCCCGCGTTGGGTCCCCCCGAGCCGGGCTGCCCCGGGGCAGCGGTGGGGGCGCGGGGCACCCTCGCTGTCCCGCAGGGCCGGCCGCGGAGCACTGAGCATCACCCTACACTGCCGCGGTGGGGCCTTCACTCTATGGAGAAGGCGGGCAAAGGCTTCTTAACATGGTTTTTAGCTTTCAAGCCCCCATGGGCTCCTCGGGGTCGCCCCGCGGGGACGCGTGCACGGCTCTGTGACAACCCAAGGAGGACACCGCGGCCGCGTCTCCCGGCACGGCGCTTCTGCTCCGGCTCAGCTCCCCCGACGGCTGCAGCCCTCTCTCCGGCCGCCCCTCGCCGTCTCCCGGGGGTCCCTTCCCGGTGGGGCTGCGCCCCGAGCAGCTCCCCGGCCCGGCCCCGCGGTGCGCGGCCGGAGCACGGCTGCGGCGGGAGCGGTGGCTGCAGCTGGGCGGGTGATGGTAGCATTTACCCCTTGCCCCGTTAGCACTGGCACCGCTGTCCTCTGCTCAGCCATGGGCTCTGACGGGGGGTCCTTTGGGAGGTGTCAGGCGGCTTCAAAGCGGCATCTAGGTTTGCCTTTATTTGAAAACAGATCGTCTTCCTGCCTTTTCTTACCTCTTCATTTGTGACTCCCATATAACCATGGGCTTATACGGAATTATTCACCTGAAGCAGTGGATACTAGGCTTGCAAAGCACTGGCATTATCTGTGGCACAAGAAGCCAGCTATTGAATTTCCAATGGAAAGTGTTGCCCGTGTGGCTGATGGATCCAGTGCAGAAGGTCAGTCATGTACCACAGCATGGCAGGGGCAGCAGCTGGCCTGTTGCCTGCCGGTCTGGATTGGAGATTCTGCTGCATAACGTGGCAAGGCTGCCACACTCCTGGGTGATCTCATGGCTGGCAGGGAATGACAGAATGCAGAAAGTGCAACAGGTCCTACTTGTAGGACGAGGAAGCTTTATTAATGTCAATCCTGACTCTGCAGTGGTCTGAACCATGAGAGAAGGCATTTCATGTAGTGGTTTAACCCTCAGCTGTACATACAGTGGTTCCTGGCACTCTGGTGTCTTTTGCTGTGAGGTTGTTTACCCATGCATTCTCAGTGGCATGAGGCTGAGCTAACAAGTTTAGAATACGAGTTTCCAGTCTTTTCATAGCTTCTAATGGTCTCTGCCTCCAGGTCTGGAGCTGCTTCGTTGCCATCTTGCTCCCCAGCTACAGAGGCACCTCTTATTTCAGAGCTCCTGTTGCTTGCAGCTGCAGTCTTCCTTTATGTCTTCCTCCTCTATCTCAGAAGAAGGACCTCAGTCCTCTATTTTACTCACTTGTCACAAATGATGGCATCATCAGGGGTCAGGTGATGCCATGATAGGACTTGGGACTCCATCCCAAGGTGGTCCTTCCTAGAAACTCTTGTATAGTTGGGTTGATAACAGGGCACTCTCCTCAAAACCCCAGACTGCTCTAGGAAGTGCTGTTTGTGCTTCAGTAGATGATGTTCTTCTCATGCTCTGAGCTACTGCAATGCCCATAAGCTAAATTTTGATCCTAAAAACTCCAGAAGTTTGATCCTTATCTTAGGAAGTTGTCAACTATCTCTTGGTGCTTTTGTTGGCAGAAAGGACTTCCAGGGCAATAGTGCCGTTATGTGCTTGTCATATTTGACCTCCGAGGAGGCACGTCTTGCTGTGAGCATGTTTTGTAGTGTAGTTTCAATGTAACACACTTTGTTCTTCAGGATTAAAAGCCTTTCGTAAAAGTAAAATCTGATCTGTTTTGCTTTTGGATTGCCCTGGTTTGTATGAATACCAGTTAGAAGGCTGTTGCATTCATAAAGGCTCACTTTCCCTAATTTTACACCTTTTTGGCCTCACTGATTTGATGCATGCTCCAATCTGCAGTGCATGTGTCAGCCTCAACATTATTACGCTGTGGATGATTGTAAAAGATTCCACTTTATTTAAGGACTCGATAGAAGTTTCAGGGGGGATGCACAGAATACCTTAAAATGCATAAACCAACCCTCTCAGCAGCCTGGCTTTGTCACCCCCAAAATGATCCATCCCCAGGATCACACAGATCCCACTGCCTTGCCTCCAGGCTCATTCTTTTGCTGATGAACTGGCTATGAACTTTTGTTGACCATCTTTTTGGAGTAGTCTTGCTTGTCAGGTAGTGACAGGACAAGGGGGAATGGCTTTAAACTGACAGAGGGGAGATTTAGATTAGACACAAGGAATAAATTTTTCACTATGAGGCTGGTGAGGCACTGGCACAGGTTGCCGAGAGAAGCTGTGGATGCCCCATCCCTGGAAATGCTCAAGGCCAGGTTGGACGGGGCTTTGAGCAACCTGGTCTAGTGTGAGGTGTCCCTGCCGTTGGCAGGGGGCTGGAACTGGATGATCTTTAAAGTTCCTTCCAACTCAAAGCATGCTATGTTCTATGATGATCCTATGAAATGTTTGAATATATCAGGCAAAACCTGAGGCTGTGCGCTGTGTGTTTGTGCAAGGTGAGTCACCCAGCGTGGTGGGGAGGTGTTGGCAATTTCCTGATGACGGCTGTCTTCTCAGGCATGCCACTGTTGAGACAGGTCGCATTGCTCTTTAACTGACAGCCTGTCAAAATCAGAACTGAGTGCTAGAATTGATCTCAGTGGGATTTAGCTTGTCTGGAAGCTTTGGTGAGGTGTACCTCAGATTGCTTGTGACTGAGGTGGTTTCAAGAGCTAAGTAGCTAAACATAGTGGCCGCCTGGTGTGAATAAAGGCTGAAATATTTTGTTCAGAAGGCACCAGGGCTCTTTCTGCAATGACATGTAATGATGACAATATGTCCTTCCTCTCCTCTCCAGCCTTAGCAAAAACTGAACAAGTAAAATCTTTCTCTCAGCATGGCTTCACAGAGGGGAAGTCGTGCTTGGTCTGCCTGATAACCACCTGCAGGGAGGTGACTGGCTTGTGGATACGGGAAGAGGAATGGATGCTGTCTACCTGGGTTTTGACATTGCTTCCTGTAACATTCTTGTAGAGAAGCTGATGGTGTGTGGGCTGGATGAGCAAGCAGTGAGGTGGATTGAAAACCGCTCAATTGCTGAGCGCAGAGAGGGATGATCATGATGCATGACATCTAGCATCCAGTAACTGGCCGTATACCCTGGGGGTCAATACTTGCTCTAGTCCTGTTCAACATCTTCTTTAATGAGTCCTGTTCAACATCTTTAATGACATGGATATGGGGCACAGTGTACCCTCAGCAACTTCACAGGTGATGCAAAACCGTGAGGAGCAGCAGATGCACCAGAAGGCCATGCTGCCATCCAGAGTGATCTCAGCAGGCTGGAGAGGTGGGCTGTCAGGAGCATCATGAAGTTCAGCAAAGGGAAGTGCCAAGTTCCACACCTGGGGAGGAATAACCCTGGTTGTTCCTGGTGGACACCAAGTTGAAGACGAACCTTGCAGCAAAGAAGGCTAATGGGATTCTGGGCTGCATTAGGAGTCTTGCCAGAAAGCGGAGGGAGGTGATCCTTCCCCTCTGCTCAGCACTGGGGAGTGATGGGTCCAGTTCCGGGCGCCCGAGTGTAAGACAGAGATGGACATACTGAAGAGCGTCCAGCAGAGGGCCACGAGAATGTTTACGAGGCAG
This sequence comes from Pezoporus wallicus, assembly GCF_028554395.1. NCBI lineage: Eukaryota > Metazoa > Chordata > Aves > Psittaciformes > Psittacidae > Pezoporus > Pezoporus wallicus. Next base: position 4,520,934 of record NW_026640754.1, read on the forward strand.
GAGTGCCTCATGTATGAGATGAGGCTGAGAGCTGGGACTGTTCAGCCTTGAGAAGAGAAGGCTCAGGGGGAAGCTTATCAGTGTGCGCAAATACCTGAAGGAAGTGTGTAAAGAGGACACAGACAGGCTCTTTTCAGTGGTGCCCAGTGCCAGGACCAGAGACAATGGGCATGAACTGAAACACAAGGGTTTCTGCCTAAAAAAGGAAAAAGCCTTTTCTGCTCTCAGGGTGGCCAATCACTGGAGCAAGTTGCCCAGAGGTTGTGGAGTCTCCATCCTTGGAGGTATTCAAAAGCTCTCTGGATATTGTTCTGGTCAACTGGCTCATGGTGACCCTGCTTGAGCAGGGGTGTTGGTCCAGATGACCTCCAGAGGTGCCTGCCAACCTCAGCCCTTCTGTGATTCTGTAATACTGTGAGCTGTCTGTGTGAACATGTACTTCTGATGTGATTCAGTCCCAGTCTGGCTTGGTATGAAATAAATGCGTTTTGATTTTCTATTTTTGTTTAAGTTACAGAGCAGATTCTGCTCTTTTACTCTATTCTCAATAGGAAGATTAATTTAGATTCAGGGCTTCTACACCTGTGTAAAGCAGAGTAAAGAGGAGGGAGGCACAGCCTTTTTGTTTATTGTACTTCACCACGTGTTGCAGTGTAACTCGACTCGTTAAAGACTCATTAACATCCATTATACTTATGACTGCTTTGTAAACAATGCTAATTCAATAAGACTTCAGAGCCTAATTCCCTCTAGAGCCCTTTGTAACTCCTAGCTGCAACTTTCTCTCTAGCTGAAGTGGAAGAGTACCCCTGTGAGAGATTTATGGGCTCTGCAAAGCCGACTAATTTAGTAATGCCATAGTTCAAGCATCCTATTATTACGAACCCTCACTACCGAGCTTACTGCGTGGACTAGGAACTCAAAGGACTTCTTTTCAGGAAAGCAATATCCTTTGGGTCAGTCCTGCTTTGCTCCGGCTTCCCAGAGGTGAAATGGACCAAACATTGCTCCCTGTTACATTGGCTTCCAGAGAATTATTTCTGCAATGTGCCCTCGTTGCTAATTCTGAGTGATTTAAGATGCTGGGACTGCATCATGGGCAGGCTGTGCCCAGCTTTGCAAGTTTAAGAACTGGGATTGCAACAGTCATGGCATAAATGCAGAAAAAGAGCCTCGGTGATGGGAACCATCCTTCCATTTCCCTTCCTCTACAGAAACAGTGAGGTGATATTGGTGGTCTTGCACATTGTGTCGATGGTTGCCTTTTGTGAGGTTTCAGTCTATGGCAAGCAGAATAAATGTAAGATCACTAGATTTTTGAAGGCAGCCAGTGTAAAGTTGATGCTGTGAAAGAAAAAAACAGAAAGGGGCTGATGCCTCAGAGTTCCTGCAGAGTCCAGTGTGTCTCCCAGGCTAAGGCTGCAGCCCTATCCAGTTATCTTTTACATATTTGTTATTGCTGGTTGGGTGGATGGCTTTCCTGCTGGCTCTTTTTCTTGGATGCTGAGTGGTTCTTGTAGCTGAGGGATGAATTATCACTTGTTTTGCTGAATCCTATAGTAGCTTTGAGTAATCTAGTGTCTTGCACATCTCATTTTCTCTAAGAGAGGGGATTGATACAATCAGAAGGGGAAGTCTGGGATGTGCAACTGGGAGGCACTGTTCCGTTTGATGTGTTGCAGGAGTTAAAGGCTTTCCATTGCTACCTGGGTTTTCATTCTGTGAAAGTCTTGTCTTTTCTGGCTGAGCACTGGCGAACATCCTGCTTTGGGAAAGTTTAGGTTGTCCTTCTTCAAGTAAAGAATGCTGCAAAGAAACCTCTCCTCTTTGTGATCTCATGGCCCAAGGGCAATGCCAGAGGCTGTGATTACATGTGAAGATGCCGGATTTCTCAAAATCAAGTGTGAAATAAGATTGCATGTCCTGGCGTTAAAGCAATCGCTTCTTGCACATATGTACAACTTTGTTGACAGCAAAGTGAGACCTCTTCTGCAACACATGCAAAAACATGACTGTTAAATGCAAAAACCTCCTTTAAAAGCTGACGAAGTATTTTGGGTAAGCATCACTCTCTGCTCACCCTTTTGTTTGCTTATTCCCTAGTGCACCACTACCTAATGTCAGAGAGAGGATAACAGAGACCTGGTCTGATCTCATAGGGCTGTTCTGCTAGAAGCGGGTAGATCTGACATAGGGGTATCAGTTGGTGACCAAATATTTCTCTGATAAGTGCTCCTTTATGGGTAAAGTTAAGAGTATATTGAAATCCCAGCATTCATAATTCAAGCCCCCAGACTGTTAAAATAAGTGAAAAGTCAGGAGCTTAAAATTGTCAGTAATAATAATAAGCCATTAGAAGGTGGGTTATTTCTGTGGTTTTCTAGTTTTGGTTTGTTTTTTTTTTTTTATTCTCTAGCCTTTATGGCTGACGTTTTCAAGCATTTCTCATAACTGTTGGAGTAGAAATGTAATTTCTTATGAAATCCATGGATCCTGAAGCAGAGCTGTAACCCACCAAACACCATTAGAACTGCTATGAAAACAGGGTGGTTTTAGGAACACTGGAAAGAGTGTCGAGGAGTATTAACACTTGTAGCAAACAGGAAGGTTTCTTCTTCATCTTGCACATGTAAGCATCTTCACTGGGGCGGGGGCTCGCCCTTTCCTCCTGTGTAAACCTTCAGATTTTGTGTGGAACTGTGGGGAGATTAGGGGTTGGCTACTGCCCTCTAGTGATCTTCCCCATGACCTAAGGGCTCTAACGCGCGTTTTCCCTCCTCAAGTTGCCAAAAATCAGCTTTGTGTGTGTGATCAGATGCATGAAATCCTGTATTATGATACAGTGCCTGACTCAGAAGACCTCAGGACTTAGACCAGGTGATACTATGGAATGTCCCTAGAGCAGGCAGCAGCTGATACAGTGCTAAAAATATAGTGAATTCAATCCAGGCATGCTGTGTTAGACATTTATATTATTGCCTAAGTTAGTTCTTTACCAGTTCTTTGCAAATTGATATACCTTGCTTTGAATAGACTTTTTTCCTTTAATAAAAATATTGCTGCGTTTTAAATGTCATTTTTTAATAATAAGCAAGTCACCCTCCTTTCAAAATTATAATAATTATTATAATAGCAATTACTGGGAAATGCTATAGCACAAAAATCACTGAAAACCACAGTATTCGGTTCAAAATAATGATTTAATTGAGAATTCTGTGCTAGAATGTGCAATTGCCTGATGGTTAAGAAGTTGGATATGTACTTTTTTGCTCAAGTTATGGATTCAATATGCTAGGTTCCCTGTCTAAGTCCTCATCAGGTTTTATACCCAATGCAAGTGCTGTCTGAGCTGTTGGCAAATGCTGTTCTGCTGTTGGCATTAGAGGGCAGTCTTGAGGGTTTGATTTTTACCTATAGTCTGGCTAGCAACTGATTTAAAGCAGGCTGGCATGTGGCTATTTTGCTCTACTACGCAGGCTAAATACAGTACCGACAATAAAGAAAAAACTGTCTCATTAAGCCCAGGGCCTACCTGTGTTGCTCATCAAACATGCTTATCATGGTGAACATCAACAAACCACAGCTTAGGAACAGTGAGTAGTTCTGCAGGTAGAGTGACTGCAATTACGAGATCCTTAATGCAACCAGTGTGTCAATCTAATTGGCCTATATAGTAAGCCCACGAGGAGAAAGAGCCACCTTTACTTTTATCCTGGAAGACTAATTGAGTGGTTAACAGCTTTGACTTGTTTTCAGCAACACAGCCTAATGAAATGAATGTGCTTAAATTCCCTTCAGTTACACAGACCTCTCCAGGTTTTGATTCAGGGATGCAAGACCGTCACATGTATGAACAATGTGATGAACAGTGTGACGAACAGAGTTTATTTGTTCTGTCACACCTTTTGTGCTCTTGCTTCTAGGCCAATGAACACTGCTTGCCATCATCTTCAGGTACAACATCATCGTATTTCATCACTTTTCCTCTGGAATTATGTGGGACAAAGGTTACTGAAGTCCTTGGCCTCTGCTATATGATGTAGGAGGAAGTAAGCAGCAGCAGAGTCGCTCATGCAACTGATATTTTTGGACATATGTTTGGGTAATGAAATGTTCACTTTATCTGCTGCTCAGGCTGCTTCCTAGAGAGTGAAAATTGCCTGTTAAAAAAAAAAAAAATAAAGAAGTCTTTGAGGCAACTTAATAAAATCAAACCTTACAAAGGCATGAGGATAGTTTGCAAAGCCCAGATTTGTATGACTTATAAGGAAATGCTCTGGAGCAAATAGAAAGCAAATGAGTTTTCATGAGCATGAGATTGTCAGAGGATAATGATTCACTGTTCAGCTGAAGGAAGAGAAAGGGTAAAAAATATATGGGTGAAAAAAATGGTGAGCTAAGGGGAGTGTGTTTCAGATCCTGAATCACTTCTGTATAAGCCGTGCTGACAGCTACTCTGTTTTTTGAGGATTGTTCCAAATTCATCATCACTTGTCTTGAAATGAACTTGAATGGTCCTAAAAATAGCTTGGTACTGGAGATGCCAGTCTTTCCAGTAATTTCACTAAGATGTCATGAAGATTACTGGCTATGCGAAGCAATCCTCTACCCTCATTTCCATGGGAAGATGATGTTCTGTCTGCTGCAATACAGTGCTTTAGGAAACGGCATCCTCTCAATTTCTACAATTTCCAGTGTGTCCTAGCTATCTTTGAAGATAACCCCTACTTATGACTGACAACTGCAGAGGTAGGAAGGTCTCCTGTTCTCTAACCTAATAGGTGAGCCATTCAAAAAGATGAACAGGGATCTCGCCAAGTGCTGTGCCAACAGAACAGATTTTTCCAGGTAATGGGGTAAAGCAGCAACTTGAGGATCCCTATAAGCTGAATATAAATCTCAGAAAGGTCTCCTGACAGCATCTTTCCCCTGCTGCCCATAGATCTGTGTAGAAGGAGCCTGATAAGAGTTTTTCCCACTCTGGTAAGAGTCACACTGATTCTAGCAAAAGCCAGGAATCTGGAGAAACCCTATTTCAGCAAAACCAGCCCACAGGAATGCAATTTGTAGTAGCTAAAGAGGAATCTCTTAGGTATCTTCATGAGTGAAGCATCTGAAATGCGAAAATCCTGGTCACCTTGGACAAACAGGTGCTCCAGCTGCATCAGTCAGCCTGCAGTATGTGTAACAGCTCTGAGAACAACCAGAAAGTCCATTGTTCTAAACCCTTGGAAACCTAATAAATGGCAGCTTAATGAAGCAGTAGACTTTGCTGATGCCTGAGCACATCCCACATTGTTGTTTATGTGGAAGCACTTGCAGATGTTTGGCATAGAAATCAAACATACAAAGCCAACATATTGCACTTCAGCAAAGTGTGTGCTGTCACCTAAAAACACACAGTGGAAGAGAGAAAGAGTTCATCCCGGGGAGCAATGTTTTAGCAGCTTTCTCTAGTGTTATCATGGCCTGCAGAGCTCCACGTTTCTTCATGCTATCTTCAGACAGTCTTCCTTGTGCCCTGCTCCTGGCTGCCAGTGTGCACTGCCTGGGAAGAGAGAACCTTCTACTAATTAACAATTAACTGAAAAAAAGAAATTAAATTTTTAAAACATGTAGAAGTAAAACTTACCTGACTTTAATCCTTCACCTGAATGGCCGCGTTATCCTTTCTGCCTTGTTTGGCAACTGGCAATCCTAGGTGAAGAAACCAGTTGAGGAAAGAGTCCTGTTGTGGCAGATCTGATTTACAGGGCTGGGCTGGGTTGCACAAGCTCCTGCTCCACTGGGGAGGCCAATGGGGCCACCAGCAGCTTAACCCACTGCTCCATGAGCAGGCTCCTTTGCTTGACTAATTGACTAACAAGGGAGAAGGGTGATGAGAGATAAAAATTGAAGCTGGTGCTTCCACAGTGAAAGTTTTTCTCTTGTGCCTGCTCTGCACAGGGCTGTGTAACAGCTGCTTGTGTGTAAGTGGTGAACTTGCAGGTCTAGCACCTTGGTAGGCACCTGCTGCTTGCTCAGTTCTCTTAGCACAGAGCCCCAGCCAGAGGAGACTGCCAAAGCACTGCCCATCAGCAGAGAGGAACACTGCATTTTAGTAACAAGGCATCCAGGGAAATTTTGACAACTGTTTTATGCTGACGGAGTTAGCAACATTCACAAGTACATAGGGTACCCAGTGGCAGTTGTAAATAGTAGACTGGGAAGGGAATATCATCAAGTTCCTCCAAGAAAACTATTTTCCTAGCATCTTTTTGTCATTTTCCATTCCCTTTCTGTCCTTTCTTTTGGAATCCCTCCCTCCACTTCTTCATTCTCTCACATGGGGCCAGGATGTACACAAGCAGTCTTCTGCAGATTGCTGTTCCTTCTGATTAGTGTTTTCATGGAGGTGGAAGTCACAACTTCCCCTGTTTGTGTTGGACCTGTGATCAAAAACCCATAGCAAACACGTATTAGCTTGGCAATTAGGAAACCAGGCTGTCTAAAGATGGTATTGGTCCCGGGTATTCTCTTCCAGAGCAAAACTAATTCTATTACACAATCACTGTGCCTTTTAACTCCAAAACAGTCCATTTGAATCTATCGGAGTAATTTCATTAGCACCAGAGGGCATTAAATTATGTCTCTGATGGCGCTGAAAGCCTCTGTTTTCACATGGTGGCAGTTTCAGCCTATTTGATGCTTTTATTTAGACCTGCATGTTCATCTGCTTGATTCTCTAAGCACAGAATAAAAACAACTGAAGTGTCAGTACAAACCTTCTTAATGGCTGTAATGATTTTTGCATTGAATTAATATTGATTTCCAGGGAAAAGGCAACTTTATGTTTTAAGGCAGCTAGTGTCTGCAGAAGACTGTGGTTTTTCAGATGTGTGTGGAATCAAAAGGTTAAATTCAGCTCTACTGTATTTCTTCTGAACTTAGTGAACTTACATTAAGGATAGATTGGAGCAAATGTTTCTGGACAGCTGTCAATCTGCTCTGGTCTTTAACCTCAGTGTTACAAAAGCTCTAAATTAGGTCTTGGGGTTCAGTTTGGTAACTGAGGGAGATTTCTTCTTTGATCACAGCTACTGAGTACACAAAAGACTACATGAGCTGCACAAACATCTTCTAATGCTGATGTTCAAGCACAAGCTATTGCCAGACAGGTGTCAGAAGGATCCGTAAGTGATCCAAAAGCCAGGGAATGTGTACCATGCAGTAGGGCATGGGGCAGGGAGCCCACAGCTAGCACCAGCTGAGATGTACTCTTGGCAGTGCTGTATGGAGGTGCCAGCTGCTGTCTGGGAAGTAGCAAAGCCTGTTAGCCAAGTTGGGCATCTTGGTATTGTGCTATATGGCATATCTGGGACATACCTGGGAACATTAATGTGCTACTGCTCAGGAGACAGCAAAAGACCAGCTCATGATCGTCTTACAATATTTATTACATAATGCTCAACTTCTTTTTTGAGGGGTTTTTGTTTTTTGCAAAGCTATGGGAGTCCAGAAAAGAGAAAGAAGCAGCTTTCATTAATTACTTTTATACAGACATTCTTCACTGGAAGAAGTTTGCTTACTGCACCGTGAAGACACCTTCTCTTTCATTCAAAGCGCTTTTTTTATGTGCTGCTGTTGTGTTATGTGCAGCCTGTTGGAGAGGGAGAAAAAGTACAGCCTCAGGCAGAAGAGGTAAAGGGAGAAAGAGGAAGACATTAAAAGAAAATTTAGGAAGAAAACCAGACTGATTTTCTTGATTTGATCTATTATACTAAGGCATAATTGTTCAAAGAAGCTGCATTAACAGTCACCTTTAAACACCCTGGGCAGAAAGCTCAAGGGAGCACTGTAGGAAATTGTCCAACCCTGGTAAAAGGGAGAAGTACATTGCTTATTGAGCAATTCTCCATTTGTAATCCTTGTTAAATTTCACTCTGATCACTGAGCACTGATTGGATGTGATAGCAGAACTCCTGCATTTTTCAGGTCAGATAGCTCTTCCTCTTCTTCTAAGAACTAAATTTTCCAGTACTATTTTGGGGTTCAGATGCCTTTATTTAGCAGTGTATATTTCAGTTTCCAGACACACAGAAGTGTATTTTGTAACATGCTTGCTGAAGACAAGTTGCCAGTATTCAGTATCCCTTAAGGTGTATGGTCAGAAAGTTCAGGGTTTTTAGAAGTTTAAACCAGATGAGCTCAGGTACTTGTTTAAGTATTTTGCTAAATAAGGCTGCATCAAAAACTGTTTCTTTTCCAGTGGAATTTGTACTCTCAAATCAGTGCGAAAGATTTCTCAGTGAGGTGCTTAACTTGATAAGCGAATAGCCAAACAGCTAAATAAGCTATTCCTGAAGGATTTTTGTTTTCCTGTGGTTCTCAGAAAACAGCATGCATGGAAGGTGACACAATCTGACCTCTAAATGCTGTCAGGATTGGTAAACAGTCCAGGGTATCTCCCACAGAACAGGAAAGCTCTTCCAACAGATACAGGCTTGTTGCATCAATACTAGGTTTACAATAACTAGTGGATTTGAGTTTTTCCAGTATTTGACCTACTTTTTACTGTCCTTTTGGTAGAAAATCATGTTTTCTCTGTCTGACTTTTTCAGTATTTGTGGGCTGTATTTGAAAAGGAGCTTTGAGCCTCACCCCAGGTGTCCCAATGGAGAAGCAGAGTCCTGACCCTTCACTTAATCACAAGGATGCCTTGCGCAATGCTAGAGGTAATTTACATCCCTCAAAACAGGATCCAAGGTTGAGCCACTTTTGTGCTGCAGCCAGGTGGTTGCTCTTGCCAGACACAGAGGAGACAGTGGCTGCCTTCCTTCTTGTCACCAATGCACTGGTGCCTGCGTTCCTTTGAGTAGCTTTTCCTGTATGGTTTTTCCTTGTTTCTTGGTTGGATACTTTGACTTCTACAGGTCCATTTCACCTTTTCAAGTCCTGCACAGTTGCCGTTCATCCTTTCTAATGCATCATGCTAGGAATTAGACTCCTGGTGCCTCCTGATGAAAGCCGGGTTAATTCTGAGCATTCTTCAGATCCATAATAAGGCACTCAGAAATGCTGGATAGACTATGCCATGCTAGCAGATTTGATGTTTTTCTCCAGGATTTGGTCCAGAGTAGCTCATCTGACAGCTGCAAATCACAGTTCATAAGAGTCCAAACAGCATGTATTTGACTTGGATTGAAATGTCAGCCAGGTCTGGACTTTGCTCTTCACTGTCCTTTCATTCTGTGTGTTGTACAGGTTTGTAGTCTAAATCACTAATAATCTATCTGAGGATTTATAAGTCAACATTTTCCAAGGGAGCAGGGGGAGAGGGAGGCCCTTTCACCAAGAGCTTGGAGTACTAAGGCCACAACAATGCTGACACGTGAAATACAGAAGAAGACCTTGGCACTGGCTATCTTTCCAGAGCATTCCCTGATTTTCTGTGGACTTTGGCACTGCTTTCCTTCAGGTCTCTCTGACTGATATCTGCTTTCATCTGCTGCTTCAGATTCTCCTCTGTGTAAAGCTGTCCTGTGTCAGTGTGATGGGGGTGCCCTTCTTTGGCTGGGAAATTTTCTTTGCTTTGTCCCAAGTTCATTCTGAATCTCCCTGTGGCATCTTGCTAAATGTTGTCTTGTCTGAGATCTGAGTCATGTCTCCTTTTAGATGTTCACCGAGCTTCTCAAAGGTAGCTCTTCTTGCACTTAAAAGCATACCACTTGCAGGTCTCAATTTTATGAGGCACCTTACTCATAATTTTTTTGTATAACATTGCACAGTTGGCTTCAGCTGCCTTGGTTAACTGGAAGCTCCTTCAAACCCCTTTTGAGCTGCCTGTTAGCAGAAATCAGACTGATTTCTGATTGCCATCGTTTTTGCTGGGACTCAGGGCTTGTAGGTAGAACAGAGGTGACGTCTTCTCCAAGGCGATTCTCCTGGTTTCTTTTCTTGGTTCAGTAAACACTAGGAGTCAGGGCTCTGGCAGAGATCTGTGTCTTTTGGTGTCTGGGCTCTACCTGTGCAACACTAGGACCTATTTTACAGCAGCCTAGTAAAGATCTGTTTCCCTACAAGAGTGACTTGCTTTTGCCCTCTCACTCAGCACATGGAGGTGACAGGCAGTCCAGTGAGGACTGGAGAAAAAAAAGGTGGTGTGATGGCTCAAAAGTGATTGAGCTGCGGAGAAGATGTGGCAGGATGGATGTATTTTGTTTGGTAACAAGGTGAGATGGCCAGTCCCTGTGAGACACTGATGGACAGGTAGACGTTTTTAGTGGGGCAGTGCATTTTATTAAGGAGGAACTCAAGCAGCAAACCTGGTTTATTCTGACATTTCAACACTGAAAGATAATATTGATCCACCTACAACCATACCTCCTTATTCTGTTTCTCTGGTGCTTTAGGTATTTGTTTTCCCTCTTGAGGTGTAAAAAAGAAGAGGAATACTAACCCAAAATGTAGTGTAAATATGTAATGTCTTAGGAATTACTTCCTAAGGTAGTACTAGGTGGGATTCTTGGAAGTATTGCCATTTCTTTTGATCTATGCCTTGCAACTAGAGACTCTCCTGGTAAGAGGTGTGGTGATATTTAGACCGGTTTGTTTACATCATTTGAAAGTAGCCTTTAAGCTAGGGATTTAACCTTTTGCTGTTACTCAAGACAATGTCATTGAAATCAGGAGTTGTAGCTGAATACATATTATCCTGATTGAGTCAGGCTGCACTTTGCATTTTAGATAAAATAGAAGCATTGTATCCTGAAATTTTCACTAAAAGGTCTCTAAATGCAATAAGGGATTTTAAGAACACATGGGTATATTTAAACCTTAAATGTGTTTAAGAAAAACATTGTTTAAAAATGCCATCATGCTATGGGGCTAAACCAGATTTGAGGCACCCCTGCCTGCATTTGTGTGAATGTCTGTTTTATATGGAATTGCAGCATTGTTTACAGATTTTTTACAACTAATGTGATACAAATAAGCTTTACAAGCAGTAGACAGGTATGATCTGTTTCAAAAGGATAATTGAGTTAAAACTGTATAAACTGCTGTGACGTGCTTGGTTTTCCTCAGCAACACATTGAGAACATTTTGTGGCTTGGGATAAAGGCTGTTAGAAGGATTTCAGTGGGACCACAAAGCCGCTTTAACTGCCAGACAGCTGTGCAGGGACTCCTCCAGTCTTTGACTGGGTTGTGTAAACCTAGTCTGATCTGGTTAGCCTTTAGATATATGGGCCCACCCATAAATTACAATACTCATAATTATATTTACGTGGGCCCTCGGCCAACAGTGAGAAGCACGGGTGAGTTAGCATGTTGAAATGTGCAGATGTGCGCATTAATATGCAAGAATGTTAATGCTTCTGTATGTCTTCCATCAAAATCTGTGCTTGTCTTATTCCTGGGAGACCTGAGGTTTTTGGTTTGTTTGGCTTTCTTTGAATGCAAAATCACTTAATGGGCACCCTGTGCAGGTTGTACCATTATTGTGAAAATGAGAGCCAGCTTTTGTAACCTCCTCCCTTCTTTATTAGGCTCTCTCTTGCCTCAGTGATCCTCTCATTATCTGTACCAATGGGAGCAGAGCAATCCTATTTTGTCCCCTCAGGGCACCTCAGCATTTGTGAATGGTTAACTCTGATCTCAGATAACTGGTTGCTTTCTTGCAGGAAGCCCAAACCAACAACATTATTTTAACCTTTTACCTACATAAATTTTCCCATAACAACTATGGTTCCCTCTGCTCTGTCTCCCTTGCACGCCGAGCAAAAGATTTGTCAGTATTCCCAGTAAATATGTAACACCTGTTACATGCAAAGGACATACACTCACTCCCTGCAAAATACTCTCCTCCCTGACACGTTATTCGGGAGTTGTTGCTGCTTAAGAAATGCAAAGATGACCCTTTTAAACAGTTTTGCAGTTTATGGATGGGTACATGTTGCTCCAACGTGTGTCACAACGAGGTTGGCAAAGACAGCCTGAAAGAGAGTATGGGCCTGAATTGCTACAAAAGTCTGATGAAATGCTGTGGAAAAAGCAGTGTTGCAAGGCAGGCAGAGGTGAGCCGCAGGCACAGCACTGGGGCTGCAGAGAGGACAAGTCCAGGCCGCAGGAAACTCAATCAGAATGTGTAAAGGTCAGAAAGTCAGCCTCAAGTGTGGCAAGCTGTGCTGCGCCCCTCTTGCTGGTGACCCTGAGAAAGGAGCCCAGCTAAGCCTAGCTGTACAGATCTAATGTGATCTGCAAGGTCAGGATGCATCTTAGATGTCTTTTGCTGATCAGCGTGTTTAAAATATAGCTTGCATCCACAGCAAGCTTCATGGACCTGACCTCCTCCGCTCAAAGGAACTGTATAGGGGCTGATGGAACTTTGTAAGAAGGGCACCTGGACTATCTTGGCTGCTGCACATAGGGATGTGGCCACAGAGTTTGCAGGGACATGGCAGGCTGCACTTTTATATTGAAAATGTCAAAAGGGAAAAAGAAAATGTTATGGTGAGTAAATGGTGAGGTGGAGGACAGAGACTGTTAAAACTGATGCAAATTTATGACTAGTTTTACTGAGCTGTAGGAAAAAACACAATGACCTACAGATCACAGGTTTGAAATCTCTGCATACCGAGCCAGGAATTAAACCAGTAATTGTTCAGACACAATTGTTTTCAGCATGAAGGTTGTTGCTTTCAAGGAACACTGCCATTCTGCTTACCCATCTTAAGATTCCAGCGCAATCTTCTCCTTTCCTTCCACTTAGCTTGAGGGCCAGTAAGACAGTTGAGCAAACCAAATACTTAAAAACAAAATAGGAAGGAATTATGTTCTTATGTAAAGCAGCCAAGCTATGAAATGTTCTGCCATAGGTGACTGAAATGTTGTTGTTAATTATCGTAGTGCCTAGAACGTTGCTCTTGGACCAGGTGCTAGTATGTTCTGAGCAAATATTCCAACCCCAGGGAGCTCAGTCTGGGACAAAGGCTAAAGGCCTTTTGGGAGGGTAGAAGGAAACTAAGAAGCTCTAGTACAGCTTGATAGATGGTAGTCCCAGCACACCTTTATTAAAGGTTTTTCTGAAGGGCTTCTTCTTAATGCAGTGTATTAAGAAAGTATTGAAATGGAAGGATGTAGGAAAATATGGGAACACCTCAGGAAGGCTGTGCCTAAGCGTGGCTGTCAGTATCTGGGAAAGCCTTTTAAGATTGCAGTGAGAGGTGAAAATGGCTGGTTTAGGACCTGGGCAAGGGGAGGTGATGGGAGAAGGTGTGAGCTACATCCATCATCTACATAGGACTCACCAAGGCAAGTGAGGAGTTAGAGGAAAGAGCAGTGCATCAGGGAGCAAAGGCTTTTAAGCATGCAGGGGAGCAGCTGGTCCTTTACCAAGCAGTGAGTCCAGGAGCATGATACCCAGCTGATGTACTGGGTCCCAGCAGAAAAGGAGCAGGTAGGGTTTAAAGCTCCTTTCAGGACTACTTGCTTGCCCAAGGAAGAGCCCTGCAGTATAGCTACACTTGTTGCTAGTGGTTCCCCTCTGGATTATTTTGGGGGAAGCACTGATGCTTGCTCTGAAAGTATGCTGAGATATTTTGTCGAGGGATTTAAATGCTCTTTTTCCTCTCTTTTTTGTGGAATAAGCTCTGGCTGACAGATTTTGTTTGTTTGCTTTGTTTTGGGGGTGGTGCTGAGATTGTTGTGATTTTTCTGTTTTGTTCTGTTGTAGTAGTGGTGGCATTTGTTATCTTAGGTTGGAAGCAAAATCAGGCCCTGTGAAGATGAAGAAATTCTGATCTGGAGGATAAAAGGAGAGTTGTGGGGAAATTAATATGGTTAAATTTTCTTGGATTAAATCAGCAAGATCTTGTGCAAAGAGAACTGGTGGAGAGGCATAATACAGAGGAGATGGTGTCTCTGGAAGAGGAAAGAACACTGTTGTGATGAGGAGGACTATCCTTGCTACAGGATTTCTCTCAGAGATGGTCTGTAGCATCAATCCAGGCAACAGGTGTTAGGCGGAAAGAAGTTGAAATGGGAGGGAAGGGGAAAGGAATCAAAAGTATAAGAGGACACAGAATGGTGAGAAATAGCACCATGCTAATGGATAAGAGAAGGTGAAGCCAAAAAAGAAGAGCTAATGTGTACTCATTGCTTGCAAATCAGATCTCATGGGATGAAGGAGTGTCTCAGGAAAAAGCATAGGGAGTTGGTTCCCAAAGAGCACCCATACATTAGATGAGGAACTGGAGACAAACTGTTTGCAAACAACATTTTAGTTCAACACCCTTCTTTAGAATGGAAGAAAAAAGGGCTGTGAATAAACTGGAGTTGTGATAATGATAAGAAGGATGGAGTGGTTGCTTGAGCAGAAAATGGAACTGCTGTGGATGTGACAAATTGAGAAGACAGAGGAAGAAGAGTTTTGAATCAGAAGGCTGGTGGGAAAGAACTACATGAAGTTTAGATAATCACATGGCAGAGAAGAGATTGTACAGGTCTATATGAGGATGATGGAGATAGTGGGGATTACAAGCAGCAGCAGCAGAGCAAAGACTACCCGCCTTCAGTCTGTTCTCCTCCCTTTCTTGGGTCTGATCCAAGCTAAGAAGTGTGAGAAAAATTAGATACTGTACTGGATTTTAAGGTCAGGGTATATTTGTCTTTGTAAGTTTAGCTGCAGTGCTTGAAGGCAGAAGCCTTGAGTGTGATTAAGCATCCCTTTCTTGACTTATTTTCAAACACAGTGATCTTCTTTCAGCCAAATGGGTTGGGTTTTGGCATCATTTGGGATTAATTTAACTGCAAACAAAAGAATGTCTGGTTTCCGTTTTGACCTCATGGTTCATAACACAGTTTTACTCACTCTGAAGTTTTTCCTACTCGCTTGTGATTCCTAAACAGAGCAGGTATTTTCCCTTTGTCTCTCTGAAACCATTTTCTTATGACTGTTTGTGGAGTAAACTAAATGTGTAGATGCCAGATGTGAGATAAAATATACCTGTGGTGGCATGTAAGAGAGCCCTAGTGTTGAGAGCACATACACTGACGTGTTACACTCAGCTTTCTTTGGAACCAAAGTAAACAGGTAGGATTAAACAGTGAATTAGAATTAGTTTTGCAAGAATACCCATATAACCATTCCATAAACAAACTTAACAATACAAAAAGATGCAGAGAATGATACTAGCCTAGCACTCCCTTCCCCTTCTCTTTCCCAACCTGTTTTGAGATGAAATCTGATTTACTAAAATGGTATCTGCTAATACATAACAGCTCACAACAGCTGAATTCCTTTGTGTGAATCTCTGCTATTGGTTTATGATGTGATGCCAGCCTATTCTTAAACACTTCTAGTAAAAGCCACACAGGAGAGATATATGGATTTATCAAATGAAACCGATTTGAAGGCTATTTTAGTCTAATCATTTTGATTTCTTTGTGCAGACAAACTTTGAGTTTTCATGCAGCAACATGTCTGCTTGCACCACACTATGTCAAAATGCTTGGAGAGTGGTAGGTACAAACACGTGTAAACGTAAAATTAATGTCACACCCAATCAACCACAAAGCCAATAAATGAATCAGGAAAGGTAATCCCTTTTGAAGACCAGAGTAAATACAGGGTATTTCTGTGCCCTCTGATAACAGTTTATTGGAGTACCTCATCACTGTTAGGTAGTACCAGCACAGTGGTCTGCAAAGCAGAACTTGGTTGTTACCCAGTTTTAGAGAAGGGGAACACTGATACTGAGTGTCTTGTTCAGGAGTCCTGAGATAACTTCAGATCTCATGGTCATACCCGAATTTCTGTCTCTTTATAGTATGTTAAACTAGTTGCTAATGTGTAAATATGGCATTAGATGCAAGCAAAGTTGACAGTTTCCCAAGGGTAGACAGGCATGGGCAAAAAGAATGGAAAAACTCCTGAAGGAGGAGTTGGGGGGACACAACACACCGAGTTGTTTTCTCTCCTCTTTTCTCCCCAGGTCAGCAGCACCATATATGTGTATTTTGCAGGTGATGAGAAGGGGAACAAGACTAGGCCGAATACTGTGAGCACTCATGCATGCAAGGAGCTGAACTAAACATCTAGCTGTTCCTGGGATCAGGAAGCTCACTTAGCTTTATCACTGTCAGGTTCTCTGAGGCAGCAGTGCCTGTCAGAACCCTTCTGCCCCTGCTGCTCTGTTGAATTTTGACCTCTCCAAAGGGGAGAGCAAAACATGCAATTGTGCTTCATCCTCAGAGCAAGCACAGTTCAGCTGTGCCTAGACTGCTGAGAAATACTGAGCACTCAGGATCAAGCCGTGTGCGATTGGTACAACAGGGCTGCCAGAGCAAAGTCAAACCTCTGGCTATATGTAAGAAGAGAAACCATTGGACTTGCAACAGTGGACTTCAGCACTGTACTTAGGGGTAATAGTTTGACTACAGACTTAAGCCGGCAGAAAATCTATGACCAAGGCAACCTTGGTTAGTGGAGCTCAGAGGACATAAATCATGCTTTGAAGCATTGCCTTTGGGAACATTTGTAATGGCTTATTCTGCACCTTTCAAAAGACAGACAAAGCATTTAAATGGAGTATTTGTTTTCTGAGGATATTCAGGATCAAAAAGAAGTCATGAAGCAATAAAATAACTTAATAAACAAAGTATTAATATAAAAGCATATCACCCTGTGTAACATAATGCGAAAGTTATCAATAACTGGTCATCCTCAGAAATTTGCAAAAGAAGGAATCCCTCTCAACACAAATATTTTCAGGACAATGTAATCAGGTTTCACGACTGCAGTATGTCAGGAATAGAGACAATTTTCCCTACTACTCTGAGAATGTTATAACAACATCCCCAAAATGCAAAAGTTCGTGGCCTTGGAAGTGGTCCGTGCCTTATTTTATCTACCATTAGTTGATCAATGCCATCCTTTGATAAATCTGTGCCACCTTAATGCAGAGTGGATCAGGAGAGCTAGGTATGCCATGCTAGCTGAGCTCTACTAAACTACAGTGGTGTGGCCACCCCACCATTTTCACTCACTGCCTTGGAGCTGATGGCAGAAGGATTTGGTGACCTCTGTGAAGTATAATATAGGACGCATATGTATAAAGTCCACAGATTCTGATGATTCCGTAGCAAGAGAGAGTGGCTTATAGATTAAATATATAGCCAAATGAGAAGTGTGCTGGAAGGGTTCCATCAAGAAGTCTCCTCAAAGCCAGTAAGATGTGTTCCACAAGATGAGAGCTGCCTGTAGGTGAGAGTGCCCTGCCTGGGCAGCAGGGGAGGGAGTGCTGAGGGCTTTCAGGTCATAGAATCGTAGAATCATAGAATTGTTAGGGTTGGAAAGGACCTTAAGATCATCTAGTTCCAACCCCCCTGCCGTGGGCAGGGACACCTTACGCTAAATCGTATCACCCAAGGTCTCGTCCAACCTGGCCTTGAACACTGCCATGGAGGTGTAGCTTGTTCCTTGTTCAACATAAGCCTCTTTCAGAGCTACAGGAGCTGTCTTGTCCTTTCTGCAGACTCTCTTCCTCCTGACGGCTGAAGGGGCAATGTGAGATCAAGCACCTGACGGCTGTGAGCCAAGGTAGGTAGACTTTGCCTCCCATAGCTTGCTAGGGAGATGCTCAGTGGCTGTGGATTAACTACATGTGGGGTTGTAATGAACCCTTTTGAGTTCTCAAAGCCATGAGGGGCTGTGTGACTGCTTCAGTATTCCTGCAGAAGCTGCAAGGTGGGTAAAACTGTAATGATGAAAGTTTCTAAGTGTAGTTGTAGCACAGACAAAAGGCTTCAAAACAATGCCTGAATGTCTCTCAGTCATGCTTAACGTTGAGTGAATAAAACCCTTGCCACATCCCTTGCCATATGTATATATGACAATTTGCATGCTCTCCCAAGCTTGGAACAAAAATAACTTGGTGACAAATAATCTTTATGTGATAATTTGAAATTATTTTCTCTACAACTGTTGGTCTACAAGCTGTATTTCAATGATATAAATTACATCCGGAAATCTCTTAATGAAGTGAATTTTCTAGAACATGTGACTATTCCAGCGCTTGTGGGCAGGGGGGGAAAGAGTGGCTGACTTGAAATTCAGGGTTAAGATCCAGTTTAAGTTATTGGTGGTTCTGTGGAAGGCAGAAAGGGCAAGACTAGGTGTGAGACAGGCGTGATTACATTTGGATCACAAATCAGATAGCAGTTTCGGAGTGCTGGTGGCAGTGCCCTTTGTCAGTGACCGCGGCTTTCCGTGGTGATATTGGGAAGGCATGTGCACCGTTTCGGTGTGGCTCAGGCACACTAATGCCACTGTGCCAGTAATAGCAGTGCACAGATCAGCTGAGGACATGCAGCTGCGTTTCCATCCAATGCACTAGAGCAGCTGACATGGAGTTCGTGGCATCCAGGCACTCTGATGCCAGTGTGAAAGAAGAGAGGACAGTACCTGAGCTAGCCCAAAGCCTGCCACTGCAGTGTTAGCTTGTCACAGCTTCACATAGAAATTCGACCTAGCAAACCTTAGGCTGCTACCATCTGATGCAAGGTAACTTTTGATTCGATAGCAGGAGTTGTGAAACTAGATTTATTGTTGGGAAACCACAACAATATCCATATCGTCTAATATCTAGGGTGGTGACAAGCTGGTGTTATGAAAACCTTTTGAACACTTTGTATGGAAACAAAGATGGAATCAGTGCAGAGCCAAGCGTTCATGAAACTGCTGGGGCAGCTTCTCCACTGCATCTAGTCTTTGCTGGGTGCAAAGGGTGGATGCCCAGGTACGTGCAGGCCTGGGTAGGGGTGGAGGGCACTCCTTAGGAGAAGCAAAGCTGGCCACTCTGCTTCAGGGAGCATTTCTCATCTGTGCAGGCTCTGCTTTTCAATTGCCTGTGACTGGAACCCTGGACTGTGTTCTACCTGACTTCAGCATGAGGGCATGACTGCAATAATTTACCAGCAGCAGCAACCTGGAGAGCTACCTGTATTACAGTCACAAGGGCAGTACAGTCCTATACGTCATCTGCATTTTAAATATGCATCTGTGCTGTACTGACTGCAGAGAAACCGAGGTGTCAGATAAGAGTATGTGATGACTGAAATGCAACTGCAGACCGAGGTTGCAGTGCAGGCAGACAGACAAAAAACAGGTAGAGCCTCTTTGTAATACCTGAACTTACTTTGTCTTTAGCAGCCAGGAGATTTGAATTACGTCTATATTATGTGAATGAAGCATAGCTCACTCAAATGGCAAATCAGCAGTGTTATTTTGAATTAAATATCGAGCAATTTTATGGAAAATAAAGTCCAAAAGCATGCAAGAGGCATGGAGCATGTATGGTGTGTGGGGTGTGCTCGTATACATGGTCATGACCGTGCTGGGGATGGAGAAGGGAGCAAGGAGCAGGGAGGGGCAGGCTTGATTGGATGTGAATAATGGGCTTGATTTCCAAGCTTTTCATCACGAAGCCTCTTCCAGACTGAAAACTTTCCCGTTCTTCCTGTCTAAAAGCAGATTTCATGGCAAAACAATTCCAAGACTTTGGCTGTCATCCAAACATACTTGGAGCTGTAGTATTTTAGCTGATCAGCAGGCTCCTTTAATTTTTCTGTCATGCAGCCAAGATCTTGCTGTATAAAGATAATCCCCAGTTCAGCTTTACCATCTGAAATTACTTCTCCTTAGGAAACAGTGCTGTAGGAAAAATAGTGTTTGGTCTTAGTGACTTTCTGTAGACTGCTAACTGATAAATCAGTGTGATTTATGTATATATCAGCTATATCTTGTCTCTTAATAGGAGTATAACAAACTGATAAGTTTTGTGTAAAAATAGCAGGTGACAGATATTTACATGAATTTCTGTAGGCAGCAGAGAGGGAGATTCTTCATTGTAAAGAGTACTTTTAAACTTTTAAAAACTCTTTCTTATGAAACTATTATTATGCACCTTTATTGTAATCAATAATAATGTGGGCTTGTGGGAAGAAAAGTCATGTGATGGCAGGATACGTGAAATGAAGTTGTAAACTGTACTGTTGCTACTTCACTTTTTGGTCTAGTCTGCATGTGTCTTGAATCATTTTCTGTTTAAGGGCAGGATCCAGAAACCCTGATTGATAAAAGTAACCTGACTGCAGGCAACAGGGTTGCTCCCTGTAAACCATTTTGTCTGCAAGGGCAGGATGCACACACCCTGAAATTACAGCAGTTAAATTGGATGGTAATGCATTAGAAAGTATTTATTCTGCTCTGTTTAATTTCTTTTTTTGATTCATTGAGCTCAGCTTTCTTGTTCTTCGTCACTAAAATCTGGGGAGGTGACTGTGGTGAGCAGAGCCTTGCAGGGCTGAGTACTGGGGGCTGGATCTCTATACACTGTATGAGCTTAGACCAGAAGAGTTGCTTCTGCTGCAACACCCTCATGGTGCTGGGCAGATGCTCCATGCCTGCACTGAAAACACAAGATTTCCAGTCTTTTCATTTTGTTTTTTTTGGATGGGTGGTGGCAGGAGGGGAGCTCATGTCACTAAAATGAACAATAGTATAAAAAGGTTTTAAGTCACTTTATGCATGACTGTTTCTGGATGTGGATTTTACCCCTTCCTCTGAGGGGGTAGACTACGCTGCTCAGAATCACAGTTAGCTTTTTGTGTCTGTTTTGCTTACTGATTATTCTGCAAGGCCTTGGGCTTTGATTGTCAATGCATGTTGTTTCCAGAAAGCAATAATAATTGAACAATTGCAGTGGTCTGGGTTGCAGGCATCTACATTAGCTTGTGTTGACAACTACTTTATTGTGTAAGTTCCTATATAGTGTCTGTCCTTTTCAAGGACTGGCTGTGGGGAGACTGCTTTGCCTTCAATGGGGTGGCATTATTTTCTGCAAAGCAGTGAAGTTGAAATGTGCCCGTGTCCAAAATTCCTCTGGGCTATCATTTTTAGTATGCTTGCACTAATGTCTCCTGATCGATTGTACTAAAATGGTCTTATCAATGACATTCAGGAGATACAGCTTATTTTTTTCCTCTTTGTTTTCTTGTTCCATCTGGCCATAACTGTGTCACATTCAAAAGAGGACTGCTGGCTTTCCAATGACAATAAGGTTCCCACTGTGCACACTTAACTGGGTGAAATTTCTGTGCTTACTTTTAACCAGCATCGCTACTTCACAGATTCTTGTAAGCAGTGCATGTCAAGTATGTGAGGAGCTGCCAGCAGTTGCATTGTAATAACTTGGAGGGTTTTTACCATCTCCAGAAGGATACTGATTTTCAGTTCGTGATCTTCTCTATATTCACTAAGTAGTTTGTGTGGTTTTAGAAAAATAGTATCTCTGTTCACACTGAATATGACTGCTATTCTGCTTGTGAGAAAACCAGCTCCGGAAGCAGCACTGTGTGTATAAACTACGTTTACATTTACTTACTTTTACTTCACATCCTGTGGAGCTGCGTTTGGCTTCCTTCTCACTTTCCTGCCTACCCTCCCCCCATATTTACCAGGTAAATCTCAAATCTGACATGTTTTTTCCCAGGATGCTCTTGTTCCTGTGGTAGTCTCTGATGTTCCTCCTGTGTGCAGCCTAGTAACTCCTCAAGCCTGTCCCAGCAGTGGGACAACTGTCCAGGGAGTGCCATCTAGAAGTCTGGAGGACCTCTCATCTCCCATCAAGTGATGTGCAAGTTTTCACCCAAACCTTGCATCTAGGATTCCTTTTACTACTGTTTTCACCTGGCCTTTATATGGTCTCACTACATCTTTTTGCAGCACTGTCATTTTTAGTGGGTCATTAAAGGCAAGTGATACTGCTTATTTAACGCTGCCTCCTTCTACAGTTTACTCCTCCTGAAAGGCCTTCATGCTGACAAAGAGGTTTGTCCATAGTAGATGAGTGTAAGATGGAGGCTTTACCCTGGAAAGAGGCTAATTTGAACAAGTTTTCAACGTATCTCAGGGTCTTTAAATGAGCTTAAATTCACTTTAAAGAATAAAAATAAAAAAATCCAGCATCAGTGACACCCCCACCCCAAGTTCAACAGAAAAAATAATTTATGAGAGAACAAAAAGTAAATGTTACCACTGGAACTCCAGGCTTCTGCTCATCAGTTTAAAGGGAGAATAATTGCTGGAGCTCAGTGCCGTTATCCTGGGGTTTTGTGGTCACAAAGGGGAATCTGAGTCTGAACTCCAAAATTTGCATCTCATCCCTCGATTATCATTAGCTCCAGAGAGTTGTGCTGCATTTGTGCCAGTGTGTCTGACAGATTCCAACACTAGTTATTATTTTTACAACTCGAAGGAGCCCCTGATCTCTTCTTCTGCAGTGTGCAAACAGAAAGCAGAAAAAGGAGTCCCTCTCCTCCTCAGATAAACTCTGACCCAATTCAGGCTAATCCTGGGAAGGGTAAGTGCCGTCAAAATCTGCCGGGGAGTTTCAAGAGGAAGAGGACACAGAAGAGCTTTGTGTAACATACCGACGTATGTCAAAGCTTAGTCATGTATTAGCTCAGCATAGATGACGTCAGCCACTCTACATCCAGCCTTAGCTTCATTCTTTCAGATATTTTAGTGTTATGGAGGTTTTGGGGGATGGGGGGGGTGATGGAGAAAGATACAAGATGAAAAGTCAGCTTCAACTCATGATTCTGCTTAAAGTGACCAAAAATCCCCAAGCACAAAATCCTGTTCCACCAGTAGCTTTTGCCTAAACGTGGATGTTGTAGACCTTTTTCTTGACAGTTAGAAAAGAGAATTTTTGCTTCCTTTTGTAATGATCACTGTACAGAGATGATTGAACACGTTTTGTGCTCTGGCTGCAATTATACTGCATGAATCCTGAAAGATTATGAAGGGCACAAAGGCCTGAGTATCATTTTAGAAACAAGAGGCCTCAGTGCTGATGTATTAGTAGGGAAAGCCCAAGGGTTAAGTTCATGACTTTGCCATGTGTTTGAACGTGAGACTCGCTGGCTTTGATGCCGAGTCGACAACGTGATTCAAGTTGGGGTGTGCCTACATCATTTCTAAGAATGTCTGCAAGAAAAAGAATTGAGGAGTTTGTCAAGCTGTGGGCAACAAGAGAGTAAAAAAAAAGTCAGTGCTCCGGTTGCAAAAGGAAGACTTGTTTTTATTGACCTCTACTGCAATAATCTTAGATATCAAATGTATTTTATGCAATTAAAAAAAATCAAAGATGACAGTTACAGAGTAAACAGAGTACTGGCATTATTCTGCTTTGAAGATTGTTTTGTTGCTTTTAGTGGTTACTAAGACAAATACTTGATATTGGGAAATTTATAAAAGGGAATGTACAGAGAATGGGTAGGATTGTGGGGTTTTGTATTTCTGTTTGTTTGGGGTTTGGTTTTTTTTTGTAGGCAGTACTCAAGAAGTGACTTTAGCACTAAAGGGAATTACAAAAATACCAGCTGCAGCAGTCCATCCTGAGTGAAGAGGCACAGCCAAGGCACAGCTGGCGAAAGAAGGTTTTGTCAGGGCACTTACTAACCACCATCGACATGGCAAGACTCCTTACATTTCTGGGTGAAATAAACCATGCCAGCTCTTTCGAGTGTCATTGTGTTGACATCAGGGACCCTTGCCAAACTGTGTTGATATGGGATTGTATCTTCTGCCACCTTTCCCTGAATTACATTAGGGAGGTTTTGCAACACAGATCTGATCTGTTTAAGTTAAAATAAAAGTAAAGATTCTTCTTTTTCAAGCTTATTCTCTAATATTTAGGCACTAGAGTAACAGAGAACAAGTATATACTTTTGCCACTTTTCATTGGAATCTTAGAAGTAGGCATGCAGGCAGAAACATTCTGGGGTTTTGCTCTATTCTTGTTACTCATTTTGCTGTGTGGCCAAATCAGTGCACTCCTCTTTGCCCTTCTTTCTCAATCTGTGAAATGGAGATAATGCAGCTTTGAGATTTGGGATGGCTGGGCAGTGCCATTGCAGGCTAAATCCCAGGGCAGTTTCAGAAACCTGAAGGAGTCAGCATCACTGTGGCTTAGTTGGGAACAGTCCTGGTTTGGTCCGGGTATGTGTCAGCGCAAAAATTGACCTCAGGAGGGTATGTCTGAAACTGTGACTTTTCTACTAGTGATTATAATGCTGTGAAATACGAGGAAAGATACGTGTTGTTAATGGAGACGTATTTTTGATGCAATCAGAGATGTGTCTTGTGGCTGGTTCTGTGGTAGCTGTAGATCTGGAAGGAAATTAGGAAATGTGGTTGTGAAACAAAAAAAAAGATGTTGACTGTCTCACTAGGAGACAAATACTCTCTTTTCCATAGGAAACCAGGAATTGACTGCTTTATTTAGTAACTGGAAATGAGATATATTCAACTTCAAAGGGAGTTCTTGAAAGGCTGGCTCAGTTATACCAGTCTCTCCTCAGTCACACTCCAGTTTACCCTCTGGGGAGTCCTGTAAAGTTGTCTGTGGTTTGTTTATAGCCCCACCACCTCCTGACTAAGACTTCAGAGGAGGTGCTGGAAAGATAGCTGTACCTGCAGGCAGCACCTGGGGAATTGTCTTTCTGTCAGAGCAGAGGCTGTTAAGCTCCCATGTTATTGCCCTCATTCCTCTCTGCTTTGAAGGGAACAGAGTGTATCTGAATGACTCTTTGAGTTTATATGTGGTTTATAGGCATTGTTTTTCAAGAAAATGGCAGCAGAAAGAGATCAGACAAAATCTGTGCAGAAGAGATTTAACATACTTGTAAGGCTTTAGTCTAATGTGACATGTTAGCTGAAAAGTAAAATCTCAGAGAACATTTATTGGCGTGATAGGAGGCTGGTGTCCTCACAAGTACTTGTTTCTAGCTCTCCATTCCCCCTGTAAGCCCTGCAAGGACCCCATGCCAGAGCTTTGGCTGCATAGCTGATGGCCAGTGTAGCTGGTATACTCTCAGTTTCTTACTGAATGGTGCTTGGGATAGGAAGGGGGCATCAGAGAACTGATGCATGCAAGGAGTAAAATTATAGCTGAAAGTTGTCTCTTTTCAGTTTTAAGCCTTTAGGATTTGCAGGCTCCCACTGACCACACTTGGCTCACTGCACAACCCCCAGGAAGTTTCTTAATATACCAGAATCTTGTGCTGACACAGAAAGGGTCAGGGCTTCCTCTTCTCTTACTGCATGACATGCGTAAGAGGCTGATGATCCATTGCACCACAGGTAACTCCAACCAGGAGTTACTACCTGCTTGCACCTCTCTGCACATGAGAACTTGCCTTGAGGCAGGGCAGTGTGGGCTAGAGCCTGTCCTTGTCTCTCTCTCAAAAGCAGGGAGGGGAGATGCAGCCTCATGGAATGTAAGCCCTAGCACAAAGGAGAACTGGGCTGAGCATCATGCTAGTGCTCCCGCTGTGGCTTCCCCCCATGGTGTCCTCAGGGCTCTGTGGTGTGCTTGGCCCCTGAAAAGCGGAGGCCAGAGCTGCTGACAAAGAAGCGTGTCACCACCCCTGCTCCCAGAAGCTTGTTGTTCAGATTCTGATCTAGAGTGGGAGTGGAATTCGGGATCTTTTCTTGGGTGGTTATTCTCCCTGCTGTATGCACAGCCTGCTGCTTAGGGCAGGGGGAAAAATAGGGCAATGGCAAGCTTGTGGGTTGTCTTCTTGAAGCTGGGGTGTGTAAACCGTGCTGATACTATGCTTGGGAAGAGAGCTGGGCATGGGAAGAGAGGTTAGGCTGTGTGCTGGGGTTAGATGACTGGTGTTCCAGAGGGAGACCAAGCAGGAAAACTACTGCCAGGGAAGAGGAATGGGAATAAAGGAGAAGGAAGAGGGATTACTTGCCAAGAGAGGGAGACTGGAGCAGGGAGCTCTTGCTGTAGAATCAGAATTTGGCATCACTGATCCGTTGTGGATCCTGGGAGTAAGGGAACAAAAAACTGTGCTGACATAGAGCCTGTTTGGAAAGATGCCTGCAGGCTCAACAGCCAGGTGGTTTGTGTTCACAGGCATGGTGAGGCTGAGGGAAAAGCGGCTATCTGCTGCTATCTGACCATTGGCCAAACTACATACTTAAAACAAATAGCAACTTAGGTCAGTGACCAAGTTTTATAGCCTAGGTTTGTGCAAGGGTCAGGTACTGCCCTGTCTCCTAGATTCCTGCCTCCTGCAGAGGGTGTTATTTTTGTTCCTGTCTCAGAACTGTCATCAATAAGATACAAAGTCGGCGCACTTGGTTTTTAGGTGTGTCCAAACTTTCTGACCTAACTGCAGTGCATAGGTGTCATTCATGTCTTCCTGTTTGTCCTTCCCTGGTAGCATCGAAAGCTTTTTCCCTTCCTCCAGCACTTATGTGAATTAGCTGAGTTTATCTGAGTGCTTGAAGCCTAGTCACGGCAGTTTGGCCTCAGGGTTGCTGAAGCACAGCTTAACCTAGTCAGACCTCAGACCCTGGCCTTGCACTACAGGAGCTCCCTGAATTTAAAAGGAGCTCCTCTTTAAAGGCAGCTGCAGTATTAAGATACCTTTGTACTGGAGAGGGCAGCTCAGGACTCCTTGTTTCTTTGACATGTCCTTGAGCAAACATGCCAGTGCATGGATAAACCTGAACAAATACTAGTTTTCTTGGACTTCCACAGGGAGCACGGGTGAACATATGGCTCAAGCCCTTGCTCTATCAGACTGCTCTGGCATGAGGCGCTTCCCAGCAGCATGGCTGGAAAGTGGAAAGCTATGAGTGGTGGTGAATGCAAAACTCAGCTGCTCTAAGGAGGTGTCAACTCTATAAACAAGCCTTTAAGTGCTAAAGTTTCTCTCTCCAGTCAGGAAAGGGAGGGAATAGCCCACCTGCAGACAATTTAATGCTAAACACTTCTCCCCTTCCCAGTTCATTAAAATACAACATACTTGAACTGACCCCAGAGTAGAGTTTTTACCCAGAAGAGAGGGCAGGTGCCAGGGGTTCACTGGACTTTTACCACTATTGCTGAATTTATGCAGAAGATGGTCTGGTTTTGATGGCTGTGATCAGTAGTGCAGAAACATGAGAGAGAGCTGCCTTTGGATGGGGTGGGTTTAGAGTTGGGGGCTAAATCTCTGATGTAGTTCTTACCACTATGTGCAAACGTGTTAAGGAGAAAGGAAACAAAAGGTATGTAATTACCAGACAGTTACAGTGAAAGATGGAAAATAATTTCCAACCCATAACCTTTAAATGACTTTGTAAACCTTGCAGGTTTCCAACTGCTTGTGTGGTGTGGATGTAAGTGGGTAACGATGCAAATGAAGCATTAGCAATCCACACTAATAAACTGATATTAGAAACTGAATTAGCTGATAAGGGTAATCCAGAGGAGTAGGAGCTTCTGGAATACCTTCTTTTAGCATGTTACTGTAGCTACCATTTTGTTTGTGTGGTCACAGAGTTTTTCCTCCTAGCTGGGCTAGTCAGGAGGTAAGAGGCAGCTGTACAGAGCCATGTAAGAGGGTAGGTCAGAGTTGTGGTTGCTACCTATGAAGACTAAGGGCTTGCTTGGAGATGTTGTTACAACTGTCTTCACTGTAGTGCTCACCTCTCTTGTGCTTCGACGAATTGTGTGGGATGGATCATGTCAGAGCTCTTACAGCATTGCTCCCTGTCTCCTTGTGGATATTCCCTCTTGGGTTTTATGGTTTTGCAGTGCTGATCAAATGCCCTGCCAGTATTGAAATTCACTGAAAATTGGCCTTGCTTTTTATCTTGTCTCTCTCACCCAAACCCCTAGTGCTCTTCTTCCTGTGTGCTTGAGATTTTTGCTTTGTTTAAAGTGATAAAGCCTTCATAATAAAATCCAGGCTTGCATTTTAACCTGTTAGGGCCTACCATAGAAAGGGAGTCCTAAATAGCTGTTAAGATAATTGAGAGTTTGCTTAAAACTGTCAGAACAGCCCTTCCTATCAGTCAGAAGGTACCTTGGGCCATCTGATTCAGGTTCAGCCTAAGCACTCTGTTACTCATTCCTCTCTCACTGAAGGTTTATTACTGATGCTTGTAAAGAGCTTTCGTGGTAAAAGATGTAGATATTCGAGATGTGGATCTCAATATTGTACTCAGAATTCATCACCTATATGTAGGTGCTTTGTACTAGTTATTTCCAGATGGAATTGCATTTCCTGGAAAATGGTATAACTAGTAGGGGAGTAGAAAAAGTGTAAGGAAGCTTGCCAAGGAACCCAGTGAGTCCTGGGGTTGTCAAGCTTCCCATTGTACAAACAGATGTGAACACCATAAGATAGCAAAATATCAATATTCAGATAAGCTAATACTATAACATTTCCATCAAAACAACACTCAGATGCTTTTTCTTTCAACAGGTGATGCATGCAAGCAGCGCAGCATGTTTGTGCATGTATGAGGTTTCAAAATTTAAGTGGCTGTGTAAGCAAAGCTGAGTAGGGGGTTAGGGAAGAGTAGCCTGTTATGGCAAAGGATCAGTGCGAGTTCATATGTTTTTGGAGGTCTGGGGATGACTGAACTTCACTTCAGTCTCAAATCACTATGTGGAAGAGAGGATTGCTGGAAAGACTGATTATTGGTCCTAATTTCTCCCAGAAATTAGAGGTTAAAGAAGTTTTGTCTGTCTTCACACAAATGAAGCTTGCAAGCTTTTTTGAGAAGAAAACTGCACGGTTTCTTGAAGGAACTGAGGAGGAGTCAAGTGCACTGACCTACAGTATTTGGCATTTGACTAGGCCTGAAGGCATTTCAAGGTATGGGATGCTGCAGAGCGTCGACAATGTTGGGAGTATCACCTGGAGCTGGAGACATCTCTGCTTCTTTTCTCCTGCAGGACAGTAGGGATAGCACTAACTTCCTACCTTCTAATGGCCACAAATGATAATGAACAGCTCTCCACAGTTGCACAGTGGCACTGGCTTGGAACTCAAAGTGAAGGCAAGTCTTTGGTCATTGCTTATTTGCAGCTGTTCCCTTGCAGGCGATGCACACTGAGTTCTGCAGAGCCTGCTATGAGGAGTCTTGGATCTGCTGTATTGCAGGGAAATAAAGCTGAAGCACAGTCTACAGGGACTGTCTGCAGAGCTGTACTATGTCATGTTCTGCTGTGACAAGGAGATAAATGGCCACCAAAGGCTGAGTCTCCTAGTGACTGCAGAGAGGGAGCTGTGCTCGTTGTATTTCTCAGGTCATGCTTGATCTATAATCAGCTATTCAAAGCCATCTAGGCTCATTTGTCCATTTAAGTGGAGTGTCAGCTCTGGGCTAATCTTGCCAGTTATCTGTCTTGTACCACCCAGAGCACTAGCACAGATGTCTCTGTAGCACTTATGCATCTGGGTGTTTTTTTATTCTGTTTATACCTATGATTGCTTTATTTTGCTGCACCCTGTGAGGATGCATGTGAGCTGCCTGCAGGGCCTGGTTGAACTGAATGGGAAGGCTTTGGAAGGCTTCACCTGGTCAGGGTTTTGCACCCAAGGGCAGGGTGGATGCTTTATCACAAGAATGGTGATTTTATCCCAAGCCTGTGGAAAGGTGCTTGATCTTCTTTCCTTATAACCTTGCTTAACACAGCAGCTGATCTTGAAGGTTTTCATTTTTCTCTTTCCTAGCTCAAAGCCATGCTCCTGAGAGCCAAACTGGGAGTGATTCCCAGTCCAGATGAGATACTACCTCTCAGGGGTACCTACTGCCCTGGAGAGAGAAGCAAAGTCTATGGACAGTTTTAAGTGACCCAGTGATGTTAGTTTCGAAAGTTTTCGCTGGCTTTCTCTTTTTATTCCATCTGGGATTTGGATTACCCAGCAGTGCATGTGTCAGCTCAACCCTGTGACCTACAGGGTAACCAAGGTTCCCTAAAGGGGATAAATGTTGTTTTAAACACTGGATCTTTCAACTTGGTTCGCAGTTTACCAATGTGATATGCAACTTGTGTAAGACTGATCGTTTCTAATGCTATAGAATAAAGGTTGATGCCAAGACTGGCCTGATGTCCTGGTGTGGGAGATGTGGAATAAATGTGCTGGGGTAGTAGTGTATCAGAGGAAAGGGCTCCTCCTAGAAAATGCTGCCTTGGTGTGACAGCAGCATCTACACTGTCAATGCACTGGAACAAAACACGAGTTAGGAAGTAGTGATTAAGATATTAAAACAAATTTTCATCAAGTTACCCTGTGCTTACCCTGACAATATCTTCTTCCTACCCACAATTAAAAAATTTTGCTGTTGCTATTGACTTCACCTGGAAAACACTCTGGATATTATCAGGGCAAGCAGCCTGTTGAAATTTAGGATGGATATACCATTAGATGCCCGGTGCTTTAGTTATGATGTTAAAATACTGATAAGGTGTGTAGTCACTACAGCCTGTACTATTTATTTGCAAGCCCATTCAGTCAGGGTAAGATCCTGGTTGCATGTTTCTCAGTTGTGCAGAGATCTTTTGATTAAACATGTCTCTATAATCTTCGTGAATTTAATTTGCACTGTGTACTTTCAGGTGCTGTACATGTAAATGAGAATATTCCCCATTTTGTCAGTCACATGATGAACCTGGATATTGGTTGAACACTTTCTTTTCTTTCCACTCAACCTAAGTATTCTTGTTGCTTATGAAATTCGTAGCAAGTCTAATATTGTTAAATACAGGTTGTTTTCTGGATAAGTCTACTTAAAATGTATGCACACAAACTGGGTATGAAATCGGATAAAGGAAGCTGGAAGTCTATAAGATAGCATCATGTTGAAAATGAATGTTTCATAACCACCCTGAAATACAGTATATGAGGTCTAGACTTATTTATAATACTTGGAAACAGGAAAGAGAATTACTAATCCTGACTAACCTATCCCAAGCAAGTGCTTTTCTATAACCCAAAGGACTGAAATAAAATCCATTGGTTTGCTTGCTTTGGAAAAGAATCAGTTTTTCTGCATGGAAGGAAGCAGGACAGAAAAGTGGCTTCTGGGGAAAAAAAGGGGGAATTTAACAGGGCTGCAAATCCCCCGTGGTTCTCCCTGCTGAGCACATCTTCTCACTCTTGGCCTTCTTCCCACTTTGCAAGGAAACAAGGATCCTAACACAAGGTTTTATTAAAAACCCACACTTTCCCCTGAGAGGCTGGAACACTTTTGTGCCAGAGAGTTACTGAAAGAAGGAGAAAGTGAGCATTTTACTGAGCAAGGGTGCCTGAGGAGGAATGAACTCTCTTTGTTTTTTGTTGTTTGGGTTTTGGTTTTTTAATTTATTAAGGAATTAGGTCTGGATTTGGAGTTTCTGGTTAAAGAGGAAACATTAGGCAAATTGGAGATGACCTTTTTACAGACCTCACCATGTGAAAAGCCAGGGGAATCTTCTCCTGTATTTCAGCGGAAGTAGGGCTGAGTCAGACTAACCTGAGGGTCCCTCAGCACCAAAAGTTAACTTCTTTCTGTTGGGCTGGGAGTCATTTGTAAGAATTATGATGCTCAAAAATAATTACATAAATCTTGAAATTGGAATGTTATCTGGAAGATGCAAGTAGCTTCCTATGAGTTTGAAACAGTGTTTTTGACCTTTCACTTTAAATTTTTTTCATGTTTTTAGTTCTTAATGATAATGAACAAATTACTTTTACAGCTGTGGTATCAAATAAGTAAAAACCAAGACCCTCCCTCCAAAAAAAATATATATTTAGAGTTCTGCTTCCCAAGATTTAGACTGCTGTCTCTGTAACCAGAGGTGCTTTGCAAATCCAGTTTGGTGAGGAGGCCCTTTTGTATTGGTATTTTTGCATTGTGTTTTGTATTACTCTATCACTGTAAAAGCTCAGTAATGGTTCTTTCTTGGGAAATATTTTGATGTCATGATGAATTTGGATTCTTGAAGTTTTAAAATTGTCAGAGACACTTTGGTCAAACCCATTTGCTTTGGTACTGTAAAAGTCTGTGGGAATCACTTATGGATGCTGAAAGGAAGTTTTTACTTGCTGGAGAACTTTCCTTACAAGACATGGTCGTTCTAAAGTTCTATGTGCATTTAAAATCCGATCGTACCAAGGTTAGATACAAGTGTGGAAAAGCAGTGCCATCCTACTGTAGATAAAGACTCACTAAGCAGCAATAGATATTCCAGGCAGTCCGCTGTACCTGAGGTAAATTATTAATATCCTGATCTATGTTCTGTTGAAGCTAAAGGGAAGTTTTTCATCAACTCCAGAAGAAGCTGAAGGAGCCTGTTAGCTGGCCTCAGTGTTCAATGTGGCCTGTGTGCATATGTAATCACACTACAGGACTGCTAAAAATGGAGTGCTGGCTTATTAGTTACTACAGTGATAAGGAGGAGATTATTGCTGTATATGGTCTGTTTGGGTTGGTTGAAAACGTTGAAGAGGATCTCTGCATTCCTGCTCCCCCTGCTTTGTATCTCCATTTCACTGTTCTTATCAAATTAACCTGTCAGAAATGTCCTCGTGGTTCGCACCCTAGGTTACAGTAGGCGATAACAAATTTCAGGGAACACCTGCTGCTGTGCTTTGGTTGGGTAGATTTTCGTGCAGTTTAGGATGATGTAGCTTTTACGTTGTGTTCTGAATGGCTGCGTGATGCTGCTGGATGCTGATGCATTTCTGTGGCATTCTAGGCGAGCTCAGACCTCCTTCTCATGACAGGGAAATCTCCTTCTGCACAAGGCAAAGCCATGCCCTCCGCCGCTTCCTGGGAATGTGATAAAGGTCCTTTCATCCCTGTGAAAGCAAGATCTCTGATAACTCAGCACAGTTCGTAACTGGCTGCTTCAGGGTTTGTGGCCTGGGCTTTGAAAAGGCGGTTTTTTTCCTGTGCTTAGTGGGGTAGATAACGGTCGAGAGGAAGTTGCATTTGACAAGCCTTTGAAGGCAAAAAGAGAATATTGAGTGTACTGAAGGAAAATGAATGAACTCGTAGTTTTACAAAGATTCAGCACTTACCACCGGCGGTTCAAGATGAGTCTGTGCTTAGTAAGAGGGATGTACTACGAGACACACCTGGTGGAACGTTGCTTTGATGTACTACGAGACACACCTGGTGGAACGTTGCTTTCTATCCAAAGAGGGTACAGGACATGGGTGTCATGCATGCTTATCCCCAGGGTGCTCTGCAGCCCCAGCTGAGGAGATCATAGCCCATCTGAAGGCATAGCAGAGCCCTGCCATTATAGAGGGAGGATAAAGCAATTTCCAATGAGGGGAAAAATATTACCACACTTCCTGGAAAAGTTACTGGCTTTTGGATTATTTTTTTTCCCCTTTATCTTTTGTTAACAGCTAATTTTAAATTTCTAAATTTTCTAATTTGTTCCCAGCTAATCTCTAAACTGTTACCTAAAGATTACCTGTGCTTTATATTGCCTGTTAGGGTGTGTTAGTTAAAGAGAGACGAGGGATGTTCTCATTTGCGCTCTTGTCATGTGAAAGAGCCTACGCAAGCTGCACGCTTATAACTTTTTAATGTCAAACCGTGCAGGGAATGTCATGGTTTAAACCCAGCTGGCAGCCAAGTACCACGCAGCTGTATAGGATGCTGAACTTTTAACCACATTTGAGATTTGCTAAGCAATTGTGAAGTTTTTTGTTTCACTCTTAAAAAACCATGGGGTTAGTGAAAAGCACAGCACCTGCATTTAACCCTGTAAATGGTCAGTTAATAATCTAAACACAAAAACAAGTAAGTAAAACCTTATTTGTCTGGGTTTATGAGATAATTTTCAGCTTGTCATTAACTCAGCCAAGCCAAACCAGTACGTTGCATTCCCCAATGATTTGTGCCAAATCACGTTTCAACCCTTAGCAATTTTAGCAAGAAGTCTATTTTAATTTTGCTTTCTTTTAAAGAAATGGACTCAGTGTTCCACACTAATCCTGCTGCCTCCTCCTCCTTCATGGTCACTTCAGAAAAAACCTGCCCTAAATGCGTGGGGTCTTGAAGCTCTGTCAGCAAGCCCTTGAGTAATGGAAACTGCACGTGTAGCTACCACAGTACCTGCTGCCACGCAGGTGAGATGGGAAAGAGAGTGCGGTTTTCACTCCCTGGCCAAGGGCTCCTTCAAGGCTTTGGGGTGAGCATTGCCACCCGTTGCCCTTTTTATACAGAAGCAGCCCCTCCAGGGGAAGCCAGTCCAGCCCAGGAGGACAGGAAAACACCCTGGCAGAGCAGTCTGGTTTAGAGTACACAACATCCCTGTGCCCGACACCAGAGCTTCACACACTGTCACCGATGCTGAGAGCCCCCGTCTCCGCCACGACCAGATACCCCAGGCAGTGCTGTCTGCTATTGCAGGGAGCATACCTTAAAGTTGCCCTTTTAAATTGGTTGGTTGTATGATTTCTCTTTAAATGTCTTTGTAATATTGATTGACTTCAAAATGCAAATAATGAATAGGGGGTCAAATAGGAAAAGAGACTGTAAAATGTTTATATCTCTTGAAGTAAAATAATTGCTTTTAGTTTACCTAGTCTAAACTGAAATTTGGCTTAATCCTGGCCAAAATCAGCACACCAATTTAAATAATTTTTATTTAACATTCAACTTCAAGTCTAAACTTAAAAAACATTGCTCTTTTTAGCAGTTGTATCAATCTATTGATTTCTTAGCTCCTAACTCTGCTTCTTTCTACAGGTAGGGAGAATATATATATGCTGCTGTCATGGTTTAACCCCAGCTGGCAACTAAGTACCATGCATCTGCTCACTCCTTCCCCACTAGTGAGATGGGGAAAAGAATCAAACAAAAAAAGGTAAAACCCATGGGTTGAGATGAGAACAGTTCAATAATTTAAATAAATAATACTAACACTAATGAAAATGGAGAGGGAGATAACAAGGATAGAGAGAGTTATAAAACCCAAGACAGACAAGTGATGCACAATACAATTGCTCACCACTCGCTGACTGATACCCAGCCTGACCCGAGCAGCGCTCAGTCCCTTCCAGGTAACTCCCCCCAGTCTATGTATTGGGCATGACATGCTGTGGTATGGAATACCCCTTTGGCTAGTTTGGGTCAGGTGCCCTGTCTCTGTTTCTTCCCAGCTTCTTGTGCCCCTCCTCACTGGCAGAGCATGAGAGACTGAAAAGTCTTTGATGAGAGTAAGCGCTGCTCAGCAACAACTAGAACATCAGTGCGTTATCAGCGCTGTTCCTAGACTGAAGCTGAAACACAGGACTGCCCCAGCTATTAGGAAGAAAATCAATTCTATCTCAGCTGAAACCAGGACAGCTGCCATACGTTTCGCCCTGTGAAAAAAAAAGTAATTATGTAAATAGTGACCCAACAACTGGGGTGTTTTGCCTGTATATCAAAATTCAGGCTGCTCACTTGTTTTTGAAGGTGCTGTATGCTTTTGTTGAAAACAGGTCCTAGCCACTGAGAAGCAACGATTGTGCTGGGTTGTTTGGTGGCATCTGGGACTCACTAGCCCATTCTGGAGGCTCTAGATCTGTTTCCTGAGTTAATATCTTGAGTTTGAAAGAGGCAAGGTCCATCATCCTTATTGATGCTTACAACAAAATTGGATTTTATAAAGGCAATGAAAAACATACTATGGTGAGATCCTGGTTAGGATTTTGAGGTGCTCATGTGTTGCTCATGTGTTGCTCAGGTCAGAACTGGCCAGTGTTTGTCTGCCTGGTCTGCTGGCAGAGTGCACAGTACTTGCATCCAGTTGAAACCTGTCTCTGTGTTCTGTAACATGCTGTAAGTGCCATCATACTTCATGTACTTTATGGATGCCACATTTATGGTAGTGATTAAGAGACTCAGATCTCTTAACCTGGTAGAGATTGAAGCCTCAGAAATACGTAAGAGATGTAGTCATATAAATTTTTATTATCACATAGAGGTTAAACAACCTTGGAATAGGATCTGCCACTCTTCCACTGTTTCATAGAAGAACATATATGGAAGGAACTTAATGTAGTTATTTTTGAGATACAGAAAATTAGAGGGGTTTGGGTTTAGTAGAAGTTTGTTGCTGATGATGGATATTTCTAGACAGATTTGGGGAAATCAGTTTTCTAAAGTACCAATATGTGGGTGTCTATGAATGTTATGTAAAAATAAAGCCAAGCACTTCAAATAATAATGTTTAAAATTATCAAGCAGTTTGTTACATGAGGTAGTACTCAAATATTCCTCCAGGCCCATCTCTATGTTAGAAATTGGAATTTCATTACCAGGTTGCATAGTAAAAGATATCCTTCCAAAGATAAAAGCCTACCCATCACTTTAAAAAGTGTTGGATGTAGCTGACTCTAGGAGGTTTGCATCTTAAAACATAAGAAAAGAAACTTGAGAATAAACTTGGACCATTATGCCTAAGCATGTTCATGAGCCCCTCCCACAAGACAAGAAGTTACACGTCATCTTTTCGTTGAGTCATTCCCCAGTAGTGACCGCTGATGTGCCACCTCCTGTCTTGTGCAGGGTAGGAGAAAGAAAGAAACCTCAAGCAACCTCCACATGTGCCTCTGGGCAACAGCTTGAACGCTGGCTAGGGGACAGCAGCTTGCAAGGACAAACATGCTCCTGTATGGGGCAAAGGGTCTTGCATCCGGTGCCAGGGATCCCTCTGCTCCAGCTGGGCTGCCGTGCTGTGTGAGGCAATGCAGGGTGGCACTGATGACAGGCCATGGCTTGAGCCAGGAAAGATTTGGGGCGTGATAAATGAGGTCTCCACGGTGGGTGGTAGGGATGGTATGTGTCATGAGTATGGCAGTTGGACAGGCTGGGGAAGCACCAGGTCAGAAACAATGGCTTGACCAGCTTGTACTGTTCAGGAATGGGATAGGGAAACTTCATTTCCAAGAAATACTCACTGTCCCAACTCTAAAGCTTGCTTGGGTCTGTGCACGATTGCAGGGTGCATGCTGGCCAGTGCTTTCAGGCAGGGAAATGGTGCCAATACCTTGTAGCTATTTTGTGTAGACAACTGGATGTGTGCTCAACATGTAATGTGATCGGGGGTAGTTCCTGATAAAACAGACAGGGCCAGACGATGCTCATTTTCCACTTATCGACACTGTTTTACCAAGGAGAGGCATATTCAGCCTGTTTTTCACATTTATTTCCTATAAATGCAAGTTTGCATAGGAAGGTTTGTTATTCACAAGCCAGACCTATTTGTTTTCCTGTGCAGCAACATCTTGGTGAATCACCCCATCCATGGAAATGTTTCCACCCATTTCCAGAGACAATACAGATGATTTATGATGAAGGGCCTTGACAAGTCGTTCTTTTAATCCGTGGATTGGCTTTTATCCCAAATGAAGATGTAGTTTTCTGACGTACCTTGTTGTGGAATACTTTAATAGGGTGTATGCTGGCCATGCTGATCTTATCCACGTCCTACAAGCCTTTTATTAAAAATATTCCCAGGGCTCGTCTTCCCAATAACGTTAACCTGTGTGTTGGCTCTAGCTCTCACCCTGTCTCAACACAGCCTTACACCAAAGCATGAAGGAGTGTGCAACCTCAGTTTTGTAGCCAAGAAGGAGCATTAACTAAAGCCTGAGCTACTTACTCATAGCTCAGCTGCCAGCCTGAGCTCCCTGCACTTAGTCCCCCTTTCCCACAGGAGGCAAGCACTGGAGCAGGGCTTGCCATGCATGGGAATCATAAGGTTTGTCCACCAGACTCTGCTTCAGCATCTTTTGGTGCTTGGTGACTTACATGAGTGGCTCCTGTGGATCTTCTCCCTCTGTTGAAGCCAGGTAGCTGATAACTTCCAAGGCCTGCTCACACATTATCTTGAACCGGCATCTGCAGGCTCAACCTTTTTTGGTATGTGGTGGGCTACAGCAGTAGAGATGTGGGGCCACCCTTTCAAAAGCAGAGCTCTGTTTACACACATGGTTTAAGTGTTGCGACATCAGTGTTATATGGAAATGCAAATGACAGACTTGATGTACATGTTCCAGTATGCAGACGTGTTTCATAAGAAATAAGGTTTGTTGAGGCTTTTTTAAACTTGGCGCTAATTTAAAATCAGGGCATCAAGATCACTATGTATAACCTCTTTGCCTTTTGGAAAGGCCTTGGTTCTCATTAATTCTGTGTTCCCTTTCTAACCCCTGTAGGCAGTAACACTGAGATGGAGGAGCCTGAATGAATCCTTGCAGTGGCGGAGCATGCTTTTTAGGTGCAAGTTTGAGGAGGCGAGCCCTTAAAAGCAAATGTTCCTTGCCATGGCATCTGGCTTGCTCCAGGGGCTGAATTTGTGCTTATGCACCAGTACTTCTTAGAAATAGTTGCAAAGCGGTGTGGGTATGTGAAGATGTGAAAACGTGCTGTGCATTTGGAGGTCATTGCTGCTGAGGGACATTCTGTATAATGCAGTCTGGCACTACTTGATGCTCTCGTGTTTGGTTTTGTGTTAAAGGTGTGCTAGTAAGCTGTAAACTCTACCAAATACAACCACTTACTCCTTTTAGCAGCCAGAAAATACCATGTTCCAGCAGAATGCTCCAGCAGAAGGGATGGTATTTTATTTTTTTGACACAGGTACTTTAGTTTTTAGTTGGAGTTTAAACATAATAAATATTTAACTTCTGAGCTTTCTTGCTTTAATGCTTTCTGTGTAATATTTTACTTAGTATTCAATTAAGCAGATGGAACATTATTGTCGGTTTATGTGTTTCTGTAGTAAGCTTTAGACATTGCAGCTTCTGTCTCAAGTAGATGTCAGAAGCAGAGCATGTAAACTTTGTCTTTTCTGTGTAATGCCTTTGACCCTCAAAAAAATAAACACACAGAGGAACAGTGACTGGGGAAAATATTTTCCAAGAGGAAAAGTGAAGTTGCCGTGTTTGTATTCCTCTGGCAGAAACAACCAGTAGAATATCCTTCTTACTCAAGTTGATTGTTTGGATGAAGCAAGTAGTAAACTTGCTAGTAAACATGTATAGCTTGGAGGAGAGAGCGGGGGAAATGAAGCCTGTGAACCAAAGTTCAGAGGAAGAAAAATGACTGGTGGCAAATGAACTGCCTTAAACACTAATCTGTTGTTGGTTTATCCTGGCTTTTCCAGTCCTGTGTCATTATATAGGTACCTTGTCATTTGAGGAAATAACACTTTTGTAAGCCTGACATAAGCAATCTGAATCAGTTACAGCCAGATTGTTTTCATTTTACTGGACAGAATGCTATTTCCATAGGACTTCTCTGTCTCCTTCCTATCTTCTGGGGTTCAAACTCACACCCCAGTGCTCTGGGAAGGGCAGTTGCTATGTGCTGAGTGTAAACTAAATGGGGACTTTGTCAGTTCATGCAGCTGCTGCCATCAGAAAATCCCAAACAATAAACTGCATATTTGTCCTCAAGGGGCTAGGGAGCAGGAGAAGGAGAACTATTTGGTAAACAGACAGTAACAGAAAGTGGAAGGAAGAGCAGGAACAGCTGAAAAATCCTTCCTGTGTTAAAAAAAAAACCCACAAAATCTTCAAAACCCAACAAAATCATTATGTTTAAAAACATGCAGTTGTTTCTTAAGTTGGCTTTGTAGTTTTTTTTCGATTTTTCCTGAAAAATGTCTCTCTATATTTGTGTAGCCGTGTGTGTATGGGTATCTATCATGTCTCTATTCCAGTATGCAACAGAAGTTCTGCAATTTTTTCTTTCCTGTGTTTTCAAACAGATGATTTTGTAAACATTTTATTTTGCTGGTTAGGAATCTTGTGTATTTCATGGAACTTTTATACGTTCATGACTTCTTATTTCTGTCTTTCTAAGTTGAAGAACTATTTAAGTGTGACCATAATAAGTGTGACCATAATAAGTGTGACCAAGCCATGGTTTAGGCTGGCCCTGAGCAGACCTTTATTCAGAGCCCTGTCAATACAGCTTATTCATGACATCAGTGTGTTTGAGTTTGTGTTATTTGTGTGTAAGGAAGACAGATGACTGTGGTCTTCAAGAATCCTTCCAAATACTTTTTTCTCTCTGACCTAGGATAGAGTTTCCTATTTCTGCATAGCTCTTATTTTTTTGGATATTGTGCCCTATATGATGTATTGTTTCTTAGATGAAAATGCACGTGTATAATGACATAGACCTGGAAAAAAAATGGCATAAAAATAACCAGATTCAGTTGTCCTCAACAATGAGTTCATCTGCTGCAAGCCTAAGATATCTTATTCTAGTCTCTTCTTCACACACTACCGTTTTGTTCCAGCTCTAACTGTCATACAAGCTCAAAGAAACTGAAGTCCCCAAGTCACTGTCTTTCAATGTGTGGCAGGAATATGTGTGCTCACAGCCAGAAGGCCAACCATATCCCGGGCTGTGTCAAAAGAAGTGTGACAAGGGGTAATGGTTTTAAACTAAAAGACAGGAGCTTTAGACTAGATACTAGGAAGCAAGTGTTTACAATGAGGCTGGTGAAACACTGGCATGGGTTGCCCAGAGAGGTGATAAATGTCCCATCCCTGGAAACATCCAAGGCCAGGCTGGATGGGGCTCTGAGCAACTTGATCTAGATGAAGATGTCCCTGCCCATGGCAGGGGGAGTGGACTAGATGATCTTTAAAGGTACCTTCCAACCTAAACGACTTCATGATTTTATGAATACCCCAGGTGACATGCAGCCAGACGTGTGCCATATATTTATGTGAGATTGGGGCACATTGGTGTTGCTGCCAGGGCTCTGGGGACACCTGCAGACCTTAATGGCCTTGAGCAGGCTTGTGTGGGACCCTCACCCATGCTCCTGCCCAGTGGTCCAGGGGATCCACTTAAGCTATACCATACCCAGCCCTGCCCCTCCTCTCCCAGATTCCTGTGTTTTTCCTGGATGGAATCTGGAGGGACATCCAGCCCTGTCTCCCTAGACATGTGTCCCAACCTTGTCTCCAGTCCTAGTGCTGGCTCCTGCTGTTGCCCACTGGGTCTCCACATGGGCCCTAGCCCTGAACTGTCACCTCAGCTTGCCTAGGGCTGTTGGTAAAAGCACTTGGTGTCACCCGGCACACTGGGGGTAGAGCATTGCCTTTGCTGGAGTTGCCCTCAGCTCCCTGCTTACTCCCTGCTACAGAGTCTTCCTGCTCCCTGGCATTTCCTATCAGGACTTACATTCTCTTTCTCAAGTGTGTGAAACAGTTACAAATGTAAAACGAGCATTATTTCATTTCCCACTAGGAAGGGGGTTGACAAGACATAAGTAACTATGCCTGCTCCATGGACCCAGTAGCTCATGTTTTTTAATTGCAATGTACGCTAGACATTTTGAAGGGCTTATTTACATAACATTTCTTTGTTTTTTTTTTCTCTTGGGATTCCACACAAGTGTTAGCAGATGCAGATACAGTATGGTAGAAGGCTGGGCAATCTGTTTTGTATAAAAATTATACACTTGGGATAACCCAATTCAGTACAGTGATGTGCATGCCCTGTAAATCAAAATAAAAAGAACACAGCTGAGATATTTTTTCTGGCAGATGCTTAATTTATTTTGTCAATGACAGCAAAGATAGGTATGTAAGAATAGTACTTTGATATCAATAATATTGATAAATACTAGTGCTATACTATTGACAGATACTAGTGATAAAGAGGTTATAATATCCATACATTGCTGAAACAGAAATCCTCTGGTTTGGGTAATCTATTTAGAGGATGCTTGGCCTGTTGAGGTAATGGTCTTGGAGAGAAGAGAAGTCCAAGGAAGCTGATTGACGTTTTGAGGATCACCTTCTCCAAGCTCCGTAGTGGTCCATCCTCATGTGCAGACAGTCAAGCAGAGACGATCCTTTCCCTCTCCTCAGCACTGGGAAGGCCACACCTGGAATGCTACATCCAATCTGGGCTCCCCAGTACAAAAGAGACACGGACATACTGTAGAGAGTTCAGTGAAGGGCCACAAACATGGTAAACAGACTGGAGCTTAGCCACCACAGATCACAGGAGCCCCAGCTTCCTTAGCTCCCTGTGTAAGACAGTCCGATATTGTCATTGTAGGTGTACTGATCCTACTTCCCTGTTGCCTGTGTATGTTTTCCTACATTGTTTGGTTGAGACAAGGTCCCTCTCTTTTCTGAACAGCTGTGAAAAAAAGCCAATTTCAGAGAGTAATGTAGTCCATGGATGTATAATCTTGTGTCAAGTAGGAGTAGAGAGGTGATCCCTGGCATTAGTGAGATGCCTATTTAAATATTGCATCACTGGAACTTTCACAGTCTCATGTTGATGACAGGATTCATGAAAAGGTAAGTACAAGTGACAGACTTTTTAGAAACTCTCTTTCCAGTGAGAGAAGAGAAAATCAGTTCCCCAAAGTTTCCCTGAGAGAAGGCTAAAACGTGGCCTCCGTCTTCAGAAACCCAGATGTGGAGAAAGATGTGATAATGAAGGAACAATTAGTGTAGTAGATACAATCATAATATGTTTTTCTGTTTGGCAGATGGAACCTAGATGCATTTGGCACAAAACATAGTCACCAGTGCCTGAGACAGTGTATTTCTACATCACTCTATTCCTTCAAAACCCTGGACGTAGTGCAAAAACCACTTGGCAGAGACTGGCTGTGTCTACATGCGCATGAAGTGTGGTGCAATAGGAACAAACCAGCAGAGCCCGACCATGGCAGAGCAGCTAAAGTCTATGCTGACAGTGCTCTAGGGCTTTACCCGGACAGGCTCTAGTGGTGCCATGGACTCCATGCCCATTAGCAGATGCAGCCAGTCAGATGCACTCCTGGATTCTCCGCTTCCACTTTCTTTCCCAGGAAAGGATTTTATTTTGCATTTTAGAGCCACTCCACAGTGTGAACCCAAGTTCAGTTAAGTGGGGACCATCAGCAGCTTCACAAGTGCTCTCCCCCTTTGTGCTATAAAGCGAAATACCTTGTTCTTTTGTTAAAAACTCTAATTTGCAGGAAGTCGTATGCTTGGTACACTCCAGTATAAACTGAAGCATCAGGGAATGGTGGTTCTCTTCCTGTAAAATAAAAGCACCTCCAGTAATTTACAAATTATAGATATATATATATGAATGTGTACTGCTGCATCCTCCACACACACTTAAATACATCCAAATAATACCAACGAAAAACAAGAAAACTATGGCAATGCAGAGTGTGCAACACAGTGGGACTTTGAGATGTGGCTGATGATTTACAGGTCGAACGGACTACAGAAGCACCTGGCCAAACTAAAACCAGCTACCCATCAGAGGTGGGTGATGAAGCCCTGACTGCCTCTGCTTTACCAGGGAGCACCTCAAACCCGCAGCCCCCTCACGAACAAGGTGAACAGATGATTCCGTAGGCTTCAACAAGGTCACTGTCCCCTTCCAACGCTTTCATACTGAAGCACAGGTCCTTGTGGCCTAGGTATGCGGGATGCAGATGTCTTTGCGAAACTGTAGGAACAGCTTCCCCTGCCAGCTGTCAGCTCGGATCCGTAAGGTGTGAAGCGGCGCTCCCAGCAGAGCCCATGCTCTCACTCCCCTGCGCTTCCCCCACCGTTTGTGCCCGCACGTACGTTGTTTCCACCGCCCTCCCCGCAGAGCTGTATGGGTTACTGAGGCACGGGCCGGCCGACACACCGCAGCGCTGCCGCGGGCGGTACACAACCGGCCCCAGGTCCTCAGCAGGCCGGCGGCTCCCCCGTGCCCCGGCGGGGGAGAGGCAGGGTAAGGGGCGGGGCGGGGCGGGGCGGGAGGCTCGGGGGCGGGGCAGGCCCGGGCCCTAGTGCCCGCCGGGTGGCGCGAACGGGCGGGGGGGCGGGCTGGCGGAGGAGGCGGGCTCGGCACACGGACACGCCGCTCCCGCCGTGCTCGGCTTAAATAGGGCGGCGCCGAGGGAGCCGTGTACAGCCGTGGTCGTCGCCGTTGTTGCCGCCGCCGGCTGGAGGTGAGCGGGGCTTGGGGGTGCCGCCGCCACCCGTTCACGGGAGTGTAGGACGAGGATGAGGCCGTGTGCCCGGCTGCGCTGAGGAGTTGGCGCAGGGCCGGGGGCTGTCAGGGACGTGCTCGCCGCAACCTGCTCGGCCGCCGCTGAGGTGGGCTGGCTCCGCCGGGGCCTGCCGCAGCCACCGCCGCTACCCGGCCGTTCACCGCGGGGCTAGGGCTGCCTGCGCTGGTGCTGTCACCTGCGGGGCCGAGAGAGGGGCGGTGGGTGCCGGCAGGGCGGTGTTGGCGCCGATCCCCTCAGGCAGCCGCTGTGGGGATTTCCCTTCCGCCCCGCGGTGGGGGCAGCGTCCCGCGGAGCCGCCTTGGCTTCCCCTTGCACAAAAGCCTCCAGGAGAGCGAAGCCGGCTGCCCCTGGCCTCCCCCCGGCGCTGCGGCAGCTCCGGCTGGCAGGGCATTGTT
This sequence comes from Pezoporus wallicus, assembly GCF_028554395.1. Taxonomy (NCBI): domain Eukaryota; kingdom Metazoa; phylum Chordata; class Aves; order Psittaciformes; family Psittacidae; genus Pezoporus; species Pezoporus wallicus. Next base: position 4,565,211 of record NW_026640754.1, read on the forward strand.
CGGCGCCAGCGCTGCCCTCCCCACGGCACGGGCTCGGGCCAGGCCCCGTTCCCGGAAAAGCAGCCCCCCGCGCTGCCCGCAGCCCAGACCCGCAGTGGGGAGCGGGCTGGGGAGCACCGTGCTGCCCGCCAGCCTCAGCGCGTTATGTGTGGTTGCTGGACCCTGCCTTCAACTAGGTCGCTGTTACTGGCATGAGTGCAGCAGCATGTACTTGAAGCAGCTTTTTTGGCGGTTTGGTTTTTTTTAGATTGTTTTTTTTCTGTCTGTGCAGCTGAGAGCATGTATGGAAATGCAGCGTGAGGCACACTGGCCTAAAATGGAAGGTTCGGTGAGTTTGACTTTGCAGGCCTCCTCTGCTGTTAGGTAGGACTTGCAGTGCTACAGCGCAGGGATTTAGCTTGGTTGTATGGTGCTTTTGTTCGAGGGTGCATACATTTCTTGTTCTTGTTGAACAGGAATTGCAACACTTGAAACCTTCTGAATTTCTAAAGGGCACGTCTGTGAGTTGTTTGGGGTATTATAGACACCCTCTTGGACCACATAATCCTCGCTTGGGTTGGTGGCTGCAATATGATGGACATGTCCCGTGATAGGAAAGAGTGACATCTGAAGAAACTGCTATAAAAATCCTGTGGTTATATGCCTGTACCTGGACCACAGAGCTATTTCATGTGGTGTTAACAGACTTTTTCTTTCATCCGTGTTGCTTTACAGGGAGCCATACAGTCTTCTGAGCCTGTTCAGGAGTATTTGTATTTGCCTCTCTGCTTTGGAATGTGCTGTCAAACTCAGAAGCTGAGATTTCTCAGCTCAAGAGATTTGGATCTGACTTCTTGGATTAAGAAATTCTGAGTGTAAGAAAGCACTGAGTTTACTGAAACATACCTGCTCTTCTTGCAACAATAGCAGTTTTAGTAATGCAAAAACTGAAATATAGAATTGCTCATGAAACCATGCTGTGACTGCCTTATCCTTTATAAAGTCCAAGGATATCTAGCTTGCTTGTGTTGGAATACATCTGAGGATGGCTGATGAGGAAAACCTAAAGCCTGCAGTTGCAAGTAGCTGTTGTGTGTAATGTAATCAAGGTCTTGAGCCAATAGTTTTAGCCTATTCCAAGGACTACATGATTATAATGAATTTAAAAGGCACCTTCTAAATTTGGTGGATGCTGTTTTACATCTACAAATTGGCCAAGATGAGGTTTGAGGTAAGTGCTTTTGAAGCGAATCCCCAAGTAACTTTTTGCTTCAAGGGCAAGTACAAGGTTGGCATCAGTGGAAAAGCAAAGCCAGTAGTTCAAAATGAAAGGAAAGACAACTTTGAAGTAGTTATCCAGGTGACTCTCTTGTTGAATAAAGTCTCTGTAGCTGATTGCTACCTCATTGCTACACTAAAAATAAATACCCCATGGGATTTTCTGAAGGAGATAGAGGTGGGTTATACCTTCTCTGTCCTTAGTGTATCAATCCCCAGTGGTGAAGAGTCAAATGGCTTGTCTTTCTCTCTTTCCCTCCAAGAAAACAACCCTGTGACTATTGTAATCTATAGCAGATAGGAGTTGTCTTTTGTTTTTCTAAAGCTTGGTAATACAGTTAAATGGGTGGACTCAGGCTAATGACAAGATTTGTCAAATGCGCAGCAGAAAGAGAGATATTCTGGCCCCAGGAAATATGTTGCTTGATAAATTAGGCTTCTGGTAGTCCAATGAATAGACTGCCTCCTATATCTTACTTCCCTGCTGTGCTAAATTACAAGTTCTGATATGTTAAATCTTGTAATATGTTAAATGTAACCAGTGGTAACTCTCCAGAAATCCTCATAAAAATGAGGGGAGATTGTTCATTGCATGCAGGCTCGCAATACATGTGGCTGAGGGGAGCAGTGCTGTGCAGCACTGAACTTTACAGGCAGTAGGCTGAACCCTGGTTGCAGATGGGGGGTTTGCATTTCTGCAGGTCCTGCCTGACTCCTAGAACAAGGACACTTGATAACACAAGGCTTCTGCTCTTCCTTGCTGCCTTTCATGTTGGGAGCTATTAATCTACAGAGTAAAGTATTCCCTTGGGGTTAGGATTTGAGTCTTGGTAGTACTGGAAGTTTGCTCAAAACCAACTGAAAAGAACTTGCATGGCTTTATAGAGTTAGAGGAAAACCGGGTTTTGTTTTTTTAGTTGGACTCCTTAAGGTTTAGAGCAGAAGTGCATGATGTCCCACTTTCAGAAAAGGACTTCTGTCTTTTTTTGTATGAATTACTGTCTTAAACCCAAAACTCTTAAGCTTTTTAGTTTGATACTGCATGTGCCTTATGTTGAAAACTTGGCCTCTGCAGTTGGGCTGCATTAATAGGCTAGTGAGGATGGATTAGTTTCCTAGGAAAGCTAGATGAAAATGCTTACTATCTCTTACTCAGAGGAAATGCAGGGATACCTTAATACCCGAGGTCAAGAGGTTACTGGGTATGTCATAATCGTTCTTATGATGCTGGTGTTAGGAGGTCACTTGGTGAGCCAGTTGCTTCTTTTAAGTACTTGCTGATCTGGCCAGCCTCAGTGTTAAGGGTTATACTTTTTTAAAACATCCTTCTGAATGTAAACACTACCTGGTGTGATGCAGTGTGGCTTACTGTGCCTAACCCAGGTTGCCTTCTGCTAGACTTGAGGTGACAGAAGTGTGAGCAAGAAACTCATTCTTGCAGAGTCTTGGGTGAGTACTTGGGGCATGTGTTAACCTGATGTAGCATACTGAGCTATCTGAAAACTAGCCTTTTCCTCAGAGGGCTAGAATGAATAAGTTTGAAGGATCTATTCCAGCTGTTAATGCCGCAAGAAAGCTTCTAGTTTGTAGAAATTTGCTTCTGTAGGGTGATTTTCATCTACACTGTATTTGGATTGAGGTTAAATTAGAGTAATGCCATGATATACTTGCAAATAGAAGTTCTAGGGATGGAATTCTAGTGGAAAGTAATTTTAGCTGCAAGATAGATGTTTGTAAGTATATTCTGTGGTCTCAGAAGGTTGGAAGCTAATAAGACTGACATGTCAATGTGTGCATAGGCATGGATCAAAGGAAGCTTAAATCAATCACTGTCTTAAAGGTTTTAGTGGGAACTATAGGTTTTCCTTAATTTTACAGGGTTACTAAGTGCTGTTTGACAGCTATAGTTGCACAAAAGGCATTAAGTAGCTTCTTGTCATGTGGTTCAGCTCCTGAACTTGAATAAACTCCAGTGACCTCACTGGTGTGCACTCAGATTACTTGTTGGACATCATTAAGAGGCAAGGATCCAGGTGTTGTTCCATAGGGTTGCAGCCAAATGTCTGAGGACAGGGCTGTGACTTTTTTTGTTGCTGGGCATAGAGCCTTGACACATCAGTAGTGTATGTACTGCTTCTTAAGGGCTGCAGCAAGAGTCTTACCTTCAGCTGCAGCTTATGAAGTAAATCACCATGGCCCATTTGATGGGGCTGAATCCAGCTTCTAGGCTGCTTCCCTCTAGTCCTGCCTTGTCCCAAATGCAGGAACAGAAACTGAACCAGCAGAGGCCATCTGAACCATTATGTGATGCCCTGTGGTTACTCAAAGCCAGACTGGGGAGCCTAAGTGGGGTTGGAGGTGGGGAGGGTGGTGAATATTAAGGACCTGCTTGTTCCATTCTGTGCATGGGATACATTCCTCACTAACAGCTTTTTAGCTCCTCCCTCTTTACTGTTGCTGGAAAGTGTATTTGTCAGCTGCTGTTTTAAAAGGAGGGTTTGTATCTCCAAAGCCTGGCTGGGTGATCTAAGCGATTCTGGGTAAGATATTTAGGTATTTTAATGGGGGAATAGGGAGCAGTGGAGGAGCAGAAGGAGGTTGGAAGGTGGGTGGAGGAGGAGGGTGATGGTGGCAGCAGAAAAGTAGTGGATTAGACAGTTCAATGTTAGTAGGTTTGTTCAGGAGCAGTTTAGTCCTTTGTGGCTAAAGAGAGACTGTCACAGCATACATGCGATGACAGGCTGCACCACAGGAGACATCTTGCTGTTGCATTAATGTTATATAAGCCTTAAACTGAGGATTCTCATTTGCTGTACCTTGAGGTTAGTTGCGGTTTCCCTCCTTTCCTCCTGTGGTTACAGTTTGGTGCTGTTACAGGCAGTTGCAAGACCTCTGTCAATTTACTGCCTTGACTGCAGGACGGGGGAAATCCTGGGAGGACTTGCGTGTGGTGTTTGGAGTTGCATGTTTAAGGTTTGTATTACAACAGTCCATCTCTTTCAGGAGTTGTGCTGTCTTGTTTCCTTCTGGGAGTTAATGGTTACTTTTTCATCTAGACAAAAGTTGACCTAGCTGAGAACTAGCATCAGAACTAACCCAGGAAAACGGTGTTTGCCAGATCACTTCCCCAGTGTGAGCACACTACCAGTTGAGTGCCTGGCCAGCACAATGAGGGTTGTGGGAGCATGTATCTGGGACAGGTTGGACTGATTAGAATTTAAGATGATTATACATGTACTCTGAGATTAGGATTATGTATTTTATTTGGACAAAAGGATTTCTCTTGTTAATAGCCAAAGCTATTTGTTTCACTCTCTTTTATGCTCAATAAAGAAGCTAGAATATAATTCTCTACTTCATCTTTCAAAAAATGAGTGATGAAAGACTTAAGTAAAACAGATCCATGGGAGCTCTGCAGCATAACCTGTAACATAAGAAAACAACAATCTGCAATGGCAAGTAGCTGTGAGGATAGCTCAAAGGTATATGGGTCAACTTGTCTTGTAGCTTTCTCCTGCCTTCAAGAAGCTGTGAAAATAACACAGCCACATTTTTTATGCCATGTGGTAGACCTTCCTTTATAGCAGGCCACTGCGGCACTGGTGTGCTGTTCATCTAAATATCGTGATGGAGAGGAGGAAAAGCCATTGGTTCTTGGGGTTGTTTTTTCTTTGCAATGCAAGGGGTGACGGCTGCTCTCCTGTTGTCTTCTGTTGCGCTCAAATGATGTCTGGTTATGGATAGACAATAGGCAGGCTGATGCCTGCTGTAAATAGCCCATTGTGTGCTGAGAGTAGGAGCAGCAAAGAACAGCAGTCCTCCCAACTTCGGTCATTGCCTTGAGATACTGGCTCTGCTGTAAGGAATGAGTCTTGGGTGCTGTGGGGGGTGTGTGCATGTGTGTGAGGGAAGAGCTGGCTTTGCATGAGATGTACAGAGCTCCTTAACCAAACTGATGTGAGGAGTTCAGATGGATGCTTTCATGGGTTGGATTTCAGGAACTGTTTCTGTGGTGGTGGCCAAGACAGGCAGCTATCTCTGAAGCAGTTTTCCCCTGTTATTAAACCTACTTTTGCATATACTTTTCTGTATTTTTTCTGAACTTGAAGACAAACCAAGGTCTACTGGTTGCATCAAGGAAAAAGTGTTTTTGACCTCAAACATTGTCTCTTCTGCTGGAAGTGTTTTGCTACATATATCAACCTAAGTATTGCAGGCTGGTATTTCTCTTACTGGGGATCTTCTTCTGGGGTTCTCCATCTGTAACTTCCAATCACTTGCTGTATCATTTCTCTCACTGGGCCTCAGTTTGAGTGTCTTTTCCTTGTGGTTGAGATCCTGTCTGGATGAGAAGCAAGTGCAGGACCTGAGTTTGTGAAGTGACCATGGCTTTTCTGCTTGTAATCAGTAAGCAGGCTTTGCTGGGCCTTTCCTTGGGGAAAAGGACTGTAAGCCAGATCCTTGCTCCACTGGGAAGATCTTTGTATTTCAGTCTAAAAGCTCTAAACTGCTCTTCTTGGTCTCAGGCAAGATCCTGGCTGTCTCATGCAATCAGAGTATGAGCTAAGTAACCATTAAGATGGATCAAAGAACACTCGGAAGCATCAAAGCCCCATTCTTTGATGGGGCGCATTTGGATCCATATGTTAAAAATGCAGATAAATTCACCCTGTTGCATCCGGCTTCATCTTAAATACAGAAAACAAGAGTTGATATGACTTAACAGATAGTGTTAAAGCTAGGAATTGCTTAGTCTTGCAGAAAACTGTCCTAATCTTATTTGTTGGGGTTTTTTTTGTGCTGATGAGGCAGAAAGTGTAATAAAGTCATCCCTTAATATAAACCTAAGCAGTAAAATGCATCATTATATAACTGATAATTTGCAGTGTACCTGCTCAAGAAAGGTTTGTGATACAGGCTGCTCTACAAACAAGTTTTCAAGGAAATGAAAAGCAGTGGTGTGCAGCTGAAATTGCAGCAGTGCCTTGACTACAATGGGACTGTTCTGTGAATGAAATGGTCATGTTTATTTCAGTTCTTGTTAGCTGTGATGGCATCACAGCCTTTTGAAAGAGTAACTCTCTAATTACATTGCATTCCTAAATCAATAGTCTGTGTGCAGGACAAGTCATGACTAAAGCTGAGAGGAAAGCAAGTATCTGTTGTTCTAAAAGTCAAAGGTGCTTATTGTGGGGATTGAGGAGGACTGATCTTAACCCTTACGTACATTTATAGTCCCGTTTTATTCCTAGTTTCATAACATGGTGTCTATGATATATGCAGAATTAACTTATGAACCAAGAGTTCCTTGTTGGAATTACTCTTTATTCTTATTGTTCATCGGTGTATATTAAGAGGTCGTTATCATACCTGCTTTGATGCTTAAAAAGCAATAGCATGGTAATACTAAAGTAACTGATTTATTTTTTATGCTGGGGGAAGACAAAGGTGTTCCTAGTTAATATTTCAGTTCTTCTCTCCTTCCATTACTACAGCCGGATGTGTTGTGGATTTTGAGTATAGGCTGCTGTGTATCACAGTGCAAATAACCAAAGGGCATTTCTGTAGTGCCCCTGTACTAGGTATCTAGGTGATACAGTCCTGCACCCTAAGGCTATGCTGTAAAAGAAAAGGGAGCAGGGAGAGAGAGGACAGTGCCTGAAGGCTGGGAAGCCTCCAATGGGCCTGGGGCCATTCCAGAGGTGGAACTTGATTCCATCCTGATGCTGCCCCCATTCATGACCTTACTTCAGCCTGTCCTTCTGCTAACATTGTGAAACCATGGGCCCTTTGAACTAATTTTATGGCTTTTTTTTTTTCTATTGGTAGCAAATCCTTGTCCAAATACTGGTTAGACATTTTGTGAACAAGACAACTCTTCTGCTGCCTGGTTGGGTAACTGATTGCAGCAGTAAAGATTTCAAGGGCGGGCTGTAAACTAGAGATTTTCCTTTAGCAATCTGAAATCTTAGCCTTGTCCGGTTGGTTTTAAAACTAATAAGCATAGAAGTCTGCCTGTTTGGATTGCAGTGTCTCTTACACTGCCATCCTGCAGCAGTGTATGGTTACATGGTATGTTCTATCTATTTAAACACTTATTTTGACGTTCTGTAGGACCTTGGTTTAATTTTATGGTCTGTAGGACATGGCTGGACCTAAATCATCTAAGCAAATAACTCCTGCTCTTCAATCAAGCAGGAAAGTGTTGCTTCCCCCCACCCCACCCTGACAGCAGCCTTTGTCAGCTGTCCCTATGTGGCCGGAGGCTGGGCTGGTGACAGCGGCTGTGAGCAGTGCTGCCAGCCGGGGGGGCAGGCGGGCGCCGTTCAGCAGGCGGTGGGGTGCCTGGGTGCGGGTTGCCATTGGCCCGGAGCAGGCTGGCTGCCTGCTGCTTACCTCTCACCTACTGGGCAGGAGCTGGTGGGTTTGACATGTGACGAATGTCCCGGGAGACCTTGGCTGTAGAGGAGTACACCAGCTGAGCTGATGGCAATCCGTTCCGTCCCCCCCATGGCTGGTTCTTGCTCTGGAATATCCGTGTCAGAAAGCACTGGCAGGGAGCAGCCTCTGTCAACTCTTCCTTCTGTGTGAACACGACAAATCGAACGTGCTTCCTGTGCTTGATTATATTGCTGTGTGCTGCTGCCTTGGGCCTCCTTAGATGCTGCTTTAGCATGCCTCATGACCGCAGATAATTTGCTGGCATGGTGCTGGGAGAAATAGGAAGCTTGCTAGCACAAGAGGAGTTATGGAAGGATGTTGGCTTTGAAAGCAGCTTGCTGTAGTGAGCTTTCTGTACATGACTGAAGGGAGAGTAAAAAGAGTTTATTTTCCTGGATTTAAGAGATGAAAAATCCTGCTCCTGCTATGCTACTGTAGGATTAGGATGCTCTCTATTACGTTAAGGCAAGCAAGTTAACATCTTACAGCCCTGACCTCTCTCTCCCAAACTTCCCTGTTTGACACTGTTTAAACAGTCTCCTGGTGCAGCTATTCTACAAATAACTAGTTTGCATTTGTGAAATGCTGTCCGTCAACAAAATGATTGCCTCTTTCTATTTTGAAATGCAGTGTCTGTTAAAAGCCGTATTAAAACCCTAAAGGAATTGCCTCCTGTCAGCCCCACTTTTCTGGAGTATGAACTACTAATTACTTGCTTATTTAATTGCAATACAGCAGTCTAAAGGTATTGCCTGCTGAGTGGCAGATAATTTTGATAGTGGGAAGCCAGTAGGACAATGCATACATCACTCTCCCACAACAACAGTTAACTGAAAGGGGATTTCAAATCTTTCTGTGTAACTTTCTTTCATATCACCAGATTCCAGCATCGCGACAACTGCACTGAATTGCAATGCAAGCACATGAGTTGTTTAGACACCTACGAATGCCAGAACTTGGGGATGTCAGGCAGTATGTGCGCACCCTTCCGACCAATACGCTTATGGGCTTCGGTGCTTTCGCAGCTCTCACAACTTACTGGTATGCAACAAGACCAAAAGCACTAAAACCACCATGTGATCTAGCAATGCAATCTGTGGAAGTAGAGGTAAGTGACGCTTGGTGGATGCTGTTGTTCACTGTTGTTCACTGAATGCTGTTCATTTTGAAGCCTAAAGGTGGCATTGAGAGAGACCAAACACTGATTTATAGATGAATGTTTCTAAACCTGTAGTGTGTGGGGAATATATTTCAGGGTGTGTTTGGTCTGGGGGGTTATTTGAAATATGGCCTGAACTCAGTTTTTTGGCTTTCTGAATTTGAGAACTGGTTTGAGGGTTATTGAGGACATGGTGGTAGTAACTAGCATGGGAGAAGAAGATTCTGCTAAATTCTGGATGTGCTAGCTTAGCTTTTGTCTTATGCTTTTTAGAGGCAGGCAGAGTTATTGTTAGGTGGTGGTTGTTTTTTTTTTTTAATAGTGAAGCAAAATGTGGGAACAGTCTGACTAGGAGGAACTGCTGCTTAGAAGCAAATACAGGCAACTGATTACATGGATGGGGATCCCCAAGCAGCAGTTTTATCAATTCCCCTATCAACTATAGAGTCAAGATTTTACCAGTTATTCTTTCAAGAGTGCCTCTGTGTTTCTTCAGGGTAGACCAAGGTGTTTTCTCCTTTTAAGGAAGGAGAGAGCTTTGAAAGGCTGTGATCTTAAAGGGAGATAATTACAAAACATAGGATTGTAAGGCTGACAGTTTCTTGCGTTACTCTTGATAGTCAGATGCTACCATCACAGATTTTCTTAACACTTGCAACTGAACTCCCACCTTATAGCACATTCTTCTGTGTGGATAGAGTGTACCTAGTTGTCCTGTATCAAATGCAATTAACATGACTTTGTCTTTAAGAGTAGATGCGACTACAAACTCATGTAAACATATATGGCAAAGCAGTTTGGAATTTGGAGTAGGTAAACTTTAATGAACTTCAGCAAAGCAAATGCCTGTCATAGTCTCAAATCAGGCATTTTCTTTGCAATGTTTTGTGATATTGAGGTTGAAGAATGAAGCATTAGTTGGCCTCTCCATTCAAAATCTTAGTTAGTACTATTTATTTCCTATTCTTCCCTGTATGGCATGCAGTAAGCTTACTGTAACATATGTTACTATAGCAAGTAATGGTCTGATACTAGAAGTATACAAAGGGGAAAGTAAAACATACTCTGGTAATGTAATAATTGCCCAGAATGCCCATTTTCAAAAGGTATTTATATACATGTGTATAGTAAGGGTTCAGAAGTTAGTTCTTCTCTTGGTGAGCTTTCCCAATCCTAGCAGCAGCCACTTAGTGGGTGCAATAGTCTTGTAGAACAGCATGTTTTGGTGGCTGGAATAAACTAGCAGGGAGAGCTTTTTCCAGCAGTGGGGGGCCTCACTAGTCAGTATGGCCTTCAACAGATTTGAGGGGGGTGTGTTGCATTGGAAGATGGTAAAACTGTGGCTCTTAACTGGCCATAAACCCAATGACAGATGCTTATTTGCTTGAGAATCTTGGCAGCCTTCTCAGTTCAGTGCCTTTACTTCTTCAGCACTGCTGGATTCTGTAATTGAAATAATTATTTGGTAGTATGAGACGTCACTGAACTGCTTAACACATCATTGATCCATATTGTACTAATTAACATCTCTCTGATCAGAGCAATAGAGATATAACAGCATTATTTTTCATTTTCTCTTTAGAAAGTTCATTTTAATAGGAAGACTGAACAGTAGTAAAACTTAAATGAGCACCAGTTGAGTGCGTTAGCATGTCTTGGTGATAAAGAGCTCATGTTTTGAGAACAGGTTGAAATGAGCAAGATCAATCCAGTTTTGTCTATTGACAGTTCAGTTACAGCCTTTAATGTTGTAAACTGTACCAAATTAATCAAATGAGAATGTATGTTTTGAAGAAAGTTTCAAGTGTCTGTTAGAATTAGTACTGCTGTAACAGTAACAAGGGTGTAGTACAGGGCTTGGTATTCAGTTTCTCATTACATTTTGCTTAGAATTTCATTCAGCTTACTCCATTCTCTTAAACATGTGTTAAGATGGATTCTCTTCCATTGAAGAAAAATACCAAATACTGCTCTCAAGTTCTGGCTTAACATTGTTTTTTCTGGCTAAGTAATACAATATTAAAATGTCTTAAGGAGTAAGCAGTGTGGTCCAAAAAAAAGGTATGGCAGGAGGCAGTTAATTTTCTCTGCTGTTTTAATATCTAATCTACTTGTTCATTAGTGGTAACAATTTTGAACTATAAATAGGCTTATGCTTAATTCTTACTTGTGGTATATTTCCTTGGCCCAGCAAAGTTTAAATGACTGGACTAGGGTTTCTAAGTGTTCTGATAATAGATCTTAATAACTTTCTGTGGGAGGAAAATGATCCTATTTACTGCTGCTCCAGGTAACTTCCCATCTCTGGAAAGTTTAGATTTAGTAGGCTGACACCCAGTTACCCATTTTAACAATCACTGAATGAGCATGGAGACCGCACACTTGGTTGAATATTGATACAAAAAGTTACTGAAAGATACACTCTTTTAGAGTAGATGGCACAATTAATAGAGTACAGTCTTTAAAGTATGCATTCTAAGATTACATTTCACTGAAAGAAACCCTCTTGTGTTCAGAGTTCCCAATCTAATCTCTCTTCAGTGGATCTTCTCAGAAGTATAGGTGAAAATCTTTCAGGATCCACTTGAATCCCTTCCGTATAGGAAGGGAGACAAGATTAATGAAGGGTTACTCTAAATAAAGCCTGACTAGTGCAAGGCAGCATTGCTGAGACTCATGCTGTACTCGGTCATGCACTATATTAAGAATTTCAGTGCTACAGTGATGGTAGAAATAGGGCATTTGTCCTGTGTTTTGCAAGCTTGTGCACCCTTAATGTCTGTAGTTGTAGGCTTATTTGCATCTGTCTGCTTGTGGATTGCTCTTTCCTCTGGTGACTGGTAGCTGCACAACTTTGGCTGTTGAGTGCCTGTGTATGGCTGTCAAATATTAAATATTGCTTTAAAGCCCCAAATACTTCTGTTTGGCTCAATTTCAGCTAAGGCATGAAGGAAGGAATATAAATAAACACTAGGATGTCAGTGTTTTCTAGTAGTAAGTGTCTTCTGCATTTGTCACCTGCTTTTTTTTCTTCCTTTAGCATGGAAGACATGGAGAGAAGTATTCAACTCATGAAAACTTTTAAACCTAATTACATTTTCCTGATACATTACCAGAACTCTAGCTTTCCTTGTCTTTCAGGAATCACTTGATTAGACATGTGCTTGTCTCCATATGAAGTAATCAGCCTTAGCTGTTGCATGCTTATCTAGGGATTGGTATGCTTTAAATTATAATGGCTGGTTTGAAAACTCTAGTTTATACTTCTTGCTGCTCAGAATATGCATGTTGGTGACCTAAGCACCACTTGCTAGTATACTTTCTCTCTCAGGAAAATGAAAATTTGGTCTCTTGCCTCTGGAGGCATGGTGGAGCCAACAGTATATTTTGACATTACTGCTAATCCTAAGCAGCCTGTGTCAACAAGAAGCAAACCCTTGGCTTGAACAAAGGAGTGGCAAGCACTGCATTACACATAGTGTTTTGTGAAAACAAGCTAGACTTGTTTTAGTGTTGTTTTTTCTCTTCTCTCTGCCTCTAATGTACTAGCTCCTTTCTGTGGACACGGGCAATATGACATCTTCTGCAGATGAACCTGTGTTTATCTAGTTTCTATAGGAACAGATGCACTCCGGTTTTCTAGGGTACTTTGAAAACAGGAAAATATACTAATGGCCAGGAAAAGCCTATTGCATATGAACAGGTTTTTGAGGTTGTGGATGAAGAACAACTCTGGCATAGATTTAGCTAGTTCATGATTTGACTTTTGTAAAAGAGCCAGGAGTTGACAGCAGCCACTGATAGAGAATCTTATTCTCTATCTAAACCCTCTGTTTAACCAGCTAGGTTCTTCTGCTAAGAACTCCTTTGCAGGTGTCTGTTACCATAGCAGGACTAATAAAGATGGCCCAATAGTACTTACATAACAGCAATTTGTGAAACATGATTGGTATAAAACGAGATGATTTAATCACTCTAGAAAAGGCTGGTTTTGTATTGACTTCCAATTGTAGCCTGTGTTAAATGCTCACCTGCTGAAAGATGGTGATTTTAATCCTCAAGGTGGTATTGTCTTGACTGCCTCTGACAAGATCAGGAGGAAGCCTTTTTCGTAAGATGGAACTTTAAATTGGATTAAAGGGTTCAGTTTTTATCTGGTATAGAGTATTTCACTTATGAGAACACTTGTTCAGGGTGGTGTTGTCCACCCTTAAAATCATTTAGGCTTTGAAACCGCAGTTTGAAGTGTGATTATATTTTGTAATCTTAATCAGAAAAGTAGATTAGGATCTCAGCATTAATACTGTATCTAGAGAGTTGAAGCTGGAGTGATTTAGAAAGCTTGATGGGATTAATTGTGATACATACTGCAATAATAGTGTAAAGCATTTCTTAAGAAAAACCCCATAAGGACTGTCAAAGGGTATTCTGTCGCTTATTTGTTCTGTACTGTTATAGGTAGCTGAGGAGGAATAAGATTTTTGCCTGGCAGGTTTTTACTAATGCAGGGAGCAGTCTGACTCTTTAAACAAAGTCCTGGGAAGCCTTGCCAGTCTCTTCACTGAACTAAAAAGAACTGAAGTTCTCCGAAGTTGAATTTGCCAAGGCTCATAACAATTTAATGGATGAGGTGTTTTTATTTCTTCAGGAAATTCCTGTTCATTTATAATAAACAAGTGTCTAACCTTCCTAATTGGTTTCCTTAGGGTGGTGAACATGCTCGAAGGTCCTCTCTTCTTAGCAGCAATGAACTGTTGATTTACTACTATGATGATGTGAGAACAGTTTATGATATCTTCCAAAGGGGTGTGCAAGTATCAAGTAAGTCTTAAGCTAAAGATACCTTTTTTCAACAATGTGTCAAGAACTAAAGGTCTGGGCTCATTTGAAATGCACTTGGGGATAGGGGATGTCTATCTAGCAATATGATAAATGTATTGGATGTAATTTTTCTTGCAGGCAAATATAACTGACCTCTTGTGAAGCAGAGCTGTGTGAATAAAGTCAGTGCTGTGTTCCTTTAGCCTAAACCAACCTTGTCTCTATGCCTCTCCCCAGCTTCCCTTCCTGACACCCCCCACCCCACCATTCCACTCCCTCCAGAAAAGAACCAGCCAACTGGGTTTGTCTCTGAAGGTGTCTGCAAAGAATCTAGAGGCTTACCCCCATGCATGTAGTTAGTGTGATGTCAGGACAGAGGAGTCGGGTTAAGTTTTGAGTAATTTCTGATCATCTTTTTTTAGATAATGGTCCATGTCTAGGTGTTAGAAAACCAAACCAGCCATATGAGTGGATTTCCTACAAAGAGGTAAGTCTCTAATCCAGTGCTAGACCTGCTTTTGCTTGCTGAGACCATTGATACAACATCCAGTAATGTGATATAACAAATCTTAATTATTTATAGATGTTTTAAAGCTGTAGTAGAATATTGCAGGAAGGTTCTAGCTTCAACTACAGTGTCTTGAATAGCATCAGATACTCTTCTCCCTTGCATGTATCTCCTGCACTTAACTTGGTTTGTTAAATTTTTCAGAATTTGTTACCTTGGCAGGTTTTAGCATTTCATTGCTGAATTGTTTAGGACTTGGGCGCTGCCTCTAAAAGGCTGTAGCTTTGAAGTAGTATTCTGGGACTCAGACTGCTACTACTTTAGGTGCTTAATTCTGAAACCTTCATTTTACACTAGGAAAGATCTTATCTGCAGGTGTTCCTTGTGCTTCTTGACAACTTGTCTCCATAGTGCTGAATGATGTTTGTATAGGGTGCTAAAAGATATGCTTCTAACTACTGGCATGCTCCTTAATGATAGCTAAAAATACCTTTATGCAAATCTTTGTTCACAGCTGTGTACTTCTAGGTTGTTCCTGATTTAATCTGTTGTTCAAATTTGCATAAACCTTGCCTGTTACATACTGTTAGGGTCATTAAACACCTTTTGTATTTAGCAGACCTCACTTTTTCCAAGGTGATTTTGCCGGACACTTGCTAGGTGCAACCTGTCTGTATTTGCTGTTTGAATCATGTGACTAACATGGATTCAGGTCATGTGCTATGTGGAAAGAATTTAGAAAATTGCTTTCCCAGGTTTCCTTTATAGACCTAGCTGTGTTTTGCCTCCTTGTTCCCTTCCTTTTTGAAGGGGAAAATGCTATTCCCATAAGCACTGAATGAAGCAGAAGGATGGCATATGTGTAGTGCCTTAGGCTGAGCAAAAATATAATCCTAAATCATTCCATGATCACTTGTGTAGTTCCATACAGATGCAACAAAACAGCCTTTTCTGTGTATGAGCCTAACATTTGAACCTACACTTAATACTTTCAAGTCCAACTGGATTAAGTGCCTTTTCTGCTGCATATTGAATTCAAGTGGTGTATCTACAGTCAGTGCAGTGTAATGGCACTGCAGTGTTTCAGTTATCAAAGTCGCAGAGGACATCCAAAATAGCCTAAAAAACTTCGTCTGCTTCATACCAGTTATTGGCCTTCTTTTTGTTAGACCCAAGATAGAATAATGTTGAGGGGTATAAACTGAGCTTGCTCTCAATATTTGTTTGCTTTTTTGCCTCTACAGGCTTTAGACAGAGCTGAGTGTGTGGGCTCTGCGTTACTCCACCGAGGCTTCAAACCATCTCATGTTCAATACATAGGAATCTTTTCACAAAACAGACCTGAGGTAACTTGACAGTGTGTGTATTGGTAGTATAGCTGTTATTGAAGTGTGCCACTCCTCTATCTGTTGCTTTTTGGCAGTGTGCTGAACTTCCCTATTAGGAGTCCATGTGGTGTTGGACGAGCCTATAAAGGCTGACACTGTAGAACCACAAGCCATAAACTTTGTCTTTAGCTAACAAAACCAGCTAGCTGACACAATTATTAGAGTCCTGGTGTTCTGCTCCCAAAGCTGAATGCAGAATGTTGGATAGCAGGAAGAGAATTGGGGAATCCAGAAGAACTGAACTCATTCTCCTCTTTCCAGTTTATAGAGGAAACCTGTTTAATGGGAAGCTAATGTTGTACTTAGAGAATGTAATCACCATTTGTTGTCTCTTAAAAAGTGACACTGGAGTGCAAGGTAATTGAAAGTGGTTGGAAGTAATAAGGTTGTGTTAAAATGTTTCAAATCACTTAGTGATTAAATATTTGGACAAATAATAGGGGAATTTGGACAAATATAGGAGATATTAAATATTTGGACAAATAAAGACCCTGGGCACAAAGATTCTGGGAGGCAGAACTGCTTAAGAAGGCAAAATTGGAAGTTAATTGCAGTTTAATAAAGGGGCATAAATACTAAAGAGAGACATAATCAAAGAAGACCTGATAAAGCAAAATGATGTTACAAACCTGAGACAACTTTGGGATATTTAGATTGATTAGCTGGTGTCTATCCATTTTAACCCAGAAGTGGTTCTAGATTACTGTTTCTAAAAATATTATGGAATATTCTGTAAATATTTGTTCTCTGGAGTTGTTTATTAAACATAGGTTAGAGAAACTCAGTCCTATTAGATAATTTATGTGCTTAGTGGCCTGAGCTGGTACTTGCTGTGTTGGCTAATACAAACCTGTACTGAGAGGGGACTGTTTCTTAAGTTTTGTCAGAATTATGCTGTCACTCTTGATTAAATGCTCCCAGCTGGATGCCATTATACAGAGCCATCTACAGTGTTGACAGCATTAGAAATTGTATCAGTGTCTTGGTCGTGCTGGAAAACAGCTTGCTGCTGGGTGTCTTCTGATTTCAAGTTTGCCATTGAGCCTTCCCTCCTGTCATTAAAATGCAAGTTATGTGATAAGTGACCTTGACCCCCTTCCTCCTCTTCCAACCTACAACACGAACTCCCCTAACTCTAGCCTTGTATGGATGAAGTAAACACAGTTTCAAGACTCTTAAATTTGCAGTTGTTTGCTTGGGTTTTCCTGCTGGAATTCTGGTTCTAACAGCTACTTTTTTTTTTCCTGTAATAAAGGCTGGGATATCTTCAACTAGGAAGCTGTTAAATGACATGGTGTGACTGATTTTTTCAGTCTCCTGAAAAAAGTAGCATTATGAACTGGAAGTGAAAAAGGGAGCTGTGGGAGTGTTTTACCAATTTGAACTGTTTCTCTGTAGACATCTGTGTGCAAAGTCTTTGGCTGCAAGGCCAGTGGATTTTCTGAAAGAGAGCACAGTAGTGTGATCTGCTCTTGGATCACAGAGACAAAATGTGCTTGAGTTGCATTGCTCCAGCAGGCTTTGGGTTGGGTCAGGAATGAGCTGGAAAGACTTGTTTAAAGCAGCAATTTTAAATCTGGGGTTTTCCCTGCTGAAAACTACTGAATGGGTGTTGTAACATCCCCAGTATAATTGCTAATCCAGACATGAGATTGAGATTATTTTTTTTGTGTGAAATGATTCACATTTGTCAGTTCATGGAACAGCTGCTGGGGAAGCCCCTAATGGGGAAAATCCTAGTATGTTACTTGCTTAAATGTTCACTAAAAAAACCAAACTTGGATTTATAAATAAAAATATTACTTTCTCTGAGTAACTGGAGAACAGATGATCACAACAGAAAGTTGTGTTTTGGACTGAGAGAACGGGACAGGGAAATAATACAAGGGTCCCTTAAAAGAAGGTCAGAGCCATGTCAGAAAACAAATTGAAACTTCTAGGCTGTTGTCTGTATTCAATACTAGATGCTTGCTTGGACTTTGAGAGAGACCTCAAATGTTAAGGTTTGATACTTGTATTGAACTATTCTTAAATTTAGGAGGAAAAATGAAAGAAAAATATATTGATAGTCCAGAAAATGAAGATGCTGGCTGTTGTATTGAGCATGATGGTGTACAAAAGTTGTTGAAGGCTGCAACAAGAAGCTTTTATCACTGTGCAGCTTCTTAAATCCAACAAAGTAGACTCCCACCCTATTAAGATACCTACTTCAGGCTGCTGAACAGCAATACAGCAGCCCCCTTGTTACAGGTACAGGTAGGGTATTCAGTGGACCCTTTTATGGCTAGTATAGATGTGCCTGCTTAGACTTACCAGTATTCTTAATGTCTACATTGAAGTCTAGTTACTTGTTAGCTGGCCTTGAAGTAGTCTTATTAAGAAGTCTTTTTGGACAAGGTGTACAACTTGCCTATCACAGAAATTTTTTCATAAAAATCCCCTGCATTTAAAGTGGTCTTAATAAGTAGAGAACTTAAGTCAGGAAACTTGCCCCTAATAAACAGTTTGTAAAACTGGCATTTAGCAATTTTGTCAACATAGATGCTGTATTAGATATTACATATTACATGGAAGAAGCAGCTGAGTGATGTTTTAAAGTTGTCATCATAGGGGAGTGAGCTACTATCAGAAAAAATAATTGCATGATTGTCTTGCTTTGACAGTATTTTGGGTGAAATCAGGCTTGCTGTAAAGCATTGTCAGCTTGCAACACACTGTAAGTCTACAGTATCCATTATGTTTATTGAGCACTGCACTTGTTAGCAGGCAGATCTCTTGGGGCAGAGTTGAATTTTATTGAATTGGATTCTTTCCCATAGCTCATTTATTTTTAACTCCACAAATAAAAAAAAAACTTAGTAGGTCTTCAAAGTAAACAAATTATGCAAACTGCCACTTGTCCAAATGAGCTCTGTCCTGCTGGCTTTCTTGATAGAATCCAAATGACTCTTTCTTGGAGGTCTGTTATGATAAGCAAACACATAATGACTTGCATCTCTTTTTTTTTTTCCTGCAGTGGGTTATCATTGAGCAGGGATGCTATGCATACTCCATGGTGGTGGTGCCACTCTATGATACACTGGGAACTGAAGCTATAACGTACATTGTGAACAAAGGTAGGACATTTTTAGTACTTCAGCAAGTGAATGTTTGATTGCAGAACTGAGGGCAGAACTGTAGCCTTCTTCAGAGAAGTCTTCCATTACGTGTTCTGAAGTATGTATGGATCTAGCCTAAAATTGCCATTCTGACAATGTCATTCTCTTTCATCAGCTGACTTGTCATTGGTTTTCTGTGACAAACCTGACAAGGCCAAACTTCTGCTAACCAGTGTGGAAAAGGGCGAAGCTCCAATACTCAACACTATTGTTATTATGGAGTCTTTTGGCATGGATCTTGTGGAACGTGGCAAAAAGTGTGGGGTGGAAGTCTTCAGCATGAGAGAAATAGAGGTAAGCATGGCTAACCTACATTACTGCTTTCCTCCCATTTACTTGTGGAGGAAGATGACTGTTGAACAGATTTTTAGGACTGTGAACAGAATGTTGTGGATTAGTTTCAAAATACTCAACTATCTCTTGGATTGAAGTTTAGACAAAAATATAAGAAAGAAAGCAGTTTGCTAATAGTATTTGATAATGCTCAAAATGTAAAAGTGTATATGCCAAGACCGTAGAATGACAGCTTGTTAACATAGTCCAGACTGAACATTTGATCTGAGTGTTCAGGCTTGCCCATGATACATGATAATTATAAACTGTGACTAATACTTCAGAAATACTATTTCAAAAAAGAGCCTGTGTAGGTTTTGGTCTTGTGAAAAATGGTAGTTTCCCCTGTATAGTGATTTCCCAAAAAGTTTTATGGGTAGGAGGAAAATGGCAGTGAACTGTTCCAGGGGAAGTTTATGGTAACGTAGGGGTATGAAACTGCCAGGTTCGGGAAGTAGAAACCATTTTGCTTAGCCACCTAATGTTTAAGTCTTGGTTTTGCTTGCAATTAGTTTGTCTGCATAAACATCTTATGCAAGTTTATTTCATAACTTCACTTGTTATTTGGAGAACTCTGTCCCATGATCAACATGCATAAAGTACATCTTTACTGTGAGACTGTGAAATGGGGCTTAACCTAGTTCTAGCTAGGACTTCTGAGGAAGGCTTGGTTCACTAGGACTTGAATATCTCAAAGTAAGTGAGCTTGTCTTGTGCAGGTGTCAGGAACTGTGTGAAATACCTCATTTCACTGAACTAATTTCCACAGCAAGTCTTAACTGCTGTGTTAACAGGGCCACCTTCTGGTAAAGGTAAAAAATGCTAGCATGTCTTTGAAAGAGGTAACTCACAGCTAGCTAGCCCCAGCAAAATCAGGTTGAAATGGGGCTAAAAACATTATGTGGATTAAGTGACTTTATAGCTCATTGGCAAAAGGGTTGGGTTAAGCTTAGAAAAAGATTGGCCCAACTGCAAGTTGGTACATGAAAATTGGCTTCTTTCCTTGATTTAACTCCAGTTTTTTGCAAAGGAAGGTGCTTTTCACTTGATCTTCCAATTACAGAAAAACAAAACTGGGGATGAATGTTAGCTTGAAGTTAGAAATTTAGATGCTTAAGTAGTGACTACCAGTAGTACTTTGTAGCTCTTACTTCACAAAAATGCTTGATGTTTGGATTAATGCAGTAATAGATGCTCCAAGAGCCTCTTGTCTAAATCTTGTCTAAAGTTAGGCAAACTTAAACATTTCTAATAGTGTTTCTGTGAGCAGGAATAAGTTTTTTCTCATGCTTCTTCTTTTTCCCTTTTTTTTTAAGGGGTAGAGGCTTTTAATGTCTCCCAAAAGACAACCATGAACTGTTTAGAAGCTTAGATTAGAATAGAAGGATTATTTCTAGCTTTACTTGTTTTCTGGATCTCTGGATTAAGCTTATTGCTCAGCTGTGCTTTATAGGTTATGTGACCTGTTCCTCTATCTCCCAGATGCCATAAGCTTGATTTCTGATGCATAATATCTGTATGTATGCTGTGGTTACTTAGAGCTGAGTAGCTGTGAATAAATGGCTTCTCAATAGGAAAAGTTCTGATCTAGGAGATCAAAAGAAGTGTGTGGAGATTTTAGCTGTATATTCAGTAAATACCAGTTCTTGCTCAAAACAGGCTGTAGGGAAGTATTGAGGCTCTGGTGGTACTGGAAATACAGATGCTGTTTTGAGCATTGTCATAGTGGCAAATTTTTCTATAAAGGTACTGTTTCAAAAGTACAAACTTACAAGTATGGGAATGTTAACTTTTCCCAGACATAGCTTATTTCTTAAGGTTACCCAAGTAGGTACATCATAGTAAAAGAAATCTAGGGCTAGTAAAGGAATGCATAGTACTATTGTGTACTTAAAATGTAAAAGCAATGGTGAAGTTGATATGTCTGCCCTCAAAGGGTGTTTCCAAAGCTATACTTTAAAAAACTCCATTTTAATTTGCCTAAATCCTTAAGGTTGTATTGTTTCTACTCTTAAATAAGCATGACAGTAATAATTCTTGACTTAAACCTTTGAAGGTCACAGATACCAGAATATTGGCATTCAGATATTCCCTCTTAATCCTTTTATCATCAAGGATAAAAGGATCTTTATGGTATCAGTTCCTTTTTGCCTAAAGAACTATGACATTACTAAGTCAGACTGGAATGGGGAGGGAAGAGGGAAGGTGGAGAGGGAAGGAGGAGAGAATCTTGTGTTGTCTTATGTATAAAAGGAATACAAACCACTTGTGGTAATCATGGGGAAAACCAGTCTTCCTTTTCACAAGCAGTGATGCTGGTGTGAGATGCTTATTGAAATTAATCTTGCTTCATCTACTTAGCAGTTGTTAGTGGCACATGTCTTCTGCATGATGTATAGGATTGATTGCCTGTTGTAGCTTGTCACAACACTGCTTAACCTTGAGCTCCTGTAGAGAGTTAAACTTTTGGTTTAGTAGCTGGAAAAAAAAAATGAATTTGAGATTAGTTATCACTTTTGTATTTGTAGAACATGACAGTTATTCTATATATCTTTAAAATGTCCTTAAAGCCTTTGTTACTCTTTGGAAGTTAAAATGTCTTAATAGACAGTCTAGGTAACAAAGTATTATGGTGTTTGGTAATATTAGTCTGGTAAATTTAAAGTAAAAGTTACATGCTTATATCTAAGCTGTTTGTATCCCCTTTTTCCCCTTTCTCTCCTTTCTGTAGGAGCTGGGAAGAACACACAGGCAAAAACCTATAGTAAGTATGAAATTAGTGTAAGTGACAATCTGAAAGCTAGACAGCAAGCAGATCTCCGATCGCTTATAAGTAACACTAATATTTCAGTGTTTTGTCCAGGAAAATCTTTCCTTGCCATCTTAACCATAGTAATATTTTCTTAACTCTCATAGCCTCCAAAGCCAGAAGATCTAGCAGTCATCTGTTTCACCAGTGGAACAACAGGTACACCTCATTACATTATGCAGAATTTATTATCCTGTATGTGCAAAATCAATTCAGAAGCCCTCCTACTTTTTTTCAAGACTCCCCTACTGCTGCGTCTTTTTGGCAAGTAGTAGCTGGGGAAGTTTTATGGTAAGGCTTGCTTTGATTTTTTCCTATTGATCAATACAGAGTTTTATAATATTAATGTTATATTATATTAGATCTTAATTTTTTTGGCATAAGAACTGGATGTGTATTTCCATTGTAAGTGCTCTCCTTCATACTTCAATTCTTCTATAGTCCTTTTTCTTTTTGTACTGTACAAGCAGAATTTGTTCCTTAGCTCTAAGCAACTTCGCGTAAGACCAAAACAGACTATCTAGATGTCTATCCTGGCTGAAACCAGGGCAGTGTCACACACTTGACATTTATGAGTTAATACCAAAGACTGGCAGGGAGCAAAAGGGAAGAAAAGCTACATTTTTACAGCAGATGTGAGACTAGAAATTGGTCTGGGTTTGATAGCTGTATCTTCACAGAAATCTTGGATTTTGAACAAGAGAAGCACAACAATTTAAGGATTTTATTTCCTTATGGAATTTGAGGTGCTTAGTGCAACCTTAACTGTTACTAGCTATTCTTGAAAGTATTAGCAAGTTCTCTGCCTTTGTTAAATCAATATTGAAGGAAAGATTTTAATATCAAAGAAGGGACTGATTCACACACTCTTAATTTTACCTCTGCTTGGTAACCTAAAGGATCTAAAAATTTGACTGTTGTGTCCTGATGTGCTTCTTCCTTAGGAAACCCCAAAGGAGCTATGATCACTCATCAAAACATAGTCAGCAATGCTTCAGCTTTTCTGAAAACTACAGAGGTAAACCACAAAGTTTAACATTGTGGATGGGAAGAATTTCATGAGTAAAACCAACATTGAAACCTTGTTAACTTTGGTCTTTTTAGTAAAATTCAAGTGGAAATGTATCTTGACAGCACTCTGCCCATGCTAGGTCAGAAGTTGAATGTTTGCTGGTTTCTTCTGTCAGCATCAAGAACTTGACAAATTTACAATTTGCTCTGATCCAGGCAAAATGTTAAAGATCCTGATGTGGATCTGCACTACGTTCTGCCATGGGCTTATACTGTCTGTAAATAGTGAAAGCTCTGTATCAGAGGGTTTGTGTAGGGGCTAAACTTTTCCACTAAGAATGGAAGAAGCTATAATGTATTTTACCCCCAACCCCAAAAATGCTTAAAGCCCTTGCACAAATGAGCAAGCAAAATAACTGTATTTTTACTTGATACAGTGTTAACTTTTAGTTTACAGTAGACTACTAAAGTTCATTTGCAGGGTAGCTAAGATGGTTCTAATGCATACAGATGTAATTAAAAGTACAACTGCACTTATTCTAAATACAGTACATATAGAATTGTCTTTAAATTAAGCAACTGGTCTCACAATTAGATCATGTAAGGCACTTTTGATATCAACCCTATGCTAAATTGGATTAGCAAGGTGACTTAAGATGGCAGTGTGTATTTTTTTACTACTTCAATCTTTCTGTCCCCATCTCCCCCCACAATGTATATAACTTCCTGTAGTTTCTATCAGAATTTGTTTCTAGTTATAATATGAATGGTAAATTTGGTTCTGTATTCAACTCTAAAAGATTACCGTTTCTGCAGTGTTTACTCATGCTACAAGTTATTCCTGTAGTATTTTGATGAAAGAAAAACAATACAGCTTTATTACAAACAAAACTTGAAGCAGGGGTTGTCCTTTAGACACTAGGTTTCATTGTTGTGTTTAACTTGAGCAAAATAGAGAATCAATGAGAATGAAACTTAATTTTACTAACACTTTCAGAAAACATTTCTACCTTCGCATGATGATGTTCTGATATCATTCCTGCCCTTGGCTCATATGTTTGAGAGAATTGTTGAGGTAAGCATTTGTTTGTCATTCTGAACTATCGAAAAGCTTACTTTACTTACAGAATGCATGTATCTTGAATCAGTGTTACACACTATTCCTTTTTGACTCCTGCTCATGTGTATGAAAGCTTGAGGTAAGGTTCAGGAAAGCAGTATTGTAAACAATATCCAGTAAGTACCAGACAATTAGCTTTCATGCTGAAACATAATCATCAACCCTAGAGCTAGGATTAATGAACTGGCTTACTAAAACATGAGACAGTTTCAAAAAAATCCCTCTAATATAGTCAGTGCACTATTAAAAATCCATGCATTTTTAGTCTACAGACACCACAAATTTTTATTTATAATGTGGCATCCTGGTTGCTTACACAGAACTAATTTTATATTGGTTAAACTTACCATTGCTTCAAGAAATAATAAAGAGGAAGGGATTTGGTTTTAGTGGAGTTCTCTTCTAGGAGATGAAAATTACCTGTGATGCTATTTAATGACAGACTTTGAAACTCTCTTGGATAGCTCGTTTTACCATATAGCAAAACCTGGGGCTTAATTTCTGAGAATGATGGAGCTCAGGTTGTCTTAATACGGGCAGTCTTAAGGATCTCTGAGCCCATAGTTAGGTGGCATGCATTAGTGAAAAGATGTAATTTCCTTCTGATATACAGTAGAGGCACAGGTATTTAATTACTGTACCTACTGAAGTTGAATTAAGATCTCTCCCTTAGGTGAGACTGCAAGTATGTATATTGAAGGTAGTTGTGCCCCAGTTTATGTAGTGAAATAAATAGCCTCTGTGCAAGCGTGAAAAGGTACCTGGACCCAGAAATTGTCCTGTGATTTCAGTTAGGAAACCTGAGCTTTCTACAGAGTGTGTACATATGCACATGTAAAAGTGTTTAAGTTATGAAGATTGGGAATAGAGTGTAACTGAGGAGTACAGGTGCCCTTAGGCTTTTGGCCTTTTTCTGTTGGTAACCTGGATACCAGTTATGCTTCAGTGTCCATTTTACTGATGCCTGCCTTGCACCAGAAGGTACAAGCTGTAGGTAACAGCTTGATCCGCTCTTGATCATGTGGTAGAAATAGGATGTGAACCTGTGTTCTAAAGGATAAAATGAGAAGAAAGTGTTTAGATCTCAGTATTCCTCTGCTGTTTGCGGTCTTTACAAAGTAGGTGATTGCAAGCAAGAACACTTTTGGTAGAAAGGAGAAAAGATTTGTTACTGTTTGGGGTAGGTATGAACACAGGCTCTGTGAGAAGCAATCTTTAGAGTTCTACCCCAGTCATAAACCTGATGTTAGCAGATTTTTGGCTTCCTTAGAAAGCTAGGAAGCCTTGATAGGAGAAATGCACTTGCTTCTCAGTCCATTTGGACTGATGCAGTTGCTGTTTTTTAGCAGATCGTGGCAAAGTGTGGGTGAAGGCCAAAACTGATACTCTGTTTTGTGCAGAAAAGATGAGGATGGATGGTAGGGAATGAAGGATGTGTACAAAATAAAAACAGGTATAGATATACACAAGAGGAACAGAGGTTTTGTTTAACAGAATAAATGAAACCCAAACAAAATAGAGATGGGGGTGTATAGGTGAGGGGGTGGAGCTTCTAGACTTGTAACAGACTATAGAACACAGCAGGATTAAGTCTGCCTTTCTTGGTGTAGGTCTGAAGGGATGCAGAAATAAGCAATGGTCTGCTAGACTCTTCTAAATAGCATCTTGATCTCCTAACAACAAATCCTCTGCTTGCATCAGTTCTATGAAATGAGAAGGAAAACCAGAATGCAAGAGAATGGAAATCAAGTAGCATAAGGCAAAAATCCCTGCTGGATCAGTAAATAGCATGTGCTGATTTCAAATGCAGAAATGCAGTTTCCTAGTACATAGCAGGGAACAAACAGGTCTAGTATTTTTAAATAAGCTTGTTAAAGAGGAGTTCTGCTTTTTGATCTTTTGCTACCTCTGAGTCACTGGCATTGCCTTATTTGGCCAACTGCCCCTTTTAGATAGGGGCTTTTATGCTGTATATTATTCTGTCAAAGTCTTTAGCCTGTGTACACCAGGCATGCTGTGGTCTTTCTAGTCCCATCCCGTAATGTCAGAATGCTGCAGAACTAGCCCAGAAGCTTGAGAGGACTTAAGGTGGATCCCATGAAGTCTGCCCTGCATAGGTGGTGTATAATGTGTTCCAGCTGCATATATCTTGTGTCTTCAATGTTTACTTTTTTTCTAACAGTGTGTGATTCTGTGCCATGGAGCTCGGATAGGATTCTTTCAGGGGGATATCAGACTACTTATGGATGACCTGAAAACACTGCAGCCAACTGTATTTCCTGTAGTACCAAGGCTGTTGAACAGAATGTTTGATAAGGTAAGTCTATAGGCATGAGTCTAAACCTTTGCAGGGCTTTAAGAGACTTCATGAAGTGTGTGCTGCCAGGGTAGGAGTAACTGTGCTCTGGAATGTTAAATCTGTCTGCTAACCAATTTGTGTATCTGCTTCTAAAAGAGGGCTGAAAGTACTGGGAGTACCGTAATACCGGTTGTATTAAAATATTTCTGTGCAGTAAATACTAGTGTTAAAGAGTCTGACTAGGGGACTTGGTTACCTCTAGCTTGATTAATGATGTACTGTTTTGCTCAGAGCAAGTTATTTAAGTCTACTCTAGTACATGACCATGAGGCTTAGCATCTGCATGCCATGCTTTTAGCATCTGACTCATGGAGTGGAATTTGCACACCAAGGTCAGGTGTTTGCCTCTTTGCATAGACGCATACAAGTTTCTTACACAGCAGCCACTGTGTTCCAGCAGGGAGATCTATAAACCAGCCAGTCAGCAGTGCTGGGGACAGGGTGTGTCAGCAGCTCTGCTCTCTCTGGTGGTTGCTGTTTGGCTGCTCAGGGTCACCTGAGGTGGGAATTCAGAAGCAAGTTTTTTCCTGGACTTCATATTTTAAAGTCATCCTTTTGTATATGGGTGACTGACTATTCTTAGGGTACAGTCAGAGCAGTTGAAGGATACAACAAGAAGCCCAGTGACTGCTAAAGAAATTGCAGAGCTTGTCTATGCTGTCTTAGCCAGGAAAGTGTTCTAATCCTGAGACTGGAGGAACAGCAAGTAATACAAGGTTATGTTTGGCCACAGGAACAAATAGTGCAACTCTGATCCATTTGGAGGGGAGGAAATCCTGAGACCAGCCTGTAGTGCTTAAAATGTAGGCACTCATTCTGCTCACGCATTCTTGTACTGGAATTTTAGAAGTAGAGCCAAAGCTTGGGACACTCTTCTTTCATGATGTCCTCTTGCTTGTTAACTCTGGTGCCCTGAGGCTTTCACACTTGTATGGCACTGTTTCAACTTCACCCAGCCTTGCAGTAACATAGCAGGTGAAGTCAACAAGTGGGAAATTGGCGTTGTAGGGGGTGCCATAATGCTGAAGAGCTGCTGGGTCTTTCTCTTTCCAAGTAAATATACAATCTGTGGCCTGTTGAATCTGCTTTTTGACTTCCTGAGAACAACTAGAAGGAGCCTTTGAAAAGTGATCTAGAAGGTGAGTTTGTATGTGCGAGACAGACCTCTCTGGTATCTCTGAAGGGACCTGTATTTCTTAAGAAACCCTTCTTACTTTAAGCATTATGGTGGTGTGCTTTTTAGAATATGCTGAGGATTATAATCAATTTGAATTTTAATCATCGTGGAATAGAAAAGGCAAACATCTGTTTCATTCATTTAAATGAAGAAACTATATACTGAAACAGCATCACAGTTTGATGGGACACAAGAATTGGTTAAGTACTAACTGGTGAGCATCTCTGAACTGAGGTAGAGGCAAAGATAAAGATCCGCAAGTATTTCTTACTGGAATTAAGATTACCTCCCAATAAAGGTTGTTTAATTGGTTTTCATTGTTAAGAGTCTCTAAGCATGCTTCTGTAAGAAAATGGGAATGCTAGTTTGTGAGGCTTCTAACCACAGATCTTTCTTTATAGATTTTTGGACAGGCAGATACAACAATAAAGAGGTGGATGCTGGATTTTGCTTCCAAGAGGAAAGAAGCAGAACTCAAAAGTGGTATAGTTAGAAATAACAGTTTCTGGGACAAAGTCATCTTCCGCAAAATACAGGTACACTTGAAAGCCTCTGAATTTAAGTTTCTAGATGTTGAGTTGCATATGAATAGTTACAGTGTGGTGTGACTTTCATCATTAACTGGCTACTCCAAAGCTGGTTTGTTTTATTTCCAACTTTGCTTTTTCAACCCCCTTAGTTCTAATAGTATCAGCTAACTGTGAGATACTCTAAAACAGTCTGGTGCTTCTCTCTCTTACCACTTTGGGAGCAATTGCTGTCCTTCTGAAGGAGGAATGCTAAATGTGACAGGGCCACCTGTAGCCCCTACTGCCTCCTCACTGTTGGTCACTAGTAAGTTACACCTGCTATTATATCTGGCACTCACTTGCTATGGCCTTAACTCTGGTTGTACAACATGCCCTGTGGCTGCTTTTTATAGCATTCAGTATGTATAGAAGCTGATACAAGGCAGTTAAAAATAAAGCTGTTGATGTAAGGCCGCAGCTTAAGCTGTTCAGGCTTTTGACAGCCTGCACTGCAGTGATACCATAAGCATAGTCTTTGTAGGTACTGTATGTCTGAGATGCCATTTATGCAGTCAAAAACACTGCAAGAAAGACAGCTTGCAATACGGGACTAAACTTTAATCTGTTAACACTTGTGGGTAGCACTGTAGGTGAATACTGGGTGAGGGTGGGAAGGAAAAAGACTCTGGAAATCTCTAAAATGCTTTTGGTGTCCACAGTCTCTTGTATCTGTTGTAGGCAAGTTTGGGAGGAAGAGTAAAGCTGATGATTACAGGAGCAGCACCTGTATCTGCAAGTGTATTGACCTTCCTGAGAACAGCTCTTGGCTGTCAGGTGAGTTTCCTGGCCATAATCTTAAACCGTAAGTATTTTAATACCCAATTCCAGCTATGATGATAGAACATTTCAAGTAGTCTGATCATATGGATAACTCTTTCTGGCATTCTTGTTGGAGACTATGCAAGTATGTACTCCTTTCCAGAGTTTCTCTGTCCCCTGAGATTTATGCATTCATCCCAAAGTCTTTATTACAGTTTAGCTGACATAACCAACTAAACTGTATTAAGGGGAAGACTGGCGGGGGGGGGGGGCGGGGAGGGCTGCTATAAGCAATAATTCATTTTCTTGGATTAAATTCCTGGGGTTTGCCTCACAGAAGCATTTGTAACTACTGTAGAGAATTGAATCAATATGATGATACTGTAGTCTTCCTGCTTTGAAGATGAACTGGGGAGAATCAGACTGTACACATTGCATCTGTCTTTAGAACCTCCTCAAAATATATGCTTTTTGAGCTAAAATCTGCTTAACAGTGGCACAGGATGGAACAAATATGTTGAAACAAATTTAAAGAATTAAAAGCGCTCTAAAATGAGGCTTCTGTGGCTTGAAGTTAATCAGTAGTGTGCAGGTGTAGCAATGCATTCTGCACAGAAAAGGGAAGTCTGTCTTCTGTTTAATTGCAGAGCTGTGATGGCCATAGGGATTCTGTTCCTGGCTGTCTTGGACAAACCGGTTGTTAAATGATGTGAATGAAGTCATTGTTAGTACTGTTAGTCTTTGTTTCTTCCTCTTGCTCCCTCTGTTTTCTGTTTTCATCTCTACAAGTGTCATATAGCGTGTGAAACTTTTGAGTAACTATTAGAACTGAATGTGGAATATTAGCACTTAAAGATTGTGCACTGTGATAAAACTCTAATAGCTATTTCTTTCTAGAAAATGCTGGGGGTTTTGCTGAACTCAAATTTAAATTCAGGAAAAAGCAAAATACTAATTTCACTTTAATAAACTGCATGTTGAAAAGTAAATCTTAATGTTTTGGTTTCACATCCTAGTTCTATGAAGGTTATGGGCAGACTGAATGCACAGCTGGATGCTCACTGTCACTGCCTGGTGACTGGACAGCAGGTATGGTGTTCGACAGTCTGCCTGTCTATTAAATTTCAGGATGCTGTTAAAGGTCCCTGATGGCATTAGTCTTCAGCTTAAAGCTCTCATAAAACATAAGATTCTATTTTTCTTCAAGTGAAGTAAAATAATTTTGATGGGATCCCTTCAAGTTTCTACCCCTAAAGAACTAGGAAGGTTCAGTAATCCAAACTTTTAGTAGGCTTTGTTCTTTTAAGTTGAAGTGGATTTAGGAGATGGGAGGTCAGTATCAACCCTTGTCATTTTTACAGAACAGGAATCTACTGTGTATAAACACATTGCTGGAAATTTAAATGGCATTTTTTGGTGTTGGAACAAATAGTCTGCATTTGTCAGCTGCTACATTTCTAGCGCCCTACCTGAAATAAGACTGATAACTGAAACTATAGTGGGCCTTACACTACTTGTGTTCATAGAGTGAGGATCCCCATTATAAGAAAAAGAAATCCTGAGTACATGGTGCAACTTGTAACATTCTAGGGATATCTGAGAATCTGATTTTTCAGTTCCAGCAAAATTAAGCTATTACTGTACTGGTATTGGTGTCGTATATTATCAGAAATCAGTTTTCCATCTTTTTTACTTTAGCATGTAACCAGCTTCTTGTTTTAAGAACCTGACTTGAAAAGCAGTTCTAATGTTACTTTGCCTAATAGGTCATGTTGGAGCGCCCATGCCATGCAGCATCATCAAGCTTGTTGATGTACAAGAAATGAACTACTTGGCTGCCAAAGGAGAGGGTGAGGTAAGCAATTTCGGCAGGTCACTATAAGCCTCTTATGAAACCTTGGAAAATGTTTTTTTTTCTTCATGAAATAACAGCTCACTGTCTGAGCTTAGTACAAGTGCTAAACAAGGCTTGCTACCTAAAATCAAAAATGCCTGCATGCAATGTCAGCTAACAATTCACAGAAGCAAAGTAGGAATCGTGTATTGCAAGAAAAAGCTGCTTACTGTGGGGTAACAGATTACTATGTATTTATGACTGTATGGCTAACATGCCATCTTCCAGCTGTGGGAGAGCTGCGAAGCTACCTATCTCATACTGCATTTATCCTCCAGTAAAATGCTAGGGATCCTCCTCCTCTTCCCCTGTCCTGCGTCAGCAGTAGCAGTCATTTTTCTCCTTCTTGGTAGCTGGTGCAGTGCTGTGTTTTGACTTCCAGCCTGGGAACAGTGCTGGTGATACCGATGTTTTCGGTTGTTGCTAAGTGATGTTTACCCTGACCAAGGACTTTGTGAGGCTCATGCTCTGCCAGGGAGGAGGGGAAGCCGTGAGGAAGCAGAGATGGGGCGCCTGACCCAGGCTAGCCAAGGAGGTATTCCATAACACAGCATGTCATGCCTGGGGTGGGGGCTAACTGGGAGTTACCCAGAAGGACACGGGCTTCCGGGTGGGACTCGTTTCTTAGCTGGTGGTATTGTATTCTCTTCCTTTGTTATTTTCCCTTATCATTGTTGTCGGTGGTGGTAGCGGTGGTGATTTGTGTTGTACATTGGTTGCTGGACTGTTCTTGTCTCAACCCGTAGGAGTTGCACTCTTTCGATCCTCCTCCCCATTCCTCTGGGAGTGGGGAGGGGGAGAGCCCCGGGGGGGAGGGGGGAGCCTCAATTGCTCTCAGCCTGGCAGCACTCACTGGGAGTGAGTGAACAAGCTGTCTGGTTAGGGTTTAAACCATGACATCCCCCCACCCCAGCCAAGTGCTAGCAAACATGCTGATGTATGTAGCTTGTTACCTAGCTTGAGATGTGAGATGAGGAACTCTAAAGTGGCTGGAACACCATTAGGAGAAACGGAGCTAAAATGTCATGAAGGCTGCTAATGACTTGTGACAACTGCTTGTACATTCTTAACTATTTTCCTGCAGCTTGCACAAATTGAACATGTATGTCTTCAAATTGCACTCTGAGGACTCAGCTTCTGTGTGTAATGCTATATGCTGTCTCTTTCAGTATTCCCAAGTAAAATATATACAGCGTGAACTTTGTGTGTATACTTTGAACAGATATTCATGAAGTAATTTATTTTCCCCAAGCATTGAAAGCAAATTAACTGTGGTGTCTTTTACATGCTTTTGAGAGGTCTTGGGCAGCTGAGGAGTGAGAAAGGAATAAATAAAAAGTAGCTTAAGCAAGTCACTAATTTGTGACTGCAAACAATTTATAATCTTAATTGTTCTGGTTGTGGTTTCTATGAGACTAGAAGCAAGTCATTAGGCTTTAATTCCCAGAAATACTTAAGGATTTAGTTGGGCTTGGTGGTGGGAAAATGCTGGCAAGTGGAGAGCTATGTCAGGATTCTTTCCTGTATTGTATATGACCCCACGTTTACTATTCGATGATCCTATGTTCTATGTTTAGTCATTTTCTGCTTCACTTTAAATATGCTTCTAAAGCTTGGTCTGCTAGAGGAACTGAGTATAAATTCTTATCATGAGAAACAGTTATGTGTTTTTTAAAAAAAGACCCAAAACAGTCTTGCAAATTTGCTGTGTTAGGAGTTACTCTGGACTTGAATAAATATGGTAGTACCTTAATATATCAGATACCATCTTAGTCTTTCAGTCCTAACTTCCTCAGTGTGAACTATTCTGTATTTAACAAATTAAGTGTAACTTGTTTCACAGAACTGAAGCTCATAGCTATAGAATTGGCTCCCACTATCTTTGGCCAAAGTACATCTCCCTCCTCACTGTCTGTTCTTCAGCTGGATTAAGTACTCCTAGTCCTCCTTGCTGAGAGTAAGCTTTCGGTGTTCTCCATTCTGTCAGCCTTGCTTTTTGCTTTTACCAGTTATCCATGTTCAAGAAGGAAAAATTTGTGAATAGAAGTGTATATAATCACATGCAGATGAGATCTTAGTGCCAGTTAGCAGCAGACAAACAAATGGTTTGCTGTCTCTACTGGGAAAAGCTGTCATCTACTGCCATCCTGTGATTGTAGGAGCCATGGAAATTGAAACATTTGATCAGTCAGCCTTTGGCTTGACTGAGACACAAAGATCTCCTCTACTCATATCATTCCAGTTAAACTTTATCTTATAGCAGAAATGACTTGGTTCATAAACCATGACCTTGGTTTGATCACAAGTTTGGTGCTGTTTTGACAAGGTCATCAGAACCCTCACTAACACTCAGATTGCCCTCTTACTGACAACACCTCTGTTTGTTGTATTGTAGCTCACAAGTGTGCCTATGTTTTATGTTGAGGTAAACACTGAAAGTAGTCGAGATGAGTTTTATTAAGGATTGGTCTATTTCTTCTATGAACTGTGTAATTTCTTCTTCTGGTCTGAGAATTTATAATAGTGTCTGAAGATTCTTTAGCCACTTCCTTGCCTGTTTTATAATTTTACTAATCCCCCAGACTAATAATTGGCCTATATTTTATCCACCCCTATTGATATTTATTATCCAGTTAACTTTAAAACTGGATTTTCTCTCCCATTCTTCTAGGGTTGTTCTAGAGCCCTGATATTATGCCTCAGACCAGACCCTTCTCACTGTCTTCCTGCATCCACACATACCAAGCTGGTGTGATGGCTTGAATCCTTTGTTGCTTCTGAGGACTGCTCTGTAAAGGTTTCAGGGATTTTAGACTCTTGATTCACAAACAGTTGTGTGCAGTGGGCATCTTAAGCAAGACTGAAGCAAAACTTAATCTCGCATATATCTCTGTCTTCATTTATAAGGAGGTATTCTTATAGTCCTGCAGATCCTTAAATAACAAGGGTTCTGTTCTGTGTCCTACTCTCCACCGAAAAAAGGTTACACAACCTTGGCTGTTACAGTCAGAAAATACTTAAATCTGGCATCATCTCTGGATACTTCAGGCTCTACTCAATGCTCCTGATTAGTTGCTTTACTTCTATGTTCTCGTACTTACAAATGCTCTACTAATTGTTTTAATTTAGCTTGTAAGGTCTAACTTGATTCCTTGACAACCTCTTAACTTATAAACCTTTAATCTTTTTGGTCTTTTTTTTCATACTTTGTAAGCATACTTTCTGATCCTAATAATGCCCATGCCTCCAGAGAAGTTGTTCTTGGTTTTCTGTTGGGTATGGAAACCCAGGCAACCTTCAGGCCACAGAAATTGCAGGTTCCCATTATAGACAGGTCTTGAGTGCTCGAAGCCCTAAAGTATTAACTGCTTTACTTTGGGACAGCAAGCATGTAATTTGTTTGATATGCAATTTTTTATCACTAGTTTTAGCACAATAACACTGCTGCTTACCAAAGCTGAAACACGCATGCTACCAGGCTGAGGGGTAATATTTCTGGATTCAGCAGAATTTCTTCAGATAAATAAAAATTTCGTTTGATAAATTCAGATAGCAGCTATGAACACTGCTGCTAGACTAGAAGAGAACAGATGCTTCCAATTGCTTATTATACTTTATGCCAATGGAAAATGTTAGGTCTCCAAAAACCATGAGGAGAAATTTCTGTACTAATGCATAAACTTCACTTTGTGTTTTTAGCAGGGGTTATTTAGAACAACTGGAGAAAGCATTCATTGCAAGTAGTGTTTGCTAATCTCCCTTCATAGTATGTACACTAATAAATGGCTGTTTTCAGGTGTGTGTAAAAGGGCCAAATGTATTTCGTGGCTATTTGAAAGATCCAGAAAAAACAGCAGAAGCTCTGGACAAAGATGGCTGGCTTCATACAGGAGATATCGGGAAATGGCTACCAGTAAGTTAACTTTTATAGCTAAAATGTACTTCTGCAGTTATGAGCAGTGATTTGACTGAAAATATCTGGTATTGAACACAATGAATTAGGTGAAAGATAATGTGAGGAGGAAGACAATTACTGTTCTAGATAAATTTGTGTGCCTGGGGATTAAAGTGTTAGCAGTGCCAATCCTGAGGCTTTCTGTAGTTTAGGTTAGCTGATGCAAAGCCTGTTTACTTCTAATATCAGTCTGACAGTGCTCTGGCTCTAGCACTCTTTTACTGTACTAGTATGGCATGCTTAAACTGTGTAGATTGGTGTTTTCACTTGAAGTGCCTCTTCTGAGTGGAAGTTATGTCTGTCAACAGAATGGTACATTGAAGATCATTGACCGGAAAAAACACATATTTAAATTAGCCCAGGGAGAGTACATAGCACCAGAGAAGATAGAAAGTGTGTATCTGAGATGTGAAGCACTTGCTCAGGTGTTTGTCCATGGAGAGAGCTTGCAGGTAAGTATTATTTAGGTAATTAAAAATAAATTCAAGAAGAGACTACAGAAGAGTCATCTTTTCCTCATTCCTCCACCCCAGACTTCAGGACTGAAACCATAAATTTTTGACATTACACATTTAGTTCTTTTGACACATTTTTGTACTTTCGGCTCCAGCAGTTATATAGCATGTATCTGGATTTAATTTCAGACAGTAGTGAAGCTGGATTAATTTGGGTATTAAAGGCTGTTTGTAAGTAGCTAACAGCATGCAGGGGAAGGAGGAAAAAAACCAACAAAACCCCACAACACAAAAACATGAGGGTGGGGGGAGCCCCCCCCCACCACCAAAAAAACCTATCTAAATCCAAGATGTCCATGTTTTTACAAGTGTAAACTGAACTGTGTTTCTTAAGGAGAATAATTCTCTTAAATACAAATTCTGAACTGCACTCCTATGTTCAAGTAGCCGTAAGTTGCTGACTTTATAGCAGGATGAGAAATGCTGTCCAAAACCTAATGCTGAGTAGTATGAAAGGACTAGGAACTAAAGTGTTGACTTTGAAAGAAGAAAAGCTTGACAAAAATTCTTTTTTTTTTTAGGCCTTCTTAGTAGCCATTGTAATACCTGATCCTGAGAATTTGCGCAACTGGGCCAAGAAAAAGGGATTTGAAGGCTCATATGAAGAGCTATGCAGAAACAAGGTGAGTCATATCTAACTACAGTTAACTGTTCTGCACCAACTTTTTCAAGCTGTACAATGTATTCCTGTATCCACAGGAGCTTAAAAACTGTATTTTGGAAGACATGGTGAGGATTGGGAAAGAATCTGGTTTGAAGTCATTTGAACAGGTAAGATGCTTGTGAGTATGATTCTGTGACTCAAACACCCAATTCTTTAAACTTGTCAACACCAATATAATCTGGCTCTCCAGAAACTGCTTTTAATTTGCATCTGGGCTTTATGATGTCTGGGTAATTCTTTAATAGCTTTGTCTACTCCAAGGAATGCAGCTTGGCCAGTAACTGTTTACTTTCCAGGTCAAAGACATTGCCATGCACAGTGAAATGTTTTCTATTGAAAACGGCCTGCTGACACCAACACTGAAGGCGAAGAGACCAGAACTGCGAAAATATTTCCAGTCACAGATAAATGAACTCTATGCCAATGCCAAAATGTAACTGACAATGGAATGAGGGAAGTGGCACATGTCTGATGTCTACTGTTGGCCTTCGTATCTGTAATCTGACTACAGCAAACATAGGGAAGGAAACTGTGCAATCATTAACTTGTACAAAAATGGGTACTTGCCATAGGAACACTGAAGAAATGGAACACTGCCTTACTGTCAAGTTGTGTTGCATACTGTTTTTATGGTGACCTGCAATTTCCTAAAAGAGCCTTAACTATAAATGGTAACTATAAGTTATTTAAGACTTCCTTGGCCAAAAATGGGACTCTCCTTCACCAAGGAGCTAAGGTTTTCTTATTGCCAGCATGTTTGCTGTCTGCAGTGTATTTTGCAGTTAGCAATTCCACAAAGGATTTGGCAGGTTTGAAAATGCCTCTAAGTATCTTGCATCCTCAAAAGGATTACTTAATCTGTTCAAAAAGAAAAAGACAAAACCCCCAACCACCAAAAACCCAAACCTTTACAGTTGTATAGCTGGTATCACATCTTGCATTAGTCCTAATGTTAACTGGGGCAAAACATCTGAATGGGTTTTTCCTTCCCTTCTATATCTGCAGCCAGTTCCGAGATCTATTTTTATAAGGTAAAAGTCAGAACTTCACACAAAGGAAATTGATGAATGCAGGTTCCTCAGAGTAACTCTGCATATGATGGCTCTGCACTGAAAGTGTGGATGCAGTTAATTCAGCAAGTGTGGTCTTTGCTGCATGAACACAAATTCCAGAATAGTGCCAGCCTGGTAAATGAAAGATCCTAACTCTGGCAAGAACACTAGAGACTTATAAACAAAACCATTCAGGAGGCTGGCTATGCTAACAGTCAGGTAAACTGCACCTGTACTAGCCACTCATTTCCCTGTAATGAGCGTGTATTTAAAATGCATTTTAAAAATGTGCCAGGTCTGTAAGCAGAAGAGCTTCTGACATAACCTCTGTTTTCTGTGCTTTATGTATGAGCCACTGAGTATTCTTCACTGAATAGCAAAATAGATCAGGTAGAATGTTTTTGCCTGATGCTTTGCAGCAATTGGAAGTATTTATGTATGCCAACAGAATTGTGTGTTGGCACAGGCTAGGTATTTGTTCAGGGATAAAAACCTAATTCCAGATAAACTACAAAATAACTAGTTTTTGTTTGAGAAATCAGCAGAAATAAGCCTTATTAAAGCAGAAGTCTTTTACTATCCTTAACGGTTGGTTTTGCATTAGCATTCATTGCTGTTTTAAAAAAAACATGGATCTATGTAAAATACAAGCACAACAAGGTTTGCACTAAGATTTGTGTGTGATTGTAATGCACTACTCTGTAGCATAATTTCATACATGTGTGCAATTAAGGTACACAAATCAAAGTCAACTGTTAGAGCAGTAGTTTGTTACATTGGAATTCAAATGTTTGCTTAGTGTTGGCTATTTCTATGTTTTATAAAACCAAAACAATTTTCAAAACCAATGAAGGAAACCAAAATAAATATTTCTGCATTTCAACTTGGTCAAGTGTTTGTTTATCAAGGCACGATGCTGCTGACTAACAAGCCCGGGTTCACTGTGTAACTGACAAGCTGTAGAACTTCACTGCTACAAACATACTAAATGGAGGACAAATACTGATTGTTGACACTTTACTTCTGGAAAGTAACTTTCTGCTTTGGTCTGATATTTGTGTAGGCTTTTGGCCAGTGTCTGTAAGCAAGGGACTCTGTTGTATGTAACTTGCTCCATCAGGATTCCTAAGCACTAGAAGTCCTTTGTCTTCAGTATGGTTTCTGATGGTTAAGTAGCATTCTTATTATCAAAACTTCTGAGTGAAATGTGGAGTTTTCTGAAACTCTTAGGCTGGGAGGTAGTGGTTGTCCTTCCTGTGTTGTCATCATTCTTCCCCTTCCCCCTTCTATTGTGTGTCTGGCTTCAATCAAGGGTATGCTATGAAAGACTTCATGGGCAGATTTATCAGACCAAGGTATGTGAAGCATCACCGCCAAAGCAAGGTGTAGAGCACACTGTGAACACAGATGTTACTGTGAAATAATAAGCACACTTCTCTTCCTAGCCATGGTAAACTTTCTCCTTTTGAGTAATTTCATGTGTTCCTTTATTTCTTCCCTACTGAAGGAAATATAAACCCAATTTTTGTCACTTGGCAAGATAGCGATGTGTCCCCCCACCTCTCCTCAGGGACATGGCTAAGTGAGGGGTGGGAGCTGGATCAAGTTTTATTCTCGACTAGTTTCTTAACTGCTGCAAGGTTTTGACTTTGTTTAAATAGGCAGGTATGAAGTTGGAGATGGCTAGTGCATTGGCCTGGCTCTGTAATGCCACCTATGCACAGAAGAAAACAGGGTTTGGGTGGGTTAGGTGAATTCATGTGAACACTGACTCCACCTGTGCTGCTAGATGAGTTAAAAATAAAACCTTGGTATCTGGAATGGGGAAACACGACGCTACAGCACCTGTCAGGGCACGGTTTGGACTGAGCCGTGACCAGAGTGCAGGCAAACGTGTTACACGCAGGAACAAGCTGCTTCTGGCACCTCTGCCCCGGCTGCCGAGGGACCCCCACCGCCTCACCCCGACGCTTTCACCTGCCGCCAACCCGCACCGAGGCCCCACTGCAGCTTTCCCCTCGCCTCGGGGCACAACGTCCCTGCCACCTCCGCCACGGCGCCGCCGCCGCCGCCGCTT
The DNA here is from genome assembly GCF_028554395.1 of Pezoporus wallicus. Taxonomy (NCBI): domain Eukaryota; kingdom Metazoa; phylum Chordata; class Aves; order Psittaciformes; family Psittacidae; genus Pezoporus; species Pezoporus wallicus. Next base: position 4,604,237 of record NW_026640754.1, read on the forward strand.
CCCCATTCACCTTCCGGTGCTGCCCCCGCTCATGGCGCCGCCCCTTCCCGCCAGAGGCGTGCCCGGTTCGAACCGCGGCGGGAAGGCGGCGGTGCCAGCGGCGGGTGGGTGCCCTGAGGGGGTCGGGCGGAGGGGCGCCCATGTCGGCAGGAGCCTCCCGCCGGGCGGTGGCGGTTGCGCGGGGCCGGGCTCCCGCTGTGGCCACCGACTGCTGTTTCCTGCTGCTGAGGCGGCGGGCCCGGCCGGGCGGGCTCTGGGCTGCTGGCGGTCGGGGACGGGGCCTGGTGTGCTCTGCCTGAGCGGATCGGCCCTAGGGAAGCAGAAGCGAAAGTATGAGCAGCGTTATACGCTAATGTGTTCGTTAAACACGTCTTGTTGCTCATTTAGACGTGCTGTGCCGGGTGTCGGGCTGGCCTAAGGAAGGGAGCTCTACTTGTGAAGTGAGTTATGCGTAATGCACCGAGTTAACAGCGATATCCCGTTCTCTCTCAGGTATTGAGACAGCAGATTCGTATCGGGGACAGTTTTTCAGTAGCTCTATCCTCAGCTGTATATTTAGCAGCATATACCCAATAGTGAAATGTCCTCAAGAAAGAAAATGAAGAGCAGTCATTCCAGCAAAATGTTAAAGGTAAGTTTTCCTAGCTTGAGCAGAATTGAGACAGTAAGTGGTTTAGTTTTACTGTGCTCTTACAGCCATCGTCTCTTGAGGTGGATGCACGGGTATTGATACAGGGCTCTGCGTGGGTGCTGGGAGCTCTGCACTGCAGTCCTTGCTCATGCAGGTTTGAGGTGAGAGGGATTTCCTTTTTTGCCTTTTTTTCATTTTTTTCCTTTATGACTAATACATCATCAGGCAGAACAGGCCACTGACTTTTAAACGGCCAAAAGTTTGAAAACGGTCTTGTAAAATTAAAGAGAACAGCTTATACAGGAAGTAGTTGATAGGTCGGTATTTGGTACCATAACTAAACTTGTGAGGCACTGCTAAGTGCTGGTAAAACTAAAAGCTCAGAAAGTCAGTGTTTTCTGTTTATAACTTCCCATCCTTGCACACACCCGTTAGTGATGAAATTCACTCACACACTTTGGATGCTAACGACACATCTACAACTATTTCATAAACTAGTGCCCGTCTCTACTTTCTGCTTTACAGAACTGCCTGTGCAATCCCTGATTTATAAATGCCACTTTCTATAGGAAGTTACGCCACTGCTTTTCAGGTTTTTAAAGTGAGAATAATTAAATTGGGAATTTATGTAATACAGAGATGAAAAAAAGAATATTTTAATGCCTGAAAAGAAAAAAGGCTGCAGATCATAGAAACTAGGTGTTAGACTGTTATAAGAGTTCTAAGCTTATACACTTAGCTTTATAAAATAAAGGGCACACTACAGTATAGTATCAAATAGTAGAATACATCAATTTTATATCATCACTTTTCCTAGAGGAAAAGAAACCCTATAGTCTGAGGAAGAAATACATACTTCAAATACTTTGTATCATGGCTCAGTAGTCAATATGGTCCTGGTTAAATGTATTTCTAGTCAAGCATTCTTGAAATTTATTGTCATATTTAATCTGTTTTACACTCAAAAACCTGGATGAACTAGCTATTAATTTCCTACCCATCCAGGAACGCAAACCCAACTCCCATCCTCGGAAATTACCTTCACTTGAGGAACCAGATGTCTCGATGATACAGAAGGTATCGCAAGGAAATCAGCTTGAGGAGCTTGATGATTCATTTGGTCAGTATTAACTTGAATGTCATTTAATGTACAGTTTTCATGAACCAACCAGATGGGCAAAATATTTTAATGCTTACCTAGGTAAATGTATTATTTCTTCGGCGGAGCAAATTATGGGCAGGAGAGACAGAGGGTTTTTTTGAGAGTGGTGTTCTTTTCTATCATTTAGGAAGTAACAAGAATAATGTTGTAATATGTGCAAGTAAAGTCTATGGAAAAATATTCTCTTCAAGTTTAATAATCTGAACGTTAGAATTTCCGCAATGTAACATTGCAACTGTATAAGAATTTACATTTAAAAATGAAAGATCAGTATCTTAAATTATTTATCCCTGTGTGAAGTCCTCAGTTATTAAATATAGATAGCTTTTATGTTACAAGGCCAATAATAAAAAAATTTGAAAAAACTCTGTAATTAGAAGCTACAGAGAAAATGCTGAGAGCTTTCGCAGCTGTAACGATTGTTTCTTCAAGGAAATTCCGGATAATATACATGCAGCTATTAGAAACAGCGCTGAAAATTAGCTACAAAAACCAGTATAGCAAAAGTGTTGTCATGAGAAAAGGGCTGGAAAATTAAATGCTCTTCTTTTTCTCTCTACTATGTCGTGTATTAGAACTATGAATAGAATGTCAACTAATGCTAATAATAGAATCATAGAATGGTTTGGTTTGGAAGAGACCTTAAAGGTCATCTAGTTCCAACCCCTCTGCCATGGGCAGGGATACTTTTCCAGTAGAACAGGTTGCTCAGTGTAAGGTAACACTAAATTTCTGTGGCAATGTGCTTGAAAAAAGAAATTGTACTATGGAAGACATAATAAAAACTTAAAGTGTTTGAACTTAAACAACGTTAGAACTTAAAGAAGTTCTGATGTATTTTGGTATCTACCTTCAAGATTTCTACACTTACCAATGTTCTGTAGCAGCTGTAACTGCTGCCTTACAACATCAGTAACGCAGCTAAAAAGATCCGTATTAAAAACAAAAGGTAAAATTTAGCAAGTAGTTGTTTAAGTGTGTAAAAGACTGATATGTGCCATAACAAAGAGAGACTTTAAGTAAACCGTGCAAAATACTTTGCTTGCTATGTGCCATGCATACCTACTGAGCTTTCCTGCACCTTTGGTTTCGGGTTGTAAGGAAATAGCAGGTGGGTGAGTATAGAAATTGTGAAGCTTTTCACAATATATATATCTTTCTAATCCTCAAAGAATGCTTTTAACGAGAGTTTCTTTGTATTACAATCAAACCATAAATACTCTAACTAAATGTTTAATGGCAGGCAGCACTAGCATGTCTGTACTCTTTGCCTGGACAGATGGGAACGGTTTTCACACAGCTCATTTTCTGTTCTTTATAGATCACCCTTTGCACAGTACTGCTCTGGATGCTTATGGAGAGGAACTTTCACAAAGCGAGTCACTTGGCCAGGTTTCAGAACCACAAAGGAAAAATACAGAAAGAAGGTCCGATGAAAAAAATCATTACCAGCATTTAGTTTAATCTTTCAATTTTGAGATTAAATGGGAAAAATGTTATGTTTGTCAGGTACTTTAACTTAAAATTTCCTAGATGAGAAGCAACACAGTAAGTAATGTTGGGAAATGTAGAAAAGTGAGAATAAATTAGTCTGCCTTCTGTAAGCAGTACATTGATTTAAGTACTTTCTGTATTTGTTTTTTTTAGTATGAAAAGATTTTCAAATACCTGTGTGAGGCATTGATCAGTTCTCTAAATGTTGGTGTCTAAGTTAAAAGATAGAAAAAAATAAAAATAAATAGAAACCAGTTAAATTCTATGCAACAAAGAAAATTATTTTTAAATATTTTAATGCAAATTTTAGTGCATTTCTCACTTGTTAAATCAAATTTGGTTTAAATCTGAAATAGTTCTGATTTGAATAAAATAGCAAGACAGTAACAGCGTTTGTATGGCGGGAGGATGTGTATTTTTCTTTATTACCAGCTCTGTTCCCCGCCAAGGAACCCTTCTCCATTCCTGCTAAAGTATCTTCACTAGTAATTCTGCCTCTGTTTTGAAGTTCCTGTTTAATACAACATGGCTTAGTTAGTGCTCAGTTAGCAATGGGTTTCTAAGTTGTCGCGAGGGTTGCTATTGAGGGATTAAGATTCTGCTCCCTGTATATGCCATTTGCAACTTCTTGTTGCAACTCTACTCTGGGGAGCACAAACTAAATGACATAGTGCTACAAAATATTCCCCAGAACACAAGGCTTTGTTGTGTAAGTGGTTGAAGATTGTTCTTTCTCAGTGTATAGTGGGTTTACATGTGGATGTTTTTCTTTTCCTAGTAAAGAAACACCTTGCTCAAAAACATCTGATGGTGATGTTCGGAAATGCAGCGCAGCTGATTCTGAGGATAAATCCCTTACAGACAATGTGGTACAGAAAAAGTTGCATGAGTATTATCAGTCAATTTAATTTTAGCTTGCTTCATGCCATGCTTGCATTGGAGGGCTGGAGGAAGAGGAAGACCTTTCATTCATTTCTTAGTACTGCCTTAGTACTTAATGATATCTGAAATAATTTATTCCTCAAGGTATTTCTGTGAGATGACCAGGTGAAATGCTTAAAGCTACAGTGATCATGTCAACAGGGAATATAACAACCTGTTGTTCCTGGATCCAGTAGCCTGTTCTGTTGCTCATTTAGGAATATGTTATTTTAAATAACTTTTTTCTATCTGGAATAGATGTTCTTAAGGAATGGTGTACAAATGGAATATAAATCCTTTGTATTTGTTCAGCATTGAAGTAAAACATATCTATGAGAGAATTGAATAGTGACAAAATTGATTTTTAATATATAGTAGAATAAAACAAAATCCACTCCTTTTTTTGTTTTTCCACACTCAGACCACAGTTTGTGTAAAATGTTTTTAGCCCACTTAGTTTTCAGGCACACAGAGGAAATTAACTGTCTGCAGGCTTGAGAAAGTAGGCCTATGACAAAAAAAGTTATGCAGTAGTTTGCTTAAAAGTTCTTTATGTATTGAAATTTCTTGGAATTGTTGAAAAGTGTGTTCTAAAGTTCAGTACAAGGTGTTAGTCTTTCATCAGTAAAGTACACCTATGCAGGACTCTGTAGAAATGCTGTTGGTGTCCCAAAATAGTCAGAGTAGAGAAAGGATTTGGACAGAATGTGGGTGAAAAGGAAAATGAGCAGGTGCTATTGATCAGAGAACTGTTAATCCTGGGTGATGGCTGTGCTGAACCGAGGGTCCCAATGCTCCTTAAGATGTTTCTAGTCCTACAGCACAGGCAGTGGCTGACATATCAGCTGGCCAGTGGGATCAGGCAGCTGCTGTCCTTCAGCATGGTGGTCACTGTGCTGAGATTGTGGTGAAATAGGCCTAGGTAAATGTTACTGAGCTTTCAGTCAGGAAATGTTTTCCTGTGTTCTGCCTAACTGCCGTCTCTCAGAATTTTAAGTGAATAAACCAATGGGTTTTCTGGAAATTAATCTACTTTTTCTATCACAGAAATCTCAGAATACTACTCAATTCCAGGCAAAAGAGAAGCAGCCTTCAGAGGAGAACACATCAGATCCTTCTGGTAAAGTAGACTTCAAAACACCTGTATAGCTTTTTCTTATTCAAGATGAATGCTTTTCCATAACACAATGGTTTTAGTTTCTGGCATGTAGCAACATACTGCTTCTAGAAATGGGAGAGTTTAGTTTCAGGTTTGGAACAGACACTCATTAGCAATGGTTAAATTGAGGGTCTGGTGTGCCACACAGATTCCCATGGTTTGCATCTCTGCAATTGCCTGGACTTACTCTCTTAGGGGTAAATCATAGGTGTGCATCATCAGTCATACTCAGCTTGGCTCCCTTTGGAGTGAAGTCTGGCCCATGGATGTGGAACTGTAAGACACGTCAGTACATCCCTTAGTCTGTAAGCCTGGAGCACCAGCTGTGGGGCAGAACCTGGAGTGCCCCTGACTTTGTGTGTCGGCACAGCTGTTGGTATAAAGACCTTTGAGGTAGGGAACATCAAGAGTGGCATTTTTCAGCAGAGAGAGACTTTCTCGGGTGTCATCTTGCTTCCTTTGAACAGTATCCCGTCACATTCAAGTACTAGATTTACATTTGGGAGTGTGTGAAGAAACACAGTTTAACTTTTTGTGGAATTAGTTAATAACACTACTGCAAAGGTTAAAAAAAACAATTATATATAGGGGTTTTTTGAAGCATACATGGTATTAATACAAAATGTATACAAATATAACAACTCATGATTCTTTTGAGTAATGCAGGTTTATCAAACTCAGGCTAATAGTTTTTACAGCACAAACAGTTGTATCTATCTACCCTGTGTAGTTTATCAGTTGGTTTAATAACGTGCTCCTGGACTTGCTTGGAATGATGAATAGAAAGTTCTTTATGATTGATCATCCAAATCTGAAGTATTCACAAATAACTGTATCATAATTGTTCAGCCAAAGAAAGATATGTTCCTCTTTTATTAAAATATTCCTAACTTTTAGATGGCTATTTTAATAGTGAGCACAATCACTTTTCCATTATATTATAATGTGTTCCTAAATTGTGCAATACTTGTCTTTATTCTGTGGTTTCAGTGGATAGTCCATGTTCTGTACAGGTTTGGTGTCCCAAAGAGGTGAAGAGATCTCCTAGAGATATTACAGAATTGGATGTTGTTCTGACTGAATTTGAGAAGATAACAGCAAATTACAGGTAAATATTCTGCTTTCCTATGGCTGAATACTCAAAAGTGTTAAAAACAAATTATCTGTGTTTTGCTAATAGGCTGTCCTTCAGGGGATGCACTCTTGAATGGTTACATGCTGATGGTATTTTAATGATTATTAGGTTTCTGTGATACAAATATTTTTTGTATGTGATCTTGAGGTGGTCTCTAGGGATTCGGTATTTTTCCAAACATAAGAACAACACATTTCAGCTGATGTTTTTCAGTGTAGAAAATTAAGCTATTGCTAGTACATGGAAGATCTCCAGTAACCTGTGCTACTAGCTGCTTAACTCTGGGTTTTATTCATTACTCCAAGGATGAGATTTCTCCTTTACTAAACCAAATGGTTTGTGTTTTGTCTCTCTGACTTCTCCAGACAAAGCACAGAATCAGACATTTGCAGAAAAGCTATCAATAGCTTCTGCGCTGCCTTCAAGGACGAAATCACTGATCTTGTAAGTGCATCGTAAATAAAATCAATTGTGTGGTAGCGATTATAGAGATATATATTACACTGGAGTCAAAATGCTTATGGTTTTATATTGTCCTTTACATATTTATTTTATGATACTTTAAATGTTCTAATCTCTTGTCAGGATGAATGCTTTGAATACAGTTTGTTGGTGTGCAGGTTGTGATTTGCTGCCTCTGTGCTGGCTTTCATGAGAATTGCCTTTAGGCACAGCATTGCTCTCACTGATTCAGTAGAATGGTTTGGGTTGGAAGGGACCTTAAAGATCATCCAGTTCCAACCCCCTTGCTATGGGCAGGGACACCTTCCACTACACCAGGTTGCTCAAAGCCCCATCCAGCATGGCCTGTAAGTACATTGCAAAGTTGTCAGTTTTTGAGAATAGGGAAGCATCTAATAATCCTGTTTGACATCTATAAAGCTTTATCTAGTAAAACTGGAGAGCTGCATAATTTGACTGATCAGTTCTGCCAAACACTGGGCTCACAGATTAGTTTTTAAAGGTTGGTGATTTAATGGTTGTATTGTGTCTCAGTGACTCTTGTCTAGAGGCCTGGCTAAGGTCTCTGACAGGAAAAATTGCCCTTTTTTAATTAACACTTTGAACCTAACTGTAAAAAAGATGATTAGCTTGGAGGACTAACATTTCTTCTCACTAATAAACATGAATAAATAAACTCAGAACTTTGTAGGAGTTATGAGAAGTATAATGGATAAGTACTAAAACTACCAAGTGATTCATTAAAATGAGCAGGTTCTAAAACTGCTAGATTTACACATTTATATATAAAGTTATATAAAAATTAAGCTAGGTAGTACTCCACTAATTGGTACAAGGAGTATTACTTGCACTGACTGGTGCAAGATGATTTATTTTGTGCATGAGTCTTCCTCTGGCATGAGGAGGGGAAAGAACTGATACACAACTGACATTTGTAATCTTCATTTGAAACAGCGCTGGGGATTTTTAATCACCTATTTATGTCATTTCAAAGTAGTTCTTGCAACTCTGTTTTTATGAGGATAAAGATGAAATAAAGATCCATAGTCAGTCTGTAATTCTTCTTTTCCTCTGTAGATAGTGGAAGTCCAGAAATTCGAGAATATGAAGAAAAAAAATGCCAAGGTAAATGCATATCCATCACTAGATTGTACAGCATACAGGGATGAGCACTGAAATTTTGAGAAGTTGACCAGAAGGAATAAAATAATTTGCCAAAGCAGTGTACTGTACTGCAGAATCAATTGCACAAATAGAGGATATGGAACCTATCCTGGTTTCACCTGGGACAGAGTTGATTTTCTTCCTAGTAGCTGGTGCAGTGCTGTGTTTTGGCTTTAGTCTGAGAACAGCGCTGATAATGCACCAGTGTTTTAGTTGTTGCTCAGTAGCACTTGCTCTGATCAAGGACTTCTCAGTCTCATGCTCTGCCGGGGAGGAGGGAAAGCCAGGAGGAAGCAGAGACAGGACACCTGACCCAAACTAGCCAAAGGGGCACGTCCCGTACCACGTCATCCCCAGTGTATAAACTGGAGGCAGTTACCCGGAAGGCCCAGATCACTGCTTGGGTTGGGCTGGGTATCCGTTGGTGGGTAGTGAGCAGTTGTGTTGTACATCACTTGTTTGTTGTGTTGTTTTGTTTTGTTTTTTTTTGGGGGGGGGCTATTCCTTCCTCTCTCTATTTCCTATTATATTTATTATTAATAACAAATTATTAAAATGTCCTTGCTCAACCCATGGGTTTTACCTTTTTTCCAATTTTCCTCCCCATCCCACTGGGGCAGAGGGTGGAGTGAGCAATTGGCTCAGGTGTGGTACTTAGTTCCTGCTGGGCTTAAACCACAACAGACCCACCAGAGGCTTTTTGGAAAAGATCTGAGTAAATACAATGGATTGGAAACTCCATACGTATACTGCTATAGTGGTGTAAAAAGAGGTGTCTATGATTGTGAGTTGTTCCTTTTCATGAATAATTAATGAAATTAATGATGGTGAAGCCTCTGGAGAGCCAATTAAATATTGAGAGCTAACCTCCAAGAAATATAGATGTTCAGAGGAAGGCAGTTCCTCTGTTCATTCAGAGCGAGTAGGAACTGACTGAACATGTGACGGGGGAACAACAACATGAGGAGGAACTAGTGTCAGAGCAGAGAAAGGTTGCAGTGGTTTCATCAGGAGAGAGGTGACTGCCTTACCATAGCAGGTTGAGCACTGTCTGTTGGAGGTTTTCTGCCCAGATTAACATCTTGTGCCAACTTTTCAATGACAAAATAGTTTTTAACAAGTAAAGTCAACAAAAACCTTATTCTGGGCGGTAGCAATTAATGTGCTAAAGTCTAGCTAGTTGGAGGTGATATGGTAAACTACTGGGCATATAAAATGAAAACCTTAATATACATCTGGCATTCACAGCCACTCAGAGTTAATCTTATTTTGCCTCTTGTACATCTCTTTAAAATCAGATTTTTAGTTGCTAAATTTACATTTATGATTTGTTTTGGTTTAAGTTGGATGTTGTATTAATGAAAGCTTAACTATACTTAGTTCCTTGGTTATGGCAGCCATACATTCTTATTAGTCTGCATTTTTAAGACAGAAACAAACAAAACCTTGGTAGAATTGGTCATCTTTGGGTTCAAAATGTCAGAAACTCCTTTTGTATGCTTGTAGATCCAGTGTTCCTTAAGAGAAATTTTGGATGCAGACGAGAGTTTGACGTTTTAAAGAGCTTGGAAGTGTTTAAAATAGAAATGTATAGTATGGCAGTTTATAAGGTTTGGTATCTGGGAATATTCAGCACCAAGAATCAGAAGCATAAAACTTCAAAGGAAAAAAGTCAACAAAATTGAAGTTATTTGCCTTTGAAGTTACAACACCATTTCAAAGATTTTTCTCACTGTTTGCTTCAGGTATTAACAGACATGAGAAAGAAAAGGCAGCAACTCTTTCAACTTGGACAAGAGCAATTTGGGTATGTTTCTGAGGCCCAGGAGTAGCCTGAAGAACTTAAGAAGTCTGCTATTTTGTAACCCAGAAGCGAAAGTAATGGGTTTTTTGTTCTTTCATATTATTTTGATGAAACTCTACTCTTGGATTGCTTTGTTTTTGCAAAAGCTCAGGATAACCTGATACAACTCAGGACAGTCATTCCTACAAGTTCCCTTTGGTAACTGGTTACTGGGATGGTATTTCAGACCGTATAATCATAAGAAAAACACAAACATTACAATTTGAATCATAAATTTACAAAGGTAATACCGAGGGCTCTTTTTTGGTTTTGAGCTGGGAGAATGTGTTTCACCTTTGCAATTTGGCAGGGATGCCTCTGGGTACATGGTTTACTTCCATCTCATGTGGCCACACAATTCCTTCTCTAACTCGGCATTAATCTTAAGTATCATCCAGATGTGCAACACAAAAGTTAAGTTCTTTGGAAGAACCACTGGACTGCCACATAACCCGTTTGTTAGTTGTGGCAAGGTTTATACCAAAGCTATCTGGAGCACACGCACTGTAAGTCAACTCTGTGGGGAACCACTGCCTTGGATCCACAAAGGCAGATTAAAGCCCCTTTCTCTATGGCCATGAGAGCCTGTCTGTGTTTTCTTTGGAGTACTATGGATAAACTTCACTCGAGGAACACATTAAAGGCATCCCTCAGGGTTTAAACCCCCTCACAGGCTGACACTGTCTTCGCATCTTTTTATTTGTTGCCTTTTAATCCTTTGATCACCTGAAAAAAGGTTTTTTGCTGCAACACTGTTAAATGACTGCTGCTGTTGCTTGTGGAGTGCAGTTTTAATGGATTGCGCCTTCCCTTTTACTTAGGCAAAGGTGCATGTACTTGGGGCTCCTGAGTATGCTTCAGCATAAGCACCCAACAAAACACCTCAGCCTGCAAGCAGGTGTGTGTGGAACATCAGGTACTTCACTTGAAAAAAACTCAAGTGCTTTAGAGAGAGTGGCTATATTGTCAGACTCAGAAATGAGATTTGGGAAAAAGGTTTGTGTCTTGTGTGGATTTGGACTCATGCTGTCATTTAAAGACTAAGCTGGTTGGTCTAGTTAAACACTATGTTACACTAACCTATGTTTTGTATTTTGACCCACCTTTCCCTGGAATCTTCAGAGGAAATATGTTCATAAGTTACTCATGAAATAAATATGCAGATGTAATAATCAAAGCCTTGATCTTTTTCAGAGTGGAGCCACAACTGATACGCCTACAAACAGAATATGCTGAGGTACAGGAAAGGCAATCTGCCTTGAGGCAAGCAACTGAATTACTTACTCATTTAAAGGAGCTACAGCAAGACTGTTTGGATTATAGAGAAGAAAATCCAACAGAAAAAGTGGTTGTAAGTACATATTTTGTGTGTGTTCCTGAACCGTTCTGGATCAGCCCTCCTGCCCTTTTTTTTTCCTAGACTGATGGGCATTTCTATTAATGTTTAACTTACTTACATTAAATAGCAGTATTTTGTTAATTGTCTTTGTGGGAGCAACTTGAGGATCACTGCTGCAACTGTACTGTGGTATCTCATTCATTTTTTTTGGCCCCATGTTAGAAACTAAAGTATTTCAGAGGATTCTGCTAGCTTGTTGTCTGTGTCCAGGAATTCAAAGGACACAGAAGCATAGCAGCTGTCCTCAGGTTTTAACATTTTTTATAGAAATCAAAGAACAATTAACAGTGAGAAACAAGTAATCAATTCCTTTTATTGTTACTGATCAAAGGTGGGAAATGCTCTGGTATTTACATGTGTGTTCTGTAAGGTGTTTAATTATAAAGACAGTAACTTCTCATGTAGTCTTGGCACTCCTGTCACCATGGCTTATGACTTGGTGGTGTTTTCTGTTGACAGCACTCAATGCCTGTCTGTGTAAGGGAGATCCTCCCGTTTCAGAAGCCTCTCTAATGTTGGCTGTTTTACACTTTCAGAAATCACCTTGCACCATTTCAGATAGAGGAAAAATAAATACAGATCTGTAAGTGATTTTTCCAAGAGTTAAAAAGATTGCCTTTTAATTTTATTTCCTTATCAACAGTATGGAACTTCCAGCCTCCCTGCTCTTCTGGTGGAGTCACGGAGAATTCTAGGAGCAGAAAAACACTTTCAGAATATTAATGTGAAACTGGAAGAGGCTCTGGCTGTACAAAGAGAGAAGTTATCAGAGAAACATTAAGTGTTTTTTAATAGACTTTTTGACATTTGCACATAACAGTTACTACAATGGTCAGTGCTTAAAGCTTGTTTAATCATTGCTGCTCTATGTTGCTTCAGTGTTTAAAAGAAATCAGTGACTTAACCAGAGGTTTTATCTTTCTATAGTTAAATAGTCTGTGTGAGAACGTACTCAGGATGGCAGTGAAATTAATGAAACAGGTATTCCAGTTAAAGTAGTAAAATTCTTATGTGCTCTGTGAACAATGTTGGGTATTAATCTTGGGCTTTTAAAGTAATGTGATCTTGAAAGCAATATGTATTTTTAAATGAGAAGACATACAAATTTAATAAAAAGGTTTGTTTATTTGAAATAAGTAATTTCCATTTCTGAAAGTAAAGACATCTGCCTTGGTTTGTCAGGAGAACTTGGACATACAACTAATAAAATAGAAACCACACAGCAGAGAGTGTTAAAAGTGCTAAACTTGGAGCAGCGTTCATCACAAGTTTTCAGTCCAGTACTCTTCAGCCTTCATATAGTCTTCCATGATCTCCTCATGCCTGTTGAAGACCATCCAGTTGAGAGGACACTTGGTTGTTGGCAATTACTCAGTTCTTTGTCTTACAGCTCTGCAAGAGCGCTTTTGAACTATATCACAGTATCTGTCACAGAAGGCATGCAAGAGGCAAACGTCCCTGCTAGCCAAGTCAGTGGTTAGTTGCTTTCTTTATTGCAGGTGTCCTGTTTCCTTAAAGCTTCCAAAAGAATTTCATCAGGGATTTCTTCCATGGCATAATTCAGACTGTCATTTGCAGCTTCAGCTAGTTCCACATCTTCGGTAGCTTCTAGGAAACAGGCATCATCGCTTGCACTGTCCCACTTGCTGTCTGACAACAGGAAGCCTTGAGACAAGCTTTTTTCTACAGATACTGAGGTATTTGACAAGTCTGACACATCAGAATGGGGCTTTATTTCTATGTTCCTGCTTTCACACTCTTCTTCCTTTTAAAAACAAGAATCCTACTTACTACATATGAAAATGGTCTTCATATCTTTAACTGCTCTGACCTGAAAGTTTGAAACTCATACTGTCACATCTAATGGATACTACAGAAAGCTGGCCAACAAGAAAGATGTTCCAGTGCATTGATTTATAATCACATTAACCAGTGGAAGCCTATTTTAATAGGAATAGAAATATGCTGTTTTTCTAGCAAACTACAAGTAGTCTGATGAATACAACTTCTTAAAATAATACAAGGTTAAAACCAATTTTAGTGTCTGTTTAAAGATTCTGTTGGGACCTGAAAATGCATTGAAATTACACTTTCTGTGAAATAACACTATTTAATATAAAGTTAATTATAACACATCAATAGCTAACACAACAGCTATTGATTATCTGCTTCAGTAGAGCTTGATGTGGCATTCTGCAGTGTGAAATTTAAGCATGTGAAATTTAAAAGTTGCAGAGATGCCAACTCTTACTGCCTCCTCAGTGGAAAAATTGCTATGTTCAGGGTTTAGAATCCAGGTGCAGTATTCAGTTGGTTTAAATATTCTACCTGTGTGGGTAAACATAACTGCTTTAATACACTAAAATGGAATTTAGTGGACTTCAAATTTGAGCGTCACTGACTTAAATTTGACTCGGACTCAAGTGGTCCGTGAGCACTTCTATTTTAGCTGGTCCAGCATGAAGTCAAAAGTGCACAGCAGAGCTTAATGCAGGCAGTTTCTCCATTCTGCACCTGGAGTGCTCTTGTGGTTTATGCAATGGGAACTACTGCCCAGAGCAAAACAAAAAAGTCTTTAGTCCCAGGGGAAGGTAGGCTATTGCAGTAACTCAGTATATAAAGCTAATGTAGCTTTATCTGTGCTGACAGGTTTTGTACTGGATCTCCTGTTGGAGAACTTAAAAATGAATATATGGAGCTACCCCACCAGCACAGCTGCTCTGGGGAGCTATTCTGTACCAGTGTAACTACTGTAAGGAGCTCAACAGGCTCAGCAGGGATTTCCAGTGAGCTCCAGAGACAGCTTTATTCACAAGAACTGTAGCATATTGACAGGACAAAAACATACCTGTTTGAAAAGAAATGGGAGACAGATCCTAGGTGGTAATGGAAAACCTAAATCAAATACATGGCATGAATTAAGGTAAGCATTCCAAAAAAGTATTAAGCGTAATTGCTTTGAAATCCCAGAATACATACTTTGTGATTTGAAGTTTTTTTCTCTGCAGACTGGATCATGACACTTCTGATACCAGACTTCCTTCTTTAGATCTACCACAATCCTAAAAATGAAGCAATTTATTTTTTAGTAACACAAATTAAGTGAATGCAGAGAGAAGGAAACTAACACTAAATAAACAGGTTTCATTTGTCCCCATCTGTGGATATTGCTTTTCATTCTCTGAAATGCTTACTGCATACTTGTTTTGTACAGGCCCTAACTTTTTAGAATAAACTTCAGGTTTCTTAAGTTAAAAATGCATTTATTTTAAGAGTAGCAGTGAAATTTATTCAACTTCATTACACAAAGCTTGGAAGAAAAAGTCATTACAGTAAGATTAGTATATGGGACACAGTAAGATTAGTATATGGCATATACACAGATAAGTGCAAGGTAAGGTTTTGTTGCTGTTGCTGTTAGAGTTAATTTCATTATAAAAGACAGATAAAAGCACTATTTCCTGTCAACTGATTAGACAACCCTGCTTTTTCAGCTGTGATTTAGAAACACCAAGTTCATCTAGCATAGTGGCTGTGGACAGGTTTTTTTATACCTTTGTTTCTCCAAAACACATTCGTTGCAGTTATTTTAAAGGTTATATAAAATTATTTTCAAGTTAAAATATTTCCACTGATGATATATTGCAATTCTAATGTCATCTGAAAAACCTGACTTTGCAAGATTTCTTTTGCTAATCTGTAAGAAGTCTGAGTCCTTGTAGAGCGACGAGCAAAACTCACCCTGACTGCCATGGGGGCAGGAGTTGCCCTTGTCCTTTTAATAACGTTAAGATGCAATGTAATGAATTTTAAAGTGTTCTGTTTTCTTTATCTTACTTGTGACTGCTCAGCTTCCTTGCTAAGCAGCATCAAAGCACAGTACCACTTAATAGCTTTAATATACTCTGCTTTGTATGTGACCATCTTCAGGCACATATTTTAAATAGGATGAAGATTACTTCATAGAAATATTAGAAATACAAGTTCGGTTATCACAGAGTACATTGAGGGTTTTGGTTGGTTGATTTTTAAAAGCATAGTATCCTCACAAAGAAACAGCCCAGAAATTGGTAACAGCTGCCAATTCTATCCATAATTTTTCAGCATTATTATAGAATAACAGTTGAGCAGGACAATAAAGCTGTTTTGCAGCGAATAGTTACAGAACGTACATTATGTTGTTACTTTTGTGAGCTCTTCCAATATTTGCACACCACCGGTAACCAGAAATATCATACACAAGTATTTCATCTGGAGAGAAATAATTCCATCGCCGTATTCCTGGGGGAAATTAAAAAGAGAATTAATTACTGAAAAATACTGCTGCAGAATACTCATTTGTAAATAGCAAAATGGTCTTTACCTCCTTGTACCCCATCTTTATTAACCAAAGAACGAACAAAACAATCAATTTCTGGATATGGTGAATCCTGATAACCATCCATGGAATCTGTTAAAACAAAGGCCACGTATATGCCTAGTTACTCGTTTTGCCATTGCCATATGCAACTGTAACACTGCAACACATTGTATAGCCCATAGACAGAAAATGTACATGAATCACACCAAATCCTTAAATAAAAACAGGCTAAATCCACTGTTATTTTCCTGTAGATCTTTAAATTGCTACTGCCACCCCCAAGGAGCCAGGGGAAAGGGGACAAAGCATGGCTGCCATGGAAGCTCATTGAGAGGAGGTTCAGCGGCTGCCAGTCACATGCTGCACAGCATCCGTCAGTGCAGCTGCATGCTGCCTCCTGCAGAAAGCTTGCCGAAGAAAAGCCCTCCTCGAGGTTATCAGGTGTGTCAGTCACAGTATATCCAGTGAAAGAGTAGAAAAGGCTTGGAGTACCTCTACTGCTTTTGGTATTCTGACTGTTCAAAACCGCAGACATGTTCCCCTCCTCCTCTGAAAGGCCAGATGACAGAACTTTTGTGTCATCCCTCACTCTGAAGAGAATACAAAGGAAAATCTCTGATTCTTACAGCACAACATGGTATGGTGTAACATACTGCAACGTACCACAGTATGCCATGACATAACACAGTCCAAGGCTACAGGCTACAGGCATCCCTGCAGGAGCAGGTGGCTGGACCAACTGACATCCAGAGGTCCCTGGCAGCCTCAGCCAGCCTGTGAGGCTGTCTGTAACCTTTCCCTATCCCTGTGGCACTTCTTTCATTTAAAGACTGCTGGTCCACCCTCATGCAGCAGTACTTGCTCCAGATATAATATATATATATATATATATATACACACACACTTTGAAAGGTCTCAGATGTTTTTTTCTCTTTAAAATGAGCTACTTTTCCTTGTCATATTACTAGCTGGAAGGCAGATGATCAGACAAGACTCAATTCAACACAGCAGTTCTCATACATATTTATGACAGATTCAGCTGATGCCTGTGATCTGAACACATGACACCATTTATGCTACCGGGCTATGGGCTAGCAAACATTTCAGGATATGAAAACTTCAGTCACAACAAATACCTGTTTTTAATAAAAATATTATACACAATACCATACAGCTGTATGTAGTACTTTGACTTTCTGCTTTCTGCTGCAGTAATGACTAGGATCATCTTAATGTACCGTCAATACAGGGTAAGATATATCAGAGGTTTAGATACAGAAAACTTGATTATTGTATATACCAGTATCCAGCCTAAGGAGGTATCTGTACCAAAAAGGCAATCTGGTATGGAAATAAACATGTACAAAAATCCTTTATTTTTTTTAATCAGACTTAAGACAATATTTACTGTTTATATTTGAGTAGAAATAAACTTTTTCCTCTCAAAACTATACAGAATCCAACCAAAATTAACAAGTTATCATTTCAGCATGTGCGTATAGAGAGATAAGGCACAACTCAGAAGCCAAACCACGCATTCTGTAGTGTTCTTCAAACTTTTAAAGAGACTCGAGAAAAAGGAATTCTACTGGAAACTTCTAAATTACCCTGTAACAATGTCCACGGAAGAACTGCCCATTGATAATAATTATTCACAACTGCCACAGGAGAAAAATCACTAAAATACATGTTTAAAAATACTTAAATGCCACCAGAATGAAACGATTACCTAACATTGCAGACCAAGGAGGAAAGAAAATACTCTTCTTCCATGGAGACATTCTGTTCACACTTAGGGACAAATTTATTATCCTCTGCTATCTTCAGAATCACGTTTTTTCCTGCTTTTGACGATTTATACATCCGGAAATTTCTATTCTTTGTGTAAACTCCTACAGGAAACCAGATATTTCTTAACATAATGCTGGCTAGGGTTTAAGATACTGAGCACTTCTAAATGAAATCCTTTCCCTGAGACTCTGCTAAGGGTCTAAGGAATGGACAAAAACTATTACTAACTTTGGTTCACATCCCATAGAAGAAACGCAACACAGTGAGAACACGCACACAGGTACATCTTTTATGTTACAGAAGAATTAAAACGCTCAAGACCTCTCATAGACATTTTAATCATTCTGACATTCTCATTCCTAAAAGCTTCCCTTCAGTACAAGAAATTAATGCTTTCATGCTAACTTTGTGAAATTCCACTTGAGAATAAAAACCTGCACAATTATTTTAATCAGAAAGGACTTCATAAAACTTTGTTTTCTGTGGACCAGACACCACTTATCTGAAGCATTTATCAGGAAAATTTGATTCCAACCTCAAACCACAAAAAAATGAACACCTATCTTAAACACTGCCTGATATGTCTATTTATTGAGGAGGTGAGAGCTTTCTTTGTGGGTTGCATTTAATTTTCATGATGATAAAAGAGCTTAAAGAACTCGTTCAACAAGAATGTCACATAGCTTTCTATCACTGCAGCTAATCCAATTTTCGCTTTCCGGTTTTGAGGTAATGTGTGTAAGAAATGCTGAGCATGGTTAATTTGGGGAGACTAACACCAAATTCTTAAAAGATGATGCACTGAACTATTTTGTTTTCTGTAATTTCCATTCACTAATATGCTTGGAGGAATCCTGAACAGTAGGTACAAAGTAATCCTTCTGACTCAGTAACGGAGAAGCCTACTATATGGCTAACTTTGTAATTACGTTTCAGCAAATCAGACATAATGAAGAGGCCAGCAATAAAAGTGATCCTGAATTCCATGAGAAGAATTTGAAGGGGGTTTTTCAGAGAAATCTGAGGAAAAAAAGCAAGATGAAGTCCTCAAGTACGTAACACACTGCTGTGTAAACACATGCTAACCTCTTTCCATTTCATTAAGCCAAGGCAAACAGCAGAGACACCAGACACAGGGATGGAGAAGGGTGCAACTTTCAAACTTTAGTCTGACTGTGGGCATTGTGCTCCTGGAGATTTTTAACATTTTTATACCATGAACAGGTGAAACCCAGCGGGGCCATGAAGTGCCCAACCCCGCATTTCTATTCTTCTGTCTTTAAAATCTAACAACTGCCATTCCAAAGAGGGGAGGAAGGCTCAATGCATGCACGAAGAACAATACAGAAGGCCACACCTTCCATAATGAAGCAGCTTCTAATTCAACTGAAATGACAAAAATGCAATATAGATGCTATCCTCTTCTAATCCAACTAAGAGCACCAAGTCCTTAGGAACAAAACTAGAGTCTTGTGTGGCAAGAGTTTCTTCAAACTTCAGAACCAAAGAGTTAAATATAATAATTGAAGAAGTTAAATGGACCAGAATTTAAGAGTACTTTAAGTACAGCATTTATCATCACAGTTGCAGCATATATTGTATTTGGCTTAAATTCTGACTGAAGGGACAACAATATAAACACTGCTGTTCCTACTGTCTGTAATCAAAGATTAAGGAACATCTGTTTTTGCAACCTCTGTATCATCCCAAAGAGGTTTAAAAGCACTTCTTATACTTACCTAGATCTACAAGAAGTTGCTTGTTGCCAGCTTTATCATTTACTACTAGAAAGGAAAATTCCAAATTTTCTCCCTGGTATGATGTTTCTGTATCCTTTGTTTTGTGAGCAATGGCTGGCCAGTCTTTAGAGGCATCTCCAACAGCTGTGAGGTTTGTAAGAGAGCCATCTGATCCAACTCCTTCTGCAGAGCACTGGAAAATATGTCCTGCTCCTTCTTCTGGAATCACAGCAGCAGCGTTGCTCTCTATTAACCTTACGGCAGGCTGCAGAATCCTCCTCACAAAGTTACCTTAAAAACAAACAGGAAAACCTCAACACAAACAACATCATTTAATAGTCAAGAAAGACCAACAGTTCCTGTGCACACATTTTGCAAAACAGCCAAGCTGGAAGTGGTTGGAGTTTGGGGTCTCTTTCCACCTTCTGGATTTAAAAGGAAAAAATTACGTCTTTGACCAGCCCAGAGTATAAAATGGCTCTGGTTCATGACTGAGAAAACCATGCTTGGCAAGAAGTTTACTAAACTTTGTTAAACATAAGAAAATAAACAATTGTGCATATATCAACTGCATCATACAGCCACAATCTTCCCCTTTGCAATTTTACTACTGTTGTGGTTTAAGTCCAGTCAGTAACTCAGAACCACGCAGTCACTCGCTCACTCCCCCCCTTCCTCCTCCTTGCTCCCGGAGGGATGGGGAGAATCGAAAGAATGTAACTCCCACGGGTTGAGATAAGAACAGTCCAGTAACTAAGGTATAACACAAACCACTGCTGCTGCCACCAATAATAATAATAATGATAAGAGAAACAACAAGGGAAGAGAATACAACTGCTCACCACCTGCTGACCGATACCCAGCCTGACCCAGCAGTCATCTAGCCCTTCCGGGTAACTGCCCCCAGTTTATATATTGGGCATGACGTGCTGTGGTATGGAATACCTCTTTGGTCAGTTTGGGTCAGGCGTCCTGTCTCTGCTTCCTCCTGGCTTCCCCTCCTCCCTGGCAGAGCATGAGGCTCACGAAGTCCTTGGCCAGAGTAAACATTACTGAGCAGCATCTAAAAACATCGGTGTTTTCAGCGCTGTTCCCAGGCTGAAAGTCAAAAACACAGCACTGCACCAGCTACTAAGAAGGAGAAAAATGACTGCTACTGCTGAACCCAGGTCAACTACTGAGAATGGAGAGACCTAAGAAGCGAGGTGGCTTGCCACTTTTGACCACTGACAGTATTTTGTATTTTTATATGTAAATTCATTGATCTCTACAGTATCTTTACACTTTCTCACATGAGCTATGAACTCAGTCCCTGTATTTTAACTCTAACTAGTAACTAATTCCAATTATATACTAAATGGTTTTAATCATATTTAATTTTAAGCCCATGCACTTTGTGCATGTCTCCTGACATTAAAGGCTTATGAAACAATATAATCCAAGATGTGGTAGTCCATATCCTAGTTTATCCCACATAAATACCACTAACTGATCTTAAATATTTATTAGATAGAACACAATGATTAATTTAAAAGAAGGACAACACTTCAATGTGTCTAAAAATTGTATTACCCCTTTTAAGTTTAATATTAGACAAAATCTTTCAGATTTTGTATATTTTCCTATAGATTCTGGGAAATTACTTTATGAAGTTATCTGCCTTTTTAGGTTTTTACTACAGCAAAGGCAAAGGCAGAACATGAATACACAATCTCTGTATTTTAAGCCTGACAGTAAACATGAAAAAGTCACATCACAGTGGAGACACATAACACTTAACTAATGGGCCAGAATGAACAGTTCAAGCACTTACTGAAAGAACAGACTTACAGTTTACTTAACAAGATTACAGGTTAAAATTGCTGTCATATCAAATTATTTATTAACCATATAACCATTTAAGAGTTTTATAGTGGCAGAGAAGTTAAAGACCATACTTTTGAACTAAAAATTGCAGTAATCCCATTTAATCTTTGGGGCTTGTAGCTGTTACCACAGTGTCACATAGGAAATAACTGCTCTGTGTCCACTCGGGGCTGGCACCCAATATTATAAGCAACCACAAATGCTAATTATAGAAAAAGTAGAAGATGAGTTGAGAAATAATGAGGCTTAATGAAATTGAAATCGTTAGTAATTTCTGCTGGGAATAGGTATTCGTTTCCACATATAATTCCATTAAATATTCAAATGTGAGAAGGCATTGTACAAAGTCAAAACATCACTTGTTATTTCTAGGTGTAAGAGAAAAGAACACACTTACCAACATGAATATTATCCTTAAATACAGCTTTTTGGGGTAGAAATATTAAATGTCGACTAAATTTTTCATCAGTACTGGAATCTAAATTCAAGACTTCATTGGCTGAACAATTTACACCATAAAGTTCTTTTAACTTTTTGTTGACAAGCTGAAATTACAAACATTAATTATGCTATTTTCTCTAGCATTTTTAAAAGTAGCATCTATAAAACCTAACACAAATGCAGACTCTACATCTTTTTTCCCCACTTTATTTTTCTCATTTTGAGCATACAATTAATTCAAACTAGCTCATAACTCATAGCAAATTTTAATCAAATTTGACACAAATTGTATTTGCTGAAATAAACAAGTCACTAAATATACGAACAGTGATAAGCTGAGCAGATTTTCAGTTTTTCAGGTCAAAGTCTAATTTAGTGGCTTATATATATGACTGAATATGATATATGACTGTATCAGCTGGCAAAATAAATGAGCAGAGGAGTATATGAATTAAACTTTTATCAATGCTACTCTGAAAAATACTTAAATATTCCTTCAGTTTTACAGCTTTGAAGTGGCAGAGCACATAAATCAATCTGCAAAAGCAAGCTTATATCAGTAAACCTGTACAGCACTGTACAGTGAATACAAGCATTCCAACAAATACAGTTCTCTATTTTTCACTTTTACGTACAGAGAGCCTTTCCTTTCATTAAAACAGTACTTTTTACTTAATTAAAGATAACCACTAGGCCTACAATACCTTTTCATTTTGCTAAAGAATAATGAAGTGGTGAATACTTTGGTTTCATATTGATTTAGGAATGAATTTGTAATAATCTACAACATGACTTTGCTCCAATTTACCTCAATTAACTTTGCAACCATACTCTTGCCATCTGCATCAGGATTTGCTGGTTTATAGAACTCCAAATCAAAATAAAGTTTGCAAGGATCTTTTTCAGGAATTACTTCATAGCAGTGCATAAGACTTGTTTTATAACCTTTGCTAAGGAAAAACAAAAGCAAATCACAGCCTCGCAAGATAAATATTACACATACTTGTCAGTTGCAAACAAGGATCACACAACATTCTTTCATTTTTCAGTCTATCACCCATATTTAAAAAGAATCAACGTAGCAACCCTCTAATCCTTTGAAAAAAACTCTAACTTCAGCATCAAGTTTCAACAAAGACATTTGTCTGGCCTAGAATTTAATTTGTATTCTCCTCCCCACGACCCCCAAGCCTTACCACACATACTGTCAAAAGAAATGCTGTTGAGACCTTAAGGAATGACAGAAAAAAAACCCTTAAAACTCAAAAGTAAAATTTAGTAAGTTAGCACTGAGATTACACAGACTTTTTTTCCACCTAAATTAAAAATTAATCTAATTTTAAATAGAGAAAAAAAAAAAGCTTACTTTTCATATAAAAATTGACTCTTAGATTTCTTTTACTTCATAACCAAATGTTTTATTGTAAAACAAATAAAAGGAAAAAAAAGTTTAGCATATAATTGAATTGCCAATACTTGAAACTACTGAACACAAACCCACAAACCAGTAACTACCATTTATATTAATACCCATTTAAATGAAAATATGACTAATCATAGAAATATGTTTGTGTCACATTGGCATGATTTCCTGAGGAAACCTGACAGCAAAAGCAAATCTACTGCTATTAGATTTAAGTCCATTAGACATAGACCTTAATTCACAGGGAATAATTGCAGTCTGCATCTCTAAAGAAAGTTCAAACCCAGCAGAAAATAGGTTGGTTTGTCCTTATGAATTTTTCCCCATGGCCAATATGAAACCTCGGCTACCCATTACAGCTCTGTCAGAGCAGCAGATGGCTACTGAGGATAGCTACCCAGTAAGAGGTATTACTGGATAACAGTGTAACCACTACACTACTATCTTATAGTAACATCCAGGACACCTTTTACAAATACTCACGTGTAATAAAACCAAAGCTCTTCATATGACGTCACAAGGTAAAACCTCGATCCACTTCGTGTCCTCTTTTCCAAGGCAAATACATGAACGCACTTTTAAAGTAAAAATATTGAAGTTTTTTTTAATTCAAAGAACCAGTTAAAGTTTTCACATTCTCCTGCCAATCCTGATAGCTTGTTCATCTTCAGAAGGAACAAATCACTACACTGTTACCAAAAGCACTTTTACTGCTAGAGGTTAACATCACATACCAATTTGTATGTTAGATTAGTACTTCTCAGAGGTACCGACAGTGTAGCATGATCTCTTACAAAGACAATAAAACTACTTGCTGTTTCAGGATTGGGAAGAAGGGAAAAAAAAAAAAAAAGATCTTGCAATCTGATAAAGATCTTATCGACAAACAGGCTTTTAAGTGAAGCTCAACCTAGAAAGTACCTAAAGAATAGAGACATTTACCAAACAAATAATATACCTCTTTGCAGGTTTTTACATAATTGAAAGCATCAGCCTGATGACAAAATATTTTCCAAACAGGGGATGGCAAAAAGGGTTTGGACAGTCTTGGTTTATAAACTGGAGGAAGAGGGTTACTTTCATAGTAAGACGCTAGTTCTTCTATTTCCTTCAGTCTTTCTTCCCAGCTTCTCTTCATTTGTCCTGAAGCAATAACAAATAGTCAAACAACTATCAATTTCTGTTTGTGACTCAATTTTAATATATCCTGTACTTATCACAGCTTTGAATTCTAGTTTTGTTGAACGTAATTTATTTATTGAGAGTAGCCAGTATTCCAAATCAACACCTAATCTTGCTTGATACTCATTTTAACATTAAATCTTTCCACACAGTTTTAGATATGAGATCTCCATATTAGTACTATCAAAGGTAAACAAGAGTAGACACAGTAAGGAAGGTGTAGGAAGCTTCATTTTTGTTTACAGAATAGTATTATATTCCTTCTCAAAAAAATACACAAACCGTGTTAACCAGCCACACAGCATCCGTAAGGAGTGAAAAAATACTACTATTTCTGATTAATGGTTGGAAAGACAAATGAAATAATTAATTTGCATAAGTAGCACAGCACTTGAGATTCTGAGAAAAATTAAGATATCTGACTCCAGCTCTGAGCGTTGTATCTCAAGGATGTGAAATCCAAAATGAGGGCTCCATTCTCCACTGCCAACCATTGCTACTCAGTAATACTGCTTAAAATCTCATGTACTTTCATGCAAATTTAAGGTAGCAATCTTATCTCTTTTCAAGAAATAGCACCTGATGCAGTAGTGCTTGCTATCTTGCAGCCTTTCAACTTAGTTCCACAAGTAATCCAAATGTTATGAAGTAATGTAGGAAAGCACAAACACAAGATTAGCATACATATAATTATTTGCAAGTTTAATTAACTTCTTTTTTTTTTCTGGAAAATTTATTGCCCCTCTGAACACTTGCAAATCGGTAAAGAGCATTGCTAAGAAACTGTGAAACAGAGAAAGAGGGTCAAGAAGTAACAAAGATGAAGGGGTATCTTTTAGTTTTGCCCTGCAGTAACTACTTGGTTCTTGTAACTTCACAGTTGCAATGAAAGATAAAAATGAGACAAACATGACACTGACCCTGCTCAAAAGTATTCAAATGTTTAACAAGCTGAATATACAAGGTGAGTTTGAGTATTTAAATATTCCTGTGGGCCCTGAAGCTCAAATTTTACATCCTCTGAATGCCCCTTTGAGTTTTCCACAGTAAAGGTTCCTACATTTCTGACCACTGTACATCTAGGCTTGTCTGTCTTTTGATATTTTAGTGCCTATGTCAAGTCTAAGTAACAGAATGTTTTTTTTCTAACTGGGCTCAAACATATTATCTCTGCAGACCTTGCCAGTCTCCTGACACATGAATTTCCTCCACTTCCTTTTCATGCAATCAGTTTCTTCTTTGGGAATGAAAAATGAAATTATAGACATTAATCAGCAATTCTCATAAGTGCTAGCAGAACCCTCAGTTTCATTTTTATGCTGTTGTCTCTGCTGTAAATGAATTGGGTGCAAAACACTTTCCCACATGGTGGCCATTAAAAACAAGGGAAACAAAAGACAATTTCCATAATTCAGTATTCATTTTAAACTTCCTAGTTAAATCAGGATATATTTTTGCAGATACATGGCTGAGTGGATATCTGAACCTGGGAGAAGGCTAGTAACCCTTACCTTAAACTGAGATCTATCACTATTCTTGCAGTCCAAACACTCTCAGATTCTCAGCAGCCCAATATATCTTTCCAAGGTAACTTCATCTATACCTAATACATGTATTTAGAGCATGTGCGATTTACCCTTACAGACTAAGTGGAACACAGAGTAAGCAGCCTTCTGAGTTTACTGGGAAATTCCTACTTCATCCTCCTCTCTTCTGTCCTACCAGAAGTAAAGGGAGTCCTTATTTTCATTTTACTTGCCAGAAAAAAATGCCATCACTGACACATTTGGACTTCAGTGTTTCTGACTCAGCAGGATGTTCGCATAAAATGCTGGGAAAATGTGTCTCCTGGGAGATGACTTAAAGAACTTGTTATTTCATTTTCCTTTTTTGAGGGAAGAAGTGATGGTGTCAGCAGACATCTTGTGTTTTGATACTTTAGGGTATCAGTACCTTGGGAGGCTTTTTGGGTTGTTTGGGGTTTTTTAGACAGATGGACTTTCCGTTCCAGAAATGATTATCTGCTCTCTCATGCTATGGGGGACAGACAAATGCATCATTTCATGGTATGTGTTCCTGCATTGTAGCAAGAAAAACACCACCACAGAAAACACACACACCAAAAAACCCGAACAACCTATGCTAAAAAATCTGTAATGATTATGACAAAACACACTATACACAGCTGCTGAGAAATGAAGCTTAAACACGCTAGTCATCTGCTACTCAAAATAATAGGATTACATTGGTGTCTTGGCCAGTGTGGATGATGCAACATCAGCTATAGATTTCAGCCTTAGAATAATATATTGAATAACTCTCCCCAGTACTAAATTCCTTAATGTTAGTGAGAGTTAGCTTAGTTATACTAAACTGTGGCATACTGAAATGTACTATTCATCTTCCCTCAACAATAACAAGGAGCATCAAATTTTCACCTTAAGCTTCTAATAGAAGTAGCTTCTACAATTCAGATTTGAGGAATTTTGTGCAAAATTCAGAATATTACACCTGGTGATGCAACCTCGAGAAGTAGGCTAGTGCCTGCTGGGAGAAGCTGGAAAACTTAAGTTTCTCATGTTAAATGTACTATGATCCTGCAATCAAAGGTCAATGTACAAATATGAAACTAATTGACCTGAAAGCTGATAAGGAAGCTGAAACCTCAGCTTCAGAGAGCTGTTGTGTAAGGCTGAACGGCAGGGCAGTAGGATGCTAGCAGGCAGGTATACTCAGACTACATCTGTCAATTGATTCTATAATTTCCAAGCTTCCACCATGAGGTGGTGGGAGAAAAACCCCATAGTAAGTGGAAAGTGCTGCTCTGATACAGTCCAGTACATCCATGCTTTCCCAGCTCACTGAAATCTTATAGCTTCTCATTCTCATCCCCATGAACTACTCAAGATGGTGATTATCTTTATAAATGCACATTCTGTCAGAAAAGTAGATGTTTTTCAGCACATAGAGGAACTACAACAATAGATCAAACGCAAGAGTTTGGGTTACACAGTCAAATGTTACAGCATTAAGTGCAGCTGTAACAAACAGACTCAGCATTTGCACCCACGGGAGCTTCGCATGGGCACTCCTGTGTGCTTGGTGTAGGGGGAGTCTGGGCGTGATGGCAGCTGAAGGGCATGGCTGTTTATCATAAATCATCACAGAATGGTCCTTACAGATCATCCAGTTCCAACCCCCTGCCATGGGAAGGGACACCTTCCACTAGACCAAGTTGCCCAAAGCTCCATCCAGCCTGGCCTTGAGCACTGCCAGGGATGGAGCATTTGCCACTTACCTGGGCAACTCTTCCAGTGCCTCAGAATCCTCACAGTAAAGAACTTCTTCCTTATATCTAACCTGAACTTTCCCTGTTTAGGTTTAAACCCGTTACCCCCTATCCTAGCACTGCAGTCCCTGACGAAGAGTCCCTCCCCAGCATCCCTGTAGGCCCCCTTCAGATACTGGAAGGCTGCTATGAGGTCTTCACGCAGCCTTCTCTTCTCCAGGCTGTTAATCCAAATCTACCCTCTTTCAGCCTAAAGCCATTCCCCTGCTCCTAACCTCACATGCCCTTTCCCGCCAAGTTTCCCCGGTATGACTGGGCACACCGATGGGCTCGGCCAGCCGCTGGGACGGCGGGAGTCCCAGCCCGGCAAGCCGAGGCGGGGAGAGGAGGAGCAAGGCCGCGCGCCTCCTCGGCCATGGCGCTCGGCTCAGCCGCACGCCACTTGCCCTGCTCGGAACCGGAGCCACCCCGCACGGCGGGGCGCAACCATGTAGGGGAGAAAGGGAGATACGCGGGAAAGAGGACCTGCAGCGAAGGCAGTCCCCGCAAACACCGACTCACCATCACGACCCGCACTCCCCCGCCACCAGCGCCCGACCGACATGACGTGACTCCGGGGCACGGCGCGGCCCCGCGCGGGGAGGAGCTACAGGGACCGAGGTGCAATCGCGGTCAGCGGCCGCCCTCCCGCCCCGCCGCGTACCGCGGAAGGCAGGGGGGAGCGCAGCGCCGGTGGAGCGGGTAAGGTGGCAGCTGAGGTGAGTGGTGGCGGCGGGGGACGGTGGCTGGGTCGAACGAAAGTGTGGTAGGGTCGGGGTAGGGCTGGTGCCCGTGAGGGGCGTGTCTGTGGCTCTCCGGCTCCGAGGGGCCTCGGTCTGGCGGAGCCACGCGCGCCTTGTCCGCAGGGAGCGGGCTGAGGGGAGCCGGAGCCTCTCTAGAGCCGGGCCGGAGGAGAGCCGCGGCTCGCCCGAGGCGGGGCGGGCCCGACTGGGAGCGCCGCCTGCCCGCTCCTCGGCTGCCCGCGGGCTCCCGCCACGGCCGGTCCTGGTGCCTGTTGCGGGCGGATGTTGTCCCTCCGCACGAGGTAGCGCCCTGCCTACCGGCTGCGGCGGGGAACACCGGCCGCGGTGCCACGCCAGCGCCCTTCGGCTCCCGGCCTCCCCCTCCGGGGCCGGGAACGCAGCTGCTGCTTTCCCAGAAGCTTAAGGCGGACAGTTTGCTCATTTAAGCTTGTTTTTGTGGAGAAGCTGCCTAAACAAAGGGGGCGGGGGATGGGGAGAGGAGCTTTAATTTTAAACTGGTTTCCGGTGGCCTTGCCTTACACTGTTAGCTAACGGGAAACACGGGGTCAGAACCTGCATTTGGATCCACCAAAGTAAAGCTTTGGAGACAAGCGGTTAAAACTCGTCTAGACAACAGCTCTGTCTGACAAAGAGTGAGCGTGCGGCGGCCGGGAGGCACCACCACGAGGTGAAGGTTATAGGGACGGTGGAGAGGGCCCTGTCCGAGGTCTGTTGTGTCCTGTTCCCTGCTGGGGTGAAGAATAGCTCTCATTTTTTACCTTTCCACCCGTAATTCTCTCCTTTAAGTATCTACTCATCATTTGGTAGGTTTGAAAATAACACACCGTGTCCTTAGGACTAAGGAGCCTGGCAAGGCTGTATCTGTTGTGGTGGTGCTGTGTTTAATAGGTATGGGTGAATTAGTAAGCAAGGCATCCATCTATTCTCAGAGTGATTTTAGGTCTTGCTGATTTTGCAGATAAGTGCTGACTGTTTGCTTTTGGAAAATCAGAGTACTGGCTCGATGTCAGTGCCTCCCAACAACCACATCCAGACCAGAAGTACTGTGAAGGCCTATTGTCAATGCTTCATCTGTGACAGCAGTATTTATTTAACAGGGGGATAATGCCACACAGAAAATGAAATGGTGTATTTCAAATTTTTTTAGTTGCTTGGGGGTTTTTATGTCAGCTTCTATGTTTTCCTTCCATTATTAGTTAGATAATTATTTGTTACCATTATACATCATAGAATGGAAAATTCTTAATCTGCCTGTCTGCATTAGTATCATAATGTGCCATGTATATATTTATGTACGTAAAATACCTTCTCTGAATGCTTGGCATTTTCTCTTGCAGTCACGTGAGGTGGAAAACTGCCCATCTCTAATCTTTAAGGACATGATTACAATACTGCTTTCTGTTTTGGACATGTATTTTAATACTGCTGCAATCATTGCTTTGTAGCAGCTGGCGTATACTGAACATGTGTTGTCTTGACTCCTGTGGTTTGCATATTTCAAGATACAGTTGGTAACTAGAGCCAGTTCAGTTATTTGCTTCCTTCCCTGTCTGAGAAGCTTTGGTATTATTTTTATCACTACATCATTATTTTTCTTGTGTCTTCATAAAGAAACCTGATGGTTCTTATGGCAGTGGTGAGATATGACAGTGTTAATTTATTTTCATTAGGCCAGGTAAATAAGTAAATCCAGCCTGGCATGGAATAAAAATATTTTCTTATTTACCTAAACTTAAAATAATAACAAGGAGCAGAATAACAATTTAACGTTAAATTTTTAATTGCTTTGTCCCAGTCTTCAGCCCCATCCTTAAAAGCATGAGATCATCCTCTATAGGGAAATGTGTATTCTACTTGACAGAACATGACATCACTGCATTACCTAAACCAAGATGAGGCAATTCTTAGTAGTCTGTTAGAATCAGCACCAGCTGAGCATTGCTGTTACTCTGACTAGTGCTTTAGAGCAGAAAACATAACTGCTGGTTAAAACGTACATTTGAGTGCCTAGTAACAAAAAGGATATCTCTTTGTGGATGTCTTTTGTTCTTTAAAAAAGTGCAGGTGAATTGGTGCTCAGAAATTGATGGATATTAAAGGTGAGTTACAGATTCTAATCTGAAGATAAAGCGTGTGTTATTTAAAATACCTGATTTATTATGCCCGTTTTTTCTTCACTATCTGTCTAGTTTCTGTAAAGACTCTTAGACAAGCTGTGTTTTACATTGTTCAGAAATAAAGTTCTGTAGTTCATTGTAATTGTGGGGTTTGCTAGCTACTTCAGATTTCATTGTTTCTTTGGGATTGGATCAAGGACAACAGTTCTAGAGGTTTGAGTTTTAAGGTTGCAAAAGGTTTGAGGAGATAAGTCTCAATTTAGGTCACTTAATATTGAAGATCTTTCTTACTGTTTGCAGCATGAAACATTTGTGTTACAGAAGCATTCATGTCCCAGTTTATTAGGTTTCCAGTTTGCCTACTTAAGCCTGCTGCTGTTCACCAGTTTACTAAAACAAATCCCTAATGGAATGCAACAGTTTGGTTGGATTTTCAACTGATGTGAACCAAAGGCAGCCTAGTGATCCACTTATCCTCCCTAAGAATTCCAGGGTCTTACCTATTGGGTGGAATTGTTAGCTTTCCCTATACCTCACCTCAGTCTTTCTCTAAGTAGTCATTGGTAGCCCAGTTGGCAAGTGACTGCATAGTACTTCATTGCTGGTGGGAGTTAAAAGCCATGAAAAATGTAACACAATAAGCTATTCTAGAAATTTTATTTCTAAATATCAAGCTTATTTGATACTTTTGTCATTTAGTTTTCAGGGAATTTCCTGTGTGCTGCTAATTTATGTGATAACAGTTCTTAAGTCTGGAATCATTTTGTGAGCAAGAAAATATCTCATTTACATCAGTGCTCCAAGATACAAGGACGTAGTATTCAGAGTAACTAGATGTAAGTAAATGTCTTATTGTAAGAACCAAAGAAAGAAAGATGGGTATAGATACCATTAATATATCTGCTAAGTGAATATCTTTTAAGTTATTGCATTGTAGTACCTTGCTTTTTTCTTTTCACTTCCAAGCATATATTACTTTATCCTCTTTATCCTCTCTGGCTATTCAGCTTTATGATGCTTAATCCTTTTATGAATCCTGAGTTAAAAGTTAACTTGTGGTAATGTGTTCCATGGGTGCAGAGTAATTGAGAGGGAGGTTTATTGCATTTAAATTGATTTCTGCCTTGGTATCAATGATCATTTCTTGTCCTGTGTTCTGATTAAGAGTAAATAGCAGCCCACAGCACAGAGTTATTTCATCAACTATTTAAAGTTGTGTTGTTGTGGTTTATGTTATTTATGTTGCAGTTGCCTTCACATGGGTTTATGTTATTTATGTTGCAGTTGCCTTCACCTACACCAATTAGGATTGGATCCAGTGATGTTTCAGTTGAAACTGAATGCAGAGAAATTATTTATTTCCCCAGATACTATGACCTGAAATCCAGTCTTCTATGTTAGTCTTTGCATTGATTGGCTTTGGATCTCAATTTCTGTCTTACTGATGTGGAACAATCCATAAATGACATTAACAGTCACAATAACAAAATGATACTGATGCATGTAGGGACATTACAATATTTTAAAGATTTTTTCCAGTTTGTCTCTTATCCTGCTTTTCTTAGGCATTTTTAATGATTTGGCCACAGGGATCTGCAGACTATTTTTCCAAGACTTAATGTAGAATGCAGTAATCTAAAAGAATATTTCATGTTCTTCTTTCAAGTATGAGATATGTGGGGATACTCAGAAATCCTGGGGTTTTTTGGCTGCCAATACTAATACTCCTAGACTAAAGTTATTCTGTGTGAATATCCCCTTTTAACATTAGTGTACTCCCCAGTTCTAAAGAGTTGCTTTCTGATGGTGTAAGGCTTTAATGAAACCAAACAAAAATCTGAAGGTAGCATTTCATATGAGTATAAGCTATCATATATTTCTATTTTCTTATGTTTTCAAGCTGACAATTGAGAGCCATAATGGCAGACACAGGAGATGGCCCACATTCAGGGGAAGATCTGGCAGACGCAAAATCTATTCCTAGAGGTTCCAAAGGGTAAGTGAGCTACTTTTGGTTTAAGTCTTCACTTTAATTCTTGAGGAATCATGTGCTGTAACAGAAGGCGAGAGCCATAGAAGTAATGCTAAAAGCAAATATTTCAATTATGGTAAATTATAATAATCATAAATGACTATTAGAAGAGTTTTACTACTTATGAAAATACACAGTCTCTAACAGGCCATGTATACGTGCAAGGAGCTAAAAAGCAACACCTGAGATGCAGTTAGACTTAGCTTCACAGTATTATCAAGTTGTTATCTGTTCTGAAAAACAGACTTCTCTATCTCACCCTGTGCTAAATGTTCACCCCTTTCCTTGAACTGCTTCTAGAGCTTACCGGAACCAGTGACAGACAGTTCAGCTGCTTGAACTGACCTGCTGGAGGGTTTTATGTGCAGAAGCACAAGAGGAACTTAAAGGGGTGGAAGGAAGGAAACGCAGGCCTGTTCTTCCTGGTTGTTATGCTGGTGTAGCACTATCATCAGATGGCACTCTCTAGGAACTTAATATTTCAATGAAAATTAGATTTAAGAGCATTACAGACTTCTTATCTGTAGAATACCCATATGCTTAAATGAGAAAATCCATACTAAACTCAGCATATATGGACTGAGTAAAATTAACAGATGTTTCAGTCATGAGTGGTGGTATAGTTGGTGTGTTCATTGAGGTAGAATTACAGCTGCATATAGAGTCTTGGTCTTTCTAGGTTTCGAATGTTTATTTGTGAAAATTAAATGAGGAAATGACTTTTGGCTAGAATTCAGAATAGATTTACAATCTCAGAGCTCCTAGTACATAGCTTTCAAAAGATGGTAGTAAAAAAAAAAAAAAAACAAACCGATTTCTTGTTGATATAGTAGTTGGTTTTCTTAAACTGATTTTTTTATGCTCTGCTATGTAGAGGCATTACCATTTTAGACATAGTTCTTCCGTGATTCTTTAAAATTTAAACTTGTAACAAGTTGAACAGAAGATTAATACAACTACAGATGTCTCTTCTCCTCTCCTTCCCTCCCCCCCCCCCCCCCCCCCCCCCCCCCATTATTTGTGTATGTGCACATTTTCCTGAACTTGAAACAAAAGGTTTATTTGGGAACATAACAGGCAGTTTTATTTATTTTAACCTCTGGGCAAGTACAGTCTTCACTAGTCTTAAATCGGATCTAACAACTTATTTCACAGACATAACTTA
Source organism: Pezoporus wallicus (assembly GCF_028554395.1). NCBI lineage: Eukaryota > Metazoa > Chordata > Aves > Psittaciformes > Psittacidae > Pezoporus > Pezoporus wallicus. Next base: position 4,637,815 of record NW_026640754.1, read on the forward strand.
GAATCACAGAATGGTTTGAGTTGGAACAGACCTTAAAGATCATCCATTTCCAACCGCCCTGCCACAAGCATGGACACCTTCCACTAGATCAGGTGGCTTAAAGCCCTGTCAAGCCTGGCCTTGAACACTGCTGGGGAGTGGGCATCCACAAGTTCTCTGGGCAACCTGTTCCAGTGCCTCACCACTCTCACAGTAAAGAATTTCTTCTTTATATCTAGAATCACAGAATTGTTAGGGTTAGAAAGGACCTTAAGATCATCTAGTTCCAATCTCTCTGCCACAAGTAGGAACACTTTCTGCTAGACCAAGTTGCTCAAAGCCCCGTCCAACTTGGCCTTCCAACCTCAGGGGATGGGGCGCCCACAGCTTCTCTGGGCAGCCTGTTCCAGTGTCTCTGATGTAAGGAAAAATTTCTTCCTTACATCTAGTATCATAGAATGACTGTATGGTTAAGGTTGGAAAGGACCTTAAGATCACCTAGTTCCAACCCCCCTGTCATGGGCAGGTACACCTCACACTAGACCTTGTCACCCAAGGCTCTGTCCAATCTGGCCTCGAACACGGCCAGGGATGGAGCATTTACCACTTCTTTTGGGCAACTGTTCCAGTGTCTCACCACTCTCACAGTAAAGGATATCTTCCTAATATCTAATCAAAGTCTATCCTCTTTTATCTTAAACCCATTTCCCCTGTCCTATCCCTACATGTCCTATTAAAAAGTTCCTCTCAAGTCTACTTGTAGCCCCCTGTAGATACTGGAAGGCTAATCTAAGGTATCCCCAGAGCCTTCTTTTCTCTAGGCTGAACAAGCCCAACTCTCTCAGCCTGTCCTCATATGAGAGGTGCTCAAGCCCACTGAGCATCTTCATGGCCTTTCTCTGGACCTGCATGAGCAGATCCTTGTCTTTCTTATGCTGAGTGTCCTGGAGCTGAATGCAGTACTCCAGGTAGGCTCTCATAAGAGTGGAGTAGAGGGGGAGAATCACCTCCTTCAACCTGCTGGTCATGCCTATTTTGATGTAGCCCAGGATGCCGTTGGCTTTCTGGGTTTTCTGGGCTTTCTAGCGCATGTTGCCAGCTCATGTTCAGTTTTTCATCTGCTAATACCTCCAAGTCCTTCTCAGGGCTGCTCTGAATCCACTCATCATCCAGCCAACATCGGTGTCTGAGATTGCCCCAGTGCAGATGCAGGACCTTAACACTTTGCCTTGTTGAAATTCCTGAGGTTTGCACAGGCCCATCTCTCTAGCCTGTCAAGGTTCCTCTGGGTTCCTTTGCCTCCAGAGTAAACACACCACTCAGCTTGGTGTCATTGGCAAACTTGCTGAGGGAAGTTCTAGGGAACAAGGAGCAAATCTTACCAATTTCATTGGTTTTGGTTATTATTTTGAAACTAGAGAGGGAAGATCAGAAATTAACACTTTAAAGTTTGTCTGATTTCTATACAGAAAGAACCTATCTGCTAGCAAGTCCATGGACTCTGGAATTGTGCCGGACCACAGTTACAGAATGGATTATCCAGAGATGGGGGAATGTGTAATAATAAACAATAAGAACTTCCACAGAAAGACTGGTACTACTTTCAAATGTTAAAGTTTTTTTCCTTAATTTAGATCGATTAGTGGAATGTAGTATTCTTCAAAATTAAATACGCAGACCAATTTGGGTTGCAACCTCGAATTGTTGTGTGAATGGGTGTGATTCATTCTTCCAAAGGTGCATAGAGGGAACACATTAGGGTATAGCAGTAATGGGGGGAATTTGGTAGGAAAGACAAGTCTATCTTACCATTTAGTCATGATTTCTGTTTTGCAAATAAAATCCTTTTATGTCTTTTATTAGTAGATATAAAAATAAGGAGTAGATAAATCTACAATAAACCTACAGGGAGAGGGAGATTGTGTGCATGTATAACAGTGCAGTACTTTTTCTGTTAAGAGTGGAGCTGGAATAATGTTCCAGACTGATACAGGTAGAAGTGAGAAGAATTTGGCTCAATATGACCATGCCATCTATATCATATAAAAAATAATGCATTCCTCTTACGTATAGGGATGTTAGCCCGTTCGGGTACAGATGCGGATGCTGCAAGTGTCAGAGAAGTTTTTATGAAGCTGGGGTATAAAATAAAGATCAACAATGATCTTTCATGTGTGGACATTTTTGAACTATTGAAACGTGGTAAGTAGTAATATGTTCAGTGTGTGTATTAAATCAACCACTGTTTCCAACTACATCTGTAGCCCTAACATCTCTTCTTCCATGGTTCTTTTAGATAATACTTCACACCTACTGATGATTTATTGCTAAGGATGGCATGTGCATCACAGTTTCTATGTTTGTTCATCTTTGCTGTCTCTTCATCTTTTGTGTCGTGACTGTTGTCTCCGTATCCTTTCTCATCTTCTAAGGAAGGCCAGAAAAAAGGCTGAAACTTAAATGCAGACTGATTCATATTCTGACCCTGGGATCACTGAAGTTCTGTGAGTTGGAAAGAATCCTGCTTAATTGGGTAGAGGGATTCTGTGCTATATGCTCAGTGGTGTGGCCCAAGATATGTTCTCATCCAGGGGCTTCAGATGGAGGGACCAGAACTGCAGGCGTGTGGACTAAATTACTCTTAGAGAAACAATTTGTGTTTTGTTTGACTTGTGAAACAAAACACCCTTTTGTCAACTGAGAGCTTTATACTAGTGTTAGTCTTAGTCCTGCTTTGTTTGGACTTGGCTACATCTAGACTAGTAAATTAAACAATGCCTGGAGATAATCTGTAGCCCTGGAACCCGGTGTATTCTAGTTGCAAGGTTCTCTGGCATGACTGTGGCTGATGCCTACCCGTGCTCTCCCAGACTGTTCCAGGTCACAGTTAAACAGTAAAAATGTTCTAGGGATTATTCCCAACATACAGTTAGCCTACAACAATCATGTTTGGGTTTGGCTTTTTTTGTTGTTGTTAATGTATTTGCTAACATAGATGTCAGTTCTTTCGTGCCAGTTAATGTTTATGTCAGAGAATGCTCCCAAGCATGATTAATTTATTAGCATAGTTGTAGCCAGTCACCAGTATGTTGACAGTAGCTGAAGGTTCCAAGGCCTCTGTCTTACCTTGGTATAAGGCCTCCAAATAGACAGTGTAAACCACAGACTGCAGCCTAACTAGAGATTCACAAAAAGCAGCCTTTCCTGACTCTTCTAGATGCAGTGCTTGTAGAAATGCCCTAGTGTGCATTGCTTGAGGAAAAGATAAATACTTCATTTTTTTTTCCAGAATAGAAATTCAGTGTTCTGGCAAGCTCTAAACAGAAGCTTTTGGGACTATTATGCTTTCCATCTACTCTTGCATCTTCTTGAGTTTCCCGCTCAGAATTCCTTTTGGATCCTTTCTTTTAAACCATGTTTGTGGTTTTTTTTCATATATTTAAAAGAATTGTCTTGATCCTTAAGTACAATCCCCACAATGTCAGGCAACAAAAGACATCAGAGAATATCTGTTCTGTGCTCATTGTGTACCACAAGATGGGGAAAAAAAAAATCTATCAAGGCTTTATATCAGTCTTAAATGTCTGTAAGTACAAAAATCAGAAGCTTGAAAAATCTTTCTAGACCTTGCTACAGGGCCAAAGTGAAAGAGTGAAGTACTAGAACCTAAGTCCCTGCAGCAGCAACAGCTTTCATGCCACTTTAATTGCCCATGTAATATAAGTAGTTGGAGTGTCTCTGGAAGGAGAGATGAGACTTCCTTATCCTTTCCCAAAACTCAGAACTTCCTATCAGTCCAATCTCAGATCATGAGACTGACCATTACTGCATGAGTGAGGTGTGCCAATCAGACTTTGATACACTGTGGGAACACCCTCTTTGTCTCGTCAGGGTGTTCCTGGCCTAGTTCTGAGGCCATGTCTTAGAATGTGTAGAGTTGGCCTTTAATTTGGGGTTTTCTCTCTCCAGTCTTCTGAATTAAAGTAGGCTGGCTCCTTTTGTTGAAGTAGTGAAAACTGGTTGGAGGTTTCTAAATACAGGAGTTAGTTCTTAAAGACTTCTGTTGCACAGGAGGCATCAAGTGTTCAAAGCTTTTAGGGAATGCAAGAACTTACGACAGTTATCTTTCCTTTTTTCCTTCAAGTTTCTGAAGAAGACCACAGCAACCGAAGCAGTTTTGTTTGCGTGTTGCTAAGCCATGGTGATGAAGGAGTCATCTATGGTACAGATGGCCCTCTTGAACTGAAAGTACTAACAAGCCTTTTCAGAGGTGACAGGTGCAGAAGTTTAGCAGGAAAACCCAAGCTCTTCTTCATTCAGGTGATGTACAGCTGAACAGTCATCATCAAAACAGCTGAATACTTTAAGAAAAATACTGTTCCCATTAATTATTAGTGCAGATAAAATAATTCTGAAATGGATTTAAATGGAATTACTTTCAGAATAAGATTCTCTTCAGGTTTAAAAGTGGCATAGTCTGCCCTATTAGGTACGCAGTACTTGTCGTAGCTGAGATTGCATTATCTTAATTCCTTGGATTATATAAAATCTTTGTAAGCACTAGCCCATCTTGTAGTGAGTTTCACCATAGAATACACCATAGAATTAATACGTATTTTAAGCAAACTGTGCAGTTGATTAAATAAATGCTAGTTAGTTTTCTTCTCTAATAGAAATGTGACATACAAATTCTTGTTATTTTTGTTTTAATTGGAATATTATCATCCTTAAAATGGATGCCTTTATTTCTTTGGTTTTTATTTTATTTCCCATTCTTCTTTCCACCAAATAGGCTTGTAGAGGGACAGAATTAGATTCTGGTATTGAGACAGACAGTGGATCAGAAGAAACGATGTGTCAGAAAATACCTGTAGAAGCAGATTTCCTCTATGCATATTCCACAGCTCCAGGTGAGAAACTTGCAAAGAAATTTTTGTTCCTCAAATCTATGTATACAGTCTGTATTGATGTTGTAAATGAGAACTTGCAGTTGTATCCAGTCAACTGGGTAACCACTTGTTCTCTTTCATGTATTTTTCTTCCCTCAATCGTTCTTTTCTCCCTGATCTGATTTCTTTTTGAGGTAGTTGCTATTCTGAATTCCTACAAAACAAACAAACTAACCCTGAATGTGCATCTTTCTCACTAGCAAACCCTCAAATGTTCATCTTCTATAAGTTTAGTTAACCTGAGTTGTGAATGTAATTTACAGCAGGAAGTAAAAGGTGCATTGATTCTGAGAGAACAAAACAATAGGATCTGTAGATGCATATACAGAAGTAGGTGACAAACACCTACTGCCTATCAATTCTTCTATTTTCACTGCAGCCGTAAGCAAAATCAGTAGCAACAGAGCCAGTAGTATGGCCCTTACATTACCAGCTAGCAGAAACAGGTTTTAGTCTTTAATTCACACATGTAGTCCTGAAGGAAGTAACCCTGAAATCTGTTTTGCATCTTGGCTTCATCTCTCCTGTCACCTCTCCTTCATGCATATGTATTCTGTGAAGAAGTAGTAAGTGATTCTTAGCTGAGACTGTTGCAGTGAAGATAGTTTTCCTGCCTTTTGATTTTCTACCTACCTTAAGTTTTCTTAGATTGAAAAAAGATGAGAGGATTAGAAAAATCTTTTGAGTTGCAATTTGGGGAGCTTATAAAAATCTAAATTTTGATTACTGGTTTTGAGTTTTTGTTTGAAAACATGGATTGCTATTGGAAACAATGCTTTGTTTCCCTAATCACAGTCCTGTCCTGTATCAGAGGCTGCTACATCTGATCAGTTTGACATCTCTCTTTTCCACAGGCTATTACTCCTGGAGGAATGCAGCTGAGGGCTCCTGGTTCATTCAGTCACTTTGTAAAATGCTGAGGGAACATGCAAGGAAACTTGAACTCATGCAGATTTTAACTCGTGTAAATCGCAAAGTAGCAGAGTACGAGTCCTTCTCAACTCGGCAGGATTTTAATGCAAAGAAACAGATTCCATGCATTGTCTCTATGCTTACCAAAGAATTTTACTTCCCTTCGTAAAAAAAAAAAAAAATCACCTTGTAATTTTTCAGGGCATGTTTTTAGCTGTAATTTATATGCAATGTTAGTATGGAATACCACTTTTAAGTCTGAATTACTGTTGACTACTTTGTGTGGCATAATGAACTGTATCAAAGTTAGGTATGTCCATTATTAGAAGGAAAGCAAGGTATGGCTGTGTTAGGAATGCAAACTTGAGTAGCTGAAGCACAGGCAAATTTGGAAGTGGTGCTCTGAGTATCTCAAAAAATTAGGAAGAGGAGCCTGAAGGAAGATCACTTATCATATGTATTTGGTGCTATATTTCACTTTCCTGAAGGCACAGAGGAAAGAAATAGTTCTTGAAAATAGTTCAGTTTCATATCTTTGCCAAAAGGAAGAAGATTCAGAATATGATACGTTTACTAATGATGGTAATATGATAGTATTGTCTTTGTACATTTCTTCTGAACTCAGTTCTTGAAGTTTAGGTTATAACTAACCTAAACTGGTTTTATAACTTAGGCATAAACTATGGAAAGTGGCTGTTCCATTTTTTGCATACAATTAGGAACCCTGTTCAGAATACAGTCAAATTTTTTGCTGATCATTTTCTATCTCTTTGTACAGAGTATTAGGTAAAGCAATTATATCAACATGTAGCTATTTCAAAATAAGTTTTATATTCTGACCTTGAAGCTGAGTGACTAAGGGACCAGTCTTCCAAAATTTCCTTTCCTGCAGCTCCCTAAGGGGGGAGCCGTTGGGGCATATTTTGAGCTGTAAGTGTTGGTGAAAAAGGAAGCCTGCATTCTGAACAGGCTGCTTTCCTCTTTCTGGTCATAAATAGGAGTGAGTTTGCTTTGTGCTGTGTGCCTACCACATTTAACCTGTGTGGAAACCCAGATTTGTGGTAATGGAGAAACTTCACTTCTTAACTCTAATATCAGATTGAGAAAATGACAAGACAAATAGTAAATGTGTATATCTTGACTGAATTTTGTGGAACTGGCTTTTACAAAATTGTAAAACATTTTTATTGATGTTTCAGCTTGTCTCAGTCTTTAAGATTAGAGGAAGACAATGGTAAATGATTCTATGGTGCTTGCAAAAAAGACTTAAAACTCTAGCATAAACAATGTTAGCAAATTTGTGTTCAAATCCAGAGGCATTTGGGATTTGTTTTTTTTTACTTAAATTAAATACTGTTTCCTAAATTGTATCATGTTTTTCTATGTTTATTATTTGTTTAGGATCTGATGGCTTTTGCAAATTAATTTTAACTTTAATTATGTCCCTTTTTCTCAAAACACAACTTTCCCTTTTCTTCCCCGTCTGCCTGACCACCTGAAGTTGAAAAGAAGCTGCTTTAAAGCATTGTGTACCCTATAGCAGGTAACAAGAGCTGTGATTGAGACATGGGAAATGCAGGTTCAAAAGTTATGCAAAGGAGGAAATTTTAAACAACATTGATGAGTTCTCTGCTGACTGCCTGCTGAATAGGAGGAATCTTTACTCTCTTGTAGAAGTCTTTCATTAGAAAGTGTTAGTCTATTTTAACTGACTAAAACCTCAGTTGCAGGCAGATTTTATTACCCACACTGCTGTTGAAAAACTAAATAGGGCCCTGTTAAACATACCTAAAAATAACATTTACAAAAACCTGTATGTAGGTTTCTTCATGTAGGTTGTGAATTACAGCGAGCAGCTGCACAGTTATATGTTGTAAATGACTGACAGTGCTTCAGTTAATCTATGCCAAAGTAACTGGGAATAGGCATGTTCCTTGAATTCTTAGTTATTTTGCAATGAAAAAGTCCTGTCACAGAGTCTGCTCTTTCCTCAGATTTAATCCTTCTTGATCCTTCTTGGTCCTTTAAAGGATAAATGATTCTACAGCTTCTCCAATAGTATTTAAAATACAGGAAACCAAAGCTAAGCTACAAGTAACCAGTCATTTAGGAGGACGTAGAGGTAGGGCTTAGGGAAAGAGGTAGTACGCCTGACATCCCTTCCTCTCAGTGCAAGACCTGACAGTAAATTCCTTCACAGTGACAGGAGGGCTGCTGTTCAGTCAGTGGGACCTGTGGGTGGAGACAGAGTGCGCTGGAGAAGGGAGAGCAACAGTGTCCTTGTATGCTTGCTCCTTTTGGCAAGGAGGTCTGACTTGAGCTGGCAAGCCTAGTTCATGGTAGTTGGGAAAATGAGATCTAGTCGAAAAGTTGAATTCAGGAAAGAGGCAGTGGGGTGGGAGATTGTAATAGAGTAAGCGTTTAGGAAAGACATGAGGAAAATAGGACAATTTACCTATAGGTTACCTATAGGGTGATGCGTGGTGTGTGAGCACCCCACAGAAATAGATGAAGGCCACAGTATAGAGGCGCAATTGCCAGTTAATCACTGCAGTAGGTTTTGGCTGAATAAATCACAGAAAATTGGAACACTGAGCTGGAGGAGTGGAAGCAAAGTGAAAGGAGGGATTGTAAAATGTAATGAGAAAGAGGAATCTGCCTTTGAGAGAAGCAACAGGTGACTCATGCTAAAAACCCAGCAGAAAACACGTGTCAGAGGGGAGCAGGATGAGGCTGTTGATGCTGTGTTGTTTGTGTGAGCACTCTTGAGTGTCTGTTTTAAGTATGTGTAGATTACATCACATCAGCCTTGCTAATGGTTTGACCTGGGGACATGGAGTTGCAGGAACCTTACCTGAGGCTGGTAGATACGGCTTGATCTGTTTTTTCCCTAATGTATCTTCTGAAAAAAAAACCAATAACAAAGCAAAATACCAAACCAAAACCAACCAACCAACCAAACAAGACCCCAAGCAAAGCTTTGGGACAACACTGTCCAACACACTTCTGAAATGTGAGGGAGGCCACTGTTTAGTTTTTCCAGAAAGGGACAGCAGCACTTTTGCTATGGCAAGAGGCTGAGGGAGCTGGGCTTGTTCAGCCTGGAGAAGAGAAGGTTCTGGGGAGACCTTATAGCAGTTTCCAGTACCTAAAGGGGGACTGCAAGAAATCTGAAAGGGGGACTTTTCATGAGAGCATGCAGTGACAGGACAAGGGGGAATAGTTTTAAGCTGGAAGATTTGGTTTAGACATTACGAAGAAATCATTCACTATGAGAGTGGTGAGGCCCTGGCACAGGTTGCTCAGAGAAGTTGTGGATGCCCCATCGCTGGAAGTGTTCAAGGCCAGGTTGGTGGGACACCGTCCACTAGACCAGGAGCAACCTGGTGGCAAGAGGGGTAGGGGGGTTGGAACTAGGTGACATTTAAGGTCCCTTCCAACCCAAACCAGTCTATGATTCTGTGAATAAACATTAAATACAGAGACCTTCACAGAGACCAAGGATGAAAGGCTGAGTAAAAACACTTGCATGAAAGTGTTACACAATTGAATATACTAATTGATGGGAACAGTTCATTGCTTCCCTGGGGAAGGCTTTCACGCAAAGTGCAGCTGCAGTTTCTGAGCTCAGCTGGGAAGCACACACCTGTGTTTTCATGTGAACTTGCACAGCTAACTGGATCATCAGTTAAATCAAAGGCTTTTAAAAAGCCTGACTTTAGTATTTTGCTGATTCAAAAAGCCATGAGACCCACAAACCTTTCCTAAATCAATGGTGGATTAACAAAGATGGCATATGATGCACTTAATGATTTTTACTGTTTGCTCTTCTAGCAAAACTTTTCTAAAAGATCAATTTTATTTATTTCAAATGCATTTGATGCTAAGAAATGGAAGGATGAAGAAAATAAAGACCAAGGCTAAAACCTGGGAGGCAGTTCATGCTGCCTGGTTTATACCAGGTCAAATGCTCCCTTCTGGGTATGCACATCCTTATACTGAACGCAGTCAGTCCATCCCCTTCCCACAGTAGCCTCTGAGTGCATATTTCAAATCTAGTTTTGTTAAAAGGAAAAAAAAAGGGCATGTCAAGCACTGATCCTGGTACGTCCTGTGGAAAAGGCCTGCCCTTGAGATAAGAACCCACACTTCTGGTGCTCTGCTATCCCAGCTGAAACCGGGACACTCCATAACAGAATAAAACCCATGCAGATTACTCAAAAATGCAATTTTTGTGTTGCTCAGATTGGAGAGGAGAAGGTTCTGGGGAGACCTTATTGTGGCCTCCCAGTACTTAAAGGGGGGCCTAAAAGAAAGATGGGGAGAGGCTGTTTACCAGGGCCTGTTACAATAGGATAAGGGATAATGGTTTTAAACTGAAAGAGGGTAAATTCAGACTAGATATAGGGAAGGAATTTTTTACCATGAGGGTGGTAAAACAGTGGAACAGGTTGCCCAGAGACTTGGTAGATGTCCCATTGCTGGAAACGTTCAAGGTCAGGTTGGGAGAGGCTCTGAGCAACCTGATCTAGTTGAAGATGTCCCTGCTTATTTCAGGGGGTTGAAACTAGAGGAGCTTTAAAGGTCTTTTCCAATCCAAACCATTCTATGATGCATTAGCTAGTTATTAGATCCTTTTATATATATATATAATGCATTCCTCTTGGAAGTATATATGGTTTCTCCTTAATTTTAAACTAGATTACTATGCATTTATATGCAATTTATATTTTTAATTATAATTTCACATTTATTTATTTTCTGCTGAAGCCTGGCAGTATGCATATGAAATCACTTTTAGAGATATTAGCAGTATGAGTAATAATGGCTAAATTATGACAGTATCACAGTATCACACAGTATCACAGTATGCTAGAGATTGGAAGGGACCTCAAAAGATCATCTAGTCCAATCCCCCTGCCGGAGCAGGAACACCTAGATAATGTTACACAGGAATGTGTCCAGGCGGGTTTTGAATATCTCCAGGGTAGGAGACTCCACAACCTCCCTGGGCAGCCTGTTCCAGTGTTCTGTCACCCTCACTGAGAAGAAGTTTCTTCTCAAGTTTAAGTGGATCCTCTTGTGTTCCAGTTTGTACCCATTACCCCTTGTCCTATCATTGTTTGCCACTGAGTAGAGCCTGGCTCCGTCCTCGTGACACTCCCCCTTTATATATTTATAGACACTTATAAGGTCACCCCTCAGTCTCCTCTTCTCCAAACTATAGAGACCCAGCTCCCTCAGTCTTTCCTCATAAGGGAGATGCTCCACTCCCCTAATCATCTTCGTTGCCCTGCGCTGGACTCTCTCCAGCAGCTCCCTGTCCTTCTTGAACTGAGGGGCCCAGAACTGGACACAATATTCCAGATGCGGTCTCACCAGGGCAGAGTAGAGGGGAAGGAGGACCTCTCTCGACCTACTAACCACCCCCCTTCTAATACACCCCAGGATGCCATTGGCCTTCTTGGCCACAAGGGCAGAGTGTTGGCTCATGGTCATCCTGTCGTCCACTAGGACCCCCAGGTCCCTCTCCCCTCCACTGCTCTCTAACAGGTCGTTCCCCAACCTATACTGGAACCTGGGGTTGTTCCTGCCCAGATGCAGGACTCTACACTTTCCCTTGTTATATTTCATCAAGTTATTCCCTGCCCAACTCTCCAGCCTGTCCAGGTCTCGCTGGATGGCAGCACAGCCTTCTGGCGTGTCAGCCACTCCTCCCAGCTTAGTGTCATCAGCAAACTTGCTGATAGTACACTCAATTCCCTCATCTAAATCATTGATGAATATATTAAATAATACTGGTCCCAGTACTGACCCTTGAGGCACTCCACTAGTTACAGGCCTGCAACTAGACTCCGCCCCATAGACTACAACTCTCTGGCTTCTCTCCTTCAGCCAGTTCACAGTCCACCTCACTACCTGATCATCCAGACCACACTTCCTCAATTTAGCTGTGAGGATGCTGTGGGAGACTGTGTCAAATGCTTTGCTGAAGTCAAGGTAGACCACATCCACCGCTCTGCCATCATCCATCCACCGTGTTATTTCCTCATAAAAGGCTAAGAGATTGGTCAAACATGATTTCCCCCTGGCGAAGCCATGTTGACTGCCCCTCATAACCCTCTTATCCTTGATATGCCTTAAGATGGCACCAAGGATAAGGTGTTCCATCACTTTCCCAGGGATGGAGGTGAGGCTGACCGGTCTATAGTTACCCGGGTCCTCCTTCTTGCCCTTTTTGAAGACTGGAGTGACATTTGCTTTCCTCCAGTCCTCAGGCACCTCTCCCGTTTCCCAAGACTTGGTAAAGATGATGGAGAGTGGTCTAGCAATGACTTCCGCCAGTTCCCTCAGCACCCGCGGGTGCATCCCATCTGGACCCATGGATTTATGGATGTCCAGATTGCTCAACCGGTCTCTAACCCATTCCTCATCGACTAAGGCAAACCGCTCCATCGACCTGACTTCATCTGAGGTCTCAGAGGTACAGGGCTCTTCAGGACTGCCTGCAGCAGAGTAGACAGAGACAAAGAAGGCATTCAGTAACTCTGCCATCTCTGTATCTTCTGTCACCAGGGCACCCATCCCGTTCATCAGTGGGCCTACATTGCCTCTGGTGTTAGTTTTATCTGCCATGTATTTGAAAAAGCTCTTTCTGCTGTCCTTGACCCCTCTCGCCAGGTTTAATTCTAAGGAGTCCTTAGTCATCCCAGCTGCCTTCCTACATCCTCTAGCAGCAGCCTTATATTCCTCCCAAGTGGCCAGCCCCTCCTTCCATGACCTGTAAACTCTCCTCTTCCACTTGAGCATACCCAGCAATTCCCTATTTAGCCACGCAGGTCTCCTGGCCCTCTTCCTTGACTTCCTACGTGTTGGGATGCTCCGATCTTGAGCTTGGAAAAAGCAATCCTTGAATGCCAGCCAACTATCTTGGGCCCCTTTACCTTCAAGCAGCCTTGCCCATGGGATTTCCCCCAGCAATTGCTTGAAAAGGCCAAAGTTTGCCCTGCTAAAGTCCAGGGTAGCAATTCTACTTGCTATTCTACTGGTCCTACCACACAAGATCCTGAACTCCACCATCTTGTGGTCGCTGCAACCACAGCAGTCCTCAACCCTTACTGCTTCGACCAGACCCTCCTTGTTAGTGAGGATGAGATCCAGCAGCGCTCCTCTCCTGGTCGGCTCATCCACCATTTGCAGGAGGAAGTTATCATCCATACACTGGAGGAACCTCCTGGACTGTGGCTGGGTTGCCGAGTGGTCCTTCCAGCAAACATCAGGGAAGTTAAAATCCCCCACGACGACCACAGCCTGTGACTGTGAGGCCGCTCTCAGCTGCCTGTAGAAGGCCTCATCAACTTCCTCACCCCGATCTGGTGGTCTGTAACAGACACCCACAACAGTATCGCCCCTGCCAGCCTGCCCCTTAATTCTCACCCACAGACTCTCAACTCGCTTGTCATCTGTCCCTGGACAGAACTCGGTGCATTGTAGTTGCTCCCGTACATAAAGAGCAACCCCACCACCCCTCCTGGCTGGCCTGTCTTTCCTGAAAAGGACATAGCCCTCCATGACTGTATTCCAGTCATGTGAGCTGTCCCACCACGTCTCTGTAATTGCCACCAGATCATAGTCTCCTGACTTAACACATAGGTTTCTAACTCCTCCTGCTTATTTCCCATGCTGCGCGCATTGCTGCACAGACATTCCAGGGAGCGAGCTGAGCGCACCGATTTCACCCTAGGATTACAGGAGGCCTCCCAGTCTTCATCAATTCTGGGAAAATACATTGCTATAAGGAATGCTACTCATTACCCGGGAGAAGTACCTTTCAGCTGTGTATTTCTTCCTGCTACTGTCTGCGCGCTGCAGGACTGTCACAGCAGCATTTCACTGTTTCCTAGAGGTAACAGGGCTGGAGATCAACTACTGCTTCATCACCACAGGGTGTCACTGCAGATAGCACTATAGAGGCCAAGCTCACATTAATGAACCATTCAAAAGCAAAACCAGAATCCTCCTGAATGAAGCAACCCCGTCACAGCTCTCAGGGGTTGGTTGCTGCCTGTCAGCTTGAGTGTTTATTACATCCTGGGACTTGCATCCTGAAGTACGTGAGAACATCGTGTTGCTGTCTCCCTGTCTCAGTGCGTATCAGAGTAAACCAGGATCAGCTTGTTTTGAGGCAAAGAGCATTGTCTCTGCTGTCCTAGACCTACCTAGAGAACACTTCCAACCATGCAGCATTCTTCCCTGCAGTTACCTGCCATACCACTGATAGTGCTGTGATGTGTAGTGAAAAAAAACCCCACAGCACCTCCACGAAACTTCTGCCATACCTGTGGTGACTGTCCTTAAGCAGAAGGATGGTGCGATAGCTTGCTTTGCTGTATTGTGAAAGGAGATTACTGGAAGCAGAAGAACTTGACTCTTAAATTTTGTTTTTATATCTTAAAGATCAAATTCTGAAGTTGGCATTTTCCTGGATAATCACAAAAAAAAAAGACCTGACTTTTCCACTCAGGTGAAATATGACTTATTCTTGTTGGACACCAAGACGTTCTGTCATGGAAAGGTCACATAATTAAAGCGCCTCGAAAGGAAACAAGGTGCACAGCTGTTGTTTTCCACCGTGTTTTTGTTTAGTGTTTGCAGGCAAGATTTGGCCTCAGATTCAATAGTTCACCGCTGCTGACCCTGGCGGTGCTCTGCCTCTTCCTGCTGTGCTCAAGACTAGAATGTTTCTGCCCAACTGAACATGGTGAGCATCACAGGGACTTACCTACTGAAATTCAATAGCATGGGGTAAGTAGAAGACCGACCTAGATGATTTGATAGGTCCTCCTGGCTTCAAATTATATACAGAAAGGGGCCTCACAAAGCTGTCTCACTACTTCTAAAGGAGGACCAGATAACAGGTTTTCCTGCATATGCATAAAGCTACAGTGTTACTGAGGGGTTTGAGAGTATCTGATGCAAGTATGTATCCATGGATGAAAAGCACTTCTATGGATAAAGAGTGGTACGATAGTGCTCCATGACCATTAAGAAAATACTGATTCCATTTATTTAACCACAAGACATTTAAAGAGAGCAGTGGAAACAACCAGCACTGTGCAATTTACACTCTTCTGTACAAAACCATGATTAATGCTAAACACTGACTTACAGGGGGATTTAAATTTGTAGGATCCTTCTTAAGAGAAACAGACATTTCCTCTTTCGCTCTCTGTCTACTTCTGGTACTAAGCAAGGAACATTTTGGGTTCCCTTTTATTCCATTCAGGTAAAAGCAGCTTCCCCAAACACAGAGCCCTCACCTCTGCATGATGCAATTCAAAAGGTTGGATAAAGGGAGATTTAACTCCTGTGTATAGGGCGGTTCTCTTGCAGAGCCCCTTCACCCTTCTTTGCCTCCTCATCCTCAACTGTTTCTCTCTGCTCTGCTCTCCCACTTTGCCTCTGCTGAGGCTGTGGGATTTCTGGGTGAGGGCTGACCTTCAGGGGATAGGGATGCTGCTGCTGGTGCTGCTGCTGCTGCAGGAGGTCCTGAGCCCAGATGTGCACTCAGAGACTCGCTTCCTCACCTGATGTCTGGCCCCATTGTCCAGACTGCTGGTAGACAAGTGACCCCATGTGTGTGGCCTTCTCCATTCAGCCTGCCTGTTATTAAGACCTCAGGAAGGCAATAAATAACCCCAAGTGAGCTGTGGTCTCTCTGCCTTTCAAGCTTGACATTGTAAGCAGACACAGGTGACCCAAGAGTCCATAATTCTTGGTTAACCTTTTCTTGCCCAGGATAGGGTCTATATAGGTTTACAAGATTACATCTATTATGATAAAAATGTCTCCTGAGATCTATGGAAGATAGGAAAAGCATCAGAAGCAGGAAACAGCTTTACTGAGCCTTCAGTGGCACACTACGAGCTGGTGCCACTTCTCTTGTGTTATGCTTAGTAGCTGGCACTTGTACTGAGCAAAAGTATCTAGAAGTGAAATGAAAACCAGACTCTTCCCCGTATTTCATGCCTGCAAACCTCCTAGGGGTTGTATGTGATGTATAAGCCTCACTGGCCAGCATGCTGCTGTAGCCGGGCGTCCTGGTTGCTCTGTATCTCTAAGGGCCGCTGCTGCACAGGGCTTAGTGGTGTGCAGGACTCCGGGTTCCTGTAGGCAAGCCCAAGGGGTGGCCCTGTCTTCCCTTTGTAAGTGATGGAAGAAGGAGTGGGGTTTGGTTGTGCTGAAACCAGTTAAAAAAATGACAAGTGGTTTAGCTGCCCAGAGTGTCAGGGTTTGTGATGACAGCAGGACAACAGCCACATACTGCTGAAACCCCCAGCAGCAGGGAGTGACAGGAGCCCTCTGAGCATCACCTATGCCCATGGTCCCAAGCCGGGTACTGCGAGGGCTGTATGCCCTGGGGCCAGGTGCAGGCTGGGTGAGCTGGGGAGACCCTGCTGTGGTCTATGGTGTGCAGGCTTGACCTGCTGAGGCTTCTTTTGATCAAATGCAGGCATTTTTTGATCATTTTTTCCCAAGGGTACTTCTGTGGGAGGGAGCAGGAAGGGCAGGGGATGCGAGAGGGGCAGCAGCGAGGTGGGAGACCCAAGAGGGAGGTGGCACCTTTGACTGCAGCCTTTCAATACCGCCCAGCAGCTCTGGAAACCTCTGGAGCAGAAGAGGCTTTGTAGCAGTGTGTCAGCTACTCTCTTTTAACTTGGAAGTTGACCTTAGGAATGTAATCAGAGAGCTGATTATAAATAGTTTGCACAGTTGTTGATGAGATTAAAATGTGCTGTGGCAGGCGGTTCAAAGCAGAGGGTTACTCCAGTGTGTGCCCGGGATGCTGCACCCTCATCATCTACGGCTGCACAGCAGGCCTGAAAAAGGGGAAGTGGCTCAACAAATGGTCCCGGGGCAGGGGGGGAAGAGGAAGCAGCCTGGCTTACAAAACTGGGGTGAGGGACAAGGGGAAACAGGACAGGGAGCAGAGAAAATTAACAAGGAGGGAGGACAGTCATGGTGAGGGAACCAGCAAAAGCCTAAAACTCAGCAGAATGCCCTGAATGGCAGAACTAAAAAGCGCCAGCTGAACCATCGGTGCTAATTCGTGTTCAGATGGCAGTGTGTGATGGAGCTTGGGAGAAAGAGAAGGAAAAGGAGGTGGGGGAAGAAGCGCAAGAGATGGGTGACCCAGGAGGTCAGGGCACCTGCTCTAGCCAAGAGCTATGGCAGCACCATGAGGTGGGCACAGAATGTCCCCAGGAACGGCTGTGGTTGTATCCTGTGGTACAGTGGTTGCATCAGCCACAAGTCTGGGCAGGAGCTGCTGCCAGACCTGTACTGCCTCAGTGAGTGGAGGAAAGCCACTGCCTCTTGAAAAGCCCCGAACTTCAAAACCTCAAAGACTTCACAAGTGATGGACAAGGAAGGAACGCGCAAGCAGGTCAAGTGGGGCAGGAAAAGGAGGCAAGGAGATGGTGCTGGGCAGTGTAAAAGGCAGCACTATCAACCTGCTGTGGGGCTTTCTGCAGTTGCTGTGAAGAGTTTGAAGGATAAAATGGAGAGGTGTCAGGAGCTGAGTAGGATGCTGCTTTAGAGTGTTATCCAAATGGGAGGGCAGCTGGGAAGGAAGCAGAGGAGTGCTTGTTGGACAGCAGGGCAAGGATGGCTTTGGCAGGCAGTGGGGGACCAGGAATGGCCTTGAAAGCCATTGAAAGACAAGCAGGCTGTGTCAGAAATCCGTATTTGGAAGAGAATGGTGAAGCAGCAGAAGATGCAAGAGGAACAGGGCGATGACCAGTGGAGGGCTAGCAAAGCCACTGGTACAGTCACCTCCAGGAAGCTGCTGTCCATGGGGAAAACCACCTGTGTAAGGCCCCAGAAGCGTAGTGGTGGTGGCCAAAACGTGGAGCTCTTGAGCGTGAATTGTAGCTGTGTATCCAGCCCTGGAAAGGCCAGGCCATGGGATACTTTGCAGGCGAATGTGTAGGTAAGGTGAGCTCTGCCAGCATCCCCAGTTGCCGAGGTGCTGAGGTCCCCCATGCTGGTCCCTGCCAGCTCATGGTGCAGGCAGATCTACAGACAGGTATTACTGAGAACAGATGGACCTGGAAGCTGCAGGTTTCTTTCTGCCCTGCCTCTGAGGGTCACACGGATTTTAGTTTGACAGAAGAACAGTGGTAGAGCAGGGAGTGGATCCATCAGTCAGCAGCACAGGAAGTGGAGTCAGGTTAGTGTTTGTGGATGAAGTAATCCCCAAGAAGTGTGTCAGAATGAGAGGAAGAGACCAGTGTGAAGCATCCCCCATTCACTGCTGAAAGCTGGAGGATTTGGGAGAGAAAATGCTCGTCTGTGTAATTAATAGATGGCAGAATTTTGATGACAGAAGCATCAAAAACAATGCTCTGAAGGATTCAGAGGACTGCTCTCAGAGATGCTACAAAGCACATTATTTTCTTTCACTTACTTTAAACAAAGTAGTAATTACCAGCCTTTTCCTGGTGACTGAAACATATAGAGCAACTGAGTATCTTATTGCTGATACTTGAATTCATGCACAACATAACAGCAGCAACTTTCACAGATGCCAAGCTCTATAAACCGATTTAAATCAACATAATATTCCCATTGATCCAGTCTTCTCAAGCTCTGGCTGGTGCTGTGCCCCTATGGCTGGACTTCAGCATCCCTTGCTGAGAATTTTTAAGGCTCAGCATTACCAGATTGTAAAAGCAATCCATAACCTGAAGGAGACATATTTTTCCTTCCCAAGGTCTGAGCAGAGTGAGAAAATGAATGCTCTTCACTGACATAAAGCAAGGCAATAGAGCTACTAAAAATAATGCTTCTATGAACAGTGAAACGTCAGTCATCGAATTTCCTGTGGCTTTATGCTTCCTGTTTATGTTCCTTTCATGCCACGTGTACAAAGGGTGAGCTCTCCAGGGCTTTCTGGGTGCTTTGTACAGTCCTGGCCTCCCAGCACTGCAGCTCCTCTGCACTTCTCTTCCAGGCAGCAGAGGTGAGGGCCAGGGAGAAGGGGCATTGACAAAACGCAGCCTCTTTTCTTTAGGAAAGCTGGCTGAAAGCAACAAAAGCAAAATCAAAACCCTCACGAGAACAACTGACTCCTGTGCACATGCTACTTCTCTGGGGAAGAGGGACAGTGACAGCTGCTATGGGTGATTTGTTCTTGCACTGATTATCAAGTGGGGCTCCAGCACCCAGAGATTGATGTGGTGTTGGAACCTGCGCACAGTGAAACAGAGTGAAAGCAGTGCAAAGAGAGCATGACCTTCTAGGAGTCATTCGTTTTATTGCCGGAGGTGATTTGAAAATAAAACCCACCCTAAATTTCACAGGGTTGATAATAACCCCAGTAAACCACCACCTTTCTTTTGCTATCTAGCATCTACATTACAAGCACGAAGCATTGGGGAGCTTCATGGGGAGCCAATTTTCCCAGTGGCCTTACTCAGGGTTAAAAAAGCCATATTGCTTATAATCAGATGTGCAGCTGAATCATGATAATAGGGGAATAAAACCACTTTAGTATCAAGCTTAAGCTGAGAAAACAAGATTGCAGCATAGCTGTAGATGTAGATGTTGGCACTGAGTGAGAAGGCAGTCCTGTGCAAGGGCCCTGCAAAAGATCCAAGTAAAACGTCACAAACCTCTGGAATACCAAGGTATGAGTTGAAAAAGTGTGAAAATAGAGAGGCAAGCCTCCCCTCTCTGAGGCGTTCTGGCTGTGTCCTGATCTCCGCGTAACTGCAGGAGATAAGGTGCCTGCAGTGGAGTCCACCATTTACCTCCTTTCTAGAACAGAGGATCGTTTGTTTTGCCATCTTGCAAAATACCTCAATCCCTGATTGCGGGCACAAGTCAAAAGCCCTGCAGATGCTACCCATTTCCAGGCTACGTTTACTCCACGTCTTGAAGCCATCCAACAGACAGTAGCACGGCCACAACAAAACTCAACCCACTGAGATCCCACGGGGAATTTGATTGGGAAATGGGAAAAATGAAACTCGGATCTAATGAGACTGAAGTGAGATGAAGGGGTAAAAAACCATCAAGGAGAATTTATCCCTGGGTTTTCAGTGCTGTTTTAAGGCACAGGCAGCCCTGCTAACCTCACCAGCATTGTGACGGGCAGTGAGGTCTCACCCGCGTGCCCCACCTTAGCCAGAGTTCCTGGCAGTGCACTGGGGCATGCAACATTCTGAGGGTTTAATTTCCAGGCAGGATTAGCTGGCTTCGGCGTGCCAAAATTAAGACAGGCATGTTGGGTCAGGGCTGCACCTCTGCTGTTCCCAGTTTACCATACACACGGAACAACAGAGATGGCCTGTGGACAGGAGCCTTGCGATGATGAACACTCCACGAACCCTCCAAACCCTGTGGCTTTTGTCTTTCAGGCATTTCCTTAGGTTAGTAAAATAACCATCAGCTTTGTCTGCAAGCAACAGCATCTGAGTTCTGGTGGGTGGTGGGAGATGAGATGAGGAGCAACCTCGCAGGGCTGAGCTTTTAGAGAGGCCATGTCTTTCACCAGCACCGCTAATAAAGTGGGAGAAAAGGGCATTTTGAGCAACCTGTCTTCTTTTGCCTTTCTCAGTGCCCTCAGCGCATCAGGAATTCCACAACGCAGAGCCTGTGACTTCAGGAGAAAAACAATAGTGCATCCTGATCTTCTTTTTTTTTCATTGATATTCTGGTTTAGACATTCTGTCAGGTCAAGGGACAGAAGAGGAACAGTGAAGTTGAAGTGCTTGACATGAGTGATCAGATGGGACAATTATCTCATCTTCTCAGAGCTACCTTCAGTGTTTGCTCCCTTTTGCACATGAAACCATATAATGCAGCAGCATTTAGCTTTGGCCAAAGGGGAGAAGCCGTTCAGCGAGACAGGTTCTGACTTCCTGCTTGGAAAAGTGAGAGAAATGTTGCTGACGAGTGAGACAAAAAAAATCTCACCACTCTGGACAACGGGCCATGGACGAGCACCTGCAGCCAAGCAAGTATTGGCAGATGGGCTGAAATGTTCTTTTCAAGGAACAAGATTCCCCCGATTGGGAAAAGAAGGGAGATAATGTGAAGCAAACTTTAAATATACAGCCAGAAGAAAGAGGGAAGCCTGTGCAAACACCACCAGCAGAGCTGCTAACAGCTTTTGTGTGTATGTTCTCTGCAAATGTTCCACAAATTATTTACAACTGGTTTATGTGCATTAAGCATTGGCTTGCCAAACAGTGAAACATTACGCTTTATTTGAAGCTGACTGAGAACTGTTAACACCTGCTTATCAGGCTTTTATGTATCTAGCCCAAGGTGTAATTTATAAGGCTTTCCCACACAGAGAACTCTTGACTTTTCAGCCAGATCCACTCCACAAGTGAAATGGTGGTGCGGGAGGAAAAGAAATGCAGTGAAATTACATATAATTGCTTTGTCTCCACCTCTATTATACAGTGAGCAGGTGAGTCAGCATTCCCATAGAACTGCTTTACTGGGTAAGGAGGAGCTCTGCCTCGGCCTGACAGCTGTCTGCCCTTGCCTCTGCTTTTGGTATCTGCATACTCGAACTTCCCTGCAGGGCTGCTTGCTGCTTATCAGCGCCATAACATGCATACCTGTGGAGTACTCCTTTCTGCTTTCATTAGAAGGAGATATTTCATCTCATGATTTCATCTCATCCCACATGTAATTGTTTAAAGCAAGGTGCAAATGGGCAAATAGTAACCACAAGTATCTGAGTTGTGTTTTTCAAAACAGTTCCACTAATTTAATGTACAACTGAGTCCAGCTGGGTTCATGGGTCTAGGTGTCTTGCCATGTCTTACAGAGCTGAGGAAGCAAGCCTTATCCCAGCTTTAAGTCGCCTAAATAGCTGGTTCTGGTTGTTGTTTATTTCCTTGAGATGCAGAAAACACAAATACAAACAAACTGAGCTACTGGAGAGCTGCTGTAAGGAGCACTATTATTTCTTCTAGCACTGAATAAAAGCAGAGCTCCTGAGAAATGGAGACATGTTTGTGCCAGACACTGTGTAAGACTGAGTAAGACGAGACAGCTTATCTCAGGGATCTTGTCGTCCACACAGACGTACAACACACAGTCTGAGAGAGTAAGAGTAGTGGGGAAACCTCGCAGAGGGCAGGTGAGGCTGGGAAGGTAACTTGCATTTCCTAAGCCTGAGCTGCACTGACTCCACCAGCCTACATCCAGAGACCATCCCTCTGAAGATCAACGTTGATTAATCTCCTGATTGTTTTCTCATTTGGGCATTTTAGCTCTGCCCTGCATGGCAATGGTTTTTTATTTGTCTGCTTCTCTCTACTCTGCGCTTGGGAAGTCAGCAAGTAGAATGCATTGTGAGCCCTGCCTCTGCACTGCATGGCGCTAATTAAAGAAGCCATTCAAAATAAAGCTCCTACTCATATTCTCTATTAATAGCCAACAGCTTTCCTCCTCCCTCCCCTCCCACACCTCTTTCTTTTAAAGCCACCCTGTCCAGGGGTTTGAGATCCCTTGTACTCAAATACCAACTCATCATATTTGCAGTGGCATTCCCCAAAGGCAGCTTCCTGGGAAACATGCCCCATTGATACCCTGGCAACCCCATCAAGACCTTAGTAGCAATAGCAAATTCTGAGAATCGATGACTTAAAAGTGATGTTGGCTTTCACTATGACATGACAGGTTTCTTGTTCAGCCCTGATGCTCCCTCTGAAAGAGCCTCTCCTTGGTTACATGGGCTTAGCAAACCTGAGAGCAGAGCAACGGCCAGAGCGACAGAGATGACTTGTCAAGAGAGAAGTGCAGTGAGATGGGTTGCAGGAGACATGAATCATGGGTGAACTGCGCTCCAGAAACAGCTCAGCAGGGCCAGCTGCTGCCTTTCAGAACATGAACTTGCTGGACTCAATGGACTAGCACCAAAGGGCCAACAGAGCAGCTCAGCTTCACTTACTTCAGTGTATTCAGAAGAAGCTGCATCTGCTCCTGCTTTGGGAGGATGGAGTTGGGTGTACAGAGGCTATGGAGAAGCTCCCTACAGATTGGTGCTGCCAGCCTGAATGCAGTCAGGTAGTCAGCAGATGGGGTTCGTTATCCAAAAACTACCTTTCTGTTAATAATTGAGAACCAAAATGATGGTACAGTCAGCTCCACAAAAAGACAGGATAAAGCCCCACAACAAGAGAAAAATTCATAAATATTGTTAAACTCTTCAAAAACATCATTAAACTTTAAAAAATAAGCTGCATGGATTATTTACCTTCTGGAAGTTAAAGGATTCCCAGTTTCAAGTTTTTCTCACAAAAATTCAGGCCAGGCCAGAACAGTGACTCTTCTGTGAAGGAAAGGCAGGATGCTAATGGAAACAACTGATTCCAGTAGCTGGACCCCGAAGGAAGGGGATTTAGAAAGTTGCAAACTTTGGCAATTCTGCAGAGAAAAAGCTGTGAATATTTGATGCTTATGGGTTAAATTTTCTGATGTTAAAGCTTCCAGGTCTTACTGAAAGAGCAAAGCCACTCGAGGTAAAAGTCTCATTTTGGAGCGAATGAGTCACCGCTGAAAGTTAAGTTTAGAAAAGTAAAGCTGCCCACTCCCTTTACCTTTCAGCATCAAAAAAAGATAATCGCAACAGAAGATTTAACTTCTGGTATATATATCCTGTGAACTTGTAATGCTAGAAGGCCTAGTAGGAAATGCCTTTGTTAATGCCTTGAATATGCCCCATAGAGATATTTGAACATGCCTGTTGAGATTTGCTGAAGGCAATGAGAAGAAATGGCAAGAGCAAGGTACAGATTCTGCTCAATGGTTTGGCTAGTCTTTCTCAAGGAAGCCAACTGTGTTTTATTTGACCAAAACCAATTAGTGTCATTCACGGCATTGCCACTTTGTGACTAAACAGTCCTCTGAGCATGATATTAAATTATTAATACGGCTTTAAGCATTTTTCCCCCCACAATATTTGCTGATACATAAACTACAGTCTTTTTCACAGCTGGCTTATTCTGTAAATAAATTAAAAGCACATACTAGAAATGGCAACAGCACTGTAAAAGCCAGCCCCAGCTGCTCTTCCCATTGCTCGGAAGGAGGTTTTGGAGCAGCACCAAGCACTTCCCCTGGTCCTGAGCCATTTGCAGGCATTCCCAGTCAGGCCTTTTTTCATGCTTAGGACAAGGGCATCATCTGAACAGCTTCTATCCCCTAGAAATTTGTGGCTTAGGGGGCTGCTTGAGGCAGAGTTGGTGTCCTTGCCTTTAACCCCCATGGTTTTTTTCTTTTATTCTGTGAATGCATATGGGTGCTTTTATGGATCCCCTGTGAACTTTTGGCACCTCAAAGCAGGATGTCCTACTGTTTAACTATCTGCTAAATGAAAATCCACCTCCTTCTGTTTGCTTTATTTCTGCCATCTGCTAGTTTCACTTGATGCTTTCTAGTTCTTACATTAGAAAAGAAAAAAAAATAATTCAACCCTACTCTTCTCTACTTCACGATTGTATGTTCCCTCTTATCTGTTTTCTGTTGGTTATCCCTGCTCCATCCAAAATAATCCTGATCACTTGAATCCTTGAAGCACTCTACACTAACATTAAGGTCTCTCCATATTTTTAATTATCTTTGTTGCTCTTGTCTGTATCTTTTTCATTTCTGCCACATTTGAGCCAGAGCTGCTGGAGGCAGGCACTCTGCAGCCCTCCCATGTTCTCCATTGCACTCTGTCCTGGCAGGGCCCACAAGCTTTGTGACAGCACATGAGCACCAAACCAATCCTTCCATGGAGTTGTTATAACTACAAGGTATTATTTCTGAATGGGAACAAGCTGGTTAGAGATTTCTCGCTTTCAATCACTTTACTGCTCTCTAATCACACCTGCCATAGTAACTATCTCCACCCTGGTCACAGACTCATTGATACCATCTTAATACTTACTGTTCTCCTAGTTAGACTTAGGTGTATGAAAATTTGGCTTTAGTTGCTGGAGTTAGCTGATCCGACTTCTGGCATGGAGTCTATGGCCCCTTTCCCTCCAGCCACAGCCAGCCTAGTCTGACCCTCCTGTACAAGCCATGTCCTGTCACTACCATGTCCTGCTGATTACCTTCTCTCACAACACATCTATTTAGTCAATGTGCCAGTCCAAAGCCAGGAGTTCCGGGTCCTTCATCCTCATTCCACTGTGGCTTCATGGAAATCAGTCCTTCTTCTCTACTATTCTGGACATATCTGGGAGTATCTGCCACGTGAACATGACCCTTCCTTGCTGTTCCTTTGCAGCTGCTCTGGGGACCTGTGTTCCTCTCCACTGGTGTGGACCTCTCTGTCCTCCTGTGTTTCTGGAGAAGTTTTGGAGGTGCCTGATTTTACTGTCCTGTCTAGTACCCTACATCTTGCTTCCAAAACCTCTGCCCTTTATTACTTCACTGGTGCACTTGGGGACCATAAATACCTTCTAGGCCCCAGCATTTTTTGGAAGGTGGTGGGTTCCTGACATCTGTGACTCCTTTCCAGTATAAATCATTCTGTGATTGTGCTCTCCTCAGTGCAAGAAGAGCACCCTCTGGAACAGGAAGACTCATCAGCCGCAGGGGTGGACTCCCCACCACGTCACTAGCTTGGTGTCCTCTGCATGTTCAGGGCTGCCGTCTCAGAGGGTCCTCAGCACCCAGCACCTGCGGAACAGCTCCCTCTCTATTTGCCATCCCACTGGAGAGCAAACTGCTCCTTACCCATTTGCCTGCACAACCCCTTGTGTGCCAGCATTCTTCCTACTGCTGATGCCTGTGCTTCATGTATCCACACATGTACCTGTACTGCTTCTTTACTTGAATAGATGTATGTATGTATGTACATACTTATATATATAGCATGTGAGAGAAGTGTACACCTCTCCCCCCCCCCCCCCCCAGTCTTCTGTAATGACTACATTTCATATCTTTCTCAACTCCCCAGTGCTTGGGGCCTTTCTTTCATCAGCTATGAGTAAGGTTAGGCATGATGTATTGCAGCCTCTCCTCAGTTGATTTGATATGCTGTTGTTTGCAGAATACTCTTGGTCTCTACATAGACTCCATGACCAATAGCAGTTTGCAAAATCTGTTGAAATCCAAGAGGTATCTCTTGAAAGAATCCAGCTGCTTGAGACTCGCCGAGTTCAAAGGACCTGATCTAAAATTGTACTCCTTGCAGGACTGTCACATAGTCCTTTTCTAAAGGCAATGGCAGTCCCAGCACACGTATGTGCCAGTCTGAGACCACGGCTCCCACCTCAGCAGGGGGGGAAGACTCAAGGAGTGATGCGGTTAGTGCCTGGGGAGCTGAGCTGCCGGGATTCTCCGAGGTCTCCGGGAAAGCCTGCTCTGGGCCACGGGCTTGTGCACCCCAAGATAAAGCCTGCTCACTCCCCGCTGCCCGGAGCCATCCCAGTCTGAATGGGACGTGGGGCTGGGGCTGACATCCCTCCTCACCACCCGGCAGCAGCCCCGGGCTTGTTTAGAGCTGGCCATGGGAGTTATTTCAGTCACAAGTCAGGCTATGAATAGAGTCCAAGATTTCCACACGCAAGCCAGACCGTGGATTAAAAATACTTAAAGATGCTGTAGGAGCCGACGCAGCAGCACCCGAGAACCTTTAGCACCGAAATCACCCACCGCCGAAACGGGGCTCCCCGGGACCGAGGGGGCGCGGGGAGGAAGGGGATAACAGGGATAACCGGCTGGGGGGAGCGCTGTCCCTTGCCTTGCCGTGCCGTGCCGCGGCGGTGACGGGCGCAGCGCGCTTCCGCGCCCGCCGCCGCAGCCCTGCCCCCGCCGCCTGCGCGGCCGGCCCGGCCCGGCGGAGAGGCGGGGGGATTTCCAAGCGCCGGCGGCCTCGCCGCTTCCTCTCGTTGTTTTGCTTTCGGTCTGCCCCGCTCTCCGCCCGGGCGGAGGCAGTTAACTTTTAGTTTTGCTCCCGCGATTGCTCAGCGCCTGTTTTCATTTCCATTTCGCGTCCCCTGGCAACGGCGGTAACCTTGAGGAATTATATAAGGGCCGCGAAAACGGGCCGGCAAGGTAATTTTTAATTGGTTTATGTGTTTCTTTTTTGTGTTTGATTTTTCATCTCGTCCCTGTTCTTGTTCCGGTTCGCATCGCCGCTGTTTTCGCGTGCGGGGCTCCCGGGCAGATGCGCATCGGTTTAAAAACAAAAGGTCGGGCTGCAGCGCCTGCGGCCGAGTCGGGTTCCGCCGCTGCCTGTGGGAAGGGGCGGCGGGGAGCAGATAGCGGGGAGCAGGAGGGCGGCCGGTTTCGGCGCAGATGGAGCGGAGTCCCCGCCATCCCCGGGTCGGGAGCTCCGGCCGCAGACAAAGGCGGGGGCGCTGGATCTGGAGGGCCAGGGCGCGGCGCGGGCCGGGCCGGGGACCCCGGCACTTGTTGCGGGCGCGGTGGCTGCCGGTCTCCCCGGTAAGGAGCAGGGGGAGCAGCGGCGGCGCGGCGGGGCTGCGGGCGGGGGTCGTGCTGTGAGGGGGGGGGGGGGGTCGCTGCCCCCGCGGGTGCTCGGGGCCGGTGGGGGGGCGGTGCCTCGGCGAGCCCTTCCCCGTCCCGCGGACGGCCCGTTACACAAGAGGCGGGCGGGGCCTCCGCTTCTCCCCGTCCCGTCTCTAGCGGGTTAGGGCCCCCGATGGCTGCTGAAGTGCCCGGAGGCGGCGGGGGGGCTGCCCCGGTGAGCGGACGGCAGCGGAGGGAGGTTGGCACAAGATGGAGCGGGGCCTGAGGAGCGGTCGGGCCGCCGCGGGTGGGCTGTGTGGGAGCGGCGGAAGGAGGAAGTCCTGCGGAACGCTGCACAGGGCAGGCTGATGGGCGGTGGTGCTTCCTCGCTCCTGTGCAGCAGGCCTTTCCGCCTCTGCGTCTGCATCGGAAAGTAAACACGCCTTTAGAAAGCGAGCGTTGCTGTCCGCCGCCCCGTGTGGTCGCGGTGACTCCAGCCTTTGCAAGTGCCTCCTTCAGAGCCTTGAGCCAGGCTCTTCATTCTGCTTTCTGCAGGAATAGCCTCTTTTTTTTTGTGGGTACAGGCTCCTTGCGTGGCTGTCCTACTCCACGCCAGCAGCCGGAGGGCCCAACCCTGGACTTCTTTCCCCGGAGGACGTTCATGAACAGGGGTTTCGTTGTGTGTACTACGGAGGGTCAAATTCCAAGCATCTCGCAACGCATCTCACAATGTCTGGGGGGCAAAGCTGCGAGTGCTTGAAGGATTTGATTCCTCGGCTCAGGTTCCCAGAGATACGGGTCTTTAATTGCGATTTAGATTAGTGTGAGCACCAGACTGCAGAGTGTTTGAAGCTTATTTGTTATTTAGACACAGAGCTCAGATAAAGGAATTTCAGTATGCAGAACTTTGCTCCCGGTTACTGTATGGTTATAATTTATAGCCCAGCTCACCATGCTAAGATCTTGCAGACGGTTGAACGTAGGAGCAGTTGTAAACTACAGCCTGCTTTTCTGGAGATGAAATACAGCATGTTTAAGTTGATAGTTACTGACGTCTGAATGGTTTGCAGATAGTAACCTTTGCAGAATGCCTGAGTTAGCACCACAAAAAGAGAGTTGAGTGGAGCAGCAACATTTAAATTCACCCTAATATGGAAACAAAAATGACAAAATTATAAAAGCAGCAGAACTGATCTGCAAGGCAGATGGCTCCTGTTTGAATCTCAGTCTTTCCGTGCCACCAGCCCCTTTGGCGATATTAGTGTCCTTCTCTAGCCCCTGTTGATAATGTCCCATAGGGGACTTCCTACACCTGCTCCTTGCATGCAGCGGCTCCTTTTCACTTGTAAATGGTGGTGGGAGGTCTGAGTAACTCCTTTGACATGGTATCACTTTGTTGCGGTCATATGCCACACTGAAGTTCTTCAGCTGGGTGCAGGCATGGGGAGGTGTCAATCTACTGACCCTGGTGTTACCCCTCTGAGGTTGGGAGTCCCAGCTGTCAGCAGAGGTGGGTAGAGGTTAGCCTTTAGATTTGACACATATCTTTGCAGTGCCACCTGGTTACTTGCTTACTACAAAGTGACAGATTTCAGAAGATGTCAAGTCAGCCTCTTGAGCTGTTCATCACAGACCATGTTACATGGAAAAGGGTAGCCAAGAGGTATGAGAGATAACATACATGCTGTTAGGAAGGGGGGTTAAAGACTGTAGTCTCTGATGAGTGGAGGTCTTTTATGTACGGGACCAGGTGGAGTTAGGAAGGGACAGAGTCTTAATGCACAGTTGAGAAAATGTTGCAGAAAAAAAGGAGCTAAGATTCAAGAGGAGATGGAAATATTTTTTGAATAGGAAGAGGGAAGAGTACACATTAGAACAGGCTTTACATAATTTTTTTTTTCATTAAGCATTAAAGCATCACACAGCCAGGATATGTACACCTTAAATTAAAACATATATTTATATATACTATGTATATATTATTACAAGTTTAAAAACCAAATAGTAGAGAAAAGCTGACAGGTGAAGAACGTAAAGTTTGCCGTGACACATTCTCTCTCAATAAATGGTGTTCAACATGTTTAACTTGTGTTAAACATCACCATGATGTAATACATGGAGTATTAGAAATTTTGCAGAAGCTCAGATATTGTAGAAACAGACTACAGATGACAGAGAGAGGACAGAGTGGCTTGCACTTGCATGGAGTGAGGTACTTTTTGTTCAAGAGGAAGTAACTGTTTAGGGAAGTAGCACAGGATCTCATAAATTAATGTTCAAGGCCTGTATAGGAGGAGCAGAGATTAGGGCCTATAGGACTGTTTGCCCAACCAAGATGCTGACAGCTATTGTCATACATTAAGGGGGAGTAGAGAAACTGAAAAAGTGGGAAATATGATGGTAAAGGGAGGCTTCCCATGGTAGGTGACCCTACCTAGATTATGTCATGCTCCAACATGGAATTTCCCAAGGTACTAACTTTTTAGATGCCATAAAAACTTAGTTCCTAGGTGTAGCTTGTAAGCTGCTACTTTGTGGGTAGCAACTCCAGACAAGGTCCTGGCCAGCAAGAATTAAGTTCAGAATTTTACATTAGAAATGCCAGCCAGCTATGGTGTGACAGTGATCATAATGTGCTTAGACTCGGTGTTGCTTTGGGGGCAAGGGTGGTTGTGGCAGCATTTAATTTTCTGAAGTAAATGTTCATAAAGTGAACTAAAAAAAAGAAATAAAACGGGGAGAGGCAGCCAAAAGTGTAAAGGACTTGCAGGTGGCATGTAATTCTTCAAAATTGTAGTAAAACTTCACAGCAATTGCATGGCATCTGTCAGAAATACCAAAAAAGCTGAGCAGGCTGACAAGCAAAATAAAGGAGTTCAGTAGAAGTAAAAAGACATCTTTCAGAAGTTTAAGCTCCAAATGGGAAAGGTGGAAAAGAACATGAAATCTGTGTTAGATGCAATGAGGTAGGCCAAAAAGAGTCTTGGAACAAGTTGCTAAAGGAATGAAAACAATTAGTAAATACTCTTTGAAATGCATCAAAAGCAGGAAGCCTGCTGATATGTGATCCATGCGTACGTGGAGTGCCCAAGGAAGATAAAGTCTTAGCAGAGGAGAGAAACAAATTTTTGGCCATTGCTTCACTGAGGAAGAGTTAAAGGAGATTCCTTTGCAGGAGGCTTTTTCCTGTAAAGGGTGAGCCTTCTGGAGCATTTCTCTGGGACTGAAGTGTCTGTAAGAGAGGGCATCAGAACGAACCATTCAGAAGGATGAAGTAGATGGCAGGTGTTACTTGTTGAACAGTTTTGAAGGAACTTAAAATGCAAAATTGCCGATACTTTGCCTGTTGTGTGTAACTTGTTGCGTAGGCTTGTCTTGGTGCTCTGGGAACCTTGAAAGTGACGAATGAGCTGTCAGGCTTTCAAGGTTCCCAGAGAGGCTGAGAACTCCAGGGTGGTCATTTTTGTTTGCTTGTTTGTTTGCCAGGGATTAGTAAATGGGATTAGTGAATACAGGTATAAACATAATGCATTGACGTAGACTAGACCTGACTTTTGTTGGGTGTGTTGGGTGTCTTCTGGAGTTCTCTAAAGGCATTGCTGAGCTGTTGTTGGGGTCTGTTTGATACAGTCCTTCTTAGAGCAGGGCCAGTTTCAAAGCGGGATCAGATTGGTCTGGGTGGTATGGTTATGGTCAGTTTGCTCAATGCTAGTTGCCCCCTCCAAAGTCTGCCCAGGGTCTGTGCCTTCAATGGATGGAGGAAGGGTCAGGTGGTTATGTGACACGTTTGTGTTGGTTGTATTAACTCATTAGGAGAATAAAAATCCTGAAAGTGGAACCACAAAGACTGCGGAAGGATCTCATATTGAAAGTCCAGATGTGAGTTTACAGGTGAAATTCAGCACGTCAATGTAAGTGTAACACGCACGGAAGGGAATGCAGATCTTCACTTTCTGTACATAAGGGCTTTTTACTCAGGAAGAGATCATACTACACAGATAATCCACAGATAAGGTCTGTGCTCAGGAGTGGCTGAGAAGGGAGAGGGCAGGCTAGGAGTTATTACGAAAGAGTGAAAAAAACAAATAGAAAACACTGTCATACCACTATAAATCCATGTTGCTCCCCTCTCTTGAATAGGGTTGACAATTTTTGTTCCCCATTATAAACAGGTTGTAATGAAATTTGATGAGCTACAGAGAAGGACATCAAAGATGATCAAGGATAAGAAAGAGCTTTTGTAAAAGAGTAAGTAGCTTGGAAAAGAAATGCCTGAAGAGAATGTGGGGATGTTCTTTAAAATCACTAGTGTCATGAAGAAAGTGAATAGGTTATAGAACAGATAAGATAAACACGGCCCAAGTAAAACAATTGGGAGGCAGCTTCAAAAAACAGGAGGTGTTTGTCCTGCAATATATAAATTGCAGTGTTCATGGGCACTGCCTGTGTGTTGGGAGTTTATGTGGGTTCACGAATGATTAGGCGGTCTGTGGGAGAAAAACTTGCTGTGCAGCTTAGCAGTCAGAACAGTTCAGTATCAAGTTTTGGGCACTGACTGCTCACAAAGAATTACTGCAGATGCTGATTAAGAATTATTGCTAAAAACTGCAAACAAACCTCCACTGAGAAGCGTAGGCCGCGGTCCGTTTGCAGATAACATTGAGAAATTGGACTGGGAATTGCCCTGTGTTATGTGAATCTTGTGGCATAAGATCTTACGAAACTTGCAGCAAAAAAAACGTTTCTATGACGATCCTGTTTAATCTGTGCTTGTTATCCTTGGACTTATTAACCTGACACAATTTACGGTCAGGTTAAGTGTATCCTGTATGCATGGGAGTGCATGGGAGTGGTACCCCAGCAAGATTTCTCTGATATTTGCAGGATTAGAACCTCTATTTATATTTTGTGGATCTTACATTGAAAGTCACGGTCCATTTGTAGGTAAAGAAATAAAACTAATCACATGTAACTCTTACTTATCTCTGCGACTAGTTTGTAAAGATTGCCCTTTTGAAATTCTATTCTTCAAAGGCCTACCATGACTGTGATATTGAGGGCATAAACCATAAGGTAGTGTTTACAGAAATTTTATTGTAGCTTATGGTGCTATAAACTGTGATTAGTGTAAAACATTTTCTGATTTGTCCTTTCAAATCACAAGTGCAAAAGCAAACCAAGAAATAAGCCAAATGGTACAGTGAATGAGAGGAAGAGGTTTATTAAGTTGCATATTCCTCATGTATGAATAACATTATGGAAAAAATCATTCAGTGTCATTAAATAATCCCCCCCCCCCCCTTTTTTTTTAGAAATTTTGTTGGGACTATATGAAGGCTCTTCCTTGTATTTACTATGTGGGAACTCTTAAGATTGGAATAGATTAGTCAGTAAGAAAAACTGGAATTGGCAATTAACAGTTATTAACAGTGAAAGGGAATGCATGTTAACAGTTAAGAATTTAATGTCTGCATGTATGTGTATATATATGCACAAATGCATAGGTACATATATATAAAAATCAGATGTGTATAGCATAAATAAAATATTGTACAGCACACATTTATTATTGACAAAGGGTAAAACAGTTTTAAAACTTGCTCTTCCAATTAGCACTGGATAGGTTTTCAATTTCTTGGGAGTTGATTAAAAGATTACTGCTTTTTGAATAAGCTAGGGAGGAAAGAAAGAAGTGGTAAGCAGTAAAATAATGTTTGGTTTCTCAGTGTGTAATATACTGCAAGTCTGGCTTTGTGTGTATTGGAAATCTTCTGACCCCTTTGTTTACTTGGGGGCAGATTGCAAAAAATGTACAGCAGTTTTTAGGACAAGGCAGACGTTTTATCTTGTTGCAACTTGGACACAGGCGTCCAGGAGCAAATCCGGTGCATGTGGCGTGTTTCACCCAAGGTGCAGAACTAAATCCTAACTTCAGATTATTTTAACGTTCAGTTGCTGTTGCTGGTTGTTGGCTTTTGAGATGAGCTTGGAATAATAATAATGATTTCCATATTCTGTGCCCTTAAAGAGTAGAGCGTGTTCTGGTTTGGTAGTTTTTCAGCTAAGCTTTACAAGCTTGGTTTGTAGGTCCCAACAGATCTGATGTTAGGAATGGAGTTAAGGTGTGACAAAACAGGAAGTGTCAGTTTTAAACAGTGCATGTTGTCTAACCATTTTCCCTTTTGCTGTAAAATTATTTTAAGTACTTTTAAAGACTTACATGGTTAACATTGATATAGTACAGAAGAAAGGAAGGATTGTGTATAGGTTTTGTTTTAAAAAGTGTGAAGTGTGGTTAAGTTCTGCTTTTTGATGTGACTTGAAGAGCTTGGTGAGTGTACAGAAGACAAAGTATACTGTAATACTCCTATTGATACTGGACATTGCTTGACACAATTAATGTGCAGCATTACAGGCAACCCTGTATTCAAGAATTAAGGCAGCAGTAAGTTCTTTATGTGCATTTAATGCATGTATATAACATGCATTTGGTGCATGATGTGGGCTTTTGTGCGTTTGGTGAACTGACTGCTCTTCTAAGGGTTTTTGTTGAATCATGTAAATATACTTCATATGCAACTGAGAGTTGAATCCAGTGGAAAATACTGAACTACTGAATTTAATTGCATGTGGCATATAAATCTGTAAAATCAAAATCAGTCATTCCCCACCCCCAAATGCATTCCAGAATTGTGACAGCATCTTAAAAAGTTTACCTAAAATACAAATAATTGCACAGTAAGAAAAAAGGCAGGATAGGAGCGTCATGGTTTTAAATTACTCAAAGCTTTCCTGCAGGATCTGAAATCCCAGTAGCATTACATGAAAAAGATGAAAGCAAAACTTGAGGATAAAATTGAAACCAAATATAAACAAAAGTGAAACCGACTCCATTGGTTTTCATTTCCCAGTTGGCAAAAAAGAAAGAATAAACACAGAGCAAAGGCATATGAAAGCTGAACTTGAAAAATTATTTCAGTTTTATTATTTATTTCATCTGTCATTAAATTTGACTTCAGCATGACAACGTTCCTTTAGCAGACTACACAGGAGGAGCAGGGGTTGCTCTCTCCCTGGTTTATCGGGGTACCACTTTTCCTACCCAGTGGTCTGGGTGATGGCCCCGCAGTATGGGAAATGGCGTTTTCTTCAGTCATGGAAGTAACGTTTTGAAATGCTGAAGCAAGCGTGTACAGAAAGTACAATGGAGGTGATGACATCCAGTATGATGAAAGGGAGTCACTCAGCTGGTAGATGTGCTTGAATTTTATTCTTGTTGAGATTTGAGTTGTTACATAGTATCAGGTATAAAATAGGTGGTGGGTTTTTTCTTGTTCCTCACCTTTGGGATCTGGGTCAGCCACAGTAACTAAAAGATATTATTTGTTATCAGCTGTGCTGATGACATGAAATGACTGTGAATGATTTCACTCCATTTCCACAGGTCAGTTGACAGAAGGCCCTTTTTGACCTCGAGAACTAGCGGGTGAAATAGTCAGATGGCCAAACATTGGGTTGCTGTGGACTCTTGAATGAAAATCTTGGTTAAATTGTCAAAAGTTTGGGTGTTGAGGGGAGCCTTGGACAGTCGCTGCTCTGCTGGAGCTGTACTAGGGTGAAACGAAAGACTTAGGTTCCAGAGGGTTAATTCTCACACATTTGCATGCATTGCATTCGAGCATATGAAAACTAAAGTCTTTGAATGCCGAAACTGTTCTGGAGATTTGATATTGATGAGAGAAGCTGATGAAGACTAGTTTTGTTTAGTTTAATAATATTTATCCAGCCTAGATGAGGAATGAAGATGAGTTCAGTGGTCGCACTCTAGCTCAGTAGTGTTTTAGGAAACTTCCAAGATAGAAATAGCTGCTGCACATCAGAAATTGAGGTTGTCTCACTGCTGCTGGTCTGTGGTCAACACAGGATCTTAAAATGAAGAGCACATTCTGTAACTGATCCTATTAACTATTCATATCTCTATATGAAAATGAGTCAAGACGTTCCTGTATGTCATGTGGCAGCGGACAGAGTAGCATTTTTATAAAAAGGAGAATTACATCATACCATTTCAACGAGCGTCAGTATTAAGCATTTAATACTTGGTTCTCTTTAAGTGCAAGCCTTTCAAGTGTATGTACAAAAGGAAGACATTTTTCTCTTAAATCCTAGAGTGTAAAACAATGTCTCTGAAATAACTAATTCAATTTAAATTTTGTGTTCAACACATCTGCTTCTTTCATGGTGCTATTTTTGTAACTGTAAATAAGTGCATGTGCCAGACATGTTTCCAGCTCACAGTGTGGATGATTCAGAGGATCCCAGCCCCCACGTCTGTGCCTGCTGTGGTCTGTAAAGAAAGCATCTAAGTAAGCAGGAGAGTGTTTTTTACAAATTTGAAGTAGCGTATACTTTTCTTTACTATCTTCTCTTGGAAGTAAAGGAGAAATTGCTTCCTTGAGGGAGCTGGTTTTGGTGCTCACTGTGAGGTTAAGCGGAGGGTTTGTGTGTCTTGCTCTTGGTTCTGGGTGCTGCATGAATGATTAGAAATTCTGGTAGCAGAAGTGTAGGTGTGGGTTAGCTATTAACTTCAGTTTTAGAAACTGCCTTTGCCCAGACAATAAAATGAAAGCTTTAAGCAAATATTAAATTGTGCTTTAGTGTAGTGTGCAAATAGTTTTTGCTGTGTGTTGCAGAACAGTATGTTATACAAACAAAGGTAGCTGTGAGAAACAAGACCAATCCGAGCAAGGTGGATTACATCAGGTGCAGGTCATGGCCGGGGAATGTGAAAACTCTCCCTTGAACACATTTCTCAGTGTTAGCTATCTGGAATAATTTTTCTGCCTCTCTGAGTGCCTCTGAAATGTCTTTGTCTTCTCTGCCATCCTGCCGTAGCCTCACAGGCCACCACTGTGGGAACATTGAGCTTAAGGACTTTTGTTTTACAATGGCTGCTTTTCTTACACATAGCACCCTATAAAGCATTGACCATCTCCTTAGGCAGAGGAATGCAAAACAGGACATAAAGTCTGCCCAGATCTTGCAGATACTTGCATATGTGATTTTCCACTGCTTTCGAAGGGACACATGTAAGAAACATGTGAGCTTATTAAAAGTTTTAGCGATGTCTCCTGTAAACCTAGACACAGAGCTTGTAAGAGTGTGTTAGTCAGAGACGTGGAGAGACTTTAAAAAATGTTTAAAATTAAATCAGTGTGATAAAAGAAGTGATTCTTGCTAATTGTTTTCACCAGGCTGGAAAATTCTATATGAATCAGGTGTCAAATGCTGACTTTTCCTGGCAGCTTTCAAGAACGCACAGGGTTTGGCTTCTGTGGATTCTGACTGACACAGCTAAGCAGTAGCAGCTATGATGTGTGGGGTATTCAGGAGTGGATTCATGTGTGAGCACTTAATTCCAGAATAAAATTGATTTATTGGGGGATAACTGCTCCCCAATGCAAGGAATTAGTTCTTCTCTGACAACCATGCCAGCAATTTGCTTGTTGTAAACAAGCCCTTCCCAGAGTTGTCTGAGTGAAATACAACTCTACTACTGAAAAGTCAACGCCTCTTTTCTAGACAGTTTTTTGGGAAAAAATAGTTAGACATGCCAGATAATGAAGACAAATCATGATCACTCATCAGATGTAACGCATATCTTAAGAAGTAAGTAAATCAGGTATTGGACTTTTTATTAATAATCAAGTTATGGCTGCTTTTGAGACTCTTGGAGGAGATGTCCAGGGGAGAGTTTTCTGTAATCACATGCTGTTGACTCTCACTTGCATAGACCCATTGTCATCCCAGTGCTACCAGAGTCTGGCATCTTCATCTTCACTCCAGGCAAGACCTGGGAAACAAACAAAGGAACCCCTCTGGAAACAAAGTATTCCTTTAAAGGTGAAGGTAAAAGCAATCATTATGTTCTGTTGTCAGCAGACTTGCAGACACTGGTGTGTGTGCAGATGATGGCACAGAATACTGCAAAGATGATTTTTAACAATTATTTGTTAGAAGCCTGGGCCAAGTTCCCAGCTGATGTAAGTCACTGTGATGCCAAAGAAGTGAATGGGCTCAGCCACAGACATTGTGTTGTTCAAGTGGCATGATAATGTTCAACATAGGAGCCAGTGGAAGGGAAATTTTATTGTAGATATTGAGAGGTTGAGCGTTGTTTTGCTATGGCTAAATCCAGAGCCAAAAAACAGCCTTCTAGTTCTGTTGTATTAAAATAAGATAGCTTTTCTTCAGTACACTTTTAGTCTGCAAATCCAAGGGCCACCTTTAATGATGCCTGAGATCACTGCAAAATAACAACTTATGTCTTTGCTGCTGAGAGAGAATAAGCTTTGCATGGAAACTAAAGGAAAGAGTCTTGTTTTGATGTGTAATGCCTGAATCCCAGCCAGGGCATGTTAACACCCTTTGGGTGGAACAGAAATGCTATGGGGCTGATGAAACAGACTCTATATAAAGTATGAGTTCCCACTGTACGTCTTCCTGGTCATGTTTATCATGCAGTCTGTAATGCCTCAAATAATAACCATTTGAGGTATTTGCTGCCTTTGTTTCTGTGTTTTTTCTTCTGCAGGCAATGTTGAGTTGGTTGATGGGTTTTGCCCTCTGTCCCTGGAAGAACTTTTCTTCCCTCTACCTTTGTGTATCTTTCTTGGGTACAGCAGCATGAGAGGAGGGCACGCTGAATGCCTGCTTCCTCATCCATCTGCCTTGCACTTCCCTACAGGCTGAGGTAGGGAAGTTGGGTAGTTGTTGCTAACTTGAATCCAGCAGTGTGGGTTCCCAGGTGTTTCACGACCACACAGCCATGCTCCTGTTGTAGCCCTGAAATGTGTGGTTTGGGAACCTGGGAAAGCAGGTGGAGTGTTGCTTGTTGATTGCCTGTGCAGGTTCTTCCCAATGGTCAGGCTGTGCCTTACACTGGTTTGCCCAGGACCTGTGACCTCCCTCCCTGCCTGCTCTCCAATACTTGGCTTTCCATCCTGTCTTGATGAAGTTTCCTCCTTCCTGCAGGCACCTGAGCAAATAAGATACCACCTTTCCTGCCCACAGTGAGTTATTTTTCTTGGTGATGGAGAGGAAGGATATAGCATGCACATGGCATCTTTGCAGCTGCCACCAGAGTGTTAGGAAAGAGCAGAAAAAATACTTCCATTGCGACAGTGTGGATCAAGCGTTATAGCCAGTGCAGGAGCTGGGTCTGTGGAGCAGTCAGCCATGGGGTACGCTCTAAGGGAGCACAGAGCAAGAGGTGATCAGTGATAAGCAAATCTGCCAGCAGAATGGTGATGTTTCCCCCATTCCTCCTAGTCCAACAGGGCATCACAGATATTCTTGTGGAACAAGAGGCACCATTTCATACAATTAAAAGGGTAGGTTTTGCTGTCTAACTGTCCATGAATCCAAAAAGTCTCTTACAGGGATCTGTGTGTTTTCTTGCTTCCTATCTGTTTTCCAAGCCAAGAGTCTCAGGATTTTATTTTGAACCCTTAACCCCTGCACCTCTGAGAATGGTGATACCCACTTTTCCTTGTTTACTAATCCAACTTTAATTACATGGTTTGCTGTTGGTTCCGAAAAAGATCTGGATATTTGCATAGTTTGGGGTTATCAGAAACAAGGCATGTTAGTTCTGCTTCCACAGCATCTGTGGTGAGATTCTCCTTCTCCTTGTGGCAGGAGGGAAGTGCAGTGGGCAGAGGTCTGCCTCCCCATGGACTGCAGGAGGGGGATTCCAGGCATCCTGAGTAAAGAGCAGTTCAATTGTCTGTGTTTCAGTGTCAACCTTGCATTTCCGAAGTACTTGTGAGAGGTGAGGCTAACAGATTTTCTTACCCAGGAAAAGTCTCTATCTCTCTGATGAGTTTGACTTCCAAGCAGGGCTTTACTCAGTGCATACAATTAAACCTTTGAAAGGGGCATCCACAGTGGCATAGCTGAAAAAAGTGATCCTGCATGGAAGATCCTGTATGAAGGCAGAATCTGAGCTGTGACCAAGTGGCAGAATTTTGCTGCAAGTAGTGTTCCTTAAAAAAAGATCGTATTTCCTTGTATCCTGGAACAGTCTTGGCACAGGGACAAACACAGAACTCAGTTCTCTGAATCCTAAAATTAGCGTATGGTCTCATTTCAGCATATCTATTTGGTCACACAGGGTGATAGATGCTTTTCTGAACTGCAGCAGTGTTAGCAAACAAAGGGAGTACTTAAAAGTTTATCAGCAAAGCACAAGTACTAGATAACTTTAAAAAAATAATGATTGTCAGTTCTATATTTGCAGAGAAAAGAGAAATAGATACCATGCAATGTTCTGCACATGTCCTCTGGGGAACAGATGTTTCTTCACAGCTCTGGGGTAAGACTGTGACCTACTTCACAAATGTCCCCTGAAGTATCTTGCCCACCTTACCTTCTCACAACCATTTAGAATATGTCCATGTACTGACAAATCTTTTCACTGGGTACTCTACGATGAGGAAAGAATTGTTTTTTCAGATTATTTTTTTTTTTTTACTTTCACATATTTTTTTTAACTATCCATAGGCACAGAGTAGCTGTGTTTTCAGGATAGCATTTGTGCCTTTTGGTTATCCCTGTCAGAGGGAGTGAAACTGAAGGGAAGAGAACATCTCATACTGCTCAGATATAATGCCTGCCATGCTGTTGCTTTCACTTTCTCTCTACAGCTGCCGTAATGCTAGTGAAGAGCTCTTCATTCTCAGAGGTTACACTTTCTGTATGGCACGAGAGTTACCTCCATCAGGGAGAAAAACAAGTCAGACTTACTAGAATGTTTTGCCAGAGAGCAGGGAGGACTACAAGCTCTTTACTGAACATTATGGAGTAGAAATATTTATATGTATGTATAGATGCAACCGTTACTTCTGTCTTTTTCTAATGTGTCTTTAAAGATTAATAACTCTTGAAAATAACCAATATTTTTCTAATATCTCTAAAAATAAATGAGTGGTGTGAGTTTCATTTTGAAGAGTCCCATAAAGAACCTTAGAAAGATACATCTTCCAAAGAAGTATAGAGCTGAAATTGAGTACAGTTTATTGAATCTAAAGGATGCTGTGGTGACAGCTACCTGCTCAATGCCCTTTGTGTGACTACTCCTAAAAATATTGCTGTATCTCTGTTTCCCTCTTTTTCACTGTTACAAGTCTTCTTTCAGCCATGTCTATGGAAGCTGGCTTCACCCATTACTGCCAGTGTAGAAAGCTCATTTTCAAGTGCAACGTGCAGTAGCAGGAGTGGTGTTACTGAGTGGCCTCCTCGTTGTCTGTGTGTTCCTAACTGGATTGTGCTGGCCATGGCTTCAGCAGATACTGTGCTGTCTGCCCTCCACAGCACTTCCTCCGAGTCACGTCTGCAGGGTTAGGACAGTTTATAGCTTGTCCAGGGGTAGCCTCCACTGTTTTTTTTTGGTATCAAGTTGCAAAAAAAAAGGCTGAACTGACAGCAGGGCTAGCACAAATAGTGCAGTAAATAAAACTTTGAAGCAGGTCAAAATAAGCCCCCTCCATAAACCGTGGCATCAGCTTATGGGCCATGTTTCTCGTATGGGGATTAGCTCCTTGCCGGCTCCCAGTGGCCTCCTCCTCCTGGCAAATGTTGTTGGGGTCTGTGTCTCACATGCTTGGTGCCTGTTTGGGAATTATTTTATTGATGTGTTAATGTCTGCTGATATATTAAGCTCCTACTACTGAAAAGGCAACCGCCCCTGCCTACAGCCCCCTTTAAGAAGGAGGTAGGTGATAAAAATGGAGCAAGAAGAGGGAAGTGTTATTTGTGGAGCTACCAGCCACTGTAGGAGGCATGGTTAAAAATTGTGGTTCTTAAAGATTGGCTGTCTTCTTAAAAAGGTCTTCATAAAATGAATTCCCGGCAGGTAGCCCTGCTTCTGTCTCTAAATGAGCTCCTCTTTTCTTGTAGGGCAGAAATATGCTTTCTTAGGTCACATCTTTATTGGCAGTTGACTGTGTTTCTTGGTGATTATTCTTCCCTTCCCCCACCAGGGGACAGTGATAAAAACCAGAAGAAAAAACAGGGATTATTTTCAAGTAATGCCAGAAAGTTTGACTCCAGTGTGAGTCTCTGGGAGTGTCAAGCATTGTCCTATGTTCTCCCCAAAGAGATGCTGAGTGTCAGTATTGTCCAAGTTCAAGCTGTGGACTAAAAGCACAGGAGCTTCATTAGTGGTTTTGGATTAAGGAGTTCCTCTCTGTCCTACCCAGCTGCTCCTTCCCACTTCCATGTAGGAGTGCTCTCCTCTCTCAGTTGTGGTGTCACATGTGTCTTTGAGTAGGATGAGAGCCATAGTCCAGATTCAAACAGACAGAAAAGGCTTTCTGGGAAAAGGTGTTACTTGTAAGGCTACTGAACTCCTGGTCTTGTTCACAAACCTGCATGTGCAAATAGTAGCATTAGCATGCAACAAGATTTAGATGGGACTGAAGGGTGGAGGTGATGGAGTGAGAGGTGCTCCTTTGCCACTGGTAGAGCTGGAGCTGTGCTTTCTCCCTGGAACCCCAGCTGGCTCTGCTCCTCTTCCCTGAGCATGTCCATTGGTGGCCTTTCCAAGGTGGAGGAATATGGTGCCAAATGACCCACAGCAGGTATTAAGCCAGTTAACCCAAGTGTGAAGGCTCAGGCTGTCAAAGGTAACCAAGTGTCTGGAGAGATTTGCTTAGGCCAGCAGATGGGTACCCATTGCTCAGAAGCTCACAGTGGTGGTGAACCCACGTGGGATCTGGATGGCTTGGCAGCTTAGAATATGCTGGTAGAAGTCCACCTGTCCTGATACAAAAAATACAGACAACCTTATGTAGCTGCTTCTATGTGTAAATGTGCAGGAGAAGTGCAGTGTTAACATTGACCATTGGAATGGGAGATAGGTGCCTAGGTACTCCTGGTTTTACAGCCTGCTTCAGAGTATAACTGTTGATGTTTCATTCTCCTTAAAAGGACTGACTGTTTCTGCTTTCCTTTCTGCTGGGTAAACACTAGACGGAGGCTGGAGCAGGAACTTGGCGTGTCTGCTGTTTTGTATGGCTCACCCTAGTTTCTAGCTTTGTAGGTTTGTTTTATAATTAATGTATTCTGTTGGAGGATGAAGCTGGTTTGATGTTATGTGAAACATCAAGCTTAAAACTTTACATGTCTTTGCTGCCTGCTTTGGAGAATTTCAAAGGTCTTTACAAACTTGAATGACTTAATGGCAGAAGGTGCTCCTCCTACTCACTGATGGATGGACTAAGGGTTCTCCCACCTGCATCCATCAGAATAAGACTCCCGGTCACACCCGTTAACCCTGTTTAAGAACAGACAGAGGCTACGTTTAAGGCACTGCAGAAATTGGTGTTTCTTTTTGTACAGTTAAATCATCCATTTGACAGCTCTGGAGGAAGGGGAGATGTGGCATCTTCATTTCCCATAGGCAATTACTCAGTTGAGTTGACTTGGTGTTTTCATCACAAGGATGTTGGTGTGCAACGGCTAAGAAACCCCATATGTTT
Source organism: Pezoporus wallicus (assembly GCF_028554395.1). Classification (NCBI taxonomy): domain Eukaryota; kingdom Metazoa; phylum Chordata; class Aves; order Psittaciformes; family Psittacidae; genus Pezoporus; species Pezoporus wallicus. The sequence goes on from NW_026640754.1 coordinate 4,680,692, forward strand.
TAGCACTGTTGTGGTCAGTGCTGTCCTGATGCAAACAGATCTGGGGGTGTCTTCTAAAGACAGCAGGCATTATTTCTGTCAGCATGTGCTCACAGAGGAACACAGGGTGTGTTTTGATGAGCAAAAGTATGCTGTGCTTGCCCCTCTGTGAAAGACATTCCCCAGAGGATGCCCACCTGCAAGTTATTTTTAGCTGTGTTTGGTTTTACTTTCAGATAAACAGATCTTGGAGCCGCTTCTCCTTTCTCACAAGCCAGACCTCTTTTCTAGCTACCTTGGATTAATCTGCCTTGGTGTGTGTGATGGGTGTGAAGGTGTGTGCTGACAGCTGCAGGTGCTAATCTCAGAGGAGTCCCAGCACGATGAAAAGGAGATGAGCACTGCAGCATCTGTGGGTGAGCAGTGGGGAAGCCCCTGGGGACATGGAAGAGAAGAGATGACAGGCTCAACTCTACAGTTTTGGGCAAGACCAGCTTCCTTGTAGCAGCAATGTTGGCAGCTCTTTTGTCTCCTGAAATGCATTGCTTTTGCACAAAGGCAGCTTCTGTTTCTTCTGTGTTGCCTGTCCCAAGAGGGATTTGTTGCTGCTGCTTTCGAGACAACTTTTCTGCCTTCCATCTAATTTGTTCATTCACATGGGCTCTAAATTTGTTTTAGGGGGCTCATAATCCAGAAGACAACTCCCACTGCTAAATGGGAACACTCATCTATTGAATGCTGAAGATGATGCACAGCGCTTCCAGGAATGGTGTCAAAGTGCATGCATACTTAAAGATATCTTACAAAGAAACGCATCTAAGATAATCATTGCATCTACTTGTTTCTTCCTTGAGAGATGAATAAAAATTTGCTCACTTTTTCAGTACATTGCCATTTGCATTCTGCAGCTCTGACCCAACATGTAGTAGGGGCAGATGGTACAGATCTCCCATACTCATTCTGCTGCCTAGAAGAGGATCATTGGTGCCAAGTGGAAGGGGCTGCAGTGGTGTGGTGGCTGCTCGCTGCAGCTCCAGGGGCTGAAAAAGCCGTACCCACATCACCCGCACCCAGAAGCAGCCTCACTCTTGTACAGAGAGGGGATTTGCACAGGGCCCAGCTGCTGTTGGGTCTTGGGTTTGGCTGTTTTTTGTGTCTGACGTGAACCCGAAAGGGAGCTGAGCAGTTGCAACTATTTTCTGAGCTATTTTAGAAACTCATAGTTACTGGACAGGGCTGTGGCTGGAGCACGAGTGACCAGCTCCACACAGTAGTAAATAAAATGCCAGTGTGTTTGCTAAGAGATTAGTGTGAGCATGGCTGCTGGTAAATTCTGTGAACACATCAAAGAGCCTTATTGTTGCACTCAGGTTTTAATTCCTTATTAATTTCAGGAAATACATGTCCTCAGAGCAATGAGAGGAAACTTTGAACGTTTTTCTTCCTCTTGTGCTGGGTGTGGGCTTGGTACTGCCTAATTGTTAGTCTGTCTGATGCCTGTACTCCCATAGGAAGCAAGAACCCATTTACATTTGTGTCATTGCTGTGTGCTTTCAAATACATGACCTGCTCTTTTTTTTTCTCTTATTTTTTATGTTTTAAGATCAAAGGTGACAAGAATAGCAGAGCAGAGAAGTCAAGAATGATGAAGAGAGCACAGATGTGAAGAACAAAGGAGAGAGGAAGGAGCTGAGCCTGGTGCGGAGAGGGAAAGGAGAAGAAGAAGCCTAAATGCAAGTACTTGAACATAGAAATGATGGGTTGCAGGCTGCTTAACAGGAGTTTAATGCGGTACTGTAATCTGCATCTAGTGCCAGTTGGTGCTTCCAGAGCGGTGCCTGAGATAGGTTAATGTTTTGAAAATTTTCTGCCTGAGGTTCAAGACTTTGGACTCTTGTGTCAATAATTTACAGCTAAGAACAGGGAAGTGGCAGCAGGGTCACGTGTGTGTGTAAGAGAGAGGGAAAAAAAGCCAGTTTGAGTCTCGACTGAATAATATAATGTGGCATGGTGTAGCTGAAGGGGATGTGAAGTGCTCACTTCCTATTTAAGCAGTATCAAAATGTAAAGTAGCAGCTAAAAAATCAGTGACTGGGTTGATCAGAGAAAGGTGGAGGGAAGGGTTCGAACGACTCAGCCAGAACCATAAACTGAGTTCAGCTCTGGGGTCCCCAGCACAAGAGGGACATGGACCTGTGGGAGCAAGTCCAGAGGAGGTAACAAAGATGCTCAGAGGGCTGAAGCACCTCTGCTCTGGAGACAGGCTGAGAGAGCTGGAGTTGTTCAGCCTGGAGAAGGCTTTGGGGAGACCTTAGAGCAGCCTTCGAATACCTAAATAGGGCCTACAAGAAATCTGGAGAGGGGCTTTTTACAAGGGCATGTAAAGGATAGGACAAGGGAGAATGGCTTGAAACTGAAAGAGGGGAGATTTAGGTTAGATATTAAGAAATTTTTTACTGTGAGGGTGGCGAGACACAGGTGCAGGTTACCCAGAGAGGCTGTGGCTGCCCCATCCCTGGAAGTGTTCAAGGCCAGGTTAGACAGGGCTTTGAGCAACCTGGTCTAGTGGAAGGTGTCCCAGCCCATGGCAGTGGGCTTGGAACTAGATTTTCTTTAAGGTCCCTTCCAACCCAAACCAGTCTGTGATTCTATGAATTGCTGTGATTTAAAATGTATTTTTCATAATTTTATTTAAATTTGTGGGACAGAATCGGCCATTTAAAAGCACTCTCATTAGCAGGTGCATCATTTTAGCTAGCACAGTGATGCTGATGCCTTCTGCATGTGAATTTTTGTTACAGTTTTTTTCTTGTCAGAAAAAGGTCTTGTGCAAATGCGGGTACATGGTCCAAAGAGGTCTCTACAGGAGTGTAATTATTTTTCTTTGTGGCCTCTGGTATTCTGCCTGTATCTGCAGACAAGCTTTTGTGACTATGATGCATCTTCTTCAGGTGAAGGTTTTCCTAATCCTGGCATAGCAGAAGAGTGTTTTCTGCCATAGAGAAAGCTTTATCATCTCAGTTGCTCTTTGGGGAGGCTCCAGCACAGATACAGAGCCACTGTTACAATTTTTTTATACCTGCAAAGCTGTGATAAGTCTGTACTGTGCAGAGATGGGGGAGCTGCCTGGGAGTTCTGCCTGGAAAACTTGTCCCTTGTTCACTGCAGCTCCTTCCGAGGTGACAATGCCTGTCGAAAGGATGCGGATGCGCCCCTGGCTGGAAGAGCAAATCAACTCTAACAGGATACCGGGGCTGAAATGGCTAAATAAGGTAAGGGGGGGTACATGCACATGCATGTGTTCGTGTGCTGAAGAGGGACTTTATAGCAGTGCCTGAGGTTTAGATGGCTAAACCAGCTCATTCCTGGTTTTCAAAGGGGTGACACAGGGAGGAAAGGCAAAGCTGAATGCTTCCTGCTGAACCTGTTCCTCCAGCCTTGCCTGCCAGATCTGAGGCACCCTGTTTTGGCCTGGTGGATCTGTGGCTCCTTTGAAAGCATTTTCTAACTCTTTGTTGTTGGAGCGAGCATTTCTAGAGACTCCACTAGGTTATTTTTTTAAGCTGGGAACAGATTGCTCACCAAGTAACGTCAGAGGGATGTGAACAAAACGCTCCTCTGAGGTGGAAAGCTATGTTCTGTGTTAGACTGTGAGTTGAAGCAATGATCTCGTGTTTCAGGCTTGTGTGACTTCTCTGATATTCCTCAACCTGGGAGAAAATGGGGTGACTTTTCCCTTGCCAGACCCAAACCTAATATTCCTGGTCCTGAGCTCGTGCTGAGAGCTCTAAACACTTGGAGATCACTACTGTGGACTCCAAAATGTCAGTGCTCAGTTTGATTTTTCAGTTGTCTCGATAAAACCAGGGAGTGTATTTGAGACTTTGAACTGCAGTAAACCCTGAAGTACTGCATATGTTATGTGGTATGCAGGAGAGCAATTTGCCACACTGAAAAGCATGAAACAGTTTGGGCTACAGAGGCTACTTTATTATCAAAATGGGTGGAAGTGCACACAATCAGGTGCAGAAACAGGAGGTGCCACTCTGGTTAAGATACTCACCCATTTAGTCTGGTATCCTCCCTGTAGTAGTAGTTGTGGTGCTCAGGTGTTAATTTTTAGAGCTGAAAAATGGCAATTAAGATTACTGCTTTCAAAGCTAGAAATATTTGTGACTATAAAATTTTCAGGAGCCCTTTAAATTTCAGCTACAAATTTTGTTTCTCAGGAACTTCCTGCATCAGCGACTCTCACGTGCTGTGGCTGGGTAAATAAATATTGCTTTATCCATTCCCTAGTTAGCTGCCCTGTGAATTTGAGTAGGTCTTTGTTCTTGCATAATGGGGTCACAGATGAAGAGGAAGAAGAGATCAGTTTTTGCTGTTGTCCTTGTAATTTAAGTCCCACATTTCAGGTCCCTATGGATTCTTGTCCTCGAGTATCTCTACTTTGGTGTCAGGTCTCTCCTGCTGACAGCCCATCTCTGCCATCCTTTGTTGAGCGTTCCTGCCCAATCCTGAAGTAATTTCTCTGTCCTTAATAGGGCACAGTATTTCAGATTTGAGCATACTGCTCTTAAATATTATATCATCTGTAGGTTATGTTCATGTAACCTCTTTCAGTACACCCTGGGAACATACTTTCCTCTTTTGCTCCACAGTGTGAAAACACTGCTGCTGTGCTAAGGGCTTCATTTTGACAAGTTCGGCCCACCAGCCCATAAAGGCGTTTTGCAAGGCACATCATGTTGGTTAATGTTCGTATGTCTCTGATCTTGTTACAGGGGGTTCTGCTTTCTACTTCTGGCATAAACTGTTAGCATGCAAGAATCTGTAGAAGATTTTGTTTTTAGCATAGTCTATACTGACCAAGGCTTTTCTCACAAATAAAGTATTTTTAATTTTTTATTATTTTGTCTAAAACAAAGCCCTGGCTCCTACCAGGAAGAGAATACCAGGCTAAGTGGCCTGCCTTGACGTTTAGTGAAGTTGGATTCCCCACTTCTACCCTCTGATTTGGCGTCATTCTGGGTTGTCTTTACTGTGCTCAGCAAGCTAATTGCACTTCTGAGTATTTCTGTTTAAAAATGTTTAAACATTCATTCCAACAATGAATCATTAAACCAAAAATATTTCTATTTTTGCTGTAAATCCTGACCATAAACAAAGCCATGCATGGAATCAGTGATACAGTGTCATGTGTATCACAGCCTGTTCTTTACTCGGAGAATAAACTCTGGAGTCTGTAGGATTTGGGAGTTTGTGTGTTTTAAACAGAGTTTGGCAAAGGACAGCTCACAGTACAGAAGAGGTGGGTCAGATTAGCAAGAGAATGGCACTTGTGTGTGTGCAGCTTTTAAGGAAGTAAGATTTAAATACTGTAGAAACAAATCACCTTTCTGGGTGTGTCACCGGCTGTCTCAGGGGAATTTTTCCAAACTGAGAAAGGAATTAAACCTCTCTTGGTTAAAAATGACAAAGTGGGTACAGGTGAGTCACCTAATTCCTTCCCTGACTGTCAGTTGATCACATTATACCTCCTTTGTGCCCCCTCCAGAGCAGACCTGTCTCTGTAGGGTTTAAAAAATAAAGATCTGTGCACCTCACTGATGAAAATGTTATCCTGCTGGATGACATGAGGGAGGAAGGGAATTTCTTTACCTTCCCAGAGAGAGAACTGGGAGGTGTGAAGGAAATTACATGGTTCAGTAGAGGGCAGAGGTGGTGTGAGGAGGGGGATGAGAAGTCAGTGTTCCTCGTGGAGCTGGAAAAGGAAAATAGAGTGGAAACATTCAGAGTAGCTGTAACAAGAGTTGAGGGGCAGCCTGCTGCTTTGATGGATGCTTGGAGTACTGCCCTCCAGACAGATGCCGCTATTTGAAATTTGTCCTATGACTTTGTAGCTAGTATGTGATCTCATGCTCACTCACCTGCTTGGAGCGTTTTACAATGCTAGGGTTGCAAATGTTTGATATTACTTTCCACTTCCTGGCTATTTCTAAGAATGTGACACCTTCCCGTGTTGATGTCCTCACTGGAGATTGGTAGCAATTCCTGTTACACTGCAAAAGCTTTGTGGGTTGTGCTTTTGGCTTTAGGTGTGGCTAATTTTTTAATGGAAATACGAGACTGCTACACAGATATCCAGTGATGGAGTTCTCTACCAGGTGGAACATGGTTTTCCAAGGCTTAAGAGAAAGCACTGATGAGACTTTTCGTAATAAGAAAGCACTAACTGAAGAAGGAGATGGGTAAATGTTTGCTAATGTATGAAATCTTAATTAGTATTTGTATAGAAAGCATCTAGATGAACTAAAGCAGAACACATAGCCACTACAGTCAGCAGTCTTGCAGGGTTTCAGAGAAGATTAGATGTTTGATAGTTGATAAGAAAATCTGTAGTGTCTGTATAGATAAGTAAAATTATGTATGTATTATAAGATCACAATGCACGTGGATTCTCTTATTTTGTTATTTATATTATAATTAGTTAAATGTCCGTCCGCTTCAAGACATCTGGGATTGGGCGTAACGTTCTGTAATAACCAGAAGCACTGTAATGAGCACTTAGAATGCCATTGAGAGTGTCCTGGCACCTTCCTTTGAAGCTGTAAATACGGTTGCTGATTGCAGGATGCTATGTCTGGAGTCTTGTTCAGTCTGCTAGTTCTTATAGAATTTTTTCAATTATCATATGGAATACGAACCCCGTGATAAAACTTCCGTAGCATTTTGTAGCATTGTTCAGTCCTCTCCCTGTCACCAAGCATGAGAAGACTTTTTAATCTGGTAAATTCTTAAAGTTCTTGTTAATAGAAATAGTTTTCTTTGGAAATACGATTTTTTTCCATGTTCATTATACTCTGTGGGAGAGCAAAGGCAATGAAGTTATTCTAGCTCTGATGAATACAATAGTGCTGTGGACCACAGGATAGTGGGGTTGAGGCTTTCCTTAGACCAAATCTGCTTGGGGAAAGAAGAGAACATCTCTATAGGATGATTTAATTGTACAGCGGGGGAAGAGTAAGGAGGCAAAAGGCACATGAAAGAAGTGATGGGAATAGATTAAGAGCAGGAATGAGAGTGTGAGGGCTTGAAAGGCAATGAGGAAGGTGTTAAGTCTGTGCTTTCAGCAAATTAAAGAAAAGATGAAGCCAAGCAAGAAGGGAAAAATGCAATCCCAAATAAGTGAAGGTAAATGAGAGAAAGGATTGAAGACAAGTATTGAAGGACAATACAAAACGCAGGAGCAAAAAAGGAAAGATCACATGGAAAGGAAAGGAAATAAACCTAACCTTGACATGTGAAATATTAACCAGACAGACAAGGAAGAAAAGTGGTTGTTGGAGAAAGGGGAAAGGTCAAAGGATTCATCTCACCCGACCACTGACATCTGCAATGCAGTCGTTTAAATGAGAGCTGCCTGTCTAGAGTTGTTTGCTGTCATTGGAGAGAAATAAGCTTGTTTAGGGTGCAGTTCAGTTGGCGTGGCTTAGGTGGCCTCCTCAGGAGGAGGCTACATTTTGCCCTGGAAGTGCTTTTCACAGACTGACAAGTAGATCTAAACGTGTAGTTGCAGTGTTTATAGCACAATATGCCTGCATATGAAGGCAGATAATTATTCCCCTTAATAGGGAAGAAAAACAAGTGTTGTGGAACAAAGTTCTATATGGCTTTGCAGAAATGAGCATGAAGAGTTCTGAATCAGCCCTGTGGATCAGCACACATTTGTTCTGGTGTTGTATGACATACAAGCACATCTGATGCAGCATCCATTTGGCCCAGTATTCTGTATGCTAAGTGCTGGTGGGATGAGTATAGGAGACATCCTGTTCACCCTGTGAAAGCCCTTGGTCTTCCAGAGCTGGACCTGCATCCCAAAACTATCATTGTTAAGTCACCAGTATACTATCTTCCATGAGTTTTTCTGATCCCACTGGGAATCAGTTTATACTTCCACTACGTAAGGCATGTCCTGGTTTAACTGCATGCTGTGTATTAAAAAATAGTTTTAGAAAAAGCCTTCCTTTGGATTCCTTTAAAAGCATGTCTCTTTGGCCTGAAGTCTCTAAAGTAAAATACATTCAACTGTCTTCAGTGCCACCCCTTCAGATGCGTGTCTGATGTTTTTTATCCCTGCTGGAGAAATGTGCACAGTTGATAGATTCATATATCCATTTGCTTGGCAGAGAGATCCCTTTCCTTTAGCATCCTAATATTTTACTGGCTGAATGCTAAATCCCTTGAATTTGCTGTGTTCCTGTTGTTGTTTAGTTTCAGATGTAATTTTTCTAATCATAAGAGTGTGCTGCCAAAACTAGCCTTTGTTTGAATGTTTAGAAATGTGCAGCACTGCATGTTTTATCCATGTGTCAGCTTGGAAAGCTGCCAGGCTCATCATTCATGAAGGGGCTTCTGAGTATTTCGTATACTTAGGGCTGTATTCCGTGTTCTGTGACGCTAGTGGATATTTTCCTATTGACTTCAGTGACAACAGCACTGGGTTAGAAGGAAGCAAAACACTTGCAGATGCTGGAACTGTGCTTTTAAATAAGTGACTTAAAGTTATCAGAAGATCACTCAAGTCAGTCAGTGTTGGCATTTCCTGTTTGTTTTCCCTTCCAGGAGAAGAAGATTTTTCAGATTCCCTGGATGCATGCTGCAAGACATGGGTGGGACGTTGAAAAAGATGCTCCCTTATTTAGAAACTGGGCAATTCACACAGGTATTGGAACCCTCTTTCTGTAGGACAGATTTTCACGTTGTTTTCCCTTTAAAGTTACATTTTCATTCTTGTCTTTTCTTGCACTCACACAGAAAGTGAATCTAAGTTTCTAGATCTGTGGGAGGCTAAGTGCTTTTTTCAAGGTGTGCAATACTCTCCGGCTTTATTGAAGTGCCATAACTCAGTTGCATTGAGGAACACGGTAAAACTTAGTTGATTTAAATTAAAAACAAAATTGTCAGTCAGTGAGCACACTCAGCACTTTGTAGACTCGGGCCCTTGAGCTTTATATGCCTTTTTATGGATTTGAGCCAGGCATAAGGTAAATGCTGTGCAAGCTTTTCCACATTGTTGTGCAGTCACATCTGAGCTGCAGTGTCCTGGGTCTTTCTTGAGCAGAAACTGTTCATCGTGTGGTCTAGAAATGTGCATGGGAATAAGATCACAACACTGTCTTGCATCCTCAGCTATTGTGTAAATGTTTGTCATGGGAACCGAAGGCTGACAGCTTGACGTTAACCTACACTGTATTAATTTGCCTTAGGTTCTCAGTTGCAAGTCGTGTGTGCCTAACTTTCTTTTCTTGCTTAGGAAAATACCAGTCAGGAGTAGATAAACCCGATCCAAAGACATGGAAGGCAAACTTCCGTTGTGCTATGAACTCTCTGCCTGACATAGAAGAAGTAAAGGACAAAAGTATAAAGAAAGGAAACAATGCCTTCAGGGTATACCGGATGCTGCCGTTATCTGAAAGACCTTCCAAAAAAGGTAGAGGGGAGAGTTTGTTGACATGAAAATGGTGGTGGGGACATTGTTATTATTGTGGGGCCTGCAAAATGTGCCAGTTCTACTTCTGTGTGAAGCTGAACATTTTTATCCTGATATTCCCCAGAACTTCCTAACAGCTGTATGAAAAATGGGCTACGTTCAGTTAGTTTCCCTGAGCTGTAACCTGTCCCACTGTGGTAAGATTCCTCTCATAGCTCTGAGAACTAGAAAAGTTCATCATGAAAGCTGAGATTCTGTAGATGGGGGCTGTATCAGGAAAGGGTTCTGTAGCAGTTATTATAAACTCTTGACATATTTTGGGCCCTGTATATATTCTCACATGCCCTTTCTGTGTGGCTAAATTTATGTGTGAGTGAGAGCAAAAGAATTTGGCTGCAAACGTTTCTAATTCTCAGTGCTATCTTGTATTAGAGAGATTGGAGAAATTCCTGGGGCATGTCTGTGCAAACAGTGGGGTAGAGCTGAGCTTGCAGTAGCAAGTCTGAGCTTCCACATCAGGGTCTGTCAGGTCAGAGCAGGGCAGCAACACGAGGGTCTGCCAAGGCACATGACATTGTGTGAAGGTTGTAAGCTCTGTGATTCTCAAGTCACCATGATTGCATAAAATACTTGTGCATGAATTATAATACACCATCCCCCTCAGATTACAACTGTTCACAAAAATATTTGTTGAAGTTTATTGTGATCTCTTTTCATGTTATATCAATGAACAATCTGCCTTTTTTTTTATAGCTGCAGTGAGAGTGTCACAAATGTGATGAGACATACATTTAGCTTTTTCCCCTTTTAAATATTCCCCCCCTTCTTTTTTTTACAGTATTGCTGCTTAGTTTGTCATTCTTCCACATTTTTCACCTTGATTTCCTCAGTCCTATCATAGTTCTTTTTTTGTAGCCCTTTAAAAACAAACCACAAAGCCAGAATGTTCAAGGTGAATTTTTGACTGCCCAGGCCTTAGGGGATTTAAAATCAAGCAAAGTGTGTTCTCACTTTCCTAGGAGGGGCTGCCATTTTGAGGCACCTTTTGGGGCTATTTGCTGGTGAATATACAAAGTGTGAAGGATAACTCGCAGTACACAGGACTTTAAGAAATCTTCCTCTGTTGTTGCAGGAAAAAAACCGAAGCCCGAGAAGGATGACAAATTCAAACAAATTAAGGTAAGAAGTGGCTGTTTAATAGTGCAGAGCTTGTGAAAACAATCTGTTGCAAATTTTTTTAATAGCCCCAATAGTTTATTGTGGCGGATATTTGCAAATCTCTCATGCTTGTGGCTTGGTTAAGTAGCTACAGTTACATGGGATGTTTGGGTTCTTTTTAAACGTGAAGGCGGTTAAAGCCATGACTGACGTCATCAGTTGACACAGCCCTTGTGTTACAATGCCTGGAGGTTGGAAAACTGGCAGCTGCAGCAATACATTTGCCTTTTGTTTGTCTGTGTAAGTAGAAATACAGTAATTATGGAAGGAATGCTTCTGAACAATGGAGCTACCTTTTGGAGCAATTAATTGCTGTGTGTAAGGCATTGGAAATGCATTTTCTTTTAGGCAAAGGAGAGTTCTTCCAGAGCTGCTGCTTCTGTTCCTATTCTGTCAGTCAGAAGACCTCAGGTGTAAAGCTCCTGGTGTAAAGTCACTGCTGGAGATTCCTGCTTGTTCAGAGCATGGACCCAGACTGACGTTACCTTTCCCTACAAAGCATGGTGTTTTCTAGCTTTCTTACTTCTGATGAGCGCCTCTACTAGGTGTTCAGTATTACACACAGGCAAGATTTCGTCTGCCTTATATTTTTGCAAAGGTTTGCTTTCAGCCTTCAGTAAAGTTGCTCTCTTTGGGTTGCACCTAGCAGCTGTGTTTGCTGCAGAAGGGCATGTCAGAATCCTGCGATTTTTAAATTGCTTTGAAGGAACCACTTTTTAACCATCCTACCTGGGTCATGCAGCCACATGTGCTTGTTATAACATGACTGATGGTAGCCTGTGTTTGGCCGGAGCCAGTAAACTCCTTTGGTCAGAGCAGAGCAGTGTGTGGTGCCTGCTAAAGCTGACAGTAGCAGTTTGCTAATTCCCCTCCTTCATAATCTTACTTTCAATTGAAATATAATATTAAATGCATTAAAAGCTGTAGAGGTGCTTGAATGATCTTGTCCTCTTCATTAAGATTAATCTCGCAAATAGTCATTGCTGAGGGAGTCCCAGTGATGCCTGGCAGATTAGTACATGTGGCATTACACCTGGGAGTAGGTGCTGGCGGGGTGATGCTCACAGCTTTTGGAAACACTTTCCTCCTGCTTGGTTGCCCTGAGCTGCACAGAAGCATTAGCCAGGTGATGCGGGAGCAGTGAGCTGAGCTGGCCATGCCTCCAGCACAGACAGTTACTAGTGATACCTATTACAAGCATACAGCTCACCAGCCTGTGACTGTGGTATGGCCACTTGGCTCTTGTGGGCTTTGAGCTGGGGCCAGGTAGTATTCCTGTCTGTTTCCCCTTATTCTGACAAAGGTGTACACGGGCTGGCTTCCAGATATGCCTGGATTTTAAAGCAGGGGCTCCTTCCCTGCTCAGCTACAGTTAGACTGACTATTGAATGTTGAAAGCTTTAATAGTGGAGAAGGGTGGTGGATAAACTAATGCAAATGCACATTTCTGAGCATTAAAAGCTGCTTATAATTGCTTTGCTTGGTGATGTGAATTCCTGAGATCCAAATTGTGTGTTTTGCATTGAATGTCTTGCAGTTACTGTAAAAACCTCTCTTTAGTGGAGCTGAGTGGGATTCTGCTCCATGATCTGCCTGGTAAACTGCCATGGGGCAATATCAGCAGAGGGAGAAGATGAGGATCCAAGTACAGATCTGCAAAGGGACTTGAGCATAGCAAGAGTCTCATGTTGAGCTCCCGCATTGCCATTGGTGCACCCTGTGTGCACCCACAGCAACAGTGGTAAGGGTGAGGAGCCCTGCCAGACCTTGCTGAGCTTGAGCAGCATGCTTGGAGTGCTCCCTGCTTGTCCCCGTGGATGTGAGAGACCTGGGTCTTACCAAATCCCTGCTCTGCATTAGGCAGTGGGGGCTGCAAGCATGTTTCCTGCCTCACAAATGTCTCTTTACCACTGAGCTTCTGGGCAAATGGTGTCTCTCCATTGAAAGAATGAGTTCTTGACAATGGGAAAAAGCCGTAAATGTCTAAATAGCCCAGATAAAAATAAGCTCTTTGAAACATTTCAAAGGAATGAGCTGCCTGCCTTATCCTAGATGTATCCTTTTGACTATGCATGTAGGTCCCTATTGAGACATTTTTCAACTCTGACACCTTTCCTCATGTATTTAGCTTAGGCTAGGCGTCTGGACACTGAAAATGTAGGTAATTTAACACCAGCTGTGCCAGTGTCCAAGCCTCTTTGCGGATCTGGCATCATCACCCAAGTTCCAAGATGCATATTTGTTTCTGCAGCTCGAAAGGGGCTACTGAATAAACTTCACGGAAACCAAGCCTCAGCAAAGCTGAGCAAAGTTCTGCATGTGCAGCATTCCTATGGGGCAGCTGTATTTACTGGGGCATTGCACAACACCAGAGGCTCAGGGCTGCAGCATACAGCCCTAGCTGTCTCTTCAGTTGTGATCCTCAGTGAATCAATAGCAGCTAATTCTATCTTTTCCAGCTCTCCAGGTCTTTGACCTGTGGGTCAACACAGCTGGTGCGGCTCCTCAAATACCTAGTTGCCATTAATACTAGCTTTGCACATTTGTGATTTGCAGAAGGGCCTTGGGAGACTGGGCATGTGTTTGCCTCACTTGATGGCTGGGAAGGTGCAAACTTGTGTCGAAGTGACAGCTCATTTTGAGTGGATCACAGTCACAGCATGTGGCATCCAGAAAGGCCTGTCATGCTGTCCGCAGTTTTTTTTCCCTGTGATAACAGTTCATATCATTAGTACTGTGAAGGGCTGGCACCACAAGTCCTGCGGCTCACATTTGCCCTTCTCTTGCCGAAATGCTTTAAAGCAGTGAAAATGAGCATGGTGTGGCATCACATCCAACTGGCAGCCCTGCACCTTTCTGTGGGTGTCTCTGGGTCAGCAGCAAGGTAAAACTTGCCTTGCAGGGCTGGCATAGCCGGACCAGGGTAAGAGAAGACTTTAGACTTTGTAACCGATAACCCTGTAAGGGAGCCAGTACCAGGGAGGAAGTTGGACCTGTAGATAATTCTTGAGATGTGTTTATAGCTCTTTAAAGAAAACCTGAGTTTGTGGAATTAAACATTTTGGTGTCTATTCTGGAGGGGTTCTTTTAGATTCCTGCTCGAGTGTACCAGACCTACAGAGATGTATCTTGTAGACAGCTCAGTCTATGTAGAACAGGTGGTGTTTTCCCAACGCTATTGCCCTGTGGTAATGTTTATGATGCAATCTAAAAGGCTGTGTTTAGTGTAAACACTTTGGTTTGCTTTTAGGCTTGCTGCAGAGAAAAATTAAGGTTAGGATTTAGTAATTGCTGTACAGAAGCTTTCAGTAAGAGATACAGCGTGTTTGGAAGGGAATGAGGATGAATATTAAACAGAGCATCATTTTAAAGCAATGTTTCTTCCTTGTTTGTTGCAAATGTTAATCTCTTGTAGTAAATAGCACATTGATTTCTTGCTCTCTGAAGGCTCACTCTAAATCTGAACATTAAAAATAGCTTTCATCTCAAAGCAGAAGGTTTGGAAATGAGTAGACTGGCTTCTTCTCAGTGAACCAAAATAGTCATTCTAAGACCGTGTCTAGCAGAGAGCAGGAGGTATAATGGCAGGCAGAAGCAATATGATTTATTACTGGCACAGAACAAAGAGATGAACTGAGTCCAGGCTCCTAAAATAAATCAAACCTGACCCAACTGTACTGTTTTCATTCTAGCAAGAGCCAGTTGAATCATCTTTTGGGATTAATGGGTTAAATGACGTCACTTCTGACTATTTGCTGTCCTCCAGTATAAAAAATGAAGTTGACAGTACAGTGAACTTTGTAGGTAAGTACTTCTATGCTTTTCTTACATGCTAAGCATACAGGTGACTTCAGAACTCTTTTGACTCTGCCAGACTCAGCTGCCATCAGCATTTTGCACTTTGGAGAAGGTTGTGCTTGCAGTCAAGTTGACCCATTTTTCACTAGCCTGAGCCACATGAGGTCCTGGTTGCAGGTCAGCCCCACCATCTTGCAGAGGCAGCAGCACTGTAGCGGTGTGGTGGTTCCCCTCCAGAGTAAAACATTTATAGACATGCTCAGGTGGCTTTTCCTGACATGAACCTATTCCACAGGGTAGTCCTCAGCTATGAGAAGACTGTAGCCAATGTCATGTGGGAGTTAAGCTGTAGTGAGCTTGTGGTTTCCCATTGCTCAGAGCAAAGGTTTGTATAGGGTACTGTTTCATTTGGGAGATTAAACCTGCAGGCAAGAGTGAGGGATTTGGTTTTTTTTTTACTGGAACCTCAGTAGCAGAGTTAATTTTTAATGTCACTGAGCTAACAACAAGGATCAGTGAAGACTGCATTTAGAAACTGGTACATTAGGAATTAGCTGTCATCTCAGCATATGAATAATTGGTTCTCAGTAGAATTAATTGGGCTGTTTTTTGACAGCTCTTTTTGGTTGAGGTTGTCACAGCAGTGAGGGCTCATAAAAATGTGACCCATATACCATTTTTACTAGAATTACACTTTTATATATGACGAACAAGTGTTTGAAAGATATGTTAGTCTTCTGCTTGTAGAGATGGCAGAAATTATGTGCAGTGACTATTTTTGATCCCCATTTCGTAGGTTGCAAGGCTTTGCATAGTCATTCCCCTCAAGTACTTCTGTGGCTGAAGAGTTTGTGAGTAGTCTTCCTCTCTTTATGGCAGTTCATTTAATCATCTGTTGCTTTGTAAGAGTGTTAGAACACAGTTGTCACTTTGGCTGTCACAGAGTTTTATAACTTGAAGGGATAGCACTATAGTGCTATTAGTGCTTCCTGTTTACTGACTGACTCATTAAGAAATTTGAAACACCCCCAAGGCCACTATGCAGTCCCAGGGAAGAAGTTTTGCTTTATTTTACAGTCTTAAAGTCAAACAAAGATTATTTAAAAGTAGTCTTTGGAAAATACCTGGTGTTCCCCAAAACCCACTAACATCATACAGTCATTATGCTGCAGACACCTTGGTTTTCTACAGTACAGTGAATCCCAAACTCCTGTATGATTTTATGACGAGATGAATGCATGTTGCACCTTAGGAGATCTCAGCAACAGTTTACAGGGCAGGACTCATAGTAGCAGCATCAACATCTAAGAGGTCTGTTGTGGAAACCAAGCAAGAGATTCAGAATAACAGAACTGAATTTGCATCTTGAGGGCATTGTTTTTCCTCTGGACTCAGAGAGTCCAGTTTCAGGGGCAAGACAGCAAGGCTTGGGTGGGTAAATGTCATCCACTGTTTAATGGCTTATGAAGTGTGCTGCTTATGCAGGCTGGAGAGAGAAGTCCTTATTTAGGATTGCAATTGGGATTTTAATGTAAATAGGGGAAAAGGCTGAAATAGATCTGTTCTGCAGAAAGGAGGGAAGACAACTGGATGAGAGGAGAGGCAAACAGCACCTGTAGTGTTTCTGACATACCTGCAGTTCATGGGAAGTTGCAGCATATTGCCCAAGTGAGCAGTAATTTTTGCTGTGCAAGTTATCTCTTGGGGTGGGTAAGAATTCGTCAGGTATTGAGGAGAAAGATAAAGCAGTGCAGATGGCTTGGTCATACCCTGACAGGGTTGCACAATATTGGTTTCACCCAGATAAAAATTCACTCTATGTATGTGCGCTCTTGCCCCTGCACCCCACTCAATAAAAGACTGATTGTTTCAGAACCAGGAAAGGTGAAATAGAGTTGAAATAAAACGTCTGGAACAAAATCCCAGTAATTGTAGTGATTCAACTTTAAAAAAAAACAACAACTCTCCAGTATTTATGTGATTTTCTTTATGCTGGAATTGTATCATAAAATACATGCCTAGGTTTGGAGGATTTTCTAGTGGTTACAAGGCAGTTCACAAAGTAAAATAATAGGCAGCTTTCCCCTGGGAGAAAAACTTGTCACTTTTGAAAAGTTGTGTTCTAGCCTTGTCAAATGATAGAAGGCAGGAATGATTGTGTGTATATACATGTGCATTCATGTATATGTATCTTAGTTCATCCAGGAGCAGATGCTATCTTTTGACTTTTTAAAAATTAATAATTAGAGTACTTGTATTACTTAACAGAAGAATTTCAAGATGCACTGGGTTTCATTGCCTGCGTTTTTCCAATCATGGGTTTAGAGAAAAATGTATTGTCTGAATTTCTAACAACACAGCACCATGTTTATACAGAGTTTGTTTGTATGAAGATCGCTCTTTTTGAAGTTTTATGCTCCAGTGAAAAAATATCTATAGTCCCTCCCTTTCTCTTGAACAACTGTGGATTCAGGTTCGCCATCCTCTGAGATGGCTCCACCACCATGCAGTCTTCTGACCTAATAGTGACTTTCTGCTCTGTGCTGGATTAATGCAGTTGTCATGTGTTCGTATTGCTGGGGCTAATGGGGGAGTTGTACAAGACAGAGGAAATAGTCTAAAGCAGCTCCAGAGAAGTGAGATTCTGGATTTTGCTACTCTTTGACTCAGTAGCTTCTTGGTACCTTGGATTATTCCCGTTTCAGAAAGGTGTTGCGTACCACAATTAATGTCTGCAAAGCACTTCAGGGCACTTGCAAATCATCCATGGTGCCTTCACTTTGTAGAAATTAATTATGTTCCTCTGGTATTAAATAGCAGGTACCTGGGGGAATAAGAAAACCCTCTCTTAATAACTAACCAGACTGTAGCTTTCTGTCACAGACCATGGGGATTGCAGACTACAGGTACAACTGTCTTTCCACATATTATCAGTGGTATTGCAAGGATGAGTGAAAATAATAATCTAATTGGAGGAGAAAATTTTCACAGATCCATGTCATGCATAAATCAGTCATGTTTTAGATGACCATGTGGCCAGCTTTTGCATGCCATTTCTGGTCTTGTGGTGCATAATTTACACGAGAGCAGTATCCAGAGGCCATGGGATGTTGGCAGCTTGCTTGGTGAGGATGCTTTCCCAGATCAGGAGAGATTGCTGTGGTCTGTATGTCCTGGTGAGACCACATTTATGGGTGGAGGAGGAGTGTGGCTGTGGTCTTCCTTGCAAAAGCTTTTGGATAGCTGGAATGCCAAGGAGGGCTCAAGGGTGTTATGTGTGAGAGCCAGGGGAGAGCTGGGCATTTTCAGTCATCACAAGTCAGGAAACAGAGGTCTCTGAAGGTGATAGAAACTAAGTCAGTCACATGAGTTTCCTTTAAAAGTGCCATTGAAAGCAGATGATGGGCATGGAAGAGAGTGCTGAGACAAAATTGAACTCACTCACATACCAAGTGTTCTCCAAGGACAGACTCTTAGAGATCCAGCGGGATTGAGGTGTGATGAGTAATCAATTTTTATTTCTAACCCTGAGTTGTAGGACAGCCTCACCTTGATGGCAGCAGCGAGGAGCAGGTGATAGTTGCCAATCCTCCTGATGTCTGCCAGGTAGTAGAAGTGACAACAGAAAGTGATGAACAGCCCCTCAGCATGAGCCAGCTGTACCCCCTGCAGATCTCCCCTGTCTCCTCCTATGCAGGTAAGCATTCTAGCATTTCTTTACACTCTTTTTTGTCTGGAAGACACTGAGTAAAAGGAGGCTCTTCCAGGGTAGAAATATATATTCATCCACATTCTGCATTTTTAATGCAACTCAAAAACTCACAGTCCTCATTCCACCTGGGGAAACAACTCTGCACATCTGAGGTGGGAAATGTAAGCTGCAGATTTTAGCCTGTGACTAATGGAAAAAGAACCTTTTTAGATGTAATGCAGAGAGGTCTTCTCATCTTTTATTAGAGGGACGTTTTCAGTGGTACAAATTATGTGCTGCAGATATAGTGTGCTCCCTTTGCCCCTGACTTACTAAGGATTAAAGGTCTTCTCTGCCTTTCTTCTGCCTGTTTCCTCAGTGCTACCGCAGTGGACACAGAGTGCTGAGGGCTGCACTAATGTTGTATAATGTAGCCGTGGAGCTGAGGCCCTGGGGGAGTAGATCTGTCTTGTTACGAGTAGTCTGCAGACTAGAACAGCCATGTAGTGGCTGATAACAAGTGGTCCTGAGAGCAGCAGAGCTGTGGACATCTGGCTTCCAACATCTGCCTCCTTCTGGGTTCACTGATATCTAAAAAAGGGTGAGATAACAAGCTTTCCCCTTGCACTGCTCCCAGTCAGGAGGTGCTAATGGTTTCTCTTTTTTTGCCCAGGGCCCCTTATTTTCATTAAACTGGTAGGAAATTCAGAGCCTTTGGCACTCATTTATTCCTTATCCAAGTCCAACAGTATGTTCAGAAGTTGTAAGGGCAGAACAGACATAAATGCACATGTGGACTATATAGAGTCCCTGCAATCATGTAAGCCTTATTTCCATAGAAAGCAGGACAAAGCCACATTTAAAAGTACAAGTTGTTTCAGATCCAACTTGTCCTTCCTTTTTTAACATGTTGCTAACTTGCAAACCTCGGGAGACAGGGTAGAAATACAAACGTCATATTTTTAAGCAAACTTAAGTATTAATTGTTCCCCAGGCAATTTACTATTTTACACATGGTTTTGCCTTTGACTCATTAGGCTGAAATTACTTCCAGATACATTTTATAAATTACATATTTATCAATTTTTATCTTTGGGTCCGAGTGAATAATGTTATGTTCTTTTGAATAGCCTCCAATGTTAGTCTCACACATGTTAATAACCAGTTACGCCTCCCAGTGTGTTTAGTCTGTAATGGCCAAAGCATTTAGAAGAGCTTTGCAAAGTGTAAGGCAGGGAATGAGGGTGCTTTGACTTATTAGCAGCTGGGAGGGGGGGCCTTGTGGAAGTCATGGTATTTGCTTGGGCTGGGATGATAGAGAAGGGTGGTCTGGTGACAGGAGAACCACCCTGATATGAGCAAATCATGAGCTACCTCCCCTAAAGTCAATGCAGCAAGCCTGCATAAGGAAAATGAGACATGGATGAAGTACTTCTGCTATCCTCTTATGTTGTCTTAGTATCCTGGTGACCTTCGGCTGGCCTAACCTATACCAGGACCTGCTAGCCCATAACTCGGTTAACACTGAGATGATTTCAAGCCACTGACATACTTCTGAATGCATCTCAAGGCAGTTCTTGTTGATCCTGGTTACTCTAGCTAGAGGCCAGTAAGAAGTGGAGTACTGCAAGGGTCAGTCCTCGGCCAAGTCCTGTTTCATGTATCAGTGAGCAGAAGAGGTGTTGGGGTACACACTTGTGAAGTTTACAGGTGATACCAAAGAGGGGACAACAGTCATTATGCTTGAGGGCAAGGCCACCATCAGAGACCTGGAGAAACTGCAGGAACGGACCAGCAGAAACCTTACCAAATTCAGCAAGGACAGATGCCAAGTCCTGTACCTGGGAGGTACTTGCAGTAGTAGAGGCTGGAGCTGATGGGATGGAGAGCAGGTCTGCACAAGGCGGGTGGGCAGTGAACCGAACGTGAGACAGTAGAGCACCCTAGCCACAGAGAAGGCTACCAACTTTCAGGAGCATGGCCAGGGAAGTGATTAGCCCCCTCTGTTCAGCAGTAGTTACGTTACTTTCGGGTTGGGTCCAGTCTTGAGCCTCCCAGTCCAAGAAAGACACAAACAAAGGGGAGAGAGTGCAGGGAAGGGCTACCAGATGATAAAGGGCTGGAACTCCCTCTGTGAGGAGATACTGAGGGACTGAGGCTTGTTCATCCTGGAGAAGAAACGGTTTTGAAGACCTCATAGCAGCCTGCCCCTACCTTCAGGGATGTTATTGAGAAGATAGAGTCAGGCTCTTCACAGTGGTGTGTGGTGGGATGATGAGGCATAGCAGGAATAAACTGAAGCAAAAGAACTTGGTCCAGCTGGATACAAGAAAAAAATGTCACGTTTTTCAGCACAAGCACTGACAGGCAGTGGAGCAGGATGCCCAGGGAGGCTGTGCTGCCTCCATCCTTAGTGGTTTTGAAGACCTGATTGGATAAGGTTACAAATAACCCAACCCTGTCCTATAGCTGGCCCTGCTTTGAGCAACAGGTTGAGCTATAGATTTCCTGAGGTCCCTTCCAGCCCAAATTGTTCTGTGAACCTTTATTTCTGAAGCATGCATTTGTCCTTGAAGCAGGAGAGAAGACAGGGGTCTATGGTTTCTTAGAACCCTGAAACTTACAGGACATCTTGTGACTATTTCTGGCTTTGTCTTGTTCCACACAAACCCTTGTGAGAACAACAGGAGGCTCATGGTTTTGCTGGGTTGAGCTGCCTGCTCTGTCAGGTGCTACTGCTGAATGGGAGGAAAGAATATGACCATAGCAGCTGTGCTGGAACAGTTAGCTTAGCTCTTCTGAAATGAAAATAACAAAAAGTAGTCTGAGGTTTCAGCTGTCCTGCATAAATCTGTTTTATTTCAAAACCACCTCTAGCTCCTTTCTGAGGTTACTCAGGCAAATGGTGTGAGTGGCCCTTGTGAGTTTTCTCATATTTCTGCTGATGTCTGTGAAAGTCATTTTTTTAGTACCAGGGCTGTTGTCAGCCTCCTCTTGTGTTTGACACTGATTCAAATAATCTTTGTGATTGAAATAACCTAACTTTCCATGCCCGAGTGATTAGTTTCCCTGGCTTTGCTAACTGTAGTGCTATCTCTTGCTCAGCATTTTGTTATGTATAAACACCAAGCATAGATTCCTTTTCAGCTGCATCACTCTTTTTTTGTTGCCACATGTTTCTTCATGTCAAGGAATATCTTTTTTTTTGTCTGTAAGTGGATTCCTTCTATTGATTCTATCTCTGGGGCCATTTTTTCTTTACATGGATTAATTTCTGCCTCTCCTCTCCCCAGTATAGTTTACTTAGCCAGATTAATCACATTGGCACATCTCTCTTTACCTGGGTCAGTGAGTGAGAAGCCCTGTAGAGTGTTAACTTCACAGGACTTCACAGTTAGATTCAACATTTCAGACTGCTCCTTTGCATGCTGCGGCAGAGACTCTGGTGTAGGGGAGGTACTGGCTTTGGAAGTCATAGTCTGGAGCAGCTTGCTACCTCACCTCAGAAGGACTGGATGCAGTTTAGACCCTGAGGTCTGACTATTGACTTACAACCCTCTGCCTAAACCTAATGCTTAGCCTGAGAGAACAGCAAGGCACTGCCAGTATCTCTGAAGATGTGGAGGGGCACAATCCACGGTAGTCTGTGCACCCCTAGCACTTACGTCCAGTGCACAGCATCAGGTTGCTCTCTGGGAGGGCAGGATCATGGTTTATGGTCACAAGGATGCAGGGGCTGTGCAAAGCAGTCTGCATGGGCTAAAATGCGTAATGCAGAATGGAGAGTAGAAAATGGGACTTCAGAGCTTCATTACCTGCTACAGTTACTCATCACATTATGCCATCAACCTTGTAATTTCTGTGTTCCTTTTGGCTTAAGGTGTGGATAAGCCCTCTCTGTTCAGCCATGGTGCGGCTTTTTCAAATGCTCTGGGTAGCCTGATACATGCCTAGGAAACAGGACACATGGGTACAGAACCCCGTGAGCTGAAGGGGACCTGCAGTCCAAGCCTCCACTTTCCTGGGTGAGGGTCTGGGCACTGGGCAGCTGTGCTGAAGGCAGCAGCCATTGCTTCAAAACTGGTTCTGAAAAGAGGGGTTTGTGCCCTGTCTCAGAGGCGCAGAGCCCCTGGGCCAGGAGCCTGACTCTCAGGCACTGGGAGACCTGTGTTCAGACGCACATGGGCTTGAAAATACAGCCAGAATTCCTGGATTTCAGTCTCCTCTGCAAGTGAGGGATACAGCAGCAGGGGAATGGCTATCCTGCTGAAGCTGTGTGCTCCTGTGTTTGTGCTCTGGTTGAAGTGAGGACGGTGAAGGAGGCCTTGTACAGTGGAGGAAGGTGATGGGGCTGGAGAAAGCAGCATTTCTTCTTGCTTGAGTGGTGGGTGAAGAGTTGAGAAATAAGATGGGGGGGGCGCAGGCATGGGTGGCAGAAGTGAAATGAGAGCAAAGTATAACAGTAATGAAGCACCAGAAGTCACAACAAGCCCTTGAGGCGGCAGGCTGAGATAACAGTTCATGAAACAAAAACACACTTATCTCCTCTGGGATGGAGTTATTGCTGGTTTTGAAGGGAGATAAAATAAGGATTTGGACAGAACTTTGCTCTTTGCCAGGCCTGAAGCAGGAAGAGGGGGCATCCTTGCTTGCCAGAGGCTCTTCCTTCTGCTCAGAATGCACAAATCTACTTCATCCCTCTCCATTGCTGTCTTGTCCACGGTATAGCCATGCTAACTGTGATAACCATGTAAATTTACCTCAGTTGTTCAGTGCAGCTGTGCTGTCTAGCCCTTGGATCTCTATTGTGAACCGTTTTTTTCTGGTTGTTTGACTTGACTCTGCTTGCTTCTACTTGTTGGAAATGGATCAGATCTCTTGAGCTGGATTTTGCTACTGTAGATAGAATAGTGCAAGTTTCATTTTTGGTTTTGTTTTGTTTGACAGAAAGCGAAACAACGGACAGTGTTCCAAGTGATGAAGAAAGTGCAGAGGTAAGAGTTTTCTGGGATTTTAGCACCTTGGAGCAATGTCTCAAGAACAGTGTCCTGGGATATTCTTCCCCCTCCTAATAGCTGGGGAAGAAAAACAAGCCAGGAAGATTCAAGGGAGACAGACATTTTGATGATTGTCACAGAATGAATCTGTACAATTTCTTTCCTCCTCATCTGTCCAAACTACAAGGAGATTAATTTTCATCATAAGATGTTCTGGAGAGCCATCAATAGTCCCAGCTAGTTTGTTAATATGATGCACTGACATTGCTGGGTAGTGAGCATTTCATCTTGGTTGAAACCGTGCTCACTTTGTTTTCCTTAAGTGGCTCCTGAACTCTTGCAGTTGGAGGAAATGCTTACACGTATAGTAGAAATGCAGCTTGAATGTTTGAGATATGTGAGGCAAAAAACATTCCTGAGCACTCATTTGGGTATTGCTGGGTGAAAGCAATCAGTGGAACAAGATCCTTTGCAACACCAGAACTTGCCTTTTTCTTCTGAGGCTGATATCAAGTGACCGGACCTGCTGATCTCCATGAGTACACTAGATGCCACGAGTCCCCTGAGGGCACTTAGAAGCCCTGTGCTGCAGCTGCATTTTTGCAGGAGGGCTCTTGCAGATCTCTCTCCTGCTGTGCCCTCAGAAAGCCCCTGAGCTCTTGGAGAAGTGCAGGTTGTGTGCAGCTGTGTAACAATACAGCTGACCTTCTTGCTTTGTCTCTTGTGCCTTGGTTAGGGTGAAGACCATATGTAGACTGCCAGTAATGACTCCCCAAACCTCATCTGACAGAACATGCCATTGTGGCATATGTGATGGGGAAAGGACTGGAGGCACATCTTTCCTTGGTGACCCTCTGCCTGTGATAGGGGACACACCATCAAGTGACAGTGATTTTCCTGGCAGCTTCGCCAAACTGTGTTGAAAATTTGGGTGGTGCTGCTTGAGAGGTCTTGGATTTCTGTTGCCTGCCTGTTGGCAAGGGCATACTGTCTCTGGTAATGAACGAGACACTTTTGTTTGAAGTGTTTGGTCATCCATGTCTATTTTTGTGTCCAGCATACTGGGAGTAAGGCCTTTATTTTCCATCAGAAGAGTGGGCAGAACCTCTTGAGTGCTGGCAAGCCACTAGGGTTTAAGCACACTTCAGAAAGGGAAGTGTCTGAGAGCAAAGGCATTCAAAGCCAGTGGCCAGAGGCTCTAAAAGCCTTATGCTTTTAGAGATGGGGTAATTCTTGTGCAATTTGTGAGTGTTTCTGTCTTCATCTTGTTACTCAGAGCACTTCTCAAAGTTGCATTTGCTCATGTAGTCTTCCCTCCTATTTCCCCCACTTTTCTAGGGACGACTTCATTGGCATAAGAGAAACATTGAAGGCAAACAGTATCTCAGCAATCTGGGAACGAGGAACACTTCTCATATGCTTCCGAGCATGGCGACTTTTGTAGCCAACAAGCCTGACCTCCAGGTCACCATCAAAGAAGAAAGCTGCCCACTGCCTTACAACAGCTCCTGGCCCCCTTTCCCAGACATCCCTCTGCAACAAGTAGTGTCCACAGCCTCCACGAGCAGCAGCCGGCCAGACCGCGAGACACGGGCCAGCGTCATCAAGAAAACATCAGACATCACCCAGTCGAGAGTCAAGAGCTGCTAAGCCTTTGACAGTGTGATTTTTTTAGCTTTCTTTTGTTTGGTTTTGTATTTTACGTTTCTCTAGGTGAGGTTCATCCCTTGGCGCACACAAGACAAATCTAAGGTAAAACCTTGGCAATATAAAACATTGCTGTGTCCGACTCTGCTTGCCAGAGTGTTTTTAACTCAGGACTCCAGCCGTCAGTATGTACACCTGAACCCAGGTGGATTTCCAAGGTTGCTATGTAGGAAAACAACCCCAGAACTTTGGCTCACTCGCAGGTTCCAGTGTTTCATAAGAGGACCAACCAACCACAGGGGAAGTGGTGCTGCTGCGCTTCTTGCTGTCAAGGCTGTGATGGAACTGAAAGCCTCGGAATGGAAGAGAAAATGTGAACTAGCTGGAATATTTTTAAATAAAGAAAAATCTATTGTGAATATTGTACATAGTGCAGTACTAGCAACGTTGCAGTCTGCTTCTGCACCTTATTAAGAAAGCACTTACAAAAGGCCTTTTATTACCTTGCTCTACTTAATGGCACATTGAAGGTCCCTCCCCACCTGTATTCTTTTCCAAGGCTATTCTTGCTAAAGTGTCTTTAAAGAATAGAGGAAAGGAAAGGAAGTTAAAACTTCCCATGTGGATTTCATATGTTTTAAGACTGCTTTTATCATGTTTGTTTCTAATCTGCTATGCTTGAATGCCGCGTGGTACAATAGGAAAAAAGAAAAGAAACCTATTACAGAGATATTATGCAAATTCCCAGATTTAAAAAGGAAGAAGAAAAATAATTCTAACCAGAGCAAGCTTTTTTATTTTTTATACAGGGGAATATTTTATTCAAAGTAAAATTCTAAAGTGAATATAATTTTTTTTAATCTTTTCTACAGCAAATTTATAATTTTCAGATTCAGTCCTTGGTTATCAGCAGTTATTACATCCTTGTGGCACATTTCTTTTGTTTTTAATTTTGTAAAGGTGAAATAGCTTTTATGAGCTCATGTAGCAATCAGATTATCCTGTGGATTGATAATAAATATGGTATATAGTTAAATTTTTAATAATCCTCTTGTTGGTCTCTCTTTTTTTAATCTTTCAGAAGCCCCAGATGGCATGGGTTTGACAGAGGAGTGAGACCCTCTTGGAGTGAGCAATAGTGTGAGCTGTCTTTACAACTTCTGGAGTACCCATCTAACAGGGTAGGAAGTGCAACTCCAGGCAACTCAAGGCAGAAAAAGGAACTAGAGGTTAAAGGTGGTGGACTCAAATTTGGTTTCACGTGCAGAGGCTGGGAGTTGGGGTGCCTCTTCTGCTGTTATTCTGTGGCTGGGCTTTGAGCATGTCACTTCATGGAAGGAATCTTGTGAAAGTCCATCACCCACCCAACACACAGGCTCAGCTGTGTTTGCCCCATTCCTCATATATCTCTGTTAAGCTTGCTTACAGTTTCCTTGTCCAGAAAAATCTCTTTTTGCAGAGTTTCAGGCAATAACTCCTTATTAGTGGAACGAATCAGAGGTCAGATAAACTTTCCCTCAGGCTTTTCACATCTAGAGTGTGATGACAGATTGTGATTCCTCTGGGTTCATTGGGGGAAACTTGAGTATTTAATTGAGTGTGCAGTGGCTTGCAGGGTTGATGGTGGAGGTGGTCAGGCTGTGCCATGAACTCTGTGAAGTGCTGTACGCTTCGGGATATCACTGGCACAGCTGGCTATTGAAAAGGGAAACCAAACAGATTTTGCTGTGTTCTTAACCTGGTGCCAGGATTCTAAATTTCATCGCAAGTCCGTGTGAAACTTGCAGTTTAGTCTTGCCAGCCCCCAGCCTGGTAGGCTGGGAAGGCAAGGTTAGAGCTTTGGTTAGGGTTGAGAGGAAGAGGAAGCCACGAGCAGTGTTTGAACTGAGGCTGAAAAGCATTACTGGTTGCAGCCATGCTACGTAAACTTTCTGGTCTCTGTCCCTTTCATATGGTTGTGCGTTGACCCTTCCAGTGGCCACAAGGTTTGATCTTCCTCAAGGAGCTTTTGCCTGTGTGTGTGCACAGGGTTGTTGCAGTGAGTCTCCAGCATCCCTAGTCCTTCACCAGCAGGGTTATGAGGCTCATGGCTGGCTGCTGTGTCTTGTTCTGGGGGCTCACTTGGATTGATTTTCATATATTCTCGACATGATCTGCTTTGGGTTTTGGAAGTTTTTCCAAACAGCCCCAGTAAAGATCAGCATCTCTTATCCCCTTGTAAGATGATGGGCCCTTGTTTGTTAGGGAGGGACCTCATAGGGTCACAGGCAAGCCAGGGCTGGAAGGAACCCCTTGGGGCATATTGAGTCCAACCTTCTGTTGAAAGCAGGATCTTGGACTAGGTTATTCAAACCAAGTCTTGAATATTTCAAGCAAGGCTTCATGAATCCCTTTAATCATGTAGTGAGTTCCCTGCCCTGCAGCTGGCCGTCAGGGTACTGTTGTGGTTAGGGCTGGGAGCTGCAAGGTGGAGTGTGGATGGAAGGGGGGTCTCTGAGGAGACCTGAGGCCTGCAGAAGAGTCATCTGATGAACTTTTGTTGTGAGAAAGGTGGGCTTGGGGTAGGTAGAAGGGACAGCCCAGAGCTGCGGTTGTGCTGGGGCTGGAAAGGGGCAGCCAAATTCAACAGAGGGCTGATGTTGGAGCCCTCCTCATGGGTTTCTTTTCGGAAAGGAAAAGCTGCAGCTTGGGTCTGATCCTAGGTGTGGGTGTCAGGGCTGAGGGAAAGAGGTGGGTTTCTTTTCGGAAAGGAAAAGCTGCAGCTTGGGTCTGATCCTAGGGTGGGTGTCAGGGCTGAGGGAAAGAGAAGGCTCAGTTGCGTGGGGCTGGAAAGCATCATGCAATGTAAACTAAGTGCTGACACTCATCTTCTCCTCTGAGGAGTATTTAGTCTGTGGACAGAGAGAGACTTTTGCCTCTGGCACAGCCTGGATTTAGTGTTGAGAGTTATGGCCAAGAGAAAGCCCAGAGGTAGGGTTGTGTAGGGACTGGAAAGCATCTTCCTGAGTAAACAGAGCTGACTCAAAGCTTTTGCTTTGCTGCGAGGAAGGCTGCTGTTTACATCTGCCACGGCCTGCTCTCTCCCCACTGTTCAAACTGGTGGTGTTAAATGTTGGCACAAATCCTCCCTGACCTCAGTATTCTGTGTCCATCTGAGATAGGGAACGTATTTGCCCTTTATGGTGAAACATTTTGACTTTTTGAGTTCTCCAGGCTCGCTTAGGTGCCTGCATGGAGCTTGGCCTCCTACAGGGCTGCCAAAGAGGAGTGAGGTCTGAGCTGCCTTTTCTGTGTGTTCTGTGTGACTTTGGGTGAAAGCCTGCCTTCAGCCAGCCCAGCTGGTTACTGGGGTAAAGAGATGATTGCCCAAAGGCTGCCAAGTGATTCTAGGTATATAAATGCTTGTCTGCAATGTCAACTGTCACTTGCCAGGAGAAGGATTTACCAT
Organism: Pezoporus wallicus; assembly: GCF_028554395.1. Lineage (NCBI taxonomy): Eukaryota > Metazoa > Chordata > Aves > Psittaciformes > Psittacidae > Pezoporus > Pezoporus wallicus. The sequence continues at coordinate 4,708,963 of NW_026640754.1, forward strand.
TCTTAGCATCAGCCATCTGAAACTTAGAAGTAGTCATCAGGGAAAGGCAGGCATTTTGAGTTTAACCCTTTAACCCATGCATTAACCTTTACATAGTTAAAGTGAGTTCTGTGGTCACATCTCACCTCTGGTTGTTGCATGTCAGAGATGGTGCCAGCATGCTGATGGCTGGGTAACTTGGCTTGCCCTCTCCTTGGTCCCACTAACCCCCACCCTGCACAACAAGAGACACACGGACATACCTCTGGGAATGGCATGCAGACTTGGTAAATTCCCCTCTTCCCAAGGCTTATGTGTTTGAAGCTCTTCCAAGAAGTATCCAAGCACGGGAGTTACAGAGAATATCTACCGCACAAAGCTGGTGATGCTGCTGTAACTTGCTCAGACCAAAAGCAGTTGGTGAACCGCAGGGTGATGTAAATGCAAAGGAGGATTTCTTCAGGCTGGGACGTCAGATGTTCGTTCTGAAATGCAATGTTTAATTACATTTGCTTGCAAAACTATCCAGTCATAAAATTCGGTATTGGCCCAACTGCCGATTTGGTTCTGGAATGCTGGAAACCGGGTGCCTGTCCATGAGCACTACGAGTACTGTCATAGTTAATCTTGTTGTGCAACTCTGTGATGTGGTTAGCAGGTGAGCTGAAATTGCCCTGAGCAAGGTAAGGGCCAGGCCCTCCTCTGCAGCACACACAGGGCTTGTGGCCAGGGTGCTGCCCATGCTCCGACAGCTCAAGCAGGCCCCTTCGGGGGACCTTGGCTAGCAAGGTGCCATGATAACAAGGTCTCTGTTAAATCTGATCCCTTCAAAGGAGCCGTCTGCGGGGCTCAGGTGGGATAAAAGTCATCTGCAGAGCAGCAGAAACGGGGTAGATGGATTTGTTTGGGATCTAGGCTGTGTTCAGAGGTGTTTCCTGTGGTGGGGGATATTGCTGCAGCCACCCTGTTGGTTAGGGCACTCACAGTCTCTCCCACCACCCAGTCTCCTTATGAGCTTCCTGTTGAAGGATTAACCTACACAGCCGCCTCTCCTCATTGAGGGCCTGGTGAGAGCTGCCTTTTCTATCCAGGCACGTGTTTTCTCAAACCTTTAGGAACTTTTCACCAGTAGCACACATCGTGCTGCAGAGTTGTAGAACACTTTGGGTCAGCGGCACCTCTGGAGGTCAGCTGGCCCAACCCATGCTCCAAGGCTTCAAAGGGAGGTCAGGTTGCTCAGAGCCTTGCTTGGTCAGGTTTGGAGAATCCCCACAGATGGAGACTGCTGCCTCTCTGGGCCCATGCTTGGGGGTTTCACAGTGTGAGCGGGGTGGGGAGCATGGTCTGATGGGGTTCCATAGGAGAGCATGTGTCTCAGGTCCTCGGGAAATCAGAGGTTTGGTCCATGCAGCTCCAGGCCCCCATGGTATCAGCTGGGGACCTGGCTGCATGAGATACTGCAGCCACAGAGAGAGCTGCTTTGAAGTCAGAAGTGAGGGGTGATGGTATGCAGCAAAAAGGGGATGATAGAGCACAGGCTCCTCCTGTATATTCACATGTACCACAAGGGGAATCATCCCTCTTTTACCATGGGTGCCTATTTACCACAAGGGGAATCACCCCCTTTTACCATGGATGCCTTTGCCCTCAGCTGTTGCTCACATCCATCGCCTGGGCTTGTGTTCCTTGTGGTTTTCAAAGCTGACTGGAGGCAGCCTACCCTCACTCAGAGAAGCGAGAAGCAAGAAGAGTATTTCTGTAGCACCTCAGGGAAAAAAGAGGTCAGGTACAGGGTCCTGGGGATTCGAAAGGTGCGAGTCTGGTGTGCCGTGACATGCTCTTCTGCTCCCATCCCAAACAGGAGTCTACTGAGCGGATGGTGTCTTGAGGTGGATGGTGTTTCCATAGGGGGAATATGTATGTCTGCATATAGGAGATGAATTTACAGGCAAAGGAGTGAAGGGAAGATGGGTTAGAGGGGCTGTTTGGAGGTGCTCTGTTCCCTTGCCCAGGAAAGCTAAGCCCAGCCATGTCTGGTTTTTCCAGGAGAGTTTAAAAATGGAACATAAGCAATTTTTTTTCCTGGGTTTGGAAGCTGATGGAGGAGTCCTGTGAAGGCAGGACCATCCCTGTGTAACACAACTGGAATAATGGAAAAAGTGAGGGAGAACAGGGAAAAAAAAAAAAAAGAAATAATGGCCGCAAGCATAAATGTATCCAGGTGTGCTTATGAGTCACATAGTGTTATATCCCAGCTTCCTGCTGGCGTCTGGGGCTGCCACTCCTGATGTCCTCCTGGAGCCGCCCCTCCTGATGTCCTCCTGGAGCCAGACAAGATGCTCACACACAAAGACACTCAAATCCCATTCAGAATGATGATGGGTGACAATAGTTTCCCTAGGCCCAGGCCCTTACTTTTTCCCTCCCCAGCCAGTATCAGTGGTCTCAGCTCTTGCTTGTGTGTAACCATCCGGCCATCCTCCTCCTTCCCTCTCCTCCATGCATCAACACCAGAACAGGCACTGAGGCTTGGTTTACATCCTGATTCACTTGCACTTTTGTTGGAAGTACCTGGGAGACGTTTTGGGTTTCCTCAAGGCTTCTTGGAAGTTTGCTGTAGGGCTCCTGCCTGGACCGACAGAAACCAGCTTTGCCTTTAAATCATGTCCCTATCACCCAAGAGATGCCTCTTTTCTGTCTCTCCCACCCTACTTGCAGCTGGGGCTTCCCCAGAGAGGTTGAACAGGCATTACCACATACCCTTGCTCCATCCTTTCCCTCCCCATCACTTGGCATGGAAGCTATGAGGTGGCTGCACATGGGGCTGTGCAGTAGTGGCCTTGGAAGGGTGAGCATGAGGGTCAGGGGCTGGGACCCCTGGCTTGCATCCTCAGATGCCTGGAGAAAGCACTCCCTGTGCCCTTCCAGCAGCATCCCAGCTGGTGATGCAGGCGCCAGGCTGGGTTAGCTCCATCCCTGCTGCCTCAAGCTAGTTCTTTTCGTGTCAGTCTGTTAATTGGTGTTGCTGATTGGCTTTCACGAGGAGGGGCCAGTGCAGGGGCTGATGCTGCAGCAGAAGGACCAGCCCAATGACCTTTTCTGCGGGCAGTGGGAGGAGGGTTTCCTCCTCGGTGCTCAGAGCAGCAGGTGCAGGGGGGTTCTGTCAACAATGCTGAAAATGATGGTGGGGAGGAAGGAAACCACGAGGGCCAATGGGGACTGCTGCCACAGACAGCGCCTTGTCTAGAATCCCAGGCTTTCTGAAGAGGAGAAGTTGCAGTCAGGCTTGAGATGCATGAAATTCATTAACTGGACCTCACAGCTCCTTGGATGAGCTTTTCACTGTGTGTGGCAGCTCATAATGCATCGCCCTATCCGAGTTCAGCGTGTTATTTTTGATCAGTAGCTGATGATAGGTGGCTCCTTCGGGCCAGTTCTGCTCTCAGTGACATGCCTGTAGACTAAATAATTCATCAGCAGCTGAAAGGTGTGCTGCTGAGCTTCCCGCAGCTGCAGCCCCAGCACTGCCCAGCCTCCTCAGAGCATTTATGTTCAGAGCTGGATTTATACCGTCATCAGGAGGTGAAACATCACTGGAAATGGGTTCTTATTTTATACAGGCTAAAGCTGGTAGGGTGATGGTGGAGAGGCATCAGAGTTACTGTTTTAATTTTGTAAGGAAAATAACTAGTAGCATTGCCTTCATTCACTTAACTCATTTGGTGCAAGATTTCCCAGATGATCAATACAACTCATCCTACCGTTTAAACTCAGCACCATTACATATGTTTTTCCAGACTGTTCCTTAGGAGAACTTTTAGAGTGCCCAAACGCAGGCAACAGGCTGGGGGCTTGGGATGCTGCGTTATTAACCCCTCACAGCTCCTGCCCTGAGATGCGGGAAAGCAGCAGGAAATGGGGTGGGTGCTGAGGATGTTTACAGTAGCAGTTGCTTTTGCATGTGCCCGTTCAAAGATGCTATCTCTCGCAGCCAGTGCAGTCAGGTTTCAGTTTTCAGTTGTATTTTTACTCTCAGGCAAATTTGTTTTTTCTTTTTTCCTTTTTTCAAAGAACTTAAACCCCCAAACGCTGCCTGACTCACTGTGACATTTTAAAGGTCATTTTTTGTTCATATTACATGTGACAAGGCGCAGGTCTGACGGGGACAGTAGCCAGGATACCTTTCTGAATGCAGTTCTCCTGAGGGCAAGAAAATATGGACATGTAAATCGGGGTGCAGGCTTGTTTCAGGTTTTAACATCTATGCAACTGATGTATGCTAAAACCTGTTCCATGCCTGTGGTGGTGGGGTCAGTCTCATTGGCCGGGCAGGCTGTTCTGAGCTCACAGGAGGTAGCCACATTCAGTTTTGGCTGCCTGGGTGTTATGGGGCTGCTTTACCCTGGCCCTGGCTCCTCCTGCATTCGTTTTTGTGTTCTATTTCTTGCTTTCTGTGGCTGGGTTTTAACCGTTTCACAAGTGCACAGTGTGAATCCAGCAGCTGAAGCCCGCTTCATACCCCTTTCAGTCTGGTCCTCCTCTGTCCCTCCTCACTGGTTGGCTTCCGCTGCATGCTCCTCCATTAGTTTGCATTGCCCCACCAACCCCTGCCACCCCAGCTCCCGGTTTCCTCCGTCCAGTAAATGAAAGAGGAGTTGTGTGACTTGGTGCTTTCACCTTCCCGTAAGTAGCCTCCAGCAGCACTCTGGGCATCTGTAGGGAGCACATTGATGCTGTCCTGTCCCTGGGGCAGAGACCAGCATTGCCCATCACACTGCTCAAGCCTTTTACCTCCAGTGGACTGCCACACAATGAAAGAGGGTAAACTAACTCACATGGATTATATAAAACACAGCACAGAGCAACCTTGAGTCAGCAGTGTGGGGTTTTCCACTGCCCAAAACACTGCCTGCTCCTCCTGACATGATGTGGGTGACACGACTTGGGCAGCCCTGTACTGGTGGGGTATGCATGCATCCATGCACCCGCACAACCCAGCTGCCTTCATGGGATGATGCTGTTCCTTCCTGTGGGGTGCTGTGGTACCCACACAGCCACATCACCACTGGAATGAGGTTCTCTGCCCTCATGCCAGTGCTGCTCAAGATACCTTTCCCTAATACCTGTTTCCCTGAAGGTTTCCGCTGCCCTGGCACATGCAGCACAACTCATCCTGGTATTTACACTTTTGAAGCTTTGTTTTACATTTGCCATACTTTGCTGGAGAAAATGAGATGATTCCTGTTTTGCTGGAAGGCCTTACGGTGCCATGGCACGGTGCGTTTTGGGAGGATATTGCTATGTCTCCAGCAATTGTTGCTTGGAGACATGGGATTCTTGGTACTCCAAAGAGACTATGAGCATTTTTTGTGTTGGTGGTGGAGGAAAACTTACAGGAAAAGTGTAAATGATGAGTGTGAGGAAAGCTGATACAAGATCTCTTTGTAAGCGTTTCAAAGCGCTCTTCCAAAATGAAACAATGTCAGTGCAAACCAATACCCAGATCAGTTTAGGATCAATTACCTAGAGATCAGTGACCCACTCTACCATGCCTGACCCCCTCTGCTCTCCTGGGGAGGCTGCCCAGGAAACCTGTGCCTGAGTGCAACCTCCCTTGGGGACCGGGATGCAGCTGAGCATCCCAAATGGCTCCTGCCACACCCCAAACAGCTTCTGCCAGAGCTGAGAGTGGGATGTTCCCTGCTGGCACGGCAACCAGGCAGGTAATGTGAGCTGGGCACTGTAACAGCAAGTGTTCCTTCACACAACTGAGTGAGTGGTCACTGCTGCTGAAATTATCCTCAGCAGAACCTGTTTATTTTACGGTTTTACACAGTTTCGGGTTCCAGATGGGATGGAGAATTGAAACCAGAGCAGCATGATAGCAAGGAATTACATTTGCAGCAAGTCTACATTTATTCACAAAATCTGGTTAACTGAGTTCTAAATAGTTTTACTTAAATTGCTTAAGTTTCCATCTGAATAAGGTCTTTAAAAGCAGACAGATAGTACTAAATCAAGTTCACTGCGGGTTCAGCTGCAGGAGCAAGTTACCCCATCCCACCAATCCACTCTGGCTGTCTGCCGCAAATGCTAATTTGGTGAACGGAACAAGAAGGGAATTAGCTAAAGAAACACCCACCCCAGTGGGTCAGGGCTAAGGTGTTTTTATTTAGCTGCTTTAATTAACCAAACACGATCTCCTTGTGTAAGCAGCTTCTTGCTGCTCCAGGGGACGGAGACGCTGAGGCGCAGGACAGCCATGTGCGTGTGGCTGCCTTAGGATCATTACCTTCTGCACATGTCAGCACTGCAGACCTGCCAAGCTATAACAACGTCCCAGCTGGGTCACTTCAGGTGAAGCCAACAGGATGTGCAGTGACTTCCCTTCCCTCAGCAGCAGCAGCACAAACAGCCCCAGTGCCGTGCCGGAGGTGGTACAGTGGCCAGATGCACGTTGTCCATCAGCGGCCATGGCTGGCACCCTCTACACAAGGGTCTCTTTTTGACCCCTGTACTAAATGGCATGTGATGCCAGGCTGCCTGATTGCCTTGCAAAGGAAAGCCTGGGCTCGGCAGGGGTGCAGCTGCCTGGTTTATTTTTGTCATCCTTTGGATGTTTCTTCATGCGCTGACTTGAAGGGAGTTTTTATGAAGGTAGGCTTCAGTTTTAAAGAACAGTGTGAGGAAAAGCAAGCTTCTTGCCTCAAGCCAGTTGCCCCAGTGGATGGGGGGAAGGCTGTCAGGGATGGTATTGTGCTCTGAAGCCCAGAAATGGACCTGAACACTGCTGGAGAGCAATCATGGAGGAAAGTGGGGTTGAGGGTTTCTAGAGCAGTGCTGGTATATGGGGTCTGGGGAGGGACCCCTTCCTGGATGCTATGTCTTGGTTTAAAAAGAGCCAGGACTCTCTTTCTTGGAAGGGTAAATCATGCTCTTCAGTTAAAAACTGTGCCAAATTTACACCCTGATTTTTACCTTCATGATAAAACTTACCTGTGTTGACTGAGGCAAATTCTTCTGGACTTTGACAGAACCAAGCTGGTGAGCACCTTACTTTTACAAACATCCTCTGGGCTTCAGCTTGGTCTGAAGATTTTTTACATGCCCCTTATTGTAGCAGTGGCACCTTTCATGCAGTTAGGAGTCAGTCAGTCAGTCTTGTCCTTTGCCCGACAATCCACACACCTCCTTACACATCATAAAATAGCGGTAGCTGGTTTTGCCATAGCACTGCCCTGGAAACTCACACTTGATGCTTTCTCCACTGGGAGCCCCACACCACACATCATTGCTGCTGAGATCTGGAGCAGAGCCTTGTTGCCAAGCTGCCTACCATGGTGTTTACAAATAAATCAGTATAAATAATTCATAAACTTAATTTTTTTAATTAAAGAACATTCCTCTGTGACCTCATTTCTATTTAAAATCCTGCTAAACTGAGTGTCTCCTGCAAATATGGGCGTGTTTACTGTCAGATGGGAGCACTGCCCCAGAGCACTGGGCTCAGCTCCATTTTCATCATGAATGGGCAGCAGTTTTGGGGAAGTCCAACCATATCTTCCATAGGGCCTGCACTCTCACTCTGTTTTTGTATATCTCTGATAGGTGTTTCTGCTCTGTTTGGAGCAAAACTCATTTTTTCATTGCTTCCCCTGACTAAATATATGCTCAGTGCCCTGGCATTGTTCTTTGGGTTTGGGCTGTTTCCAGCTGATTAATTCTTACAGACACACGGTAGTTTTTACAACAGTAGGACAGGGATGTGCGTCAGCTCACTGGCTCGACTGGACCAGTATCCTGTCTCCAGGATTTTGGACAATTATTTTGGACAAGATTATTGGAGCCAGGGCTAGATTAGGGTGTTTTTTAGCTTGGTAAATCCTTGCAGCATTTACTGATCAGCATTTTGTTGGGTTAATGAGCTGCAGGTTACATTTGAATGACTGTCGTTAACAGGCACGGTGGATACACCTCGCACAAGTGTGTCTGATTTCTTTTTGACCCTGTTCATCCCTTTAGGCACTCCAATATCCCCTGGCAATGAGTTTCTCCATACAGCTACATGTTGTGTACTGTTCTTCAGCTGCTTCAGAGCGATGGTCTGATAATTTAACCATAAAACAAGCATTCTGATTTTGTCAGATACGCAGGCTGGGAAAGGGAAGACATGCCTCATGTGCTCAGATTTCCAAACCATGTGTGTGCATGCTTTGGGCACACATTAAACCTTGGTTACCTGGACAAATGCATGAGCAAGTGAGAGTCTTCAGTGACGCTTCTGGGCACATGTAACTGGTTCCACCTCTGCAGGATCCCAGCTGAGACCTACAAAACCCAAGTTTACCGGATCAGTGGGGCACCTGGGCAGGGTGGCAGTGGCAGCAGTGATGATACCTGGGGTGCCCAACTGAACCAGGGCCAGCCTTTGCTTAAGGGTCCCGTGGCATGGACTGGAGCCATGTAACAATACCGAGGGATTAAAAATAGCAGCTAGCTATTCAGTGTTAAGTGGGGGGGGTGGGGGGGGTAGGAAAGGTGGGTTGAAAGGAGCACAGCTGACAAGGGGAAACCTGTTGGTGTGGGCAGTGCTTTCAAGCACCAGCAGTTGAGCATAATAACAGCAAGTGCATCACTGGTCCCTACTGCTATCAAAAGTGCTCCAGGGCTGGCTGCTGTGATGCTACCTGCCTGACCATGAGGGCACAGCACATGCTGAAGAGGCAGCACGTGCAAATGCCTTTCACAAATGTATTTCCTCCCATGCAAATTAAAAGCCCATTGTATGCAGTGAACAAACCTGGTTTTGAAGGGGTTTTAAAGCCCTTCCTTCACACTGTTGTTTGGTTTTCACTGAAGAGTGTTTCTTTCTTTCAAAGAGGAAGCAGGTGCTTAGAAAGGATTTGTGTTTGCAGTAGGGGAAACTGCAGGACTGTGGCCTTGGCTCAGCCCCACTTTGCCGGCGTCAAAGCCCCACTCTCAGTAGAGCATCCCCCCAAAGCCCAGCTGGTGGTGTGGGGGCTGCTGCTGCTGCTCTTACCTTGCTGGGACAACCCAGGTCTCACACTGCCTGTCCCTGTTGTGTGAAGGGAAGCAAGCTGGTATTACCTTTTCTGATAAAAAGTAAAGATAAAAGGCAAGTTTCTAAAGTGACAAAATAGCAGAAAACAAGCATCGCTGTCAGTCAGGGCCATACCTTTGGGAGCCTTGCAGACTTTCACTACAAAGCCTAGATGTGAAAGGCAAGCAAGGGAGGAGGAGCAAAATACAATACAGAGTGTTTCTCTGTCCTGCTCTGTGCCTGTAAATCTCTTCTATCGTTTCTTTCCAGCTTGGGTGGAAGTAGCCACCAGGTTGAAAAGTTTGTGAGCAGGATTTACTGGCTGAGGAAGCAGTTGGCATGGGCGCTTCCATGGAAAACAAGCTGAAGACAAGATTGCTTTGTCCTAATTCACAGATATTTCAAGGAAATAAACACAGGCAATTAGTTCTGACCAGAGATGTGTTTTATCTCATTGCTTCACCAATACTTTGACCACTCATAGCAGCTGTGGATGAAATGCTGTTTTGTTGTGCAGGTCTTACAAACCTGAGGAGAGTTCCTGCTAGCTACCCTCACCTTTTCTGACAGCGAATTGCGTGTATACTGACCTGGGTTGGCTTTCCTGCACTTGGCTGTGCTGTTCAGGCTCACATGTTCCGTGTGGCCTTGGGGATCAGTAGCGAGAGAAAGCATGCTAGAGATGGATAGATTTCCAGGCCTGTCCCCTGCATAAAGCTGAGCTGGAGAGAACCAAGCTCTGTTGTGCTGGGGATGGGGTCTCCATACCCTGAGCTAGTCATGTATTTCTGCTTTGCCATGCTGTGACCCCAGCATTCATGAGCATATGCTGAGACATGAGTTGATTCATCTTTTAATAGCAGCACGTGAGGCAATTCCCAAATGCACCAGAGCATGATATATGATGCATACATCAGATGTCACCCCACTTTACCAGCACAGTGTTGAGTCAGGAGTCTGACACACAGCAGACTCTGATCCACACTAAGCATGCAGTCACAGAATCTCAGAATTGTTAGGGTTGGAAGGGACCTCTGGACATCATCTAGTCCAATCCCCACCTGTTTTAAGCCTGGTTTACTTTTTCTGAGCAAGAAGCATGATTTTCTTTGTGCTTCAGGAGTGTGTTTACCCACCATGAGGGTTTATCACTTCCCTTATGTCCTGTGAAATGAATAGTCATGCGAGTTCTTGAGCATCATGCTTGTTTATGCTGGTACATACAGCTTGTTCAGTTCATGGGCAGGAGATGCTCCAGCACACTGAAATAAGCGTATATTTTGGTCTGAAAAGCCTGTGCATTGCCTGTGCTTTCAGGAGAAAGCAATCACCCTGTAGTATTTAGGTGTGTAATCCATGAAGACTTTTCTCTTTAAAATCACCACCATATTGTGTTAACGGTTTGTGGCAGCTGCTTCCATTTCCCCCCAGATGTTTGGCATTGCTCAATGCAGGGACTGCCTGGGCATGAGCATGGAATGGGGATGATGTGCCTGGTCCTCCCCCTTCAGCTGTGCTTTGCTTGGGCCCCACTAAATGGAAAGGAGAAAAGAAAAGAAACGAGAACTTCTCTTTGGAATTGTATCATCCCAAAACCGAGAGAAGAAGCGAAATTTAAATGAAAAGGGCTGGTTTTAGTAAAGAGTGGTGAACTTGCTAACCTTGTAATGAGCAGTTCCCATGCTGCGGTCTGTGGAGGAATGGCTGGATTCAATATCTGTATGAAGCATCAGCTAGCATCACATGAAACATTCCCTTGGTATCTTCCAATGGGCAGGGAAACCTCAGGCTACCTCTGCTGTGAAATTTAGCCAAAGAAAACCGATTAAGCCTCAGTTTCTGAGTTATTAGTAAAGCATTACAAAGAAAGAAGGTGCAGCTTTGTACAGCTGCTGTGGTTAGTATGACATATCACATCCCTATCTTAGCCTAAAAATACATGGCACTTTGACTGTTTTTCTGCGTCTGCATTAGAGCTCAGAAAAAGAAACAATACCAAAAGAGAAAGAGAGGAAAAAGAGTAAATGCCAAACGTATGGTTGTGAAATCACACTTTGCAACTGAAATTTCTCTCAGAAACGTCTGACACGGTAGAAACGTGGGCCTGGTTTTCAGCTGAATATCTCATACAATTTCACTTACAGAGGCCAATAGCAGCACAGTGAGAACTCACACCCTGCAGGACTTTCAGAAGGGGGTGGTGGTAAGACTGAATGGCAAGTCAGGAAGGTTTTGGCCTCAACTGTAGTGCAAATCTGGCCTGAAATCCTTATTGAGCTCTAGGAGAAGAACGCGCTAGCAGGGACCTGTGGCCGTGCAGGTATTGCTGGGCAGTTGCCAACTCTGATCACTGGGAAAAGAGCCCTGAGATTTCTTCTGGTTTCTTCATTGCATCTCCCAGGTATGGTCAAAACCAGTTTTGATCAAAAGAGGGGACCCTGTTTGCAGATTACAAATGGGAAAAAACGGGATAAACCCAAGAGCTGTTCTGCAGTGTATATGACTAACCCATAAAAGCATGTCATAGAATTTGTAACTGAGTTACAAATTCCTTAGGAAGATCGATGAAACTGTGACATGCCCCCCCACAGCTTCCATAAGGTATAACTTCAGTGTTCCCAGAGAAACACAGGACAATCATTCTTTAAAATATTAGTGAAAAGTACTAGCCATTTGATAAGCTTCCCATCCTCAGGATGATATTTGCATCTGTTGACCCGGGAACAAACGAACATTTCATATTCCTTAGACAAAACTAGGCTAAGATGGTATTACAGCTGGGAGCAGATTAACAAACTCCAAGTAAAATATATTACAGGACTGTAGTAATTATCTACCAAAACCATGCATGCAAAAACTGTAGAAGAATCAGACTTGCAGGTAAATTTAAATGGAAGTGTAAACACGTGAGCACAGGGACACATGGGCAGCCGAGCACGGCAGGGGTGATGGTGCCTGTGAGCATGATGACAGTCCAGCCCCACTAGAGGCAGCACCTCATGGGATATCGCCCCCTTCCTCTGCTCGGTGTTCAGGTGATGGCCTTAGGGCCTTGTTCTTCTTCAGTTTTCCCTATTAAAATGAAAGTATATGTGAAAAATGGTGCTGACTTATTCTCATCTGGACTAGATATTGTTCTGGAGCTCTTCCATCTTAGGTGGTATAGACACTAGAGTATGTCCATTCAAAATCTCTATTTTATGACTAGATCTAAAGCAAGGTCAACCAAAGCATCTTTAAACAGGAACTAAACCCACTTAAATCTTCTCTTCATTTATGTGGCCCAATCTGAAAAAAAGAAATTGAGAAACAGAGCAAAGCTTTAAAATTAGCTACCTGTAGGAGACTGATCTGAAATCAGACTCCACTGTCCATTGTCTCAAAGATTGGTCTGAGAAGGTGAGATGGAAATCCACCTATATTTGTCTCAGAGATGGGTGGAAGGAGTTAAGACTTCAATGTCCATTGCCTGGGAGAAGGGTGTGAGGAGGTGAACTGGGACCCCACCAACCACTGCCTGAGGGATGAGTGGGGAAGAGCTAAGACTCTTCTGTCCATTACTTTGAGGATTGGTGTGAGCTATTATCCCAAGAATTGCTGCAGACACATGTGTCAAAGAGCTGGCTGCAAGACCAGGGAAACTGGTCCATCAGGAGCGTGTAATACATGACAAGAAGAGCAGAGGTACTCCCCCCTACTCTTTACAAAAGGGGAAAAGGTAATCACCAAGGCACACATCACCAAGAGACACATCACCAGGGAGCCACTGCCATGAGGATGACTCCAGAAGGACACCTCTGTGAGGACCTTCTCCACCGATGACTACTATGGACACTAAGGGACACCCTCCATGAGACATGGCCATGAGGGCAACCCCACGAGACACACTCCATGGGGTACCTTCAAGGGGACTCCAGAAGGATGCCTCCATGAGGACACGCACCTCTGACGGGCTCTTGGGGGACACTCTGCTCTGATACCGCGAGACTATGAACCCTGAAGAACTTCCACCACCAATGACAACAACAACGGATCCCTGGGACACCGCTGTATCCACAGTAGTGACTATCCCTCTCTCTCTCTCTCTCTGCACCCTGGATTCTTCATTTTCTACCTTTTTTCCAACCTGTCCTATCACTATTTCCTTTATTAAAATAATTTCCTTTTTTAACAATAACTTTTTGTAATTTGTAATAAACAAACTGTCCAATTATGGTACTTGACCTTGTTTGTGTCTTAATTTCACTCTTGGGATCACGAACTGAAACAGGGTCCGGCACTGGGTTTTTCTCCAATTGGATCCTAACACTACCCTCTACCAAAAGAGGTATCAATATGTAACTGCCAAGGTGCCTATTAAAAAAGTGGATCTATTAAACTAAGGCCTTCCACCAAACTTCATCCCAAGGTGTAAAATCACTTCAGCATGTCCTCAGACTGATTCTTATGTGTTGAGCATTAAATCCATACCTTTTGTGCTTGGTAGGACACTGGCTCGTCAGAAGCAGCACCACTATGGCAAGTGGGCAGATGCTGGTGGCATTGGTGTTAATGAGAGAGTGCCACATGACTCAGAAGCTGCTGGTTCAGATGACGACATCAGATGCTCTCCTTTCCCAGAGAGAGTTTAATTCCCTACCAGACATTCTATTTTATCATACATTGTTAAAGGTTGCTGTACAACTTGTTCTGAAAGCCCTGAGTATGTACTATGCACTGAAATAAGGACTGGAATCATGAAATCACAGAACGGTTGAAGTTGAAAGGGACCAATGGAGGTCATCTAGTCTAACCTTGCTGCTCAAGCAGGGTCACCTAGAACATCCAAGTCATACTAAACCAACTCATTAGCTGCATTTGCATTATATTGAGTATGTAGTAAATGGGGGGAAATAATACAGGATTTTCTACATAAGACAGCTCTGGAACTGTCATGACAGGAGCACTAATCGACCTTGTTGAAGATAAGCTTATTGCCAGAACCCTAACTGGAAATACACTTGCTCATATTTGGCTGTTTCCATCCAGTTGGACAAGTGGTCCATTTGCAGTGCAAACTTGGTTTGCATGGCCAATAACACTGGCACAGGGGGTCACAATACACTGCAGTCTGGGCCACAGCCACCTCAGAGGGGAACTGCACAGAGGTGCCCTGAGGACTGCTGGGGAGTCCAGGCACTGCTGCACAGGGAGGCTTTACTATCTGTAACTATCTTGCAGAGCAAGATGAAATCTTTCAAGATGCAATCATAGCTGAATTTTAAATGAATTATCTGATCACTATCACAATTATCTCTTTAAATTTGACAAGGATGGAGACCCCACATCCTGCTGTATTTCAGAGCATGGTAGTACCTGCTGATGAGTTGCCAAACTTTCTGTAATGAAAGTGGCAGAGGTAAGGCAACATTGTGCAGAAGGGGGAAATCTAACTGGAGGCTGCTGTTATGGATGAGTACAACTGTTTGCCTTTGGGTGGTGGGTTTTACAAAAAGCAGTTAAAAAGCCCAAATCAGGTTTATTGTGGCACTCTAGCCTCCATCGTAGATTTCTTCTTCCTGTGGAAATAATCTGTGATGCTTTGATTTGGAGCCATGCTTCAGCTTGCAGAGATACCCCTTGGAGAGTGAATCTTGCTGAACACAGCTAAATTGATCAGCTAGCTGCAGGTAGCTGTGTCTTGGTAAGTGTCACCAAGGTGCCATGGCACAGCAAGACACATGGAAGAAGTGAAAATAAAGTACTTCGTCCAGCTATAGAATTGATAATCTTCCTTTCGTCTGTTTCTGGTGAGGAACAGCTTCTTTTCCCATGCAGTTCTACCTCCTAGCACCTCACCTGCCTAAAGAGAAACCAAAACAAAAAAAAGAAACCCAAGCAAATCCTAAGTATAAGCAGAAAAGTGAGACAAAAATGATACAATACAGCTGAAAGACACTGGTTTTGCCTTTGTTGCTAGATCACTCAGGAAACCTTGCCAGCTGAGGTACATCTCTGTGTGCAGTTAATCTTCGCCTCATGACATCAGGCCACAAAGACGTCAAGGCTCTTCTGCCTCAGCTGAAGACACCTTGGAGAGAGGATAGCTTCTGGTGGAAATGTGCTCCAGAAAGCCACTAAGGGCACTAAGTTAAACCTTTCACACCCAACACCAACGCCCTAGGCAAAGGCCAGGGCAGAGAAGAGGGCTGCTGCTGGCAGTGGTAATCTGTTACCCACATCCTCCTGTGTCCTTCTAGTGGTCTCCACACCCATTGTAAGCCTGGATAAGGATAAGACCTTGCCTGACCCCTTCACTTCCCTTTCCAAGCATGTTGCCACTTTGCCTTTTAAAAAATTACAAAGCTTCATATTAATAGTTGTTATATCAACACTTTATATTAAAAGCAGTTATATCCATCTGTCATTTATGGGAAGATGGACCTCAAATCTCTTGTGTTTTATGTTTTCTGGTGTCCAGACCCAGCTTACAGTGGGTTAGCTGACATACCTTGTTCTTTGACATAGATGGCTTCCTCACCCAAGTATTTACTCTTTGCTGCAGTTACCAACAGCAATGCCACATACTTCATATCTAAGGAGCCAGGACCACCATCCATCTCCTTGACTGCCTGCTGACTGAGGGATAACTTCTACCCCCTTCCACAAGGATTTCTTTAGACCGAAGCCTATAAATAAACCTATTTTGAGGTTGGAGTTTCATGTAATTTTTAAATCAGACTGAAAAATGCTTCTAGTAGAGATAATGAAACCAGCCCATTCTCCTTTAATTTCAGCTGAAGCTTTAAAAGTTTTCTTGTAAAAAATAACTTCTCACCTGCTCTCCTGAGTGATTTCATGGGGTTTCTACATCTCCTGACCTGCAGGGATTTTATCCCCCATGTCTATGTAGCACCCCTTGTCCCAGGCGCAGGTAAGCAGCATTGCTCTCTGGATGTCAGGCTTTACTTCAGCTCACTTCTTAGAAAGCACAGACCATGCCAAAAAGCTTGCTGGAAAATCACTGCATGTCTTACAAAACAAAAAATCCTGCTCCTGGGCAGGTCCTGAGAGTCTGGGGGTTAGCACTGTGCTGTGAAAGCTCGGAGGCAATGGAGCTGCCCCACTGCCCTGGGCAGACAGGAGGTAAACAGGGGGGTATCAAGGCACCCCAATCCCACCCCTCTAGCCTCCTGTGGCTTCACTGTAAGCAATCAGTAAGTAGCCACCATTACCATTAGCAACTTAACCATATGTTATGCTATGCTCCCCGTCCCCCTGCCACGTGCAATGGGCTGCACAAGGCAGCGTGTCTGAGTCAAGCTGTGATGGGTGTGCAGCAAAGAGAATTGCCGAGTTCAGCAGAATGTGAACTGAGCAACTATGTCTAACTAGGTGCTGCAGGTATTCTGGGGGGTTCCACCCGTATTCGGGAACTGAAACTTAGCTATAACAAAAGGGTACAGACAAGAAGAAACACTGGGACCTGCACTGTTGCAAGCTCCTTGGCAAAGACGATTCGGATGCAAAGCAGGTGTGTTGGTCTGGACCAGAAGATGCAGAAATGGGTTGTGTGACAGTGATGAGCAGACAGCCCCAGCAGCAACAGCCCCCCCTAAACAGTCCTCAGATGAGATGTAAGGAAGAAACAGTTATGGCTGTTGTATGGTGACGGCATTCCCATCCCCAGACACAACAGTGTTTTAACCAATTCTAAGATTTCAGACTGTGATGGTTGGCCTTTGCAGAAAACTGACTTACTGGCCTGCCGTCCGAGGACTTGTGACTGTTACCTGCTAGGCTGTGCTTTTAACAGGCAACCAGAGAACGTTAACATCACTCTTATAATGCGTGTCCTCAAGGAAACTAATTGTCAAGCACTTATTTTTGCCATATGAATGTGAGATGATCCCATGACCCCTTGACATACACCAAAACCAGTATACAGTTGGAAAAATCTGCAGCTTGCAGCAGACGTTGGCTTGCATCAGATGGTTTAATGAGCACAACCCACAGACACAGCTTGTTCTCTGTACCTTCCATATTCACCCACAGGAAGGTTTGCAGATGGTTAATGAGATGTTATGGTCAGCGCCCTGACAGCTGCAAAATGCTCAGGTTGTTCATAGAGTCTAGAAGAGAACGAGTTTAGCCCCAGTCTCCTCCCCACCTACATGAGAAGCTGTATCTGAAACAAAGCATCTAATGTTTGCACTGAACCTCATCAACCTCACTTCCACTTGTGGAGCTGAAGCCAGGAGGAGACAAAAGCAGCCGGCTGCAGGACCTTGATGCAGTGAAGATGTTCACCTGAGGCTTCTTCTGATGCCCCACCATGCAGTATACCTTTAACGTTTTCATTGTTTTTCTGATCGGTATTTCTTTTTGATATGATCTTACTAGGGAGACAAGGCACTTCAAGAGGAGATCTACAGCTGTGTATCCAGAACAGATGTGCTCAAGTATCTGTAATCTCAACATGACAGGAAAATCCTTTGCCCTGCCAATGTATCCCACCAGCCCTTCTTGGGCTTGTCATCGCTAGGCAATTTTTGGTGTTCAGACATGCTGCTGACAGCACTGTGTGAGCTGCTTAAACAGGAGAATCTGTGCTCTGGATAATGCCAGTGAATCATGATGAAACTTTTCTGGGAAAAGGTTTTCACCAACATTAGCCAACAACAGAGCTGTAAAGTGACCTACCTCAGAGAAAAATGCCACACGTGAAGCAGTAAAGGGGAAGAAGTCTTGGCTAAGTGAGGGAAAAGCTTAAGAATCAACATCACCTTCTGAGGACAGTGATAACAGTCAGGTTGGCTTTTATTTGCTGTCAAATAAGTTATACATAACAGTGAATAGCATTTGCAGAGACTTCTGCCTAGCTCTGCAATAGCTGTGAAACCCAGTACTACCAGAAGAGCAAAACCTGGAGCTTCTGCTTGCTGTGTGTTGGGACTGCTCAAAGGTGCTGTCTCTGATGGGTCAGCATTGCCCATCAGCTTCATCTACAGCTAAGCAGGTTACCTAGCTGATTGAGATAAGCACAGTGATGTCTGCAGGCTTGTGTTTCATCCTCCCAGAGAAGGCGCTTCAGGGATCAGGAACCTGATAACAGTCTGTGTTGCTCTGGGTGTGAAGAAGTTTCTTTGATGCACAATGGGAGATGTGACCATGCAGAGAGCCTGGGGAGAATTATCTTTCTGGGATTAAAGGAAAACAACCCGTTTTCCCAATTTCCAGGAATGACTGGTGAATGGTAAGATCAGCTGGCTTGATTTTTGTGAACATTATATTATTAACATCTGGTAAGAGTAAAACTTGATTGAAGACTCATCAAAAGAGCAGCTTGCTCAGGATTTCATAAGGGTCATATCTTCCTTGGGACTCCAAAAACAAAATAAAGATCAGATTTCACAAACCAGGACCCCAGCTGCATCCAGACCAACTTAAATGTCCACCTGGATGTTTTGAGCCACAGACGTCAAAGATCAATTTCAGGGCATTTCTTGGCTGATGCCACAATAAGTGTTACGATCAAGAGACTGCAGAGCACAATACCGGTATCCAAATAAGTGATCAAGCTGCAGAGATCAGAAACAGCATAAAAGGCAATGAGATAAGGTCTAAAGTTTTGCCTTAGTGGGTTGTTAACTGAAAACAAATGCAGGCCCTGGATTCTGGGAAGTGGAGGACAGGAGAGAGGAGAGGAGAGGAGAGGAGAGGAGAGGAGAGGAGAGGAGAAAATGTCTAAAAGCTTATCCACAGAAATCATATACACTTGTTCTAAGTTAAAGCATACAAAGAAAGGTGCAATCACTAGAGTCACAAAGATCAATGCATTAATTTTGATGTTATTTGACTGAGGAGGCTCTAAACTTCAGATACAGAAGGCTCTTGTTTCTGTCATAGTGGATACTGCTATGAACCATGAACATTTTGTTCACTTTGGCATCGAACAGATGGGAAGACACTGGCAGGGATTCAAACAACAGCAGACATGATTCAAGAGACACTGGAAGAACTGGCTTGAGAAACAAGCAGGCAAATGTAAAAGTAGGGATGGGAAATGTGCTAGAGCTATTTAGAGAGTGTAAAGCCACCAAGAGAGGGGAACTATTTAGTTTTACAGAACAGAATATAAACAAAATTAGGGTACCATAAGTAACCAAGGGCTCTTGAAAATTAATACTACCTGGTCTTGCTGCACTAAGTTACTGGTCCCTTTCCTTGCACCTCCACTACAACTGAGGCAACAGCATGGCAGGCAGTGCAGCCTCCCCTCCACTGCATGGCAGATTAAAATCCTCGCTCCTTTCAGGCTAAAGGTGTGGCTCACCAAACATGAGCTTGTGTGGCTGTTGCAGGTCTGCTACTGGTGCTCTTGCCTCAATATCAGGGACAAGAAGGAAAGAGTGGGTGGCAATTTCCATAGCTACCCCAGAAAGAACTCTTATGGCCATGAGCAACCCCCAGCAGCACCCTCTCTGCTGGGACCTCAGTAAGTCCATAGAGTTGTGAGGTAACAGGAACAAACACCTTTCTTGGGTGATGTCCCACACCAGAACCTCTTTTCAGTACAGCTGGCTCCGGTATGTACTGTACATGACTTCAATTGCTTCAGGCTGGCAGCTGCTGGTCATTGCTTCCCTCTTTGGCTGTTACCTGCAATGTGCTGACAGACCATGTGGGCCCCAATGACTTCAGTTGATCAGTTCCACCCCTTCATAAGCCCTGCGGATAGGAGGAGAGATGACCAGCAGGAAGGGAGGTCTGCCTCGGAGGGAAGCCCATTCCCTCTTGAACTGCTGGGTGCTGGCTTTTCCTCACCACACTCACAACTTGCATGTGCACAGAGCTGACAGCATGCCAATCATCCTTGCAGCCCCACTCCCTCCCTTTCTAACTAACACTCACCCCCATTTCCAGAGCTGGTATAAAGGTGCAGATGCCCACATGGAGACTATGCAAAATATTTTACTGTGTTCACAACAGAGCTTTTCTGTGATGCACGACTTGCTCATGGCTGGTGGCAGTTTGTGGGATGCTCATACCTCAAGTGAGAAGAGAGATGCTGGGATCCTGGTGGGATGACTACTCCTGCACCCATGCACCCATGTACTCCCGCACCCATGCACTCATACAAAGTGCACTCACGTCCCTGAACATCTGTGCACCCATGCATCCATGTACTCACGTACTCATCCGTGTACTCCCCATGTACCCATGCCTCCATGCACCTGGGAAGCCGTAGCAGCTCTTACCAGCACTGCAGCAGGGCTGTTTGCTGCCGCCCCTTTAGTGGCCATGGCAACTGTTGTTTGCGTGATGAAGTCCTGCCAGGATCCTGGCCAGCAGCAGAGCTTTGTAAAGGAAAGAAAAAAGTCAACCCAGGGAAAGGCATGATGTCAAGCCATTGAAATCCAGGAACCCCTCCTGCCTGGCGCTACATGCACTTTCCAACGCTGGCTCCCTGCAATCCAGACTTGTTGCAGCTGACCCTGGTCCCAGCAGCTGAAGAGTCACTGCTCAGAGCAGTGCGTGTGCTTGTTTGTGCTGCTGTTTTCTTTCTTCCCCGTGGTAAACAACAACAAACTGTATCCACTGCTCATCTAGCTGCCCCTTAAGGAAGTGTCTCAGACAATGAAACGTATATCATTAAACAGCTAAGCCAACAGAACAGGCCATGTATTGCAGGACACCACACTGGAACAGCTTAAATACTAGCTATTTTGACCCAGAATTATTTGCACTTGCTCTGCTGAAAATCCCTTCACTGAAAGACAGAGGTATTATAAAAAATGCCAGACCTTGAAACTCTTTTTGTCTCCACAACAGATAATTCACTAAGCAGGAGAGCTGGATGATGGAGCTCTGTCTGTGCCAGACAGCTCAGAGCCAGGAGCCGTGCCCCTACCATGGTGAGGACAAGGGTGTCCAGGCAAGAGCGCTAGAAATACACTGTGCCATGCAGAGCTGCTGCTTGACTGGGTTTTGGCTGAGTGATCCCTGCTTGCACAGCAAGGCACAAGGAAAGGGACTGAACATGGAAGCTAATACATTTGTATTTTAAAAATCAGAAGGTGGGAATGCAGGAACAGAGGTGTAGGAGCAGGAGTTCACTGCCAGCCTTTAATCTTTAATCACCAGGTTCCACACGGGTATCTTGTCTCTGCAGCCTGCAGCCTCCCACAGCTAGAGTTTGGGAGAATGATGGGGAAATGGGGAAGGAAGGCTGTTTTCTAAGCAAGGGAAGGGGAAATTGCCTCTGTCCCCAGCCAGGGTGGAAATAAGAGGAAATGCTATTTTACCCCTGGGCAATTTCTGTTGTCTTTGCAGGGCTTTCAGTCAACACAAGCCTTGGTAACTGGTGTCTGTGAGCTAAACACTGGGACAACAATACTGCTGCAAGGAGAGAACACCCTAATGGAGCTTTTAACCCTAGTTGCAGAAAGTCCCCGTTTCCCTGCCATCAGTTGCACTTCACTGTAAAACCGAAAGTGCCTGCTCTGCCTCTTATCTGAGCTCAGGACAGTCTGCAACTCATAGCTTCTTCGAGGTTGTGGTCACAGCTGCTTTCTTTGTTAACAGCAATAAAACCTCTGCAGTTGACAGTGATCCCTGGCAGGGTCTGCAGCGGCAGCCTCAGCCTGCTCAAAACTGCTGTGTGCAGGGAGTGGGGACACTGCTGCTGATGGTCCCCTCGAGACATCAATCCCCTTACAGCACTTCGGGGGCAAGAACTTCAGGTGGGAGTTCTTATCCCATAAAACACATCTCCTTTCAGCTTGTGTAAATACACGTTCATTATAAAAGGGACTTTGTACAAAGATGCGAGAGCCTACCCTGCCTTTTACCCCTTGCCGCTGCAATGCAGCTCCCTTCAGGGGTGAAGATTGCCAGCGCAGCTGAAGGCTGGCCTGAAGGAGGCAGCTCCTCCTTGGGTTTGCATGAAGCTGTTCGCAGATCAGAGCAGCAGCACTCGCGTGTTTGAGCTGACATCTAGTGTCGGCGTGGACGAGGACGAAAAAGCAGCTGAAAGTCTCTCCCAGCGTGCTGACCGTGACCTGCAAGGAAGAAAGATGGTATTTCTTTGGCTTAGTGCTTCTAATTTGGCTAAAGACCTGACCCATAAGCCCATGAGTATCTCTGTTCCATTAACTACTGGAGAAAACAATAATAGAGCACACAAAAATATAAGTAAAAATGTAGGTTTAAGCCTGGAAATCACAAAAACGGCTCAGATGATTGCTTAAATGTGGAGCATCACAAAGACTAGCCACTGTCCTTGAGCAGTAGAGGTTGTTTGTAGGGAGGAAGACGGTGTATTCTTGAGCAGTTGGATGTGATATCAAGGGATTTATCCCATCAAAAGCATTTGGTATGATGAGCTTCAGGAAACCACACCTCTGCTTCCTTGATGTGTCATTATTTGCTTGCCAACCACACCTCATGTGCCCTCATGCTTTTCATCCTCCCCTAATCGCTACAAGGTCTTCCCACCAGCGCACAAGTTCAAGTCAGTTCACCATCACACTGTCTCGCTCCTGACACACTGTTTTTGGAGACCTTCAGTACCAGTTGGAAGCCATTTGTGGTCTCAGCCTCTCCATGGACACGTCGAATGTGACAGGGACGGGCATTGCTCATCTGACGCAAGAAGGGAGAGAGAAGCTGCTCAAGCAGACACTCAATAGCTCTCAAAATCATGCATCCAAGGGTGAACTGGGAAAAGCGTGCAGCTCAGCTGTGAAAGTGTTTCCGGTAAGTTGCTTTGGGTACTCAAGTTCACCCAAAAGCTCAAGTCCACAGTGACTGAACAAGTTCAAGGAAGAGACATTAACGAAGGATAACCAAGTACAGAAAGGGGCTCAGACAATGCCTGAATTGTTGCTGTCTGGGAAAGTATCTGGAAGAAGTACCATCAAGTGCCTGCTCTGTTTTGATACTGCCCTGCAGGCATCTGGTTTTGGCCTCTGTCTGAGGGAGGTGCTGGACTGTAGATGACCCTTTAGTTGGGCCCAGAAGGGCTGCATGGGTATCACCCTGTATCACCATTTACTAGTGTTTTTTTAAGTTAGGTCTGCTCTAACCCTCCTACACAGCTCAGGTAGGAAAAAATACTTTTGCAAAACAAAAGAAGTTTGAACTTTCTCCTAAAAATACCCTTTCCCATGTTCCCACCTGGAAAGCCAGATAGGCTCTTTGGAACTGCAGAAATCAGAGAAAGGGGTAAAAGGGAGAAAGCAGAAGAATGTGGGACAATCCTGCTTTGAGTGCACTTGCAAAGTTTGCTTTTAGTTTTGCCTACATGCTAGTAGCAGGAATGCCAGTGTTTCACACAGAAAATCCTGTCTGCCCCCTTGCCCTGAGCATCAGCAGAAAACCTGGCTTCAGTTTTGCCCAACTTCCAGTGTGCCTTTTGGGGGACCCTCATCCCTGTGCACCCCATTTTTCAGTGATGGTCCCAGAAGTGCACCTTTTCTGCCCCCCTTATCTTTCTTGCAGCTTTCCTTGCAGTTACACAACCTGCCTTACACGGCAGGGTCAAGGCGCCAGTGGCAGCTCCAGAGGAATGATAGCCACTTCCCACCTAGGGCTCCCTAGAGCACCGTCTGCTCCTCACCCCCCTTTTCCTTGGGCAGGTTTCCTTCCTGTCATAACAGGCATTTTATCCAAAGCTGCAGAAACAGGCTTCAGGCTTACCGATACATGAGGGAAAACGTGTTTGTGCTCTGCTTTCCCCACGTAACTGGGAGGGAGTCTTGTGCAAGAGGGCTCCCTAAGTGCTGTTGGTCAAAGCCAGTGGTGTTTACACAGCTTTGCTGAAAGGGCCAGATGGAGTGAGGGAGCTGATCTTATCTTCTAGACAGAGCAGGCACCCTGCCATTGAAGTTTCACATCAGGAAGTTCTCTGATACTATTTAACCATTAAATACCTGGTCTTTCTTTTCAGATTCCCTATCAAGTATATGTTTCAGACAATCAGAGGATTCATACTTAAGCTCAGATGGTGCAGGGCACCTTGTGTAATCAGAAATTATTTGCTCTGTACACACACTTGAACTCCAGAAAGTACATGGAGATATTTTGTACAACTTTGAACCATCTAACGACAAAGTATTCCCTCATATTGTTTAAGTTATAGTGCATTTTACTTCATGCATTATTCACATATACACATATTTGCATTTATGGCCACTTTATATTTGATACAGTCCCTGTCTCTTTCTTCATAACCACATTAATATTATTCTTCACTGCCATCAAGTCACATCAACCCCCTTCTCTAGCATAAAACCAAAATATCAGAGAGTTGATCTTGGCATGTAGAAACATCTACTGCAAAGAAACCTCTCCCACAAAAAAACACAGCAGAAGGGACTGTTCTGAGAACACACCTCAGCTGTAAAATCCAATGTGTTGGCTCAAAAGAAGAAGACAAAACCCACTTGTCTGTCCCGGTATATGCTTTCACGGTTATTTCTATAAAACACTAGTGGTTTCATATTTTGTAATATCCCATATACTACTTTTGCTTTGAGGAAAAGGGTAGTAACAGCTGCATAAGGGCCACAAAACACAACAGCTTTGCTTGAGTAATTATATGTTTCTGCCTATGGACTATCCAGAAGGAAACTTGGTTCAGAAACTGCTGCTTCCCTTCTCCAGAAGAGCTTTCCCAAGCTCTTCTGATCAGCATCTGTTACGGTTTAAGCCCAGCATTTTGGCTGCTGAGAGACGCTGACTTGCTCTCAGGGCACTTTGACTCTTGTCTGTTCTGGTGAAAGTGATGCTGTTGTGTATCCCCATGCAGATATTTTCTAAGGAAACTGTCCTACACTGGGGAATGAACAGCCTTTTCCCTCCAGTTTCCCATCTTTGTCTTCAAAAGTGCTCAAAGTGCTGTCACTAGGAAAGTGTTTAATGGCTCGTGCAATGCATCTTTAATTACTATTCATCCAGTGTTTCCTTGACAGATGCTCATGTCATATGTTTTAAAATAACACACTTGTAACTCATCTTTAGGAAATACTGGTCCAATTTTCCACTCGCAGGTTACTCCTGTGGTGCATTCTTCTCTGGCAGCAGCGCTATGGCTGGTAAGGACTGAATAAGCAGGGAGTGGTGCCCAACTGCATAGCAATCCCAAAGGATGTACCCTGTGCAAAACTAGTTCCCAAGTGAGTACAGAAACTAGAAATCGCCTGCCTTCCCAGTCTGACATGGAGGCAGAGCCGTGAAGGATGCTAAAGATGCTGGACATGAGATACCTCAGGAATGGTACAGTGACAAGCAAGAGGCAGCAGGAGCTGCCAGCATGTCAGATGAGATGAGACTGCATCAGGGAGCCCCAAGCTGGTGTTGCCACAGTGACACTGACCCTTTTCCCCAGGGAAGGAGCAATCACTCCAGTGCTGTGCACAGAGCATGGAAAGCAACTGGGCACAGGCACTGCTTCTACAGCAGAGCACCACCTCCTGGGTTTTGGCTTTGCACCCAGGTGTAGGGACTATGGTACATCTCCAGTCCAGACAGTGAGGAGGCAGTAACATGTGGATGCAGCTTGGGATGCTCCATTAAAGTACATCATAAATCCCTGCCTACAGTACTTGGAATACTGCTGTTTGCCCTGAGACTTTGTGCAATCGTTTCCAGCATGTGGAGGAAACTGCAGCTGTGCAGGAGTATAACAAAATAAACCAAACTCCAAACAAACAGAGAAAAAAGCCTTAACCTTATTTCTTGGGGAAAAAAAAAAAAAAAAAGAAATCCATTTCCAAATGTTTCTTGCACCTGCTAAATGCATTAGCAGCAGTGCTGGATCTCAAATGGGCAGTTGCAATGAAAGAAAAACAGCTTCTTTGTGGTGATCTGGTGTGCTTGTGACAGCCATTCGGAAGATGATTTACTGCTCTGTGCTGGAAGCTGGACAGCCACATTCAGTGCTCACATGGCATGAGGTTGCTCTCCATCATTTCCAAGCTTCCTTGAAAGAGCTAAGTACTTTGCCACCTATTTTGTCTTTCAAAAAGCTAGCAGAGCAGAGGTTTGCATGTGTTGGCCATGCCAAGGAAAATAAGACCTTACTGGGAACTGAGGCAGTGGGCCATCAGCTCTGGAGGTTATGACAGGGTGTCCAGTTCCAGCAGCTGACAGCACCATAGGAAATTTCAGAGGGTTTTTTGCTACCATGCAGTGGATTAGCACATCAGCATAACGTCAGGAGGGAAAGCATAGAAAATATGACCCGCGTGCTACTAAAACAGATTAAGCAGAGAAGTTTGCTGGTGTTGGGCTGCCCCACGGGACTGGTGCTGGAGGAACAGCCTATGCTTTCCACGTCAGGGCCATCAGCTGCTTCTGCTCAGCCTATGTGGCCTTGGCCATGCTATTCTACTCCCCTTCGTGGTAGGTAGGCAGAGGTAGGTAGCCTGGTACTGCAGCCCTGGCCCAGGGCAAACAAGAAGCCATGTTTTCAAATAGGTTTTGACCAGAAAGATGTTGAGGAAGACAGCTACTTCTGAGGTAGTGGTGGCCTCCAGCACTTGCAGGCACAGCCTGTGCCTCCCTGAAAATGAATTTGAGGAAGCACAAGCTTCTTTGCAGAGTGAAGCCCCCAGCTACAAGGCATGGGATCAGACCTTGGTTTTGGTCAGTCAGGCAGCAGAGGTTCTGTATTCAGTGCAGTATCACAACTTTGCCATGCCCTTCCATGGTGGTTGCTGAGAGTGGATGGCATGTCATTTTGTCAAGATGCATGTGCTGTTTTCATGTACTATTTGTTTTGGTGCTAGAAGAGGAATGAAGAAAGAGGAAAGTTTTACTGGTTATCCTGAGCTTTGGACATGGCACGTTTCCACCTACCCCTCTCTGTTGGTGGTCAGTGTGGTGCTTTCCAGCCCACCACCATTCTTCTCTGCCCTGTGTCAGCCTCAGGTTCCCTTGTAGCTACAAGGGACAGTATGGGAAAACAAGCTCCTGAACTGATTTGGGTTCACTCATTACAACCTTCCCTGCCCCCTGAAAGGGGGATTGGTCAGGCAGCTGGGGGCTGGAAGAGTCCCAGAAGAAAAACACCTCCTGAAGGAAGGGTCCCGAAGCCAGAAAGAAAGCAAAGCACTGTGGGTTCTGTACCCACTGGGAAGATGGTTGACCAAGAAGGAGCAAACCTTCCTACTGTTTATACCTCTTCATTTCAGGTGATCAGAGCTCTGTTTAGCTTCTTCTCAAAGAAAACCAGAAAGCCACCCAAAACTACCTACATCCTTTACTTCTCTGAGTCATTCCAGCTAAATGGAACAGCCCAAGGCAGCTCACTGAAGTGGCTGGCCACTCAGGCTAGAGGGACAAGATCATAGAAGTACAGCTGTGCTTTACACCTGCTCTCTCTTTGCTTGTTTGCTATTGTACAGATGTGCTGAGGTGGGCTAGAGGGAAAGCTGTGCTGCCAGAAGATGTGCAAACAGCAGCACAAGCAGGATCCCCACCATGGCAGGCAGTGAGGTCTCTCCACAAGCAGGAGATAGTCCCAGTAGCTCAGAGCCATTCACAGAGCAAAGGGAAAAGGAGAGCGCAGGCTCCCCAGGTTTCCAGCTTCTCCTATCAGCACAAAGGGTAAGGGGGAGTTTTAAGTGGGGTTGGTTGCAAACATTGAATTGAGGATGTTCGTACAAAGAGAAGAGCATTTTTATATGAGCCAAAGTTGGAGCATTAAAGAGGGGTCTCCACACTGGGGACAGATTTCAGGGAAAACAAAGGTGTGATTTCATTCAGGTGTATGATAAGCTGTCTGAACAGAGAGGAGGATGTCAAACAATGGACGTCTCCACTACTGGAAACAGAAGATGTGATGATAAAACTCAGGACTATGGCAGAAGAGCAGTGATCTAAAGCCACGAAGTTGAGGCAACTCAGAAAGAGATGTGGTGTAGTGATTCAGAACAGACTAAAGTCACTACATCATGCCCACATCCCACTGAAGTCCTGCTGAACTCTGCTTTGAGTTGTACTGTCAGAGCTAAAAGGGACAGGAATCAAGGCAATTTATCTCAGACAGAGACCTGTGAAGTGCCCAAATAGAAAAATCAGTTGAGGTCCCCTCAAGGCTGAGGGCTGTCCTCAGATAAAAGATTCCTTCAGTCACTGAGACTGACTCAAGCCATAAACAACATGTTAGTATTTCCTAACATGAGTACTCGGCTAGGGAGAAAGTAATGCTGACCCTGATAGAGAGATATGACCTTGCCCTTCTACAGGGAAGGACATCACCAACAGTATCTAGACAGGGATGGGACCTCACATGTAAGAAGATCTGACGCAGATCCAGCTCTGCTTGAGAAGTTGTAGCTTGCTGATAGAGAAACACCTAACCCTGGGAAACTGATATCGTGTGAATATTGCTCTATCCAGAGGACAGGTTAGGCTGTGAAAAAGCAGTCTCTTCTCTGTGGGAGCAAATTCTTCAGAGGTGACTCAGCAGTCAGCGAGATGAGAACCAGACACTCATCATTTCTGCATGATGGGCAAAGCCAAGACTTTCATGGGCGTCCTGCAGGTGAGGGCTTCAACTGCCAGCATAGCCTTACTGATGAATGAGAGACAGTAACCAAAAGCCAGGATTGATGACATCAAATATGTGAAAGCCAAAATAAACAAAGTGCAATGGCACTTGTAGGAGGCAACTTGGAAACTCTGCCACACAGGGCATGCCTGCTGCAGGCAGCCTAGCAGAGCCTGATTATAAATATTCTTAGGTTAGCTTAAATAACTGCTGTCAGAATAAAGGCCTTTTTCCTCGTTAGGTCACGCTGTGAGTCCAACTCCCACAGTCCTTAAGCACTGATGTCAGAAGTTAAAGCTGAACTCTGTATAACCTCCAGGCTATAAAAGATGCCAAGTACAAAATATTAGGGAGCTTTAAAATGACATTTTATGCTAGTCCTGGGTAGTTTACTTTGTAACTATACTAAGTTCAAGCCAATGTTGTAAGTCTTCTCTGTGCTCTGTGTAAAAGTGCAGCAGAAAGATCAAACATAGAATATTATTTTATTCTTGGAAAGCAGGCATATGGGCACTGATTCACTAGGTATTGGGCTTCTCAAATTACCCCTCATTTAAGCAGAAAATCTGAAATCCAAACACTTTGCTTAAATAGCTCTACGTTTGGTTTGCACTAGATGACTGCAAGATTGTGCAAGATTGTTAGACTTTTAAGCTCATACTTTTGTTTTTTAAGGCTGTTGCTCCAGCAAGGTAATAAGCTGTCAGAAACTGCTGTGCAAGGCACTGGTGGAAGTGCAGAATATCCCTTTGTTCTCTTGCAGGAGCCGTTGGCATGAAAATGGATGTGTTGAGTTCAATGTCCTGCAGCACATATTAGTGTCACAGCAGAATTAGTAACACTTTATTTTACTGATTATGGTTTTATTTTTATACTAAATATATTAACTAATCTCAATCAATTTTCTTAGCTTACCAAGTTTCTATCCCCACCTACACCATTGCACGTTGACCCCTGTTTCTAGAATAGCAGCAAAATCCTTCACTGCAGTCCCCCACCACACAGGGAAATGACCAGACAGAAGAGGTGAAGCAGAAAATGCAATATCCAGTTACTTCAGACCATCTGGTTTTGCCATTTAGCAAACCTGGCTAGGTGATTTTGACAGAGAAATGCATTGCACAAGGTTTCCTCAATGAGATAAAAACTCATGAGGTAAAAACACCAATGTTCAGGCAAGCACAGTCTTGGGCTAATTAAGCAGTAACACTGCAGGAGCAACAGTTAGAAATGTTGGGGAGGTACTGGAAGTGGAGATGGGTTGATATCCAATCAAAACTCCAATCTTTTGGAAAGAGTGAAGATTGGTTTCAGTCCAAGGCATTGATGCTGTCTCCCCAAGCAGTCAGTCTCGTGCTCAGGCCGACACACCATGAAGTGGTCTTCTGTCACATGCAGCCATGAGATTCCGTGATCTGATGCAGGCTTCCCAGTCTCACCTTTCCTGAGCTCCTACATATCTTCCAATGGAAGAGGCTGACTGCATTGTGAGTTTAAGCCCACTGGTGAGCAGCTTATTGTTCTTAATTGCCTTCACAACCACTAAGAAGTATTTCATAAACTTCCAAGGCTCTTCAGAGTACAGGTAAAAATTGTTATTCTAGCCCACACTAGCTGTATAAAATATGTTTTTCCTTAAGGACATCTTTTGGGGGTTCATTCAATGTGATGTTTGCAGCCTCCTTCCCACCTCAGGAGCATTGGTGAGAATGCACAGTGCAGGAGCAAAGAAGCTGATACTAAACTTCTGCAGCCAATGATGTCTACCAATATAAGACCTTCTGCCAGCTCAGAAGTCAGGTACACGCATTGCCAGAGGTTTTGTGTTGAAGTCAGCTCACGGGTTGGTACCACCTGTGAGGTTTTCAGTGTGGATTTAGTCGGGAGAAGAGGAAGAAGGACCTTAGTCCAGCAGAGTTCTGACCTTAAAATTTCACACTGGCACAAATCCCCTTCCTCTTCTTCAAAAGTAAACAATTTACCATTGCCCTCAGGGCTTTCATGTCTGGAGATGACCATGCTTTCTTCTCTAATGAGAATAAAGGAACAACCAAACAAGTAAGTCAGGCTGTGTCGGTCGAAGTGGTCAACTACTTCTGTGTGTGAAGGGAGAACTGGAACTGAAGAGGGATTACAAGGCAACCAGGAGTTATGTTATGCCTTCTTGTTTTTCCTACAGAAGAAGGACAGGTGTCCCTTTTAGATTTTCTATGTCACTGGAGAAATGGGAAACCACAATTTACTTATAGCAGCTTTTGTTCTTGTGTGTACTCCTGGACCTAATGGCACAGATAGAGCTGAGCCGCAAGGGAAGCTGGAACATCTGACAAGCCAGGCTGAGCCATCAGTGTGAGCCTGGAGAATTATCTTGCATTTCTATTGTCATATTTGTGATCTGTGCAAGACTGAAGGAAAAAAAGAAAGATTGAAGGACACTGGAAGCAGTTTTCCAAAACTGGAAACCTGCTTTTTGCCAAGAGGATTTCCTGAGCAATCTTTTTGTGGATCTTGTCTCAGACAAAGTTTGGATCAGTGGGGTATCTCCTCATGCACAAATTGGGATGAAGGATTTTCTTTCCTATATGCACACTTCTTCCTAAACCTGATCTTAGAGCTAACCAGTGAGGACTGCTGTCTCTGGACACCAGCTCAGGCTCTGATAGCTTTTGTAAGAGCATTTGTATCAAAATATTGTTGTGCTGGAGTCTCTGAGGCCATCTGGGGCTTTGTGCAGACAGGGTGCTTACAAATGAATGTGAACCAAAGCAAATCAACATTGCTTGGCAGGGATGAAATGTATTGCTAGGGTCTGTCTCTGCCAAGCTAGACTGTTTGGCTCCAGTCCCACTCTTCAGGGGGATTGTCTGTCAAAACACAATTTGGTATTGTACGGAGTCATGGTTACATGGCTCACTACTCCTTTAACCCCTCTGAGGCCTTACACTCTTGTTATTTATTGAGTGGAGACCTGTGAATCTCCAGCTCTAAAAGTAGCCCTTGAGCTCTGGTACCTTCCACCAATTGCCCCCCTTGTCACTGTGTTGGTTGAAGTAGAGCTTTCCCTTAGGAGCTGTCACCCAGTAGACTGCAACCTTCTTGAAAGAAAGGTGTTATTTCTTAATGCTGTGAAATGATAAGAAGACATAGCTTTGTACCATCTCATGATGGAAGCCTGGCTTCTTGTCCTAACCACTTCAAAAACCTGCTCATCCTTTCAAGGTGGGTGTCCTGCTTGAACACTTGGTTGACTCTCCTCGACTGTTCTATCCCTTCTGCTTCTGCTGAGCCCTTCTGACAAGCCCAGAGGCCACCTATTAGAGGACAAGCCAAGACATCAAAGTGAATGTCCTCATGGGTTTTCCAAGAGGTATATAATCATATTACCCTGAGTTTCTGAGTTCATTCAACTTAAGTATGTACGCAGTCAATTAACACAGTGGCTTGGCCACAACACAATGCTACAGGCAGCTCCAAGAACATTACACAGTCTTTGCTACAGTGAAAATCCTCAGCAAGCACTGGTAGAAGTGCTGTCTTTGAGCACAGGCTCTGCAAGGCCACCTCCCATACTGGTGGGATAAGCAAGAGGAGGATGTGCATATTCCCTTCGGGAGGCAGGTGAAGAGGCAGATCTCTGTGGATACTGAAGATGGCCAGAGGAGCGGTGTCTGTCCCCGTGGAGGCCTGTCCTGCAGCACGTGCTGCCCCGCACGCTGCCCAACCGGTCACGTCCCCGCCAGCCCTGTGTGCAGCTGCAGCCCCGTCCCCGCGGGCAGGGCACCGGCAGCCTTGCACAGCTGCCCGCTGCCCGGGTCACACAGCACTGCGGCTTCCCCTGCGTGTTCTCCTTCAGAGTTCAGGCTCCAACACCGTAGTACTGCCCGGGTCCCATGGGTGATACCTGCTCCAGGGGCTCGGCTGCGGCTCTGGGACCTGTTATTGTCCCAGCAGCCTGGGGACCATGGTGCATCTGTTCTGGGCACGGGGCTGCACGGATGCCCCCAGGGCTCAGCTGTCTGTGACCTGATGTGCAGCACAGCTGTGTGACCCTGGCTTGGTTTGCTGAGAAAACTGCTGCTGCGCTGTGAGGAGAAAGTACATGAACTAAAGCCAGCAAGGTAAGAAAAGTGAAAACATAGACAGAATTAAAGTTGCCAAGGTGAGGAAAACTGGCATGGCAAGGCTCCAGAAGTAAATGTTATGTGAAAAGGGATAAACCCCCGAAGGGCTCAGGGCTGGGTCACTATCTGTCTCTAAAGATCCCTGGGCTGGAGCTTAGAAATGCTCTGAGTCCTTGTCTCAGGTGTAACTCTGCTGTGAGGGTACACCTTAAGTGCTGTGCCCTGGGATAGGAGATGGAAAAAGCAAACATGAGGAAAAAAAAAAAAAAAAAAGGAAGGAAAAGAGTGGCTGGGCAAGCTGTAGAGAGGAACGCATTTAGTCCATTGGCAGGGAGGAAACATTGAGGAACTTGACTGAGAAGAATAGCCAGCCGAAGAGCCTGAGCAGCCCTGCCTGACTGCAGGCTCCCCTTCCATCCTCTTCCACTTGCCTGAAATGACTCCCTCCTACAGAAAATCCCAGCACCCCCTCCCCTGGCATAGCATCTTCTTCCTTGAGCTGGAAGCCCCACGGAAAAAGGGCAGTACAGCATCAGTCCAGCCATACCCCAGGAGTGGTGACCTGCAGACACCTGCTCTGGCTCACAGGCACTTGCAGCCAGCATGAAGCCACGCTAAATGCACAGGATGCGATGTGATGCGATACAAGTTTGCTAAATGCACAGCAGGATGCGAGGGGGTTTTGCCAGGGGTACATAAGTATCTGGGGCAAGGGAGGCTGCAAATCACCTTGCTGAGCTTGCATCAGCCTGCTGTTTGCCAAGGAGCGACTAGACACGCTCAGTGTGCGATCGGGAGCCTTGTAAAGAGCAGAAGTTCAGATTCAACACTGGGGTAGTGGCCACTGCTGCAACCTCCCCAGGTGTAAGCACCTGAGAAGGGCTGTTCCCATGATGAGTGAGACAGAGCCATGAACTTCTTTTATTTGGGAAAACCAAACACAGTTCAAGTACAGTGATTTAATATGTAATTATAGTGTACAGCAGCTGCTGGCATTGCATTAGAGGTATAGTTAAGCTTTTGTGGCTGGCAAGAGAAGAACCTGGTGAGGACCTGGGACTAAAATACAAACCATTTTTAATTTTTATATGAAATATGGCACTGACCAGCTCTTTAATAACATCAACATCTAGAAAACAAATGTGCCGTTTGCTCTGTCTAATGCTGGATTCTTCTACTAGTGCATTGGGAGCAGGATTAGTCCCACAGCAGCACGGAGCAAGTGGGGAAGATAGGGGGCTTTGCAGGGACTCAGGTCCATGTAGATGTGAGCTTGCTCAGTCAGTGCTCTGTGGTACAGCTGTACCATCGAAATGCTGGACCCCAACTTGTACCCTCCACCTCCCAAACTTTGCTTTGCCTTAGTCTCAGTCTCTCTATCACAAGCCACTGACAGAAAGACATGATGTGCACTGCATGCCTGGAGATGTAACGCTCGGTGTGAAGTGAGCAGTTTCACTCGGTAGGAGCTTTGCCAGGCACAGCCCTGATGCGGGGCCCAGCTGTCCCTCCACGGGGCTCAGATCCCACCACGCGTGGGACCGTCAGCACTGCTCACTCCCTCCATCCCTCCCTCCTTCCCTCCATTTCTCCCTCCCATCTTTGCTGACCCTCCCACCTTTTTACCCTCCATTCTCTCTCTTTTACCCTCCCTCCCTCCCTCCCTGAGAGGCTCCACTTATTTCTGTGTCGTGTTTCCCCATCGCTGTGGAGCGTTTTCTCTGCAGCCTGGAAGCATCCAACTCTTCCCTCCGCTCGAAGTTAATCATCTGCTTGTCATTAACCTGTGCCCTCCCACTCAGCGCTGTAGCTTTAACACGGGCTGTGGCAAGCGGGAGGGAGAACAAGCAGTGCCAGGCCCGGCCCCGAAGCCGTTGCGGAGCCCTCCCTGCTGCCCGGTCAAGTCGGACATGGGGAGCTGCCGCCTCCCCGCAGCCCTCCTGGCCGCTGCCCTCGCATCCCTCCTGCCGCCCCCCGCTGCACCTTCGGCCCCCCGCAAGCTCCTGTTGTTCCTGCTCGATGGCTTTCGCTTCGACTACATCGACGACAGCGAGCTGGAGGGGCTGCCGGGCTTTCGGGACATCGTGAACATGGGGGTGAAGGTGGATTACATGACGCCAGACTTCCCCAGCCTCTCCTACCCAAATTACTACACGCTGATGACGGGTGAGTACTTGCATTTCTGTGCTGTGATGCTCCTCAGAGCTCCCAGCTCGCTGTGACTTCTTCCTCCAAAGACAATGTAAAAATATCACAAGCGGTGCTTTTAGCTGGGAGTTTAAAAGCACTGTGGCATTACAGCTCAGTAGTGCCTGTCTGAAACCTGCTCTGAACTTGGAAATGTCACTTGGAGCTGACTGTTGGAGTTTGCCTTTGCTCTCCCAAGGTGCTGCCATGTCCCTATCAGCTGCCACCACCAACAGCACAGACATCCAGGGCTCCCTGGTGGGACCACTGATGGGGGCTACTGCACATGGAATGTAAAAAGAAGCGGAAAAGGCATGGAAAAGTAATACAGAGCCTGCTCAGAGCCTTTCCAGTTAATAAAAAGGCATGTAAACTGAGGGTGGCCAAGAAAAGAACTTACATTCAGTCAGCAGGTCTGGTTTGGCAAATTCAGTGTTAAATTTCTTCTTAAACTACACAGACTTTCTGCTTTCACAGGTCCCTATCTTAACTTTGCCCTAAGAAATTGTACCTGTAACAATCTGAAATAGCCGAATAGGAAAACACTGACGATTTTTTGCTTTTCCTCCCTTACAGTATTTTTGAATGCCCAGGAGAGGCTTTCAGAAACTTCAAAAAGCCTCTCCTGGGCATTCAAAAACTGGAGAGGGTAGTCATGGGTTTCATGGTGCTGACTTGCTTTTAGTCTAAGTGGAGTGACCTGGTTATAGTGACACTATGAAGGTGCACGGAGTATAGCTGGGCCATTTTCATCAGAGGCACGCTGGAAACAATAGTTAAATAAAAACAGAAAAGTTTTCCTGGAGTTTCCAATTGGATTTTTATCTGGATAATAATTTATCTGGAATTATTCACCAATCATGTGGAAGTGTGAGAAAATCCATCCTCTCCTAAGATACGTGGCATCTTTGCTGTCCTTGGAACAATACAATGCACAGCAGTCCATATACTGCTTGCTGGGAAAGCAAATAGATGCCATTGTAAGACAAAAATCTGACATCAGTTGTGCCCAGCTTGTTTTGAAACTGCTTAACCCCTTCCTCCCTCCCTCTCTCTCAAGAGAAATGCCTTTCTCTTGCTCATCTCTGAACAGAATCAAGTACAAAATCACCACAGGGATTTTTCATGACTTGGTGCAAATCCATCAATGCAGAGCAAATGTCATGATTGAAAACAGAGATGTCATTTCACCCCAGACCATGTTCTTCACGTGTACTTAGGCAGACAGGTTTAGCACTCCATGTGTGTAAAAAAAGCCTTTGGATTAAGTTGTTAAAGAGAAGAGGAAAAGTGACTGCTTTCACTCATTACCACATTTAACCATCACTCCTAGTAAGTGTGTGTGCGTAGAATGTAGTCAGCGTAGTCTGCAATCAGCCTTTCAGGGAGTTTTGAAAAAATCCTATTTTGTACTCAAAAAAGAGGGAGTTTTGGTTTAGATGATGAAACACCACTGATGGACTTCTTACATTTTTAGAATATCAACGTTTCCACACCCCAGCTTGAGGCAATGAGACAATCTATGAGATCAAACTCAACTCCTCTTGCAAGTCTCCTGACCTTCGTGATGAGGATGTCAATGCAAATACAACTTAACTGCAAAGAACTATTCACCTTCCTAACATATGAATCACAGAAGCGTTAAATAGGTCAGGAGCCAACTGAGGACCAAGTTAGGTGATGACCCTGTCCAAAGGAAGATCCAAGGCTGCACTTGAGCCCTTGGGGTGTTAGTGAACCCTGTGACACTGTCCTGGCATGACAGCATAGAAGATCCCATAGGTGCACTGTTCTTACCCCCAGTGCTGTGGTGCAGTCACCACAGAAAGGAGGTGTCATGTTTTAGGTGATGGTGGGGTTAGGAGTGTGGGGCACACAGTAGACATAGCATTAGCTGTGTTCAGCCTGTGCATGTTTGATTTGCAAAGCTGGGACAGCTTTTGGAGAAAGCACAGCATGGCAGCGTGACATGAGCATCGTGCTGTGGTGACCTGCTTAGGGACTGGCAAGTTACCATCTCCCTATTGCTGCTGCAAGGGTGTGGGAAAGCTTAACATCACATCTCAGCAGTCATGCATCTCTTCTGTGGGACACACACACTCATGACTATAACTGCTTTTGCTTCCATTTGCAACTGGGATGTGTGGGACTTAAATGCTGCCAGTTTCTTGTGGGAAATCGGTGACTACAAGCTATTCTTCATGTCTTGTCCTACACTGCTGCTTAAAGAGCTGTTAGGAAACTCAAGTTTTAACCTCCAAATTGCAGTATTTTAGCATTTGTGAATGCGGTTTCACAGTATATTGGCTTTTTTTCCAGCTAAATAAGCTTAACAAATATATGGCCACATGTGCCCATTCCCACCCCTGTCTTGCTCATTATATCCCAACTGCTTTCTCAGATCCCTTCTTTTTCTGCTCATTCACAAGGTATTATGGCCCCACATTCATATAGGAGTGAGCATGGCTGCACATGCTAGGACAGAGGACTCTGCTCCTCAGACATGGCTGCACACACTAGGGCAGACGGTGCCCAACTGTTTTCATTAGCCCTGTCAGAACGTAGATTTCCTCTGCAAGGGGCAGCTAGCAAGCAGTAGCATGCAGTGCAGTTGCCCAGTTATCTGCCAGGCCTTCTAGTCGTTCCATTTTACTTACTGATGGTTTAAAGAGAGCTGAATTTAATATTCATGAGAAATAGCAAGTTTACCAAGATTTTCAAAGCTATAACCAAATAGATGCAACCATAACTGATGACCAAGAGCCATGTATCTAAAAACAACTCACTGATGTATGCTAATGTGAAGCATACCCTGTTTTGCAGAGACTAAAAGCTAGGCAACACTCAGGCACAGTGGGAGGAATAGGGCCCAACCTAGGTAAACTGGATAAATTTTGGAGGGGAAGCAAAGGGAGGGAGGTGACTTGCCTGTGGTCATGCAGTGCTGCAGGGCCATGGAACAGCTCTCCATAGGTCACCCTCCTACCTAAACTTGCCACTGCTGTCAGCCAATGAGAGGATGTTTGCCAGAGCTTCCCTGACTGATGCAAAAAGCCTCAGCCCAAAACCTGGCGCCTGCCCTTGGGCTTTCATCTACATCTACAGCAATTATAAGAACTAAACCCAGAGCATAAAAACAAGACAAATGCTAATGGTTTGGCTTCTTCATTTAAAGTCACCAGTGATTCAGAGCTTAGGGGGAAGCTCCAGTCTCCCTGCAAGCCAGGGCATGCAACATGACCTGCTGTTAGAAGGATCAAAACAGTCACTGCTGGAGCAAAGGGATCTTGCTGATGTACAACTGGAGAATTTGTTTTGTTACGGAGATCTGGTGGTGTGCAGGGTAGTCCAAGGATGTATTGGCTTAAAATCCAACTCCTTAAAAAGCAGTCTTCTCTAACAACTTCATTCATGCCGTGTTTCACAGTCTTGGCTTCCACAGAGGCGTAAGGACTGGTTCTCAGGTGGTGGGGTTGTTTTCTGAGCTGCTAGACTGAATCCTACCTGCTGTCCTAGCTTTCTGTGCTCCAGTTATGATATTGCAGTTGTTGACCTGAAAAGCATGATATAAAATGGTGAATTAGGTAAAAGGAGCTGTTGCTGCTGACACGTATTTGAGAGAACTTTGTGGGGCTTGACATGAGCTTGGCATGGGAGAGAAGCAGGAGTCCAAACACATGTATCCCAAAAGGCTCATTTAATCACACCATGTTCTGTTTGTTTTGTGTAGAAAGGAATTAAGACCACAAGCCACCTCTGGCTGTTGTCCTGTGGGGAGCTTTTAATTCTTCTCTTTTCCTGTCGTGGTCTGGTTCTGCAGGGAGCTCTCATACCAAGCTCAATGGCAAGTCTGTGGTCTCCCCTATAACTGCCGCAAGCACGAGTTATTGCTCCAGAGCCCTTCATGCAATAGCTCTCAAGAAAAGCCACTCACACTGAGGGGTTTGGGTCTTCCTCGCCTGCCAACCCATGGGCACTGGGGGAGTGCTGGGGCACCCCCTGCATCCTAGCTCCCCTGAAGTCCCCTCAGCTCAGGGTACGCAGGGGCCTCTCACATTTCCAGCCCCAGCCAGCATAAACACGAGCAGAAGGCATCACATCTGAGCTGGAAACCCAGGAGGATTTATTTTCCAAGATCCTAACAACACATGAAGTCTTCTCTGGCAGGTCCTCCACGAGGATGTGCCAGCCACCTGGTCAGCTGTATTTCTCTTGGCCTCCATGGGAAGCAGAGGGAGTCCCTGTTCACAGCAGTGAGTGAGGAGCTGCTCAGAGAGGAGCCAGCGAGGGGCCTCCGTGTCCCTTTTTGGACAGGAGCTGATCTTAAATACCTGGCAGAGAGGCTGTGAGGTCCCATGAAGCTTGTGGGATGGAGGAGGAGTTTGAACCAAGGATGTTTCAGTCTCCTGCAACCAAGGTGTGGGCTCAGCCCTGCATGTACAATCGCCTTCTCTGCACAGCAGGAGGGAGAGGGGCAACAGGTCCCAGAGATGGGTGATGGTCAACGTCTACTCTGCCAGACTGAAGGTTTTACCCATATTCTGTGTTTCTACCATCCTTGCTGCACTCCTTGTTCTCAGTGTTGCTATATTTGACTCCTGAGGGGCTTTGGTATATGATGTTGTGGTCTGATACATAGCCAGACTGCTTCTGCCTACCCCTGAGCACAGCAAATCCCTATGTACGCCACACCCCATTTATTCCATACTTTCCGGGAGCAAATGTCCTTTGGGCTTCCATCCCTGGAATCCTCTGGGCTCTGGCTGACGTGCACTAGTACATTTTTCACTGTTTGCTGTGAGGGCTCTCCTCTCTCACAGTACAGCGTCTCCACTCTCTGTCCACTTGGTACCCACAGGAAGCCCAGCCTAGTGATGGCTCTATTGGATGCCTCTTTTCAGCTGCCAAGTTAACAGTATCCAGACTCCAGCCTAGTCCAGGAAAGGATGCTGATAGTTTCTGTTTAGCAGTTAAGCAAGTTTTTAATTACATAAATAATGCCTGCATTTTGTCTGAGGTATGAAAAAATGGAGGGATAGCAGTACAACAGGGAAATTCATTATCTGTACACATGAACTGAAACTACCTCAACTTCACTGTCCAAGCCAAGAAAAAAGCCAGAAGGAGGCAGAGAGCATTATGAGGGAATAAGATACTTTCTTTTTGCTCATCTTTTAACCACCAGAGTTGCCAGCAGCAGCAAAGCTTTAAAAGGTTCTGTTTGTGACATACAGTTTTAAAATCAGTAGTCTCTTTTTCTTCTTGGATTCAGCAGCTTTTCATTTCTGAAATGAAAAGAACATGAACAACAGGAAGCAAAAGAGCATGAAAAAGTCTGTGGTAATACTGGCAGGGAAGGGGTATTGTCCTACCAAGGACAGGCTGGAGAAGAGAGTGGGAACTGGGAGGGTGTTTCATTTTCACATTCTTCATCCCACTCTGTTTACTTGCTGCCCACAGAAAGGCTGCAATGCCAAGTGCCAAAATTTTCCTCTTTCACACATACACAAAATGCTGTAAAAATCTGTGTTTGCTTTCTACCACTGAAAAAATGGAAACACTTTCAAAGTGGAGAACAGAAAGTTTTCTCTAACACAAGTTCATCTGCTACAAATTGAAGCACAGTGTTTTTTCCTTCTTACTAGCTGCAGCCTCACAGCTCACAACTAGCATACCTGCTACCAGCTGTTAGGGACAATAAGTGGATATTCACATACCAAGGTATTTCTCTGCCCAGAGCTGAAGTCACAGCTGATGAGCAGAAAACTGCCAGAGGCTCTCACCCTCTCTAATGGTGCAGAGAGCAGCTGTGCCCATCGTTTTGTTCAGACCTTCTGTAGTGCTTGGAGCTCTGCTGCCCTTGAGCTGTACCCAGCTGTGAGCAGTCTGGGGTCCCAGCATGATCCCTCTGCCCACCAGTGCCACTTGGTTCAGTAGACCCACTGTCAGCCCAGAGCACTGCTCTCCAGAGACATAAAACCTGCTTTCCTGCACAAGTAAGCATCTGCAAAGCCTAACCTGTATAGAATCATAGAATAGTTCGGGTTGGAAAGGACCTTAACATCATCTAGCTCCAACCCCCCTGCCCTGGGGAGGGACACCTCACACTAAACCATCTCACCCAGGCTTCATCCAACCTGGCCTTGAACATCACCAGGGATGGAGCATTCACAACCTCCCTGGGCAACCCATTCCACTGCCTCACCACCCTAACAGGAAAGAATTTCTTCCTTATATCCAATCTAAGCTTCCCCTGTTCAAGTTTTAACCCGTTACCCCTCGTCGTGTCACTACAGTCCCTAATGAAGAGTCCCTCCCCAGCATCCCTATAGGCCCCCTTCAGATACTGGAAGGCTGCTATGAGGTCTCCATGCAGCCTTCTCTTCTCCAGCCTGAACAGCCCCAGCTTTCTCAGCCTATCTTCATTTTTGTGCACCCCAGCCCCATTATGAAAGCACTGAATTAGTTTCATGCTCTTGTTAAATGAATCTGCTTCAGGAAAAAAATAAAGTCATGCTGTGTATAGTAGAATATTTTCTGTGCCTTTTGGTGTGATCCTAGTTGGATGCAGTGGCTTGCCTGACATACATAGGCTAAGGTGTTTCTGCTTTGGATCTGTGTATTATTGGAGGTCATAAAAAATTGTAAAGACTTGCCAGCAACCTCTTCTGGGAACATAAATGTCCATACACATCTTGCAAGTACTATGTTGCTTGGGGTGCTGCAGATGGCAGGGCCACTTTGCCCAGACCAGGACTCCCCACTGAATTCTCATGAGCCCTAGCCTTCTTCAGGCCACTTAAGGATGAGCACATGGGGTTTGTTTGTTGTTTTTTTTAATTGTCGTCTTCCTTTTCAAAGCAGGCAGATGAGATCCAGCAGGGTAAGAGCAGAGTAGGGCATATACGAAGCAGGCAGAGCTGGGCCCTTCAGGATGCTCTGCTCACAGCAGGCTGGGCTCAGTCCTTGGGGCGGCAGCACCACCATACCAGCTCTGAAGTGCGAATACGGTGCTGGTGACTTTAAAATCCTACTCTCTTTCTCCTCATGGCAGGCTGCAGGAGCAAAGCATTTCCCAGGGCAAGTCATCCAGCAGGTCTTGAGGGGGTTTAGAAGTGGGGTGAGGAGCAGATAAATGAGCCAGTCTGGGTCAGCATTTAGGTGGTGCTTCATGGGAATAGCAGAGGAAAGATGTTGTAGGGAGGGGAAGAAGGGGAGAAAGGGAACTGCATGTCTCACTTGGGCTGTTAAAACCTACCTACCTTAGAGCATGCAGCAGTTTATGTAGAGGAACTTAACCCTTCCACAGCCCATATGTTTATCCTTAGATGGACACCATGCTGGTACCTTTACTGTGTTGCCTAATTATACACACTGTGGGTTCTCTGGTAAATCTGATTTGCTCAGTGCAGAGATGGTTTCCCTCTGTTTTGTTGCCTGATGCACCAGGTGTAGCACTGAGCATCTGTCACACACATCCTCACTTTTTAAGAAAAGATCATTGAGTGTCTCAGAAGAGTATTTTCTCTTGTAGGTTTAGGCACGGATGGTATATGGTCCCTATGTGATATATCATGCCTACTAGTGATCCTACATGCTGTCCCTGCAGTCAGTGAAAGACCACCAAAGAAAGAAGAGGTCATTCCCGTAGCAAATGCTACAGGAGTACTCACTTATATGGTCAATGTAGGGTTCATAACATTCAGTGTTACTGTGCTGCTATTGTGGGTGGCCAAGAGGCTGCATGGGTTTTTTTTGTTTTTTTGCTGGTTTGTTTTTTTTTTCTTATTTCATCTTGGGCTTACATAGATTGATTTGAATGCTGACAAAAGTGCATGGAGACATGGGAATGTGCTCTGGACAAAGCCAATGTTGTAAGAAGTGGAGCATCTAAGTAAGCTGTAGCATGCAGATTTGCAAATGCTTTTGCTGGCTCTCTTCCAGAAGGATACAGCAGTTATCACATTCCTGGAAACCATACCCTCTTTGTTTTCCTCAGTTGCTTGAGGAAGGGATGCTTTTTACTACAATTGCAGAGAGTTTAAATGATGATATCTGTATGCTGAAATTGCTTTTTACCCTGTTTCTACTTTTGAGACTCTTGATGTTTGATTACCATGGAAAGCTGCAGTAATGGAAGCAATAATAAATTCAACATGTTACAGTGACTAACACCAGGTTGCTATTTTGATAATCATTAAAAAGAAGATCACCAAAGGTCATTTTCTCAGCCTGGAGAAAATAAGTTACAACAGGGGATTTAAAGAACTGGAGTTGTACAAGTGAGCCAAAAGAAATTTGCTAAGCGACCTTAATTCTGTGTCTGAGTGTCTCTGGGGGGCAGAAATGCCAGTTATTGCAGGGCTTTTTAATCTAGGGAGCAAGGTATAGAATAGCCGTGGTTGAAGGTTAACAAAGGTCAAAAACAAAATTAGAGACCAGGCATACTTTTTGTACAGTGTTACTGATGATAAATATTGGGATGAGCAGCCCAAGGATGAGGTTGATGAGCTGGTTGTCAGTGTATTCCAAGGAAGTCCAGGGTCTTTCTGGGACACAGGCTTCAAGGCAAGCAGACGTGAATGGCTCCAGGCAGCATTAAATGGTCACGTCTTTTGGTCTGTCTGCTCATCTGAAATTCCCTTCTGGCCCTGTGAACCAGCAACGTTTGCAATGAAAACTGATACCTTATCATCTCCTATATGGGGGACATCTTCTTTAGTACACAAAAAAAGAGAGTTGGAGTCCATAGAGGAATGAACTTGTCTGATGTGAAGATTAGAAGAATACTATCCTCTGTAATAGTGCACACAGTTCATTAAACATCCCAACAACACTGCAATCTCTGTTCTGTTCCTTAAAGGGGTGGACAAACTGACAGCAGACCTTAGATCCCATACAGAGCTCACACTGGTAACAACAAGTTTGTTGTTCTATATGAAGAGTACACTGTACATCGTACACAGACGTGACCTAACAGCTTCAGCGCTGACCTGCAGGTTTCCCAGGCTGACACCAGTTGCCTGCCTGTAGTTTAGCAGGTTGATATGTGCTCAGGAATATGTGGATTTCAAGATGCTGAAGAGATGGGGTTGCCCTTTCAGTAGGAAGGCTGCATTTTTGATGCACTGTAGAGGCTTTCTTTTGAAACTAGCTGTTTTGAGACTTACAGTGAAGAAAGCACTTGGCAGGCTAAAAGAGGACAGATTACTGCCCATTCAATCCACCATTTCTCCTATATTAAGCTTGTTTGGTTTAATATGGTACGTAGTGACTGCCGCAACTCGAGACTGCTTTTGTCCGCTGGGGAGGAGGAAATGTTTTACAATGTTGAAATACCTCATAGTAGTGAAGGATAGTTCAAAATCCATTTCAAGGTCACATGTACCCAAAGTATACAGAGTCCTCTGCTTAAAATGATGCCTTCTTAAATCAAGCATACCAGGGTTATTTCAGGTCTGATCACTGTGCTGAGTCTCACAATAATCAAAGCCTGTTATCTGGATCCTTGCAGTATCATGACTCACCAGCTAATGATGACAGTGTCTCACACGCACATCAGCGGTTGCTTTTTAAGATATGGAAATCATGAACTCCCCATACAACTCAATCTTCAACATTTCTTTTCCTATTTTTGTTAATTCACCTGAAGCTTAGCTCTTAAAATACAGATTCTCTTCTGACAATGACAAGAGGTGGAAGACGTCTCTCTGCTATTATATACTAGTTTCTTGCAATATAAAGTTGACCAAGGCCCTCCATGAGGCT
Organism: Pezoporus wallicus; assembly: GCF_028554395.1. Lineage (NCBI taxonomy): Eukaryota > Metazoa > Chordata > Aves > Psittaciformes > Psittacidae > Pezoporus > Pezoporus wallicus. The sequence continues at coordinate 4,753,619 of NW_026640754.1, forward strand.
GAAGGGCTGAAAATGTCTGGTGAAATGTTTGCTGTCTCCACAAGCAAGAACGAAGTGTGCTCCTTTAAAATAAAAAACAACAACAAAAAACAGCAACAAATACAACAACAAAATAAAAGTCATATATAAATGTTTTAGCCTAGGTTTTGCTTGTTTGTGGAAAACCAGCTTTTCAGCTGATTTGCTGATGTAGCAGTGGTAGCAGTGCTGGTGCTGGTGACATCTTTCTGCTGGAGAACAACAACCTGATTGTGCTGTCTTTTTCTCCACCCCCAAAGGTCGCCACTGCGAGGTCCATCAGATGATTGGAAACTACATGTGGGACCAAAAAGCAAATGTATCTTTTGACATTGGTGTGAATAAAGAGAGCCTGCTTCCTCTCTGGTGGAATGGATCGGAGCCTTTGTGGGTCACAATGATGAAAGAAAAAAAGAATGTTTCCATGTACTACTGGCCAGGTTAGTACATCAAAAATTGCTACCATCTTAACTGTGCATGTTTACATCTAAGCACTCCAACACGCTGTAGGATGGCTTTTTAATACAGTTCTGATATACAGACAAGAATTACAAGTGCTTTACTAAGCAGCCAGGGGGGACCTTATCAGTCTCTACAACTACCTGGAAGGAGGTTGCAGTGAGGTGGCGGTTGGTCTCTTCTCCCACATGACAAGGGGAAACTGCCTCAAGCTGCTCCATTGGAGGTTTAGATGGGATATTAGGAAACATTTCTTCACTGAGAGGGTGCTCAGGCATTGGAACAGGCTGCCCAGGGCAGTGGCGGAGTCACCGTCCCTGGAAGTGTTCAAAAACCATGTAGATTTGGCCCTCGGTGACATGGGTTAGTGGTGACCTTGGCAGTGCTGGGGAATGGTTGGACTTGATGATCTTGAAGGTCTTTTCCAACCTAGATCATTCTATGGTTCTATGATTACCTTCAGGAACTGGCTTGTGGAGCATCCCCTCCTCCACCAGTCATCATGTAGAACACACCCTCTTTCATCATTAGTTAGATGAGGTCCCAGTTGCTGTGAGTCTGATCTATTCATTTAAAGAGACTTGGCCTTTCCATTCCTCATTTGTTGGATATTGGACCACTGAAATCACTAGGGATGTATAAGAACAAGTCTTTTTTAACAAATGGGACTATACCCTTAGGGAAATACCACATAGAAATAAATGTGGCAGCTGTGCAGCCAGACCAAACCCTTTGCAAGGTACCCAGATTCTCAACTTTCTGACCTTTTAACCCTGCTATCTAAGCAGTATGCAAATATCCTCATGTGTGCAACTGCAGGCTATAGGACCACACGTTGGAAGAGCTGCACTGAACACAGCCAGTGCCAGCGTGTAGGGATGGGGCAGCTGACTCACACCATGGGCTCCCGGCCAACTCATCTCCACATCCCAGCGCACGTGTGCCTGGTCATGGTCTTTCCATGCAATGTAGCTAATGGCATCCCACAAAAAAGGCCACAGTTCTTAGGAAAGGGAAGAAAGAGCGTACCAAGATGACAAAGACTCAAAAGTCATCCAGAGTGTTTCTACAGTACTGAAGAGCAAGAAGGATCTCAGCGTAACACTATTGTCTTATGGACTCAAAGGTAGTCTAAAAGACTAAAGATGCAGACTAGATAGAGAATGACAAAATCATGGAATGGTTTGGTTTGGAAGGGACCTTAAAGATCATCCAGTTCCAACCCCCTGCCACAGGCAGGGACACCTTCCAGTAGACCAGGTTGTGCAAAGCCCTGTCCAATCTGGCTTTGAGCACTTCCAGGGATGGGACATCCACAGCCTCTCTGGGCAACCTGTGCCAGCGCCTCACCACCCTCACAGTAAATAGTTTCTTCCTAATATCTAATCTAAATCTCCCCTCTTTCAGTTTAAAGCCATTCTCCCTTGTCCTCTCACTGCATGCTCTTGTACAAGGTCCCTTTCCAGATTTCTTGTAGGCCCTCTTTAGGCACTGGAAGCTGCTCTAAGGTCTCCCCAGAGCCTTCTCTTCTCCAAGCTGAACAAGCTCAGCTCTCTCAGCCTGTCTCCGTAGGAGAGGTGCTTCAGCCCTCTGATCATTGTCATGGCCCTCCTCTGGACTCGGTCAAGCAACTCTGCATCCCTCTTGTGCAGAAGAAGAGGTATGTGGTACTGTGGTTATTTCCCAAAGTATGACACGTACCAATGACAAGCACACTTCTGTCTCCCAGAACTTGCTCTGCTGCTGCGCTTCTTGGCCAGTGATGCATGAGAAGTGGTCTTGCGCTATCCCAGTGCTTGTGTTGCAAGCAGGGAGAGCTGGAATGGGGCAGCTGCTGATGGGGCAGCAAGGCTGGAGCCCTTCCAAGCACAGGCTGCTGTGCACAGCCAAAAACCCTCTGAGAAATGAAGCCAAGGGAAGAGCAGAGCTCACTCCCACTCCAAGCTTGCACTGGACAATGGAGCCAGAAAGCACCAGGGCAGGAGTGGTGCCTTGGAGGTGCTAGAGTAGTGGGCAAGAACCAAGCCCTAAGGGCTCAGGGAGCCCTGACAAGGATCAGTGCTCAATGCTACGGAGGACAAGCAGCAACCTCTGGGGGCTACACTGGGGTCACCCTTGAAGTCTAGAGAGCTGCCTCCCCCTCAATGCCTGGCACGAGGGCCACCTGCATGGAGCAGGGGCAGCAGATCCCTGGCCACAATAGCCCAGAGGAGCCCTTGCAAGGGGCTGTGCTCAGTGTTGCAGAGGAAGGCAAAAAAACCCCAGGTACACTTGCTAGTTCACCGTGGGGGAAAAAAGGCCTTCCTGCCCCCAGCTGCAGGGCACAAAGGGCCATCTTTGTGGCCCCCTTTGTGGCCCCCTTTGTGGTGCATGAGCAGCAGGCAGTAACCCAGCCAGAATGTACCATGGGAGCCCTTATAAATGGTCCTGTTCAATGCTGTAGAGGAAGGCAGCCCTCAAAAGAAAGCTGCCTCTTACTGGAGGTCACCCAAGTGACCTAATAGCAGTGCTAATAGCAGGATATAGAAACTATACAAGAATGTAGAAATTCTTCTAAAGATTCACAAAAATACCTGTTTCTATAGACTATTCATCTTTAACTACTAGTGGAACTGCACTCAATAGATATAATTATGTACTGAATAGATGTAACAGTCTACAAAGAGCTACTGAAATCCAAATGAACAGTATTGCTTTCCATTAAATTCCTTTGGACTTTACCTAGCTCCTTCATGTTGCCCTTTGAGCAGTGTCTCCCAGGGAGAAGACATGTGAGGTCTATGTGTGTATCCCTGCAGACATATATATAACCTTTACACTTACCTGTCTGCTATTTCCAGTAGAAAATCGCAAGGGACAATAAAACCTTCTTTTTCCCAGCGTTAATATTGCCAGTGCATGCATTGACTTTCTCGTGACACAGAGGCGGATTTTTTTGCATGGATCAGGTATTTTAGCTGTGAACTGTGATGTGTACATCTGTCAATTATTTATCTGCAATAGATGACCTTTGGCAAAGTCCTCAGTGTCTCAGTTCAGCAAACACTTAAGCATATGCTTATTTTAAAGGTGTTCATGGTCTCAAAGGGCACATTGGCCATAACACAGTAAGGCAGAGAGCAGGAACCAGGGTGAAATGCAGAACAGCTGAATTAAGCACAGGGCAGTTGAACTGTAGTAGGACTCCAGGTTTAACTGGAGTAAACAGAAGTCACCCCAAATGTAATAGTATTTATTACTTTTTCCCTATATGGCTGTTTTGAGCTATTTTCTAGTTCCATGGTAAGAATGTTATCCTTTCTAAAACATCTATGTCTATTATTTTAAAGCTTTAATTCTGAACTAGGCATTTGAATGGGCAGCAATGCCAAACAAAATCATGGAAAAAAGTAAGAGCTTGATAGCCAAGGTGGGTAGGGGTCCTATAGACATTTGCACTGCTTATGATCTGCTATTAGTGATTAACTTTTCCAATCTGAGGATATACTGCTGCTTAGTAAAGACAAATATCAGATCAGGAAAAGTCTGGGAAACTCTTAATAGGAACAGCAATGTACAGCCAAATTCATTACACTTTAGTCTGGAAGATGCTATTTTCTCTTTAATCAGTGGTAAAGGCAAATGAGACCAATCAAATGTAGCAGGAATGCATTGTGAATGCCAGAGAGCTGATTCCCGAGGTTAACTTACACTGCTGCCATTTCCTTCAAAGAACCAAGTTCCAAGCTTTGTAAAGTCTGAAGCCAAAATCTGCTACTTCATATTCTTCCCTATGTTCCTTGCTCACACATAGTCAGTGCTTAAAGGAAGAAAATCCAGACCCTAGCAAACAGGGACACAGAGCAGGAGAGCTGTCAGATGCAAACACCCATCCATCACAGCTTTTTCTGTGAGCCAAACATAAACAGAACAAAGATAACTCATGGGCAAGTATTCATCTGGGCTCTCCTGCCACTAGAAGCGGTGGAGCCGAAATATTACCATGCTAGTGGTTCCAGCCACTGCTTCTGCCAAAATATAAGCACTTGTAGGGATATTTTTCTCTTTTCTTCATGGTGTTTATTATGTACTTTCTGCTTTTCAAAGCATTCCTGGGGGAAAATGTCATGTATCCTCTGTCTGCTTGATGGCGAAGTAAAACACAGCTAACAACTGGTGAACTGCCCAAGTTGCCTGTCTGAAGCACTGCCACTACAGTGGATAGAGAAGCCCCAGGGGAGTGCAAGAGCTTCCCAGCAGTACCACCAAAGTCAAAGCTTTATAGTGCTCTTCATGCTCACCCTGGTGGGTGATGACACCCAGGACCCTCCAGTTCCCTCATTCTCCAGCAGCCTATGCAACTGCTTCAGCTGAAGTGCAGTGACATCTTTTCTAAACACTGAAATAAAAGAAGGGGGTGGGGAGAAAGTCTCTAAATGCAACTTTTTGTCATTTAACACAACATTTACCAGACCATGGAGCTAGCCTGGAAAGTTTTCAAAACCCTCTGTTATGACATGAAGTGTCCAACTGTTAAATCAATGTTTAGAAATGCAATTTAAAGTTGGCAGAGGTTCAGGTCTCCGTGTCAGATAGATAAAGAGGAGCCTATATATCACTGTGAAAGAAGTCCTTATTCTTGCTCCAGTAGTTCAGGTTTTAAAATAAAGGTCTAGCATCATACAAAACTGTGCAGAAAGCTATCTAATGCAGCATCTTATTAAATATAGCTCATCTATTTGTAGTTTAATCAAGAAAAACTTAACAATCCCTTTGTCTGGCTCCAAGTATTTTTAAATTTCCTCTCTTATAATATTTAAATGAGAAAATTTACCACCTGTCCTGGCCTCTACCAAAAAGGAATTTAAATACTAAAGGATCTCCATGGTCAGTATTACGGAACTGTAACAAGCCTTAACATCAAAAATCCAATTCCAAGTTCTATTCATCACAGAGTTCTTGGTATCTAAGAAGCCTGAATTTTCAATGTTACTGCCAATGAACTACACACTCAAAGACCAATATTTAGGAGCCAAAATGATTTCTAATTGTTGCTGTCTCTGCGGACTTCTATGTCATGCTCATCACTTTACAATCTAGAAATAGCAAAGATTTCTCAGCAACTAAAATATCTCACATCCCCAAGAGGTTAATGCTTCTACTTAAAATTATCTTATGAGTAATTCTGAGGAACGTTATCTGAGAAAATTATAATATGATGTAAGTATCTTAAGAGAAAAAAAGACGCAAAATCATCATATTAGTCACTGGCTATGAGCAAGCACCCATCCAAACTAAAATACTAGGTGTTTCCAATGCATTTTGAAAAGTGTTCCTTAAGTTCTTGCCTGCCTTTGGAGCTAAGCTTTTCCCAGACTCAAGCGTTGGAGGAGAAATTGGCTCAGAAGTTCCAGTTCAGTCCTGAAATAAAGCTCATAGAGGACTACTGCATCACCTCTTGCATCTGAGGTAGCTGAAAGCCCACGTGTTCCTGCAGGTAGCACCCAGGACATCACGCAGAAGATTGAAGCTACACACACTCAGGGTTGGGGGCAAAGGCTTCTTCTCCTGGAGATGATTTCAGATGGTTCATGGAATACATTTTAATGATGATTTGGTTAGGTAGAACCTGGGACCTGTTTCTGTTGGACAACATAACTTTCTGAAGGTGCTGTGTATGGATGTATAGATCTACTGTGGGATGGTGTGGAGAGTCAGTTCTTGTCTAGCAGTCTGCAGGCTTTTGTGGTTGAGACATAAACACTATCGTACCTCCATACAGAAAAGGAAGGATTAAGTTATATTTGGGGCAACAAGGGAAGAACAAAAAGTGAGCACCATCACACACTCCCACAATTTTTATAAAACCAAATATTAGATAGAGGTTCAAAAAGATGTAAATATGTTTTTGCAAGAAATTTTACTACATTTTCTGGTTATCATTGCAAATAATTCATTCTTACAAATCATAACAGATGCGGTCCCTTGAAACATACAAACGATGTGGAGCCCTGGGTACTGTTGCCACGGACCGCTGGGTGAAGAGACTGAATCTGTCATGTGTGCGAGGGTTCTTTATCCCTTGGAAAGGGTCTGTCTTACCTGGCTTTCTGCAAATAAGTGAAGATCTTTTAAGGTTTCCTAAGCTTAAACATTTAGGTACCTTTCATAGTGCTCCTGGGAAGTCACAATCAGAAAGAAGTCTCTTAGCCAGCTTAGCCTGCAAGCAATGTGCTTTTCCCCGTGTCCCAGTGCTGCACCTCTGTAATGTGAAGTCATGCAGGCCGAGGTGCAAGTAAGTGTCTGAGTAAGCAAACCACTGTAAATCAGCTCTGAAGGTAGCTCTGCTTGCTCTAGCACCTTCTCTGTACTTACACCTCCTGTGCAACCTTCTTCCCCTCCCAAGCAACAAGTCAGCTTATGACCTTATGTCCTTAATGTCTATTTCTTTCATCCCAAAGGAGAAGCAAAGGGACCCAGATGTAGGCAGATTCAGGCTATGACTTAGAGGTGCCTTTTTGATCTGACTGCGTGGATGTATACAGAGTCAATTTTGCAAAAGATCTCTTTATTTTTTTTTAGCTTGTGCCCCAGGAATACACCAGAAAATGCCTTAACTGTGATGGGAGGACTCGGGGGGGGGGAGGGGGGGTGTCTCAAAAGATAGTTTGCATGAATCTGGTGTTTCTGAAAACACATTTCATTTAAATATTAATGTTATTCAGCAGCATAGTAACGGGAGAGCAAAAGGGCAAAAAAGTCCCAGAAAAACGTTTCTGTGTGTTCAGGGCCATGTTCTCCTGTAGGATTTGTTGCCATAAATTTCTGGGCCACAAAACAGACTGCATTTTGCAAGGAAGGCTGCAAGTTACCAAGAGACTTAATTGGTTTATACTGTTTTAATAAGACCTCCTGGGAAACAGATTTAATAGTGGAGTGCCAGTATCACATAATAAAATACAGTTTATAGAGGATATTACAACGTAAGATACAGTGTGTCTAACTGGAAAGTATTTGCTGAACTTTCAGGGAACAAAATCTAAATCCATTGCTTTGGAAGCCTGGAAATGAGGCTACGTGACCACGGTAGTTAAAAGGAAAGCAAGCTAGCGGTTTAGGTGGAAACTGTCTGCCCCGAGGGAACCAAGAGTTTTCTGTGGGAAGGTCACACAGAGACCTTCCTTTTAGAGAGGGAAATACAAGGATCCAATGTACGGTTTGCTGCAAACCAGCCTCTCGCCCCATTTTCCCTTTCCAACCACAAGGTTTCCTGCAGGGAAAGTGTAAGGTAAGTAATGTCACAGGGAATTTACAGACCTGAACCCGGGCCCCACAGTGTGGGGTCTATGGTCAAGGTGGAAGAGCAGAGCTTACCACATTTTTCATTGCAGGTTGCGAGGTTGAAATCCTGGGGGTCAGACCAAGCTACTGCCGCGAGTACTTCAGTGTCCCCACAGACAAAAACTTTGCAGATGCCATCAGCGATGCTCTTGAGTCTTTGCGGTATGTCAGTAGGGATCGCAAGGATAAGTGTTTGGGTTTGCTATCAGCCTTGCTCTAGGGAGATGTTCAGGATTAGATCCCGGTAGGAAGATGGGAGCTGAGACTGCTTTGTAGCACTGTCATAGACACATCGCCATAACAGACATAGGCCCTTCCATTAAGATCGGAAGGCAAGATGTGCTCGTTTCCATGAGTAGGTTACAACACAGAGGAGACATTCCAACTTACTATTTTTAATTTGCTGTTTCTAACAACTTCAAGATCAGTCTGTGAGTATCTGTTCACTGACCCGCAAAGGCAGACTTTGAAATCCTTTGATTTAGAGAGACATTCTGGGAATTTGGAAATTCCAAAATTCAGCTCCGGTCACTCATTTGAGAGTTCAACACTTAAGCTACTTCCACATTTTAGAGCATCTCAGTCACAGTGACTTTGTAGTGGGCATTCCTGTTGTGCAAATATGAACATAGAATAGGCTAGGCTAGGCTAGGCTAGGATAAGATAGGATAGGATAGGATAAGATGATATGAAATGAAATGGAATAGAACAGTTCAGTTGGAAGGGACCTATAGTGTTCATCTAGCCCAACTGATGGGAATGACGGGACAGACAACTCCTAGGAAAAACATGCTCCACACCCAGCTTTCCAATTCCACCATCTCTCATCTAAGCATTAACAAGTGACAATTTCACATAGGTTGCAAAATCAGGGGAAAGTGTGTGGAGCCAGTGCCTTACATTAGCTATAACTAAGCGTTCTCTTTAAAAACTTGTTGGTTTCATAATTTATCCAATCTCAGGGCACATTTCTACTTTACTACTTGTGCACAGCCGTAGCGATTTGAATCTGAAAAGTTCTGTGTTCAGATACTGAGTGCTGATTGTCCTTGAAATAAAGGCTCCAAAATTATGAGACTGCTGCAGGAGATGTTGCTCCCAGTTGCACACTGGGTCCCCCTGCACAGATGCTCACAAATCACAGTGTCATTCACAGGCAGGGGCTTAGAGAGAAGCTTGTCTCAGAACATGAAACATTTAACCCTGAAATGATTTAGCTTAGATTTTAAGGAATTTATCTGCATGTGACATGAGGAGGTCATCTGTGCCATCGGAGGCTTTCTGGAGCTTCTGCTACACTTTAAATTCACTGACTAAAAAAGGAAATGGAAAACTGAATACGGACACCAGCTGTCTGCTGGTGGAAAACCTGAATTACCATAGAAAGCTTTTGGGTCAGGTATTGTTTGGGGATGGGTCAAGATATGCTTGAAGTTTCCTGCCTGGTTTCTATGAAGCATAAGGCTGCTCGGGACAGTTTGCAGCTCTGTAATTGTGAACACGATTAAAAGTGAGGCACAAACTGTTGAAAGCTCCAGCCCCCCAAGCTGCTCTTTTGGATTGCTGGAGCCCATTGAAAGAGTTTCAATAGCTCATTCACCCCGAGTCACAAGGCTGCTTGCTGCTTCCTTCAATGCAAAAGAAGAAAAGGGCAGGGACACAACAGTGCCAGTGGGGCAGCTCAGAAGAGGTCAAAACTGGTGATTCAAGAGAAGAGCAAATCTCTGCCACCACGATGCCTGCCTTAAACACCGGCTACAGCCTGCCGAACAGCCTAAGTCCTACAGATTCTCCTGGACCTGCGGGAGGTCAAGTCTCTGGTATCCATTTACACAGCATCCCTCTTGAATTTCTTGAATAATCATTTGAAGGTGTAAATACTTCAGGGATATACAATAAGAAAGGAGGGGAGAGAATGAACCGATTAAAGATCTGCTAGGTTTTCCTTTTCCTTTCTCTCATTCATCCTCTTTGTTTAGTCCTTTAAAATTTAGAAGACTATTGTCAATGCTGCTGTGCCAGCCCATAAGAAAAGCTTCTGAAACGCCCTTACTGTAGTCGTATTCATTCAGCAGGAGTTAGCATCTCCAGGTAGAAGAACCTTGAGCTGCATTTTACTGTCATTTACATCTTTTGCAAGAGGCTCTGACACCTAAAGCTGTTCAAAGGCTGGCAAATGCAGCGTGTTTCCTTTCCACACCCCAGCTAATTGAAAAAGCCCATTAGGCTGGGGCTGGCACTAGCTCTATGTGGGAAAACAGCCTGTGGCAAGGGCAGTCTGTCGCCTGGAGCACTGCCTTGCTCATAGCAGGTATTAGTAGTTAATGAACTGCATTTATGCTCCCGCCATGCAAACTTTACAGGGACTTCAGGTGGAGAGACTATTTGCACCTTGATGGCCTAAGGGTTAACCTGAATTTGGTTACAGGAAACTCCTGGCCCATCTTAACTTCACCAAGGTCAAAGGGAGTTTTATCAATGCCCTCTGCAAGAGCAGGAGTATCCAACTCATCAGGCCACTGAGCTCCTCTTGCAACCAAAGAGAACCATCCTTCAGGAATATTCACCAGTTTCTTCAAACAGATGCTTTGAGACCATTGTGCAGACAAAAAGTGCACAAAACTAAGTCAAGCACCCATACTAGCAATTAAAACTAAAGCCTCCCTTATCTCTTCATAACTGTAATTTAAGGGCTGTTGTAGTCTACCTATCTTTCTGGACAGGTGTTATGAAGTTTGTGTGGTACTTGCAAAGCGTGTTGATAAAATATAACACCCAGTATCGCCATTGATGCTGTCCAGCTTTCTTCAGCAAGCTTTCCTTAGCCATTTCTGCTAAAAGTACTGATGGCTGGAGAAGACAGGACTAACACGCAGTTAGAAAGACAGATTACTTCTCCCTTGCAAGCCCTGATCAGAGATACCTAGTTTTCTTAGGAAAACAGGTAAAACATGGAAACAAAGAAAAACCCAACCTTACAAGCTCTGGATGTGCTGTACACAATCCTGCAAACTCCTAAGCATGCCCCATAACTACAGCTTCTCCCACTGAAGTCATGTGCAAAGTTGAACATTCAACCTTACAGTACTGAGCCTGCAAAATCTCACTGCAGCCTAAACAAGACCATTTGTTTTATGCAGTAAATGTCTTTCTTATCTTCTGTCTTGACTGAAATGGTCATTTAGTTGCAGGTGAGAATACACAAAGCAGCCTAAGAAGCTAATTAATACAGGCACTGCAGCAGAAGAAAACTATTTCAATAGGTTCAATGAGTGTGTATGTAATGTAGGAATTACAGGGTTAAACCTTACCAGTCAATTTATGCCTAATACAGATGGAAAGTAATGTCTACATGAAGCTGGGGGCCGGGAAGGACTGCTTCATTTGAATGATTTTAAAATCATGAAGAGTGAGACAGAACACTGTTCTACAGAGCCAGCAGTGGAGAAATTCCCACCACAGCAGAGACCTTCAGCTTCCTACAGGGCTGCTCCTCTGAGGCCTCCAGCAAACTTACAAATGCAAATGGCAGACCCTAATTCATGCATTAAGTCCCTCACCTCTGATATCTTCTCTTCTGTCTCACTCATTACACCACATTAATCAGAGAATCTGGACCCGTCAGGACATCACACAAAGTCTTTTTGTAGGGGTCTTGATCTGGATGAAGGCATGTATTGTGGATGGCACACCCTGTCATATCTTAATAACAGTAGAAGAAGACAGTGTTTGAGCTTCATGAGTGTAGATTTGTGATTTTATCCACACAAATTGCTCTCAGGGAGGTTTACAGTGAACCATAAAGTGGACATGAAAATGTAATTAAGCCCTGATATACGCACTATCCACACTAATTAGGCTGAAGGCATTCAGTGCAGAAACATGTGATCAGCTAAATTTGTGCAGCTCTGAGATTACCTGAGCTTCCCTTAATAATAATTAAGTTTCCCTTAATAATAAAAACACTCCTGAAAATTTCTCCCCAGTTCATACCACTTGGCAAGGTCATGGAAATACTCATCCTGAGTTGACCTTGGTGGTTTGGAAGACCTCACACAGGAGAAAGACAGAAGTGCCAAACTTTAATTAAAGCACATTTGACTGGTAATTCCCACAGTCCTTTTAATAATGTCATTCAGCACAGAAATCAGTATTTCTTCTGGGTCCTTCTTTGTCCTTAAAGGAAAAGCTGCCTTCCTTATTCAAAGAGGCAGTAGAGGGCTGCCAGTCCAGCCTTTAGCTGTACATGACAGTCTGTACCTGGAAGCTCTGATGGGATCTCAGGCAAACTCAGGGGACTCTGGGCATGAATAGAATCATAGAATGGTTTGGGTTGGAAGGGATCTGAAAGCTCATCCAGCTCCAAACCCCTGCCACAGGCAGGGACACCTTCCATTAGACCAGGTTGCTCAAAGCCCCGTCCAACCTGGCCTTGAACACTTCCAGGGATGGAGCAGCCACAGTTTCTCTGGGCAACCTGTGCCAGTGCCTCACCAGCCTCACAGTAAAGAACTTCCTTATGGCTTACCTGAATCTGCCTTGTTGAAGTTTGAACCCATTACCCCTTGTCCTATCACTACACTCCCTTATGAAGAATCCTTCTGCAGCATCCCTGTAGGTCCCCTTCAGATACTGGAAGGCTGCTATGAGGTCTCCTGCTATAACGAATAATGAGCCCAGCTGTGCAACAGCAGGTAGGAAAGCACAGGCTAGGAGCAGAAAACAGGGTTTTGTAGCTCTGTGTGTGGTGAGAACAACAAGGTTGGCAGTCAGGAGCAATCCATGTGCATCAGCCTCTCACTCCTTCTCCTCCCTCCCACCTCCAGCAATGGCAGTGCAGAGATGGCCGCAGTGTACTATGAGCGTATTGACGTGGAAGGCCACCACTATGGTCCTTCATCCCAGCAACGTAAGAATGCTTTGAAGGAGGTGGACAAAGCCTTGAGCAACATGATCACGCTCATCAAGGTGAGTGGCATCCGAAAACCCACCTCCCAGCTGAGTCTGGAAAAGGCTTTTGAACCTGCTCTTTCTGGCATGGCCAAGAGCTTAGTTACTGCCTGTTAGTTGGGTTTGTTGGCTGTAAACTTTTAATTCCTGAGAAAGAGAGGCTACCAAAGAGATGTGGATGTCAAGGCACCATTCCCCTAATTTTATTTTCATCGATGCTGTTATAATCCTCCTAATGGATTATTACACCAACAGCCCCAGGAAGCCGTAAACCAATATAGATGTTGTTCTGTTTATAACTTGGGTTGCTGGCTGGGCTTTATAGTAGGCAAACAAAACAAAACTGCTTGCTTCCTAAGGTTTGTGGAATCACACAATTAACTTTTATAGCAGTTTTTATGTACTGTTCAGAACTCTGTACTTTAAACTTTGTTTTAAAAAACATTATCTACATGATACTGCAGTGAGAAAGGGAGGACGCCAAGCGTTTGGTCAAATGTCAGTTCTGTGAATTCTTCTGACAGTGACTGGAGTTCTTTAGTTCCAGTGAGGAGAGGAATATGTATTTCAAGTTTCACTAAATTATAAAAGCTCTGATGATAAGTGCTTGCGCTTGGGAGGAGAAGAGAGGAACACTCCAGCCACAGGTAGCACCATAATGAAGTTGCTCTTCCCCAGCTGTTTTGGCCTACATACGAACAGTTGGGTAAAATCCTGCCTAGGACCAGCGGGACAACTAGTCTGTGGGGCTGGGATGTAGGGCTTGGTTGTTTAGCAGAGGCATGGATTTACTTTCAAAATCTCTCTTTGGCACTAACCTCTCAGACTCTTTCAGGGCAGCAAGTGAGTGTCAATGTCCACCAGTGTGGGTGGTAGCAAAGCACATTGCAGGGCATTTGTGGCCGTGCTCCTTCTGCCCAACTTCCCTTAAATCAGTGGGGTTAAATGGGGATTAAGATTTTCCAGTGGGCACAGTGTGAAGCTCTAACCTGTCCTTAATGGCTGTCATACACTCGCTTCACAGAGCAAGGGCCTTCAGAATGACGTCAATGTCCTCCTCTTCTCTGATCACGGGATGACAGACATCTCCTGGGTGGACAAAGTGATTGAGCTGAAAAACTATATCAATATGAGTGATACCATACAAATGAAGGACAGAGGTCCTGTTGTGAGCCTCTGGCCAGCTCCAGAGAAGCACGCGGAGGTGAGTGCAACTTATTTTGATTTACTCAGTTTTGTGTTTCCTTGATTTTTATGATGTTTGTCTCTTTTGTTTGCTCACAACATCTAAGTCCTGCTCCCAGAGATGTGTGTAAAAATCAACCTGAGGCTCTTACTGGGAGTCAGACGTAGGTCCTGTGACACTCTTGTGACGCTGGTTTCTGAAGGGAAGTCACACGATGCAAATTACAAAGCATGAACTTTCACCATTATTTGGCACAGATAACTGTTTTCAAAGCCCACCACTATGTACTGCTGATAAATAGCTAAAAGATTTTAGTTCAAAATCTATTTTCAGGATTTCTTAAACATATATTAGTTGATTCTACGATTCTATGATTTATTGACACTCCAGCTGGGATTTCCAAACAATCAGGAGCAGGTCTGGCATTCATATTCCAGTAAACTTCCATAGAGTTTGAGGAATCAACTCCATTAGTCTGGAATTGCAAAAAATAATTCTTTACAATATTTTCCTTTGAAGAATTTTGATGAATGAGTGTATTGGATTGAATCAACCATAAAAGCCCAAGGCCAGAACTGCAGGATTTTGAGGAACAAATTAAAACAACACAGAAAAAAATTGGGAAACCACTTGTAAAGAATGAAAATGCAGCATCTGTAACTAATAGACTAGTACTTTAACCAGAAACCAGTGCTTGAGAAGTCACTGTTGCTGTCCTCAGAATATGGTCAAGTGGATGTACAGAACAGGCCGCGCAAGCTCCAGGTGAATAACTTTGTTTTCTGTATTATGTTTTAGCCAGGTCCAGTCTATTGTAGCTTATGCAATATTTTTTTGAAGAGAATACTTGCTATGTTTTGCTCCCAAACAGGCTCTGCAGGAATTGCGTAGCTGTGATAGTCTGAACATTTCAAATTAGTGCCCGAATTGAAAGCTGACTTAGAGGTGTGCATAAGCAGTTCAGTCAGTGCTCCTGTAAGGGACTGCAGCATTTATATGTGCTCTCCTCAGCCTGAACTCAGAGATCTCTGTTTTTGTATGCCAGACCTTCAAGCAAGGGCAAGTACAAGTTGCAACTTCATGCAGACATGGGGTCTCTTCTGACAAAGCTCTTAAGTACATGCTTCTCTCTCATTAAACAGCATAATATCCCTAAGGAGAGTAAAGTACAACGCCTCACACCATGGTTTTGTTTTCTTCCTTCATTTCTTTTTAGGACTTCTTACTGGAGTGTTGCTTTTTTATAGCCAAATAAAGGTGATTTTCTGTTTCCAAATAGCCAGATTCCTCTATCCTTAATTTACTTTAAATACACATGTTTAGGAATTAAATAGTATCATAACATAGAGGTTACCACCTTTAAGAGTCACCCCATTTTGAAGCACTTGAGGTACTGGTGAAGCACCAGGACCACTCTCCAGTCCAGGTCATGGTGGGAGGGTCTGGCTGAGTGGCACAATCACACCCTGGTGCCATCCTTGTGGCAACTACGTATCGATGCAAATCTCTTGCACACATATACACACAAGTGGACATAGCTAAAAAGCTAGTGAAGAACCTTTCATTCTTGGCAGAATTGAGCTATTTATTCCTGAAGAGTCTATATATTTTTGAAAAAAGCATGTACATTCTGGGGACTCCAATAATGGCCATCTTTATGGCATATGAACATCTTCTTTAGGCATTGAAAGTAGTTTTCTGAATAATTTGTCCACATTTGTGTGATTGTATTCATGACAGTATGGTTAATATTAATAAACCACTTGTAGGGCATTGTACAGCTTCAAAGCCTCAGGCATTGGCTGATAAACCTCACAGCATCCTTACGAAGCAGGTAACTAAGCACTGTATCATAGGGATTGACTGGTTAAGTGTAAGAAACATAGGTGAGATGACATTAGTTGCTTGCTCAAGAGCACAAAGAGAGAATAGGTGGCAGAGGCCAAAGCCAACATCCCTTTTTTGCATCTGTACCCAGTCCACATAGTGCTTTTGGGCATGTTTCACTACTTAGCTTACTGTCTTCTGTGATGGTTTGATTTCTACTGATCTACATCTGTAGGTTGATACACTCACATGCATATATTCATTGAGTGTATGTATTACAAATGTGTATAATACCTGAAGTCATGCATTCCTATGTGTTTATGATCCAAGTTTTGAGAACCTGCTAAACCACACATACAGGTTTTGCACAGTCATCATCTTTGGATCAGCAAAGGCCCAGTTTGAATGTGCCATTAAAGGAGCTCAGCCATTTTACATATTTAGGTGTTTCCAGGTACCCATAGGTGTGTATATGTTCTTTACAGCCATGAGTGTCCTAACATTTGTTTTCTTTGCAGATATATCAGAAGTTGAAAGGTGTGGAACACATGAACGTTTATAACGTACAGGATATTCCAGACCGGTTTTTCTATAAAAAAGGAAAATTTGTGTCTCCTCTGACTCTCGTGGCTGAGAAGGGATGGTTCATAGTAGAGGTAAAATAGAGAAGCAAAATACTTATACATGAATGTGGAAAGGTGCGATATATATGAAAACAATCAGAAAAACGTAACGATTCCAAGTGTTACATCCTTCACTTGGGCTGACTACAAAACTGATGTCAAATATTGCAGTGTGCTCACAAGAGCCTAAAGGCACAGCAGCTATGCTGATGGTAGGCAAAGTTAAATAGTCAAGGTGGTTCTTTTTTCTGCATTGTTATAAAATAGGAGGAGTTTGTTTCCCATTCCAGTTTCATTGCTTTACTTCTCTTCCCCCTGCCTACCTGCCTTCACCTTAGACAGAAAAAGGTTGTTTCCATTTCAAGACCTTGCTGTCCCTCTATTCAACTGTACTTTGTGGCAACTTTTGCTTCTGCCTGGCTTCCCACCCACCAGATCCTGTCCTAAAAATACCTCATTTCTCCCATGTCCTCCAGTCTCAAAAGGGTCAGACTGGGGATTTACTCCTTAGAAATGCTCAGTGCACACACTGCAATCTGGTAGCTTGCTAAGCACACGAGAAGAGATTTTTCATAACAACTTATGTTGTTACTATAATTATTGTCATTATTATTTTGTCCTTGTATCACCACTGATCATCTCCACATTACAGCTATTAACAGCATCTCAGACAGCTCAGAGGTGAGGCAGCTTACATAGCTTCCAAGTGGGTAAAGTGAGAAGCAATGCTGAGTGATTTGACCAAAGCCATACATTAAGTCAGTAAGGTGGTGACAGAACCAAGGAGTCCTGGGTTTTTACGCTGCCCCAGTGTAGTCACTGCCTTGCAGATCACTGTAACTCAGTTGAGCATCTTCTCTCATGATCCTCAGAGCTACTGCTCACCAGGCTTTGCTCAAGATGACCCACACCACCACATTTCTCACTATCTAACCTGACTTTAGGGTAATAATTCCTACAGCTGAATACAAATGTGCCTCTAAGAAACTCCAACTGCTTTTGAGTACATTTCTGGTTAAAACCCATTTCTGGTTAAAAAGAAAATATACGTATAAAAGCTGGAGTTCAGATCCAGGCACCTGAAGCAGGAATCTGAAACATTTTTGCCAAAACAACTTTAAAAAACTGCAACTCAACCCTTTTGTATCGAACTCAACCCAGAACATTTTTACATATTCTGTGGAAAAAAAGAAAGGCACTTTAAAAAACATCATTGAAACTGTGACAAACCTTAATAACAGTGCAGCAAACACTGCTGCCGTGGTAATTATTTCTGTCTCTCTGCCCATTCCTTCCCATTGTTTCTGATTTTCGAGAATGTCCTCTCATTAATGCTGTCAGATTTTCCTTCTCCTCAGTACATTTTCATTATCTGTGAATGGGAGTGAAAATGAAAGTTTCCTGTCATGTTTTTAAAGCAATAATTGAGCCTTCTATTATACTTTCTGCCCAAACCCCTGCAGAGAGGATGTTTAGCTCTTCCTTATCATGCTCATGGGGTGTTTTACTCTCTGTTGGATAGTGGATAGCTATAAGCTGTTTGAAAAAGGGGAATTTGGAGGGGTGGGGGTGGGAGGGAAGGAGGAGGAATGTGTCTGAAAGATCCATGTTTTGTTGGGGTTTTTTCCAGCAAGGAGCATAGGAACAAAGCCATCCGCATTTTGGTTAAAGCAGGATGAGGAGGGATTTTATGAACCTCCAGTTTTATGGAAGCTGGTCTGCTAACATTATCTCAATATCTCCACGTGAGTGACAGGTCCCCATCCTTTGAGCAGAATGTTCCCCAGCTGCTCTCCTGCACGCAACGATGGCTTTAATCCTTAGGGCTGCGTGCTCACCCTGCATACATCCCAGTGTACTTCCCAAGTTTTAGGGAACAGCTGCTGTACAGCTTCTAAACTTGCACATGCAGGGGAAAGTCCATTATCGACAGTCCCAGACATGCCTGCTTCATCCTTGAGGAGCAACGCTAGACCACGCTTGGGCTGAGTCCGAAAAGTCACGAAGTTGAGTCCTTGGTCCCACTGGGCTTGCCAAAGCAGGCATGTCAGAGTGCTGCCAGTGCCCTGGCCCCAAAGAAGCCTCAGGGCTTTGTGGGGTTTGCTATAAGGCTTCTAGAGCCTGATGCGCTAGAAGGGCAGCACTGAGATGCTTTCAGAGCCCTTTCCCTCAAGCTACTGCTGCTAGCGGCTCCATTTCATGAGCTCCTACTTCAGCTGCAGCTGTGAAAGAAGGTACTGTGTTTTTTCTCATCCAGCTGGCAGCAAAAGTAACGGCAGCGGCTGTGACTGCACATCTAGCTGTGAACAGGTATCTCCTGGTGTCTTGGTGGGCGATGGGAAGGCACACTGCCTCCTGCACTTGACATCCCTGGAGGAGCAGCTGAGCCCATGACACCTGACAGGACCATGGAGGGGTGTAGGTTCAGCAATGTCGTGATACTGCCAAAGAAACACCACAAGTTAGAGGTGACTTGGCTTGTGTGGAGTTGTTGCTAACAAAAGCAGTACAGGTTGCCTGATGGTGAGCAGCTCAGTGACAATTAGTCCCCAGGAACCACAGTAAGCAGAGCTGCAGTGTAAGGAGGTGCTATGGTAGGAAGAGGGGAAGGAGTCTATTTTCTCCTTGGCTTGCTCTGAGTGTTATCAGTGAAATAGATGGGGACAAGGAAAGACATTTAATTTGTCAGCTAGTATTGTTTAATTATCTGGTACATCTGCGGACGGTTATGTACAAAGAAATGCAGAGGATAGTCAGGGGGTCCCCAGGAAAACAGTTGGAAGATCTACACCTCATAGCCATAATGTGATAATCACTGCTGTCCTCAGTGCTCCTGCACTTGGGAAGAGGAGGAAAATGAAAATCAGGCAAAATAAATGTTTGCAAAAGGAAAGGGATCCTTGGTCAATCTGCTTCACTATCTGCAGGGGCTGCAGCAACACTCGTACCACTCATGGGAATGTGGGAGACTCTGCTAGGGCATCTTCTGTGCTTACATGATGGAGTGTGAAGCCCAGACCTGGCTGCTTAGGGAACTGTAGCTCCTTTTCTGTAGTGACTGGAGAAATTAATGCCAGCGGTCTAATGAACTGACAGCTCATGTTTTTGTCTAAGTTCTGGGGATATCTGTAGTGTCACATCGGCTGCCAGCCCTAGGGAGCATGGGGCAAGAGAAACTCACAGAAAGCGTTGGTCCGGCATTTTGGGCAGCCCCTATGGACTGCTGCTCCTGAGGGGGCACTGCTGTAGGTAGTCTGGTAAGAGCTGCTAATACAAAGCAGAAGAAATTAAGGAAGGAATTTAAAAGTATGAGTTAAGTGCAATATGGACAAGGAAGAATGAGAATTATGATGACAAATTAGTAAAGCATGGATGCACTGAGCAGGGAGAGAAAACAGAGTGGTGTATGCCAAGGAGAGGGGACTGAGCCTGTGTTCCCTGGAAGGAACCTCAGTGCTTTAATACTAAAACAAGCAGGGAGAAGAAGTAATAATCATTAGAAAGTATATAGCAGGGGTGATATTGTATTGTTTAGGCTGACTAGCCAAATGGAGCAAAAATGGCTCTTTTTTCTATGTTGCCAATGGCATGTTGGGCAGAACAACACACCATCAGATCCATGCTAGCATGCAGTGGGAGAGGGACACCACCATGCTTAAACGTGTCACACACGGCTGTGATACTTTGTGCTCACAGCAGAACTTCAGATGAGTGAGAGGCAGAAAGTTGTCCTCCCTGCTCACCTGGGAGATGGGCTACTGGCTGAGGCGGCAAAGCAGGAGGGGGCTGGTGGGGTGGTACAGCAAATGGGGACGCAGTATGGCACCACACAGCACCCCACACACAGCCCAGGAGACAGGCACTAACTGTGCTCTGCTGTCGTTGTCCAGAGCAGGGACAAGCTCCCCTTCTGGGAGAACGGGACGGGGAGGAAGGAGGCCTGGCAGAACGGCTGGCACGGCTACGACAACGAGCTCATGGACATGAGAGGGTTCTTCCTTGCATATGGGCCAGGTACAGTGCTGCCATCCCCAGTGTCCTGCTCCCCAACAGCCCCATGGCCCTGACGCAGTATCCCTGCAGCTCCTGGCATGTCAGGACCTCGATGTGGCACTCTGCGATGCCCCAGAATTACAAATAGATGGCAGGATTTCCCCACTAAGGCTGGATAACAGGCAGGCTCCTAGTTCTGTGTCTGTTTCATAGCTGGAGGAACAAGGCAGAGGGATGTGAAGGGGTTTGATCAGCCCCTCTCTGACATCCCCCCCCCCCCAGCACAGTAACTTTATCCCCTTGCCCTATTTGCCTAAATTTTAGCCTTCATTTTTAATTCTATTTGAAACACGTTTGTTCTCCTTTTGTTGGTGGATTCACACTCACTAACACAGAGCCCTTTCTTTGGGAAGGCCACAACATCCCTCACTCACCTGTCTGATGGGCTGACACAAAACCCCTGGTTTCCATTTCATCAGGCCCTTTAAACACTGCTGAGCACCAGGCTACAGCTGCAGACAGGAGCAAAAGCAAAGCAGAATGTACAATGCAATTATTGCAGGCTATTAAATCTACAAAGCACACACAGTAAAGTAGCTCCTGTAATTAATAATTTTTTTAAGGTTTTTTAAGTTTTTAGACCAAAATTGGACTAGAAGTAAAAAAAATGAATATAAACATTCAGAATGGTTTTGTTGGGCTATGTTATAAATTGTATAGCATGCCACATCCCAGCCTGCCCTTGCTCCACAGCACCCCACATTTCAGGAGCTGAGCCCCAAGCCGTATGATGCCAACTCCTCTCATTTGCCTGTTTCCCTGCAGATTTCCGATCCAACTACCGAGCACCTCCCATCAGATCCGTGGATGTTTACAACATCATGTGCAGCCTGGCAGGGATACAGCCGCTGCCCAACAATGGCTCCTGGTCCAGGGTGGAATGCATGCTCCGAAACACGGCCCCCTTGGCACCGCTGGCCCCGCGCAGCTGCTGCGCCCTACTGCCAGCTCTACTGCCCCTGCTGGCTGTGCGGATCTCCTTACTGTGACCCCCAGCAGTGCCACCATGTCACCAGCAGCGCCACCCCTCTCTTTTCTTCTTCATTCGAATAATAGCTTCATTAATAGAGTGCTGCCTCCCACTGCTCCACCAGGCGTGAATCTGACCCGTCTTGCCTTTACAGCGGGTATAACATGAAGCCAGGTTCCGAGCTGCTCCAAACGCAGCCAGGGAAGTCGGTGCTGCTACTCCAGATTTACAGCACTGGCAACAGCAGCAGAACCCACAAAATTTCTGGTGGGTGCACGTGGGGACTTCTGAGCACCAAACACATCTTAACCCAGCAACTGGGAGGCTCACCCTGGCCCCCAGTGCTGGGCAGCTCAGGGTGGAGATAGACCTCTGTGCATTTAACTGGGTTCTTTCTGATTCACTCCTTCACCTCCAGCTCCCTCCCCAGCACAGCCCCAACTTCTTACAATGCCAAGCCCTGTCTATACCAAGCTGTTCTTCAAAGAGCTTTGCCGAGTGACCGTAACACTGAGAGAGGTGGTCGGTGGGAGAGCAGCCAGAGCATCCTGCTTCTCTCAGCCTCTCTTTCTTCATTTTCCACAAAGCGAGGCCTGGCCCTGCACATCTCCAGGGTCAGGCTTTCCTCATGGACCACGGGAGCAGGGAGGGCTGGGAAAGGGGAGAGTGATTGAAATCCTCCACTTCAAAACCAGTAGGACGGTGGAAAGTCACTGGGACACACAGGGGTCAGGAGAAAGAAGGATGAGGAATCCTGGCAATTAACAGCATCTCTGCCTCTCCTGGTGAAGATAATATCGTCTGCTCAGGTTTTGGGGGTTTGTACCTAGTTGTACCTGAAGGCTTTTCAACATTTACTGCTCTCTCCACTGCTGCCTGGTGAGCAGCACATTCTCCTCTAACCTGCGGCAGGGAGAGAGGCCTGTACTGATGGATCTCCCACCCTCTCAGTTAATCCTAGATAATATTTCCACCACGGGCTATCAAGCCCTAACAAAGTCATAACAGCAGTGTTAAATAGAGGAAAGGATAGAGCTATTGTTGGTGGTGCCTTTGGGAGTGCTCAGCGCTTGTTCTGATATACCTCTGAACCAGGAGCTTTCCATGACAAACTGCCTTTGGAAGGATTTAGGTCCCTCCCCATGCAAAATAAACCTCTAGGACTTACTATTCCTGTGGATCCAGAGTCAAGCATGATCCATGCGTGTGCATGTGGTACACTGCGTTTAAGGGTGAGTGATTACACGGCAGAAAAAAAACCAAACACCAAATTAAACTTGACAAAAGACACTGTAATGGCCATAAGGATTTATGTAATGTGTCTTTAAAGCTCAAGTGAGCCATCAAATCAATTGGGAGAAGAAAAAGGGAGAAAATCAGTCTTTGTTATTAGATTGTTGAGTATAAAAGGCAATTTAGTGCTTTCGAAGCATTTGCAGTAGCTGTAAAACAAGCACCTATTGTTCAGAGTTCCCTGTTGCTCTTTAATGGTCCAGGCACGATTAATTTGTTGGAGCATATTGTTAAAGTGAAAAAAATATCAGTATACAAGAAACCAAATGACTAAACCACCAAGTTTTGTTCGAAAATCAACAGGTTGCAGCCAGTGCCTGCTAATCCCCCCACAGCCTGCCATTTTAACTCTATAGTGAGCAGAACCCAAGGTCTTCTTACAGAAGAAAAGACCCTAAAATGATAGGGGTATATCCAACTTCTCAATTATACCAACAGGAATTGGAAATAACAAATAAGGTCCATCGAGTTGTTCCAGGGTCGGAACATGACGCATGGAACCAACACTGACCCTTGTGAGTACTTTGTGTAACTTATTTTTGTGACTGATCATTTTGGTCTGGGTCCATATGCAAGTACTGCAGAGTAAATCTAATTGCAATATGACTTGTTTGACCTTAATGAAAGCATTGTGTGTACGGCAAAAGGGGGATTTGGTGGCAGACCTGCAAGAAAGCAGCTCATTAGCTTCAGGAGAGCTACAGATGATTATTTTTGAGAAGTGCATCTTTCTTCCTGGGAAGCGTTGTACCTCTGAATCAGTTCGCATTCTCATTCCAAAATCACATGTTTTGACTCTTGCCTATTTTTCTGTATACTATGCAAAGGAGGACGGTGTATTTTAAAACCTATTTCTGAATGATGTTTTTATACAATGACTGATTGTGAATGAGTGAATAATTCTAAGAATGGTGTTGGGGAAAATGTGCACCTTTTTGTAAATGCTGTAAGGTTTGGGGGAAGCAAAAGACATTCCCATAATGCCTTGCCTTTCTGGTTTGATTGCTGCATCAAAGTGTGATAAACAGTGTTTGAAGCTTGTGCTGATTAATCATCAGAAAGATAAATGATAACATTGTTTAGAAATGGCAAAGCTGTCAGATGTAAATTAGGGACATTAAAAACATCACAGGAGATACTGTAGCTTGTATACACAGTCCTTTTTTCCAGATGCATTTCAATATTTAACTGTTGAACATCGCCCAGGGACATGTAATTCACATTAGCAAATGGACACAACAAACCTTTTCTCCTTAGAATAGAAGTGAGCCCAGGATGCTCTCTCCAGACCCACTTCTCCAAGCCCACCATCACATCAGCTGCTTGCGCAGAAGCCGGGTGCATTGTACCAGGGTTCAGTTGATTAAGGCTTTCCAGAGCCTTCATGGTAGACCCCACTTCCCAGCATGGGATGGTGCAAATGGCAGCAAGGCCTCAAAAACCAACACCAAGGGCCTCAAGGACAAGGGGCTCTAATCCCTCTTTAAGCTCCACAAACTAACAACAATGTTCATGGAAGAGACTGATCTAATAGAAATAAGTCTCCAGATCTACTCATTGGGATTTATCTTGTCTTCCTTACATTAATTGACCACATGGGCAGTGAGGGGATGATGGAGGAGAAGCAGTGCAGGTATACTAATAAGCCCTTTAATTCACAGCAGGACTCCCTTTGAACTGGCAGCACTGCCTATGTTTGTCCAGAGATGCTCCCCTTGTGTCCAATGAACATGGGTCAAACAAGCAGGAGGGTGCTGAGGGACCACCTGCATGGGGACAGCATGAGAATCTGTCTTGGCTGCCCATAGCAGTTCCAAAAATGACAATTTCTCACCTAAATGGGATGCAAGTACCAGGACCTCACAACTAAGGGGTGAGTTAGAAGATCCTGTGGTGCTGGCCACCTTCCTTATCTCCTAATTGCTCAGCAGAAGTCAAAACTCCCCACCTCAGGGTGAAATGCATACCACATGAGCTCTGGGAAGTGAAAGGGGTTGGAAAAGCTCCATGTAACATCTCCTCCTCTTTTTCCCTGTAGGGCTGTGCAGAGCAGGCAGGAGGCTGCAAATCCAACAGGATTTTGTTAAGAAAACAAGGCCTAATGAAGGGAAAAGTTTGAAACCCTCTATTTGAGCATAATGAGTCTTTAATAGCTGCTTTGAAAGGCAACTTTCATCTCCATGGAAAAATGTGTTTTGTGTAGGGACTGAAACATTTTTACGTTAAGGGAAGGCTATTGAGGAGTGCTCAAGAATAAGAGCATTTCAGAATGGCAGTTGTCTGGACACCATAATTCCCAAGCTTTGTACAGGTGTTTACAGCTGTATAGATCAGTCTGATAAAATCTGAATTATGCAGAAGTCTCTATGGACTTGCAAACCAGCATAACGTTATCCCAAATCTGGCAAGTCAGTATCAGCAGCACTGTTTCTGCTCTACCAGCCCTGCTCCATCAGGAAATCACTGCAGGCTGCCCAGCACTGCCTGGTCTCCAATTATTCCTGCCTAGCACCCATAGTGGCTTCCTTTGAAGCCACACCACCACCACCACCACCTGATGAGGCTGCCCGTTTCCACTGCTCTGACTGGTTTCCCTGCTGCCTGGGAAGTGTCACCCACTGGACCTGCTGATAAGCTCCCACTCTGGAGCGGAAGACATCCATCAGCAGCAGCACTGCAAGGAGTGCAGTCTCCTACATCGGGACTGGGATGGCTGGGGGAGACGGAAGGAAAGAGCCCTCATTTACCAGTGCAGAGCTCAGGGTCTGCCAGGTCTGGGAATACCTCGGAGCAGAGAAGGGGAGAGGAAAGCAGCTTCCCTGCAGAAAAAAATGGGGTGATTTAAATAGGCAGAGCTGGGAAAAATCAGTACATTTTAGGTGGGAGAACTGAAGCGAGCAAAGTAACAATCAGAACTTTTCCTTCACTCTGTGTTTCTCATTGCTACTCTCTTCCCCCTCCCAATTCTCTTTCTGTTACCCTTTATTCTATAGCTGATTCCTCCTGCCACAGCACCAAACCCCACCACGCCTGACCTGCTGACTCCATGTAGTTTCCTGAGTGAACTCGCTTCTGCTTTGAGTTCAATAGGAAGAAGACCAACCTCAGGGAGACATGGGTGTTTACGTGGCCCTTAATGATCCTTGACAAGAATCAGCTGGATATACTTCCAAATGCAGAGGACTTGGGCTGCATGTACAGCTGTTTGTGTTGTTATTAAACCCTGATCCCACTAGTGGGAAACAAAGCAGCGCAGGAGAGGGGAGCAGGGTGCAGCAGGGATGAGTGACACAGCTCCTTGCTTTGTTACTTGTTCTCACTGACAGCTTTGCTCTAGGTTAAACATGGCACGCTTGTGTTAGGCAGTCCCAGCAGTGCTGCCCAGGAGGACTCTGAGCTCTCATCAGCACAGGGGGACTCTCATTAAAGCAATGAAAGACAGCAATGAAACAGTGAGGTGGGCTGAGGAGCAAGCTGTGGTGGGGGTGGCATGGTGCCCATTCGCTGCACCAGCCCCATGGATCAGAGCTTATCTGAGCTCTGGGGAGCTCATTTCATTTCTCCCCTGACTGCAGAAAATGAGGCATTTTAATATCAGAACTCTAGCAGCCTTTGGGAAGCAGGGGCACCAGGGCGTGAGCAGGAGCTGCCCCTGTGTCCCATGTTGAAGGGTCCCAGGCACATGTTCAAAACAGGCAGTTCCAGCCTTTCTTCAGTGGTCAATGTGCTGCTCATCCTACACCGCTAAAAATCAGTGCACTGGCAACCACTGCTTTGTGCTCCCCTGCGCAGGGTAGTTTTGCCCCTGCAGGCCATGGCCATACAAAGTGACTCAGGAAGGACCTGCTTCTGATTTCTGAGAGGAACCCCCTCTACATGACCCCTGGGCAGAGGGAGGCTCTCTCAAATTCAAGATTAATTTATTAAAAGTGCTTATCTGTGCCTATGTATCCTTCCCTCCATCCCTCTCTCCCTCCATCCCTCTGTCCACCCATCTGTCCATCCCTCCCTCCATCCATCCATCCATCCACCCACCCATAAATCTCTCTCCCTTGCTACTCCATCCATGTCTTCACCCTTATTGGTAGGCTTTTGGTGGCAAGACTTCCCATAGCAGCTGTGAAGGAGGACAGAATAAAACCTTAATGTCTTTTAAGACAGAGTTCAAGCACTTTTATGAGCTGGATTATGGAACACTGCTGCAGGGGCTGGATGGGATGACCTGGAACACCCCCAAAAACAGTTTTGACATAGAAAATTTTTTTTTTTCCCTTTAAACAGAATGAACTCTGGAGAGCCCTGAGTTTTCCTTGTTTCATACAGCCTCTTTCTGCAAGAACAAATGGGATGGACAAATGCAAATCCCACTGACAAGATGATGTTTAATATCCATGATGTGGGGCGCTTTCCAGCAAAAGACAGGCTCTGTTTTACACAGAAATAGCTGAATGCAAAGGCCCAGCAATTAGTCATGCATTTGAAGAAATACAACCCAGTCACAGGGGCTGAATTTTAGATACTTGCTGCTCCAGTTTGGACAGTGACAAATTAAGGCCCTTAAAAAAGCAGGTGTGGCTCTTGAAGAAGCCCTCTGAGGGCAATTAAACCAGGAAACCAGCTGGTAAGTGTGCAGATGTGACAGCTAGAGCAGCTTCAGAATTAATACGGAGGAGGAGGATGAAGGAGTTAATGGTGTAGGAGATAAGGCAAATGACACAGGGTCTGCTCTCCAAAGGGGGCTGCTCCACGGCAGGTGAAGTGCCTCATCATGTGGGATGGGCAGAGCTGTGACAGCCACATGTCCCCACTGACCTGGAGAGCTGCCCTGCGCCTACCACAGATGGGCTCCAAATGAAGCCCCCACCAAAGGACTGCACAAACCACACCCACAGCTTCCCCCTGTGCCCAGGGAGTGCTGCATTCAGGAGTGTCTGAAGCTGATGGCCTGGGCACCTCTGGTAATGCCTGCATACCCCGTGATGGAAAAGGCAAGCAGCTGAGATTGAGGGTGGGTTTTCCCAAATCAGCTCCAATGAGTCAGACCTGCTCCAATTCAACAGGCAGTATCCAGCCAGGTGTTACATACGGTGCTTCATCGTTCCTGATCATTCACCATCTCCAGTGTTTGTTGTTCTGAATCAGCGTCGTGGTTTAAACCCTAGCCAGACAGCTTGTTCACTCACTCCCAGTGAGTGGTGCCGGGCTGGAAGCAATCGAGGCCCCCCTTGCCAGGTCTCTCCCCTTCCCCACTCCCGGAGGAACGGGGAGGAGGATCGAAAGAGTGCAACTCCTATGGGTTGAGACAAGAACAGTCCAGCAACCAATGTACAACACAAATCACCACCGCTACCACCAACGACAACAATGATGAGAGAAAATAACAAGGGAAGAGAATACGATACCACCGGCCAAGAAACGAGTCCCACCCAGAAGCCCGTGTCCTTCCGGGTAACTCCCAGTTACCCCCCACCCCAGGCATGACGTGCTGTGGTATGGAATACCTCCTTGGCTAGCCTGGGTCAGGTGTCCTGTCTCTGCTTCCTCCCGGCTTCCCCTCCTCCCTGGCAGAGCATGAGCCTCACAAAGTCCTTGGTCAGGGTAAACATCACTTAGCAACAACCGAAAACATCGGTATCACCAGCACCATTCCCAGGCTGGAAGCCAAAACACAGCACTGCACCAGCTACCAAGAAGGAGAAAAATTGACTGCTATTGCTAAATCCAGGATAATCAGCCAAGAAAATGGTTATTTTTCCCCATTGAAAATACATAAAATAATTCAGATACATGTAAAATTTTGAAGGATTTGTAATCTGCTATCAGGGTTACCATTTAGGCAGTGTTAGCAGATGCCATGAAAGCAAACTATGAGTTCCTCATCCTGTTTAGAAAAGGATGCCACCATGATTGTCATCACAATTTCTCTGCTGTTCCTCCCATATTTACTCCTGCTCCACCTCTGTCCACACACCCAGTAGCGTGAGGTACCACTGGGACAGCATTTTGTAGAAACTACCTTCTACCAAAGGGCAGGCTGGGGTACTGGTCCCATTTGCCTCACCAAAGTCTGCTCTTCCCAAGTAATTTGTTGATACATGTCCCTTTCCCACTGTGAATTATATGGGCTATTTCTCAGAAAAAGCTGTTGACACAGATTGCTGCAGATGACTTGTTTGGTTTTTCTCCCCCCCCTTGTCAATAGGAAAGGATTTCTTCCACTAACATTGAGCTTTGGCATCCAATAACCCTTCCAGGAAGCTGAGCACAGCAGTGTTCCTTTTGAGGCTGCTGGAACATGGCAGAGTGGACAAGGTCTTCACCAGTGTCAACCTCTAAATAAAAGAAAAATATCTCTAGTGAAGAGCCGCTCAGCCCCTTGCCTGTCTCTGTGAAGCTCAGTGTTTGAGACACTTCTTATTTTCATTGGCCCTATCTGCAGCACAATGTTGATGAAGCATGGGAAATTTTCCATGTAAAAGGAATTCTCTTTCTGCATTCACCCCCCATTAGCCTTGCTGTTTGTCACCAGTGTGGGCATGACAGGCCTGACAGCTCCAGCCTGGCCAGCATGCCGAATAATAGCTCAGGTGGGCAGCTCTCCCATGGGAAATACCCATTCCCAGTGCCTCTATGCTTGGGCATGGCAGTGATTGCAGCACGGAGAACCTGTTTGGCTTAACAGCTTTCATACAAAGAAATGCATTCTAAGACTGAATAATTTCTCTTATACCGAGGTCAGCATCGGGCCTGGGGCAGGGAGGAGGGTCCCAGCCGACCAGTAACAAGCCCAGCCTCAAAATCCAGTCCTTGCCAAAAATCCTGCAAGGGTGGGACAAAAGAGGTAACCAGAGTGAGCCACAAACACAAACTGAGGCTGTACTGAGCACACCAACTGCAGCTGCAGGGCTGAGACAGCCTCAGCCAGTACTTTTCTCCTGTTTGAAGGGATGGGAATGGGATAATTTAGAGCCAGCAGTAGGTAACCAAAGATGAGTCTTATATAATGATCTGAAACTGTTCTGCATCCGCCTTCCAGTTCCCTGTGACAGCCACAGCTAGACACAGAAACACATCCCAGTGACGTTTAAAAGGTTCCATGTACCAGTGTGGTAAATAGAGCCAGTGCCAAAACTTCCCTGCCTCTGAGGAGAAACAATTGCTCGTTGCTTATCCATCTCTCTCCCACAATCTGTTGTGTCTGGAGACTGCTGCCACATGCAAACATCTGGGATGCATCACGAATCTTCTCCTGCTGGAGAGGGATGTTTTTTTGGACACAAACTAAGCTTAGAGGCACTCTGCAGCCTTTGCAAGGGAACAAACAGCAAGTTATTGCACGTACAATAGGAACAGGGGGAAAGAAGGGAGGCTTTGTTCCAAGACAAATGTGGGAGCCTTGAGGGTGAGCACAACCTTCACAAGCACACAGGGAGGGGAAAGGCTAATGGGTTGAGGCAAGTGATTATGACTTGTGTTTTAGGGGGCTGCCTGAGCAGAGGGGAGTACTGCCAGGAGCACTGAGTGCCTAGCTGGGTTTGCAAGCTGTGCCTAGTTCCTATCTAGAGCATGAAGGATGGCAAGTTGTTCTTCAGGCCAGGAGTTAACCAGGGGTAGGGAGGGTCACGGTACTTGGGCAATAGGGAGGAGGAGCATCCATGGCAGTGCTGTTGGGCAGGCCCTGCTGGGATCCATCTCTACCCCTTCTCACAGGGCTTCTTCCAGGATCCTACCATGTCTGTGAATGGGCACCTCCAGGGGGAGCAAGCCCTGGCTCCACTCCTGGCTGGGCACTGCTCAGGGACACCACATCCTTACAGCACATCAACAGACACAGGTCAGAATGTACCAGTACCAATCACTGTTTGGTTCACATCTGTATGAACCAGGCAGGCACACGTAGCTCCCCACCTCAGCTGGCTTTTGGGAGATGAGCATCCTCTAACCTCCATGTAATGCAGAGGTTTTTGTTTCTTGTCTTGAGTTGATATCCTTCTCAAACTGGTGGTCCCAGCAATGACTCCCAAGCTACAGATGTACATGCTCACGTTCCTCTGTTTCAGTGAAACCTTTCGAGTTTTTAAGCCCTGATACTCTGATTCCCTCATTCTCTGTCTAGACAAAAGCATCTGCCCTCCCTCCCTTCCCCTCACATTGCAGAGACCCCAAGCTGGAAGGAATCTGGGCAGAAGCTGGCTGCCTGATGACCCTTCTGTTCATAGGGACTCATGCCGTGGTTGCACCACTGTCTGCATTATCCATGGCACAAGGCCACAGTAATGAGGCAGAATTCACACACTACATGTCAGTATAGTGACAGAGATTATTTTCTTCTTTTTTACCAAAAAGTAAATGCCAGCCGCCTTCATTTTCACCCCGACATGTGGGACTAACTCAGTCACTCTGCTCTGTCTTGACACCAAAGCTGGTGGTCTTGACTGGCTGGACCTGATGATTAGTTAGCCCTGCTACTAATCTGACGCCAAAAAGGCAGCTTCCTCCTTAGCAACGTCCCAAGTGGCTCATTTAGAAAGACAAACAGCTCTGAAATCTGCAGCGGTCTAAATATTTTAAGCAGTAGTGTTTTATTAGTTTCTGGTTCAAGGAAAGTCCACTTGTCTCCAGGTGAATGTTTTAAATGCAGCAAAGAGCTTTTCAAAACTGTTTGTCATTCTGTGGGGCTTTAGTTTTCTGGGGTTTTGGTTTTTACGTCTACCTTCACAAGTGAGGGGGTTTCTCATCTTGTTTTTTCTGTACAAGCTGTGATTTGGTGAAACCATTATCTGCTGTCTAGCAGTGAAGCACGAGAAATACAGTCTTTCCATAGTGGGTTAAAGGCAACAATAAAACTGTAACAGGCAAAGGGTCTTTAAGGAGGCACAATAAACGTATTGGCTGCTTTAGATCTGAGGACTCTTGAGTTTCTTCATTGTGAATGAATAATAAATCTCTGCTGGTGACTACTTGCAAATAAAACGTTACAGTTGGAACATACAATGACTTTCTTCAGAAATAGGTGGGGAGGAGAAGATGGGACACTTGTGTCGCCTGTGCTGTCAGTGTGCGCAGGAGCCAACGGACGGCAGAGCAATGTCAGAGCTGAGGAGCTTTTCAGGTTTCCTCTCCTACTATGCAGCCTACTGTGCCCTTCCCCACAGTGGGACAAGGTAAGTGTCCTGGGGTCGAGATCCCACTGTGGGCTTTGCACCTCTTTTTCTCAGGCTGGGAACTGGGATGGCCTTGAGCTCTTGCACCACGATGGACAGTGTCCCCTGCTCCTGTGCCTCCCCTGACTGATGCTTCTACCGCAGACTGTGGTGGTTACTGCTTTACTGCAAAGCTCTGCCAGGGCTGTGCCTAGATGAGGGTTACAGCTGATCCCATTACAAGCATCTGAGAACGATCACCAGCTTGTGTTAAACCGCTGAATGCTAACTAGGACTTCTCTGGCAGGTTCACCCTGGGCCTGAGCCAGAGGCAAGCACAGAAAAGCCTAAAGCCTCTCCCCCAACAGCCTCCCTGTGCTGGGGGTGAGCAGCAGCAAGGGCCTGGGCTGCAGGGCTCAGCAGGGAGGGAGCTGAGCCTGGGGTTGGGATCAAGGTGACTGGGGTGGGCTGGGCAAAGAGCAGTAGTGCGGAGGGAGGAGAGGGGCTCGCCACAGAGGCAGCAGCAGCATTCACCTGCCATAGCCAGAAAGGCAAATGCCCTTCTCTGCTGTCCCATCCTGGTCACTGCTCACAGTCCTAAGGCACACCCAGCTCTACAGTTTGCTCTTCTCAGTTCTCAAGTTCAGAACCTTGATGGTTGCTCCTGCCTAGTGGTGCATGGAGGTGTGCACGTGGTGGAAACCACAGCTGTGTAGCAATGGCAGGCTCCTGGTACACGGCTCACAAAACATGGTTTGCATTCAAATCCCTTTGATGCACATGCTGCCCCACAAAATTACTGTCTAGGTCCTTATTTTCCAAACCCCCAGCTAATAGGACACAGAAGTTACATCAGCAAGCGGCACAGCCCGCCTGCACTGAGTGCTCTGCAGTAGGAACTGCAGCACGCTGAGTGTGCGCTGATTGCACTTGCTGGAGTAGTGCTGCTTGGAGCTCAGCACCAGCACTGGTGTACCCTTTCATTCCAGCCTACACACAGCAGGCCGCTGGCTCCTGCTTGTTTTCTCACTGGCAGGGCAAAGCCTGGAGGCACTGGAAGCTGCTTTTGCAGCTTCCCACCAGACTGACCTTCTTCGGCACTTACTAGACACCAAGCTCAACTTTCCCAGGTGCTGACAAGCACAGGGACAAAATGAGAGAGACACAAAGAACTCAAAACAAAAGGCTTCAGGTTTCCATAAGCAAGCAAGCAAGCAAGCAAAGAGGGTACATAACTATGTATTTCAGTGTATGCACAGACATGCTGGTAGATGTATCTACTGTCTCTGCTTACTCTCAAATATCTGGCACCATAGGGTTAAGTTTTCTGCGCTTATTAGGATGAGTGATAAGGAAAAAGACCTAAAAAAGAAGTACTTGGGATTTCCCGTTCCCAGTCCCCATTCATCACTTCTGTGAGAACTGGGCTAAAAATACATTGTTAAAACATGAGGACCTAAAGGCTGGAAGGAAGTTGGTTACTAATGCAAGCTCAGCTATCTTGACACAAAACCACTGGAGGCTATCAAAGTCCCAGCATCTTTGACTCTGCTGCAAAACCCTTCATGTTCCAGTTGCGGTGAACATTGCTGGGGCAATGGTCTCCTTCCTTGCCGTTCAGAAAAGGCCAGTGAGATTCCCCCTATAGCCATTCTCAGCAGCACAGATGGGTATTTTTATAACTGTTTTTCTAAGAATTCACCTGTGGCCTTGCTTGGTGCCCTGAGGGAGACCAATGTCACCTGTTGCAGTGCTGTTCAGGGTTTTGGGTCTCCTCTTTAAGCCTGTAAAGCACAAGGATGCTGGGCTGAAAAACACACAGTCAAAAAAAGGAGCAGCAGTCAGCAGTAAGAAGAGAACAGAAGGGACTGGAAGCGGGGGCATATTTACACTCCTAAACTTTTTTAAGATCACAAACCTGCAACAGCATGGCTTGAAGGGAAGTGCTGACAGGAGCACCTGTCCTGAAGCAGCTGATCACCCTTTCCTCTCTGAGTCTTTCTGATGAGCAGGGAGAGAGAAAAAGAGAAAGTAATGGAAAAGTGGTGAGAAGACACTATAGCATTAGGGTGACATTTGAGAGGGGAGGGTGAGAAAGTGGAGGACATCTCATGTCAAGAAAAGTGTGGATAACAACCCCCCCCCCCCCCCCCCAACCTGAAGGAGGATAAATGTGAAAAAGGAGCAGGAGATTCTGAGAGATGGGAATAAAAGTAAAATGGAAGAAGGACAATACAGAAAATGGGTTGGAAGGAAAACAGCAGAATGACAGAACAGTTGAGACGTGGATGGAGGAAAGTCTAGAGAGGAGACCTTTAAAACATGTTACAGATGTAAGATATCTCTAGATAGAGGGATGGAAATCTGCTGTTTTGACTCAATGCTCCCAGCAGAAAGGCATGATCCAACAGCAAGGGAATAGTTCTTCAGATGAACAGTAGCCCTAGATGTTTTTTAAGTATGTCATATTCCATGTTGCACCATAAACATGTCACTTGCTTAAAATTTTCAGTTCACCTGTCAGCAAAGTATAAAGAGAACTAAAGCCATGTTTCTAAGCAAGTTTTGAAGTGCAAGTTGTGATAGGTTTGGACAACAGTAGCTTCTTTCCAGGTAATGATCAGACTAATCTATCACCTAAAATACAAGCCCTCCATCAGGACAGAAAAAGAAGTGGAGCTCTCTGTGAGGAGGAAACAGTACTTGCAAACTTCTCCAGCAATACTAAAAAAGCCTTGAAAGTCTCATTCTGACAACCACCCAAAATTGGCTTTGCCTGTGCAAGGTCAGTGCCAGCACAAAGCCCTGATCAACCCCTCCCTGGCTTTGGCTTCCCCCCCCCCCCCCCCCCGCCCCATCCCCCAATAATTAAAATTCCACAATTCCAAGGAGATGGAAGGGGAACCAACAAAGACTACAAGCAGCACGGTAATGGTATGTATCACTAGCAGGTGACAAGCCACGGTGCTCAGAACAGCACCTACTTCCAACAGATGCTGTTTTGTTTTTTATCTTGTAAATCTTGCAAATACAGCCCACCTTGGCAAACAGCAGTCCTCAAGGCAAAACTGCAAACTCCTGAAGCCTAAACTTTCTCAAAACCTTCTTCCAAGTGGTGATAGAAGGCAGACAAAATGTTATGTTGTCCCCTTGGGCCTTTCCAATCAGCTGCTGTCACAGTGTGGAAAACAAAACTTACTATTCTTTTTTAAGAATGTGAAAAAACCTCCTTGCTAGAGCCCTTTCTATGGGGTGTATGCACCAGGTCCTCCTTTGGCTCATGAGTATGAAGGGAAGAGGAAAAGAGGGACCTGACAGCTGTTGCTTGGCATCAGGATGCCCCAATGGACTTCTCATTTCCTGGAGCTTGGGTGCACTCAACTGGGCACTCACAGGTTCAGTGGGGATCACACTGCCGCTGCACCCGTCACCTTCATGTCCAGTCCAAACCGGGATGTTTCAAAATTGGCGAATTTTCTCCCATGTGCTCTCACTAGAATGACTCAGAGACCTTTTACAGAGCATACATGAAAACAGCAAGTTGTTAACAACCCTTGTTTTCCTGAGGTATTTGGTTTGTTGTGCAAGGTTTCCTAAGTGAGGGAGAGAAACAGTGTGTTACACGGAAATGTTAAGTATTTTCGCTAAAAACCACCGGTCGGTGCAAAGAATCCACTTAAAACATATAACCAAATGTTATTTAATATTTTAAAAAGTAACACAATCCAAAATGGATATTTCACACAACACTACATAAACAACATGAACACAATATTACCATATGGAGGGACTTTCAAATATAGACTTACAAAAATCCCTGTCCTTTTTTTTTTCCTTTAAATTATTATACTAAGCATGACAAGTAATCATCATTTACAATATGGTACACTGACACAATAAAAACCATGTTACAAATGTGCTGTTATAAATCAGTAACGTTAGGGAAGACATTTCATGAACTGCAATTATTTCATATGAAATACTATACAATATAAACAGAACATCCATCTTGGATGACCTTTACAGCAACCAGAGACCAAGTTAACTTTTTAATTATTTTTTTTCAGTGCAAACACATTTATACAAGGCAGTCTTGGCTGCAAAACTCCCTTCTAACATACAGTAAGTCCCACTTGCATTTATTAACTCATTTAAACCTAATGCAACAGCCACATTCAGTCACTCACAGAAAATTACCTGCAGAATCATGATCCCTTTAAACTTAAATTTCCTCCACATATAAAAGTAACATCTGTGCCAATTACTCCAAGGGCCCTTTCATACTTCTGGGTGGGTGTCCTTTGGGTGGCTCTGACCGCTATACAACACGAGGGCAGGCGTTTCGCTCAAAAGATCTCCCTTCCGAGGCGGAACACGCGCGGTGGCTGTCGCAGCATCCTGGCTGGGTGGCTGTGCCCAGGCTGCCCTTCCAGAGCCACGTGCGTGCGGGTGGCCTTCTGCTCCTTCTCTGCACTTAAGTGTCTCGGGGCGGGGGGAGGAACACGGAAACCCTCAGCTCAGAACTGAGCTTCAATGGAGTTAACGACCCATTCCCATCTCCGTCAGATCCGTGGGAGATCAGGGGAGTTATGACAGATTTGCACCTGCATAAATCACCGTTTAGAGCGCCGCTATATAAGAAGTGTGATAGTCCTGTTTTCTTCTAGCACCAGCTTGGCTTTTGGTGGGTCCACTGCACGCTTCTCATGCAGTACCGATGCACTTTACTTATGCTGGGGGGAACATTTTAGATATATACCCTTTTTCTTTAAAGAACTTTGTAAAAAATAGAACTTTTCTCTCTAATACTGTACAGTTTTCTTCAGAGGAGCAAAGAGAATTGTAAACCGTGGGTGCAACACCAGATTAGGACTGCTATTTGCTTTCTCAGCATAATAATTTGAACAACCATGTCGGAAAGAGCTCTGTGAAATGTATTTGAAAAACAAATTTCTAATTGAAATAACTGCTTCTAAAACCACCGCTGGCAGTACTCATGTGACAGAAAACTTGGTTTTGGCACTGCTAATCCAAAAGTCTTTGCAGGACTGCAAAGTAGTTTCTCTGTTACTTAAACTGAACGTATCAAAGAGCAACTTCAGAGTATAAACAATAAACACTTTGGTTAACTATTAAATTTAATCCAGTAACTTTGAGAAAGCAACTGATTAATAAATTATCCCGCAGACTCTGGCCTTCATGTTTTCCAATGTGCCTGAACATTAAGCAGGGCCAGTGAACCCCACAGGCTTGCCAGGCTTAGCTGGTGCCATGACAAGGGCTTCGAGGCCCTCAGGCAAAAAGGTGTGATGTAAGTGCCAAGTATTATCCATGTTTATGATGCCCTCTGAATACTGGTTTGCTTATTCTCTTTTCTAGTAACTACTGCCGTCAAGCACTTAGGCCATGGTTTTCATTAAAATATTT
This sequence comes from Pezoporus wallicus, assembly GCF_028554395.1. Classification (NCBI taxonomy): domain Eukaryota; kingdom Metazoa; phylum Chordata; class Aves; order Psittaciformes; family Psittacidae; genus Pezoporus; species Pezoporus wallicus. The sequence goes on from NW_026640754.1 coordinate 4,790,888, forward strand.
GTTTTCCAGTACATTTTACTTCTTAAAGTTGAATGAACATTGTTTTGCACATAGCAGACATTTTACAGTGGTGCAAGAAGTCAAATGGATAATGATTTCTTACCTTTTTTTAACTGAAACCCTTAAAATGGCAAAATTAGCTCAACTGATGATTGTGTATTAATTTGCATTAGAATAATGGTACTAGGTTTGCTGAAAGGTGTTCATAAATCAAGATTTGTATATAAATGTGATCTGCTTAGGTTCAACTGCCACTTTCTTCCTTTGGTTTTTGGAAAAATCCTTCTTGCTTCCCTCCTGAAAGGTGGCTTGTTGCAGCTGGCTACTTTTCAAAAGCCAGCTTGATTTTTCTTGGAAACTCGCCCATGTTCTTTGAACAACAGGCACATACCTTGAGTAGGGACCCTACTACTGCTCCCAGCCAAGACAATTAAAGGCTGTTGGTAATTTCCATAGGAGCAAGCATTTCAGATGTACACAACCTAGAGAACAGGGTTTATCATTAAAGGATGAGCTGTTTTAACACCCTTGCCAGTTCAGAGAAACCATGACCTGGTATGTTGACAAAGACGGAGGCAGAATAGGGCCCAAAGCATTTGAAGGCTGCCAAGAAAATACCCAGAGTGTCTTCTGTTAAACCCCAAACCGTCAATCATATTTCACAGACTGTAGATGCTCCTAATTTGCTAAATTACAAATACATTTTCAAGTTCTACCAGGCAGAAATTTTAGCAGTAACTGGGGAGAGGACAGAAGGTTTCAGCCTTCTTTTCACTTTTACCCCAATTATGCAGCCTTGTCAAAGTCTTAAAGTGACTCATCTAATAGCCAGATTTTTAATATTGTAGAAGGAAACTGTGGCAATGGAGACATGATGACTTCATATGCAAGCATTGACACACAAGAGAACGCCATGACCTAATGCTTCAAAGTTTTTAACCTTGCTTTGTACAATACACTTTTCATGTTGCTGCATTTCATCAAATTCATGGAGGTAGTTATATGTGTAAAAAAAATTACCATAAAAGTAACATGTTGTATTATAATAATACATATTAAGTGTGCAAAATGCCGACAGATTTGTGTTGACCCTTTACAGTTGAACACAACACAGATTCAACCTAATCTAACTCTGTAAACCTTTAAATTGATACATTAGAAGAAGAATGATAGATAAGCAACCACGTAATACAAGGCTATGATTTCATCAAAGGATTAGGGTGACATAAAGCACTCAAGCTCCACTCTCGCGGCTTTGTTACTAGAACCTCAAGATGGAATTTCCTTATATTCCATTGTTGATATTAAAAGGAAAAAGAAAAATAAAATTCAAGATTAGAACGTTTCTATTTGAAACTTCTGTTTACATTCCATGTTCCAAGAGTCACATTAATATTGATACAATGCCATGTCAACATTAATATGACATTTATGTTGTCTGCTGGTCTCTGGAAACTTCAGGAAATATCATACTACACAGTTTATACGTATGTACCATCATATTTTGTTGGAATTATGTCCTCTGTACAACCAGCTGCCTGCATAAATTCTGATTCATTTATGACAAATACCTCTCCCAAAGGTGAAATTTGTTTCTGCTGTTCACATTTTAATGCTGCCGTTAGTACTTCAGATCATCACTGTAAATTTCTTTATCGTTTTGACATTTTTATTTACTGAATTGATACATACTACTGATGTCAGAGCTCATCCTGGAAACAGAATCACAGTCAGCCACTGCATAGTATATAACAATTCCCCACAAAAACTCTGACTGTACAGTTTGCATGGAAAAGGTACGGCTAGAGTTACATATTGAATAATAAGATGCGTCATGCAAAGCATTATATGGCAATTAGAGCACATCTTGGAAGGTATGATAAGGCAGAAGGCTAAAGGCCAAGTGACTTTGATAACCAACCAAAAGCACAATAATTTTCTTTATGTGCACTGAAAGGTCTTATTGCTCCTATGAAATGGAAATTATACAGTGAAACCAAGGAAAACAGACCTGTGCATTGACTGGGTGTTCTTGACAGAACAGGAAACTGATTGCGTCCAGAGTTAGAAAGCCATTTTATAAGTAAATGAATGATATCCAACTGTGTAACATAAGGCTTCTGATGACAATGGAGAACATGAGTGAAGCTCAAATGACATTGTGTACAGAGTAATACATCTCACCAGAACCTGATGAAAATACTGGTTTTCAGTATGTATAGTTCGGTTTCATACCTGTGTGCTACAAGAGCTAGACAATGTAAATGTTGATTTGCTTTGCAACAATTTGGGCTGTTGAACATTTTAGTATCTTTATTATTCTTCCACCAATTAATCTGTTCTGATTTAAAGAAAGAAAAAAAAAGTTAAATTTGAAGTCAGTTTGTTGCACTACCAGGTTGCATGAGTAACAGAGCAGAATGTGACCCTACACCTACAAATTACTCTTGGAATTTAGCTATCCTTAGAAGCTACTCTGCGGTAATTAGCACAGTACTAATTACTTTGGAGTAACAGTTTAGGGGAGAGCAATTAGGATATACCATATGAACAGAACTCAAGATTTCTACTGCCAACCATGTGGACACATTTAATTTCTAGAAATCAGATGTGTCCATAAAATGCTAAATTGCAAATAACATCCACTGAATAAAAAGGCCAGAAGTTTATAATTCTCTAAATTTTGTTCTCTGATAATCACTACGATGTATGCTATTTTTAATAGCCTAATTTAGGCATTCTATTTAATAAGCTACATAAAATAGATTTATGTCCTTCCACTAGAAAGAAATCAATTCTTCAGGCCATACTTGTCATTTATATCATAAAGAGTATTTTTGTTCCAAGAAATTAGTTATCCTGACTCCTATATTAATGGCAAGTTGCAATACCGGAAGTGACACAAGAATTAGATTATCTTTTTTAAGTACTTGATTTATACCGAAGACATTTGTTGTATTTTGTGTCACTCCACATTGTGGCTTCATGACAGTTATAACTTCCCCTTCCCTCCCCACTCCCCCCCCATGCAAAGGCCCACCTCCTCATTTGTGAGTATTGAAGGTCAAGTAGCATGTCTCATTAAGTAAACATCTCTCATACTTTTGAAACACAAAGCAGAAGCGTCTCCCTTCCCACCCTCCATACTTGGAAAAAAACAAAACAAACCCCAAACCTCTTTTTACTCGCTTAAATGGGTATCTGCAGAGTTGTGTCACAAGAACGCACAGTGAAAATGACTGACTAGTATTAATAATTCACAGATAGAGCTGAGGTCATCACTTGTCATGTTTGGCATTGTTTTTCCTCATGGTGATCCTGCCTGGTTACTTTCAGCAGTGGCTCAGTTTCTGAAGCAAAAAACAATCAACTCTGCAGCAGAGTTTAGGCCTCTGACCAGGGGCATCACACATCTGTGGCATTTTTTTAAAATGAAGTTGGCAACTGCATGGACATTGAAAATGCAGATTTACACTTACAGTGTCTAGACTTTCATATATGTGCTCAGTTACAATTAAGTGAAGCAAAAAGTGTACATATTATCCCTACTGCTATTCTGTTGCTACAGAGCCGCAAATGTGAAAAGCGATACCTTGAAATAAAGATTTCTTTGTTGCCCCTAGTCTACATAGCAGCACAGTTTAAGTAAACACTAAAACTGTGGTTGAGATGCTTTTTTTTTATTTTTCCCCAAAGATGTAAACATCAGTCCCAGTGTCGTAAACTTTGCTGTATAGAACAAGACAGAAGATCTGAGGCAGGATGACTATCAGACACTAGTGACAGAAGCTTGCAGGCAGTTAGCAGGTTTCTGCAGTTTCTCAGCTTCACTTGTGGGTGGGTCTGCAGTGGCTCGGAAGTTGAATGTTGGGCCCGCGCCACCATGTGCAGGGCTCAGAGCTGGGTTCTGACGTCTGTTGCTTTCAACAATACTTGAAGTGTTGGATGCCAGGCTCTCACGAGTACTAGAACGGAAAAGAAATATGTACACATGCTCATATACGACATGCCTATATATCTAGTGACCAGACAGGAAAGGAGAATAGAGTGTTTTATAATAGGCTTCCTGTGTTTGTATGTAATGTCACATCAATGAACCATCTCATTTTGACAGTACACATATGTTCCTCCAAAATGGGTTCCAGAGGTACTCAGCAGTCATCATACTGTAACATAGGCATAGCACTAAGTTGAGCTGAAGCTGTCACACAAACTGGAAGCTGAACCAGTACCAAGCATCTGGATTTTTCACTCAAGGAAATAGCTTCCATTTTGCATATGGAATATATTAATTTTCTTCCCTGACTGATGCATTTTTGCAACATAACTTCATCAAATCAGCTCTGTGATTAAGCAGAGCTAGGAGAGCAATCATGTAACACAGCTTCCTTTATTGTCTCCTGTTCTACTTACGTTTTTGTACACAAAATATTAACTAAAAATGGTACTTTACATTAAACCCACAATGCTTCTGAATATAACATTTAAATTTTGCTTTGAAGCTGAAGCAACTGCAACTGATAAGATGCTGACAAATCTTAACTGCCTCGTCTGTGATCATGCTCTACACAACAACTAGTGCTGCTATTTCATTCATTAAATGGACAACATTCCTTCAGTTCTAACATGTCGGTTATCCATGGGAGGGACAGAACACTGAGCACTTTTAAAGACTAAACCTTTTAATGATACATCTAATTATGTACACAGAGGAGCCTGTATTTTAGTCTTTTAAAAAGACAGCTTTTAAAAAACTCAGTCAAGATATGCTACGGCTAGTTTTACCGCTACTACATTTTGTTATCTTTCTGCTCTTAATATTTTTTCATCTCCAAAGAATGTGTTCCTGTGCAGACATATTTGTTTTACAAACAGTCATGTGGCCCCTGATTATGTATCCTTCCCTACTTCTTTGCAAAATGACATCACCACTTGCTATGGAGATGCTGACAGAATACATTTAGAAAACTGAATGGGTTTCTTAAATAAGCACTAGAAACAAAGATACTAATGACAGAATTTCATAGTCAGTTTAAAATCAACCTAAATTTACCTGCTACTGAAAGGGGCAGCTCTTGCCTGCCTTGTGTGGACCTGACCCTGCCACATGTTCCTGCTGCTTCCCTGATGCTGAGCCTTGCAGCCAGCCAGATCAGGGACTGCTCTCAGTTAAATACTAGCCCTAAGAAGAAAAAAAAGAACAACAAAAAAAAAAAGATTAAAAAAAATTAGTACTAGCATCAGAGGAAGAGTAGGAATGAACACCTTTGGATGTGGCAGGGGAGAAATGTGTCAGTGCATGGCACAGGGGAACGAAGAAACAACTTGGTTAGCTGTAGGGAGATTTAAATCATCTTAAACTGACTAAATCTGGAAAATCAATTATGCTTTTAGGAAAACTCCCATATATCTTTTAAATTGGTCAAATTGGTTCTGATCATCTTCTGCCAATTATCACCTTATTGTCAATACTTCCAAACAGCTATGATGGCTGATACACACAGCAAGAGATCTCTGTGAGCTGCAATGACGTGTGGTGCACTTCTGTTCCTCAGTTTTTGATTCCCCTCCCTCTGCTTCTTAATGAAAATAGATGCAAACTTTGTTTTTCTGAGATCATTCAGTATTATATCATTCTTTATGGGACCACCAATTCCAGATCTTCAAACATTTTCAATTCTGGTATTACAAACTGACCATAACAACATGTATACACAAAGACTGCAGTGAGAATTTTGCATGCAGAGTAATGCTAAGATTAGCTCTTTCTTTAGGTGACAAATGAGCAGCAGTATTATATAAGCTCTAAAAATAAAGGAATAAAATTAATATTGACATCTAAGTTTTATTATATATACAACTTGCATAGAAGCAATGAACAAAAGACTCTGAGGTTGTCTTCCCAATGGTGATGCGCTCACGAATTAACACACAAAATAATTGAAGTCAAATGACCATTGTAAATCTCTTTAACTGCACCCTGGGTTTTCGGGGTTTTTCTGTTTGTTTGGGGTTTTTTAATGCCCCTTTTTTATCACACTTTAAAAATACACTTTTTCTTTCACAGTGTGGAATTGGTAGTTTTGATTCCCAAAGCAACACTGTACATTTCAATTTAAATGAAAATATACCACTGCTAGAAGAGTCTACCTGAGGAATATCACTACATGCACATCCTGTTCTTTTATTCTTCCCTAGGCATCTGCTAATGGACATTGTCAGATCTAGGTGAATCTTACCAGATGGATGCTGGGTGGCTTTTTTGTATTTCCTGGAAAAAGGTTGTGCAGTTCATTTCTGTTATAAGGCAGGAAAGTAAAACAGGATTGCAATTATAGCCAAAGGGCTGAATTCACCCTCAGCTCAATATATTTTTATAGACTTATACGAAGAAATGACCAAAACTCAGCAAAATTATCCAGTTTAATAACTCTGATGCAAAGCTCATGAAAAAGCCTTTGAAATATCCAGACTATCCATTGGTCTTACAAAACAAATATGCAAGAAAACCACACAAAATGTTGGCTTTTTTTTTTTTTTTTTAAAAAGGCTAACTTTATGTGGCCTTGCCAAAAAAAAAAGGCATTTGTTAATAACAGTAAAATAAAAGAAATGCATAGAACACAATGATTATTAAAAGCTGCTTATTTGCTCTCCTTTTCATCTAAACAAAGCGGTATAGCAGCACTAAATCCAGTATGCTCGGCATGTTCTGGTCTCTTGCTAAGTTTAACATCAACAGAAATTTTAGCTTTTGTGTAAATAAGTAGGGAATGAAATGTCTACCTTTGCATTAACCAGAGACATACATCTGATATTCAGCTAGCATAAGTAGTCTAAGAACTGAGTTTTATCCAGTCAACGTCCTATCCTGAAGGTGAAATGCACTCTGCGGAGTGAGTCAGGCTGTGCAAGAATGAACCACCACCCCACACTCCCCCACAAAAACTGACTGCAAGTATAGCACTTCAGCTAAAAGAAGAGATTACATTTAAAAGAGAACAGTGCAAATTGCTGCGTACAAGATGCAAGATGGTATGTGAGAAAGATGCCAAGCATCTGCAGAACAATCAGTAGCAAGAACAAACTCGAAACCTTCTTAAGTTTCTTTTTTAAGCTGGGCTCACCTTAAGTGGGACAATTTACTCAAATTATTTTTCAAACCTTTTACTCAGGAAAATGAAACATATGTTAAAAGCCAGCTCTAGTTTGATAATCACTGCATGCTGCAGCAGGCCCAGTAACTGCTGCCTTGTCATTAACATCAAGTGGGAGTAGCCATGTGATGTGACTTTAACTGAAAATGAAATTCAGTCCTGTGTAGAAGCAGGAAATTCTTTGCGTGCCTGTCTGAGAGCCTTCACTGGAGATTAAAGAAATAAAAGTAATTCTGAGGAATAAGAACACCTTGCAGGGGGGAGAGGGAAGGGAGGGTGGACACAACATACCAACCAAAAAAACCCCAAAACCGCAATTTTCTTTCACCTAATAAAAATCCAGTCTTGGAGGTTTTATTTTTAAACAGAGACAATAAATAATTAAAGCTTAAGTAAAACACTATAAAAGAATTACTATTGCAAATGATTTCTGTGCTCTTGGAGTCACTGTTCTGAACTCTGATGGGTTGCTATGCAGGGCAAACAAAGGCAGTCAAGCTCCATCCCAGTAGGGACCTAGGACTGTCAAAGGTCAGAGAGAAGGAAGAAGGCTTGCGTGGAGGATTCTGAACCTGGAAATGAGCTTGTGAAATCTCCAAGACAGGGAACACACCAGCAACTCCTCCCTATGCCTGTAAGACTCCTAGTACACTGAGACTTCCATGACGCCCGATATCACTGAAATGGAAATGACTAACCAGCACCACCACACACAAGCATCTGGACTCTTCCCCAAATATCTCAGAGGCATAGCACCCCCCTCTCTGCTGATGCAGTGCTGGGCCACTTCTGAAGTTCAAATATCCTGAGCACTTTCAGCTCTGTGGGGAGAGTAGCTTTTCCAGTCTCAACAGTTTGCAATGGTGATAGGGACACTTCCACAAATTTTCAGAAAAGAAACAAAATGCCCAAACCCAAACCAATCATCATGGCTTTTGTTCTGGTTTGTTGGTTGGTGGGGTTTTTTGTCTGAGCCAAAAATTATGCTGCTTAGTTATGTCTAGTCCTCCAATTAGTCTTGGTAGTATCTTAGAGGGAAAGGGAAGGGGGGAGTATGCAGCAGCTCATCCCATCTATTCTAAATGCAAACACAAGTTCAATAAAGAAAAAAATGATGCAAGGGAGTTTTCAGCAAACACAAAAAGTAACACAGTCAGTGCCGCAACGGTTATTGGCTGCTTACACTGAAACCCACACGTCTGAATGGCAGATTCTAGAGCTGTAGAAAACAGTCTGAAAATGTGAAATTGTTTAATACAGCCCTATATTCTGTCACCAATATCACACACACATATAAATGGAGCTTTCTAGTCTGCAAAGCTGCAATGAATGTGGCAGTCCTACCGTGGAGAGTTGAACCCGCTGTCCACAGTAATGCTGCTGCTGTCCATGCTGTCCAGGCGGGCTGAGTGAGTGGCTCTCTGGTTGTTGCTATTGTCTGTTTCCTTTGGGGTGAGAAGAGTAAGATTCTTCTCAAACTTCCGCTGCAAATCCCTCTCCTTTTCTCTCTCTAGGAGCCACTGCATCGTACCAACATCATCCCTGTTCTTTTCATCCTCGGCATTTTTGTTGGTTCCTTCCTCTGAGTCGTCATCATCAGATACGTTGTAGTAGTCAAAGGAGGCCTCCTGGTTTCCAGCTGTCTCTTGCTGTCTCTGAGAAACGGGCATGACTTGTGTAACTGAGGTTACTATCGCTTGTTCAAGTTTCTCACATCTGACTGGCAATGTGTCCGAGGGGGTCTTTTGATGGGGCTTTAGCAGGGGTGTGCTAGACTTATGATAACTATTCACAGAAAGAGTGTTGTGCAGAGGTTTAAAGAGTGTATCCTTGCTAAATATTTCTTTCCTTTTATCAAGGCTGCTTGATTCAGCACTATGATGTTGAACAAGCCGCCCATTTGCAATCACCTCTGGAGTTTGGCCAGCAATCACTGAACCACTGCTTGGGCCCTTTGGAGACTCCTCTTTGTGCACCCCAGGCTCCCTAGCAATATGCTGAGACTGTCTTTCTGAGGGAGTAATTTTTTTGAGCCCATCTGTCCCTGTCAGCGTATCATGATCCTCTTTATTCTTTCCCAGTGGTGATGGAGCAGTAAGCACAGTCTCACTGGATGTGTTGCACTGAAAATAGTCATCAACTGCAGATTTTGTTGTGCAGGAGTTGAGCTCGCTATATGATGGCAAATTCTCTGTAGGCTTGCTTTGTTCCAATAGGCTACAAGAACTGGGGGTTTCTACACTGCCACTAGCTTTCTCAGGGACGCAAGTCTCTTTGTAGCTTGCAGATGAAATCAGAGCCCTTTGATGACTGAGTGACTGAGATGGCCTTAACGTACTATCATCAATGTAAGTTTGGCTAGTAGTTTGGTCATCCGGGCTACAGCCTTCACCCATATCTTCAGGTGTGCCTAAAGTAGCTGAGCCCAGAGGTCCCTTGGAGTTATCCATGGATCTAGACCTTTCTTTAGCCTTACTGGACCGCTCATTCCTTGATCTTCTATCCTGTGTATGGCTGTGGCTCCGGTGGACCTTGGAGTGGGAGCTTCCCCTGGAAGGTTCAGGGAAAGGCATTTCAGTTCTTCTTTTGGCCAGCTCACCAGACACGTCCCACTCTGGTGTCATGGGAAAGTGAGATTCAATCATGTTAGGATTGCTGTGCATTATAAAATTATCTCCCTTGTGCTCTATTATAAAACAGCCTTCTCGTGGGGATCGAGTCAAGGGATCAAAGAACTCATACTCCCTTTCAGCAGGTATATCCAAATGAGAGCCATCTGATGGGTCTCCTTTGGACACCCGAGTCTTGCTGTGTGACCTTGATTTCCCATGAGACTTTCTGTGATTCCTGCTCTTTTTACTTCGTCCACTGTGGTGAGCTGAAGATCCTGCTTTGCTTCGTTGAGCTTTTTCTTCTTCAAGTTTCTTCATTAGTGCAGTGTGCCTCATGACATTTTCCACAGTCAAGTCTGGGTTAATGCGCCTGATAATCTCCATTTCTACCTCTCTAGGTATAGTGCTAGGAGTGTCCTCGTCCCTTAGCGGCCACTCCTCTGGAGGAAACTGGGCAGAGAAATTTGCCAACTGTTTTGTCTTGTCCTTCTTAAAACTTAACCGGAATAATTTGAGTCCGAATTTCTTAGACTGCTTTTCTACATCCTTAGGCTTTGTGAGTGTCTCTGCTTTATATGAAAAATTGACAGTACTTTTACTTTTCTCAGTAGGTGGAACTTGACATAATGAAGGAGGACAGTATGAGTCTTTACAGTCTTTTGCTGATTTCCTCTGTAGGGTAGATGCATGCATGCTGTGCATGTCTTCTCTGCAACAATGGCAGGAGTCGCAGTGGTTTTTGGGTAGTGTTCGGTCCCTGACGCATCCCGAGGTGGAGGGAGTTATAGTTCCTTGTTGTGGAGAGGTACATTGAGACCTGTCAGGTATCCTCTCATCCAAATGGTACCATTTACTGTTAGTTCGTATGAGAGATGGTGTTATAAAGTAAGTCTGTGGGGTTACAATGAAATAGCCATCCGGAGTTGGGTATATTTTCCTCTCCCGTACAAGCATATTCAAGGTATGTCGAAGGATTTCTGGACTGGGTGTTGGAACTCCTAGAAATGACAGTAAACATATATCAGGGAGTACATAAAACCATACAGGAGGACTCTCTGGCTCCTCCCTCCCCAACAAAAACCTGGTTTTCCCAATGTGCAAACTGGAATATGATGAACAAACAACTCCAGTAAAGCATTTTGTTAAGCATTCTCTCGTCTGTTTGTTTTCCCATTTATCTCTTACACTTCAGACATGTCAATTATTAATTAAATAGAAAGGAAGCCATTAATGGAGTGTTAAAAAGAAAAAAGAGAGAGAGAACTTCTAGTCACTTCCATTCTGCAGGTGACCTTAAGATACAAGATGACATTACTGGAAGCCAAAGGGTGTCAGGGGAAACGTTTCACTTTTCTTCTTCTTCCAATTAAATATTTACATCCCAGTTCACCAGAACTATTTATTGTAATGCCCAGTCATGTGTACAACAGTGGTTGTTACTCTGGATGCCTAAATTGTTTTTCCACATATGAATACTACACAGAAAAAACCCATTCCCCCAGTCTGTGCCTTTATCACAAACCTGAACAGATTTGTTCATGTTTCAATTATAGCATCTTATAAAAAAAAAGACACATCCTAAGTGATACAGTTCATCTTACCCAGACTTTTCCACTATGATGGAAGTTACAGATTTAGCTACTGAAAATTTGCTTCTCAGAGTTACCTGCCTTTCATGTCAGATGTGAGGAACACTCCCTAAGTGCATATATTACATATGGAGACAGGGACAAGTATGACAACTCTGCATCAATGCCACATCAGCCACATAGTAGATCTGGCATTGTGAGCACAATCCTTCCCACCACCAGTACTCCCACTGGGTTCAGTGGTGCAGGACCAAATCTGCTGTGCACAGGATTAAGTTCCATCTAGAACTGAGGAAACAAGAGATTTTTCAAAAGCTTGTTTAAAAAAAAATCCGTTTATGCTGAATAAGAAATAGAAATCCTTCAAAATTTTCAGTGGAAAAAGCTATCTTCAGTCAATACTTTCTGTTGACTCAAATACATTTATATTTTAACTTAATACTGGGTACTGACCTGGTTTACATTTTTAGAAGCAGAGAAATTTTTTTCTAGAAGTTTAGATGGTCTATTTTAAAGCAAAAAAGTAAATATTATTTACTCTGGGTCTTAGTTTTCAACAAAATCAATTAAAAACCAAACCAACCAACAACCTAAAGTGGGTTGAAAGGGACCTCATGAAGTCATCTGGTCAACACCACTACTCATAAGGAGACCAACTCAGCTCCAATTGGTCAGGGCCTTGTCAAGTTAAACTAACTATCCTAAAGAACAGAAATTGATGGAATAACATATAGAGTCATAGAATAGTTAGGGTTGGAAAGGACCTTAACATCATCTAGTTCTAACCCCCTTGCCATGGGTAGGGACACCTCACACTAAACCATCTCACCCAAGGCTTCATCCAACCTGGCCTTGAACACTGCCAGGGATGGAGCATTCACACCTTCCCTGGGCAACCCATTCCAGTGCCTAGCCACCGTAACAGGAAAGAATTTCCTCCTTATATCCAATCTGAACTTCCCGTGTTTAAGTTTTAACCTGTTACCCCTTGTCCTGTCACTACAGTCCTAATGAAGAGTCCCTCCCCAGCATCCCTATAGGCCCCCTTCAGATACTGGAAGGCTGCTATGAGGTCTCCACACAGCCTTCTCTTCTCCAGGCTGAACAGCAAAAACATATGCAAAAAAATGTCAACAAAGCATATACTTTATGGAAAATTCTCAAGCAGGTGTACTCGTCACAAACAGAATATCTCCAGTGGCATAGTGTCTGCTCACCAGCTCTTCTCCCACGTGTCAAAGGTTGGAGCCTGCAAGCTCACTGATCTCCCTGTGTTAGCAAGCATAAGGGTGACAGCAAGGGCTCTGGCACTGTGACCAACGCACTGTCAAAAGATTAGTGACAAGAAATAGGAAAGTTGTACCAATTCCTTAGCTCACCCTCTTCCTTGCTACTGTGTTGCAGGCAACACAGTAAGTATTCTTATGTCTAGCTTTGAATGTTGTTTGAATTTAGAGACATGACCATACTGCTCATGACCAGTAATATCTGTAACTAAAAATCTTACAGTGGAAACAGCAAAGTGTTAGGACTAGCATGGACACATGAGTGAAAGCATTTACAATAGAGAAGGTGCCAGCAAGAAGTACATGGGGGCAGTAAATATATTTCGTGCATAGTCCACTGAGCTGAAAGACTTGAGCTAATCCAGACACAGGAAGCAGAAGAGGTAAAGAACGGATAGAATTTGAGAGTATAACTGAGAGTGAAAACTGGAAGAAATATGCAAATGAAATGAAGAATCAGGAATGTGCATTTTCTCCCCCTTTCATGTGGTGTCCACAATTTATGTGATAATCCTAGGAAGACTAACAAAGAGCCCCCAGAACTGTTGGATGAGCAAACATGCCAGAAATGGCAACAGATGGGAAAAGCTGAAATCCAAAGAGCTGGGGAAAAAAGGACTACTCCTCCCTAGTCCACAGTCCCAACTCTTTCTACAATGAAGAGCAATATGCTGAGCTTCCCCTGGACTGTGAGGCAGTGGCAATTGGCGAGCCCTCCACATAAGCTTTCAGAAAAGCACAGGACATGAAGAGTGATTTCAATTCCCATAACAACCACCAGTCATCATCTAAACTCTTCAGTCCTGCGGTGTCTGCTTGGGTAATACCATCCCTTTTACATTTTGTCCTACATCACCACAAGTGGATGATCCTGAACTCAAACTCATGTGACTCTTGATACTGTGCTGAAAATGCACTGCAGGGTCCAGTCCTGGTCCAACTGAGATGCACTGACTGTGCATCTGCAACCTGACTGATCCACTGCACTTTTCAGGAGCTTACACAACAAAAGCTCAACACATACCGATCCTTTGGCTGTGAGAACTTGGTTCTTCATCCTTATTTTTGCTTAACAACTTTTCTTAACATACGGTTACAAAAACATTGGAACAAAAATAAGAGAGAGGAAAACATTCTCCAGGAGTTTACAGAAAAGTCAAAGAAAGAGATTCAAACGGATCTTTGATGTTTTACACTAACTTAGGCAAAAATGCACAGCAAATATACGGTAAAAATAGTAATATGTACCTTCCACCCAGTAAACCATAATGACTACAATGTGTTGAGTAAATGAGTCTCTAAGCACTGGATGCACAGTACTTACATTAATTGACTAAGTCCTGAGAACAGAGAATGTGCAGATAAACACCATTAGAAAAAAGAAAAAAGAGTGTGCCTCGGCAGTCAATGATGCTGTGAAGTCAATCGTGTCAGTCTTCTCTCTGGAGCTGGGGACTATCACTTTTATTACTCCGAGCATATAGCACATCCCTATGGTTCACTAAGCCAGCAGTGATGATGGCAGATGCGAATCTCTGGTGCTCAGCATTGCCAGCTAATTCTAGGCCCTAACTCAAATTAGGCTTTCCTCCATGTTGGACAGGAGCAATGACGCTACTGTGGCTCCCACCGTTCCTATTTTAAATACAAATTTCCTGGCTTTCTCAAGACTTTTCTCTTTACAGCAACCTGCCCACACCATGTGTGTAAGTAACCTATCCCACTGCATTCAGAAGTCTCCTTATGCTCTCCCTTTTTTCCATTAAATAGGGACAAGAGGATAAAACCCAGTAGTTTAAGAGACTCTAGCATATAAAATACTTCATGACAGCAGTGGTGTTATTTAAGATTATGTAGTGGTTTAATAATTCAAAAGCAGAAACTGTCTGGACACTGAATCATCAGACATGTACATTTTCTGCATCTCAAGAGAGTCTACTATGCCATCCACTGAGCTTTCAGACAGAAGATTATGTCTTGTTTGCTGCTCACAAAGAACACTGACCTAGAGCGAACTCAGTTAATGTAAAACACTTAGTTTAAGTGCTACATATACATTTCACGTATTTAAAGAGTGAGTAGTTATGAAGGTGAATGTCAGAGGAATTTGCCAGCTTTCAGGAATCAGTTTACTTCAAAAGCAGCCTAATGCAATATATAAGCATTTAATACACCAGAATTTTGAACACCTTAAAATTATTTTAAGAAGTACATGGTCAGAATTGGAGGAGGAAAAAAAAAGGTGTGGTGGGGAAATCCTTAACTAAAGGCAGTACAGACTAAGGCTTGATGCTTTCTTCAGCCAGGCTCATACAGATAGGAGGGGCTGGCTGCCAAACACAGGAACAGAGGTTACATTCTTAGCTCCTTATACTGGATTTAAAAGATTCACTTTTAATGTAAGGGATTTAAACCATGGTCAATAAATTACAAAGTAGGGCTCTACAAACATCTCATTGTTTATTTCTAAGTTAGAGTAATGGGAGCACATGCAGCAGGAGCCCTCTTGCTTTTCTAAAAACCTGACAAACAACAAAAGCCACCAATAAGATGTGCATTATCATCACAAAGTTTTTCAATAAAATAAATTCATGAAAAGTACATCTGAAGTAGTATTTAAATGGTGTTAACTCTGCTAAAATGATTTTCTCCTGAGCTGATGCTAAGGCTTAACAAGGGATAAAAGAAATACTCTGATTGGCTCATGAAATACTAGTTAAGGATGTGGAGTGGTTGCTATGTGATGTTATAAATAATTAGCATACCTTATTTCAGATATAGCCATGGCCCAGATTTATGCCTGCACAATGGCTCAGCAAACTAGAGGGCTAAACTGCAAGTGTAAGATCCTGCACTGAGGAAAAAGGTTTATTATTCTTAGGCAGTTTGAGAACAGCATTTGGGGTCTTAGGAAATTTACAGACTCCATGAAACGCAGTGAAGCATCTGTTCATTAAAACACAAACAACAGAGGCAGACAAGTGCTGCTGCAGAGTGAGATACAGAGAGGTTATATGACAATGGCAGATACATTTACAATGGCAATGCTCTCTCCTTCCTCTCAGAGCATCAGCACCTAATTAGGAAAATTAAACTATCAGAATATGGGAGAACATTAGATATTTTAAAATAGCCACAGCGAATATAAGGGCTCAAAAAGCCATGTCTGATTTATGAGAGTCTAGACAGACAAGTGAAAAATATCAGTACAAGAACAGGTTCTGTTTATTGGAAAGGACAATATTTTTGGATAATGCTCCTACACCAAGAGAACATGTATGTGTTAAACATGTCAGGGCTGGGAGAGAAAGGTATTTTTGTCGAGAGGAAGAACTGGACAACAAGGGGTGGCTTAGTGGTGGGTTTGTTTTTTTTTTCAGATAATTTTCTTTACATTTTGGGAAGTGAGGTAGGAAAAACAAGGCTCTCCTTTTTTTAATCTCAGACTTGAGAGATGCACATGTTCGTGGCTAGTGGAAAATAAAAAGGCAGCAAGAGACTGCGTGCTAACTTGCCTCAGGCTGCTTCTGAGCAGAGTCTACAAAATAATCCAGCCTGCTGAATTGTCTTTGATGCATGGTCCTATCTAGCAAGAATAGCACAACACACAAGTCATGCTCCCGGGAAACCCAAGGGATGCCCCAATAAATTATCATTTCCACCATACAATAATGGTTATATAAAAGTATTGAGAGAATCATTGGAAAAATACTTGCAAACTTGACTTGGAAAAAAATCATCAAAATTAATTAAGATGGAATTATAATTGTGAACTTTGTTTTCTTTGCATTCTATCCCTTACAACTTTTACTCCTATTTTCAAATCAGCCAAGCATACTCAAAAAAAACCCCCGATAAATAAACCCACAAACTGGGACAGAAAGCCAGTATTTACAAAACATACTTGCAGTACATTTTTCCAAAGCGCAATTATTAAAATGCCAGAAGGAATTGTTTATTCCAAACACAGTTCTCAATCCAGCATTATATTTTAAAATCTCAGAATTTAGTCCCAGTTACAGCAAAAGCCACGTAACCTTCAAGGCTTTAAGTAACTCTTGCTCTGAAACGTAAGCAAAAAAATTCAACACATCAAAACATGGCTATGGTTAGGCTGCCTAGATGAGGCAGATGCATTAGTAGTAGCTTCCTACTGAAGCATTTTTAATTAGCTGCTTTCTACAGCTGTAAAAGAGGTACAACAGTGAAGTTTCTCAACTAGTTCTCAACTCTTAACTCAGGCACAGAACAGTTAAACATCTTGGCTAGGATCACACAAAGCACAAGTGAAAGAGTTGTGCTTTCCGGAGCAGTAAACCTCTGCTCAATGCCTTTACACCACCCTTTTAGATAACTCTACAAGATGCATTTTGCATGATTCAACAACTCCAGATACAGACTGCAGTACGGAAGTAGCATACTCAACAGTACATTCTTAATATAGGTTTCCTTTTTATTGATGTTACAGTATCTTTAATCCAAGCCATTTTCATTCTACCATTTAATTAATATTATCAAATGCAGACAAGAGTATCTTCTGAACAGTATACCAGCATTTATGAACACATCAAGCGTATGTATGGCTCCACAAGCCTTTCAGTCATGGAGACAGCTGTCAAGTTAAAAAAAAAATAATAAAAATTTAAAGATTTTTCAAGCAAAGGCAGTACAGAAGCAAAAGCTAAAACTGTGTCCAAGAAGGCTCTGAAAAGCCCTGGAAAACAGGCTGGCAATCTCCTTTCAATTTAAATATAACCTCTCCCTGAAGCAGGCATGTCATCATCATTGGAATCTGTTACTTACTTACCCCACCAGTTCCAAGAGCCTGGCTTGGTGAAGGAAGAAATACAGTATGTGGGAAAACTGTTTTTAAGAGAGAGGGCTCTATGCAAGGACCCCCATGAGGTTATCTCTGTGGAGACTGGACAATGACACTTGAACTAGTTGAATGATGTCAACAGAGTAATTACAAGTTAGCTTACAACTGGCTTGAAAGCCACAAGGTGGAATAAGCCTGCTCTGGTTATGACACATGCTTCCATAACTAATACAGAAGTCCTAAACTCTTTTGATTATGATGATAAAGAACTCATTTTGTGAGAAAAACCACAAATAAGCTGATTTTGATACCAGTCTGAAAAAAGACCCAAGCTGATACAGTTTGCTGTTTACTACCACAAGTAATATTTAATGTTTACATTAGGACAGTAGTTAACCCTGCAAAATGCATCCCACATGAATGGCCCTGTCAAAAGAGAACTCAATTCTCTGTATGTTTAAGAATAAAGAAAAGGTCATAAGAAAGGTTATTAGAATCCTAAAGCCTCCTTTTATTTTGGGTAGCATCTCAGGATTGCTTAATATTCCCATCCAGAAGAGTGAAGAAAAACAGGCTGTCAAGAACAGAAATTCTCTGCTTTAAGCAAGCCAAAAAGATAAGCAACCTTTTGGATAGGGATTGGAGATTCTGTCCTTTTACAGACATGTGCCCATCTTACCAATGATTTATTGATGTCCAGTTACCTGGGAAGCAGGTTGTTAGGTGCTCCATTAGTGCTTCTTGTGTGACTTGTTTTCGGGCAGAGTTCATTGCTGAGATGGCCAGGCAAAGGATTTCCCCAAGTGGAATAAACTGTGACTGACTGATGGGAGACATGCTGATGGGTGATACATCACCTGCAAAAAGACAATAGATGTGCAATGAAGTGTTTTGTTTAAACATCTGCTCACAGAACAAGGATGCACAGATAATCGGAGATGATGTGCACAGCTCTCTGGTCTTTGTTACTGAGCTGGAGATAAAACTCTAACTATGGAAAACCATTCAACAGCTTACTTCAAAACATTGACATAGTGAACTTTGGAAAATGGGAGATATACACTATGCAGACATAGTTTCTCAAAGGATGCCATAGACAGATTCAGAAAAAATGCTATCAAATTAGCACAGTTGCAAAACCTTGTGCTTGCATATCCTGCTAGGTAACTGCACAAATAAAATAGTTGCATGTATTTCTCTGGCCATAAACAGGGAGATTTTCACTCCCCTTACAAAGGCTCATGGCATGGATCACCCACCATTTCCATTTCACAGAATTTAGTAACATTTGCACTCAGTTGATAAAGCACAGACATTCTTTAGAGGCATGAAAGCATCAAACACCTTAAGACTGATACCCTGAATAAATCTCTCCTGGATCTACACGTCAAATGTCTTTGTACGGTATATGTATTTCACTGGTTCCAGGATGGCCTGAAAAAATAACTTTGCTGTAACTTTTCTCATGTTGTCTTTAAAAAGAATTCATTAACCCATACTTAAAAAATCAGTAAAAGAACTTAGAAATGAAAGTTACGGAAGTTACAATTTGGTAATATTAGCATGATTACACAAATACACATAGAATCATAGAACAGTTAGGGTTGGAAAGGACCTTAGGATAATCTAGTTCCAACCCCCCTGCCATGGGCAGGGACACCTCACACTTAACAATGTTATCCAAGGCTCTGTTCAGCCCAGCCTTAAACACCACCAGGGATGGAGCATTCACAACTTCCCTGGACAACCCATTCCACTGCCTCACCACCCTCACAGTAAAGAACTTCTTCAGTATATCCAATCTAAACTTCCCCTATTTAAGTTTGAATCCATTACCCCTTGTCCTGTCACTACAGTCCTAATGAAGAGTCAATCCCCAGCATCCCTATAGGCCCCCTTCAGATACTGGAAGGCTGCTATGAGGTCTCCACGCAGCCTTCTCTTCTCCAGGCTGAACAGCCCCAGCTTTCTCAGCCTGTCTTCATACAGGAGGCACTCCAGACTCCTGATCATCCTCGTGGCCCTCCTCTGGACTTGTCCCAACAGTTCCATGTCCTTTTTATGTTGAGGACACCAGAACTGTATACAATACTCCAAGTGAGGTCTCAAGAGAACAAAATATACATTTGCATTTTACATATTTTATGTAAGTATAGAAATGCTTTAGGTTCTGCTTTGTACCTCTGCTTGAAATGGTAACAGTTCCCCAGCGATCTCAAATAAGGGGAAGTAGAAGGCAAAAGATTTCTTTTGTCAGTGGAAAAAATAAAGAGTAACAGACAGAACAAGGGGTGCTTGGCCATGAATCCTTTTCTGGCTACAGGTCAGTCAATAGCCAGGGATTAAATTTTACCTAAGTGACTTTGAAATCTCAGGAAAATCCCACTGTTTCTATTGTCATGAAGCAATACCTTGTGATCAAATCAGGAATCAAATAGTAGAAATTAATTCAAATTCAAACTTCCCCCCACAGTTTAGAGGATCTAATATTTGCCCTACTAATTCTATATTCCCGTTATGTCTACTAAAGAGGAGGGAACGGCAGTTTCTAAAATTGATGCAAGTTAACCTTGCATTACACTCAGTTCTTTGGGGAAAAAAAAAAACTGGCGGGAGTAGCAAATTGCATAACTGCTTCAGTGAGACTTATGAGCAATATTTTTCAATTTGCCCGTTGTACAATCTATTGTACAACAGTGATGCACATTACCCAAGATACAACAATGATTTAAAACACACATTTGTGGTATGCTGTCTCCTGATTGCTTCTGCTTAACCAGGCCTGACTAGATCAATGCTGCAATTCCAACACAGCAGCATTCCTCTGGCTTCCTCAGTGTACCCCAGATTTTCACAGTTCTTACCTGACAACAGAATGATGACCTTAAACATAACCTTTTCTGAACATTTTTCATTCATATACAACTGAAAAGTTCATGCCATGTGCTTTACAGACAGACAATGGCAATCAAGATGATCTTAGGCAGCTTATAAGTAAATGTAGAGAGATGCTTTCGCAGGACTTAGGAGCAAACGCCATTTGTTCCCCCATCATTTGAGAATGGTTAAAGAACATTACAGTTATTATATTACTATTTATTCATAACTAAACCTGCTGTCAGCTTGAACTTTGTCATAGAGGAATCTTTGTAATCATCCAGACATGTAAGTTTACCGACTTTGATCAACAGTCACCATGCACTTTGTGTAGGGGATCAGTTTTTTTAGTGATTAGTTTCATATCTAAGAATGATCAGAATTATCTTAAGAATTATGCAGATTTGGCTAAGCGATTTAAGAAATTACTGTCTTTCACATGGA
The DNA here is from genome assembly GCF_028554395.1 of Pezoporus wallicus. Taxonomy (NCBI): domain Eukaryota; kingdom Metazoa; phylum Chordata; class Aves; order Psittaciformes; family Psittacidae; genus Pezoporus; species Pezoporus wallicus. The sequence goes on from NW_026640754.1 coordinate 4,811,672, forward strand.
GATTATCTGTGTCATGGGTATCCTTGTCAGCACTACCAAGTTCAGTTCAGTGCAATGTCAAACAGATTGGCATATGTTGTCCTCAGATGAAGTTTAATCCTACCAGGTTCACTGGGCACTGAAATGGACTCCCTGGGTAGCTTTAAGGGCATCCACGTGAAGGGCAGTAACTTCCTGGAGTGTTTTATCTGGATCATCAAAGACCTGGCAATTTCTTAAAACTAAAGCACCATGGCAATAGTATCCTTGTGACTACTCCCAGCCACCCACCCACACTGCCACCTGTGGAGGCAGCAGGATGGAAGAGTGAGAGGAACATCTTCTTCCTTCCCTGAACCCAGACCAATCCACTTACAGGTAATCAGAATGATATTTAATATGTAAGGAACAGGCCTTAATATCATAATCATTTTCCTGAAGTGGGAAAGCAACTCAAGGAAGGTTATACATGAAGCTTAGCAAGTGCTGCTGATTTACATAGGTTTGCTCTCAGCCTCACAGCTGCCCCCAGACAGATGCTGGGACAAGAGCTTGGATCAGTTACACTGCCCATCCACAAGGATCAGCCCATCCCTCCACGCTGACTCCCAAGAGCCTGCAGAGATCCACCTCTGGGATCACTCCCAGACAGAACTTGTTAACTAAGTACAAGTCAAGAGATAATAAAGTTCATCTGGATTTCAATAACCTTGCACTTTGCACAATCTTTCCTTTTAAAGCAGGGCTCCTGCTCTGTGTGCATAAAACATTCAGTCTGCACATCTGACCTCTGCAAACCGGGCTCTTGTCAAAAGGAACAAGCCAAGAGCTTTCACCAAAATACTAATTATACTGCACATAACTCATCAATACAAAACATTCAGTGTCAGTTCCTTAATATCAACAAAATCTCTAGCAAAGCATACTATAGTTAGTATGTCAGGGTAATACACATCCTGCCCGCAAAGATGACTAGAGTAATCCATGACATCATAACTTAAATGGTTTTAAATGCAACTGAAATGGCCAGCAAATGCTAGTTTATGTGACAGCCTGCCTTTCTGGTTTGTAAGGGACTATGGCCAGTTAAGCCTTACTCTTTTCCACTGAGTGTTTTTCAACCTTCTTTATCACAATAAGGGAGCTCTTGTTTCACCACTGTTGTGCCAGAATTACCTTCACTGCTGGTCCACAACTGCTGGAGATAATTACTGGCTCTTGCTTTAAAAAGGTTAGCAGACATCTGCAAAACTTCCAGCAGACCTAGTCATACAGAGCCAGAACCCCCTCACTCAGGGAAGCTCTGATTTGCCAAGTTTTATCTTAACTATTCTATGGCTCTGGGAAATTACAAGTACTCTGTGGTTATAGTCAAGCACACAAACTTCTTTGATGCACAACAACAGAAAATATCTTGCACCTGTGATTTAAAATATTAACATTGATTATGCACATAAATACCGTTTAGCCTGCTGAGCAGAAGGTTTACTACAACTTCTTTAGGACAGATCTGCTTAAAAAAATCAAATATGCTTTTTCTACATTTTGAAGACCACATCACTTACACAAAACATCTAGCATATGGCTTCTGTTAGCTCTGACTGATGCTTGTCTCAAGCAGCTTTCTTTTGAAATCAAATTACTATCCTTGACTTTCATATGTTTATGTTCCCAATTAAATGAAAACTGAGTCTCAGAAAGCAGTTTTTGCCAGCTGACTGTTTTGTTTAAATACGATCAAGATATATATAGTTTTAGCTCTGTTTCTGTAGTGTCTTTCCAAACTTTTCCCTAAAGAATTGAAAAAAAAAAAAGGAAAAAAAAAGAAAATGTTTTCTAGACTTCTTGATTTCAGTGGCACTTAATTTTCAAAAATACCTAAGCACATAACAGACAATGAATGGGATTTATCCTCATTTATGCCCTGGGGATTTGTAGAGCTACCCTGAGGGGAAAAAAATAATTATTGTTACTTAGAACAACAGATTATGTAGCACATAAACACCTAGCTCTTACACACCACATTTCTGCGGTTGATTTCAAAACATTCCAGAAAACTGGGTAACCATAACTATCCTTAACACACATGATGAAAAAGTGATGGTCTGTAACAGAGCAGGGAATACAATTCACACATCCCAAACCCAAACCAGCCAGAACCTTTCCTGTGCCAGTTCACCTAGTGTCACTGTTCTCTGAAAGTCTAGGTACCACCATCTTGGGAGGAAATGAGGTACACTGTATTCTGCACCATATATCAGCAATCAAACTATCAACTACATACTGATGAGAGAATTTTTATTAGCGATGCCCCTGCTGCAAAGAAGCGACCTCGAAGTCAAACTCTGTCTCAGGAAGTTTACATGAAGAGTGTCTCAAAAATCACCTCTTGACTTATAAATGGAACCAATTCAATACAGCCATTGTGAAGGAAAATTAAGGAAATTACAGTGCAAAGCCAAAGTATATCAGAATTCATAGACACTATTTCCCTGAAATAGCAAAGAGACCCTCTGATTGCACTCAGATCCTGTAAAATGTAGGAAGCCAAAGCACAGTTTCACTTCCCCGTCCACCCTCTCAACACCTTTTCAACTTCTTTTTTCCCTATAAATCAAGTCAAAAAGTAAACGTGATCTTTAGTCTGGTTTCCACATGAAATGAGGCTTGCACAATCACAATCTGTGTGCATGCATGTGCCAGAGGTTGAGCCTCACTGGACAACAGAGATTCATCTAAGAGTGTTTGCTATGCATGCTCCATCTGCACAGAGCTTTGGAGACAGCCACATTCCACTAGATAAGACAGAATCCAGTCAAAAACCACTTGTCAATGGAAATCTGACTTCACTACTTTTGCTGCTTAAAGATCTATGTTTTTAATCAGAAAACACCAAACTAGAGTACAGTAGCTTCATGTTACCTCATGATTATAGTGGTGGTTGCAACAGAAATCCTCTACAAAAAAATTCTTGCCTGTTCTTGTCAACACTCACCTGAGATTTCACTCTGGGAAGAACTACAGAAAGGTCCTTTTTAAACAAAAGGTAGCTAATAAAACCAAAATTACTGATCATAGGCAAGAGGGCTCTTCAGCTTAGAACATCACAACTTTTTTTCTCAAGAATACCACTAAAAAGCCTCTTCTAGAAAAAGCATATTTTCAGATTTTCTTAAAGATGGGACAGATGCTGAAGAACTTACACATCTGGCCTGGGTTGCACATTACCCTTTTTGACCCCAAACCCCAGCCTGAGTCACTCTAATTACAGAATACTTAACACAAACGTGGCAAACAAAATCTTTCTCATGTGAACGCACAATGATATTTCTGTCTGATTAAACAACAGGAAAGAATAGGAAGAACATGCAGATTTCTGTATTACCCAGATTACTCCGAAATACCTTGGATCTGCACTAGCACACTAGCACAGAAAAGAACACATTTTACTGGGAAAATCTGAAATAAAGAAAATTGGAATGTGCATTGCTTATGCTGTTCTCAGACATCCTCCTTTTGAACTACATCTACTAGAATATCTTACGAACAAAGCTGCTGGTTCTGTTTACTAGAAACAGTTAAACTAGACAAGATGACTGGTAACAATAAGGAAAACTACATTAAAGTTTTGTCCATTTATTTCTGTTTAAAAACAGCTTCAACAAAGGCTCAACAAACACAGTAACATACATTTGCTAGCCAGCTAACTCCTTCTGCACTTCTGAAATGCATGCACACAAAAACATATCTTCCCTTGCAGACACAAATCACAACTGCCTCAAGAATGTGACCTGGCAATGTGACCACTTCAATTCTAACCAGCCTGAAGAAAACACAGCAACCTTAATAATGACTAGGCATATGACAAACACTTGCCTCTGAGCAAAGTTCTAGTCCCTTGCCAGTTATTAACTCCACACATGCAAACTGATCTTTTTAATAGTTCTGACCCAGCTAAAATCATGATCTCCAGGTTCAGCAAGTGGCACTAACTTTCAGAAAGAGGTGTTAAATTGCCCACAGTCAGCAGACTTGTCTTATGTGCATTCATCCTGCGTATTTCCTGTGATTTAAATTACCTTTTCTTTGTTCATGTCCTGTGGCCAGCTGCCTCCTGGTCCAAAGTGATATCCCAGCACATGTTACAACTATGATCATAGAGAGTTTCTGGTGGAGCACGGAACTTTCCCAGAGGATTCAGTCAAGGAGATTCTGGTGGTGTTGCTTACGCTGGGAAGGAGGAGGGTGGGACTGCGTTTTTTTAATATATTGTGTGCTTTAGAATTTGTTGCCTCAAACAGTATTTTTCAAATGCATTTTTTAATAAATGTCCATGTCAATATTCCTGGCACACAATATGTTAAAAAAGCAGGACTTACCTGAACCCCTATGGTCTGGTTCCATGCTCCAGGACAGTATCCAGAGTAGCTGTGATGTAACAACAATGTGCATACTGGGGTTTTATATCACTGTGGAAGCTGGCAGAATGCAGCCTAGGTCAGTGCCACAGGACCTGAAAGAAGAAAAACAAAGCACGCTTTTAGGCAGTAATATGCTGAACACCCACCTCTTAAAGGAGATCAGGGCTTCCAGAAAACAAAAAATAATGTGGTATCAGTGCATGCAGGTCCACTGAAAGGAATGTTATTGCACATATTTCACGATTCTCACACAAGCACAAGAAATAAATGGTTAAGAAATGACAGGGGAGGTGGAGGCAGAGAATCTAAAAGGGACTACAAATATAACTCCCCCACAGTGTTTTGAAAACATCTCTCTCCTTTTGCCCTATTTCCAGGGAATGGCTGGAATCACATTCTGACACCACCCCCTGTTCTGAAGGCACTCACAGTCTTTGCAAAGCACCCCTCCACTGCAGTGCCTCAGGATTCTGCAGTGTCACTCCTCTTCTGCCTGGCTCTCTGCAAAGTGAAGTCATAGGAATGGATCAGCCAACCTGACTTCTCACTACCCTGCCCAGAATCCTTTGTGAACTGAAATGAGTCATCGCTCTGAAAAAATCCACAGCGCAGTGTTCCAGGTTTCTCCCTACGTCTGCACTGGCTTCTTTGTCTTTGAAACAAGTGCCTATGCTTCTGGAACGGTGCCCAGCTGCATTGTACATGATAACAAGCCAGCCTCCTCATTAAGTGGACAAGAAAGCTATTTACATGCATTAACAAAGACAAGTTAAAGCTTTAACCTTCCAATCAAGACAAAAAATTTACCCCTGAAGTATCTTTCTGATGTAATACACAGCCCCCAACACACCACACCACACCACAAATGAACAGTCGTAAGGACACAGAGAGGCATTTCCTTATTCACCATTTACCATGACACTTACCAGTTTTTATTCTATTGATTAAAAAGATTTACTCTTCTTTGTCAGTCCTGAAGAATGCTGCAGACCTGCACATATCATACAGCTCTGCTGTACACTGGATCGAAGCTGTGCTGCTGCAAACTTTATCAAAAATTGGGAGCAGTGGACAAGCTCATTTTTCATCATCCCATTCACCCTTAGGGCTTACAACAAAGTCAGCCCTGAAACCACGCCAGACAGAAAACGACAAACTGCTCCAACTGCCGCTGCCACTGACAAAGAAGGTAATGATCAGAACGAGGTCACTGTGTCAGGATCTCTCTCAGTGCTAGGTTTGCCTTCATTTGGTAAGGATATGCTAAGCTAAAGCATCAGGAAAACACAGGAGAAGACATAGGAATAATGTGCAATGACAGACAGATGCTAGGAGAAACATTTTCAGTTGCTGGGAATTTTCTTTTAAGACAAGGAAACATTTAAACTTACCTTAACTGCAAAAAAACTAGCTCTACGTGTGATCTAGTCATCAAAATGAGAAGTCCAATATGCAGAAATGGAGGGACAACAGAAAAAGGGAGTGCTGCCATGAGGCACTTATTAAAAGTTTTCTTTATCCTAAGCACTCTGAAATGTTTTGAAGCATAGTATGAATATAGTCCATAAAATCCTGAAACACAGCAGGATTCACCTGTGCTGTGCTCAACAGACAGTTCTCCCAGGTTCTCCCCTAAATGATCACACCAAGTTTTCAGGACTGAATGAAATACAAAGGTCACCACCTCCCTATGCTGCAAGACATAGTAGGCTTACAACTACCATGGCAGTGAAAGAGGCAAACCCAGCCTAAAATAAGTCTGTGGAAGTGCTTCAAGAGGACAAGTAAACAGCTTGCATAGTGAAAAACACTTTTTGTTTACAGGTCTATGGGCACTCTTAGGTGGTAAGGCCATATTTACAGGCTAATTTACAAGTGTAAGGTAAGCTGGGTGTTTTGCTACATATGCAGTTACACACTAGCCAAGATCTCAGTATTAAAGCACTGGCTTTTGCCAGTCATCGACTTCTGTGTTCCCTGAAAGGCCTTATCCCAGGAAATCTTCCTTCAACTTTACAGGAGTTTTGCCTTCCCTGGGGCTACAGGATCAGCCGCAAATCCTCTAATGAATCCAATTTGGCACTTACAATGTTTGGGTCCCCCAGGATCATCCTGCGGAGTTGCTGCTAAGCCAACACCCACTTTACAGCAACCAAACTCATTCCAAGTAGAAAAATTTCTGCAGGCTTTAAAGGGAATTACAACATGCACCTACTGAAAGAAAAAAACAAGTGCTCTGATCTGCTTTTCATTTGCACCAGACAACATTCATGCACAGCTAAATAGCTGGGCTTGTGCATGCAATACTGTTTTCATACACAAGTTCCTGCAGCAGCAGTCATGCTACTATCACCAAAGTTAAAATACTGACAGAAGGAAGATAAAGGTAATACCACAGCCTGAATACCCTTTCTCTCTAACAAATTTCTCTAGGACTTCAACCCAAATTATAAAGTCAGGACCAGCCTGACTCCTCTGAACAGACTTACACAACTGTAAGCTGAGTGAGAGAATTCCCCTTGCACATGTGACACCTTGGAGACACCTAGAAAGCACTAAGCATGCACATGCACCTAGGGTTCGCATACATCTAGTGTGCATAAGCACCCAGGTATCCTTTACTCAATTCATCAGCAATTACACAGCTCTTTAATCAGTATTAAGAACAGCAAGAAGTGCCTGGTATCTCAAGCATGGCAGAGAGAAAAAGTGAAAGGAGAAACCAGCAGCAGAGAAAATGGAAATAAGAATGTTTAGAAGAGCTAAAGTTGATGAATAAACTGCTATCATTAGTCATGATACCCAGCGTGACCTCTCAGGGGGAAGACCTAGAGAAAATTTCCAGTCAAGGCAGCTACTCTGGTCCTCCATCCCACATCTTCCCCCAGCGTATGACAGGAGTTGGTACTGAAACAAAAGCTGCCTTACTGGAAGTGTACAGCACAAATATGCCATGCACTTCTCTCTGTGTAACTCCATGCATGCACATACATCTGAATAGACCAGTACAGAATACAACATTGCCTGAGACAGATGGATCTCCATCATATGCTGACAAAGCAGATGACGTAAAAATCCCATTTTCTTTCTTTGCACATGCATTGTTGTGGAGTTGAATACAGACTCCTTTGTGAAACTCCAATTTATTTTGCATACATCCTTGAGTCCTCCTGAGCCAGGGCCTGGGATTCCCTTCCTTTGCCACAGCCCCTTCATCATCACCAGAGGAAAACTGAAGAGGAGGAAAGTAATATGCTCAAATAGGGGGGACAGAACAAAAGGGTTAAAAATGAACACCACCAGAAGACGCCATAGTGGTTATCAAGAGCATAGGAAAATTCAAGACTAGCACGTACCAGTTTCAGTGGATCCCAATTTCTGGAGGCTAGCGTCAGCACTCAGCATTCAGTCTATAGTTGCAGAGACTACGGTCATCTATCATGATTCCTTCTACAAGAACCAACTTCACAAAGCAGGATGCTGTGGAGGACAGTGTCAAACACTTTGCACAAGTCCAGGTAGATGACATGAGTCATTCTTTCCTTACCCACCCATGCTGTAACTGCTGTAGGTAGCCACCAAATCTGTCAGGCTCAACTTGGCCTTGGTGAAACCATGTTGGCTGTCACCAGCCACCTCCTTATTTTCCATGTGCCTCAGCACAGTTTCTAGGAGGAACTTCTCTATGATCTTGCCAGGCACCAAGGTGAGACTGACTGGTCTGTAGTTTCCCGAGTCTACCTTTTTCCCCTATTTAAAAATGGAGGTTATGTTTTCCCTTTTCCAGTCAGCAGGAACTCCACTAGACTGCCATGATTTCTCAAATATGACAGATAACGGCTTGGCAACTACACTCGCCAGTTCCCTCAGAAGCCGTGGTTGCATCTCATCAAGTCCCATGGACTTGTGCACCTTCAGGTTCCTTAGATGGTTTTGAACCCGACCTTCTCCTACAATAGGCAGTTCTTCATTTTCTGACTCCTTTCTTTCGCCTTCTGCAACCTGGGCGGTGCAGCTGAAACACTTGCAGCCAAGACTCAAGGCAAAAAAAGTTGTTGAGTTCCTCAGCCTTCTCCATATTCCAGGTAACCAGGTCTCACGCGCTTCCTTCTGGAGAGGGCCCATCTTTCTTTCATCACCAATGTACCTATAGAAGCTTTTGTTGTTGCCCTTGATGTCCCTGGCCAGATTCACTTCTGTCAGGGCTTCCATTTTCCTAACCTGATCCCTGGCTGCTTGGACGGTTTCTCTGTATTCCTCCCAGGCTACCTGTCCTTGCTTCCACCTCTGTAGGCTTCCTTTTTTTGTTTGAGTTTGTTCAGGAGCTTCTTGTTCATCTACACAGGCCTCCTCTCTTGGTTAGGATGCATCATTCCTGAGCTTGGAGGAGGTGATTCTTGAGTACTGACCAGCTTTCTTGGGCCCCTCTTCCCTCCAGAGCTTTCATCCCATGGTATTCTACCAAGCAGATCCATCAAAAGGCCAAAGTCCACTGTCCTGAAGTCCAGGGTATTGCTGTGCAACTTCCTCACTGCCTAAGAATCTCAAACTCTACCATTTCATGGGCACTGCAGCCCAGGCTGCCCTTGAGCTTCACATTCCCCACCAACCCCTCCTTGTTGGTGATAACAAGGTCCAGCATAGCCCCTCTTCTTATTGGTTCCTCTATCACTTGGAGAAGGAAATTATCATCAATGCATTCCAGGAATCTCGTGGATTGCTTATGCCCTACTGGGTCCCCCCTCTAACAGATATCAGGAGTTGAAGTCCCTCACAAGGACCAGAGCTTGTGAACACAAGGCCACTTCTATCTGTCTTTAGGGGACTCATCCACTCAGTCTTCCTGGTTGAGTGGCCTGTAGCAGACCCCCACTGTAATGTCCTCTGCACCTGCTGGCCCTTTAATCCTGACCCATAAGCTCCTGGCTGGCTCCTCCTCCATCCTCAGGCAGAGTTCCATGCACTCCAGCTGGTCACTGACATTGAGGGCAACACCTCCTCCTTACCTACCCTGCCTGTCCTTCATGAAGACTATATCCTTCCATTCCAATATACCAGTCATAGGAAACATCTCACCACATCTCTGTGATGCCAGTAAGATCATAGCCCTGCAGGTGTGTGCACATCTGACTCTTGTTATTCCCCATGCTAAATGCCTACGTGCAGGCACATATAAGGTGGGCCCCCAGTGAAGCCAATCTACTGGCTGGAGTGGCCAGAATGCCTTTATGATGCTCCTCAGGTGTCTTCCTGCTGACTTGTGATCCCTCTCCAGGCTCTGGACATCTGGCACTGGCATCAGACTGGTAGGAGTGGGATGGACTGAGGTTGCCCTCAATCAAATAGATAAAAATGTACACTGATATTTCTTTAGGAAATTTCTTAATCCTAAAAACGTTGACACATTAGTGCTCTACTAATAACCAGTTATTTGCAGAATGCTAATAAGTTCCACTTGGCTTACCTGAACAAATCTCCTGGTTCTTTAAGAAATCACTTACAAAAACACAAGAGGGAACATGATCAGGGTATTAAATTCAGCAATATCCCAACAAGTAATGCCCATCTGTTTTTGTGCTAATGTTGTCTAGGAGCTTAAATTACTCTCTCTTTTTTCCTCTCCGGCTGCTTATACCCTGATGTATTTGCGGAGAACATACCTCCCCTCCTTCAGATGTCATTCCACTGGCTTTAATAAAAACACTCTCTTTTGGCGTTCTTTCGTATGTCTGCCCCCCTGTCCCTTTAATCTTTCTAGAGGACTCATCTACATTTACTCAAACTTATGTAACTTTGCTTTAAAAAGCAACCACCAGAATTCTGCACCATGTTCTGGTGCTCCAGCTAACCTCTTGCCTGCATCAAGGTACAAGGAAATGAAAATTTCCATACTTTTAGTAGAAATACCCTGCCCTATATATATATATAGTAACTTGCTTTTTTTCATAGCTGTACTACATTATACTACATTTACTGTCACCAGTTCCACATCTTTTTTTATGCTGTCTGCAACTAATGAGTTTGACGCGAATACTCCCGGGTTTGACTCCCCAGACCATGATCTTGTCCGTTATACTCTAACGGCTCACTCCATGGATATGATGAAGGATCACTGACAATCAAATCCTTATTTGTTACCCATTTTTTAAGCATCTCCACTTTATCACATGATAAAGAGTATCATAAAAACAGAAATGAAAAACAATCAATACTTTAAATGTTACCTAATGCAGGACAAACCTATAACCCCAGAACATGCTTGCTAATACAACAACCCAGTAAACAGCATTTGAATGAACCTATCACATCTCAACAGGAAAAACAAAGCAACCCACAAAACTCCCTCCCACAAAAGCCCAGTAGGTGAAACAATTCTCTTTTTAGATTTATGATATTATATTTCACTGATAGCTCAATAGTAAGCATATTTTAAACCACACAGAAGAATTCTCTAATAGATTTTCTACCTAGGACCACGGGATAGGAGGGGAGGAAGGTTTGGGGCTTTTTTTGCTTAGAAACCTGTTACTATTAAATTAATTTGACTAACGTTAAAGCAATATTGTCACTGACCATGCCACCACCCCACCCCGTCAAAAACAAAGCCTGCCTGTTTTCTGGCAGCAAACAATAAATGCAAGGAAAGATAGAAGCAGTAAAAAAAATCTGACACTAGAGGAAATTTGGCAAGAGAAAGTGAGCACATGAGGAACGAAAGGGAGAAAAAAAAAACCCAAACCAAGAAACAATGATAAACCGAGATGTTTTCTTTTAGGGTGGAAATTTTATAAAGGCAGAGGAAAAACCTCCTCTTTGCAAACGCTCCTGAAAGCACAGAACATGGCTGCTGAAACATAACAATCAGCGCGTCTTAGCCAAACATTCTTCACTACCCTCTTCAGTTTAGCCAGAACGCATTTTCAGTGTGGCTGATGGGGATCAGGGGATGCTGCAACACATACTCAGCAAGAGTCCAGTCAGCAGCTAAAATTCTTGAAAGGTGAAGGACGATCAGCAATGCAACCCAACAACATAGCACACCCTCCCTCATCTACATTGACTGCTGTAACCATGGAAAGATTTTTATCCTGAAGATGATACTGCAGTGCTTACAGCTTTTCAAACAAATCGTGATGACCGGCAGATAACTTCAGGTTAAAATAAGAACCTGCAACACTGAACACAAGTCCCATGGTACTACAGCAGCCTTTAACAGCCCAGTTTTTCCTGGCTGGGAGAGAACTGATGAAAAGGCCAGGCATGGAATCAATTAAAATAGTGCCAAAGTGGTTTTAAAAAGAAAAGGTTAGACACCCCAAAGACTTAGCAGTTGAGAGTTGACTGGGTCATTTTCTCCCTATGGTGGAAAGCAGAATTTTCACTATGGCTGCAGTACATTTAAGATGTACTTTAATGCTGATGAAATCAAAATATCTTACACCCTAATACATGGAGTAGCTATATCAGGATATTCTGCCTCCCTGATACACCTGTGTGGGGTAGATACAGTGCCAATGTTTCCCACAGCAGCTCAAAACACTTCCCAACTCTGTCCCTTAGTCTCCCCTCCATGGGGATCAGCTGTGAGAATGGGAACATGGCAAATGCCATGGCACAACAGTTCAGCAACTCACTACATCTGCTGCCTCTCTCATGCTGATCAAGCACCTTAGAGGAAGCGTTAAAAAAGCAACTGCACACACTGCCACACACATACTGCATCTTAAACTGTCCTAAACACAGCTCTTTTGCGATCCTCAAGAGCTGGCAGACTGTAATTTTTTTCTCCTAATTAGTATCACTACCACCAAATGCAGCAATCAAAAGCTACCTCCTCAAATAAATGATCGTACCTGGAACAGGGGTTCCCACAATGAAACATCTAGATTGAATGTTTCCTCCTGTCCATTTCACATGGGTTTTGTTTCTTAATTTTACTGAGCATTTGTTTTATTACAGGAAGCAGTAAATCAAAACCTAAACCAGCCATTTTACTACTGTTACAACAGTAACACCTCCTTACCTCCTGTTCTTTAAGTGAAATTTCAGGAATTTGAAAATATCCTTGTACGTGAGCCATAAAACTAAACCTGGTTTCCAAAACAAGGATAAAATTACCAGTTTCACAGGCCTCTCTTGCATGACTTCTTACGTATCTCCTTATTTACAGTCTTAGGTTTAGAACCCCCCGACTCATCTAATAGGTTCACCACTGACTCCAGCAACATGCAAACCATGCTCCTAAAGTATGAAACCCAACATATTTGAGCACTATTTTGTCACCATTCCCTTGCATTGCCTCCCATTATACTGCTGATGTCACTATTCTGCAGAATTGCTCAGCTGTTTTACTCAGCTGTCGCTAGCGCCTTCTGAAGTCCTCCGCAGCAGTCTTAATGAACCTGAACAACTGTGCTCTGACAGATAGGGTTACCACTTCATTATCCATTCCACCCTTCACATTTCTATTATAGCTATTAAACCCCAAACATTTGGTATTGATCTCTGCTGCACAGAACATTTGGCATTGATCCCTGCAGCACAGAACACTGTTAACCATTTCTAGAGACCAGAACTGGCCATTGTACTTTTTTCTCCTCTGTATTTTAAACTGAACAAGAGTTTTCTCTTGGACTCCCACCAAGCATTTTTAAAGCACTAGAGCATGCTAGAGTCCTTGTCCTCCCCAAGTGTCCCAGTTTTCTGAAAGATGAAAGCAATAAAAATAGTTGTATCTTTGCCCTCTTATTCAGAATAGAGACCTAAACTAGGATATCAAGACTAGATTCCTGAGATGATCTGAGGAGCTGATGATAATCTCAAACTGAACTAAACCAAAAGGCTAGCAAAAGGAGAGATATGGGACAATTTCTTGAACAAATCTGGTATGTAACCACTGGACACAGAGAGAAAATCACATATAACAAATTTTGAGATCAAAGCACACTGGATGTAGAAATACAAGCTCTGAATGACTACATTTTATGCCACAGCAAAATATTTTCTTAACACACATTGAAAAAACAAAGGGTCATTCCTTATTCTGGACTAAACGAAAAAAGGGCTTACAGTTACTGCCATATTCTTTCAACAGGCAGTACTTGAACTCACCCAGAGCTTATGGGCCCAAAGGCACATGACTGCTATTTCAAAGCATAAAAAACGGTCTCTATCAGAGCTGGTGCTTGACAAGGCTCTTTGCTTCAAAAGCAGTAAATACCAAATTGCACATGGTGAAGGGGATGGTGCATGCCTCTTTCCTCACCTGGCTACCCCCTTTGGGAGGCTGGAACTGCTGAGTACACCAGCCTTTGGAAACACTTCATGGGATATTAAGCAGCACTGAAAGTGGTTTTTGAAACTTCTGCTGTTCTTCCTGCCTGTTTGGTAGCTCTAGTCTTACAGAGTGATGTTGAAGCCACTCTACATCAAAACCTAAGATTTAAAAACTAAATTAGTAGCAGAAGATAGGAAAGAAAAAACAAGAAGCAATGCAAGTAAGAAAAAACACAGGAAAGGTTAAAAAGAAATGTGAGGGAAGAGATGATTTTTGTTTGATTCCTAAAGCAGGCAATTCAGCATATGTGATGTTACTGATGAAAGAGGACTTGTTAAAGAATCCAAATGCTTAGCAGGGCTAAACGGAAGCAGGAATAACCACCAAATGGTAAGAAATAAAATTAGTACCTCCAGCTGTAGGAAGGCTGAGAAAATATAAGGGTCTACAGAATTGCTAGAATAAGCAAAGTGGGAACGGCTGCTTGTGCCAGTGAAGAAAGAAGTGAACAAAAGGACAGTTGTTTTGTGAAGGCCGATCTTCATGTGCTCTGCATCCACTTGGTATTTGCCTTTGTTTTGTTTTCTAGACTAAGCTTCACCCCATGTCACACAAAGGATGCAATGAAAGTCTCTGCTCAAAGTCTCAATTAAAAGCCTGAAAGAACAAACGTATCTTCTGCTGCTGCCCAAAGCCTGAGCCCAACAGGACTGAATGCCAGTGACCCAGCAGAGGGAGTACCCCAGCAGCTCAGACATGAGCTCTGACCAGGGGAACCTGCATCCTTCAGTGACATTGAATGAGCCCTCCCAGAGTTTGGAACAAGCAGAGTAACTAAAAATAAGCATTCAACTTGTTCTCCAAAGGATTGCTCCAAAGCTTTTATAACAAAAGATCAAAGCTAGGGGAAGGATGGGAGCTTACAGGACAATAAAGAAAGCTGAGAGTAAATTAGTAGCATGCATCCTAGTAAGACACACATGCAACAACACTCCATTGAGGAAGCATGCTAATAGTTTAGGCAGTTGGAATGAAAACATGTGAAAGCATTTAAGTACATCATCACCAATACTGTCTTTAGAAATATTCTGCTGCTTTATGAGAAGCTCTTCAAAACATACATGCACAGGTACTTTCAGAGAAAGAAGGTGCAATCCACCCAACCTTGGAAATGTCAGGCTGCCCAAAGTGCATCCTGCATGTTACATGTGGTCTGCAAAACCATGAGGCTTGTGATAATTTTTTTTTCTAACTGTGGTATTTTATTTTAATTCTGGTACTACATTTACTTGAGGTATTGCAACGTAGATTTGCTATGCAGCATACAGTTTACTACACTCTTTGAACACAACATGGGGAACATCTGTGTGACAGGGCTAAGCCTGAAACTGGCATTGGTCTAAAAGACTAATTTACTGCCAGAATTATCCTGGTGTAATTATACGTATGTAAATCCCCATTTATTGTGGAATAAGAATGGGGTTTTTTAACCTGATTTAGCTTATACAACTTCCAGAATCTATATCAATGGGAGCGTTTGTATATGCATAATCCTGCTAAATTCCTCTGATGACCTATCATATCACACATTAAAAAGTAAAAATTAAAAATGGAATAATCAATAGTAAAAATAAAATACTAATTTTATTAGACATGAGAATGTGTCTTGCTGTTGTTCAATCATATGCTCCCTAATGTATCCAAAAAGTAAATGTTAAAACAAGGAAATTACCCTCTTCTATTACTGTTTTTCCTGGGTTCCAGCAGCTTCACTCTTCAAGAGTAGACAATCACTGACATTTAGAGTTGCAAGTACTATCTCTCTAAAAACTTCCTGTTATGGTCAAAGGCAGAGATATTAAAGGAGCCAAATGTGGTTCCTATTGCCATATGTTGTTTCTAATAGTCACAGCTTGAGTTTCAAAACTGATGCAGATTTGCACTTCCCTTTATCTCCATTGAGTGTTGCTGTACTCTCAGTACTTCTGAAAAAAATCAGGAGTTACTGAGGTGTTACTTAGAAGCCTAATTTTAGGCACTCATTTCTGGAACCTGGCACAAAAGCTCAGACTTGGAACATGAAAAGAATCCATCCAGGTAAGCTGTTTGGGAATATCTGAAAGTCTCAGACATAATGCCTGAAGTTACGTATCTCCTTCATACTTCTGATTATAAGTAAGAGCCTGAAAGCCTACCTTAGGGCATAAAGGTGATTTATATGTCTTTTGCCTTGCTCCTGACAAACTTTTTTTCAATTGAAGTGTTGATATATTTAGTGTTTCCAAGAAAAGTTTTGGGTTTGCAAAATGATGTTCTGAACATGAAGATGGATACAGAGTAAGGTGTTCTTGGTTTTACAGAAAATAATTCTGATATTCAGAGTCATTTCCCCATGATATCTTTGGAGACTGAGGATGCAAAAGCCTTGTGTAACTTCCCAGTGACATTTTCTTCCTGATAACTTCTTTCAAGGGCAGGAGTAACCTTGCCAAACATAATCACCACAAATTTCCCCCTCATACACAGCTTCTGACTGTATCATTCATCACCTACGCAGACATGTTATGCAAGCCCGTTTGCCAGATGCTGCTCCCTAGGAAGTGCTTGCAGAACACCAGAAGTACATAAACTCTCCTTCAAGCCTCCAGAAAGTGGGCCATCTCCTTCAACTATGGCTTCCACCAACAGTGAAGCCACAGCATTGGCACGGTGATATCACAGCATTCTCCGTAGCAACAGCCTATGAGGTCACAAATAAAGGATTATCACTCTGCTGCAGGATTAAGGGAACTAAGAAGCTGGTCTGTCAGGAAGATGGGTTTTACTTTAAAAATGTGAATTAGGAGATTGCTGAAAATAAATGGGTTGCAAATTGCTTTTGTCTGACATGCACCTTTTTTTTTTTCAATAATACTGTAAAATAAGATACTGCTTTTTTTTGACAGCTCCCAGGTAACTTGAGTGAACTGCAGTCTGACTCTTGAGCCAGTACATGAGAGGTGAATCCTGAAATAACTTCTGTATCTTCAAGACTCCTCAGTCACTTCATTTTGCAAGTGCAGGGAGCAGTGAGACCACTCTCCTCAAACCGTCTGCTGGTTAGTTTATTCACAAGTGATCATCTTGCCTTAGCTCACCTTACTCTTTACGCAAGGATTTGTGAAAATGTAGTCTATGCTACCAAGAAAGATTAAAAAAAACAAAACAAAACCATTTTAAGTTACAATGGTTTAAATACAAAAAAAAAATTATTTAGAAGAACCTTCCCTGCAAAATATACTTGCAGTCGTGGGAAGCTTTATGACAAACATTACTGTTAGAATAACACTCATACAATTTGATTACACTCTTAGTGGTTCATTTTTTCCCTACAACATATGGATCTTAGAATCAACTAGATTGGAAAAGACCTTTAAGGTCATCAAGTCCAATCTAGGACTTTACCCCAGGACTGCCAAGTGCACCACTAAACCATGTCCCTGAGGGCCTCATCTACACGTTTTCGAATGCTTCCAGGGACAGTGATTCCAGCACTTCCCTGGGAATATGGCTTACACCCCAGTGAGTACCCTATTTAGAAGTTTTTATTAAATACAGAATTCTAGAACCTGTTTGAAACTATCCCAAAACCTTTATCTCCTCACTTCCCCACCACGGAGCAAATCAGGAACAGCACAAATACAATCACCCACCAAACACTTCCTGGCCCCTCAAGGAATGACTGAGGCTTCCATGCAACAATCCAGAGCACAAATTGAAAGTTAATATGGTTTCAGCTTTTAAAGGGAGTTACAGTCTACCAGGTGGAGGGTTTTGAGAAGTGGGAGAATGAAAGGAAGTATGATACTAGGTGAGAACAGACTTACTACATTATTCACAGAAATCCTATATCCCATGCATGCTTGCACATGAAAACACTTTTCCTCATATTTTTGAAGTAACTGCCCACTTTTCCAGATGCCTGGCAACTCAGGCTGCCTGATGTCTGGAAACTAGCTACTGCATGCATATAGACTCACCTCACATGTGCAGCAGGTCCAACATATCAGGTGCAGTATGCATGCATAATTTATCCATCAGGGACTGTCCCAGATTTTAAGATTAAGATCTAAAAATCCTAAAACAGCCTGGTTTGTAATTTACAACCTGAGCTGCGATGCAACCATGAAGCAGTGTGAGAGCATCTTGCAACTTCAGGAGAATTTTGAGAAAGGGCCTATTTGCAGCTCACAGAGCTGAAGGAGAGACTTCCAGCATTTTGAGCATAGGCACTAATACCAATTTCCATTCTAAGACTTCAAGAAAGCATTGCACAACTTTGCAGTAGCTGATCAAGACTTAAAATCATAGACTAA
Organism: Pezoporus wallicus; assembly: GCF_028554395.1. Lineage (NCBI taxonomy): Eukaryota > Metazoa > Chordata > Aves > Psittaciformes > Psittacidae > Pezoporus > Pezoporus wallicus. The sequence continues at coordinate 4,829,704 of NW_026640754.1, forward strand.
ACTAGGCTGGAAAAGACCTTCAAGATCATCACGTCCAACCTTTATCCCAAGACTGCCAAGACCACCACTAAACCATGTCACTAAAGGCCTCATCTGTACAGTCTTCGAACACTCCCAGGGACAGTAATTCCACCCCTTTCCCGGGCAGCCTGTTCCAATGCCTGACCACCCTGTCGGTGAAGAAATTTTTCCTAATATCCTATCTAAACCTCTCTAGCACAGCTTGAGGCTGTTACCTCTTGGTCTCTTCTCCCACGTAACAAGCGACAGAACAACTCTCACCCCACTACACCTTCCTGTCAGTTGTGGAGTGATAAGGTGCCCCTTGAGCTTTCTGTTCTCCAGACTAAACCCCCCCCAGTTCCCTCAGCTGTTCCGTATAAGATTTGCTCTCTTCACCCACCAGCCAGGAAGATTTACATCTCTCTTTTGCAGCTGGATGACAGTTAAAAACGTTGTGAAGAAACAACATAGACAAACTGACAAGATGTTGCACAGTGTTTTAAATATACTTTGAAATTCTGTAACCTATTTAAGAACATTATTCGTTTCTTTGCCCTCCAGCAGTAGCAATCAACAATCTCAAAGGAAGTGCTTAGATAAACCAGATTTACTGGCTTTGCCACTAACTTCTACAGCTTTCTAGGCCTGTAGATAACGGCAGAGCCCAGCAGCGCTGTAAGACATACTGCCTTAACACGAACCGGGGGCTTGCGCCAAAGCGGGGGCTGACCGGGGCCGCCTCTTCAAACCCGCACCGAAGGGCAACATGCCACCGGAACGGTAATTTCCTAGCGTCCTGCTGCTGTACAACGCACGTTAACCTCCAATACGCCCCGTGCTAATCCCGACTACAAAAGATAAGGCACCATGCATGCTCCCGCAGAGAGAGAGGCAGCCCCACTGGCAAAAATGCCGCACCAACCCACACTCTTGCGGGAACCAAGGAAAGACGCGCACCGCAGCCACACACCACCCCGTGCTGCCGATGAAGCTTTTATTGTGCAGCAAAGCGGATAACCGACACAAACGGGAAGGAAGGCTCCCCGGCGCTCCGCGGCCCTCCCGGCCCGGTGACGCGGTACCTCTCCAGCGGCACCTCCCGGCGGCGCTCAGGCGCGGCCGCCCCGCCCCCGGCCCGGCATACCCCGCGCGGGGGCAAGGCAGCCTGTCGCCATGGCAACGCGTGGCGGCAGCGTGCGGGGCCAGTCCTACCATCTCCCTTCCCAACTCTCACAGGAGATCTGGCAACGGCTCAGGGCCCCCAAAACAAGGGAGAAAAGCAATAACCACCTAGTTCGAAGATGCGATGTTACCCCCGCCTCTGCACTACGCATTTGCAACCAAAACCAGGGGCAGTGGTTTTCCTGTGCCCCTGCCATTTTGGATGTAGGACTCGCTCCCCTGTGCTGCAGCTGCTGCCTCAGAAACCACCCAGGTCCCAGCCAGGTGCAGCTCAGAAACAAAAGTAAAAGACTTTTTTATTAGTTTGTGTGAGCTTGGGTTCGTGGGGTTTCTTTGTGTTTTCGTTTGAGGTTGGGGATTTTACATGGTGGTAAAGCAGATTTGCATCCAACTCCTGCATCAGCACTCTGTCCTCATGAGAAACCTTCCCACCTGAAGCGAGGGCACGGCAGGGGCTTGGTAAACCCAGAAAAGTGGTGAAGGCACAAAACCCCCTTTGCCTCCCTGAGGGTGGCAGCATGATGGGACGTGTGCTGCTGACGCCAGAAGTAAATCTGAACAGCCACCGCAACCAAACCCACCTTCTTCAAAAGGTTAAACCCTTCAAGCATTTTATGCAACTATTTAACTCTACCTGGCTTCATAACTGATCAAAGGTTGTTGTTGCTTTCTTTTAATGCTTAAGAAGGTGAAAAGGACCATAGCAAAATACTCCCCTCTGGAGCTACTGTGGTAGAATCTACACTTGAACAGAAACTTGGGCTACTTTTTCTTTTCCACCTTTTAAAAAAGGAGTTATCATCTAAAAAGACAACCATACAGGAAGTGGTTTTGTACAAGAAGGGTAGGAAGATCCACTACCTCTTTTGAATAGATGCAGGAGGTTCTCTGACTCAAACCTGCTTTGTAAAAATAGCGACCAACACATATGCTGAAAACCAAAGCTGTAGAGTGTATCAGAAAGCTAAACCAAACCATGTTTTCCATCTTTCTTGCTTCCACTTAAAAAATGGTCTGACTATATAGCCTTAAAAAGAATAAAAAACACTAAAAGCAAAGAGGAGAATTGGTTTATAAAGGTATATTGCAGGGTAACAAAAGGTGCCTGCTGTGGACCCTGCGGATGAATTTGAACTTTGCTCTGAACCTGGGCCAAAGGCTTTCTTCACAAGTGATTTACAGGAGCTTCTTGACTTTTTAGGGCTGGTGTGTCTCACAGTCCACAGGCACCAGCGACATATACAGCCCAATCAGACCAAGCTGATAAGATGTTTAGGAGAAAACTAAAGCAGTATTTGTGTCAGAGTAACTCAGTGTTTGGAAAGTGGCTGATGCAAGCCCTGGTAAGACACAGGAGGTCTGCAGCATGCTGTGGTCAAGAATCAGCACCATGACCTCATCCTTCTCCAGTATTCAGGCACAAGGGAAGCTGAGATCAGACTAGCAGCCAATTAACCACTGATTCAGACTGAATTTCAATGTTCTTCCCTTTATGAGCTCACTCACAATTTGAATTACTTAAGGAAGCTGCACAAATGCTTTTATTCCATACTTTGACATGCAACCCATTACTGGAGCTAGCTAACTTGAAAGAAACGGAAACTTTCTGATTGAGCAATGGCAAAAAAGATTAAGAAGGTAACACAGCAGAATAATACCAATTCTGAAAGGCAACTGCCACCACTCTAAGCAAGACTGAGAACTACTACATGGCAGCACAAGTGCTAGGATCTCCTTCACCCTTCAACTACACACTGGAAATGCACACACAACCTGTAAGACCACCGGCACAACCCTTTCATTCTTAACAAATAGCTGAAAGTGAAAAAGCAAACAAACAAAAAAAACCTAAAAAATCCTATCTAAATCAAATTTCCCTATGCCAAGCAGTATAAAAAAGCAACAGCAGGCAACTCCTATAATCAAGCAACCTCTGGCATACTGGAAATCGCAGGTCATGTCTCAGCATAAAAGCTACAAGCAAAGACAGCATGAAGGATTTTAAAGAGGCATACCACCATATTGGGTCCAAAGCATTTTCTTGCCCTTGCAGCAACTTCCCATACTATTGTTTTGGCTCCTCTGTCGTGGTTTAAACCCAGTCAGGTAACTGAACCCAGGACACCTCTTTTGCCATTAATCTCTGAGACCTTCAAATGCTGGCTACCATCCTTCCTTCAGTAATGCCACTGAAGCCCATGACTTCCTCTACAAGCTGGTTATGAGGAAATGGTTCTTTAGTGGGTGAGATCAGCAGTGTCTGGCATTTTATACCATCTGAAGAATATCGTCCCTGCCCCAAGAAATTCACAGCCTAGTTCAGACAGAGCCGTGTTTCAGATACAATCTATGAGGCCATGGAAGCATGAGATCACTTTCTCATTGTGATCTTCAGCTTTACATACTTATCCTATTTAGCTATTTTTCCTATTTAAAAGGTTCCTTTGGAAGGAAACAAAATAATAGAAAAAGAAAAAAAAAAAGGCTCATAATGATTTTATCAGTTTTGGTATTTGGCTTTGGGCCAACCAAGCGCCTTCTGTTATTAGACATCCATGGTTTCCTTTTTCCTCAAGTACAGGAGGAAGAGCCTGGCGAACAACCAGGGAGGACAAGATGACTGACAACAGCTTACAGCTAAACTAGCAACTGCTCAACCAAATTGCACAATCCATAGAAGATGTGCCTTGACTATGAGCTTAAGGATGATAAGCCTGCAATCAAAGCCACCATTTCTATTGGCATGTCTTGTTTTTATTTAAAGGAAATGAAAAAAAAAAAAGTCTGGTGCTAGCATATTTCTGCAGTATCCAAAAGCTAAAGATTCCTTAACTTTCTCCACACAGTTTCACAGTTTCTGCTCACTGGAAGCCTGGAATGATCTAACTACTACTTTTAACATGTAAGATTTGCCCAGATAGTAAAATTATGGATTTTTGCTGTAAGATTACCAATGTTTTTGTTCTTTTCCCCTTTGCTGCTAGAAAGAAAAGATTATGGCAAAGATTAAACTAGGCTAGGCACTCAATTTGTTCCAACTTCCCACCTCTCTCAGATGGAGGTTCAAAAAAGTCAACCTGAACTGAACTAACAGATGATCATCAAGCAAATTAGTTACAGCAAGAATCAATTTGAGGCCTGCACTGACCAGGAAGAACTCCAGGAGACCCTCAAACACACTTGAATTCTTCCAGCCACCAGGAAAAGCTTCAGGGCAGGTCCAGCACACCTCATTCCTGCAGGCTAATTGTCAGGATTCTCCAAATGGCACTATTTAGCTGCCATTAGGAAAACAGCTTTGAATTCAAAAGCCAAGGGTAGCAGATGGAAATGTGCTTGGGTCAGCTTCACACTATCTATGTGGGATATCTCCCTGACCATTCACATAGGTTTTGTCATTCAAATAGTCTATGTTGAACACTGATGCAGCAGTCACACTGCTTATGTTAACAGAGCTGACACCAGGTCAGAGTTAGCTTTGATCCGTCTATATAAAATGAAGTCATGCTTACAGTCCCCAGTACCCAGTATATCCTAGACATATGTTTGGCCCTTTTAGACTTTATTTATTTAAATCTACGCATTTGGAAAGCCTTACTGAATAGTTCATGCAAAATGGTCTCCCCCATGCCAGAAATCTTGCATGTATAACAGAGATAGTAAACAAGCAATAAACCCCTCCATGTATACCCATATTGCTCCTGAAACACTCATGTCAGATGCATACATCAGAAATTAAGAAATTATATACTCTGTACTTAAAACCCTAGGCTATCAAGTGTTTTCAATCAGCAAAACATCTAAGTTAGCAGTGGAATCAGAACCAAACTCCCCGCAACAGCTCTGGAGAAAGCAAAAACTGAACTGTGTGCTCAAAACATAGCACACAACCTTTGTTCAGCTGCACTGACAACAGGTACATTTGGGTAAGCCTCAGTAAGACCAAAATATCCCAGCCTGACCTAAAGTGGAAAACAAAGCCATTGCTAACATCAGTTTTCAGCTAAATCCTCTGGACCAACACTGAAAACACTGTTGAGCAGATGCCATCACTGCTACTTCAGATGGCATGAGGAATCTATCACCAAGCTGGTGGTATTTTGAGCTATTTCTCCTTTGTTCACAGGAAACTAAGTCCTTATACAGAAAGTACACATAGATGCCTAACTGCACAATAGATCTAACCAAGCTAAAGACTAAACCATCGCTTTCCTTACCAACTCCAGGATTGCCAGCATTTATGGTTGATACTCCTGCATGAGTTAGTTTAGGGAGCTAACCCAGCAGTAGGCTAGCCCTGCCAAAAAGCACTGAATATTTTATGCCAAACCCTGACTGGGTACCCTGTTAGGACAGAAGAGGCCCTGACCCAGAGCAAAGTAGGAGGCAGTAGCCCACAAGCAATGCAGGTATGGAGAAGCAGGACATCCTGCTCTGGAGGTAACTAGTTAAATGTAAGCACTGCTCATTTATCATTAAACTGCATTGCAGCATGACCACTCACCACAGAAATGACAGTCATCATCCTGACAGCAAGTCCATGTAACAGCTGGACTTTTCAGTGTTTTAAAAAGGCTTACTAAAATCATCTGGTTTAATAGCACCTGCGTTCACGCCTACCCACACTGGTTTTATTTACAAGGGGCAGAGTTTGCAAAAGCAAGCATAGTTTGTCATATCCAACAGCCCATTGACACTTGAACAAAGTAAGGACACATAGCTGGAATAAACAAGGATCTAAGTAGCACCCATTCCAAGAATGTGTTAAAAATAGTGCTGTTCTGACAGAGACAGCATGTACCCATTTTCATCAAAAGTAACAAGGATCTGTTAAAAACCATCACAAGCTATAACTGAGTTTCCCAAGGAATATGGTCTATTAGACATCAGATACCAACCATTCAAGTGGAAAATAACACGCAGGGGAAGACAGGCAAAGCCCGCATTTCTCCACCCAGCTGCTGGAGTTATCTTCCCAGAACGACAGATGACACACATAAAGAATGGCTTCACATGAATGACGTCCTACTGTGTAGAATACAATTACACTGATATTCAAATGTAACAGAAAAACATACTTATATTGTGAAATACTCATTTTGGAGGGAGAAATATTTTGACAAAAGTCAGAACTTCCTGTTACTGTATTCCTACATGAAGTGTTTCTTCCCTTCACATTAGTTTCTTCTGAAAGGCTTCATTAGGTAGAACAATATTTAAAACATTTAAACAGTCAAATTTGAAACAAAATTGAGTCTGATTCTGCTGGAATTCAGTATTTCATCTGCCCTAAAAATCCTGGGATTAAGATTTTCTTCCACGTGAAATCTGACTACATTAGAATTCTGTTTCAAATCAGAAAACAATTTCCTTAGAATCCAAAAACCTCCACAAAACAGAGCTTCTGTCTACTAGTCAACCATACGTAAGCCTCAAGTTTTAAACACAAATTTCAACATATATCCTTACAAGAATATTCAGTATCATCCATTTCCTTATGCGAAACTTGAGAATCTTAACACATTAGTTTCCACTGAAAATTTTCATTCAGGCTGAGCAGGATTTGAACTTGAAGCATTTTTGACTTGTTCTGCAGCTCAGTCCCTGTTTTGTTAATTTATCTCGCAAACGCAATACTGGATTGATTTGCATGTGTTTATAAATATGTATGTACAACTCAGAGTAGGGAAGCAGCAACACCATTACATCAGCCTCAACACCTGCACCATGTTGACTGAAGCACAGAAGACTATCTATCTATTGTTTATCTTTCTTACTAACATCTAACCTCCTAGCCTTACCAACTCATTACTTCTCTGCTAGTAATAGAAATCATGCTGACACTATCTGACTTGTAATTTCCACCATGACTAGAGAGGCAGATCTTAAAGAAAAACAAAAAAACCCAACCAGAAAACAGTGACAATATCTAACCAATATTACAACTTTTATAATGACATTTGCCCCACGTGCCCATTTGTGTGGAAAATGTTTAAATTGTTCCATTTTAAAAAAGTCTACAGTCCTAAGGGAGTTTTTAGAGTTATATACAAAACATTTTCATGCAGATTGAGGGCATTAAGCACTTCATGCATTCAAAAAATAAGAAAGAGCTTGAAGAAATGTTTCAGAAAGAAAGCAGGAATATTTTAAGTCTGAGACAGAGATCTTGTCTGTAACACTTACAGAAAAAACAAACTGAAAAGAAACTAAAAGGGAACAGCTGATGAAGTGTAGAATGGATTCTTTCCAAAGACTAAGTCAGCATCTAAAGCATGACTGTCTCAATAATTCTACTAATAATTCTACTAACTTAAAATATAAGTTAAAACCCACCTCATTTTGCACCACATAAGTTGACCACTTTCTTATGCTAAGCTACCCATTTAGGCAGAATGGACAGTAAAGAGTAAAGCCAGCCAGCCCTGGGGGAGATGCTCACCATGCATCACCCAGAAAAGAGTGTTGGTTCAGCAAACAGAAAATTCAGATAGGAACCGAGACCAAGACTGCTAGGCAGATCAGCAGCAGGGTAATGGCACAGCCTTCTAGGGGACTAGTAGCGACAAAACCTGGTTTAAAAAAATGCATCCAGAACTATTTGTAAAAACTTTTTAACAGTCATCTGCAGCAGCAGCAAGAGATGGGACCCCACCCAAAGGCCCCACCCTTCAGATTCAGGCCCCTACCAGAAGGCAGCTGTGGGAATGTAGCTGGAGAAGCATCTGAATACCTGGAAGACAGGCTACAAAGGAGCAAGCATAAAGACAAACCCCTGCAGGGCAGCAGGACTGCTTTGGAAATGTTTATTTTTAATTTCAGATCTTGATTCTGAAGCGATAAAGACAAGCCCTAAGCAAAGGAACCAGAACAGGGAAGTTGTCTAGAGTGTGATTTCATCCTCCCCGCCTTGAGAGTTGCTTATCAGCTCTGAGGGACACTGTCAAGCTTAGCAGCCCAGGCTTGCTGCTGTAACAATGTGGAACTAGCAGGGTTTTTTCAGGTCAGGCTGGGACGTGGTATATGGCTGCAGATTAAGCAACTTGAGTGAAGAGGGAGCCTCAGGAGCAGACAGTCTGCTCCTGGGAATGATTTGGAGAGTTTACCCAAGCATTTCTGTCGGAAGGGACTGCCAGCCCTCAGTTTGTTCCTACTTTGATATTCAAGGGATCGGAAAGGGTAACCTTTCTTTAAGTGAATAGATCATGCTAAGAAAACATTGTGTCGCCAATTTCTAACACATACTAAAATAATCTGGAAAAATGAGTTTTGGTTGTTGCATGGCAAAACCTCCAAGACTGTTTTAAAGATCTGCTGTAGTTCTGCCTTAAAGCTTATCAACACTCAAAGCCCATGAAAAGCCGGCATTTTCTCACTGTTAGTGAACATATCAAATAGCAGTAAAAACCAAGCATTGTCAAAAGAGGATCTAACTAGTGGACAGGTTCTTGAAGCTGGACACAACATTCAGGCATTTTTCTGTCCTCTCTGTGATCTTATGCCTTAACATTGTGGTCAAGAATATAGAGATTGAGTCTCTTTACAGTCTCTTATTGAAGCCTAGATCCTTAATAGCATCATTTAATATTAATTATCTATGACCAAGATGTGAATGAGAAGGTCCCAAACATTCTTATTGCCTCCCACAAGATGAGCACCTAACACCAGCTGTTTTAAATGAAAATTTAATGATGGATAGTGTCTCACAAAACAAGGCAGACATACCACTGGGAATGTCCCCATGCTTCTGTTGTATTGGATGCATCATTCTTCTAACAGTCAGGGCTATTCATTAACCAGCTATTAACTGAAAAAAATAAAATATCCATTAAAAAGTAGCACCAACTTTCTGAAAGTGCAATAAACTAAGACACAGACAAACTTTAAGAGGCAGAAAAGGATTTTAGCTAGAAACTTCATCCTGAACTTCTACTTTATCTGACTGGATCTCCTACCTTGTAGGGAGCAGCCACAAAAATCCAGGTAGATTCCAAGCATGTTGAAAGGGAAAAAAAAAAAAAAGGAAAAAGAAAATTACTGTCTTTCAGGGATACCATGGATGAAGCCATGCAGCCTCTTCAGAGGAGTCTATTTTGTGCATTCTATTACATACTCAAAGGATGCACACAAAACTGTATGGGTTAAGGTGATTTCAAATGTGTTTCTAATAACGCCTGGACTATTTCCATTTGTTAAAGCCATTATCCTGATTCTCTGACTACCCTCCCTGCACCCCCTTAAAAAAAAAAAAAAAAAAAACAAAAAACAAAGCCAAACAAAAGAACCCCAAAAGAAAACAATTTAAATGTTCTGATGTGACAAACTGACAAATGCCACACTCCAAAACACACGAATGTGCTCAAACAGTGCACTTAAAATTCTCAATCCAGTACCCTACCTCTTCAGATAAACCTCCTGAGCTCATTCAAAATGCAAGCACTTCAAACGTACAAACACGGAAAGAACCTTCTAGCTTGTGTGAGAAGATAATGAATCACAAAGTTAACTTTTTGCTTTCATGACAACTCTCAATCACTGTTTCCGTGATTTTGCTTTCAGCCTCACCCTGGCCTGATGCTGGCGTGTTCTGCTCCAGCACACACACAGAGATCAGACAGGCTTTGCTTAAGATTCAGAAAGAAGATAAAAAGTATGGGTGATTAGAAAGGGGCTCTATCCTGCCTGGAAGGGGGGGGGGGGGTGGGGGGGTAGAGCAAAAGAACACATGATTGAATGAGAAAGGTGAAATGCTCTTCCAGAAGGAGGGAAGATGGGTTGTTTGGGAAGGGGAACATATCTAAAGAGCTATAAAGAGGAAAAAAGAGACAAAGCGTCTGTTTTTAAATTCCTGAGAGAAAAAAAGTCCACAGCGTTAGGGAAACGGATGTATCCCAGTAGACGCTAACGCCATTCATTATGAAGCACGGGCATTTAAAGAGGAAGGTGTCTGGAAAATGCTTTTCCTCCGAAGAAAAACTGGACAAGTCTATGACTGGGGGAGACCTACAAGCAAGCACACATCAGCACAACAGTCCTGTTGGCATCTGAGACCAACGAGACAAAACTAAGAAGCTCTTTACTTGACTACGGGAAATGATGGGATGGCCTTTGGGGGATGACAAGTGAAAACCAGAGCAGAAGGCCTAGGCTGGCCCGCACCGCTAACAGGCTGAGCATCCTGAACACATTTTACAGGCATCCATTTCGATACAGCCCTGGGCTGCTGGCCTGCAGGATGGCGGAACTAGAAGTGGGGTGGAATCCAGAGTCTCCAAATGCTGTTTGGCACCTCCAATCATGGGACAATCTGGTGCAGAGAGGAAGGATTTCTACCCAGGTTACCGCAGGATTCAGAATACCTTCCAGGCAGCAGCACCCTCACTTCAACCCCATAACTTGCTATCCAAAATTGATTCCTAAGAACTCATTTTTGGATTGGGGTTTTGTTTGTTTGTTTTGGGTTGGGGTTTTTTTTTCTTTCTTGGTTCACTCTCCATTCTCAGGATGTAATTAAGGTTCAAAGTGAAGAAAGAAGGGAAACCAGCTCTGTGTCAGTGATTAGCTCAACATCCTGTTAATATCTACCCGTAATCTCTCCCAGTCTAGGCATGTATCACCTGAGAACTGTTCATTAAGAAGAAGCTCAAGACAGTTTATGAGACCCCAGGTAGATTAATTTTCCAGTGGCTGCCTCCATGGGTTACCAGTCTCCATTTCTTGTTATACATTTAGCTACAAAGGCAACAAATAATGTCTCCTGTGAATATATAAGCAGGTATTATAGTTTACCTCAACAAATCCTATGCTCCTCATACCAGGGCCTGTACTCCCCTACATGAGGAGTATAAGCTCAGTTAGAAATGAGAAGCCCTATTTTCCCCATGCACTAGGGCATCCTTTATTTTACATGTTTAAACCACAATACAACTGAGCACAAGCAGCTAGAATGACCTCAAAAGTTTTATCAATTTTTTTTCCTCCCAGGTTTTTTGCTTGTTAACAAATTGGGTTAGTTTCACAGTCTATGGGTGTCAGTGCTCAGAAAAGAAAGAAAAGATCAGCAAGTTACAGTCATAGCTTTTAACAAGTTCTCAAAGTTCCTTAAAACCCCATAAAAAAGTATCACTTACATCCCCAGCACAGTGATCCATATTGAACATGTGCCACAACCGCGTATGCACACCATTTCCCTTGCAGCACTGCTCAGCCAACTCAAGCTGACATGCGAGAATATGGTACCCCACATTTCCATTTTTCCCGTTTTCCCAGCCTCAGTGATGACAGGTAGCAGGTCTGCAACCCAGCTTTGTCTTGAACATCCCCAGGCAAACATTACTGAGTCTAGCCTTGCAGACATCATGGAGGGACTTCACTAGCCACTGTGGTAAGACAGTTCCAGCTATTCTGGGAAATTCTGGCAGGCAATTCCCAGTTTTTCCTTCTACTTCCCCAGTGTCTTGGGAAAACAGACATTAACATCAAACTACTGAGTGAGGCGACCTAAATGCTAAGAAAACGTACTACATCCTTGCTGCTGACAGGACTATTCATTTCAGAACAGACAGGCTCCGTCTATCTTACCAACAGTTTTCTCCATTTATATACATATCCCTAACATACACGCACAGGTTCTCAGTATCAGACAATGGTTGAATGACAGAAGGTTAAGAATCACTCCTCTTTTTTTTTTAATAATAATTTTTCAACAAAAATGAAATATTTATGCGTCACTTACGGAGGTTGGTTTAATTCAGCTCTTTTGTACATAACCAAAAAGGATAGGGAAGGTAATGGCTCACTGTCAGTAGAAAGGGAAAGCTGGGTTGGGTTTGGGTAGAAAGGAAGGGTCAAGTCTAAGGCTTACCCAGCAGAGGTCAGGCTAAACCAGAATTTCACCATCATTATGGGTCCTAAGAAATTGTCTCCTTCAGTGCTTCCGGCTGTTTTCCCTCAGAATCAGCAAAGTGTCTTTACAATATGACAGATACCAGTTACTGTAAGAAGTTATTTAAACCAGCACAGGCTTCAGTTTGCGTGTCAAAATACTCTTGAAAAAGAGAGAGACAAAAGTATCTTGCACCAAATACTTGAAGACCTCAGTATTATCACTGGGAAAAAATGTATTAATTTGATGAAGTGAGAATGCAAATCCATCGTAGCAGTATTAACAAAACATTGTGCTTGATCTCCATGAGTATTTCAACTGAATTTTGCTCAGAGACAGGAAGCATACGAAATGATAGTAAAAATATGTATTCATATAAGTATTCATAATGACATTGTTCACAGGGAGATTAGATGGGTTTCAGAGTTTGGGAGTCACCTGTCCACAAAACCAAAACAAAAGCATCATGCATTTGATTTAACTCATAGCACAAAAAGCAAAAGCACTTAAAGCAAGCCTCATCAAGATAGAATAAAGCAAGCCTGCATAATGTGCTCATATGCATAACAAAGAATCTATATAGGCCCCCACAGCTTTCACTTAAAAATGTAAAACACTCCACAAATCTAACAAAGCAGATGCAGCATTCGGTACCCAAGTATGCTGCACTGAAATAAACTAAATGGTACGGAACAAAAAAAGCACAGAAAGAAAGTGCAGAATCAAGTTTGCGTATTTATGCTATATACATACATGCAAACATGCATCACTTGTTGAATAAACTTTTCTTCTACAGACAAGTAAGTGCTGGGGTGGAGGTTGGGAGCAGGTGGGAAAGACCAACACAGGTAAGATGTTCAGCCCCATTTCTTACAACACCTAGTACCAGATTATTTCAAACAAAACTAATTACACCCTGAATGATTTTTAAATTAAGGAGTTCAACACATCATCCAACACTAAGTATGGCAAGCTGCAATAGTGCATTTCACAATGAAAGACATCAGAACTGTTTTGCAGCCACTACCTTAGGTATGTAAAGAAGTGAAGTGCCATAAGTTTGACTTGGGAAGAGTCGATAGGCAGGAAGCTGTTTGACCAGGGCAATTTTCTTGTTGCAGGACATGCATCTAGCACAGCAGGTTTGCTCTGGTCTCCTTTCATTGCTGACTACTGACATCACCCACTTTGGGCTTCCTGCCCTTGCCCTGCTCTGTGGTCTCAGTAGGGTTTGATTGCAACCATCTCCCTGAAGCTCTACAGCATGCAGAAGTTCTACCCAGGAATAAACCTTCTTTTTTTTCCCCCTAAGTTACCCTACTTAGGGCTTGTGCACTGTCCTCTAAAAGGATCCCTAAGACTGCCTTCCAGTCTCTGCACTGAGGACATTTGTCTTCTAGGCAGAGCAGGGGCTTAAAGAGCTACTCTTCTATCCCTCTTGCTCCATATTAAGGGGACACACGTTCAGTTCACATGTTCCCAATTACTATACTTAAAGCACAACTAGAACTGCCTTTCAACCTACTTGTATTGATATTTACACTCTGATGGAGAGTTTCTTTCAAGTCTTGGCTGTGCAGAAAGTTGAAAAGAAAACTAGCCACTTCAAGTGAAATGTATTATGCAATACAAAGTTCCAAAATCACCGCTGCATTATTACAGGGCACCAAACAGTTTTATCCATGTAACACATGCACAAACCTTTCAGCTCTGAGTAGGAAACACAAACATAGTCATGTAAAGAGATACTGCAGGCATGCTATTAAGAAATGGTTCTTTTCTAAACAGAACCCGCACCACATAGACCTCTTCTTCAGCAAGCAACTCCTGCAAGCACAGAAATGACTACATGTTAAATCCCAGAGAAGTAACTTACAAACTGTTACATTTTTTAGTCCAGCAACAGTTTCAACTGAGGATGAAATGAAATACAAGAGGTACTGTGGAATGACTAGTAAATACCACTGTTACCCTTTTAGGAAAGCAAGAATCCATTGCAATGACTGCAAAAGCTGCAGTAGCTTCCCTCGCGACCTGAAAACCATCTACTTGAACCTGGGATGAAGTCGAAAGGGAGACACAATTCACGACACGAAAACAAGACAGACACCGCCACTGCTCCTCCAGACACAGCCCATTCATCTGGGAGTCCAGCAGACAATTTTGCTTCTGTCTGCTATGCCAGCCACCCTTGTTCCACCTCCCAGCTAGTGATTAATCATTCTTCAGTGCAGCAATTCATCCACGGCAAACCCTGGAAACAGAAAGACACTGTGGGAACCTTACACTTCACTTTTTAAGTGCTTTCCTCTACCGGTGAAACTGAAAGTAGTAAAGCCACATGCTATCACAAGATAGCAGTTACGGCTGCTGAAAGATTTCAACACCTCGTGGTAGAGAGGACAAAAAAACCCCAACTGACCCATTTTGAATCCTCGTATTAACTACTTAGTTGCTACTGAATACTTCGATATAGTTCAATTAAAGTTTCTTTGATGGAAGAGAAACACTTCTCAAAACAAACCTACAACTAACAAGTCATACAAGCAACAGTATTCTGCAACGATGTGTGCTGATATCCCAGCTTAGCTTCACTTTGCCAGCCATGGAGCTACCTGCCTGTATTCTGCTTCGGCAGTCCAGAACTCACTGCACTGCTGCCATTACCACTTCAACATCTTCCTCCATGTTCTTTTTGACAGCTTTTGTTACAAACTAGCCAAAATGCTTGGTTTAGGCAGGCAAAGTACCTCGCTTGCATGAAGGCAATGACCAAGCCTGCCTCAGTAAATTAAATTTACAATAATAATAAGGGAATGAGAAGCATTCTCATGGGCAATTCTGAAATCTGGTGCTAGCTATGAGATGCAGCCCTGGCTAACTCTAGCACAGGTCCATCTTGGGAGGCATAATGCACGCGATTTGAGAACAGTTTTCTTTCCTTCTGTTTTGTTTATTCTTGATAATGTCACAACATACTTTCTTTGGTTATTTCAGCCACTGGACACAAAACAGCACAAAGCATGAGAACAATGATACAGAAGTATTACATGATCAACGAAATCAGGGTTTTTTTTTGCAATTAAAGCAAGAAATAGCATAAAAAACAGGCCTCAAGTAACGAGACTCACTTCTAGGTAAAGTCATTAATAATAAAAATGGGTAGTCCTTCAATGGGGCGGGCAATTTATTTTAGCAAGGGATTAAAGTTTTTGTTTAAGGCCAATGGGATCTACATGTACTATTTCCCAACTACATTAACAGAATTTAATTTAATTTAAAAAGTATTCTTTGTGCACAAATATTCAACTCCACTTAAGAGGAATGGCTTAATTCACAAGGAAGAGTTTGGAATATAATCACATGAGATCCCTTTCAATATGATTTTTTCTATGAACCTGACCCTCCAGGTGCTCAGTTGGACGGCGATTTGTAGAGGCTACTGGGATGACTGGAGGCAGGGTCTGCAACCCAAGACCTGCACACTCCAATTGAAAATACATACCAGTTCCCATGCTAAACTTCTGTCGCATGGCACGCAACAATCAAAAGCGACCATTATCAGGTCTCAAATCTGCAAACACTGATATACCTGTATCCTATGATCTGTACCACCACCTTGTATGTGTTAGCAACAGCAGTTCAGCTAACCAAAAGTGCAGAACCCCAACTTATATATAATTTGCACAGAATATTTCTAATGAAAACACAATGGTCAAATCTAAGCAGAGTTCTTGTTGTCCTTCCTAATACACCTTTAGATTTTGCTGACGATGCTATGGGTTTTGTGCATGTTCGGTTGGTATTTTCTCCTTTGTTTTGCTGTCAGGACCAGGGAAGTCCCTGGGCTGAGACTGGTGAAGAGGCAGCGTTCCCAAGGACTGTACAATAGAGCAGTGTTTCCTAAAGTAGGTTATGTGAAGGACAAGCAGAAAGGCACACAAGGGATGGGTGGCTGCAGAAAATATGGATGATGTCATACTTAGGATGAGCAGACCTCTGTAAATACATAGCAGCAATCTACTTTCCTAGTGGGAGCTACGCTTTCAAAGCTGGGGGAAACGGAGACCTACCCCAGTATCCCTTGTTTAACTGAATCCTTTCAACCAGCTAGTTCTGGAAACATGGACAACCTGGTAATAAATGGTCACGTGCTTTGCCTTTGCCTTCTGCCTATGCCCACATGACCCATTTTGCACATTTCAACCAAGAATAAAGTGACCTCGTTTTCAAAAGTGCTGAGCACCAGCTGTTCCTATTGTGTTCACAAGCCACGCTACAGGTTCTTGTTTTCAGATTCTTGACCTCAAAAGAATTTGGAGGCAGCACAGTGAATATATGTTCTTCTACTTACCATATGCCTATTTATTTTAGTTTAAAAGTCTGACTAAACTACTTCAAAATCCCGAATGCTCTGAATTAGAACAGTGTGGAACACTGGAACACAAGTGCAACATAAGTGAGCCACATGATTTAAAAACATTCCTTTTTGCATAGAAGAATGACTAAACTGAAGGTCAGAGTAACCTTAATTCTTAGTTTCTTTTTTCTTTTCCTTCTTTTCAATGAATGGTTTAAGAATGGGAGAAAAGTAGCATCCCAGGTCATATTTAACACTGGAATTTATATTTCTAGGATGAAGATTCTTTGCTACCTGGTACATAAAGTTAGGTCAATGAATTCAAGACCATTTTATTTCAGTTGTCAGCTAGTGACTCTTACCCAACAAACATGTATTTGCATCTGAATAGCTTTAAACTGTTACTTCAATATACCACTGTCATCTTGGAAGCCAAAATACCCCATTGCTCATGCAAAAATATAAACACAATTACCTCTCCCTCCCAAACCCTAAAGCCCCACATCAACAAAACCAACTACACTTACCGCAAATGAAAAACACAAGCCATGCCAATAACCAGTGCACATTTGGTTTTGATCTTTAAATTAAGATTTTTTTCTTAATAAAAAGGTACCAAGAAAAACTCAAAATACTCCAATTTGCTATGACTTCTTGTTGCATCCTTACTGAGAAGCCACTCCGATTTGCATTAAGCTTTGTCTGAATGCACTGTACAGACCCCAGTAGAACATCCTGACCAGGTGAGAGGGAAGTACCACTACTTTTGGGTGCAAGTAAATGTATCCGTATGGAGACAACATGTCTCCACCTAGCAAAAAATAAATTAAAAAAAAATATATTCTCTTGCCAATGACAGTATTTAAATATTCACAGCAAGTAGTTTGAAAAGCAATTGCTTGCAGCCCAAAATCCAATAGGTCTTGATACCCTGTTTATGCTGACCAGTCAGAGCTTTGTTTTGATTCCCCTGTAAAAACAAACTTGGTCTTGCTTCTTGAAACCATCAAAGCCTTGCACTTCAAGCTCTGCCTATGTGATACAGCAGCAGAAAGCAGAGTTGCGGGAAGGGACCTCTCCTGAAAGCAGGGTGCATCGGCTGGGGGCAGAGTGCCCAGAAAAGGTGAGGGTGAGATAAAGCAAGAGGGTCTCGTTGTTGCAGACGGACTCTCATCTGATGGAGCTAGTGGTAAAAGAGATGTGCCGGTAGGTCAGGATCAGTGGCTTAATCTTGTTTTTCTGGAATTCTCATCATACTTACTGACATTTTACAGGTCAAACTTCCTACAAACATCACGGGAAGATTTTTGAAAGTGGCTGGCAAAGTGCACAGGAAGAGGTAAAAGTTTTATGTTGTAAATAACTCAGAATAGAGCCATCCACTGTCAGGACACCAACATTCCTGAGATGTTTCAAGGTGTTTTAGAGGACACCTTAAGAGATCAATGAAATACAAACACAGTCTCTTTCTCTTGGTGACGCAACCTTTGAAATACAACTTGTTTCCTTGGTGTGAGCAAGGTTTGTCAGTGGCGTTCTGAGAAAAAAAGGGCTATAAATCCTGCGGAAACACAGCTTATAAATCCCTTGACACATCAGTACTTTTGCCTTCAGGACTCTTGAGCTATTTCTCCAGTCTCACTTGTCTGGCTGCTCCTCTCAGTACCGCAGCTCAGTTCCTTCCAGGCAGATTCAACTCTCCATCGTGAAAAAAGAAGCTAAGCTACTTCTCTCAAGAGCCAGCAGCATGATCAATAATTCTTAAATGTTATACTGGACCCAAGGTGAGACAAGGCTAGAAGGGTAGTAAAGAAAACCAAACACGGAAGCTGGCAAAGTACTGCTAAACATGGCAGGCAGCATTGAGAAGCTATGAACCAGCACTTAAATATCATCTAGTTGCTGGGTTCCTTGTCTTTTTGGCTGCAAAGAAGTACCTGCCTCTTTGGCTTCACTGGTCCCAGTACAAAATAAAATTTAGGAATTCTAACACTGAATGTCCTACTTATTCCCAGTCACAATCTGAGCAGTGAAAGGGAAGAGTGAGGAGAGTGAGAAGTAAGGGAAGGAGGGTAGGGAAGTTAACCTTTGATTAGCTGCAAAACACAGGAACGTCAGGAGTGTTAGATTTTATATCAAAAGGAAACCACTTAAAGCCATGTGCACTCATCATTAAAACCATAAAACCCCCTACACCTCCACTCATCCTGTACTGCTGATGCTTTGAGAACCACCAGAAAGCACATCCCATCTTTGACCTTCAAAACCAGGCCACGGTATTTCAGAGGTTTGCTCTGCTGGTGAGCCACAGAGGACTTGCAGATGTCACATGAAGAGCTGGCTGGTCTTGTCTGATGAACTACCCAAAGAAGAACTATAAATCCAGTATTTATTTGTTCCCTAACGTTATTCCTCCATGTAAACTATAGCTGCAATCAAAATGGAGACATCACTGCAAAGAGATGATATTGTCTTCCCTAATCATGAAAGTGAGGACAAGCAACATAGGATTCCAACTTCTGCAGTTCACACACCAAAAGGAAAAAATCTCTTCCATTTTAAACTCTATAGCAAACTTGAACTTCTTATCTAAACACAAGCTACAAGAGCAGGTTATGCCTTCTGCTTTTAACAGAACAAAACCAATACAAGGAACCTACATGTACCAAGAAAGATATCAGCATAACTATGATTTCTAGATCTCCAAGACAAGCCATGCCTCGATATACTCTCACTGTTGCTCTGAGCTGGTTTCAGACAGCTTTCACAAGCATACAACACAGCAGGAGCCATGAGACATCCAACAAATTAGCTTACACTGTCCTATCCATTCACAATTGCTTGGTCAGACAGACTTGTTGGCAGGTCATCAGATCCTAGTGCAAGGTGGTCTCCAAGTGTCACCACCCTGCCATGGCTGTGACAGAAGTGACAAGGGGGAACACAGGGTTTACACTCATGAGTCCTTTCCAACCCTAACTACTCTTATGATTCCATGACTCTATAAACATTTCTATACAACAGATTTCCCAAGTGGCAAAGTCAAGATGCCATTGCTAAAGAGAACATTTAAATGCAACTATGAACATCAGCTCTTTGCAATTAAACTCATTAGACTTTGGCCTTTTCCTTCTGACTGCATGATTATTGTGTCTTCAAACATAAAAGCAGTCAGGCCAAAAAAAATACCCAAAATGCTCACACACGAAACCCAGCTGCTTAGCATATTTCATTACCACACTGACTTCAAAAATACTGAGCAATTTAAACCTGCAAGCCACTTGGCTTTAGCTAGAGATAAGTGCCTGAGATAAGAGAGGTATAATTGTTCAGTGTAATACCGTAGCATGTTTTATATAAACATTTGCTAACACTGCACTTCATAGATTTCATTTCAGAGTTGTGAAATGCTGCTGAATGTTCCAACCTTATTTGTTGGCCCGTTCCTTTAATATGTACACATCCAATGTTCCCCTTGATGCTGAATTAAACAAATTATCCTACTCCCAAAGTAGAAAGGGGCACTTATGCTTTGCAACAGACAGCATAGCCCACAGGTTTCTAGAAGTTACATAGCTTACTCCTCTCCACTGCTGAAAAGGCAAGGGGAATAGCTTAAAAGACTTGATAGTGACAAGCTCTGAAATTAGGATTATCAAAACACACCTTCTGCTCTCAGTAAAATGGTTTGGGTTTAACCGTATTTTTCTATAATCTATTAAGTAAATTAAATACTCTGAATTTGGGGCCCCATATACTGCTAGGAGCCATGTCCACAGACCTTTTGGGGGGTCTGGAATGGAACGCATGGTGTGACACAGCTGTCTCTCTTAGCCCTGCAGTGCCAGTTCTTCCACAGTGTAACTCTCGGATAGCAAGAAGCAAATCTGGCAGAGGGGGAACAGTCTCAAAGCTCGTATGTCCCCACAAGTTTTGGTAACCCATCCCAAGGTGCACTGAGGAAGGACAGAAGCTGAAGCTCAGTCATACAAAGAGACATCAGAGCACCCACAAGAGAGAGAAGTTCTGTGAAAGAAACCAGTGGGAAAACACAGCTCACACAAACTTCCTGGCACTTCACTTTAATAGCTGGTTGTGAGTAACTACCAGGGAAAGCCCCACAGTCTCTACTCTGAGACATCTCCCTTTGAACACCTGAGTTTTCCACCTGCTTTTCCAAACTACTGGCAAAATCAAAGGGAGGGAGTGCCAGGTTGCAGTGACACTAGGTGCAGCTTGGGATCACGGGAGGGAAAGGTAAACTCTGATGTCACACCACAGCATGTTTCAGCAGGCATGACATCTTAATGTGAAATCTGGCACCTCGCCCTGGTTCTAGGACTGTCTGCAAGTAATACTCAGCAGTAACAGCTTTAGGCTCCAGTTCTTCCCCTTAGTTCACCTACGTGCTTCTGACATAAGTGCCCCATGGGCTTCCCCTTACTTCCACCTGAGCACCATAAGCTCTAAGTCCACTTTCGACCCTTGTGCATGCAAGGGATCACCAGCCTATGTGCACATGCAAAACTACACTGCGACCACCACTGTCACAGCAGTAACACCATTAATTTCAATGATGCTGATGCAAAGACACAGTGTTAGTCAATGTGAGCATGTATATCTCCCTTTAAATCAGACAATTAAGAATAAACCAACA
The DNA here is from genome assembly GCF_028554395.1 of Pezoporus wallicus. Lineage (NCBI taxonomy): Eukaryota > Metazoa > Chordata > Aves > Psittaciformes > Psittacidae > Pezoporus > Pezoporus wallicus. Next base: position 4,850,791 of record NW_026640754.1, read on the forward strand.
CCACTAACAAACAGAGGACTAAAGTGTACTGATTTTCATGCTTCAAATGATCCCTGGTCTTCTTTGACCTTGAAATAGAGAAACTATTCTACTGTTGACAGCAATGGACTCAAAGGCCTTGCTTTTACTCTCATGCTACAATAAACTAGCTACAAAACATTTAAAAAAATCAACAGACCCGCACTGCTATACAGAGAAGAATTTGACACCATGGTCTATCAGGTCATTTTCAATGATCCTAGAATTAGGGAAGCCAAATTAAACACTTCACATTTACCTTTGGTGTTTTGTCTATATTAGAATCATAGAATCGTTAGGGTTGGAAAGGACCTTAAGATCACCTAGTTCCAAACCCCCTGCCGTGGGCAGGGACACCTTACGCTAAATCGTATCACCCAAGGCCTCTTCCAACCTGGCCTTGAACACTGCCAGGGATGGAGCATTCACAACCTCCCTGGGCAACCCATTCCAGTGCCTCACCACCCTAACAGGAAAGAATTTCCTTCTTATATCCAATCTAAACTTCCCCTGTTTAAATTTTAACCCGTTACCCCTTGTCCTGTCACTCCAGTCCCTAATGAAGAGTCCCTCTCCAGCATCCCTATAGGCCCCCTTCAGATACTGGAAGGCTGCTATGAGGTCTCCATGCAGCCTTCTCTTCTCCAGGCTGAACAGCTCCAACTTCCTCAGCCTGTCTTCATACGGGAGGTGCTCCAGTCCCCTGATCACCCTCGTGGCCCTTCCCTGGACTTGTTCCATCAGTTCCATGCCCTTTTTATGTTGAGGACACCAGAACTGCACACAATACTCCAGGTGAGGTCTCACAAGAGCAGAGTAGAGGGGCAGGATCTCCTCTTTCGACCTGCTGGTCACGCTCCTTTTGATGCAGCCCAGGATACGGTTGGCTTTCTGGGCTGCAAGCGCACACTGCCAGCTCATGTTCATTTTCTCATCGACCAACACCCCCAAGTCCTTCTCCGCAGGGCTGCTCTGAATCTCTTCTCCGCCCAACCTGTAGCTGTGCCTGGCATTGCTCCGACCCAGGTGCAGGACCTTGCACTTGGCATGGTTAAACTTCATGAGGTTGGCATCAGCCCACCTCACAAGTGTGTCAAGGTCCCTCTGGATGGCATTCCTTTCCTCCAGGGTATCAACCGAACCACACAGCTTGGTGTCATTGGCAAACTTGCTGAGGGCGCACTCAATCCCACTGTCCGTGTCGCCAACAAGGATGTTAAACAAGACCAGTCCCAATACCAATCCCTGAGGGACGCCACTCATTACTGGTCTCCAGCTGGACATTGAGCCATTGAACACAACTCTTTGCGTGCAGACATCCAGCCAGTTCTTTATCCACCGAGTGGTCCATCCATCAAATTGATGTTGTTCCAATTTAGAGCGACATCAATAAGATAATACACATTAAAAGCACATACTTTTTTCAAGAATTCACAAAATAAAGGTTTTAGATTCTGAAAGGGACATTTGGTACATTCTTACTGCACATTATAATTTAAAATGCTAATTTTTTAATATGTAATAGTAACTTCAGACTCTACAATCGTCCACTTTGGAGTTACTCTGATTAAGCACACACTATACAGATTAGACATGGAATGCAGTGAACAAAAATCAATCTCCCGTGTGAATCTCAGTGGTGCAGCAGTGGTTAACAACACTTCTGCAGATGAAACAAGAAGTGACAAATTCAAAGATCACTAAGAATGAATTCCTTTTTTTTTTTAACTTATAACTAAATTTCATCACTTTTCTGTAATTTTGATTGGCTTGCATCCCATGTTTTCTACTATTTGCATTATTTTTTCCAATGTTTATATTTTAGTCTTGCTAGCAAACACATCTGCAACATCAATTACAATTACTAACAGCATGCACACCTAAATTAAACACCTGCGGATGTACACAAAGCATAAACAAAATACACTCATGCTGCCACACAATATCGTTGAATTACAGAATGGTTTGGATTGAAGGGAACTTCAAGATCATCTAGTTTCAATGCTGCTGCCATGGGCAGGGAGACCTTCCACTAGACCAGGTTGTTCAAAGCCAATATTGTCTCCTCAAATGGAATACATGAAATGGATGTGTGCCGACGCTGTATGAACAAGTAGAATAAAAACCTCAGTAGAAGGATAGAGATTAAAAATACATCTAAAAATGAACATAAGTGTAAGGTGAAATTATATATAACCTATATATTACGCCACTGAGCACATGCATAAAGTCATTTTGCACACAAACAGCAGAAAGATGATTTTCATGAGCGTCACTGATTGCGCATACAGCATCCCTTGGGAGGGCTGGACAATGGAATTTTCCAATCACTGTAAAAAACACCACATGCAGTCATCTCCACCTGCATTTACAACATACCTGAAATCTACTTCAGAAGATATATTTGTATGATGCTGATCTATGCATTAAAGGGGCTTAGGGACATAAGTTTGTTGGGTGCTTTGGCAGCTCTGCAGAGATGATGGCAACCAGCAGCTATTCAGCTCTGTATTCCACCACCATTTTCAAAGGCAGCCTATTCATTGAGCACATGGATAGAGTCTGTGCAAGCACAGATGCAAATCAAGACATGTGGCTTTTGAAAACTGCACGGCCCAGTTTACCAGCCTTCAGAGACACTGAATGCTTTGCTCCTGCAAAAAACAGCACTTTCTCTGAGACACCCAAAGTGTGACAAGCTCAGGAAGCCATGCTGGAAAGTTATGGCCTTTAGCTATTAGCTGAACAATTACCTCTCAACCGAGATTAATTTTGTGAGCCAGCCAATGCCTCCAATATAAGGAAAGGGGATACCTTGGAGACATGAAAGGTTAGGATCCACTTCTGCAGTATTTTCTCAGGTCAACTGTGTCTTGAAACAGCAGTTCTGACTAATAAGACTTGGAAATGGCTAACATCTTGGCATCAGATCCTGCCTGCAATTTGAATTACGAGTTGACATTTTTGGAATGTCAAGAGTTGATGTAACAAGAAACTCCAGCTTAATGCGAGCCTTTAATCTAAGCATGTGTCACCTTCAAGATGAGATAACTTATGGTGCCCAGAATTCAGAGGGGAAGGAAAGGGAGGAACTAAAGGAATAAAACTAAGTGAAAGAAGGAATAAGTGGAATTACACAAATAACTAACAAATGCTTCTTTCATGACTTCAGAAAAGAATGTGATGATGTGAATACTATTAATATCCCAGTTACAGAAAACTGGAATTTGTGTGTGTTGTATTTGGAGAGAGGGAACTGATGTTGCCTCTTGACCTCACAGCTGATCTGCTGCTTTTCCACCAGCAAAAATACCAACAGCCTCAAAACCTCCTTCACATGTGAGTATATTCATCATTAGTGAGAAATGCCGCAGGACAGGAAAGGACAGAGACCTAAAACTTAAACAGGGGAAGTTTAGATTGGATACAAGGAGGAAATTCTTTCCTGCTAGGGTGGTGAGGCACTGGAATAGGTTGACCAGAGAGGTTGTGAATGCTCCATCCCTGGCAGTGTTCAAGACCGGGTTGGATGAAGCCTTGGATGAGATGGTTTAGTGTGAGGTGTCCCTGCCCATGGCAGGGGGGCTGGAACTAGATGATCTTAAGGTCCTTTCCAACCCTAACTATTCTATGATTCTATAATGCAAGTTTGTACTGACAATGCACGTAACTCGGGGCTGCCACAGGGCAGCTCCTTGTATACAAGGTGAGCAGTTGTCACTCCCCTAATATTCTCTGGTACCACAATGCACCTGCAAGGGAAAACTCTTGAGGATTGCTAAACAAACTGTGTTATCTGTGGGGAAGCATACCAGGGGAAGCACTACGTGCATTTGTTCTCCTTTCCCACTTCCCTGTGCACCCGGTTTTGGTCATAGATGGACACAGCAGAGGCCAAGACAGACCTGGGTCTTAACTGACCTGGCCACTCTTCAGTGCTCACTTGTGGTAAAAAAGGGAAAATTTTCCACACTCTTCCCATATCTTGCTGGAAGACATCAACCAAAACTGTCATTGCATGGCAGCGTATAGCTGAGAAGGTCCCCCACAACAAAACACTCTCGCAGCATTATGCATAGCAACCACACACATGCATCCATTTAGGAGCATAAAACACAAGTCAAATGCTCTGATCTGAAGAGTTGGGTTTGAAGATTATTTGTTACCACAGAAAACATGACACTTCCCGAGGGCAGCTGTTTTGCCACACCTGATGTTGACAGAGCTTGGTTTGACACCAAGCCACAAGTAAAATCCAACACCAACATCATTTCGTGTGCTTTCTCATTGCTTTAAATACACCATCCTGTTCACCTGCCCCACTAACTGGCGAATGAATTACAATGACACAGGCATCCTTAACTTTTTTAACTTACCTTTTCATGATTTAACTCTAAACACAAGCTACAGTGAAACACTTCATTTTCCTTTTGTAAATTTCTTGTAGATGTAGATTACCTTTTTCTTATAGAAAAAGGTAATACTGTTAGGATAAAAGGGGTAATGATGAAAAGCTGACTGCACTGTTGGAACAATCAGCACTGGGATGAAAACTGAATGACATTATCATCTGGTAGGCACAAAAGTGCTGTATCAATTACTCACTTTTGAAATGAGCTCAGAGACATGCAAGTGAAGGAGCAATGGTCCTGATTTAAATCCAGTGTGTTAAATGACTTAAATTGAAAGCTAAGGGTAAGCTGGGAAAGCGTATTTCTTGTGGCCAGGACGTAAGAACACAAGCCTGCTCTGGCAGAACAGCAGCTCTGCCCACAACTCCTCTTCTTGTTCACTGCCATCACATCCACCCTTGTTTCTGGTAAGCCTGCCCCAGTTTCTCTAGCTGTCCAATCTATGGCCCTTACTCAAAGGCAGACTTCAATTAAAAGGCAGCATTACTCAGCAGTTACAGCTATGCCCTCCTCAGCCTTTCCAATTCCCTGATGTAGGCCAAGAATATGTGCAAGAGAGACAGGTACGTGCATCATTCCCAGGATGCAGCACTGCTGGGATTTAAGCTTTGCACCCTGAACAGTCAACCAAAGATTTGTGCACTGCTCCCACTAAAGGACAGAATCGGACACTCATGGGCTTAGCGTGCATTCCCATAGCACACACACAGAGCACAGGTTTGCAACATATAAAGTTTAATAAACTGACATGAACTATGCTTTATTGTGCTGCACAGGGCAATGTGGCAGACCATGTATCTGATGGAAAGTTATGGCACATGGCTGTACAACAAACAATACCTTACATAGCTACTCTTGTGAAAAGAGATAGTTAAGAATGCAGGGTTTAAAATAAGGTTTCCAAAAGATGCCTTAATTTTACACTCATGGTTACTGAAGGCTACCTCTGCAACTAAAGTAATTATACAGACTGAACCCAAGACTGACTGAAAGGAAAATGTCTTGTGATTTTAGAGAGGAAAGAAAATAACATCTGCAAACTGTTTCACTTAAGAGATGGCCACATCTCCAGAGAAATCCTAAACAGTTGGTCAGAAACTGAGACTTCATTGGAGCTGACTGGAAAAAAAACACAACAATCACAAAAAAAAAACCCAAAACCTCAGAAAACCAGTTTTTGCTTCTGTGTTTTGTGAAAATACTCCAACCAGATCCATTCGCATGCAGACATCCCATGCAAATACAATTTCGGGATTTCACTCCTGAAATTCAATGCTCATGGAAGGACACTTGTCCCACACAGAAGCCCAAATGACGCTCACTGAGATCTGGTCTCACAGTACTTCCATACAATGATCCTACTGACTAAATGTATACATATATAAAGTCCCCATAATTTCCCTAAGATTCTTCATTATTTCCATCAGAAACCAATATAGCATGTAATACAGTAAAACATTTGTATCTAAGGAGCAAGAAAGTAACTACATCCATCCACAATGAAAGCAGAGACTAAAGACCTACAATATAAAATAAGTTCCTGAATACTCCCCAAAGATGGATTTCCTCTGTTGCTGATTTTGGACTGGACTAGCAAAAAGGGAGGGACTCCGTGTGTGGACAGGCAGCAGCAAGCCATTCTGTTCCCACTGTGATCTCATCTCTCTGTCAGTAAACCTGCCCTTAAGTTAACCACCAGAGGCTGAGGGACCACTTGGGTCTTGGGTAAACTTTCCATGGCCAGTGGTATCTGCCCTCCCTCTCTCAAAAGAGATGTGCTGCAGACATGCCCAAGTTACACGTGGGGGCTGCAGCCATTTCAAACTTAACGTTAAAGCCAACAAATGTTTTCCTCTGAGGCTTCTGGTCCCTCTGCTCACCCAGCCACGCAGCATTTACACCTAAAAGCACATAAATCTTAAGAAAACCTTGTAAAAAAATACTTCCATTTCACCCTGTTTAGAAAAATATTTAGTTTAAGGCTTAAGCGTAGTAAAACAAGGTCACTGTATGACCCAGGAACGTAAATCCCCAGGACAGCGAAATTTAGAGCCTCCTATGAGGAATGGTACTTTGCTCTAAAACGCTATGGAAATTTAGGAAGCAATGTTAAGTACCACAGTGAAACCGAGTACATCATCTTTACTGGCTGATAAGATAAATGTCCAATTCATGACATTTAAAACGTTATCACATACAGTCAGAAGTTCATCTTCTGAACCTAGGTCGCAGGTCATCAACAGGAAATTCATAGGAAATTATGGAGGAAATTAAAGGAATACAAATGGGAAAGAAAACCAGTTTATATAATCTAGGTTCTCCCAGCACAGCTTCCTGTGTTATGATGAACTCGGCTTTCATAGTGAACTCTGCCTTTTCCAGGCCACACTAAGCAAGTGTTTCTGAATTGTCTATTATACTCTTCAGACCTCAAAATCTTACAGTCAAATCCACAACAAAGGGCCATTAATTTTTTTTTTTCCCTTTAACAATACATCTGGGAAAGAAGATTGTAGCTGGAAAAGGTGTTTTGGGATAACTAAATGCAGACTTCTACTTGCTATCGGCACTTCAAGAACAGTTGTGCAAGATGGACATGCATACCACACTGAGGACAGGACTCAAACTCCAGAGGAGATTCTCCTATTGCTTTAAGTTCCAGCATCCTGTATTCTCCACCATGTCTGAGAAGATGACAATCAGTGTCCAGGAGTCTGTTCTATTCTAAGACATACTTTTCAAAATACCCTCCTGGTCAATAAGGCATAAGAAGGAGAGCGGGGTACAGTTCATCTAGGCTATCTGGACAAGTTTTGTAAAGTAAAACTGCTAAACCGGCGTGGTTACTGCTTAATCATTTCAGCTGAAAGCAAAAGGATGCAATGTACTGCCTAGCCACCAACACCTCTAATGGATCACAGAGAAACAAAAGTTAGGAATAACTTTACAAGACACAAACAAAAATCAAAGACTTGCAAGATGCCTCTTCGCACTACTTTCATTAAATGAAAAACTTAGTATATACAATCAACTTCTCATTCATTCTTTTTCACAATACCCGAAATCCATCTGCAATACACAGGCCATCCTAGGTTCAACAATCAGGTCCATGTAAAAGTCCACAAATTAAAAGCAGCTCCTCAAATAAACTGTTTGTTCTTCCTGTTTTGTCCTCTGTTTCACACCCTGTCAGATCCAATAAAACAACTGAGAGCTGTTTTTTCAACACCACAACTAGAAATTTCTAATAAACTGTATGTTGGGTGGCATGGTTTAGTGTGAGGTGTCCCTGCCCATGGCAGGGCAGTTGGAACTAGATGATCTTAAGGTCCTTTCCAACCCTAACTATTCTATGATTCTATGACTCTATGATTTGTGGCTATCTCCTGCAGTTAGTATTTCCCACTGAAGTAACAACATCCACTCCTATAAAATTAGGTAAGAATTACAGGAATCACATCATCAACAATTGGATGAAAAAGAAAACTATCTTTGGGTTGTGAGGAAGCTGGCTGATGAGGATGAAGCGATAACACTACTGAATAACCAACATTCCACGCCATCTACTGCTGGTATTATAAACAGGCCTCATTTTCCAGCTTCTTGCAGGAAGGAGAGATGCAAAATTCTTATGACCACCATGGCATCCAAAGATTGATCTGAATGGAGGACTTCACTCACAGACTGCTCTGTTCACACTGAATACACCTAATTTTGGATGCACATTCTTACCCACTGTTACCAATTCATGGCCTGGGTTGAGGTACGACCTTTTTTTGTGACTGGCAATATTACAGTACAAAATAAAGGAGACAGTTCTACTGAACAGGTAACAACCTGAGTGTAGAAAACTGCAGAAACAGTTAAAGTGCCCAGGAAAACAATGATGACCATTGACACTACTGGGAACACCTCCCTCACCTCCTGAATTCCAAACCCAATTACTTTGATTTCTCCTTGGAGGAAGGAAAAAGGGAAACTTGCCGTCCTATTTATAGTGAATTCAAGCCTGTTGAAAATCAAGTTTTCTTGTTTCGGTTACCTTTTGCAAACTGCTCAGAAGGTGACAATAGAGCCCAGGGCTCTGTCTAAACCAGACTGTTCTACCAACTCCACCATGCTGCACACCCAAAATACACTTCCTTTTTCTTTTTACCCCTCTTCTCCACAGCCTATTTGAGCAAGATAATTCCAGCACCTGTATGTCATCCAAGAGTGAGATACACAACAGCATCAGCACAGCAGCAAACTCAATAAACGTGCTGAAAAAAGCAAGCCAGTAGCTATAAACAACTTTCATACCCCCCTCATAGCTAGAGGCAGTCACTTGGGAGCAACAAATGCTGAACTGGAAGACTTTGTAGCTTCAATATTCAAGCTTTTTCCCTAGAACTGCTCAGGTTCCCACTGACCTTGACAGCAAAAGTTACTGCAAGGACAGGTAGGGAAGCACACAGTTTCGAGACTTTTAGAGAAGCTTTTAATCTTCATTTCTGCTGTCCACCCTCATATTTAATCTACCTAGAAAACAAGACCTGTAACTGGTGGTGTTCTGGTTAAGTTCAGGAATTCAGGTCAACGGTTCAATGGTCACTACTCCTTTTCCTCTTTCTAGGGAAAATGAAACCAAATGGTTAGGCAGAATTGCATGAAGCATTCACTGGATACTTCTTACAAAGGGCAACCGATATTTCCAGGCTCAGATTTACATCTACTCCACCAAAAACATCAAATATCCAGTTTTGATAATTTAATGGTAGCTTTACCATTTAAAAGAATGTAACATATAGTGATTTTCAAGAAAAAACAAAAAAACAGCCTAAAAACCCAACACCCAAACATAATCAGTATTTTATTGTTCAGCAATTCTTGTAGAAGTCCTAAATTAGCTGACAGTTTTGATCACAGCTTTGATACTGTCTGGCCTCTTCCAAGCAGGTAAAAGCAAGCTTGCGAGGAGCCAAGAGCAATCATATCTGAAATATTTTTTCAGCACTGCTTTACTTGAATCATGGCCCAGAGCTTAGGTGACAGAATGTTGATTCAGTTTTAATGTTGTTCACAGAGATTTTCTACAACATGCTATGGGTTATGAAGTAGAGTCATGCTCAAGAAGCTCCCCAAAAAAATCAAGAGAAACCTCCAATTTTTGGAGGACTTCTACAATATGCTTAGCAAAATACCATCTTTTTAGGCTTCATACCTGGTTGTTGTTCTACCCCTTTAAACTGTGCAAAGAATGTTGCAACGATGGTAGTTCATTCTGGGATGAACTCTCCTGCACACAAATGAAGGCCTATTGTTCACAACAGAGCAGGTCACTGGGCTAACCCAAGGTGATCTGCAAAATCCTCACATTTCAGCCTCGTTCAACAAGTAATGCATTTTGCAAAGATGTGGCTGCCATTCAATTCCAAAATGGCAAGATACTCAACACCCTTCAGGTTTATCAAATGTTGCCAACAAAGAGAGTGTAACTTCTACACCTGTGAAAGACTGGGAGCTATCAGTGATGAAATCAGTAGTGCCTGTCCTGAACCCTTGTCTGTCCTTGAAAAAGGAGCTTCCTGTATCGTCAGTAGGCTATCATGGTGCCTAGCGTGCATATAAGAAATGACTGCAATCACAGGACTACAGGTAAACACACCCAGAAATACATTCAGATTCAGACTGACACCTCTGCACAAACACCAATGGGATCATACCCTTTGGTGACCTGATCCTGGAGCACCTCTGTTCACCCCAACTTGGCCAAAGGTCCAAGCAAACCAGCAGAGAGAACACTGGGACTCCGAATGCAAGCGGTGACAGAAGCTGAAACTTAGCCCTTCAGGGATGAGTGCTTTGAACAGAGATAGAAACCTGAATAGGCCTAGGTAAGATAGGCACACACACACACTTCTGTTTCTTTCTTGTATTAATTCCTCTTTGATTTTACTTCTAATGCCATGGACAAAAAAGACACTCTGGATCCCCTTGCTCATAGGTCACAGCAGCCAGGAAAAAAGCAGATACTCAAATGCAGTCTGGTCAGCACAGTGCACAAGCAGTAGACAGGACAGAGTCCACAGCTTGGTCTAAAAGTGAAGTCATATGCAGAATGTTGCAAAGTCATATGCAGAAAATATCTTGGTATCTGGCGTGAAAAGACCAGGCACAGAAACAGTGGCATTATACACAGGCATGGGCATAGCACTGCATATGAGTTAACACTGGACAGTCACCTGCAGGAGTGAAAACCAGGGTTCTACAGCAGGAGAAGAGAGAAGATTGTCTTTCATTTTTTAGGCAAGAAACCAGAGGTGGGACTGAAATGAGGTGGGAACTGTTCAAAAATGACTGGTCCATGAGCACACTTACACCCTCTCCCCAGATCAGGATGCAGTGGAAGTTCCTGTTGCTCTGTCAAGGTGAGAGGATAGTGCAGAAGACAAAAGGGACCAATCCCAAAAGAGACTGGAAAGCACAGCAAGTCCAGAAGCAACTTTCCAAGCAATAGAGCAAGTACAGCCCCTGAAGTAGGACAGCAGAGTGACCCACTTGGAGTTCACCAGGTCAGCACAGGCCGATTCAAAGGATATGGAACACGGGTCCAGACACAAAGCTGCTGCTAGCCACTGACACCTGTTTTCACTGTCCTGAGTCTTGTCTAAGTCTTGTCTAAGACAGCCTAAAATCACTCAGGATTCAGGGAGGCAAAGAGATCATGTTACTGTTAAGCAGATGAATTGGAAGGTGTTTCTTAATACCACACTAAGAGAAAATGAAGGTGATGCAATGCCGATTATTCCATTAAATATTAATTACAATACGGCTACTTTCAAGCTAGAACATATTCCTTTAGATAACTGAATTAAGGGACAGGAATTGAACTGAACAAGCTTCAAGGCTTTGCGTGTATGTGTCCTTTCCCAATTACACTGAACTGAGTTCTTCAGATTGTGCATGATTATCTCAAAGTATAATTTCTTAGTTAAGAGGTTCAAGCTTCAAAAAATAAATTAAAAAAATACTTAGGACTCAAATTCTCAAACTTGCCCCAATGGCTCTCAAGATCCTTCTTACTGTTCAAAAAGGCTGAAGAGGCAAGCCTAGACCTTTCACAAACATCCCTGAAACAGAGAACTAGGGTATCTTTTCTGCACACAGATACCATCAGTTGAATAGCAGGGTTGCATACTTCTCTCCTTTCCCTTCCGCTTCAACTTGGTAACCAAACTCCAGCTGCAGTAGGGCAACACTGACACTGAATTTTACCCTTCAACTTTGGCGCACTGAAACCTCTGCAAGGGGATTTCATAGCAAAGTGCACAAGTGATCACAAACTTTTCAGAGGGTAACCTTCAAATGTGCACACTCTGGAATTAGTTTTTACCATTGTAGAAAGCTCTTCAGACATCCGTCAAGTTATGTGTGCTAGACTGCTACCCTACATCAGCCCACCTCAAACTGACACACTACCTCCAACACCAAGATCTTTAACTGAAGTAGGTCAAGGAAGGCTGCAGGAACAAATATTTCTTTCCAGGGAGCTACTCAGTTCTGGCGACGTTTAATGGCTGGGTCGACCACAGGGTGCAGCTCCTCTCCCGCTAACACAAAATCCAGGATTTGCCTTTGTTATTGCAGAGGGGAAAAGAGAGTGAAAGCAAGCAGCTTCCAACATTTCAGCAAGCTGTACGCGTTATTTCATGTGACTGACTGGAGCCCTCCTAAGTTTCAGTGAGTTTTATCCCGCTTGGCAGTTCCATAAGATTTCTTTATTTTCCCTTGAATTAAGCAGCAATCTATCAAAACCTGCAAGTCTATTTCCCCCTTTTTGGCATCACGTATGAATTTTACTGGATTCAAACTTTTCAACATCTCTTTTCACTCAAGGTCAAAGCTCTACATTGTTGTAGGTTTTTTTTTTTCAGTGCTTTTTCTCCAAGTCAGTCCTCCTGTGGGAAATTAATATTCTGCATGAACAATGAACTCCTTGCATGCCCTTTGAACCTAGTGGTTGCTAGGAGGCCTGAAGAAACCCTGGAGTACAGCTGATTCAATAGCACACATCGAGACTGCACAGCAGTAAAATGTGTGATTTTCTAAATTCCCTGCTTTTTCCATCTCCCTTCATCTGTGAAGCAATCTTAAAATTTCAGATCAATTGCATCTGCATCCATTTTCTGTAATTATGGGCAGTTTACTCCCCAAGTATCGAAACTGTGACTGCCTGCCACCAATGCTGCTCTTAATCAAGCTAGTATCAAACTGGTCTTCACTCAGCTTTACTGAAAGGGCTGCTTAAAATCACTTGTGCTTCACCACTCTAGCATGAGGTTTGCACTTCCATTATAAAGACAGTTCTGCTTAGAGACTGGATTTTTCCCCAAATAAAGCACCACAGCATTGACTGCAACACCGTTACTCAGTATTTCTCTGTACTGAAAGAAATGCACATATGATTCTCCATGCCCCATTCAGACATGCTCAAATACTAACATTTCAAGCTTTTTAGCATCTTACTGAGGGCCATTTAACTCTGTTTTTCAGTATTTCCCTAAGCAGAGTAATTGGGGCAAAATCCCAAGGTTTCTTTCCCACCCTCCAACCCCTTCCCAAATAATGAAGCATCTAATTAAAAGAGAACCACAACAATGCTAATGGTGATGAGGTTAAATGGATGGATAAACAGAATGCAGCCCTCTGAAAAGCCCATGTGTTTTGGGATGCTTTCCCCTCTGCAACATTCTGAGTGACAAAGAACGTATTTGTATTCCTGATCCCCACAAGTTTTAGGCCAGAGGGCTTCCTATAGATTTCATGCAAGGAAGTTTCCTTGGAATAGCCAGAAGATTTTAGGTATGGCAGCCACTCCTCCCAAAACTAATATTTGGAAAGGCAGTGGATAAGGATCCTTTACAAATAAATGAATGTGGAAACTATCTATCAAGGGAGAACAATTGTACTTCCAGCTAAAAGCCTACTAAGTTGCTGTTAGGTTTATTTAAAAACAAAACAAAAAAAACCCAAACAAACATTTGCTAGTATTAATTTTCAATATGTTCGCCCTCCAACAACTCCAGCAAATTACTCCAACTGAACATGACATTTGTTCCTCTTCAGTTACTGCAACTGAAACCAACATGCTGTATATTCACAACCATGATATTTCCAGGGCTCTGGAGAGTACTTTAAATCATTAATAGCAGATTACAAATCTAAGTTCCCCCCCTGCACGCGCCTCCTGCATTCCCCTCTCCCCCCCCTTCCCCAGGACATAGGTATCTGCAAACAAATGGAGGGTGACACATCTGATTTTGCAGATCGCTGGTGTTTGGCTGTCTGGTTGGATTGTACCAATGTTGCCAAGATAAAGCTTTCTCAGAGCCAGGCTACTTTCCTGAAGAATTAAAAACAAGCAAAAAAACCCACACTGCTTGGCACAAAATGCTCTTGAGCTCTTCTCTTTTCAATACAGGCTTCCACACTGAGAGAGGCCTTAGAGCACCAACTTCAACAGACCTGACACAGCGTTATCTTACAGTGGGAATATCAGCACGTTCAGGCAGAACAACAGAAATATTTGCAGTATGGGCAGATTTGGCTTTCCAGCTGCTTTCAGGTCCTGCAGCACCAAGGAAACAAAACCACCCCTCTACCACCACCATTCTCCTCTTCTTCAGCTGTTAAAGCATAAATTATCCTTGTCATTTCCTCTCAATATGTGGCTTCCCAGGAAAGAGAAAAATCTGAGCGGCTATTGCCAAAATAGCACAATATTTTTACACGGGCTGATCTTTCAATAAAATGCATATTATTTCCCTTGTGCTCAGGCTTTAAAGAAAGAACAGTCACAAGACATTTTTAAAACATGAGAAACTGATCCTGGCTAAACAGATATGTTTATTAGGGCCACAGATAGCAAGGTGAGCGTATAACTGACAACAACAATCTTTGGCTCAACCTTTGCAGCAGAAATGGAGAGGGGGGGACAGGGCACAGGGCTGGAAGCATTTTCAGTAATGCAGAATAAATACCTTCATTTTCTCCCTCTCCCTCTTTTTGTCCTTTAAAGGAATCTGCCTACTCAACCTAAATTGAGCCTCAGAGGGAAAACGTGATTTAGCCTTCACAGTAAATTGGAATTTGCCATCGTAGTAATAAAACATTATGTCCGATCATCACAATAAGTAGACGGCAGAATAACAAAGGATGTTTCCAGGATTTTCTGCCCCTGGCCCCCTCCCCATCAGCATTTTCCCAAGACTTCTTTCAGGTGTTTATGAAATGTCTTGATTCCAAGGCCATTAAGATGCATTTCAGGATGGAGCGGCTTCCATTAACAGTACTGAGGCATTCCAAAATTGCACCAGCACTCTGTTGGAGGCCAAGCCTCTCCCCAGTGCCTGCCTTCCCCTGCGCTGTTTTTTGTTTTGTTTGTGCTCTCCCTTTCCCATGCTCAAACATGTTGGTGCAGTGTCCATTATTTCCCTACGGCCTTCCTTGAAAGCAACCAACAAATGAACGCACACGCACGTGTGTGCTGCCCCACATACAGAGGTCTGCTCTCCTTCTGCACCTCAAATAATAAATGCAAACGTGTTCACAGTCATTTTCCCCAAAGCGTGCTTTGCCATTGCAGAAGCATGCAGCTGAAACCCAGAGAGCCTGCATGTAACAAGGCAACAGTGTCTGCAATCACAGGTGAACCTCTTCCTTTCCGAAATGGAAAAACACAAAAGCCCCAATGAGTTAACTGGAGTTAACGGCATTTAAAAGGGCATGTGTGGGGCAGTAGTAAATATCCAGCACATGCTTTTCCACACAAAAGGAGCAAAGGGCTCCATGCTCTGCGCACCCAGTCGTTTTCGTCTGCCCCTCCACGACAGAGACGAGACCGTTTCTCTAACACAATTATTTCACTCGACTAATAGATCTTAAACACCATATTGCGAGGGCCCCGCTGTGAATCTTGCAGAGGTACAAAATGGTGGCTGTTTGCTATTCTTTTTTTTGCATTATTCATATCAACTTGGGCTCCCGGTGGCAGGCTCCTCTCTGTACCCACCAAGACAGCCTGCCCAGCCAGGCACACATCCCGCACCCGCCTCGCAATAAAGCTCCCTCGCGTACACAATGTTACAAACCTGATGTCATGTAGCCCCGTGATGCCTGGGAAATGAAAGCTGGTGGGAAGTGTTTGTGCAGCCGGTAGTCCTTCTCGCTGCGGGACCTCATGCGGTCTGAGGCCCGGTCGGAGAAGTCGGAGCTAGGCCAGGCCCGCCGCAAGGTCGTACTCCGCGTCTTCTTCATGCTGAGGGTGCCGAAGCCTAATCCTCCCACCGCAGCATGGGTCAGGCCCCGCGGCTAGCCGGACGGGCGCTGCCCGGCATCAGATGCCTAGCGCGGGTACCGCCGGGGCACAACTGGCGCGCATCCCGCCGCTGCCTCTTCTAGCGCGCCAGCCGCAGGTCCCTTCCTTTTTTTTTCTTTCTCCCCCTCGAATGATCCGATTTTACACACGTCCCACAATGCATTACACTTCATTTGCAATCGGTCCGGCTTACGGCTCCCAGATTTGCGTGGAGGAAAGGCACGTTATGTGGCTTCTCAGGCAAAAAAAGGGGAGGAGGACCAGAGGGGGGGGATGAGGACGAGGGATGTGCAGCATGGGAGCCCGGGGGTCCTGAACAATGGCCCGATTCAGCCCGGCCGTGCTTAGCGAACTGTGAGCCACGACACAAAAGGCCCAAACAAACGAGGAAAACCCCGCAGCCGCCGGCTGCGACCCCGAACGCGGCGCGCCCGGCGCTGGGGAGGCGGCGGCGGCGGCTCCCGGCGCGGCGGGAGGAGCAGTAGCAGGAGGAGGAGGGAGGGGAGGAGGCAAGGAGGAGGAGGAGGTGCAGGGAGGGAGGACCGGCAGGCGCCTCTCCCGACCGCGGGACCGGCGGAAGCAGCCACGACCCCACCGCCGCGGCCGCCGCCCCCCCTCAGGCCTGCGGTGCTCGGGTGGTCCGCAGCGGCCCGCGGCCCCCGGCAGCGTCGCGCCTCGCCATGGCAGACACGGACTCCAACACCTGCCCGCCTATCCCCAGGGCTCGACAGCCGCCGGCTGCGCGCTACGGACGGCCGGCGCAGAGGACGCGGCCACCGGGGATGCGGCTGGCCGCCCCGCCCGCCTGCCTGTCGCCCTCCCTCCGCCCCCCCGCGCCGCGAACAGCTGCCGCTGGAGCGCCAGGCGCCGCGCCGCCGCCCGGGCTCATGCTAGTCCCAGCGCGGCCTGCGGGTCCCTCCGGGGCTGGGGCCGGCTCGCAGGCACCCGCTTACAAAGCCCCGTGCACCGTGGGGGGGGGGGCGCCTCCTTCCCGCCCGCCCGTCCTGCCTGGCGGTGGTTCTGACCTGCCCGTGCCGGGGGTAGGCGGTCGCCCGTGGCGGTGCCCAGCGCCGGGCACCTCGCGCGGCCGGGCTGCGAGCGCCGCCTTCGGCAGCCAATGGGGAGCGGGCAGCGGCGCGCACCGCCCCTGGTGGCGGGAAGAAGCGGAAGCGAGGGACGGCTATGGCGGCGGGGCCTTGTCTGCGGGCACCCTTCCCGGCCCGGCCCGGCCCGGCCCGGCCCGGCCCAGCCGGTGGATGCAGGGCAGGGAAGGGGGCCGGGAGAGATCTGTATCCCCGGGGCACCCCTGCGCGGAGCTGGCGGGGTTCACCGAGGCATCCTCCCTCAGAGATGGTGCTTTTCTTCCTCAGAAGAACCACCGCTTGCCCGCTGTTCCCCAGCGGGACCTGGTCAGTCACATCACCACGTTACAAACCCGCTGCACCCACAAAGACAGCCAGGACACCCGGCCTGCCCATCACACCGGCAGGAAGGTGGCTGCAGATCCTTGTGCTGGCCCTGTGTACATCTGCGCCCAGAGTGCCATGCTGAACCGACCAGGCCGTGAGGGAAAATGGGCGTTAGGAACACTGGCTAACTGAAAATGAACTCCAGTTACCCAAAATGAGTTCCAGTTAACCAGAACCATATGAAGGGTTTTATTAGTGCCTCCTCTGTGAGCTGGCTCTGGGCATACCTGACATCAGGTGGTGCCAGCATTAGCAGAAGACACAACTGCAATGCCGGGATTTGAAGATGTTGTTATTAAACTACTTACATGTTTATAATTATTTAACTTGTCTGACAGTGGGTTGTGTCACGTTTCTAAGAGCATGGAAAATCAGAGGACTGTAATTTTGTTGGTAATTTTAACATTTTCAATAGTGGTGAACCAGTAAAAGGATGACTTCCTGGTGAATAAATTGAACATCAAAGCCAGCGGACCTTGAGACATTACCCTTTTGCTTCCTTGCTGTGCAGGTTTGGGCTCATCACTCCAAAACCCACCTCAGCCCACCTAGCTGTATGTCTGTGGGCAGAACACACACTGGAGAATCATTCAGGGTTTTGTATGCAGCAATCCTTTTCACATGAGTAGAAACTGCATGAATGAAATCCAGCAAGAGCTTTGAAGATTAAATACTACAGGGTCCTTTCCCATTCACCCTCACCTCCTTCCAACTGTGTGAAAAGCTACCAGGAATGACATGTTTCCATTGGAACTTTGTAAACTGGTAGCAACAGGAACAAGTAAGATGAGCAAAAAAAGAAGAAAAAAATGGCCTAGAGCTGTACTAATAAAACTGCATTTTCCATCATGTAACTTACTTATCTAGCAATTTACTCATCAGCCAAAGCAAAGCTTATAATAGAGCGTGTTTTCACCCTCAGACCAGAAAAACAGTAAGAATGTCTAGAATCATTCAACTTCTGTCATAAAAGGCTGAGGTTAGGACAGATTGGTTACCACTACCCAGCTAAGTCAAACCTAAAATCCTACCCATTTTACTAGATGTAAAAGCAAATTAAATTCGAGCCAGGAGCGTAAATTCTATGTCTCAAAGTTGAATGGGTGACGGCTGTCAGGAACTGGTTGAAAATAGGTGGCCAGCTAACTTCAACCTATGGCTGACTAAACTCAGCCTTTGCTCCTAATCTAGACACAGCCCTAGATATCAGTCTGTTCCATTAAAAGAAGACATGAGACAAGTAGGAAAAATGAGGCCCAGAAGTAGAAAGACAGAACAAAGCAGAGGGGGACACCAGACAAGAGCAGTGATCGTTACGCTGGCTTTCTGCATAATTACTCCCAACTAGAAATACATGAGTATAGTCTCAGAGTTATTCTAACAAGTATCAAATAAAAAAAACGGGGATAGCTTTGCAGCTATTCAGATAAAGCACACATATCCCAGTTCTTCTTGAGCAATTTACTGTGCACTAATGAACCAGTGGCAGTGTACATTAGTCCTTCAAATAGTTTTAATCGATTTAATTTGTACACTTGCAGGAGTTGTCATGGGAGTAATATAGTACATACAATTAACACATGATACCTTCTACTTTCTGATTGTAGGATCAGGCTGGTTCATAGGTTTTGGCACATATAACAGAATGAATTTTCATTGTAAGATAATTTTAAGGGAAAATAAGTTGTTCCTGCAGCTATGAAAAGTTATTTTCATGTTAATATGGTGGGAGCAGGGAATGAGAGGAATAAGCAATCCACCTAGCAAGGTCAACTCTCCTTCCCAAACGTGGGGAGGTTTGTTTAAAAGCCATTTTGGAGGCCTCCTTTCAGTACTGAGACCTGCAGTCAGCTAAAACTCCTATTCAGTCTTCTCACAGTTATCTTAATCAATTTCAGCTTAAAGCTTTCTGACATGGTATCTGAAAGAGTTCTTCTCTTTGAAGAGAGGAATTCAGAGCAAGTTTCCTCCTGCTCTTGTATTGTTTGAAGTCAAGTGTTGTTACTGGGATGAATCAAATATATAATTAAAGACCAAATTTAAGTTTTGGCTGTTTTCTTTGGAAAATTGCTAGAACCGTGTAATTGATTTTTTGCTTCGGTGGCCAAACTGAAATAAAATCATTAGCTAAAATTTGAGTACTTAAAAGCAGCCCACAACATTTTGTTCTTTAACTTTTTTTTTCCCCAATAAAAGACAATAAATGCCTGGATTAATACAGCTTTTTAGAGCAGAGTAGGGGAAGGAAAGTTCCCAGCATGAAACAGCTGTCATGCTTGGTGAGCAATAGTACATTTTGAAATACTAAAAATAGACTGTTTAATCCGACAGTCCCAACAGGAGCAGGGAGAACTCATTTTCTTTGGCTAAAATCATTGGGAAATGTTAATTTAATTTACAAATATTTTTGCCTATCTATTACACACTGGTAAAGTTTTGCCTAATTGTAAAAAGAAGAATGGAAATAGTCTGAGGGAGTTTGTTGGATAAGGAAAAATACTCCTTCCAAGCAGGAACTGACCTGATGGGCATCTGATCACTTGCTGTCAATGACAAAGAGGAAAAGGAGATGGTTTCAAAGCTTGATGCATTGATTCAGAAGTTTTGTGTTGAGAATCAGAATTAGCCAAAGCATTTACTTTTATAATTTTATCATTTAAAGTCCAACAGGTACCACCTCTTTCTTGAGTTACCAGAGGGAGAGGTGAGGCTTGGATGAATAGACCATAGAGATCTTGGATGGAAAAAAGTCTGAACTAAACCAGAACTAGGCATCCAGCCTCCCTTCTAACCTAACAATTCCTTATCAGGAATTGGCAACATAACAGTAGGCATTTCAAAGGCGCTGATTTAATATTACGAATTTCAAAAAAAGCAGCTTAGGTATATGTAAGACATTACAAAGGATTGTTATGTGCTCAGGCTTTCAATCACAACCCTGATTCAGTCCAAATTCATAGGGAGCCTGGAGGCTTTTGGAGAAGCAATTCAAAATCTGAGCTTCTGAAAACCTTCTGTGTCATCTTTCAAAAAGTGAGAAAACAAATATTACTAAGGATATCTATTGCATTTGATCTTCATAAACACTCACTTATTAGTTGCTAAGCAGGTCTGTTCCCATTTTAAAAATGGAAAATAGCAAAACCAAAAGGACATAACTGGCCCACTAGAGTGGCAGTGGCAATATGCTGTTAAAACTCAAGGGTTACCGATTCCATTTCATAGGCTTATTTTTCCTCAATTGAAAAATGATAATTATGTAGCAGAGTACAATATGGTGAGCTGTAGATGTACATATTTCTCTGCATGTGTATGTACATGCATGCTTGAGCATGTGTGCATATAGGGTAATTGCTCTCATGCAATGTGGTATTTCAAGTTTCAGTTGGGGCTACTTCTTTTTCCCTCCCCAGAACAAACAAGTTTCTATAGGGGAGAGCAGCAGGCTTTAGTAGCAGGATGGACTGGTGTTACTGCCTCAGCTTGCCTGGTCTGGGGACTGACAGCATGAGGTTTTCAAATTAAATAAACATGCAAGCCAAACCCTAAAATAAAAATGGCAAAATAAAGGGGACACAAGGAGGAAAGCAATCCCCCTCTTTGCTAAGATGCCTAAAAAATCATTGTCTCTCAAGCTATATATTCAAAGCCTGGGTTCTCCCTTACCCTGTCACTACATTGCCTGTTGCACAGAGTCAACTGGCTGCCTCGCAGGGAGGAAATGGACTTTGCTTTATTACAGTCAGCAGAGCTGGTGTCTTACATGCACCCAAGAGGCAGCACTGTCTAGATGCCAGGTGCTCAGCACAAAGCCTTGTGGCTTCACTCTCTCCCAGTCTATGGTAGTGTCCTTTTCCCAGTTGCCAGCCTCAGAGGAAGAAAAAGTCTGTAGTACAAGCAGCTGAAAAGCACTTAAAGCAGAGGAGGGAGAAGGAAAGTTGAGTGCAAGAAGAGGTGCAAAAAAATGTAATTAGGAACTCAGGAAAAACTTCAAATTTGGGGATAACATCACAGGCCTTGTCGGTACATGGTTATATTAGACCTGCAGCTCTGCGTAATAGCCTTCCTGAGAAAATACATTACTGACATTTCTAATATTAATACATCCATGAAGGGAGTAAATTTTCCACTGCATGAACTCTCCATTTTCATGTGTGGCTTCTTGTGTCCCTGTATTAATAAATGTACAGAACTCAGATTTTTAAAAAAAAAGATATTTTTGCACAGTCCCAGACTGGTTAAAGAGGTCTGGCAACAGGCTGCAACTGTCCCTGGCTGTAGGAAGCATTAGTTTTTCCTTCCAGGTCTTTGTAATCAGATACACTGGCAAGAACAAACCAGAAAACTGCCTGAAGAGGCACATCCTCTTTTCACAGCAGCCCTTAAGACTTCTGACACCAACGCTATTAATTTGTCACCTCACCCTAGTACTTGTTGTTACTCAAACATGCAAGAGAAGCCAAGTACTTGTAATCTATGTTTGTGGCCCAGGTCACAAAATAAGGCAGCCTCTCTTGATGGATTTATTTGCACTGAAGTTGGGCTTGCTGAGACAACCTTCTTTCCTTGGAGAGAGCATTTGAGGAACTCCACCAAAAGGGAAATTAAAAATCCCAGGGGCAAAGGTGTAAGTGGAAAAAAAACAAAACAAAACAAACTTCCAAATATAAGAAAAGGAAAATGTAGAGCTTATCACAAGCAAGTCTTCAGTCTAACTCCAGAATGCTATCGGGTTGTGTTATATCATGGCAGTAATCCTGGCTTAATTACAGCACCTCTTAAGCCAGTTTCGGATCATATTTCTCTCTCTGTTATGCTTTGGGAATGTGTGATGACAGGAATGCAGTACTGCTGCTGCACACATGCTGTAGCTCACCAATTCATTTTTCTGTGTGCTGGTTTATGCGCTGCAGTATTTATTTTAACTTGCATGATTTTTAAGACAAACCTGCCTCTGCTATGAGAAGAAAGGTTCCCCTGTTTTTTTCATGCCAGAGCTTCTGATCACATTTGTGCTTGCTCTGCACAGAAGACAATTGATGCAGAAGAGTTTTAAATCTGGGTATCCGAGACTACCTGAAAGTGTACCACCCTACCAAAGGGACCACAGGCTGTACAGCCTTCACTCTGATGCATGCTTTTCCTTCCCCATAATCACTGACTCAAAGCCAGTTAGTAAAAATGGATGGAAGCTGGGATTGTAACTCCTTAATATACAAAACCAGCTGAAGAGGGAGGCAAGCTATAAATCCTGAGTAGTCCTGCACACAATCAAGCATTTATTAAACCTCTCACATACAATAGAATTCAAAACTTTGGAGAAGTGGAGTTACAGCAACTCGGTTCATTCACTGCCTGCTCTTCCAAAGGACGCAGTAGTAAAAGACGTGCCAAAAATGTTGGCCTCGGCTTTCTTGTTTTCCACTGGTGTCACATATCATTAGTACCCTGGTATTTAAGTAACATACTGATATATGGGGGCCAGCTGTACCACAGGTTAGAAAGACAGCTTATCCTTCTGCTTTGCGAGTTGAAAAAACAGAGCGAGAGTTGAGGAGGCAATGTAGATCCCACCAGCAGTAAAAGCCATTACAGATTATGTTTTTAAAGACTAATTCACACATCTCTGTGTCTCCTTCCATTCCTCCACAGAGCCCATGTTTCTGCTTTATGCTTGTGTAACACCTCACAAGATTACAAGGCAGCACCAAGCACGAGCAGGCCTTGGGCTCTGGCGAAGCTCCTGAGTGCTACAGCAGAATAAACAACACACAGATTCTGCATGTCAGGTAGGCACCTTTTAAGGAAAAATGCATTGAGAAAGAAAAGAAGGTCCTTGATAATAGCAAGTGGGCACTGTTTTGCATGTTGACTGGCTATTATTTAGTATGTTGGTTTTAAGCTCTAAATTCTTGTCTAGAAGAATTAAACGCAATACGCAAAACTGAACAAAGCACCACAGGCATGTTTGCAAATGGGACAGTGAACATAGTTGATGGACAGTCCTAAAAACTGAAGCAGCATACCAAGGGAACTAAATCCCAGCAGCTGCTATAATGCCACAAAGCATTTGCTGAACAACCCAATACTAAGCTCCCTCTCAGAATTCTTGCTTATACAGCTGTGCAATATAGTGAGTATATTTTATAGATTATATATATAGCCTGTGTAACAGGCAGAGATCTTATAAACCTTAGAAAAGTTGAGAGGCCTGAAAATAGGCTACTCCACCCTTTGTAAACAGCCTCTTGTCATGAATTTACATTCATATGTCCATGAAGCTCTGCCTATATTAAATTGGCCTTCAAAATAGTGTTTTAGCACTGAAAATGTACATGTCCCATCAATCAGTTTGAAGAGAGTGCAAGCAAGAGACAAACCCAAGAGAAAAAAAAACATTGATTCATCATCTTACAAAAAAGTAATTCAATTACTTCTTGGATATTTTATTATAGTCTCAGATTCAGAGGCTGTCTCATTGTCATATCCTAGTATTTGGGCAGGGAAAAACTAGTGAGGAGTCAAACCAAAATAGAAATTAGGTGACTCAACACATGCCTGACCCAAAGGCTTCTGGAAAATCAATGCAAAATTATCAGCCTGCATGTCCTCTGGACCACACTGCAGAGTTGCAGAGTCAATTGGTTCCCAAGAAGGTGGCACTCTTTAGTCATTAGTTTTCAGTGGGACCCTGAAAACTATCTTCTCTTCTGAAGACACAGAGCACTGTTAGAAGGATGCCCCCACTCTTGGACAGCTACCCTGCCTATTCCTGCTTACCACAGTTTCTTGCCACCCTCCACTTAGCTTTTGATGCTCTGACATTACCCACCTGTGTGTACCCAGAGACAATTTCCCATTGCCCTGTTCAGATGAAGGTTTATGCAGGCATCTCTTGCACTTGCCTCTCTGTAGAAGCTGTTCTGAGCATTTCTCCTGAGTGTAGAGATTTTTGTATTCTAGTAGAAGAACAAGAAAAAAAAACATTTTATAGCCCTGGGTCTCAAAGCTCTCCCATCACCTTGTAAGAAAATTACATGTTTCAGCTCGGGACTAGTCCAACAAAATAATTTTTGTCTTACTAAGTGATGCCCTGCTTTAACAGTGCAATCTGTTAAAGTACATGTATCAACCACATGGAGCTCTACTACTTCTTTATATATATATATCCTTCTATATTACTTTGTTATTATTTGTTTTTAAACATGAAGAGGGACTTAAATCCAGCAGAGCACTGTACCTCCCAGACTGTTGGAAGGTCAGTGCCAGATCTTTAACTCCTCTATGGAGCTAAGCAGAAGCGAGCAGCACCCAGAGCCTCATCTTAGTGAAATGCTTCTAACATAGCACTTCAGTAACACATCACATATAAGAGCAGTCTCCTGTGTGAATTTTTCAACCTACAACTTTCCTATCAGAGTCAAGGCAAAAAATAAGTGAAACATGTAGATGTTATGAAGAAAAACACTCCTTATTACAAAGGAATATCATTACAATGGCCAAATTTAAATAGTCAAATTAAGAAAGGTAAACTAAAATCAAATTACAAAAACAAAGAAAAAGTTTTCTGTCTAATTCTGAAAAGCACACTCCTCCCTCCCACCACAAAAGCATACTCATATGCTTTAAAGCATGTGAATGGCAATGGCATAGGATAAGGTTTATTTCAAAATGGTTTTTGTATTACAATGAATTTTTGTAAGGCAGAGAGAATTTTAGATTTCTGGAAATCTAAAAATACCTTCTTCAAAAGAAGCAAGCATCTTAAGTGAGACAATTTTCCAGCATTAGAATTCTGTCTGAATAAGAATCATGTACAAAATTAAGAGCCAGAAAGTCTTTAGTCTTCATTAAAACTGATCACTATTGAACTGAACTCAATACCTACACAAGCCAAGTGTGGTAAATCTTACTAGTTATGATGCTCATCTAAGAAACTCTTGCAAGTAGTCATCATGTTTCCGTACATAAAAATTTCAAGTGTTCTTTACCCTCAGCTATTCCAGGAATCAACAAATACACAGGACCAACATTTCTTAGATTCTAACAGAAAGTAAAATAAACTCTATACACAAGTGCTCAGCAACTTATCTCTTGATCTCTTTCTTGATGAGGGAGATGTTTGGTAACCTTTCCATCTCTCAGACATTGTAAGGTAGATCAGGCAAGCTGCCTTCACAGCTGGCAGATTTCAGATTTGTCAAGCATGATGCTAGTGCCAAATTGTTTTAGTCTTCCTTCCTCTCCAAAGATGGCTATTACTATTATCCAAGCTGATGGAACCAAGACAAAATAAACACAGACATTCAGGACTGAAACAATGATAGACTATCCGAGAAGACATGTAAGTGCCCTAAGTCGTCCAAGGAGTAAAAAGTTATAAAAACAAGTACTGCGTTTTATTGCCCACATCCCTGTGTCATTGCTGTGGTACTTAAAAAAACCACAAACCCTATGGATTTCTACCCACCACACAGTAATTACTGAAATAACAAAGACTTGGAAAACAGTATTTCCAAAGCCCGATGCTATTACTTAGCTGCCAATGAAAAGACTCTCACTAACACCCCTTAAGTCTATCCTCCTGCACTTCTAATCTGAACACAAAAGGTTGGGTTTAAACACACACCCCACCACCCCCCACCCTGAGATTAAAACCGCCCGGAGTTTTCAGCTCCAGGCCAGCAATGACAATACTTTAAATCCTTGGCTACTGGCTCCATGAAGACACAGCCTACAGACAGGCCTCCAAAGTTCTTTGAAATGTTAAATACAAAGCAGGAGGAGGTCATAAAGGAAATATTTCTCATAAAAGGAATGCATATCATATGCAGGCTTTTCAAATACATTCTCAGTTGCTTTGCTTTCAACCACTGTAGTCTCAATCCCGCATTGTCTGAAGTTTTTGAAATAAAATTCAGGAATTAAATGAAACACGCAAACTAGTGCTGTAAACAGCTGTCAATATATGCACGTGTTACTTTTTAGCTCTCATAAATTTTTCCAGTGTATATTGTATCCTACCTCTTATCTGGAAAGACTAGTTATTTACCTAATAAACAGACCTACAACAGTTATCAAAAACCCAGCCTCTTAGAAGTAACATGTAGGTTTTATTGCATAATCTTTTGTAGCATCTGCCCTATTATTTCAAGAGAAGCCAGTGTGGTTCCCTGCTGCACTGTAAATCCAGCTATCTTTGTGCCAAGAGGCTTCCAGTGTACACAAAAGGAATGAGGATTGAGAGACCTGTTTCATCCCCTCTTATCCCATCAACTAACAAGCCTTTTCTCCACTGCAATTTTTCTCAACAAAGACAGGTAATTATGCAGGAGGATGGGATTTCAAGGTAAGATAAAAAAATACAAAACCAAAAACCCAAACCCACAAAAACTCCCAAATCGGTTTAGCATACCAGCTTTGCTAAGAAGTACTGTCAGCTTAAACTATGAGAGAGTGGCTCTCAGGATACAGAGCAGGCAAACAATGATGGTGCCCTGCTGCTAACATAAATCTCAGCTGGGAGTGATGAGCTTTGTGGCAGGTAGTGATAGTGATAAGCTGCTGGTAGATGGCCAAGTTTTCCTGTCCACTTGCATTCCCCTGGAGCTAAACAGGGTGGTAGTGGTATTTCTGGCCCTTGCCCCACCCTGAACACTCAATGCCTTTCCTTCCCTATTTGGGTACCTTAAACTCAATGAAAACAAATTAATTTTGAAGAACTTGTGTTTGGTTTGCCTGTCTTGTAAGGTCTTGCAAGCCCAGAAGAATCACCTGCCAGCAAGATGCCCCTCCACACATCCATAGAAACATTCCTGTCCAGATTTACGGATTATGTAGTTGAGGAGGAACATAAGCAGTTGTCACAGTGATGTCTGCAGTCAGAGGAGCCTTTGGACCTCAGTCTCATGAAAAGTACAAAAAGTTAAAAGCACCTTTAATTAGATAAAGTGTTTAATGGAAGCAAGTGCTCCATCCAGCAGCAAATGCATAGTTAAATCACTGGTGATCCTGAATAACCAAGCTATTGCAGTTTGAAGTTATTCAACCTGTTTAATATTGGGTTATTTGCAAATTAGTGTAGCCCAGCCCACAGAAACTGCCATTGCTGTGACTGTATGGATATTTGACAAGCTACTGTCCTCTGCTTCTAGACACAAGTGTACAACAGGTACCCACAGGAGGGAAAACCTGTTGGCAGAAATGTTCCAGCTACCAAAACGAACTACTGAAAAGTTAAAGCAAGCTCAGGAACATCCCATGCTTTTGGCAAGGTGGGATGGAGGAGGATGAAAGGCAAAGGAAGGTAAGCATTATTGTTCCTTGATGATTAAACAAGCACAGAAACTATGATTACAGATCACAGACATCTTTCATAACATGCCAAACCAGCACACAGAAGAACATGCCTCGATAATTCAGTCACACAGGCAGTATTGGTTCTCCCCACTTTGAAAGAAAACAGGGATCTTGTGAAAAAGAAGTCCTGCCCTGAGCCCCTGCTTTAGGCCAGTGAAGCAGTACAAAGCTTTTGAAGTATGCTGGAGAACAGGCACTGCTGGATATAGCCCTGGCAGAAAAAACTGCTTCTTGTATTCAATCCTCACTCTTCATGTCAGGAAGTAAAGCGATGTACACAGTGATCTCTGCCTGTCTGCTGGACTCCTTTTACCCCTATAAAACAAGCAAGAACAAACTCCAGGTAACTGTAACCTGCACCTAGGCTTCGACAAAATGTGCAACTAAAAATTTACCCCTCGAGGAGCCCTTGTAGGTGGATAGTTTATTGTTAGAGGAGATCAGGTCCACAGAATTTCCTAAGAGGAGCAATGATTCACAGACATGGTTCAGGCTTGCCCTGACTCACACTGCTTGCAGTACCAACTACAGCCAGCCAGCCTGTTTTGTCCAAGAGAAAAACCAGACAAATTCAGTAGGAAACAAATCTTCTGGTAGTCTCAGTCCTCAACTAACGTAACCAACCACCCATTAGTTACAAAATTATGATGATAATTCAATATTAATATTTTTATTTATATATTTCTGATGAGTAAGACTTATTGTCAATTTTGTAGACATATACCATTAATGTTATAGAAGAGAATATAGAATATGAATAACATATATATTTTTTCATAACTAAATGCTGTCAAGAACTCAAATATTCAGTTCCACTTTTTGTTTCACTGTAAGCAGTTAGAAAAGCTTCCAACGTATCTTACTTTTTCCCTATTTAAAGAAAAAAAACCCAAACAAGAATACCAATCTCTGAGCACACAATTACAATAACACAGATTCCTCTTTTAGCAAACTGAGATGTTGAAGCAGGCCACTTCAAAAGTGGTAAGATCAGAGGGTGTCTGAACAGATTCCTATTTATCTGTGCCACTTCAGAAACCTGCAGTCTCCCGCATTGCTATGCCTTGAAAATCAGTGCAAAGCGTAGTGATTTCAGAACAAAAAGAGCAAGAGAAGACATACCTAAACCCACAAATTTCACTGTATCTATCTCCCAGTAACAACATTCCACCCTTCTGGAGCAATTAGGTGAGAAATTCAAGCCTTCTAGCTCATAAAGTAATGCTTAAGAAAAGAGACCTAAGCTTATCAACTGAGAAAATTCAATAGTCAAAACCAAGAACAAATCCAAAAAAACTTTTGGACTATCATTGCCCTCTCAAAGAAAAACTAAAAGGTGACACTACACACCTTTAATGGGAAGAGCTGCATGAATCCTTTCCAAAACAGGATGTATAGCTTTAGAGTCTGTTATAGAGACATATGCAGTAACATGAATTCAAATTACTACAGATATTACAAGCAGGAACATCTCCCAAGTGATGGAGGCAAGTTATCGAGTACTGCATGTTCCTAAAGAAACTCAAGTTGTTCCTGCCTGAGCTAGGGTTCCACATTTACCAAAAAAGGTAATTACTAGTTTTAGACTAAAAATAAGTAACTCCAGTAGCAAAATAGTTATTCTGAAAAACTGGATAAATCATGTTTATAGTTCCCGTATGAGTTCATGACTGTTTGGAAGTCAACTTCTTCTTTGATATCATTATTTTCATGGTCAGAAACAAAACATAAGCACCCATAACTCCCGAGGATGACTAAGACAACTGAATTATCTTAGGATGGCAAGCTGAAGCTCTCTTTGACACATTTTTGTATCTGAAAAAGCAGGCAAGGAAAACAGTGTTGCAGAGAGAAGCAGATGGCCAATGACTTATCACTATTGGTCTGATGACTTACGTGGGCTAAACTTGTTTGTTTACTCAGATATTTGCGAAAAACCTTCAACCCTTTCCTTATGTTAGCAGCAGCTACATTATGTATGTATTATATACACAGTACATACCACTCCCTACACACAGTATCAAGGGATTGAGTATATACCATCAAATTACCACGTGTTCTCATACAATGACAAAAGTCACAGTTGACCCTCCCTTCCCAGGGCCAGGGAGCTAAGTGACTGGTATGTCTATCACCGCAGCTCAAGAAAGGGTTAAAAGGGGATCAGGGAGTTAGAGTTGCTCTGTTCACTGGCTTGGAGACAGGACAGAAGTAGCTCAGGTCCTCCAGGGCAGGGAAATGAGCCTGCAATTACCAGCTATGCCCTCCACACTACCCAGGAACTCCTCCCTCTGCCTGTTCACTACTCCTTCTTCATGCAACACCCATGCTAACCCCCCATGACGCATGATGAAACCTCTGTCATATGGTCCTGAAGCAACAGGCACTGCTTGTGTGTTGGCAAGCCCTGCCTGTCATATGAACCATCCTTGAAAAATATAGATTCTTCTCAGATCATCTCACCCCCTCTTTAAGATTGTTCTCATTATCTTCTCTTTAATTGTTCTCATTATCTTCTGGGCATAGAAAAATAATGCAGCCTTTCTAAGCACATAAAATACAATTATGTATAAGTACAGTGTTAGGAAAAGAATTAAAATATTTTACCTAACAGATTAGCTGCGGCAAATCAGGAAATAAAGACCAGAGTGTGACCATTTAACACCCTGAAAACCACCAGGAAGTATTTTCTGTCTGCAGTTACAGTAATGCTACTGCCCTCAGCTACAGTTAACAACCAGCCTTACAATTGTAAAGGCTATGAGTAACCACCTCCTAGTCCATGTTTTCTGGACAAAGAACTTTTACATCATTTTCCTACTAGCAAAAGTTTCACTGTATTCTTGAATTGCAACAAAGTGAGTAAAGGGTTAGAAGTAGTTGGTATAATTTTGCATACTGGTAAGAGTCCTGAAAGTAGAGCAAGACATTTTTTGGTAGATTCTCTGAATTCTCAAGATGTAAAAGTGATGCAGGATGTGCTTATTGGTGCCCTCACAGACCAGAATGTGCTGAAAAGACGTGGGATGGCTGCATGGATCAGCTGGTTATGGATTAGATCCTCCTCACATTTTCACATCCATAGGTATATCACTTTGAGGATGGACAGGGGAGCCTCTCTGAATAAACTACTAAGCTCCAAACAACTCCTTGCAACGAATACCCCTGCAGTCTTAAGGACTTCAGCAAGGCATAGCAGATCCCAGAACAGCAGTCCAGAGACTACAGCCCAGAAGAAGGAAGCAGGTATGGTGCAGGAAAGCTGGGCTGTGAGAAGGAATGCTCACATCTGACCCATCGACATCTGGTGCAAGATAGCCCAGCACTGTATCTGGTGCAGCAACTGAGCCTTTGTGCCAGTCTAGAGCAGTCTACCCTCATCCCTCCACCCACTTCGCTGTGTAGGAAGTGTTACACAGACAGACTTATGAACACCATCTGCTTAGCTGTAGCATTTGACTCCCTCCCTCCAGCATGTAATAGTCTGAGATGGTCTAAGTGCGCTAACACAATTCTACATTTTCCATTTCTATACATCATGAAGAAAAACCAAAGTCAAATGTACTTTTCATCTCCCACAACACCGCTCTTACTCTTCTAACGGAATTTGCTTGCGCTGATTTAAAAAAAAAGTAAAAAAAAAAAAAGTAAAAAAAAATTGTGTGGGACCATTAAGTTTAACTAGAAGAAACTCTGGTAAAAAGTAAAAATTAACAGGCCTAAATATGCAGGAACTCTACAGAGGAAAAAACTTTGGTTTGTTTGTTGGGTTTTCTTTTTGTGGCATCTTTATTCATTCTACTATGAAGAAAGAACATTAAATTTCATGCATTGATGCAAATACAAGAAAAACTTCAATCCAGACCAGGAAAAAACCCTTCTTTCCAAATAAGTGAACTCACTAGCCACCTTCTTCCTAGTCACATCCAAATTTCAAAATACAAAGTAAAACATTTCCAAGTACCTGGGTTGTCACGTTAGTGGGGTTTATTAATCCCACATGACAGTGTGGTCTATTAATTACAGACTATATTACTTATAGCATTTCTGTAGCTTGGAATACAAGTCACTGAAATAACCTCCCAGCACTGTAGGAGATATGACAGCTAGTTAGACAGAGGCACACAATACAGTAACTCTGGTTCTAAAAACTGCCCAGTGATGTCACTTGCCTCATCTTTCAAAATGAAAAGGATGCTGTTAAATTTATTTTTCACAGAAGGCCAAACTCCCACAACTGCAAATGCGGTCACTGAGCTGCAGCATCCCAGGAAAAGACAAGAAGAAAATCAGTTCCCAGCAGGCTCCAACTGAGAGCCCTAAAGAGAAACACCCCAGCATGCTGCTTGCTCTCCAATATCCCAAGGAGCTCATCCAGCACCACGCAGGGAGCAGAGCAAGACATAGCACTTGCATCGCCTAGTGCCACCCCCTGCATCTTAACAAGAGATCAGAAAGACGTTCCTCATGCATGTGTTAGCTCTGGGCTATATGTCAGCTTTCCCAAAACTGGCAAGCATAGATAGAAGGACAGGATAGCTTTGAGACACATGGATACAAATGATTCCAAGCTTTCATTTATCCTTAATGCTAGGCTATCTGGAAAATGTCCCCTGACAAAATAATTAAAAGTATTTTATTTTTTTTGCTGAACTTCATGATTAAACAGTTTTGTTTGACATGGGGAGGAAAGGCATAGGAAAAAAACATAGCAGTGATTTAAGGCAGGAAGAAGAATGAAGACTGCTCACAGGGCTTATTACCACACCAAAACATATAACCTGTAAGAAGAAGCCCCACCAGCCCCAGGCTCATGCTGTGATCAGCTTACATCTGAAAACTCTGAAAACTCGTTCTGCCCCACCTCAGCCCAGCTCCCAGCCAGCATGCCTGCGTGCCTCTGGACCATCCCACCGATCCCACCACTGGCACTTTTTGCTCAGAGACAGAAAGAAGAGGAAAGAGAAGGATTTAAAATGCTAATGCTTATCTGAAACCATATACACAAATAATCAAAACAGGCCAACTCCAAGCAAGGGCATAGTTTCCGATTCTCATAAGACATAGCAGTTACCAATTGAAGAAAAATGTGAAACTTAAATGAAACACAAAAGGATGACACATTTTGACACTTTGAGATTATTTGCATGTGGACAGGACTGGCTTGTTTGGGATGATTAAAGCAATGCAGATCAAACCTTGGAGTGTGTACTTCTGAGCGCTCTCCCAGGCCTGGGCAGGCCAGCCAGCTGCAGCAGAGCCCTGCCAAGGGAAAAGCTGCTCCTCCGGAGGCTGGCAGAAATACATCATGCACCACCCATCAGAAGCTACTGCCTGCTTGCTCCAGGCATCCACAGCATCTTGGTGCCCCCTGGCATTTCCACACCCTGCTCTGCCCCTGGCTCTCTCTGGAAGACACAGGAAAGATGAGCTCTGCACAGGCAGGGGAACATCCAGCCCACCAACAGGCTGGTGCACCTCATCTTCCTGCACAAAGCCCAGACATAAGCCACAGCTGCAATGAGATGGGCTCCCCTGGCTCAGTAAAACCTGTCAGTGCAGGGTTAGGACGGTTATGCTGCAACTAAATGAAAGACTCCCTTCAAAGACACTGAGCCATTCATTTGATGCCGGCAATATTCTGCTGGGCAGCAATGCAGTGAGTGTGAGACATGCAGCTGTAATTCCCTACCAGGACTAGCTGCCTTCCTACTAGAAGACAAGACTGGACTTAATACTGTGGCCACAGGATTCCTGCAATGAACACACATTAAATTAGTCCAGAATTCTATGTTTTGGTCATTTGAATAGCAGATAGCATTTGTAACCTACTAAAACACCTTGACTCTCAACTTACTATTCCAAAATCCTGCAAACTGGAGATCTATTAGAGTAATCAATAGAACACGGGAGGTCGGGGGAGAAATACTAATATCAGTTATTCACTTCATACCATTTTAGTAAGCTATTAAAAAGATATAAGAAAGTAGCATTTGAAAACATTTAGAAAAACATATTCTTAAGTGAGTCTTGAAAGCCATCTGAATAAATACAGAAATCTTCCATGGGCGTGGGTTTATAACTATGATTTATATCCTGATAGCCAAGCAATGAATGCAGTTTGTCAGCAACCTGAAACTGCTTTACATTTACGATTCATTTGCACAAGAACTGCTTTCAACAGTTTCATTTTTTTAAATTTTGAATTATAAGACCATTAAAATAGAAGAAAGGCCTCAGCAGTCCCCACATCTAGCCCAATATTCAGCCTTCTAAAGAGGCCAGGAGTGCACAGCCAGGGAAGAATAAGGCAGCATTCATTCCTCCCCAGTAATCTCTCCCTCCATTTTTGGCTCATGGGATTTGCTGTGCCTGCTGTGATTCCTCTATCAAGTAGTCTCCATGAGACCTCTCTGCCAAAGGCTTGCCCAATCTCCCCATCAGCCTATTTAAACTTCTTGCACCCACAGCACTGTCCAGCCAGAAATCCTTCAGGTTACTCTCTCTGGCATGAGGGATCACCTCCTCTTCCTTCTGAACCCCACTCTCTTCACTTTTATTTCCCCCAGAAATGATTTTGCTCGTGCAAGCAGTACCTGGATGAGCAACAACTTTAATGTCTGTCACACGATGCATTATGGCTAGAAGCTGAAGCATCATGTCACTACACCTTATGATTTTGTGGTCTTTACATAGCAGCACAGATTTATACAACATTATTGACCTTGCTAGATTTGATGGGATAGTGGCTACTGGGCATCTCAAACGGCTTTGTTTTTTGAGGATAGCATCACTCTCAATATAGAAGAAATTCAGCAGTGTCATTATTGAATACTGGAATTTCTAACCAAGGTTGCATGCACAAACATGCATGGCAAAGGCTGATCACAATATACTCCTTCTTGAGAGAAGAAACAGTTCATCTCCTAATCTCTTACAGAGACGAATGTTTCCATCCCTGATGTGTTGTATTTAAATGCAATGAACTCTTGCCTTATTTTAATTTACTTTGAACCAGGCAAATTGAATGTACTCAAGAGATGCTAGTGATACAACCTACTTTTTAGTGTAGGGCTATAAAACTTGTAATGAACAAACCCGCACACTTTTTATATCAAACAGCTTCCAGAACAGTTATTATAGATTATTTTAATGTTGAAAAGTGGTTATAGCATTGTGCAAAATATCCTGTCTATAGAGATCATTAAAATACTTCAGCCTCCAATCTTGCAGTGGTTGCTCTAGGTTGGCAAATTCGTCAAACTGGTTTGCTAGGAGTTCACTGAAATCATCACTGCAGGATGAGGGACCTGTCTAGGTCTTTCCCAGTTTCATCATGATTGTGCCTGGAAACTTACAAGGAATCATAATGATAGGCACAACCACAGATGAACTAGGAAAATTAGTATTACATTTGATTTATTTTTTTTTTCCTAAAACATGTAAAATGCTGACAGACTGCCCTCGGATGGGGCATGCCTCTAGATTTTATTAGGACGCAATGGAAAGAATCTGACAAAGGCACACAAAAAAGTGCTAGACTATAACTGAGACACACAAGAAGTATTCTTGAGGCAGCTCCCTGGGTAATGAAGAAAAAGAATGCAGAATTTTGCTGTCCTTTAAAAGCTAAGGACCATGCAGTGCCCTCTGCTGCATACAGAGGTAATAGAGCACCACTGAACAATGACATCACTTGATACTAAACAACATGCTATGTTGCATGTATGACAAATATTTATTTCCTTAATTATGCTTGGGTTTTTTCTAAATACTAATACATTATGAAAACTTCAGCAGTACCAGCTTAGAGCAGATGTTTTTTACACTCTCTCTTCCCATCTAATATCGTGCATTCTGTCAGCGAGCAAGCTGTCAGCTCGCCTCCTACATCTACATAGTGGGAAATTCATGCTGAGAGTGAGTCGAGGCACTGGGCGGCTGGGTGGGGGGAGCCTGCAGCACCCTCAGCATGAGGTTTAATCATGAGATGCTCGTGACGGCTAAACAGCTCAGTGGGACATGGTCTACACACTGCTCTCGCTGCTTCTCCTAACTCAAGTGAGCTGCAAGTCCCTATCTCTCCCTACTCTCAGCTAAAAGAAACAAAACAAAGACAAACAAACATAAGGGAAGGTCAAACCTCCGATGTAATTTCCAATTCCCAAATAAATGTGCATTAGCAGTCTATAAAAGGTCCTTTGCACATACCATGAAAGAGGTAAATGCAGACGGGGAACTGTGAGCCTGAAGAGGATTTATTGGTTGTCAGACAGAACTGAGGAGGTCTCCTAACGTGGAATACAAATATTTAATCTGATTCTGAAATCTTATCTGCTGCCTTTAAGAAGATTAACAGAAATTCTCTTGCAGCAGACTGTGAATTCTGATCCATTTCATCAACTAGGAATATTTTCCAGAAGCAAAGCCTGTGCATTTAAACTAGTTTATTAGCATCCTACGCAAAGTCAAATTTAGCAAAGTTGATCGAGATTAAAACCTGTTCAAGGAAGTGATGTTATAGAGAAAAAAAAAGTTATTTGTGTGCATACATGTTGCATGAAACACATTATGTCACAACACATGCACAGATTTTACATGAGGAGACATGAAACATTCAAAGTCTCCACAGTGTACTTGAACAAAAACCAGCATGAACATGTTATGGTAGAAAAGCTCTTCCTTAAAAACAAAAACAAAACAAAGCAAAAAAAAAAAAACAAACAAAAAACCAAAACAAAACACAAAAAAACCAAAACCAAACTGATAATCTCTGCTGTAGCCTGGAATGAAAGGAGATATTCCAGAGAAGAGGGAAGAACTCATACATCCTTTTTCTGTCTTGCACAGAGAAAGTACAAGGCAGACAGCTAATATCATTGCTGTGCTTGGTTCTGCCCCATGAATCTATGTAACTGGCCAAGTTTCAGCCTTCGCCTTTTCTCCTTTAGTTAAACTGACAAGGAAGGGGAAGTACAGCCAGCTGGCTTGCTGCGGCTAGCTTCCCTCCCCCAGAGGAAAGTGAGGGAGCCATCCTTCCCATTTCTTTCATTTCTGCCTGCAAGCCAAGCTGATAACGTGCCAGATAGCCCAGTCCCAAGTTTTCCATATTTCTTTTTCTTTCCTAGAAATCCATGGACTCCACTAGGGTCTATCTGAAGTAAGAAGAGCACGTTAGACACTACAGTGGAAGAGGGGCAATACCTCTGTCATCTCTTCCTCTTCCTACAAGTCCCCCCTTGACAATCCAAAGTTGCTTGGGGCTCCACTCCATGATCATGAGCTATCCCAGACAGCTCATCTTGCAGACCTACTGAATGCATGGCATCTCTGCTGGGCTATGGGAATAACACACTGGTGATGCCAAATATCCATATAAAGCAGGTCTGAGAAGCATCCGACGCCAGGCAACCCTCAAGCATTTGGCAGGTCTACTTTAGATGTGTGTTGGCTGGTTGAATTCAGCCTGTTCCTGTTTGAAGCAACCTAACCTGCATTTCACCACTAAGTAGGGCTTCATCTGGGAACCATCTGGGCAATGAAACCAACCCAGCAGCATATATACTGACACTTCTGCTTTCTTCTCAATAGCCAATTCGTAATGAAGCTACCAGGCAGCATCTGAACATTATCTCTGCACTATTAGCTCCAGGGTTTTTACCTGAGGTGTAAAATAAGTTAAATAACCTTGCAGTTGCCATGAGCAAAGAGTATGCATGTAGCTGCAGCACCTCACAGAATTCAGTCTGAGCCTTTAATCTAGGCAAGACCTTGCTCCAAGGGCAACCCAAATCAGTTCTCAAGTACAGTGTTGAGTGGGCTTCTGCTTGCTACCTGAGAAGGCAATGTAGTGCACCACTGTAATGTGAATCTTTCCTGTAGTCAATGAAAGTGTTTTTCATGGTGAAAAACACTCGAAGGATACTGCTCTTTTAAAGCTTTGTGTTAATTCTTGATATTATCTAGAGCAGAAATACCTCTCTTTCATGCAGAATGGTATGGGATCACAAAGACACAGGCCTCTTCCCTCCCAAGCCCATGGGAACCCCACACACCAAAACCGTCTTTTTCAGCAGAGCACAAAGTACTTCACAACCATCATATCTGCACATAATAATCACAGTCACAAAATGAGTCTGCCCTACAGCAAAAAGAAAGTGTTTAACAAGGATCTTTGCATAATTTCAGGTAAAGCATGTTAGTTTCCAGCTCTCCCTGTTTCTTCTTATGAAGATACCCAGTTGGTGAGAAGATGTATGAATACCTGGGGCAATGCAATAATGCCACAAGTGCATTGCCAGGGGACACCCTTCCTAGTACCCTTCCTGGATTCAAGTGGCCCTCACTGTATTTTACCTCATACGCCTACTGTGGAGCTAGTATGAAGCAGAAGTCCTGAGCACAGTATGTGGTCAGACACTGTCTCCTGTTCTCAGCTGTAAAATGACAACAGTAACACAATCTTTCCTAAGGGGCTTCTGTGGTCACAAAGGACAGAAAACTGTCACATATGTTCTGGCACGGAGATAATGAGATCCATACATATACCCCTAAAGAGTCTTTGTCCACCATAAGCAAGAGGCAGGAGAGCATCAAAATTTAAGGTTGCAACAGAAATTATAAATCTGTAATTTCTTAAGATGAGAGCAGTTGCCTTTAGAGCTTTTAACTTTAGGTTTCAGCATACAAATTCCTAAGGTATCTTAAGGAAAACAGAAAGGTTGACAATTACATACATGTGCACATCCTATGCACTGTATGTGTATGACCCCCAATATCTCCTTTCTTACATTGTGTAAATTCCAGAATATACTGCCCTGATGGACCTCATTACTGAAGATTAATCTCATGCTGCCTCTACTGTAGCTGCCACCAAGAATTCTTTGAGCCAAGTCTACAGACTTTAGAAGTTATACTTTCTTTTTTCATCTTAAGACAAACATCGTTTTTCTGTGCAGTATACTCAGTCATATATGTGCAGAATACTTGTTGGCACCAGCAGCTATTACATGACAGTCATCAAAACTTGAACTATACCAAAAATAATCTTGAGATTAGACAGGTTACATTGGGTATTGCCTGTTGAGCTTGATCCTGAGCTTCAGCACACATGTCCTCCACATGAGCAACACAAGATGATAGGGAAAAGCTCTGGTTACTCTGGGAGGAAGCAGGAACAAGAGAAAGCTCTATCTCTAGCACCAAATGCAGGGCCTAAAGGGTGCTCCTGGGCAACTGCCAAGCTGGAAGATGAGAGACTCCTTTATTACCTGGTGCTCTTCAGCAAGGTACTCAGGGCATGTGCTGGGCACTGGGAAGCTCTCCTTCACCTTGCAATTTCCTAGGCAATCCCAGAGCTGTTCTGGCTGCTGCTGCTGCTTTGAAGGCTGTGTGGTCAGAAAGAGTACATATTTTTTGGCACACCTAAAGTTTTCTCAAGGAATGTAGGCCATAGTAAGAAAATTTTCACTTTCTAGTTCTCTCTTGGTAAGAGCAGAACTTCCTGAGTTGAAGATGCTCCCCTAAGCCAAAGACAAGTTACGTGCTGCTGCAAACAAACCCAAATTTAGAGTTCTTCTCCCCCACACCCTGCTTCCCCTAAAAAAAGGTAGCAAAAAAAAAAAAAAGGTTCATAACAGTGCATTTGGTGGCCTAAATATGGGTGTTACCAGACTTGCCACTGACGGAAAGAGGTCAGAATTTGAGAAGGTGAGAAAATGATTTAAGTTTCCATATGAAAAATTGACCTGGAACAATTAACCTGAGAATGGCACCAGGACGATGTCCCAGAAAGCTCATTTCCAAGTTTCTACTGGGAAAAGTTTAGCAGTTCAGGACTGCTGAGAGCAAGTTCTCACATTTACACCTGACACAATGAATTCGTTTGGACATGCAAAACTCAGAACCCATCTGAAAAAACAACTGCATTTGCTACCACAGTCTTACATCATTTTCCAACCTTCTTATACAAATGCTAGAAGTAACACACAGCCATATCCAGTCTTATTGGCATCTGCCTCCAGTACAGAGAAAGAAAAAACTTTTGTTACATGATTGCAAAACCACTGAGCTCCTTTGAGAAACATTCTCATCTTCCGGGTTGCTGCCTGCTCCTCACACTGACGCAAAATTACCATGCACCACTCCTGATAGTCTTTACAAGTTTTTTATACACTTAAAAGTGCTTTCTTCAACTATAATCACTTTTTTTACACATTATTTTTTCTCGAATGTGAGAAGCAAAACATCATACTGTGTTCTGTCCCTCAAGAAAATTGTGTACACAGCTACTTTTGACCTATGAGTGCTTGTTCTCCTTCCCAATTGTCACTGCAAACCCACGCACACAAGAAAAACTTAGATTACTTGATTATATTTTTATTTTTATGTCTGAGGAACCTGTATTAGTGCAGATAAACACCTGAAAAAGTTACAAACCAAGAAGAGAGGTATATAAATGGGCTTTCACTAACCTGTTGCCAGAGTGGGGAAGCTGAAATGGCCTGCGAAGGTCAAACCAAAATGGACCAAACCAGGCAGCAAATTTGCTCCTGTCGACTGGAGAGCAAGCAAGCAAGCAGGGAGAACTGGTGGCTGGGAGAGGAGGAGGAGCATCTGAGAGCAGGTAAGTGGTTAGCTACTAAATCAGAGGATAAGCAGGTAGGAATTGCAAATAACTGTACGCCACCTGGGAACTGGAGAGGGAGAGAGATTTTCTGACAGACTGCCCTGAACTGTTAAACATCTGCATTTTTCACCCTGCAGTGAAGGCTCCTCCACCAGCCTTCCCTGTGTGCCAGCAGAAGGCTCCTCCGCAGCACCTGCAGGCTGCAGCTTTCCACTGGGAACAAGCTCTGTCAGCCGGAAAGGGCAGGGTGCTGGTGTGTGTGCACACACCTGGAGAGGAGTGCTTGAGAGCTGCAGTCACTTCTGGGCGGGCACCACTCACGCCTCCGAACCTTCCCTCTGCAGGGAGTGCTCTCTGCAACAGCTTCATGTCTTTAACGGTCAAGGCAGTTGCAATGTTGCCAAAATGTTGAGATTGCCAAAGCTGCTTTGATAGTCTAAGAAGGTCCCCAAAAGCCTCAAGCAAGAAAGATGTGATTAGCCTTCATAAAATTTCCAAATAATCCCCTGGTGAGGAAAAGTCAACAAACAAAAAACAAACTACAACCTCTGACCTACACCTTCGCTACCCAATTTTCTGTCAGAATACACCTCTTCATGACTGGAACACCCTAAAACTTATAATGAGGAAGCTGAATGCATTTTCATCATGGATGGATGGTTGTGGGTGAAGTAAGTTTTAAAAGCAAAATGACTAGAGACCTTTCACAACCAGAATCTCAGATGTCATTTGAAAAGCCAAGAGGATTTAGAGTCATACCAAACAGATTCAAACCTGATCAACATTGTGCTGAAGCCAAAACACCAAAGACCTGAAGTTTCCAGTCAACCCTCATTTCGGAGCACAGAATGTGGGGGTTGCCAGTGGGCACAACAAACTCCTTGTAGTTCTCAAAACGCTTCTAGTTTAATATAATAAAAAACTTGTGAAAATAAAACCCTATTATTTATAACATTTTTGACCAAAATCTTGCAGGATGTGCTCACAAGATTTCAATGTCACTGAAGCAGATTAATCATGGTCTAACCCCCAGCCCACATGAAAATAATGCCTCCTTACACCATATCTGAGTAAAATTAATAGCCTTACAGCACCCCACATAATTTGACTGCTCTTTTTGTTCATGCTTCCACTCACAGAAGTAATACTTAATGCTCTTGTTTCAGCGGACTGTTTCTGCTTTGTTTTCTGTAATCACCAGTTACCTCAAAATGTATTGCAAGAGAACAGGTCATAGCATCACCATGCCTCACTGCCTTCTCCAGCAGCACCCTCTGCCCTGCATTGTACATGAATACTTGCTTAATGGTTAGTATTAAGTTTTCGTGTTAGTGACTAGCCTGTAGCTCTGAAATTCTTCAGTACCTTGCCCAGATTTAGCAAGTAATTACACCTTTAGTGCTTCTGCTTAGTTAATCCTAAAACTAAAGTTCTCTTCTCCTAGCAGAAATGCAAATACATATTAAAGTGCATCTCTTCCATTACAGTTTCTAGTTGCGCAATATTCTGCTAGTTGGTTTCACGTGTTTCTGTTTCCTGGGCTCTGTATGGCTGACATTTCTCTCTAGACACCTATAGCATGGGAACACCAAATTTATTTCTACACCCCTGTCAGACCACTTTTTGATGGCAGAAATGTTACACGCAGTCTGGCACACCTCCAGTCTGCAGCACATCTATTCTGCAGATATTAAGGTGGCTTCTGATTCCCAGTCCAGTCCAACCAACAAATTAAAATGAGTAAAGGGACAGAAAAAAAAGGAAAAAGAGAGGAATAGCTCTATAACATAACTGAATCCTTATAAATAGCATGCTCCCTATGTGTGTCAGATATCAAATAGCTTAATGACAACTGATAACTGGCTGATTTCTGCAATCTGCCGTCAGCCACTATTTTCAAGGGAACAGGAGCTATTCCTAATACCGCAGTACAACTCCACTTAGTTGTGTAGGAAGCTTACAGTTTTCAACCAGATGGCAGGTATATACTATTTTAACCAAAATCCTGTTTTAAGAACAGCGGTTGATATAATGACAGTGCTTGACAAGCCAAGAGGCGTAAAAAAGTAGATAACTACATAATAGCATTTAGTATTGCCCTTTGAAAAAACAACATACTTAAGAACAGCAACAGATGGGACAGGCAATCAGGCTGCATGACCTCATTTACTGGAGAAGAAAAAGTGTTTTGTTTGGGTTTTTTAATCAAACTTCAGCCTTTATTTCCAAAATGCACTTCGTAAAATTTGGATGTGATTTTTCTCATGCATGTATCAAGCCAAAAAGCCTCTGATCCCTGAGTCAAGCAGGGACAAGAACTGTGCAGCTGCATTACAGTGTGATGGATCCACACAACTGCATTAACACCTAATAGAGGAGGAAAGCTACCTTTAAAATACAGGGTTTGATATGATGCAAATAACTTGTTAAAGATCTCTGTCTTTAAAGCAATGTTCACCAATTAGCAAATAAATTATTTACACTGGTATTTC
This sequence comes from Pezoporus wallicus, assembly GCF_028554395.1. NCBI lineage: Eukaryota > Metazoa > Chordata > Aves > Psittaciformes > Psittacidae > Pezoporus > Pezoporus wallicus. The sequence goes on from NW_026640754.1 coordinate 4,893,528, forward strand.
TATTACAGCAGAAGACACTATCCTGTTCTGTTTCGCTGCAGTCTCGTAAACAGCAACGGCAAACAGTAGCTGTGAAATCCACTTTACATCTTGCAGAAGCAAAATAACTCTGCATCTTTCAGAACTGCCTTAGGCTGGACACATTTTTCTCTCCTTTTCTCACCCCGGTACCAAGCATCAGCTGCTTTCTGGATGTGCCCCACTGCAGCTGCCCCTAACACAGGACATGGTTTGCCCCTCCATACTTACATTACATCTGGAGTCTTTTCTTCAAATACAAATGGAGAATCAAGAGGACAAGTAGACTCCGGGTGAATGAGCAGCACACTGAAAACACCCCAAGTGAACACCGCAGCTTCTCTCCTCTTCTGTGTCAGAGACTTCCCTTGTACTCAAAGCTCAAATTCAAATGGTAAAGATCCGATATCCTACCAGTCAAACACACTGAGCATTTGGATCCTCTAAAGCCCTGCCAAAGCATTTAGTAGTTGTCTGTATATTTACTTTTGCCTTTCTTTTGGACTTATGCCTATGCAAGAAGGAAGCAAACTCTCTTTATATTTCATGCCCATTCACACTGCATTTTTTTCCGGGTGTTGCTGAAAGAAAAAAAAAGATAAAAATCCCAAGCTAGTTCAGCTCCAAATGCCCAGCCACATAACCATTTATTTTCCTCTGGTTATACTGACTGAGTTATTTTCCCACATGCTCCTCATGTGGTGAATTACTTGTCTGAACAAGCCAGATAATGCTTTAGGCAGCAGATTAGAAAATGCAAATGCACAGGGAGTCCAATAGGCACCTCCTAGGCTGTGTTCTGCCCTGCGAGGCTTGGCTTTCCATTCCCAGCTGAGGCTTGAGGAGATGCCCGACTCTCTGAAGGTTTACACTGGGACCTCAGGCACCAAATGAGGTGCTGCAATGTCCCCATGCCTCAAAACCCTGTGTCTGAAGGCAGATGGAGAGAATGACTTCTGCCAACAGCAGACACCAAGGCTCAGCCCTGCTGTCAATTGCAGTGATAGCTACCACGTCACCAATTCAGGGCTGACTATTTCAGCCAGGACAGATGTATAGCTTACTGGGGAGAAAGGAGGACAGCCTGGGAGCACCACAGTCCCTACTCCATCACTTAGATGTGACTGTAGCAAAAAGATCAGGGAAAACCAGTGACAGAAGTGGTTGGACTGCTTCTCACCCCCCTGATCAGCAGGATGGCTTTGCTTGCCCCACACCTACCCCCAAAAGAGGACAAAGGTGGTCTTCATCCCTTGCACACACCTCTTCATGGCAGGTAGTGCCATGTAGAAGTATCCCAGACTTGTGGGGTCATTGCTTACACTGCCTCCTAAATGAAGAGAGTCTCAGAAACCTTCTAGAGAGTGAGAGAACAGAGCACATATTTACCTCTCACCACCTCTGACTTTTCTAAGTGCCAGATTGTAATAATGAAGAGCAAATTACCAAGAGTGCCCTGGAACAGGTTTCCCAGCAGGGCTGTGTTATCCACATCCCTAGAGGCTTTCAAAGACCTTACTGGATCAAGGCCAGAGCATTTCACAGCTGGCCCTACCCTGAGCAGGAGGTCAAACCAAAGACCTGAGGTTCCCGGCTATGTGAATTCTCCTGGGATCCTCTTATGTTTAACCTTTTCATTCAAACTAATGTGCTGCTGACCATTTACTACCCAGACCAGCAAGTCCTCACAAGCCCAGCACCCTTGCAACGATTTCAGAGCCAATTCACTACAAAGGCAGAGTGAGGCACCCTCCTCCAGCCAGAAAGGTCTCCAGACCAACATTCTTCTAATGGGCCCTGCTGAACCTCCTACCACAAACAGGGTTGGGAGTCAAGAATAGAGATAAACTATGTCTCATCTATAAAGAAGGATTTTCTAGTTTTCTCTGTAAGCTTTTACAACTTTCTCTGTAGGCTTTTACTGCTCAGTTTACTTTTTTTTTTTTGCACCAAAAAAAATCTGCTTGAATCTAGAAAGAATAAAGACATCACTTTTTTAGTATTTAGAATAACTGAAAATTTGTGTCACATTAAAATCTTAAGTGGAATCTGGAGTGAATTTTACAAGTGGCAATAATGAAACAATGCTAAGAAGGGGCACCCTCACACACCTCACAGGCTTTTCACCTGGAATTGCAATTACAGTGATCTGGGTATGAAGATAATTCTAACATTATAAATAAATAGAATGCTGTTTTCAGCGAGATCCTGAATCACAGGTATGTTTGAACCAGTACACCACAGCAGCTGGCAGGATGGGTCTATCGCCTGCATCGCAGGCACTGGCTCATGCAGTGCTGGTTGAGCATGGCCGAGGTACCCAGGGCCACATCCCACTGCCCAGCACCACAGAGTGGCATCATCTTCTCCTGGGCAGGAGCATGGGGAGGGGAAATGGCGAGGTAGGAACAAAAGCTAGTCATCCTGCAAAGAAATCCCAAGAGCTGCAGCATCTCACAATGCCAAGTCAGTTTGGCTTCCTTCCATCCGAGTCATGCCCACGTATCAATGCAGCTGGCACATGGCATGGAGGGAAGCCACATTTCTCCCCTAAGGGAAAGCTTGATTCATACTAAAAGGTATACAAGTCTGGATCTCAGGAGAGGCATCTGCCCGTTCTCACTGACACCAAGGTTATTTCACTCCCTTCAAGCACCCAACCCAGTAGTCTCAGCAGTCTGGGCACATCACGCCTCAGCAGCAGTGGTCCCACAAGGGGCAGAGGGATTTATGGACAGAGAGAGGTATCTTAGATGTTCAAAGTCCTCAGATCCCATTTAGTTTCACAGCAGGAGAGGAAAGGGAAAAACTGAAGAAACAAAAAATTAAAAACTATAGTAAAATAGACGTGTACAGAAACCTGAATCACAGACAGAGAGTAGCCCTGTTCTCATTGCTCCAGCTCCTTTAGAGATAGTGCTTTTCCACACTGCAGTCACATTTCCAGTTCCTTCACAGACCTACCTGGAGGGACTAAACAATTTGCATCTATCTTTTCCCAACATTCCACATTGTATTTGCATTTATTGTGAAAGGGTGGAGAATAATAGTGCTTAGTGCAAGAAATAAATACATTTAAAAACCAAATCAGTCAGCGCTGCCAGTCAGACAGATGCAGAAGTTGACAAAATACAGCCTTTCATTATTTTTTCATTCCAACCAATGCACAAAATACATGAAATATAAAAGAGTGCCTCACATAGATTTTTTTTTCCAGCTGAATGGAGCTTTGACAGTCAAGAACACTGCATTTTTCACATAATAAAATGTGATTTTCCATCAATTGTACCAGTAATGAAAATGTAGCATGCAGCACAATCCCAGGAAAGCCAAGACGCCGAAGCCAAGGGTGAGGCTAAAATTTGCAAAATGGAGCCTCAAGGGAATAAAAGTGGGGGATAGAGGAGAACTGGTCCTTCACCACTCAATTTACTTTTATACCAATACCCACCCCCCCAAAAGGGCTCCCCCTCCTCCCATTCCTGGTGTTCAATGGGAGGGGCAGCCAGAGCAAAACCGTCCATCTGGTTCCTATCACAGGAAAGACTGCCTAAGCTAGCTCCTGCCAAAGCCTGTCATTAGCAACCAGCATGAGAGAGTGCATGAGAAAACACAGCACAGCTAAGACAACAAACCTAATACTTTTAATACGCTAATCATAACAATAGTACTCAATTTTGTTCTTTATAAAAATATCACTGGAATCAGATGGGTCATCCCGGTAGCCTCAGTTTATCAGAGAAATTAATATAACAGGCAACACAAATGTTATTTTCTTCTGCCATTGTATATCCATCACCACCTATTAGAAGCATTTACAGGAGTGAAATATAGCAAGGAAGGATAATTTGATAAGGATGGTACTAAACCTTGCTACCCATTAATATACTTTGTCTTCTTTTAGCATAATAGACATGGCACTTAAATCCTGATGCAGCTGCTATAATCCAAGATCTAGTATTTTATGAGAGCCTAGAGAGATGACCATCAAACTGTCCATGTGCTTTTACCACAGAAGTTCAGCACAACCCCTCCCCTTAGCCTTGCCAGCCAGGCAGAGCAATGCCAGCATTTCCGCCATTTCCACAGAGAAACTGCCCTTGCATATCATCCTTTAAGATCTAATTTATTACTCCTTCCTTTCAGGTGACCAGGGTAAAAAAAAACACCAACATCCAAGCAGCCAGTATATAGCAATACCTCCCCTGGCTGCTGCCACAGGGAGTGAAGAGCTGCAGGGGTGTTAGGACATTGTACTGCTGAACATCACACACAAGCGAAAGCAGCACTCCCAGCTGGACTTTTCAGCCACAAGCTTCCCCCACTTCCCTTCAGAATATAATCACCACACCCCTAATTAATGAGTAAGAGTGCCTGTTAACTACTTATCCGAAGTAATTAAATCTGACTGGGATCAAAAGTGATTCCCAGTAGAGAACAGAGGTAGCAAGCCTAATCCTTTGCTGTTCTCCAAACTTGCCTCAAACCAGGGCCAGCAGGAGCTTTCTCCTCCCCACAGGCAATGCAGACTCCTTGTTCAGAGTGTTTGTCCCGCTCTCCAAGAGCCATATTTTTCCCCATCACTTTACAAGAGCTGTCCCTGCTCCACTGGCACAAACCTGCTATCCTGGAAAATCACATGAGAGCAGACAGCAACCTGAGATCACTCTTCGTCACAATGCCTCCCTGAGCACCAGCAACATCACGACTGACACTTGCACAGCAGCAACCAAAGCTGACAAGTATTATTTTTTTTTTAAGACCTCCCACTCCCTCCTGTCCCTTGTACTGGGAGCAGGGGACAGAGATGGTAAATGGGGAAGAAACCTCCTTTGGGAAGAATTACCATGTCTCTGCCTAAGGATGACATGGCTCCAACTCCCTCAGGACTGTCCCCATGCACATCACTGTCACCTGGCTTGCCTCTCTAAAGCTTCCTCCTTTTGTTAGGCTGTTCCCACGCAGATCTAAGAATATCCCGAACAGATGAGTGAATACGAATAACAGCTCGTTCTTCCTCCTTTCAGGAAACTATTTCCCCATTTGTTTCTCTCATCTCCCTCCTTTGGTATTTAGCTCCAGACGTTAATGACCCATTTAAGGAGAACGCATCTTCTAGGAATTACTTGCCTTTGGTTATTCCACGGGCTGCTCAGAAGTGAATCTCATAATTTATACCCCTTCAGATGAAGAGGAACATTTCCAGGACCAAAGAAAAGCACAGCTAAACAGTGAGATGGAAAGGGAAAGGAGGTTTTCTTTGTCTCTTGCACTTTTTGCTGCGCTTATTACCCTCATGCTTTCAAAAGTAAACACCAGTGGGAGATCAGAGCTGAGCCAAAGCCCAAGTCTGCTCCGACTTGCTGCTAGATAATCAATGAGAAACTTTTCAAATATCTTTTTCCCCTTTGTGGGACAGGAAAGTTTATGTCTCAACCCAAAAGGTCCCATAGGCATTAGTGCCACAGCCCGGGGTGGGACCATAGGAGAGGGCAAGGAGGCAGCATCGCTGCAGGAACCTAGCCAGTGTCATCCCCAACCTGTTTGTGCTGTATCACACCTCTTGCCCTTCATTCCTGCTGTCATGACTTGTGACTGCACACTCACCTGTGGGTTAGTAAAAGGCTGTGTGCCAGATTGCCTCCTTCAGGTTTCTTGTTGGATCCCCAGGACCATTCCTCTTCCCAGGAACATGCATAACCATGGGACACAAGTGGGAACCACACACAGGGCGCTACACATGCAAGAGAGCTGGAGAGCAGGATGAAGTGGAAAATGAAGACAGACAGCTCTATGAAAAGCCTGTGAAGCAACTCTGAAGGAAGGATATAGTAGAAACAGAAGTTGGCCACTAAAAAGGGAGAAAAAAAAGACAAAAAAGACTGTGGAAGAGCAACCCAACGGCTGAAGACTGAGCAGTTAGGATGGGGGACGAATAAACTAGGGTACTGCTGATGGACGAGTTCAATTTCTCTCCTAGATCTCCCACTATGGGAAGAAGATAGAAAAGGGTGTGTCAAAACCCTCAGGAACCACAGCTAGTAGAAGTGTATCTTTCCTTTATCCCTTAAAAACCATGGATCAAGGCAGCTTTACCTCCCTTTCACCATTCTTCTCATCTCTGAAACATTTTCCTGCTGTCTTTCCACTCTGTAAACTTTTGCTTTAAAATAGCAGAAGATACTGTGTATAGGAAGCCAGCCTGTTGTTTAGACACAGTCAGTCAAACCTAAACAATATAAAGAGATAAAAAAGCAGAGGGGAAGAGACAGGCAGATGGTGGTGAGCTGTGCAGACAGGCATTGCATCCCGAGTGTTATTCCAACAAGCTCAAGCACAGTTTGCCAGAACTTCTAACTCCCTAGTTTTTACAAGCTGAAAAATGTAAATACAAGGTTCTCACTGTAAGGCAGAAAGTTGGGAGCTCAAGTTTCAGCTCAGAACTACATTCCTAGTGCTGTTGTGCTTAAGATTATAAAAATAATGCATCTATATTGAAAAATCTTATTCAGTGTGCCTCTAAACTACTTAAAAATTAATATAATTTTGGAGATGTAAAAAAAGGAAAAATAGTACAAAACATGCTTTCCATCAGTCAATCATGTGTGTTTGTTATATATATATATATATATATATATATATATATATATATATAAATTTTCACAAAAGTGTTCACCCAAAATCCAATAAAGCTTTGGAATGTGAAGGAGAACCTCAGTACTATTGGGTTACCCTACATTAGAAAACTAGCTTTGGACAGTTTTTAAATGCATAATGCTGGATATTATAGGTACTATATACACTGTACTTAATAGGAGAGTGCCCAACAATCCTAAAAATATACCCAGGGATATTCATATTAGAAAACAAAAAAAAAGTATTTCCTTTCCCTCTTGCTTGAAATTACTTCAAGCACCAATAGTGCAGGCTACAAGGGGAGGGCAAGCACCCAGTGACACCTTCCCAGAGAACACCAAGCATCCAGGCTCCGCAGAGCTTAGCTGCCTTCCCTGCATCTCAAACTATGTCAGGGCAGCCAGGCTGTGATGGACTATCCATATTAACACTAAACATTTTGTTTTGATGAGGTAAATGCCTAACTATGTTTGTGCTCTACGTGGACTATCAATCACCAGGGCATTTAGCCACTTAACTTAGTGCGGTCAAATACACTTTGCAATGGCCAAACACAATCTGTACGGTAAATTCATGCAGTTGAACCTTTCAGACCACCAGTAATTTCTGCCTTAAAAACCTCAATGACTAAGAAAGACAGAGAAGAGAGACAAAGCAAAGAAAGAAAATAGGGGCTTAATGTAAGCACCAGTGACCTGGAGTGGCACAGATTTCCCAGAGAAAGTGACAAGCAGAGGGAGAACAAAATAATCAAGAGCTAAAAAGGCAGAGGTGATACTTCCAACTTCACATTTCTGCAATCTCGTATTGCTTGTCAGCAGCAAAACTGGCACTCATGGAAAATCATGGTGCAAAGCATGGGATTTATTAAGGCCGAGCCACGGGTCAGGTTTGGAAAGTGATCTGCCTTGGTCCCCCACCAGGACGCAGGACACACACCCACAGCCACTGTTTCAGCACAGCTTGCGTAGCGCAGGGCTCAGCCAGGGGCCACCACTAAGGATCCCACAAAACCAGAAAGCCACAGTGCACGGCCTCCTTCACCATGGAATCATGTAGGTTGGACAAGACCTTTAATATCATCAAGTTCAACCATTATCCCAAGACTGCCAAGTCTACCACTAAACCATGTCACTAAAGGCTATGCAGTTTTTGAACACTTCCAGGGACAGTAATTCCACCCCTTTCCTGGGCAGCCTGTTCCAAGGCCTGACCATCCTGTCGGTGAAGAAGTTCTTCCTAATATCCAATCTAAACCTCCCGTGGTGCAGCTTGATGCCCTTACCTCTTGACCTGTCGCCTGAAGAGACCAACACGCACCTCACTACAACCTCCTGTCAGTTGCAGAGAACGATAAGGTCCCCCTGAGCTTTCTCATCTCCAGACTAAACCCCCCCAGTTCCCTCAGCCATTCCCCACGGGACTTGTGCTCTAGGCCTTCTGCCTCCGTTAACCTTAAACCAAGCCTGGGCCTGGCCACGGGACCGCTCTCCCCTCCCGCCCGGGAGTCGCCGCCGCGGAGGTAACGGCCGCGCGCGGCCGCGCCATCCGCGCGCCTGGAGGGGCCTCTAGCGGCGCGCGCGGCCACGCAGCCGCGCGGACCCGGCCCCCCGGCGCCCTTCCCGCACGCCCTCCTCAGTGGCGGCTCCTCCACCCGACTCCTGGAGTCTGAAGCAGCAGGCACACAGCGCCAGTGGACCTGCAGTACGCAGCCAAACGCCACGGATGCCAGAGCTACTGCTGCTTGGCTTTCTGAACTACGCGTGGCATCCATACGCACCCACACAAAGAACGTAACCACAGGGTCCCCCTGTGCTCCACAGGTTTCACTCTGCAGGAGGTCAAAACCCAGCCACTAAGCCAGTCGGTACCGGCGAAGACGGAGATCAGTCCGCAGCTGCCACCCAAGCTGCCAACACTGGCCACAGGTCCACTGGACATCAGCCTTCCTCCACAGCATGTTTGCCAAGAGCTTACTGTCCACCCTCCACACGCATGGACATCCTAACCCCACACCACTGGAACAGGCACCCAACAGCCAGAGGGCCAGCATGTCTGGGATAACCAGGATCCGGGCAGCGTGGAAGACTTGTATCTCATCTTACTTAACCTTATTTTCTTTCCAGTTCCCTGTGAGGAACTCTGGATTTGCAATGTCAAAGCCATGCAGCCTATCAGTGTTTGCCCATCAGTTTGGAAAAAAAAGGGATAATAGCCAGGCTAGGATGGCTTCAGGGCTTATTTGCTGCATCACAGATAACCACCCCATTTGTCCTCCCAGTGCCCCCCCCCCCCCCCCGGGGGTGTAATTAGGCAGGCAGCAGTCAATCACTTAGAGAAACATCAGCTGTGATGAAATTTCCTATAAACACCAAGTTCAGCATGATCATGGTGGAGTCCCCTTTTCTACTCCATGTAGAAGCAGAATGCCAAACGGAATGCAAGCTCCTGCCGTGCTGCATTTCACTCACAAAATACCCATGTTTGCGGCTAATGTCACTAAATAAGGTTGTTCAGGTGGGAACAGACCTTGGGAAGTCTCCAGCCTCCTGCTCAAAGCAGGGCCAACCCTGACTTCATGTGATGCTGTGCAGGGCTTGGCCCAGTTGGGCCTTGAACCCAGGACAGAGCTCTGGGGCCCCTCTGGGCAATTTGTCAATCCCTAATTGTCCTCATGGAGATTTTATCTTTTCAATGTTTTGACATAAAATCCCATTACAGTTTGCAACCATTGTCCCTTGGAGCCTGGCTCCATCTTTTCATTAACTTCCCCACAGGTAGGGGAAGGCTGCTGTAAGGTCCCCCCCCCAAAGCCATCTCCTCTCCAGGCTGAACAAGCCCGTCCCTCAGCCTCTTCCACAGCACATGCTCCAGGCCCTTGGTCATCAGAAAAAACAGCAATTTGACTGCTTTACATTTTGCTCATATTTTATAGAAACTAACAGAAATGCTAAAATACATATGTGAAGCCACAGGTCAAGGATTCAATAGTTCTCCAGCAACAGAGCAACAAACATACCAGCTGTGCATTTGTTTAAAGGAAAGGCAAACAGTAGAGATCATCCATGGTTAAAAAAAAAGGGGCAAACCTCTTTCAAGGCAGCAGAGGGAACCTACTTACCATTTTTTGCATTCCTCATTCTGAAATACACTTGAATGTTCTTAACTCCTTGAATACTTAATGCCTACAATATGAGTTGTGCTGTGAAATGCTAGTGGGCTTTATACCAACAGTCCTCTGATTCACATACCAAACATGAGTATAATGATCACTTGATGCAGGTAAATTATTTGCAGCAAGATGTGTCACATTAGAAGAACACAAACTGCAGTCCAAGAGACTGTGCTTCAGCACCCTGCATTTAGGGAAAACTAGAAGAATGGTTAGCACCTTCACATATGTTATAGAGAATGACAGTAATTAAACAGTACAAGTCCTGAATAAAACTCAGAGGTGAAACAGGCACAGGGGTTGCATGTGGCCAGCTGGGAAGCTACTCTGGCAGCAGCCCTACTCCTCTGGTACAGCCGGAAGCCACATCCTTAGGCAGAGCAGCTACAAAGTGCCAGCCAGAGCATGTACTGTGCCCAAGCCCAGCTCATAAGCGTGTTCAGATGCCCTGGCAAGTCACTGCTGTGTAAGTAGGAAATTGAGCCTCTGTGCAAAATGACTTCAAGCACACCCACTGTGTTGACACAGTAAAGAGCTGCCACCCAAATGTAGGAACACACAGAGCGCCCCGGCTTAGGGACACCAAATAAGAAGCACAGATTCAGCTGCCTCTCTGCAACCTGGAAAGATGGCACCAAAACCACCCAGTCAGACTGGTTAGCTGGCTATTCCGCTCCTCCAAATCAGAATCAGGGTTTCCAACTTGCTCCCCAAGTGAGCTGAAAAAATGAGTTGTCACCATGACAGAGTCACACCAAGACATATGATGAAATCGCCAGCAAGGGTCCCATCAGCCTCAGGTAAACTCAACCTCACTCTGCAACAGGCTCCAGAGAAACTTGACAAAGACAAAAATTAATGCCACTTTTTCCTTACATTTCTGGGGACATAATTTGGAAGCTTATCTTCAACTTGTGGCTAATCACTTCTTTGTTTTCCCACTGGTTATGTTTTAAAGAGAAAAGCATGACACTACTTCAGAACAAGGAGGTATCAGAACAGTCAGTGAGCTGTGCAGACTCTCTGAGCTACAAAGCTACCAATTTGGAAAACACACATCTTTGTTCTTTCAGCTGCAATCGATGGCTATTTTTCAAACTAACCAACAGAGAAAGAAATCTCCATTACCACTCAGCATGCCAAAGCATACTCAAACTGCTCTGACATGTTACACTGGAATTAAAACAAAGAGTTATTTCTGGTTTGTTTTATTTCTTTACTAATGTGGCAACTGTTTTAGGATCCTTTGCCAAGAGCAGCTACCCTTTGCTGAGAGCTAATGAAGTTAACATCAAAAGCAATTGTGTCCTGGGCCAGACCAATCCCAGGGATCAGGTGAAAGCTGCAGGGCTGAGCAGTGCAGTGCACTGTGCTGAGCACAGACATGCTGTTTAGAGCATGGACGAGATACTATAGATTCTGTGCTAACCAGAAGTGAATTAAAGCTGTTGATACATTTGGGGGTTGCTTACTGAACAAGACAGGCTTCCCCAGCTTTTAAAAGCAGCTTATACACCCAGTGGGGTATATAGAGATTAATACCTGCATCTATTGGCAGGTGACTGCTAAACCAGTGTTAACCACTACCTTTGTTCCCAGGACCCTTACAGGAGGGGTCAGCTAAGCACAAAGCAAGGTTACAAAGAGGCAGCATGCAAGATGGATGCCATGTCCTGGGACTGTGGTGGTGACCTGCAGTGCTGGGGAACAGCAGAGAGCCCTTCTCCATCCAGCTCAGGGTGTCTCTACAGCCCAGCATCGCACAGGTTGGACAGCAAATACAGCTCACTGATCTTCTGCACCCCTACAGCTCTGTGCATCTTGGGGTGCTTTGGAAAGGAGGGCGTGCGGCATCAATGCCCTGCCAGCCTCAGAGGGAACAAGCAAGAAGTAATAAATTCAGTGTCCAGGGCAGCAGCAGAGCTGGGGTGAGCGAAGATGAATCCTACCATGTGTGCAAGAGGCTACCAAAAGGCTTTGAGAGCAACCCAGTGCACTGTGGCAAGGAGAGGGTCCAGACACGAGTCCTAGAGATAGACGGAGATGCTCTGCCGGCTTGAGCACACATTCACAGCACAAGAAGCATCACAGCATGAGAGCTGGAGCCAGGACCCAGCTACAAAGTGCTGGCAACCGGGGTGCTAATTCATAATGCATCCGTAAACACCCTTATTTTTCTGGAGCTACATCAAGGTCTGGAAGCAGAAAAAACAGTTACTCCAAACCAAAACTTGGCACCGTGGCTCTGCTTGTGATTATTTAAGAGCCAATAAATTCCCAGGACAGTTAATAGCACTGTGCTCTGCTTAGAAAGGAGGACTCCGCAGAAACAGAACTGAAATAAATGTAGAGGCAGCAGTACCACCAAAACACCAAAGTTACATTACAGAGAATTGCAAGCCAGTCAGGGGTCAGTGACATACAGCTTTTGCAAAGACCACCAAAGCACAGACTTACAGAATAGCATGGGCACAGCTTGAGAGGCAGCTACTTCTCTCTGCTCAGCAGCCCTAAAGCTTCAGATGGAGATTTTTTTCAGCCTGGAAGATAACTCTTTATCCCTAATGTGCCTGCCTTTTCCTGAAAGAGTGATTTTGCACATTTGGGATAGAGTCCGAAAAGCAAGTAACAAGAGCCAAAAGACATTCAGAGACGTGATCTACATATCTATATATCCTGAACATTTTAATTAGATGATTAGGAGGTTACAGAGGTGGCAAATACATCCGGAGGATATACAGTGCTGAGACCAGGTAACTACAAAAAGGACAGTCATCAGTTTTTCTGCTGCACAAATTAAAACAAAACCCTACAGTACACCTAAGAAATTTTGAGGGAATCATGGAAAAAAAAAAATAATCTTTCGGAATACAACGAGAGTGAAGGCCTAGCACAGAATTTGTTGTCAGGTTGTGAAATTGCCCTCATCAGAGGGTTTGAAGATAAACATCTACCCTTCTTGGGGGCAAGGAGATGGTTTAGAAGATATCTTGAAGTCCCTTCTGGCCCTGAATTTCTAAGAGTACTCCAGTTCCACTTGTATGCCCTTTCTTGTCAGTAGGCTCTGATTATTAGCCTTAAAAAATAATAATAAAAAAAAAATCTTGTCCTTCATTTAGTTCTGTGATGCCAATTCTCATTTTCTCCCTTCTTTTTTCATCATTTGAGTTACCATATCTCTGTGTCGAACCTTGGGAAGAGAACTTGTATTCATACATATAATGAACATGATGGATACAGAAAACATCAGCCCTGCCAGCTTTAAAACAAAATACATTGTTTTATTCCACAGTGCATACCCTTGAGTCTTGCACAACAACTGCAGATACTGGCTTATCAAAAATAAATAGAGAATTTTGCTGAGCAGTGGAAATAAAGTCAGAGGTGAGGGGCAGCAATGGATAATTAAAAGATTTAAAACAAATATGTAATAGTCAGATCTGTTTCCTGCTTCAGAAGTAAAGGAATTTCCTGTTTCCAGAACTGGCTATTTAAAGAAAATCCTGACAACAGAGGGCTTGGGGCTGGGTTTTCTCTAATAATGCCAAATAAAATATATTAATGGGGCCAGTGTTCCTGAGCTCATTCTTTGGAGAGGAGTGGCCTCTCGTTTGTGAGCCAGGCAGATCACATACAGCCGGGTGCCTCCGTGCCTGGGCTCAGCTGCAGCACCCAGTGATGGAGGAGGAGGAAGGTTTAGCAAGCACCTACAGCCTCTACACAAGGGCTCTGTCATCAGATTCTTGATTTAGCCCATGCCATAAAAATACAGAGGTCAATCCAGACTGACTAGTAGTTACGCGGGAACAGCAAGGAGCCTTACAGCCAGCTCCAAATCTCAGCTACTGGAATTACTTGGAGAAATACCTGAAGACTTCTTTTCTCCAGGCATGAAGGTGGATGCTTTTCATTCCAGCTGTTTTTCAGTCAGTCAAGATGAGACAAAAAAGAAATCCTAGATTGCTGACTTTTAGTGGTTTTAGTGGTTTTCATCTCTGCTCCAGGGCAGTTCAAACAGGTTTAAAAAAAGAGGGGGGAGGCAGGAATCTCTTCAGTTTTCAGTTCACCATAGCAGTTGAATGTATGCAAGCTGCTTTAGTGTAACATTTAGCAAGGCACTAGAGAAAGAACCCTTTGCTCACTTTCAAAGCAACTGAAAGGTACAGCCCTGCTGATAAACTGCAGGAGAGCTCTGACCTTCTCACTATCGAAAATATGGTTTGAAATTGGAAGTACAACTGTGTTGTACAATGTGCACTTGAAAACTTGGATGTTTCATAAACTTTACATAGTGATAACCGATTTTTTTTTTATTTTTAATAAAAACAAGAGCTGCATTTGCAGGTTTTTCAGGGCTTAAGAAGCAAAATTCTGCACAGGTGGTCCTGAGGAATTAAAAAACTGCACTGCCATTTGTAGAGTACTGTAGCAGGATTTCATAGTGATTTGCAAAGGAAAACCAAACTGACTGGGTATTGGGTTGCAGAGGGCTTAACTGGGCCCAGAACTTCAATGGAGGAGATGCGGAAGGTAGAGGAAAGCTGGTGTTACTTTTGTGATGGGCAGAGCTAGGTGGTGTTGTGCCCCCCCACTCTGCTCAGCTCACCTATGCTGAGGCTTGCAGCTGTAGACCCTTCCAGGGTGGTAGAAGTAAAAATACACAATAAAGCATTTCTGATGATGGAAACAAAGCAGCCTATGACCAGCCTTCTTCCTCCTGCCCTCCAGAGGCCCACTTTGCTCCTCCATACCTAAAATGACACAGGGCTCATATCAGCACTGTCCTGGCCTTCATCTTGATCAAGGAGCCTTAAACAAAAATGTTAGTGTTTTACAATCATCCTGATCTAAGAGTAGAGAGCAGAGCCTGAGAAGTTCCACCAGTGTTCATAACACAAGAGCTTCCTGATGCTCCTCTTACCCCTTACTCTAGAGGAACACACAGATTTACCCACCTTCCAGTTATGCAAAGTGTGTTTAAGCAGGCACAGTTTTGGGGCAGAAGAAGGGAGTTAGACAGAATTGCCATTAGCTGCTCTTCAGCTCCCTTGCATTGCTCCCATGATAAAGGGAACTGAAGAGATTTGTTATGGGTAGATGTCATGAGTGGTTTCCAAACCCAAACAGAGGAGCAGGAGGGAAAGATAAACAGAGGAGGGAGGCTGATGCTTTCTGTAGTTACCACTTCACATGATGCAAGGTTACATGTAGTGTTGGTTTAGCAATGGATGCTTTGGAAGGGAGCAATATGTAAAAAATGTTGCTTCAGATTTTGCAACACTGAAATAAAACATTATTTTGTTATTGATATTATCTCAACTGTGAAATATTTGAGGCATTTGAGTTAATGCACAGACAAGTGTCACAGGGATTGAAAGACCAGATTTCCTGCCATTTTGCACAGAGAAACAGATGCTGAATGGAAACACGCGTGCTCACCTGAGCTGCCAAAACCTAAATTGCCTATTTCAAAACCCTTGTCCATTTTTCCTGGACAGTTTTTCCACCTGTTTCCTGGGAGGTAATGACATCCAGCAGCAGCACGAGGGAAACAACAGTGTTTAAGGGTCATGGTCATAGCAATACCCATATGAATCCGTGCAAAATCTGTACTCCAGATCCATTCCCAAGGGGATGCTTTTACCCCCTCACACTCCTGGTTTGGTTTCTGCACACAAACAAAACCTGTCCTTAGCATAAGCAGTCTGCAGGGGATGGCCTTCCTGCAGCCAGCATCAAGGAAGGTTCACGTGAAGATCAACAAAATGGTGGTGTGGCAAAACCAGCTGGCTGAGCCTGCTCAGAGGTGGCCCATCCATGTGATGGTCTACCTGAGAGGTGGCTCCAGGCAGTCCTGAACATAGAAGCTCCTGGGTTGGTGTGAAACCCTCTAACATCTTCAACAGCCCAACACTTTTTCTGGGCTGGACTTTCAGAGAGGGCCAGGCACAACCATGTTCAGGAGATTCAGGAAGGTCTGCAAGAACTTTTCACAGTAGCATTTGATTTATTCATTCCACAAGCCAAGAGACCTTCTTGCAGCCACTATTTATCACAGGGCCTGGCCAGAGTCCTAAAGACACTGTGTCTATCCAACTGTGCAGAAGCTGCAAACATTATTGCATGCATTTCACAAAGAGTATGGTATTTGCCATGATGCCATAGGACTCCCAGCATGCAACCACAACAGTATTCCCAGGATCTCAGGACCTGAAAATGTGGTGAGCTTGGGACATGCTCAATCAGCTCCAAACCATTACTGATGCTAAAAAGCAAATTCTCACCTCCTTATTCACTTTCCCCACAAAGGAATACCAAGCCAGCCACATCGAGCTCCTAACAGCATTGCCAAGAGCCACGACGCGAGACATCTCCTACCAGAGAAGGACCAAAGCTGCCACTTGAACAAGCATCCCTCAGAAACAGAGCAAACATTGAAATGAGCCTGCAGAATCATGCTTAAAACTCAGGATAATACATCACATGTAGCAGTAAGTTATTCAGTGATGTGAAGCACCAAACCTCCAAGATCTGCAGTCATGCAGAAAGCCTGAAAGAAGGCAAAATGAGCTCAGATTTCAAAAGCAGCAGAGCAAGTGCAAGCTTGACAGCAAGCACTCTGCAGCTCCTGACCTTCGGAAAACACTAGAAAAGGTATCATGCAGGGGAAAAAAGTAAAATTAAAAAAAACAACAGTACATGCCTAGACTGCCTCTACCCTACCATTTTACAGCTGAGCACTTCCCAGCATACCTCTCCCATGAGGTGGACGTGGCTGGCAGGGCCAGGGAAGGAGGGATCCCTGAGGCCAGCGGTAATGACCTAAGAGACATGACTAATGACAGCAGGAATCAGTAGCCTTGCTTACACACTTGCTGTCAGCACTTCCAACACCAGCGGGAAGCATCTACCAAGAAAAATCTGGTCCAGACCACAGCAAAGCGTGGAGCTGCCTACCAGCTGGGCAGTCAGCGACTGAAGCTTCAGGTTCCGTTTCTCTCGCTCCACCAGACCATGACACCTCGTTTCATGGGGAGAAACATGCAGAGGAACGAGATGTGATGCTTTCTTTTCAGTGTTAAAATAACAGACAGGAGCAGGTTTCTCCACTTCCTGGCATATAAACTGTGTCCCACACAGCACAAATGAGGACATCAGGTATTAAACTGAGGCTTGCTAAATGAGAATTTTTAAGTGTGGGATGCTGCAGGGTTTTCCTTCCTCACCATGTACAACTAATGGCCTGGAACCTGCATATTTCTGGCTTTCTGCACTGTGATTTAATGCTACAGTGACTTCAGTCTGAATTAGACAGCTTGCACACCAAGGAAATGTTTAACTAATACTTACCTAAGCGAGTTCTGGGGTTGGGTTTTACGCATAACTGAAAATAAATATAAAAATCACGATGTGTAGGCTAGTTAGGTGCCTGAAAAAGTTGTTGGGAGATGTTCTAACACCATTCCTGTAAAAACTTTGTGATCAGAATCACAGAATGGTTTGGGTTGGAAGAGACCTTAAAGATCATCCAGTTCTAACCCCCCTGCCACAAGCAGGGACACCTTCCACTAGACCAGGCTGCTCAAAGCCCTGTCCAGCCTGGCCTTGAATGATTCCAGGGGTGGGGCAGCCACAGCTTCTTTGGGCAACCTGGGCCAGTGTCTCACCACCTTCACAGTAAAGAACTTCTTCCTTATATGTAGATTCCTAAATCTACCCTCTTTCAGTTTAAAGCCATTTCCCTTGTCCTATCACTCCAGTCCCTGATGAAGAGTCCCACCCCAGCATCCTTGTAGGATCCCCTTCAGATGCTGTTCTAAGGTCTTCCCAAAGCCTTCTCTTCTCCAGGCTGAACAACCCCCGACCTCTCAGCCTGTCAACATAGGAAAGGTGCTCCAGCCCTCTGAGCATCTTCATGGCCTCCTCTGGACTTGCTCAAGCAGGTCCACATTCTTCTTACATTGGGGCCCCAGAGCTGAACACAGTACTGCAAGTGGGGTCTCATGAGAGCAGAGGGGGAGAATCACATCTCTCAACCTGCTGGCCACACTTCTTTTGATGCAGCTCAGTTTACAGTTGGTTTCCGGGCTGTGAGTGCACACTGCCAGCTCATGTTGAGCTTCTTGTCAACTAACACCCCAAAGTCCTTCTCCTCCTCTCAATCCATTCTCGACCCAGCCTGCATTTGTGCCTGGGATTGCCCCAGCCCAGGTGCAGGACCTTGCACTTGGTCTTGTTGAACTTTACGAGGTTCACATGGGTCCACCTCTTGAGCCTGTCAAGGTCCCTCTGGATGGTATCCCTTCCCTCTAGTGTGTCAACTGCACCATACGGTGACCCAAAACATTCACCATCATGAATTACTTGGTGCACAAATAATTCTTCAAACCTAGGTATCTGCAGACCACATGCAGTAGCAGAGACTACAAAGTTATTGAGGCCATTCAGATAAACAAGCAATTGCTTATGGTGTCAAAACCAAATACAAGGTCATTTTCCCTTTGTTCTTTTACAGCAAGAACAATTTCATTATATATAGTTAAATTTTTAAGTGCAGTTAAGATACCATTTACATTTAATCATTTCCATTTCACACAGAAGCTGTGAAGGTCTGTCTGCTGGAAGGAACAACAGCAGTGATACAGAGCGGAGGGAGAGAAGATGGCTTACACATGCAGAAAAGAAAATGCCATCAGCATCATCTCCACACAACAGGAAAGCAAAACAGCAATGAAACTGGAAAAGGAGAGAAGCAGGAGGAAAAAGCAAGTAATATGTCAGGCAGGTCACACCATGCAGGAAAACGGCTGGACTGAAACTATCACATAGACATCAGGAATACTCTGATACTGTGACTTTTTTCAGACCACATCAATGAATTTGTATTTCACCTATCTAAAAGAGAAAACAGGACTCTTCATTTTATCTCAAGGACATAATTTTGTTACTGGAAGTTAACACTATTTGCATAAACTGGATGAACACAATGAAGTCAAATAAAAGATGTAAGGCAACAGGACAAAAACATGAAAGAGAGAGTGAAGATTTCATCAGCTGCTGGAAGGAAAAGAACCTTATGGCTTTTGAAAGCTATGGGCACTCAGAATTATACATACTTAACATTCATTTTGCCTAACTGCACTCCAATATTTATATCTATGGAAACCTTTTGGGCCATTATCAGCTC
This sequence comes from Pezoporus wallicus, assembly GCF_028554395.1. Taxonomy (NCBI): domain Eukaryota; kingdom Metazoa; phylum Chordata; class Aves; order Psittaciformes; family Psittacidae; genus Pezoporus; species Pezoporus wallicus. Next base: position 4,912,541 of record NW_026640754.1, read on the forward strand.
CCCAAACTTTGCAGAGAGTAACATGCAACTCCACAATCGGATTTCTCCTTGAAGACATTATAAAAATTATGTAGATCAGCTCCAAAACCCCTAAAATAACCTTATTGATTGCTTGCCACTTTCAGACCAAGAAGCCTTAGAGTCAGGAAGCAGAGGAATAACTAATAACAACAGGTCTTGTGCCCTGAAACTGTCTCCTCCTACATGCAGTTTCTACAGTGAGACTGGGACACACCATATGCTTCTTAAACCCAAGGTTTTGCTCACAGGCTTGGTTCAGTCAGTGTAATATTACAGCACAATACAGTTGTTTGTACAATAGCTCTATATTGCACATTTTTTCCTAAGCTACTGGTCTATTTGCAGGGTTTAAACATTTACTTTTAAATAGGAATATGTAAAATATACGTGCAATATATCTATCATACATGCAATATCTATATGTATTCTCAGAAGATCATGACATCTGGATAGCATGCTAGTAATTTACTAGCAACCTTCCAGGGGCTGGTTTAGCCTGCCTCCAAAATTTCAAAGTCCCTTCCAAGGCAGTTTCCTTCTGTCTACATGTAAAAAGTAGTAAAAAACACTCTCTGTGTTGACAGAGTGTGTCTCAGGACCCCAAATGTGAAAGGTCATCCATGAGCAATTTGTTAGGGAAAGAGAAATTAGTATCCCATTCCCTGAGACCCTGCTCCCACGCTACTCAGGGAGATGGGGGCCCCAATATGCCTTGACTCAACCCCACACAGCAACTTCTCAGTGTTGACAGACATGGATTTCACCACACACCTATGACAATAGTTTACATGGATTAGCTGTTTTGACTCATTTCTCTTCTGAAGTGTTAGTTACAGCTTCAAATTACCTAGGAAGCAGCACTGCTCGTGCACGTATTCAGGCTCTCTGGTCAGAAGAGGAAAATTTTGCTTTATTCAGGTACGAAGCATGCTTTCTCCCCTGCAAGTTTTCATTCCCTTCTTACCCTCACCCTTTGAGGTGGCTGGCTGGATAATGCCAGCTATATTTGCCAGCACCATAGGTCACAGCCCAACTGGTCAGGCTAGCACCACCACCTGGGTGCTGCCCAGGTAAACGTGGGAAGCCCAGGTTTCCCAACTGCGGGTGTTCCCACTGCATGGTCAGACAAACTGAGTACAAGCAATTGCCCAAATAATTAAACAGCAAGCTCATATTTGGTGCTTTTCATCCCTATGCTCCAAACACATTAAAAGAGAAGCTGCATATTATTATTGCTGTTTACAGTATGGGGAAACTGAGGCATAGAGAGGTGAATTTCCCTACTAGGTTCACATAGTGGGTTGAAACAAAGCTTGGGAGGGGACCTGTTAGCGCAAGTTTGAACCTAAATAGTGAAGAAAATGAAGTTGTTATCTGCATTCCATCGACTGCTGTACCATATGGTTAGACATGGGCATGAGTCCAAGGTAAGCACCCAAATGACTCCTTCAGCTCTAATGCAACAAACAAAACCCAAAACTCGCATCCTCATATTAATCAGAGTAATCCTTTAAGCTTTGCCTCCATTTCTGCTGACACTGTGTTATGAGGATCTATGCTGAAATTTTAATGAAGGATAAAACCAGATGAGCAAAGCCTCTAACAGTACCTATATCCGATCCCGTCTTCCCAAACCTCTCAGCTTCTGAGAGGTCTTTTTTATATGACTACAGGCTCTTTCCATTTCTGGTAAGATGGTATTTTAAAGTATGCTTTAACAAAGCTCTTGCTAAGAGCACCTTGGTTCCTGATTACATCTCCAGCACGTGCCAGGAAGATACTGCACACACTAATTACTCTTTAACAAAATCAGAGATCCTGAGATTTAATAATTCAGTAACTGCAATACAAGAACTAGCAAGTCTTTTATTATTAAATAATGTACAGTTTACCGAATAGAAAAAAAGGAAATGAAAACCAGATAAAGACAGTTTGTATTTCCTTTGAAAACTGCTTTGTTCTGCTACTCCACTGCTTGAATTAAATGGCCTCATGTACACCAAGAAAGGGGGGAAACGAACCAGGGGACAAAGGACAGGAAAGGGAAGCCTTGGGTTTCTGCTCTCAAATCCAGGAGGAAGCCATCCTGGATTGCAAACTCTGCTCTCTGCCTCTCCGGGACCTGCCAGACAGCCTCCAAGGAGAAGGAGGGAGAAAACAAAGGGTAATACCACAATTGCTCCAATGGCACTGAAACCAGACAAGCATGTCCAAGCCAGAGTGAATGCAGCAACATTGCTTCATTACTCATATCCTAGGACTTTTTTGGCATTTAACCTAAGAAACAGTAGTGACAATGTTCACTGCACATCTCAGGGTGGGGAAGCAGGTACACTGACAAAAGGCTATTTCGCCAAGAAAGCATACTTTCTTTTTATGCCATCCATAAATTCAGAGATCCTCCTGCAGTTAATTTCCAAAGTGCCTTTTTATAACGTTTTTTTCCCCCTCTTACAAAGGTCAGCATAAGAATTTAACTTCACTGACAGACAGTGTCACACTGGGGTAAGTTCACCAGAGCTGTTAATAAATACCTCAGTACCAAATAAAAAGCCATGCGCTTCCCAGGACAGACTGAGATATGGAAGTACCTTTATCTAGAAGGGTGCCTGCCTGCCTTAGACCATAAGAGACATAAGGGAACCAGAAAAAAAGAGCAGTTATTGTGAGGCTGGGCAGTGACATGGGAAGGAGATGCTGAAAAAAAAGGCTTCTCCAAAGGTTATGAAGGTATTCAAAGGAGGTAACCACCAAGGCTACTTCAATATGGCAAAAGTAAAGCCAGCCAACCCAGAAAGACACTGCATACATGCATGAGCAAGTCCTTCCTTGCCTGCATGATGGGTAAGGGTAATGTGGGGACAATACCTGGCTCAGCAGATGGGAAGAAATTTGGGCAGAGCCTGGAACAGCTGAATGAGGCGTGCAAAGAAGCAATGACAGCAAAGATCCAGCATTGGTGATCCGGCGGTTGCACAGGCTAAAGACCTGGGGGAAATAGGGATGCTGTATATGTATGTATGTGTGCATGCATGCCTGCGTCAGGTAAGCCAGCAGGAAGGAGGTCTCAGCGATGACGGCAAGAGGTAATTACACCCTGCAAAGGTCTGAGCTCGTAAAGACTGAATTAGATTTCCTCGAAAGTTTGTAGCTTGGGATTGTGCACGTAGTCCAGATGCACGGGATGAGCAAGAGGCAGACTGAAGAGCCACTCACTACATGCCTGAATGGGATGGGTCAGGCAAATTGTGGAGGTATTAGGAAATGGTGCTTGGGAGGGAGTGTAAGGAGATGGCTCATAGCACCAGTAAGCTACACAGAGAGGAACATCACAAGAAAGGCAATGAAAGGCTACATAGAAAGAGATGAACAAAGAAGAGCAGCCAAGAAATATGGAAATGGTAGCTGAGACCCTGGAGCAGGTTGGTGTACAGCAGGCAGGGGGCCTGACTACTCAGAGAGCCAACAGGAATGTACAGGACAGCCCAGAAAAGAGGCAGCGAGACCAAATCAAGGAAGTGCTGGCAGGACAGGTCAAAGAAGATCTGGGCATAAGAACAGTCAAAAGCAAAGCAGCCAAATGTGGATGGTGACAGGTACTAACCTGACCAAGAAAGGGTCTTGAGACAGAAAAGATGTGAAGGTAAATCAGAGTTCAGAGAGAAAAGTTTCCTCATGACCAGGAGAAAGATTACAGGGAAGACAGAGGGGGAAAAAAAAACAAAAACAAAAACTTTTATATAGTGTTAATACCAGAACCTCAAACAGAGGTAGCTCACAGGCACAAGAAGCCAGGAGTTTATATAGGTGTTTTGCCTTCTGCCTGATCCTGAAATACTTGAAACTGAACATTCACATTTTGCCGGATACACTTAAACTCTGCTCACCTTCCCACCTTTCCGCAGAGGAAAACCAAAGCCTCCCAATATCACTTTTACTTCAGTTTCCCTTCTCACTGTACCACAAGGCTGAACCAGCACAGTGATGAGATTCAGAGACCCATGTTTAGTTCCATATGCTGTACAAGGTGCAGTCCAGCTAGAACAACGACAATTGTTTCCTGCAATTATTGCTATGTTTCACACCCTTTCCTCTGGATTATGAGAAGCAGCACCCCTTCCTCGACAACAGCTACAGCCAGTTTCCTTCCTCACCAGAGACCTGCTGATGCTCAGCATCTTTCTGAGTCTGTGGCTATTGTCCCAGATCCCTTCCCCCTCTCTAGAGAAATGGGGTTTCATTTTCTACCAGATCCAATTCAGTTCATAATGGAAAGAATTCACCCAGCACTAGTTTAAATGATTTTTAAAAACATTTCAAAAAACCTCATTTACACACCATTATTGCCCCATTCAGGGGTAAAATTTGGTTCTTCTGTAAATTGTTACTAAAGCCTGGCAGAAGGCCACATCCGGGCTGTCACAAGTAATCACAAGGTTGGGTGTTTTCCTGTGAAGCAACAGGCATTGTTCTCCTGCATGCCTTCGGCAAGAAAGGCTTTGGTTTAGCTTCCTCGTCACTTAGGGATGCTACATTTACCACTCCCCTGATGACACCACCAGTTACTTTTAAAAGGATTTTATCCCTACAAATAAATTTCCATCATTTCAGATGCACTAATTTAGACACAAGGGATTTCCCAACCTCTTAACGTGATTTGGCACTTGCTTAGGGTTCTCTATCCATAGATCTTCCTGAGATGTATGAACAGGGAGCCAGAGAGCACCAGCTACTTTCAAGAGCTCTCCAGTGACGTACCTGCCAAATTCACTCCAAGGAAAAGCTTCACTCCAAGGAAAAGCAATAACAGTAGAAGGACACACAACAAAGACTTCAACTCTTTTTTCATTCTGTAGATGAAGGAGGTTGAAACAAAGACACGGTTCAGTTTCCCTGAGGCCTGAAGAGTCAGTCACAGCTCACAAGGGAAGCTGTGGATTGTGTGAGGTCATAAAACAAAATACTTCAAGTAGATACTCTTTGCAGGTCACATTTAAAGTACACACACCTTCTCACCTCTCTGCGGGGGGGGAAATAAATAGTTGTATAAGAGGAACATGCTTTATCTCAGTTAGACAGAAAAGCCCCATACATTGATGGCGCATTTGGGGTTGATTTCAGGAAAGCTATGCAGAAGTTTGCACCAAGTGGCAAAAAAGCTCTTCAAATAAGAGTGTAAATTGGATGTTTTGGGACTAGAGTTCTCTTTTTTTCAGTATAAAGGAAGTCTGATAGCTAAAAGACAGTTACAGGCACTATCTTTGCCAGATGCATCCCACCCACAGGCCCAAACACATCCTGCCTTGGGTCTGGCTCCAGCTCCAGCTTCCTGACCCACCTCTTCTCACTCCCTTCCAGGTAACACTCTTTTAATTATAACTGAGATAAAATAGCTAAATGGCCACTAGCAGGCTAATAATGACAACACACCTACATGTCTAATTTCAGGAGATTACATCAAGCATTCCTCATCAAGCTGAAACTGCTCACACAACTGCAGGGGGAAGACAGCAGCAAGCTCAGTGCTTAACCAAAACTTGTGTATTTTACAGGAGAGAAAAAGCACAGGAGAAAAGTCCTTCATGACCTTTAAACAAGGTCACAGGAGCAAAATATGGCTATTTCTTAGCCTCCTTAACCTGTCAGATCAGTCTAAAACACAGCCAAGCTTGACAGCAGCACTTAACCACCCTGCATTCTTCACCAAGGTAATTACATCCTTAATAACCAAACCTCTGTTCTGTGTCAAAGAGTTTTACCTTTTTTAAGGTAAATGCAAGAAATGGCTTAGAGCAAAATGAGTTAGGCTTTGCTTCCAGAAGGCAACTAATAAGCTGGACAGAGACTGAAGCAAGAGGGCAAAGAACAGCATGTTTATATAGATCAATGGCAAAGCACATCCTCACTTGCAGCCTGCTGCCCTGTAATAAAAATAGCTCACCTAAAGCAAAGATAAAGGCCCTGTTTGGTAAAGTTCTGCCACTATTTTAGAAGTGGAGGGTGAGTATCTATAATACCAACAGAACCATACACGGATAAATCCTCCAAAATACCTTTCAGAGCAACCCTACATGATGGTAATGAAAGCCACTGGGTTACACGCTAATACATCTTACCTCATCTCAGCTTTTTAATGGGGAAGAAAACTCATGAGGGAAAGGAAACTGGGAACCCAAAATCCAGTGATAAAACTCAGTTTCTCAAAAAGCCTTGCCTACTCTGTTCAAGTTCTGATCATTAAATACTCTACATTCAATCCTACATTAAACTTTCAAGTTATTCCTACGCCTTCAAGACAGAAAGTATTTTCAACATTCTTCTTAAACAGAGAACAAAGCACAGAAACTCCAGCCATGTCTCAGAATACAGCCACGACTACAGCACAATATACACACATACAAGTACAAGACCCAGAGGACGACTTACATTGGCTTTCCTCTCCAAATGAATGTATACCCCAACTGTTCTTTTAATTTTTTCTATTTCTGTCAAATTCCTGTCTTTACATGCTTTCTTCCCTCTGTTCTCCATAACACTGAGTTAACAATAAACATGTCCTATACAAAGATGCTGTCTCTCTGCTCCCAGTCTGGCTGGCTGAGCCAGCTGGGTTACACAGAGGACTAAGCTCTGACATTAGGATCTGGTCCCGAAAGTTTTAGTTTCCTTACACTTGAAGGCCTGATTCCCTTGCATGCAGTTACAGCATAAACCTTCCTTAATATAAAAACTGACTTTGTTTTTGCAGGTGCAATAAATGTTCTGTCAAAGATTCAATTTTATGTACTGCCCAGCAGGTTGAAGCATAAGGGAGTGGTTATCCCAAAGCACCCCACAGGACTTAAAGGCTTCTCTTCGGATGTGGCATTTCAGAAGGCACTTTGCTGTAGGATGTGGTCTGGCTGAGCCACACTAGCAGATGCAAGGAAAGAAACAAGGGTGTGATTTTGAGAATGATATTCAATGATGCTGAAGCCACCACAGCAAGGAAAAGCTATTGCAAAGGACTAATTACTAAAATAATACCTCTTTCTCCTCAGCCTGCCACACCAACATCAGCAACCCCTGTTCATAACACTGTCATCAGCAGCCTGTCTTGCATGTAAGCACAGTGGCTAAGTGTGCAGCGCCCAGTATGCTCAGCTTGCCCTCTCACTGCACCCACAAATTGCCAACATCCTATTGGGTTCTGTTGGCCTACGTGGGCTGGACTTTATGCCCCAATCTGCCAGAGCAAGCCCTTCCTGTCCCCACTGCTCCTGGTATATTTGCCATGTTAAGGACATCCACAGCTTAGCTGCTTATTTTCTTTAGGGCTGGCAAAGCAAAGCAGTTCTTGGTAACTACTTCTCAAACCGCTGCATAAAGTGGTACAAGTAAGGCCTCTCAAGTGAGCATCTTGCTTCTTGGTCTTCCCTAAATTACTACAGATGGGCCAGCTACTGCTGCTCTTCCTACTACCCATTACATATAACCCTATACAATAAGACAAAATTGGGAAATCATTCTCATTGGCAGACCCAGCTTTATAGAATGATACCAAAAGAAAGAAAGTCCACCACAACTGTTTCACACTGTGTTACGTGCCAGGGTGAATTACTCCACTAGGAACATTAAAAAACCGAGCAAAAAACTACCACCAAAACGAAAACCAATCCTCTAAGCAACAATCAGAAATGAGCAGAAATCCTAAATAAGACCCTATGTGAGACCCCACATGTTCCACAGGAGTTCACAGCAGGTATATTTTTACTTGTCAAGTAGTTTGACATTGCACAGGTAGCATTATTAATTTTTTTTTTGGTCAGTATTAATAAACTATGTTATCTTTGTTTTGCTTGCGCTGTTCCAAAAAGGTGATCTTCCAAAAGAATTCTCCTCCCCACCTCCCCAGGTGACGCATTATCCCACATGTTTGTACTTTTCGGTCACGCTATGGAAAATATTCACAAGTAATCACACCAGAGTCCTCTGTGAAGGAGCATTTAATCTCCTCTTCAGGCATTTGCAGAGAACAGGACCCAAAACCCACTAACATGCACTCAGTTTGTCCAAGCTCAGCATATTTAAGTAAAACTGGCCATTTTAAAATGAATACCACAGTAAATGTCTTCTTTTGTAATGAGCCCATGACACACCAAGAACCCCTGGCTTCACACAGGTCCTTACAACCCTATAATAAGGTCTTGGGAGGTCCCCAGGTTTTCTTTCAGCAACAGAGGCAAATTCCACAGACTCACTTTTCTGGTCCTTGAAGCAAATTATCAGATGAAGAAGTGATGCATCTGTAAAAGTAGAAGGAAGATCACATAATAGGTGGCATACCAGTGCGCTGACCCCCTTCAACCCACAATGGGGTATTCAAACACAGCATTTGGAATCTTCCACTCCATTACCCCGTGCTTTGGTTTTGACGGAGAAGGGCTCCCCTTCTCCAGTGCCTACTGCCCACCTCTGGCAAGCTCTCACTTCTCTGAGACCACAGGCAAGGTGCTTCCACTCGCCACTGGGACTCCCCATGCTACACTAAGCAGAAAAGGGAGTGTCTTCATGCACGAATCCTCCTGTGAACTCTTCTGGGAGCCACCTGTGGCTATGGAAATAAGCTCCGCATTAGTCATCAGGGGAGCCAGGGAAGGTCTGACAGCACACAAAGAGGTTCTTTGTGTGTGCCAGATTTTTCTGCTGTGAACAGATCTATCTACTCCTGAACAGAAAAACTTTCAGGTTTGGAGGGGGGGTTTAGTTGGGGGTTTTGCTTGGTTGGTTGTTGTTTCGGGTTGCTTTTCTTTTTTTTAAGAGAGATCTTCCATATAAGATACAGAGGATGCTAAAAGTTTAAAATATGACTTCTCATTGTTTTTATTGTTTTCTGAAAAAGTAGCTCTTTTGTTTGTTTCAAGCTTACCTCCTAATAATTGAAACTCGTGCTCCCAAATCCTTACATCAGAAAAGACAGAAAAACTCATGACTCAGTCAGCTCCCACAATACAGCTGCTCCATGCTTTGGAGCACTCTTGCAACCTTTCCTTGCATCTTTTCTAGTTCTCCGGAATTTGTTTTTTTCCGAGTTTTACTTGGTTGGTTGGGGTTTTTTTTCTGGGTTGGTTTTTCCCCCAACATGGGGAAATGAACTCCACCCAGTATTCAACATAGGCACCACAGTGGTTACACAGCAATATCCCATCATCTTCCGTTTCATTTTGTATTTATTAAACCATAAGTTTACAGAAGAAAAAAACAAAACAAAGTTCAAAACAAAGTGGTAAAACAGTGTGAGTTCCAAAAAAGTCAAAGAGGAAGCCTAAGTTCCTGCCTTTATATATTCTCTATATACCTTTCTGTTATCAACTTGAGTATGTTTCTGAAATATTTTCTATCCTTCAGGCAGAAAATGCCCGAGTATTTGGGCTGCTTCCTAAAGAAGGCTGAGCAAAAACCTCCAGTCCAGTTGACTTCTCAGCCAGAATAAAAACATATGAACTCCTCCAATGGAAAAGCTGTTACCTTCAAAATAAAAAACCCAACTATAGTTCAGAAGGGAATTCACACCCTTGCATTTAAACATACTTAACAAACACGTTCTTGAAAGGAACAAAGTCATTTTGATTGTGTTTGTTGCGCACCTGCGTTCTCAGCATTGTCCAGTCATTCCTAGTCACCAGTTCCAGGACTGTGGGATGCCCAGTACCACCACCATAAACAATACACACACTGACACCCAACACAAGCATGCAATGGGGCAGGAAGACAGACTTCATTTAAATGAGTGGCAAACGGACTGACTGATAGAAGAAAATACAAACTGCACCAACAATAATCCTTTTAACACAACACCTGTATTTTCGCCATCCCTGTTTATGATGTACAATAATAAATTTCAGAAACTTCCAAAGAAACAGGACTATATTGTTACTGTCAAGGAGTCAGGAGCTAACCATGTGAGATAGCCTGCCCTGACACTGCTAGCTAGTCAGAAGGGACAAAAAGAAAAGAAGATAGGACTCTAATATGAGTCTGTTTTTTGATCAAGTAACTAAAACTATCTAATAAAGCCAAAGAATAGACTCCTATCTAATAAAGTCAGGCATGCCCTTACTGACATATTAGTCATTCAGGCACCTCTGGATTCTACATTTAGAAAATCTTGTGTATAACTGCCTGGACTTGCAAATGCCACTATATCGTATTTCCAGTGATGCTTTGGGCAGCATATTTTGTATGAATTATATCATGTGGAAAGGTATATAATGTTGCTCAACTGGCAGTAAATGCTGCTTACACACACACACACACACACATGCTTCTGAACTGTTTAAATATAAAGCCGAGTAACTAGAACACAAGAAGAGAACTGCTTGATTTTATCCCACTGTACCTGCTACAGCACACCTGAAACCAGCCACTTGCAGCACTACAAAGAAAACAGCAGTTTGTCCAGAAGATAACAGAAAGATATATTTACTCTTGCTGGCAGCTAAATACCATGAACATTGAACTTTTCCAGCAGCTGTCATAATTAGAAAGAATATCAGGAAAAAGTATGATCTCCCCTTTTTACTGACTCCTGTGAATTTGGCTCCAGCATTTACAGAACTGTCTTTATTCCTGTTATCTTCACAACCATGATGAAAACTGCTATTTTTCTCTGAAAGAGCACTCACATTTCTGGAGACTGCACAAATATTTCCTGTCCGGACCCTCAGAAGCTGATCTATTCATTCAACAGCAAAACGTATTTTCTTGGCAAGAGGAGAGGAAATGGATATCACACTTAAGAATAAGATGAATCACAAAGTCTGTGTTTTCATATAGTCTCTCTCTCCTGTGTTGCCCTTAGCTTGAAGCATCTCTATTTCTCATTTCACTAGAAACAGTCTAACTCCTGTCCCCTAAACACTGCCACTGGAAAATTGCCACTGATGTAAATAAAGGTTGAATCTTTCATGAAAGATGGGATGAGGAAGTCTATAGTTACCAAGCTTGCCTCCCACAGCAACCCACCAGGGTTCAGGTAACAGCTCCTAAAAGCACAAGGGTCATCCATCTACTTGGCTTCTGCCTTTAACTAGTCCCCTTTTTCAGATCCTCCCTTGTGCAGACAGCCAAGTCTGCTGAGCAGCCACACCAAACCCAACCATCAGGAGCAGATTCTTTTCAAATCGTTTATTCAGAAGATTAATTCTCTGCGAGTCAGTGAAGCACGCGTTTTCATAGCCCGGAGCGCATCCATCAGGCTACAGGAACACTGAAATTAAAGTGTCAATGGCTCCTCCTCCCCTCTATTCACTGAGGCCAACTTCAAGGCTAGCAGTCTCCACTAAGTGCTTTCTGCCAAAAGGCTGAGATAAGAATGAAAGAAAGGAGATAAGAAGGAAACGCTCACTAACAAGAGAAGTTTGTGAGTTTAAAGCCAGACTGAAAACATGATTTAATGAGCTGCATAAAGAGACTGTGGTTGCACAAGGAGCAGGTCAACTGCAGACAGAAAACTCACAAAAGAAGTCGGGAAGCAAAGATATGAGAGAAAGAAAGCACACTTGGTTAATTTGTTTTCCAGAACTCCCATTCACCAAGTCACTACAACCTAATTTCTGAGCATTTAAAATCAAAGAAAGGGCAGGCTCGCTGGCCATTGCACAAGATCTACCGCAATCAGGTAAAGCAGCTATTGCTGGGGTTCTGGAAAAAAAAACAAACAAAAAAACCCCCAAACAAACAAACAAAAAAAAACCACCATGGATTAAGTGGCCGGAAAAAAAAAAAAAAAAAAAGAAAAAGTCTTTCCCAAGAATAAACTGTGGTAAGAAAAGATCTTCCTATAAAAAGCTGCTGGCAACGATGGCTCTGTGGATCACCTTAAGGATCTGTCAAAACAGACAAATACAGCTGAGGGAGGCCAACATTTTGTGGTGGGTTTTGTGCTTTTTGGGTGGTTGTTCGGGGTTTTTTGTTGGGGTTGCTTTGTGTTTTTAAGAACAAGCACAAACAACTGAAGGCACCAGATGCCTGATCTCAGCTGTGCATTTAAGACATCCCATTTGCCTCAAAAAAGCCAGTGTCCAAACAGCATGGGTGGAAGAGCCAGCCAGCCAGTGCTGTGTGCTCCCGGATCTCCCATTAGGCAGAGCAACTGGAGGCAGGAGGACCAGGGGATGCTGTTATGCAGAAGCCAGAGTTACAAAAGGATTTGTCCACAGCAAAACATGCAGGAAATGTGGGAATAACACAGAAGATCCACCAGAGCTGCTGTTAGCTGCTGCCGTCTTCAATGGGGCATTACAGGTTAGATGATGGGAGCAACATGATGACTTGTGAACACGTCTGTGAGCAGAAGTTTGGACCAGAGACCTCTGGAGGTCCCTTCCCACCCAAATTACTTTATGATCCCACAAATATCTGTTTGCAGACTATAACACTGAGAAGTTAATGCTGCAGGTCCCAACCTCTCTTTTCCTTCCCCCTCATCCCGGGTTATGTTTTTGCCTTTCACCTGGCTCACTGTAGGCTCCTGTGTTGCAGCAAAAGGGAAAGCAAAGGCTGGGAGACCTTCATGGTGTTGACCCACACCAGCTCAAACCACTGTGGCAATACAAAGGAATTCCAGTTCCTGCTAGAAATAAGGAGGGACTATACTCCTATAGTCAAATATCTGAAAATGGACCTGTGCCTTCTTCAGGTAGGAGTGAAAAAGGGAAGTTAGGGACAACACTGGTAAAGATTGACTCAAGTACTTTACATATGTACCCTACTAGGCCCCACTGGATGTTTTTTTAACCTCATTGTTCCCATGCTGTTCAGCACCATGCCATTCCTTAACCATCTCATGTTTTTAAAGGTCAAAACCACACTGTTTACAAAACACGTGGTCTGACTTCAAAGCAAAATAGCACCATATCCGTACCAAAAGCCATCTTCCACAGGAAGGCTTAGCCCCAGCTAGCACCAAATGCAGCCAGTGACATTTCTGGAGCTATCAGAAGAGATGGGTTGTCTTTGAGGAAGGTGGAGGTTTGTAGAAGCAGCTAGAGCAGAGCAAACAGTAGAACGACAATAGCACATGCAGCGGAGTGGAAGGTGGGCTGGGAAGGGACAGGCTGTTACTGACACTTCATCAGGCTGGTGTGATCCTGGCACCAAGCCACCCAGCAGAGAGGAAGACAAGAGCTTGCACTGCTGGCACAAGCTTTTAAACAGAGAGATAGCGTTGAGAAAAGGTCAGCCATGGGTAAAGGTAAAAGCCACACTTGCTAAGTTCACAGAAAAGGAAACTGAAAAGGCAGGAAGTAAAAAGCCCCGAGGAATTCACTGCAACAGCTCAGTTTGTAGAAGAGGGTTATGGTATCCCAACACTGCAGTGTAGTCCAGATAAACCTGAGTTACCTTTAATCAAGGGACTTAAGTCAGTTACTGCAGCAGCTCATCACAGGCTGCCTGAGCAGCAAGGGGTATTAGCCACAGCTGAAAACCATAATTATTGCTGCAGTTGAAGAATGCAAACCATACCTGAGCTGGCCAGTTCAAAGCCAGCTCAGATACGTTTATGTTCAGCTGCAACACACGCAGGAAACATCAAAGAGCCTAACAATGAAACAAACCTCAGACATCTTGTAAAAGCGCCGAGACCTATGGTTTCAGGAAAGGAAAAGAAAACCCCATAAGATACCACTTCCCTTTGCATCCTCAAAGTTCAGAGCAGGTCAGTTCCCCACATATGCTTCTGGGCGTTGCCACAGAGAGAACTGGACAGTACTGACAAACATGCTTCAGTACAAGACACAGAGTTGCCTTGAGGTGCACATCTCATATTTTCTTGCCATAATTACAAAAGAACAAGCCCATGAGAAGTCACGGACAATACCAAACCTGTAGGTAACATCACACAAGAATCATTACTTTGCAGTTTGGTGAAAGAAACACCATATAAACAGGCTGCAGTTTTGTAACACTCTGTGCAACCACTGCTGATGTTTTCATGGCATACACCAAGAGTGCCATACCTACTTGTCTATCTACTGACCCAGAGAGCTCTGTGCTCATTTTCTTAGTGAACAATCAGAGCAATAAAGATAGCCATTTATGAGTATTATGTGTTTATGGCTCCAGATTGAAGCTAAACATATATCTAAGTATCTGTCATTGCAAATTCACCATAATTCCTCTAAAGCTTTCAAAATACACACACACATGCAATCAATCCATTCATGAAGCAGGCTGAGGGCTGCCACAACAAGTAATTATTACAACCCAAGCAGTGAGAAAACAGGTAAAGCAAATCCAGGCAGGTTTTGAGCAAGAATTCTTTGCCTGGTTGCCTATTTACAGATTAACTTTCATTCACTGTAACCTCATATGCGAGTATAATTATCTAGGGGGTTGCACAGCAAGAGCACCTACAGATTTCAGCCCTGGGTCAGTGCTGCAGTGCCCTGCACAACACCAGTTTGACGCAGCCATCAAGGTCTCTGCCCCAATGCACTTGTGCTGCCAAACACGAAACAAGGAGCAACACTTGGACTGAGCTTTCCAGCAGGCAGCCCTTCAAACAGTTTGGGGGGCTGCTCCAATAGTTATCACTGCAGATGTCCTTGAAGTGGAGAAAGGGAAAAGGGTCAGAACAAGCACTGAGGTTCAGGGTAGCTGTCATAGATGATGAATTGTGAACTACGAGAAGGGAAGGTGCATGCTGGTAGGAGAGCACAAGCTTCTGCTGTACAGGTACCTAAAACATTCAGGTGCTAATGCTGGGGTTGGCAAAGTCAGTGGTTTCCAACTTGGGGTCTGTACAACCCCAAGTGACCTGTGAACTCCTTTCCAAAAAGTCTACAGAAAGATGAAAGTGAAAAGTGCCACTTATATCTGCTGTATTTCCACTGGAAACTCAGCAATCTGCAAACTAAAGAAAGCTGAGGACCATTACACTAGTGAGTTATTACTCACCAGGACAAGAGGCAATGTAAAGGATTCAAAGCAATGGAAAATCATCAGAAATTGAAAATGGATGCACAAGCCACTCAGTGAAAATGTTCACCATCATGGAAACAAGAACATTGAAACAGCACATCCCCGTTATTCAGCATTGTCCCGGCTGGGGGTAAAAAGTTCTGTCAAAATTACTTCTCTTTTCACCGCCATCACTCATCACAGAAGTCAGCTCTGAAGTCTGTGACGTACTTCTCTTGCATCCCACAAGATGATTGGTGTCTGGAGGCCTCCAACAGACCAAATATGTTTGGGCCTTTCTGTCAACACAAACACTGAAGAAACTGGAAAGACAGCACTGGGATTAATTTAAGTAACCACTGAAACCTGAAGCCCGGCAATTATCTGAGCAGAAAAATGAAAGAGACTCATGTGCCGGCACAGGGATAAAGCTGCTTTCTCTCTTTAAGATCAAATATGTCATTGAATGAGATTAGTTATTGACAGAGAAAAGCAGAACAATGATAGATGTAGTGATTCTGACACTAAAACATTTTACAGCCATCACGCACTTGAAAGGTAGCCAAGAAGCAAGTCCCTACAGACCTTCCAACAGCATCAGCTTCGCTGAGGAGCTCTAGCTGTACATCTCTAACGAAGTCGAACTAACAATCAGAAAATACCTTGGAAACAAAACCAAAGAACTTGAATTAATAAGAAATCTATAAAGTAAAGGCTACAAGCTACTGCTATAAGTAAAAAATGACAAGATGACAGCCACTAATCCCTGTCCAAGGAAAGAAACCGGAATGATTGTAAGTCAAGCTGCCTGCTTTGTGTGACTTCATCTTTATTGGCAAAGTATTAATTAAGACTTCCTCTTCATACTTTTATTGAAGACATATTAATTAAGGCTTCCTCTTTGTAATTTTCCTGAAGGCATCTATAGACACTGGATGAACTCTTGTGCTGGTTATTTTTCAGAGTATTGTACACATCAAAAATAAAATGCAAATACTAGTCCTGATTTTTCAAGCTTAATTCTCAAGGGGCTCTAGGGTTAGACGCGGGTGACCCATTCTGGTATTAACCAGGAAGAGATTCCTCTGGTGAATCTCTTAGCAACACTCAGGCAAATACATGAACATATGATATGCCTATATTTAAAAATGTGAGTCCTCCATTACAGTCAGACTGAACTTGCTATGTCACATGCAGGCATCTGCGTGTTGCTGAATCATCACCACCTGAAGTAATGGGAAACCTCTGTTCATACAGCACTTAAAACATTATATACACCATCACATACATACCTATATGAAGGAACTCCAGCTGAAAATCATCCTAAGCCTCTACTGTGGGATGCTTAAGCATGCAAAATTTCTTTGAGAAACACTGCAAAGCTTTACAGCCCTATGAGTCCTGTATTCTTCCATCCCTGTCTTGAAGACATCTCTGCTGAAGGGTGGAGATGATACCATGTAGGTAGAACTCCTAAGAAAATGCATTAAGTACTATTAAAGTCTCGACTTTCAATACAAATGAAGCAGACCTGACACCTAACAGACTCGCTTCCCTATCACATGAAGCTTTACATCCAAGATTTATCTGTTCATAACACTAAATCGTGGCTGGCCTCCCTTATTTTTCTGTCTCCCACTCCTTCCAGATGTTCATATTCATAAAGGAGGCTTCTCTATAAGGCTAATGCCTGGTCTGAAGTTGTCTGTTTGAAAAAATATCCTTGGTTCTAGCACATCTATGATGGCACGACTGGAAGTTATTATTTTCCCGCTCCCCGTTTTCCCCTTCCTTACCCCTTCAAGACTGTTCTTCTCTGCAGCTTCTCACAAAAGTAACATTTTCCTCTCTAACTGCACAGGATTTTTCAATCTGTAACACCAAGAAGGCATTTCTTTTAACCAAAAGAATAATTGTGACAAATTAGCAGTGATGGCAGGAAAGCTCAGTGTCCTCAAAGCTTTTTTTGGCCCCACTTCAGAAACAGTAGGTGAATGAATGTGCCCCTTTAACTCTCTTTTCTCAAACTAAACTAGGGAGAAGATTCCCACCCTTTTATTTATTGTTAATAATCTTGCCTGCTAATAATGTCTACTATGTTACGTACTGTCTTTGCTTTAAAACAGACCTTGAAATCCTGTTTTTCAACTGGTTAAACCTCCTTGTGAATATGCAGCTAATTAGGACATCCCTACAGCCCAGGAGAGTTGCTGACTTCTCACAGCCGGACTAGGGCTACACGCAGTGCAACACCAGGCACCAGAAAAGCCTCCATTCAGGTTCAGCCAACTGTCCAGTTTGTTCCTCCTCTGATTTTAACAGACATAAACACACCAAGTATGCGACAGTATCTCCTTCCTCTACTCTCCTTCCCCGTACTGTGGATGTTTCTCCCTCTTCTTGGGGTGCTCAAAATTGCCTGCATCACCATGGCCCACCCCTCTGGACACTGACCATCTGCAAATCCTCACCCAGCAGTCACTCCTGATAGCAAGCCAGCACAGTGGATGGAAATCTTTGCATGGGTACTGACCTACTTCTGCCTTCAGAAGCTAGAGCATCTCAAGAGCACCCTCGGATTAAGCAAGGTGCATGGGTTTCCCTGAGCAGAGACCATGGAGACAAAGGAGGCCCTTCAGGGAAACCCAAAGAAAACACTTGGCCTGCTTTTAATGCCAGCTATTGTTATTTCATCTGTCAATTAAAAGGGAACTTGTTTGGGCACTAACCCTGCAATACGCACAAGCAAGAAAGCAAACATTTAATGCTGGTCTGCCAGAGCAGTAGGCATGGGCAGAGTCCACTCCCACATGGGCTGAGGACTGCCTAGAAGGCTAGGGTGAATGCTACAGGCAACCAAATAACACACCAAGAATCCTTTGACTGAAATAAGCCCCCTAAAAAGGTGGGAGGACCCCAAAATCCAAACCCCTTCCCTTCCCCCCCAAAAAAATAAAAAAATCAAAACCCAACCAAACACACAGAAGTTCACTACAGCATCAAAAACCCAACCAAACACACAGAAGTTCACTACAGCATCACATGCAGCTTATAGGACTTCAGTTATCTCTCTACAATTTGAACACGATAAATTAACAGGCAGTGATAAATCTCATTTATGATGGATTGATCTCTTTAGTAAGGGACATTGGTAATGAACTGTACGGCACAGGCTGATTCCTCCTCCTTATCGGGAGGAGGAATCAGCCTCCCCTGCAGCCAGTCTGGTCCTGCTGGCCACAGCCGTTTAGGCCACGTTATTGGAAAAGCCACTGGAACTTATCACTGTCCAAGAGCTCCTCTCCACTCTTTTAGCAGGATTCCCCATACTAGGGCTACAAATGGACCCTTCAGCATCCTTGCTGTCCCCCAAAGGCAAGCATGAGCTAGCATATGTACCTTCTGAAAAACTGCTTTAAAACTGAAACTTCAAGAAGGTACCCAAACCACACTCTTCAGACAGAAAGATTTTTCACTGTCATACTGTATGGATTTTGTAAAGAACCAGGTTTAGAGTCACTTCCTAGAGTTTAAGTGAATTGGTTTGCATTTCTAAAAGAGCAGCCATTGATGCACCTCCATATCCCTTCATTAATCATCCAATAGTGGAATATAAGGTTAAGCTAAAAGGCTTATTTTACTCAGACTTCTGCTGTTTTGGTGTCCCGTCCTGTCCCACCATGGAAGAACAACAAAGTCTCATACCACATGGGTTAGAAGCTCCAGAAACACAATACTGAAGTCATTATACTGTGCATATTTAAGTGCACAGTATAGTAACTTTCTTCTATAAGAAAACCAAAAATAAGTGCCGATGGCAATAGTACACCATTGCTTTTCTGCTGAAAAAAAAAAGAAAAGCCACTAGGAGAACGACTATTCAGATTCCCTGGGTAGTTATCGACCTTTGAATGTGTGCTCTATTGCTATTGTGGCTCAAAACAGGAGTCCAACTGAAAAAGAAGCCATGAAGATCTGCTCAAATGTCAGTAGGACAGCACTTTATTTCACCAAAATACACGTGTTTGCACATTTTTAGCATTCAGAAATTTCTCATCACTGGGGTGAAATCCCAGGTCATAAACTGAGGGATCAAGTGCACCAGACAGAAGAAAGCATGCGTACATATTAGGTGAAGGGATTTTATTCCAAGAAGAACATAATATCCTCAAAAACCTTTCCAGATCTGGCCCACCCAGGGAGCAGTTTCAATACTGAAACTGGAGACTGCAATAACATTCCCAGCAGTCAACATCATTAGAAAATAATCAAAACACTTCAAAATGCTTTTGTACTTTAAACAAAGAAATAAAGTTTGGAGAGAGCTTGAATTTTCAGAGCACTTAACTTTCTGCTACTGCAGAAAACCATTATCAAGAAGTTCCTCACATCCTCATGTTCCACAGCCGCAGTTTCTGCACAGGAAACCACCATCTGGTTGCAGCTTTTACTTTCTCCAAACACTTCAGCCTTTCTTTAACAACCAAGAAAAGAGAAGCCTGGCCATCAAGTGTTTGCCAAAGCCAAGGGAAGGTATGATGTTGCTCAGAAGGCAGCTTTGGATGCCAAGAGCCTTGGATGACACCCGATCTGTCTGGGTTGCGTCTTTTCTGTTACTCTCTCTAAATTGATGTCTCGAATGCAGATGAGAATGTGGTAAAGCTTTGGCATGCCCTACCTAGCGGACAAGCTGCAATTCTCCTGGCCAGCAGAAAGGAGGACAGGTTCACCATCCGGATGAACAGCCTGAGGCGACAGCACCAGAAATGCTTTGAGAGAGCACCAACTCCATTATCATTGCCTTTATGAAGGAGCCAAATCAAAAACCTGCCACTCAAGCCCTGGGACAGCATTTTTTCAGACACGGCTAACCCTTCCTGTAGCATCTTTGCACTAAACACACATTTCTCCAGGAATCAAAACAAACCCATTTCAAGCTAAATCTTACACTGTACCAACATGCATAGAAGATCTGAACTTTGTCCACTGAAATCATTACAGTTTAATAAAATATTAAACACCATGCCACTAACAAGCATATTACAAAGACAGGACAAAGTCGGGAATGTGTTACTGAGTTTTCATGCCACAAAAAGGCAAAGGGGAGCGGGTGGGACAGGGGTGCCTATGGCTGGTGGCCCTACAGCCATCCCTTGCCATGGCCCCCAGGCACCCATCCACCTCTGCCTTTTTAAAACCAAAAATGACTACGTACAAAAGAAGCGTGGAACAGATGGAAAAGTGATTTAGCAATCGGCCCAGAGGCACACGATGCTAGCAGCCCAAGAGCACATTTAAGTGCTGGGAATAACACCTGACAAGGGCTTCATTCAGTGCATACCCACTGCCCCACTCCCCATCAAAAGACAAGGACCCTTTGAGGAAAGAAGTGAGGAGTGTTTAATCAAAGACCAGACTCTCCAAAGAGATGGAGAGAGTAAGGGCCCTGGTGTGACTTTCGCAAAGCCCTTTGAGGGCTGCTCTTGACCACCACGGTTCCCTTACAGCATCACCTCTTTACGCAGTGTACAACTTGACTTGCAAGTCCGGGCGACTTATTTGCCACCAGGAAGGACCCTTTACTACACAATGGCACTCTTTGTGGGGAGGAGGAGGTAGGGAGACAGTATTAGCTGGCCATTAGGGTTATAAATCCTTCCACTGAGTTGCACAATGAATACCATGTGGCAGTGTATTTGACTTTGCTTCTTCAAGAGAAGCTGCTCTGAGTGGAAAAAAAGAGAAATGAAATTTAATAGGTCATATCTTTCCTTCCTATGTGGCTTTTATTTCCACAATGCATTTTAGACAGCCTGCATTAGTCTTGCCGACCGTCCACAGCTTTCTTTAAAGAGTGAAATGTGTTTCTGACTCCCGAAAAACAAGCACAAACCACATACTGAGAAATCAGACACTTTATATGCAACCATATTCATTTAGCTCTTGCCTTTCTCTCCTTGGTCTCTAAAAGCTGCTTTTACAAAGCACATTAAAGGCCCAACCCAACACTTCTGAGCAGCAAAGTTCTTTGCTGAATATTGGAAGTATACTCATAAGCACCTCAGCCAGGTTATCAGCTCAAGTTTACATTTTTGGGGGGTTTAGGCTGCAATAACCACCTCACAGATATAAAAAGTGCTCAGTGGATCTCACCAGCTCTAAGTTGGGGTGGGAGAGAGGAAGAAAAAACCTGTAGTTCCCATGGTAATACCATGAGGCATACAAAAGGTGTCTATGAGTGTGCCGTAAACTCCTCCTCGGAGGTTTTATTACTATGAAACCTAATGCTTCCTCACTGAAAAGAAATTTTCATTATATAAAGGAGATAATTGGGAGGAAAAAAGACAATTCACGTTTTATGACTGGCCACAGATGAACAACATTTAATGTCCAACAGTCTACGCTGTACCAAAATCAGCCACTAATGACTGGAAAATTCACTGTGTAAACTACTGAACCTGAACTGGTGGGGTGTTCATTTAATTTCTGGTGGCAAGAGAGAACACGGCAGGGAGAGAAAAGAAAGGGAGCACTTAGTCCCAGCTCCCAGCGCAGCAAAGCAAGTTCCCCCCCAACGCCTGGCCGAGCAGGAACAAAGCACAACAGTCCAGCCCTGCCAACTTTGCTGAATTATAACTCCTGCTACTTAGTTTAATTATTGCACATACGCTTCTTGAAAACTCCATTTGAACACCAGCTTCTAATTGGAGAAATTGCTCTGGGCATGACTGAAGGGTTATTATGAAGTTTGGTCACTTCTTTCCAAGCAGTAGCTACAAAAGGGCATGGCCCTTCCACAAACCCCTCTCAAAGATGCTCATTGTCCAAGACACAGAAATTAAGTGTAAGAGATACAGAAGGAAGTCTCAGCTGGGAACACAAAAGGCATGAAGACATGAAGACAAGGTGGAGCCTCCTGCTATACCAGCAGCACCTTGCATAGAAGAACTGAAAGAGAGGGGAAAAAAATCCAGCTTCCAGGATGACAAATGTTAGTGGGTGCAAATGGAAGGTGTGTCAAAGAAAGAAACCTTATTAAATGCTAACGCTCATTAAAGACTTAGGTTGCAAAAGCCTTGCAAAAACACAAGAAAGCCTCAAATCACTCTTACCAAAGACAACGAATTTCATCACGGGACCTATAGGTTTGCACAGGGTTTCCTTGACCCTCTAAATCAGCATATTTACTGTGTGCTGGTTTGGGGAGTTTATTTGCTTGTGGTTCCCAAAGCTTGCCCTGTGGCCAACTTAAAACCCCAGATACACCCACCAACTTCCTAATATGCAAGTAACTCTGATCACTGCAAACATGGACGCTGAGCAAGGGTTTATGGCATAACCATGTAATTTATGGAAACAGAAAAGTAAGTTTTAAAGTCACACATGAAACACTTCATCCCTGTGTCCTCAAGCTCTAAGCTGTCAGCACTAAAGTGACTTTCTGATTTGCTTCATATTCCTGCCTTATTTTGTGGTATGGTCTAATTTTACAATTCAAGAGTTGAAATTCTGGATGCTGGAATCTCACAAGGATTTCTATCCATTTACTTTCTGGGTCAGATACACCCTCACCAAGTACACTAGGACTGTCCAGACCCCGTTAACTACAGATTACACACTTTCATGAACTTTTCATTATCACGCCATGGTGACTTAAATGTGGGAAGACTAGTCAGAGACGAGTCTCCTCCTGGTTTAGTTTACAGTCCCAACAGCAGAAAACATGCTATGCATATTAGAGCTCTAGCATTCCCTCCTCCTCAACAGCTACTTTTTCCTCCACTTAATATGTCTGTGGCCATCGCAACCCATTACTTGTCAGACCAGCCGAGGCTGGACCGCAATGAACAAGAAACATCAGCAATGCCAGCAAAGGTTTGAAAGTCAGGCTGCAGTCGTAATTTCTGGGTCACGTTAGCACTTAACGAAGCATGTGAAAGGAAGAGTTGTCCAAAGCTCTCTGGCACCCGTATCTGGAGGTAGCACAGCTGAGAAGAGGAGGCATCTCTGTCCCTTTGCCCCTGCCAGGCAGCAGTGGGAAGTTGGGATGCTCTCCCCACACCTCTCTGAGAAAGGCAGCTCATCCTCCAGCTACCCCATCCCAGCCGGGCTCCAGGGGCAGGAGGGGCAGAAAGCTGCCCCTCCTTTCTGCAAGCAGCCAACCAGCCAAGAGAAAAGGGAAGAACTGGCCCCTGGGCAGCCACAGCATTGCCTGGGTACCCCAGTGGCCCTGGGGTGCAGAAAAAGACACCTCAAGTCAGCCCCATGCACCTCTCTGCTACACCCGGCCATGGCAGCTCCCTGTTCCCCCAACAGCACTGGGGTTACTGGCTAGGCCAGAGCAGCAGCAAACAGCAGTTTCACCTTCATTAAAAATACCATACCACTTTTTCCCCTTGACCCCAACAGTTATTTATTAACGATAGTAAAATATTACTGTTCTGTACCTCCCAACAGGCAGGTTTTCCTCACAGCCCAAGACACCCACCACTTCTTTTTTAAAGGCAAAAACCATGGAGGCTTTTCCTTTCTGTCTGTAGGTGTACTGTTTGCTGCCTTAATGCTACAAAATGGAGAACAAAGTGTGAGAGAACTCCTATATAAAGTCACAGCCATTTACACATTAGGCCCCTAATTACGTTGAAAATACAATTACACAGATTTAAGCGGATGCTCATGGGCCAGGCCCGTTACTCTGACAATCCTTTTACAGTAAGTGCAAGTTGAATCTACTTAGATACAAGACCTGGAATATCAGTGTGGTAGTGGAAAAAAGCCAGTGAAGGAAGAGGAAAAAAAGAATCAGTTGCTCCCATCCCATTTATCGCAGCTAAGGACACTGCACAACAGGCAAGGCTCCAGCAGATCCCTGCTCTTCTTTCATAGCTTTTAATCACACACAGAGAGCCACTTGCTATTTTTAAAGTCAAATGAAAACTTTTGGCTCCAGCCTTCTGTAAATTTGCAGTGACGATAACCCCCAAGGAACGAACGTTATTTACACACCAGGGAGCTTACTTATTAACGTCAACTTCTAGCAAAAGTTGTGTTTCTCGCATTTCAAAACAGGCCACAAAGACCTGTTTACATTCCTTGCCTGGCTCTAGGAACGTCAAGGTCAGAGCGTACCTTTTCATAGCCCTCCTGCATAGCAGGCTGAGGAATGCCACCCGATGGGTAGGGTCCAGGGACACCCTAAAAATCAAATACTGATCTTTACAGTCTGTCAGGTGATAGTGCCCATTCAAAAGCTCTTCATCCTTGGTACAACTGGAGCCAAAAAAGCCCACGTAAGCTACATTGAACAGCTAGCACTAAACATTGCCACTATCTCTACGTTTACCCCCACACTTTGTTGCAATAGTAAAGGCGAAAGGATTTAACAGCCTTGGATAGAAAGCAGCACACACAGGTTTTCTCCCTTTGTTTGCTGGCCATGAACAGCAACTCCATTCAAACCTCCACCACAACACAAGTCCACTACCCAGATTCTTACCCTCTTCTGAATACTGGTGGAATACAGAAAACTTTCTATCACCAGAATGGTGTTAACCACCTGTTCTTCAATGCTCCTGTCATCAGAGGTTCAGAGGAAATTTCGCTATAATGAAGAATAAAGGTCCATCAGCTCATTTTCAAATGGGACAGCTTGTCCTGAGCCTCCCTCTGGGCATGGAAGAGATGGTAATATTTGAATAAGTTTGATGGGGAAATAGTGAGTGACAGAGAAGTCTCTTGCACAGTTTCAAGGCACAAGACTGCCTATGAGCAGAAGTGACCAGACACTGCGTTGACTGTTCCAGATCTGAAACTCCCATCTCAACCTCTATGACCTGTTCCAGGTGCCCACTGCACAAGACACAGATGATAGAAGCTGTACATAAGGAGAAGACAGTTTCCCTCCCCATCAGCACTGCAGTGGCTGTGGGAAGCCATGAAACCTTCACACCAACAAAACAAACCCTCAGTTTGTCTTTTCTCCATAACAGAAGCTGCTGTGAAGGCTGAAAGTTACCTTAAATCCTAAGGAAAACTTCAGCTCTATTGTTCTTCACAGCTCCCCAGTACACGCACCAAATACCCACAGACTTATTTCATAGAGGTGGGGGTTTTCACATCAAAATAAGCGCTGCAAACATCTTTCCTCTCCATGCTAGGATTTCCGTCTTTCCTGAAGAAGATCCAGGACGAGATGTGCTCCTTCGGAGGCTGCCCTGCCCACAGGTGGGATTCCCCTGGGGATCACACCTTAACTCCAATCTTCAGCCCACCACGGCATAACAGACTTGCCGTTTACTGCTCCAAAAGCCATCTGCCTCCCACCGCAAAGAAACCCCCGCACATTCCTCATCTCCTACTGCTACTTATTGCCACAGAAAACACCTCCACAGCAAAACTGTGACATAAGCTACCCAGTCAACCCGAGCATGAAGTGAGGTGTTGGTTTAGCAAGCCTAGAAATGCTAAAATGAACTTTTAAAGTTTTTAATGCTAGAAATCATTATTTTTAATGAACTGATATAAGTTCAATTAAAAGCCTGCACTCTTTGGAAATGCTAGCAGTTATCCCTGAACCGTGTGGAGGTCTCGTAGTTCAGGAGGGTGCTGGATCCCCCGGTGGCGAATTGCCGGAGACAAGCACTCCTGAGGAGCGAGCGGCAGAAGCTGGCCCGCGGGCCAGCAGACACCTCACCCTGCAAAGGTTACCTCCCAGAGTTACACTTTAAGCTTTAAACCTCGCCCAGCTGAAGGTAAGGGGGACACGCACCTCTCCAGCCCGACCTTACAGCTGTCGCCTGTAGCTATTCCGCCGAACCACTACTTGCAGCGCATCCCTGTATCGCCGCCGGTCCTGCCCCGGCTCACCTCTTTCGCTCCCACCAGCTTTTGGGGTCGCAAATCCCGTGCCGGGGAGGGGTCCTCCCTTTCCGTCCGCGGGGCCGCCGCCGCAGCTCTCACCCTGCCGTCGTCCCCCTATCCCCCTGGGGCCGAGACCCTCCCGGAGCCCGCCGGCACCTACCCAGGCACTTGATGTGGAAGCCGCTGGGGGGCTTGAGGGAGCGGCGCGCCCAGCCCTGCCGCAGCACCTCCAGGTGCTCCTCCTTGCCCTGCACCAGCAGCACCTGCTCGTCGATCCAGCCCAGGAAGAAGGTCTCGGCCACCGCCGCCGTGGCCCGCCGGTCCCAGAAGTGCTGCATGTTCTCCCGCTTGAAGTCCGCGAAGATCTCGTAGCCGATACGGTGGCGGCCCAGCTCCGCCGCCGGTCCCGCACCGCCGCCACCCGCCCCCGGCCGCCCCCCTGCCGCGGCGCCCAGGACGATGGCCAGGGAGTGCGGGGCGATCTGCAGGCAGCGCTCCGCCCGGCGCGGCATGGCCGCTCACCTCCCGCCGCCGGGCATGGGCACAGGCACGAGCACGGGCAGGGACATGCCTCCCCGCAGCCGCGCTGCCTCCCGCGGCCGGCTGTCCGCGCTCCGCGCCGCTCCGCCCCCGGCGCGGCCCGCTCCGCCCCCGGCACACCCCGGCTCGGCGCGGTCCGGCTCCGCGGTCGCGGAGGAAGCGTTATCCCGCGCTGCCGGTCCCGCAGCGGGCAGCGGCGGCCGCGTCCCGGCCGGGAAGCCCGCCCCCCGCGGCCCTGTCCTAGTGCGGGAGCACCATCCCCAGGAGCTCAACGAGCCCGCTGCGTGTCCCGCGTGGTGCTGTAGCTTCTCGGCACCTTCGGGTCCGGAAGACATCACCCTTCCCTTCCCCGTGTGAAACACAGGGGCAGCCCCCAGCCACGGCGAGATTGCCCCTGCCAATCCCACGGTCGTTGTATCTGTGCTTCGTCCAGCAGTTACACTGCTCCAGGTAAACCACTCAGTGAGCAGCACTAGCCCTGCTGCGACCAAATGACCATACCCTTCTTCTTCATCCACAGTAATCACAGAATCACAGAATGATTTGGGTTGGAAGAGACCTTAAAGATCATCTAGCTCCAAAGCCCCTTACATGAGCAGGGACACCTTCCACTAGACCAGGTTGCTCAAAGTTCCGTCCAGCTTGGCCTTGAACACTTCCAGAGATGGTGCAGCCACAGCTTCTCTGGGCAACCTGTGCCAGTGCCTCACCACCCTAGTCGTAAAGAATTTCTTCCTAATGCTTAATCTAAATCTCCCCTCTTCCAGGTTAAAGTCATTCCCCCTTGTCCTGTCATTACAGGCTCTTGTAAAAAGTGCCTCTCCAGATTTCTTGCAGGCCCCCTTTAGGTACTGGGAAGACTGTTAATAGGGTCTTCCATGAGCCATCTCTTCTCCAGGCTGAACAAGCCTGAATCCTGCACCACCTTGTATCTGAGGTGTACAGAAATCTGAGCATGGTGGAGCAGCTCCTAACTTCTATGGCTTTTATCCAGCAGTTTACTATTTTGTCTCTCCTGTGCTCCAGGTCACCAACTGCCCGTGAGGCTTGAGGGAGAGTTCAACAAAAACAGGCGAGATGTGAGCAGAAACAGAGGGGTCCTTCCCAGCACAGCCCAGCCTGGGGGGGTGTGTTGAGGTGGCAGCAAGGAGCCCAGTTACTTGTGAGAAGGTAGAGTTGGGAATCGCACCCCTATCTTCCATAGAAACCCTCAAACCCACAGCAAAGCTGAGTCTCAGTTCTGAAAACATGGCTTGAGCTCCTGAAGTGGCTGTAGCTTTTGGCCACCTTGGTGCTGTGCGGACCATGCAGGTGGCTCAGGTGGCCCCCTCGCCTTGCCCCATGGAGCAGGGGAGAAGGCAGCGAAGCATGGGAATGCACCGAGAAGGCAAAGGACACAAGGAAGAAAACTGCCGTTGAAAAGAAGGGCAAGAGGAGAAAGGAGTGAGAGGAGAGAGGAAGCAGCAGCCACTCTGCTGGGCAGTGGTATGAGAGCTGGTGCAGGCACCATACTGCGCTATGTACAGGATACAGTGTCTCCTCCTGAATTCACTCACATCAACATTCCTGGGAACTTTTGTCCCTTTAACTGTTTCCCATTCAGTTTTCACCTCTTTCAAGCCCTGTGGCACTCTCCATCTGATTTCATCCAGTTCATTCTCCAAGGCACTCTTTAATAATCATGTTCTTCTGATATCTCCACTCCCTATTTTGGGATTTCATCCAGTGCTGTCTAGGCACTGTGCCAAGGAATATCAAATATACCAGCATCCTGAAGAGTTTTAAGAGGAGACAGTTTGTATGAAACCAACTTCACCAAAGGGGAAAGCAGAGGTAAAATAAATTATCCAGAATCACTGTGAGTCATTTGAACCCAGGAGCAGAGCCTGTTAACGCTGGCCTGCAAGTCTCTAACCGCTTCCCAAGTGTCCATCCCAGCATGACCTCTAGAGGCCCCTCACCTCAGCCAGCAGTAGTTTTGATGGTGCTGCTGTCAATATTTCAAAGGAACACTTTCATGCTCTCATTCATCCCTAAGCTTTGCAAGAGGACACCCCTCAGCATCCTCATTGTCCTCGGAACTGCTTCCCAAAGTTCACCTGAGCCACTGATTGCCTGTTAAAAGAGCTAGTCTTAGTGTGTTGAAACTACTGTCATTATCTTGTCATACTTGTGTTATTCTTACCTTGTGCCTTCCTCCTCTCTGTATTATACCAGCTTTTTATCTTGCCCATCACATTTGCATTTCAGTTCTCCTAGGTAGGGTTCACCTTTGTGTTGCCTTTGTGTGGAGGACATCATTGACATCCCAACTGCTGATCAGAGTCACCAGGTAACTTAAGGGCTTGGATGGGTTTTCAGTTTGTATTTCTATCTGCAAGAACAAAAGAGCCAAATTACGCCTTTCGACTGACTTTAAGTTTCTGCACCAGATATGTACTGAGTATTTAGATGTGGGACCCCACATTTTGCCGACAGCCCCCAAATCCCAAGTGCCCAATCTGTGATCCTTCTGCTGCCTGTGGACAAAGCACATGTTCTGTGCAGCATGCCTCGTAGCCTTTGGCCATGCCATCAACGTTGCTGCCTTCATTAGCTGAGCTCCTTTTCCATTCAGTGTTAGTTCCAAAACAACTGGTGTGGCAAAACACTCCATGCAGTCTTTTCCTCCCCTTGCAAGGTGTTTGCAGCAATACTTGCGGGCTGTCAACATCTTCCCTACCCGTGGCTTGTTCTCCTGTAAAGGCTAGTCCTCAACCTGCTAATCCTCTTCCACCCTGCTTTCATCACCTCTTCCTTCACACCCCTTGGTGCCTCTGCCCTGTGCTTGCAGGCTGGCCCTCTGCTCCTTCCCTCCCTCCCTCCCTCCCTCCCTCCCTCCCTCCCTCCCTCCCTCCCTCCCTCCCTCCCTCCACTGGCACGCTACCCCTTCCACAGCTTGCACACATGTAATGTCACACACAAGGTTAATGACAAGGTAAAGAAGGAGTGTACGCTGTGATTTGTCCAAACTATGTTGGATGGAGCACAGTCATTGTGGCAGAAGTCAAAATACACCATGCACTAGGGTGCTGTCCCTGTAAAAACAGTGTTAGGATTGCCTGAGTAGGACCTCAAGGCCCAAGTTAAGAGACTCCCCTTGTTCCAAGGACCTGGGGAAAGGCTGTGGAAGGAGTATGTACTCAAGAAACTGTTCATTATTCCCCCTTTTTGCTTCCATTTCATTACTGCTTCAAACAATTTTTTTCTTTTCCTTGGAATTTTTGATTGTTCGGTTTATTTTTGTTTATTTACGTTTTGTTCCTTGCTGGTTTGGGGTTGAACAGCACCTCCTTCCTTTTCATTCACCCTCACTTCAAGGGATTTTTTCCAAGCAATCAAGATCTATAGCCTGATTAAAGCCAATCTGGTATTTGCCTGTAGAAATACAAGTGGGAAGACAGCCTGCAATCTTCTTATGGCCAGGTAATGAAGTTGGGTGAAGTGGTGACCTGCATCTAGGAAAATCAGGATGGTAGAAGGGGTGTGGTAGTAGTTATTCTTTAAAACTCTTCCCAGAAGCGTGGCAGCCATATATATATATATATATATATATATATATATATATATATATATATATATATATATATATATATATATATATATATATATATATATATATATATATAGTTTTACATTCACCTAGTTTGCATCACATGAAGACACTGATGTGCCGCCAAGAATTCCTAAAACAGCACCTCATTTAGCTTTACTCTTCTGTTGTGATAACCAGGTTTTGTTATATGTGGATAATAATACTTCTCATCTTTGTAAAGTCCCTTGAGACTTGCTATAAAAAACCATACCGGAAATGGCTGCTTGACAGCCTCTGCTCTGGTAGAAGCTAAGTATTTCTGCCCTTGGTCCTGTCCTGCTATCCTCTGTCAAGAAGGCCTGCTCAGAAGTCCTTGCTCAGGCAGAGCTCCTAGTGAAGTCAATGGGAGTTTCCTGTGTGAGGAGTGATGAGCTAGGTACAAACTAAGCACCCAGCTAATAAGCAGCCTAGGAAAACAGCTGACTGCATCACTTTTAAGCTCTGTGCTTTTACCTGACTCAGACTTGTTGGCATCAAGAAGGATCCCAGGGGCAGGATGCGACCCAAGGGAGGAGAGGAGATCCCTGGCTATGACAGGCATGCCTGTCTTCCTCTTCAGGAAAATCTTTGGCAGCGCTACTAATTCTTTGCAACAAGGTGACTGCTGCTTGGGTAGGTGAGCCAGTAGGTACACAATTATCTATTGTCTGCCTAACAATTGCCTACACATCCTGGGGAAGATACACTGAGCGGGAGAAAAAACACCTCCCAGCAGACACGAAAAACAAGTTCCCACTTTACTCACAGGACACATATAATATAGGGTACAGGTCTCTCACATTCAAAGTCAGGTGCCTACATTTAGATAGGTAAATATCACTGCGCAAACCCCTGGGTTGGAAAGCCCTTCAATTTTATCTATTTATGAAGCTGCAAAGAGAGAAGCAAGACTTACAGACATTTTGAATCCACTAAGCTGGTAAACAGCTCATCATGGTGGTGCAGGTAAATGCGGCCAGAATAGATTCCCTGCATGAGAAATTACTGACTGCAAATTAATAAGGAGGGAAGAGAAGCGTATGTTTATATCTTAACCTTCTAAATACATTCTCTAGAGTAGAGAAATTTTTATGTGCCTTCCAACCTATAGTTGTCTTTTACCTGCTATGATATTGATGGTTTGGGCAGATTACAGTCAGACACTACAGCAGGGGGTAAGACAATGTATTTGGCAGAGACAGGATTTTATTTCAAACTCTAGAACTGTGCTCTACTGAAGCCATAAAGGACTCCATACTTGCAGGTAACATGCATTTTCAGTTATGGAAATGGCACACCAGTTTGCCTAATTGCTTGATGCGTTGCACTGCAAGAACCCCTGAAATCACACTCAGGCAGCTCCAGCACTGACGCACCAAAAGAACTGGGTTTTGTTTTTATGATTCCCCTCCCAGCAATGGAAAGAAATTGTGAGTGAAACGGCCATTAATTTTCATGAGCGCTCTGGAAGAAAGCAATAAAATCTTTTTCTCTACCTTTTGCATATTCTTTTCACAGCCCGTGGCCTGAAGCAAGGGGGCTTTGCTGACTCTTGACCCAGCCAAGCAAAGGCATGCAGCTGATCCCTGCTGGTTCTCACATTGCCAAGTTAATGACTGCAGAGTCAGCCCAAGGAGATCAGGTCTCCTCAGCATTTTAATCTGAAATTTCTCTGCTTTGAATAGATGTGCTTTCCTCCTACTGCCCCTTCTCATGTAGCACAAGGCAAGTCCTCTAAGTGCTGTGGGCAGTGCAGAGCTGCACTCAGGAGAATGAAATTACAGTGAAATACGTATACCCCTAAGAGTATGCAAATGGAAATGGCATACGTAGGCAAAGAGAGGCAAAGGGAAGCCCTTGTTCATCTAACACACATAGCCGAGCTCTCCAAGGTGTGCTTGATCAGTTCTCCTATAGGGACCCCATCAGAATGGTGCCCAAAGGGAGAGCATAGTGATCCATGGCCCTGCATTTTCTTTCAGGAAGTATATTCTGTGCCTAAGCAAGAGGTGAGGTAGGCAGAGCTGACCACTTCCAAATGAACAATTAAATGAACTCTTCCACCTTCCAGAAGAAGAATTTAAGCAGGGGCTGTTATTGCAATACCCACCTGGGGGAGGGGAAGAAAAAAATAGAAATAAAAATAAAAATACAAATAGGATTCTGCACAAGCCATTCTGCAGGCAGGGTGATCAGTGTACAGGGTGTGGGAATCAGAGCTGGGCATGGGCTTGGCTCTGCCCTGGCTGTGGGAAACAAGTAGGTGTCAGTCTCAGCTGAACAGCTCTGATGTGGACTTGGAAAGGGTAAAAATACCACGTCTCTAACCAAAAGTGGAGCTATAAAACACTGTGTTGGTGGGAACCGCACAGTCCATTCCTGCAGGTAGAGGTGAGAGACATTTACCGATGCCCCAGGCGTGGGGGAGCTGGGCCAGGGCACTGGAGGGACTGGTTGGTGTATGTTGGCTTCTTGGAGACTCCCTTGATGACACAGATCTGGGGAGCATGGGGAAGCTCCATGGTCATTTGCCATGCCAATTTTTGGGTGACAGCACCTCCTTTCTGAGTGGGGAAAGGGAAAGCAACTGGTGTTGCTGGATTTGATAAAAGCCCTTTGAGATTTTGTCTTGCCTTTCAGGCAGGCAGGCACCCACACTGATACGCGACAGAGGGATACAGTAAATCAACTTACAAGGAGACTCCACCTGTGCCAAGACTTTCTTGCTTTTCCTGCCAGAAGCACAGGCTCACTCTCTGTACCTGGCCGGTGACATCTTTCCACTTTCTGTGCACAGATCTACTGGCCACAGCTCAATGCAAGCCAGACTTACAGCCTTCCTCTGGGCTCCCCTAAACCAAGGCTGTGTCTTTCCAATCCCCACAGCTTTGCAGGCAGAGAATTTCTGCACCCAAGCAAGAAAAAAATGCCTGTGTGAAGGGGGAATAACCATTACCACAGTCTTTACACGTAGAGAAAGGCTGGATATAGCAAAGGATGCTGGAGAAGATACCCACCTTGGCTTTTATCTCACTCCTGCTTGCTGCTTCTCCAGCCACTGACATCCTACAGCATGCATTTAACACGTTCGCATCTTCTCTCCATCAGTATACCAATTTCTAGTGTGTCTTTGCTTAATACAGATGCTTCTAGAAAAGAACAACATAACCCTGAGAAAGAAACTGTCATAATGAGGTTTGTTTTTTTTTTTTCTCTTTTTCCTTTTTACAGAAATTTCTTATCCAGTTTGCTCTGTTCAATCGCCTTTACTCTTTTCACTTCAGGCCTCATGTTTCTTGCTCTCAGTGAGCTAGTTCAGTCAAAGCCATGCTTGGCTGACAAATAGGAAAGTAATAAGCATCTTACATCTGCCTACAATAAACTATTATTACTTTTAAAAACAGTCTGATACCTGTTATGGTGTGATGACCCTTTTGCTCTTCCAGCTGGTGAAGGGTGGTGGAGCATCGAATGCTCATGTGAGCAGGGATGGAGGTAGCAGCCACCTTCTCCAGCAGGACCGGCTGCAGGTCTTCCAGCACTGGTTTGTACCTGTCAGGTGAGTGCCAAAAACCAGCGTACATTAAGCTCACGGTGTCTGCCAGCCATCAGCCAGCTTCCCCACTCCTCCGTCATTTCCCTTTCACTCAGAGCAAAGACAGAAATAGGAAGGTTGATTGGGTAGGTGCTCACTTTCAGGTCCCCTTCGGCAACACAGAGTCAGTGAAAGAGGTGGTGAGATGTGTGTAAGAAAATTTATTCCTGGTTTAATAGCCCTTCATTACAGCTAAGCCTTTTGCATAAGCGGCACCTTGGCTCCTGTCTCCCAAACACTGCTCCCTTGCCTTGGACTTTTTGTAATAGCCATAACTGCAGATGCAAGCTCTGCTTTTATTTTATGGGAGCTGAGGTAAGCCTGCCCGATGTCACAACCGGTGATCCTCAGATACAGCCAAGCCTGTAAGGCAGCATCTCTGCACGGCAGGATTCAGTGTGAGTCACAGCAGGGACCTGACGGTTCCCTCACCAGCCCTGCCTGCTCCCAGGACCCATCTCTCCTGCAGGTATTTGCAGCAGCCATTCCTCCTGCTCTCCTGCCTCATCCCTTCGTCTCAGCTTGTCAGGATTAGACAGTTTAACCAATGACCCCAGTTGTCATCAATCTCAATATTGAACGCACTGAGATAATACAGGCAGTTCTCCGCTCTGTGAAGACAGGCATTTATGAAGTATTTGTGAAACCATTTTAGCTAAAGAAGACAGACAGCTCTATTTTGTGCTTAATATTGCCTGGCAGGTGTAGACACACCCCAGGATAACTCTCTTGTCATCCTGACTAGAAGGTCAAGAGTCTACATTTGACAGAGAGAATCGCCTTTGGCTCTCTGACAGAAAAATGAAAACACAGCAGTACCCAGAACCCATCCCCAAGCCCCTTTGTAAACCAGATGTGCCAGATCTAACATTTCCTAGAGCTTAATTCCTCTTTAATTCTGTAGCTCCCCTTTGAAGATTATCCATGGGCCCAACACCAGGCTAAACCAGAAAGTTTGGCTTTTGTTCTCCTATTGCCATTATCAGCTTATCATTTTAAACGTCTCAGGCATGGTGAGCAGTGACCATCTCTCTATTATGTTCCTCTTTCCTCCTTTCCTCCCCATCCAGTCCCATCCTTCCTTCCCTCTCCTCTGCCTCATTCATTTTCGTGCTTTCCTTAGGGGTCTCTGTGCAATGTCCCCCTGTGTTTCCCTGCCATCCCCAGCAAGTAGCAGGGCTATAAGACATACCAGGAATTACCTGAGCTCTCTTGGGTTATTTCTTGGGCTGTTGTAAGTTTCAGCTGCTAAATCTGAGCCCACTGCACTGGCAGATGTCAGACCCAGGCGAAAATATCACTTCCTGCTAAGGGAGTAAAGATTACTCTTATAAATGGATCTTGTATTGATGTTCATGGAAATAGGGTTGTCTGTCTGTAAAAAACACACATCATTGCTTCCTATTTGTGCAGAAGAGAGTTACCTGATAACAGACAAGAGCCAGGTAGCTTCTTTGCAAGGCAGACGTGGGAATGAGTAACTCCTACTGCTGTTTTTATGGGCAGAGCTTTGCCAGGGTATGTGGTAGATTCAGAAAAAACTGCCTCGGTATTTCCTTCTCTTTGCTGTAGGCAATGCTGCCAGAACCCAACAGCCAGCTTTTGTACTCCTGCTGTCCTGCACTGAATGAGCACATTCAGGGATGCTGCAGCTACCCACCGTGGTCAGCCCATACTTGACCTTGGCCTTTCTGAGGCCAAGCTACTGTTGCTTTCGAAGCATGGAGAGCTTCGGGTGGTTCTGACTGACACAGGCATGAAGGAGCTTATCGGAAGGAGGGGGGAGAGAGAAAACCTCAGGGTTTCCTGTCTTCCTTTCCAGCTCACACTGCCTTGTCATCTGAAGCACTCGAGGTGGTGCATCTGGGAGGACCCATGCGGAGATCAGAGATGGGTGTAATCCAGACTCTCCGTTGTCAGTCCCGCTTCAGCAGGTGGCTGTGTGGAGGGGGAGCAGGGGCAGTTGGGTTGGCTGCTGCTAATCTGAGTGTCAGTGCCTTCTGTTTTCAAATTCGTGCTGTTTCCAACATTCAGAGCAATGTGCATGGAGCTGTGGGCACCGGGGGGCTCTGGCAGCGAGTCCTGTATCCTGTGTATAGAGGAGTGCAGCTGACAGCAGAGCACTGGCACTCAATGGAAACCAAGGGGGGAAGAAGTTCAGTTGGCAATGTTGAGGTAATGAAGAGCCTGACAGACCCTCTGCTCCACCAGTGCTGGTTTAGGTGACCCCTGGGGCTTGGCCTTCCGACATCTTCCCCTTTTCAAGCCAAAGAGAGGTAGAGAGGGGATGTCTGGGTCATCCCTCTTCATGGGGGCCAAAGCCCCGAGCAAGACTTCTTCAGGCCCCAGTGGGCAGCAGTAGTCCACAGCCAGGAGCCCTCACTCCTCCTGGTCTGCAGTGCGTCAGGGTCCCTTACCAGTCCACTTTCCATGGGCTATCAGGGTTTTTTTCCACACTGTTTAACCATTGTAGCCTCCAGCATCCAAGTTTTCCCATAGTGCTGCATCAATCTTTCAACAGATCTGGTCCTTTATCCACCACTTAAGATTTGCAGCATTTTACTGCTCTAACTTTACAGTAATGTCCTTCTTTGCCCCAGCTGAGCTGAGGTGTTGTTATTTTCACTTGATCCCTGTGCAAACCTAGAAGTGTCCAGTTTTGCCTGGGAGCGCAGCCCATCTTCCATGATGGCATGCCCACCAGGCAAGAAGCAGCAGCATGGTTTACCATGGGCATTTCCTTACACTGAGCCCTGGGCTGGGCTGTGGCTGAGTGCCATGGCTGTGCAGGTATGCTCCTAATGTGCATGAAGCCTTGCCAGTGGCTGGCAGGGCACAGCGTCATGCTCACGGTCACACTTGATAGCAACCACTTGATCACAAGGGAGATCCTCACATAAGCAAGTCCTGCAGTGCTGGTCCTTTGCAGCACCTGGCTCACCCCTTCACCGATCAGCCCTTATCAGCAGTATTCCAGGCTGTAGCACTCACGTCATGGCTTAGGCTGAGCAGAAGGTGGGGTTCATCCCTGCCAGGGGCCTGGGAAAGCCCCAGCAGTCAGTGTCTGCTGCAGGGAATGCGAGGCTGTGCAAAGGTTCAGGGTAGCCTGGTTACAGCCACCAGTGCTGCAGCCACCAGCGCAGAGCACAGTGGAAACTGAATGTGATAGAGAAGCACAAAAATCATGGTTTAAGTCTTATGTAACTCTGGGAGGCTTTTCTTTCTGGAAATAGCCATACAGAATCAATCACTGGTGTGCATATACCCCCAGGAGACATGGGAGGCATCCTTGCTGCACTCCGGGAGATCCAGATCTTGGCTTGCAGGAGACAGCCATGAGTTTTACAACCTAAGAAGGAAGGTTACTTCAATAGAGCCATACAGCAGAGTTCAAACAGCCAGTGTTTGTTGATCTCCTCACGTGGATGTATTAATAAACATCTGAGTAATTTGCCTAGAAATAGAACAGCAATCACAAGCCAAAGTTTACCACAATGATTTGCATTACGGTAACAAACATGAAGCTTAATCATAGCTGTACATGTCTATTTCCCTATAGAAAATGCTATGCCCTTTCCTCATCACGAGTAGCTCATAACTGATAGTTCTTGTAACCACCACTGGTTTCCCTCTGGCAATGAAATCCCAGGTAAACCCCATGTGCTTTTTTCAGTGGTGCAAGTTTCATCCCATGACATAACCCTGGCACCAAGAGCATCGTGCAGGACTCCCCCAGGTGCAAATGGGCACAGCACAGCAACATCAGGTTGCTCTTGCAAAGAGAATGGCCTCTTAGAGACACTTAACTAACCTAGGAAATAGGAACACGTTTCTGCTAAAGTTACCCCATGTACTCAGTAGTGTCTGGCTGAGGGGGGATAAGAGCATTCCTCTCTCACTACCTGAAAACCCCTTAATGGAATTCATTAATCATTCTTATCAGCACTCCCTTCTTTCCTGGGCTATAAGCATATTTGAACTAGAAACTTCTCAAGTCCAAATCCACTCCAAGTGATGAATACCTTCAAGGTCATAAATTAACACAGACAATTGCTGTGCTACCCACATAAAAGTCTCCAGTGATGGCGCAGTGACCTTGAGGGAGAGACACTTTATTTAAAAGGTAACATTTGTCTGACCTTTCTGCAACCTCCACGCCAGGTTACGAACAGGCTTACAAACATCTTGCAAACAGGCTATATTGTAGCAGACAGAAAACGCAGCATTTTTCTTGTTTTAAAGAGGCTGGTAGATGAAAACTGGACTAAAATACCTTTATTTTGCTTTTTAGCTCCCCAATGTGGGCCCACAGAAAAACCATCACATGAAAAACCAAACGGTAACCGTGCTGATATTTTGGAGCGCATGTCTCATTCCCTTCCCTCTGTGATTATCACATGTTTTGATATTTATTACAGCTGTTTGCTTTGTCACTTGTGGACTACCTTGAGAGAGCACAGCTCTCAGAGGCAATCTGCTACTGAGCATGTACACCCAGGTACCAAACTTGCAGGAGATGCTAAGGTGGGACTCCCTGATGTCAGTAACAGAGGATGTCTGCGTACACATCTTAGGCCAGGCTTACAGCTGGGAGGGTTGGCGTGCTGGCTGCTGGGAAGCAGATCCATAGTTTTGCTCATGTTTTAGGGCTGAAGCAGGCATTTTGAACACACACACACACACACACACACACACACACACACAGCTAAGGCTGCAAGGCAGCCACCCCTGTTTTCTACTGCTCACACAAAACCCCCAGGTGACAAGAAGATTTCTGAGATGATATCGTGAAATCAAACAGTGAAGAAAAAGTCAGGCTAAGTTCATCCCATGCTGCAGGTGAATGGAATCACTTCTCTGTGTGACAGGGAGCTAAAACAGAAGGGGTTTTATCCTCATTTAGGTATTCATTGCTGGTTTGCTGGAATTTATTTATTTCACTGGCATACACAGGTATGCATACATACACTTGTATGTATATTTAAAAGCTACATAAGGAGAACCATCTGGATTCAGTATATTACATACAATTACTTATTAAAATAGCTTGGGAAATTAATAATTTAAATACTGGTTGGCAAAAAAAATATATATTCCAGTATGGAAAACCAAATATTCTTCAAAGTTAAAGCAGTTAAAAGAAAAGCTTAAACACATTAAAAAAAACCCACAGTAATTGCTAAAGAGTGCAGAGAAGATAGAAAAACAAAATATTTGCATGCAAAATGGTTTCCAGGGAGAGAGTTTGTGCGTGCTCTGAAGTAGAAATGCTGTTGGAGGATGAACAGTTAAAGTTCTAACAGGAATAATTGAAATCTCAGGCTGAAGGTCAGCTTGGAATGTCCCAATGGAATCAGATACCTTTTAGCAACACCTAAATGCAGGCAAAAAAACCACCAGCTTCATGTTTTCATTTGCTTTCCAGGGAGAAATTTTTGACTTCCAGATCTCCCCATCCCACTGGCAAGTTGAGACTGTGGTAACTAGCACACATAGTTAACATAGTTTTGCATCGATACGACACATCCTATAAGCGTGGCTATACAAACTGGGTTGCCTTTGCACAGTATCATGTTCCTCAGCACATTATCTAGAGATCTGGCAAGGAAATCTGGCACAATTTTCTTGAAAACGCCTAGAATAAGTATTTACATTCTTTCAGGTGAGGGAATTTATTCTCACTTGAACAAATCTTTAGGGTATTTTAAATCTCTATTTAAATACAGAAATGCCTGGGTTTAGTTATCCAACACTTGCCATCTCCTTGGAAGTCAGAAAAATGACAACACTGAGAAACACAGAGTTTTGCTTTTCTAAGATCTGATTCATCCCGTTAGTATTTGACACATACACTCCTTCCCCACCTCCCCCCAAATTAAAACTGCTTCTGTAAGGCTTGCAAAGAAAAAGGACAAACAAGATTAATCAAGCTAATTCCTTTTCATTTGGCTTATCCTGCTTTAGTCTAGCTAATGTAAAAGCTAGACCTGCAATCTGAAATGGTCTTGCATTTTGTACAGTTTCACCAGCAATAAGACCAGGAGGCAAAGAATGTGAAGCCATCTGCAGTAAAAGGTGAGGAAGGTTGGTTACTTCTAACCTGAAGGGCTTTAAGATATATGACCAAATGCATGTGTGATACATGACCAAGGTGGGAGGCTTTCCAAGCTCTGGCTGACACCCTTTGTGGTATGAAAGAAGAGGTGGTTCAAGACCTGGATAAAAAGGGAGCAGAGCTCTTTTAGATGAATTGGCTAGGAGAGTCAGAATTGCTTTCTCCAGGACCTTGAGACAGAGGACGAAGAGTGAGCAACCATCCTTTAAATGCCCCTGTGTACATGCATGTGAGTAACACGCTATGAAGAAGCTGTAGTTAATTGAGAGTAACCATCCCTTCTCCTGTGACCTGCTGTCCCTACACCTAGACATGCTGCAGAGTAAACAAAGACAAGTCTCAGAGCTATACTAAGACGGGAACTTCCCTGAGTACAACACCATGCCTAGGTACTGCCAAAGCAGGGGAGAACACGTGCATTCCCACACAGGGCAATGCTAGGTGGTATTCCCTCCTAGTCCAGAGGCTGAGGGAGCTCACTCAGAGCAGGCTTTTATCACAGAAATCCGCAGGCACAGTCTCACAGCAGGTTCCAATGCAATCTGCTGTAGAAGCAAAGTAAGGGTTTTCCCAGAAGTGCTTTACATTCAACAAGCAGAAAGCTAAGGCATGTTGAGCATTCAAGGTGCAAAGGACATTTCAGCCACAGAGTTCTGGGGGCCAGGAAGAGCAGCGGAACAGTCAATTCCCTGACCAATCCCAGAGGAAACTTGCAGAACCTTTTGAGGAGAAAAACCCATCAGGAACTACAATAACAAGAGGAAGATCAAAAGGAAGGCTTGGAAGCAAGTACCTATCTGCATGAGCAAGAGAGGAAGCAGGAAAACGCTCTGCCTGGGTTTGAAGGGAACCCTCTAGCAATCTTCTTGAGAAGCAGGCACCTCGTTGCTGCTGAGTCCCCTCTACCAGCAAGGGGGAGGGCGGTCAGTCACATTCCGCATGGATGGCATCCTTGCCGGTAGAGAGAGATTGATGATATCTGAGAAGTGGAGCAGAACAGCTGGGGTAAGTTTTAACCAGTTTGCATATGTCAGGACCAGGCTGTAGCTATATTATCTGAAGCCACCTCTGTGTTTTCTTCCAGAATACAGAGGTATAGCCCAGCATACTAGCTCTTAAATTTAGCAGGAGTGACAGGTCCCAGGTGGCACTTAGCACTTCCACTAGGTTTGCTCATCTCATTTAAAAAGATAAAATAATAACTTTAGGGTTTACATTAGCAGAAACCTCAAAGCAATTGAAACTGTTTTCCCCTTACCTAGTTTTATCAGACTACAGTACCCTGAATCATCCCCGCAGAGAGCTCTAAAGAATCAATCCTCTAAAACTAACTTGCATTATCTAAACTTACGCAATGGCTAATCAAGCTATAACCTGATTTTTTACTGACTATGCAACTTGCTTTCAGCAGCACTTTGCTGCTATTCAACAACCATATTCCTGGTGTTATAATCACAAACTATTTTACAACCCATTGTGGGACAAACCTACTGGGCTAGTAGAAGCTGCTTCAGTACCCCATCAAGCAAATGTCTGTCACGGCACACCTGATACACCCTGAAAGCTGAGCTGTGCAAAGCAATGTGCATAGTCATTCTGAAATTGAGAAAGGTGAATACAGTCACAAGTCCTGCACAGGTCTTCATCCTCCGCTTCAGTTAACCAGGTAAAATACAGTCCTTGGAATAGAGCAGAGGCTACTGCTCTTAGCCCTCAGTCTCTTGTCAAAGGCATGCCTAGAAGAGGAATGGGAAGGCAGGCTGCTCTCCTTTAGCCCAAGTTCTTCTGCATGGAAAAGGAAGCAGAAGAGTGTGTTTAAGGAATAAGATGCTTTTGAGATGTTTGGTTTTTTAGTTATTTCTACTCTACACAGAGCAACATCAAGCCTGAAGAAGAGTCCTAGCATGAGTATTCTTACCTTGAGACTTCCAATCTCCCACAAGGAGGCAGAGAAAGTGTGAAGAGAAGCATCTTGTTCATTAGGACATGCAAAAAGGAAGCTGGTAGAACCTCCAAAACTCTTGTGTAAAGCAATGATCTGAAGAAGACACTGCACAAGACCCTAAACATTGATCAAGAATTAAAATCTTTCATTTAATCCTTCATTTTTCTTGAACCTTTTGCAACTAGATTTCAGGGATCAGAAGCAATGAAGAATGTATAGAGTACCTTCCCTTGCTCCAGACTTCACTTTAGGCCAGGAGATTGGGAGATGATGGGACATGTTCTTCCCCTCTTTTGCACTTAGTAGCATAAAAGGGGAGAAAACGACAGTGCTACGGTTAAGTCTACAGCTCAGTAGCAGTCTGAACATGTTGATCTCAATTTTTTTCCCCTGAAATCTATTTTTAAACTAGTCTAGAAACTAGTTTAAAAGTATAAAAGTAGATTTTTTTCTTTGATGCTTAATTAGTTCCAATTAAAATAGACTGCACTGAAGTTGTATATGCTGAAGTTTGAATGCTGCTCATCTAAACATCATAAACAATAGAAAAATCTACACTTACACTGAAATACATGTGCTTTTTTCATCTCCTCAAGACTTCCAAAGTGATTTGGGTTATGAATCACAAACATTCCCCTCAGCAGTAGAGTCTTATGAGTCAGGAAGATAGTCATCATTAATCACTTCTCAAGCATTTTTAACAAGGTGGTTCCTGCTTGCTGCATGTTTTCATTCACATCAGTCATTTACATAGCATAAAAGGTGTGCCTAGCACTTTGCAGACAACTAAGACAAAAATCTTTGCTTTGTAGTGTTTACAGCTACAATAAGATCACACAAAATGAGATTCCCTTTGCAAACGAGAAAAAGAATAGAAATTACAACTATGGCAAAGTAGTTATCTTTTTTTTCTATGGTGTGAGGCAAGTTTGCATTTCTGTATTTCCACATTATTTTGTTAAAGTTCCTACTTTCGCTACTCCCCATTTTAAGTAGAAACCTTTTTACACCGTTCACTTAAGACTTCTGTATCATTGTAACCATGAAAGCAATTTGTGCCTTCCCCTTTCTCAAAAGAATGCAAATAACTATTTTGTTATTAGACCGTTTCAGTGGGGGGGAAAAAGGCATCCCAGTTTTCCACCAAACACACCACTTGCATCAACATGCCTTTTAAGAAGCAGTAGCAGAGGTGCCAGAGTTGCTGTAATCTGAGTGGCTACTTAAAACAAACAAACAAAATAATAATCTGGAAATGAAATACATTTTCCACTCTTAAAAGAGATAAAATACCTATTCCATGACTGCCACTTAGCTCATGATAGTTACAAAAAGAATAAGGAAGGTTTCATCTGCTCTTACCAGCATGGTTTGTCAGTCACCTCTATACACCAGAAAAAACTCCTAATAAACTACAGCTGCACTCCATGGAAAAGCTGTATATGCTCATGCACATTTCTTCAGGACCGCCAATTAGCCTACAGTCTTTCTGCTGGTAAGGAATGTTTACATGCTTCTCTAATGCTTTTCTCAAAGTATTACAGCTGTTATTTTGGACTCAAAATCATAGAATACTTTGGGTTGAAAGGGTCCTTCAAAGGTCATCTAGTCCAACCCCATGCAATGAGCAGGGACATCTCCATCTAGATCAGGTTGCCCAGAACCACATCCAGCCTGGTCTTGGATGTCTCCAGGGATGGCGCATCCACCACCTCTCTGGGTAACCTGTTCCAGTGTTCCACTACCCTCGTTGTAAAGAATTTCTTCCTCACATCCAGCCTGAATCTCTCCTCTTTTAGTTTAAAGCCATTACTCCTCATCCTATCACAGGAGGCACTGCTAAAAAGCCTCTCCCCATTTTTATTATAGGCCCCTTTTAAGTACTGAAAGATCAGCCCACAAAATAGACCAGTTACGAAACAACAGCTGTGCAGCTGTGAAAACAATGGAATGAAGGCCACAGTTTCAGGAGTACTCTGTCACAAGCTGTTTATTAGAACTTCACTTTGACAATAAATAAG
This sequence comes from Pezoporus wallicus, assembly GCF_028554395.1. Taxonomy (NCBI): domain Eukaryota; kingdom Metazoa; phylum Chordata; class Aves; order Psittaciformes; family Psittacidae; genus Pezoporus; species Pezoporus wallicus. Next base: position 4,956,194 of record NW_026640754.1, read on the forward strand.
GTATTTTCCAAGCAATCAAAATGTAATTATTTAGAAAGTTAAACAACTGAAGTTTTCACAATGCATTTTTTGTATATATACATGATCTACTGTATTTTAAACACCAGTTCATCCAGACCTGTACAACAATAGGACGTCCATTTTTTCAATTCACACAGGAGGAGACCACCATGACACATCTTTAATCTGGAAGCAGTGTGTGTAAAAATAATCCAAACCCATATCAGCTTCAGGCTGGATAGTACAACTGTTAGGAATAACTTTGTTCATCAGACTAACTGCTGAATTCAAATTCAGATATATGGCTTACCCTGGAGCAACAGGGCCTTTTAGATTTATGGTTTTAAAGGACTAGTAAGCTGCTTAATTCCAACAGTGCAATGTAACCATTTGTAGTTTACTGTTCTGCTGCAAACCCTGGTGTGCCCTCAACACAAGTGGCACAGAACAGACTGCCATAGCGGATGATAATTTTCAATGCTGTAACTCTCCAAGTAAAAACTCTGGACTTCAACTTACTCTTAATTATGAAAACATCTTTCAGTTTCGGTCAAATGAATTAGCATTTCTTCACTTAAATACTCAAGACATGTAATACGCCTTAATAACACTTCTAAGAGTCAAAGTTAACTTCAAAAGAATGTTCCTGTTAAATAAAGCACCAAGTTTTCCCCATGTGTTTATTCCTTAAAGAAAGACATGAGGTGTTTAAAACATTAGTTCTGCCAGGAGTTGCAATTCAAAAATGAAGTTTAATTCTTATGGTTTGATCAAAGCCACGTTTCCAAAGTGAGCTTTCCATATCCTGCACAACAAACCATTTTCTTTAAGTGCAGAGGTCCAACAGTTATGCAGCTGCAATCGAGTTATCATCTGCCTGACGACCCTGAGGCTGTGAGAAAATAAAGACAGAGAATTACAACAGGAAAAATAAGACAAACAAGAAACCCCACACAAAAGACTAAGGCTGTTATGAAACTCGCTTTGCAATACATTATGTTGATCAATGTAGCTCTAGTACACAAGCATAGCTTTGTATGTATTATTGGTTTCCAATAGTAGCACAAACACAGAAGATATCCAACTGAAACTTCAGTTTGGCCCACTGAATACTTGTTAGAGGCCTCCACTCCTTAACTGCCCTGTCAAATGCCATCTCTGTACACATTTGGACAGCTTAAGACAAGGCCTGGGTGATCACAGTTCTGAGATTACCACAGTATAAAAAGCTGATTATTATTAACAAAACAGGAATGAAACTGACAGTTTCTTGGAGGAATTTTAAGCAGAGTCACTAGAGATGGGACAGAGCAAGGAGGAAGTTTCAAAGAAGAAAAGGCATCCTTAAAATAAGGGGGTTTTGAGGTCCTGACAACTCCAAAACAAAAGCAAATAATTCTGAAGCCCAAGAGATTCCACAGGAGTGTTGGGTACACCATGCTTTTGAGGAACACCTTTTGTATCGACTTCGGAGGCCATCTTGACAGCCAATCTATAAAAACCACTGACAGATGGCATATATAAAAGGTAAGTTCTGCTCATCTCTTTTGGCTAAAACAAACTTGAAAGCATGCCAGGCCCGTTTCCTGGAAACAGGATTATAAATGCCTGAACAAGTCCACCTCAAGTCATATAAACAAACTCTTCTGGCTCCTTGCTTGCTAAGAGTCTAATTAAAAGTGGAATACAGTATTCTGGAGACAGAAGTAGTGGCATGAGAAAGCACTGTTTTGGGCATCTGGATTTAAATGACTCTTAGAAAGTCAAAAGAAGCCTGTGATCTGTTTTTCATGACACACTGAATTGTTTTCAGAGTTGTATCACTTAAGAAAAAAAAATAAATCTAGACTGAGTGATTCACCAAGACAATGTGTTTTTAGAAATTATTTATGGAGGTGTGGGATGCTGCTGTGTTTCTGAGCCTAGTCATGTGGGTTGCTCAAACACTTTCTTTTCTTCCCCCAGAAGCGCTACAAATTATGGTATTAAAGTATGGTATTTATCTCACTCCACTGTACTCAAAATACAGACAACTTTAAAACTCATATTACAGAGTAAGAATTGGAATACCAAGCACAGGCTAAATGCATTCAGTTCCCTCATTTAATTGTATCCAAATACCTGTTGTACTTAAACAGATTTTCTAAGGATTTTGGTTGATGACAACAATGCACAACCCAAGACATTTCAAAGCAAATAACAGTTAGAATCTGGCCATTTTAGTCTGCTTAGAAACACCCAGCTTTGAGCAGAACTGGAGGGTCGTCCCTCAAAACTGAGCAGCCCCACAGGGACCCGTTAAACACACAGCACTTCTCACAGTCTTACCTTTACAAAAATGTGTGTTGGTATGAATCGTCTGAGCAACTGGTTAGTGAAGTTTGGGAATCGCAGCAAGTTTACATGAAGAGACGGTAACTGCTGATATCCAGCCATCAGAGGATAGAAGTTGTATAACATTTCCTGCTCTGTGCCAGGAAGGATTTTTAATCGGATCTTAAAAAAGAAAAGAAAAAAAGCCACAACCATAGATAGCTTCTGTGACCAAAAGCACTCCTCCGTTTACTTTGTATTTATACAGCTTAGTTCCTGGAGTTGGAAAGGATACAAGTGCTCTCCTATTCTAGTTGAACTATTGCTTCTATACTGAAAAAAACACGTAACCCATAAACAACATGACAAGCAGCTCCTAGTCAGGCTTCCATTTAGCCCTTCTTTAAATGGAGTCTGTATCCATGCATTCTTCCAGACAGGATTTACCATAAACATCCATAAACAATGAGTTTGTGCTTTCTGCACATCGGTGTAGGTCTAATCAATGTATTCTTCACTACCAGAGAAGACAGCAGGATCAGCAGACGTGACAATTTTGTACCTGTTTAAGGCCAGAGAACATGAAGGCATCACTGGGTTCCACTGACACCTCCACATCCTGGACTAAGTTTGTCTTATTCTGCAGGTGGTATCTGACTGGTAGAGATTCTCTGACTCGACCAAATGATGGCAGATCTTTGGAAAGAAAGTAAGTAATCTCAAAAACAAAATACATTTTAAAGTTCCATACATTAAAAAAAAGAAAATCTATTGCAAACGGCAGCAAAAAGTTTGAAGAAAAAAATATAACAGGTACCTAAAAAGCATTTCTGACAAGATTTTTCATAAGAAAAGCTTAAAGAACAAAACACCACTTCATTACAACTTTTCAATAACACTTCTTCAACACCTAGTTACGAAGCCCTCAACTGGCAACACTGTCCAGGAATGCTAACTAGGAAGTCACTTGGGTTGCTGCTAAGTATTTTCAGCTTACCAAGACCTTATCAGACACAGTCAGAAAGCTCCTTCAAATTTTAACAGGAAGGGATGGTGGAAGAATTTCAGTATAAAGGAAACCACACTGAGGAAAGCATAGGAATTCTGAGTGCTCGGTGAGCATTCACTCCCCCTCTGCTCTTGTGCAGGTGAAGTGCTAGTAGAGAAACAGTTCACCTTCCCGCCAGCAGCTCCAATTCTCCAGGCTGTTTCTTTCCTGGGCTGCAGCCAGGGTGTAGCTGGATGGCACAATTGTTGCCATAGGTATCTAGAGAAACCTACTGGGAAGGCAGCATCAGCAGAAGTAACACTGGCCTCTGTGCCGCCATGTAACACAGGTCTATCCATTGATGGCTTTTAAGAGAATGTATGTGTGTCTACCTTCCAGTTTTTCCCTTGAACTGAAGGAGGGAAACAGGGCAAGGCTTTCAGCAGTCTAAGCAATGACAGTTTCTTTCACTAGCTCCATAATATCCAACATCAGGTTTTTTTGCTTTTTGCCACAGTAAATGCAAGCTCTGGATGCTGTAAAACTTTAGCAGTCCTAAACATCCTAACTGGGACATATATATCATCAAATTAATGTTACCTGCATTAACATGGAGGGGAATGCTCTCTACAATCACATGCGGTAGAGTAATGACTGTGCTAACAACAGGTACGCTTTCCACAGGTGAACTTCTGCAGGAGAAAGTCAAACGCAGACCATGTTGAAACTTAACATAAAGTATCACGTGAGTACACCAAAGGAACATCACTTACATGTGACTCAACTAAAATTTTCATAACTTCAGCGGTGGAAGGGAAAAAACAAATCCTTTCATTGGGTTGCTTGAGCAAAAGAAAAATTAAAAAAGTGCTACAGCATGGCAAAATAGCAAAAGGCAAGTAAGGAAACTAAACAGCTCTAAAACTAAATAAAAGCAAGCTAGAAGAAAGATACCTCAACATTTCTCTCGGAAAACTGAGTGAATACCTAAATCCACAATCTAGGGTGGGAAAGCAGCTTTCCCATTTAAGAAGTTTGCCTCTGCTATTGTAAAACTATTCCTTTCACTTGGCTTCTCAAGGGAAGTACTTCATGACTGGTGAAAACCAGGAGCAGATGGTGACAAAACAGCTTTGTAATTGACCTAAGACCTTACAAAGAGGAAAGCTTCATGGAATGTTAAAACCACAATCACATAATATTTATCTCTTAAATGGAATATGTATTTAATCAAAAGTCTAACAAGCTAAGCAGTAATTAGTAAGGTCCGAAGTCTGGACAGTGCTTGCTACAGGAAGATCCAAAACAAACAAATAAACAAAAAAAAAGACCAAAAAAAAAAAAGAAAAAAGCACCAAACAAAGAAACACCACCCTTCCCTTCCCCACCCCCACCAAAAAAAAAAGCCCAAACAACAAAACCAACCCACCAAAATAAATCTAAAGAACCCACACCCAACTCACCATCATCCCTAAACCCAGACCAGCTTACTTCCTCTCCCCATCCAGCCCCATATATACTTACCTCTTCCAGGAAATGATATAACATCCAGTTGCTACTCCACTAGCATTAGTGACTGGAGGACATCGAAGGCAAAAGCACTCACTGGCACTCTCACCTGTCTGTAAAACAACTATCAGCAAGATCTGGTTTAAAATCAAAGCATAATCATTACTGCAGAAGCCACCAAGTCTAAAAGTCCAATATGACAAGTGTTCAGCCAGAAAGGCCTCTGAAGTGCTCTCAAAAGTATACCTACAGAATATGTAAATTTAAAAAAGATCATGAAGTATCACAACACACAGATCTATGAAAATTTACTTGCTGAACGGCATCATAAGGCCTGTCATGTACACAGTACAAGTCATTGCAAATTTAGAGTTCATACACACCAAAAAGCACAAAATAACACCAGTTTAAGTTCTACACATCTCCCACAGCAGATTCAAAGGCATAAGATAATCTTAGTTTTAAAGCACGATAAACAACAGACTTTTTTCCTCTCCCACCCAAGTGGATGAGAGAGGAACAAAAAATATCTACCAGCTTTACATTTTTACTCTTTTTTCTTCCTTTTTCCTCCTCTCCACTTGAATGGACTGAGAAAAAACTACGTTTTCCCTTAGACAGTTATTAAAAAAAAGTACTCAGAAAAGATATGTTTCAGTCATTCAAAATTAATCGTTAATCTCTGTTAAGTCTTACAAGGAAGAAACAGAAAAAACAAATAACCCAACCCAGAAGGTGGGCAGCTGAATAGCTGGTATCTAAGGGGTTTCAAACCTCCTGGCACAAGCACAAAGTGCCAGAGTTGAAGATGAAATATCATAGTTTGAAAACTAAAGGACCTGGGAAATAACTGCTTTTTGCCAGGTAACTCTCGAATCCACACAGGAACTAGAATCTTACAAGTCCTTAATTGCATGGGTGGACAGCTGCCCCACCGTCAGGCAGCCATCCAGACTGCCTCATTTTATTCCCAGATATGATAGAATACACACATTTTCATATCTCTGGCTCAACAAATGCAGACATTTAAATAATAAGTTATTAAACTGTGTTAGTATAAAAAGATGATTACTTTTAACTGTTCTTTCACAGCACACTCTGTCTAGCTTCACATTTTTCAGTTTCATGCCTGCAACCATGGACATGGATCACACTACTACATCGTAGAGGCAGCATCCAAAGGCTAATGGGCTTGCATTCCAGAAAGCATACAAAGCCCATAAACACTGGAAATACTGAGTGTCTTTTCATTTGGATATCTAAAACTTTGTGTATCAGAAATACTTTCAGATGCTTTCCCTTACATCTGTTATAGCTAGAATTTTGGTTACCATCTACTGATTCAAGTCTATTTACTTGATCTAGTGAAGAACAACTACATTTGTATGAACTATTGTTTAAGTTATGTTCTGGCAAGCAACTATAGTATTAAGCAGCTTCCTTCTATTTAGAGTTTGATAAGCAAATGGTTTTTAAGATGTCCCTCTTATTCCCAATTTATGCAAAAAGTATCCTTCTGATACAGAGCATAATTTAAGAAAACTTACCATTCTCCACATAAGATTCCAGTTGATCTACTGGTGTCATGAAAGCTGATAGCTGTAGCTGACTGGTTACAATAGTGAGAGGCCAAGGAGAAGCACTCAGGATGTCTGTCATCAGTAAAAATGGTATATCTGCAAATATTCTGTCCAAGTGCTCCAACTGTGAAGACAGACACGAGCTCTGGATATTTCTAACTAAATAAGGCACAACTACTGAAAATGGTGCAATTTGAAAATAACAGCAACTTCTTAAACACATACCTTTGTGGAGACAAATTTGACGGAGACATCAAAAGGAAATACTGTTTCTATTGTTACAGTTTCATCCTGCATAGGTAACAAAAGCGGAAGGAAGAAGAGGGGAAAAAAGTTATGTTTAGTTTTAGATATGGCTATTTATGTTAAAGGTTACTAATGTAAAGTAACTTTTAATCATCATTGTAAAAAGTCCTCCCCAGGACAGAATGTATCTAAGATATTAAATATGGAAAACTTGTCTTCTGATTCTGGTTATGAAACTGCTCACCCTAAACTGGGCTACCATACTGCTGATTTGGCATTTTTATTGTCTACTAGAAAGGTTTCTAAGAGACTTGGAATTACAGCCTTTAAATTGAGAATATTTCTTGCATTTCATGAATGTATCTCCAACAATTTCATGAATGCATCTCCAACCTCCAACAACTGGTGCATCTTTACATCCTACCCGGTGACACTTGCAGAGGATTTCTTTCCCCTCAACGATAGTGTTGATTAAGTAAGAAACATAAACCAGAAACATCCTTGCACCAACTGTTCCACAACGAATGTATATTGGTTTTTCCAGCTGCAAAATAAAGGAGACAGTATAAGTCAAGCTATACCTAAATTATATTAATTAGGCCTAGAGCTATCCAAACTTCTTGATCATCTTACTCGGCCCAAGAGGGCAATAGTACAATGCCGTCTACATGAAAAGAATCTCCTATAATGCATGATCTTAGTCACACAGTGAATTATTTTAATCAGATTAGTACAGCTCCAGTTGTTCCACTACTACTGCTTGTCTGCTAGTTAACAGTACAAGAGAATCATTACTGTATAATATATGGTACATCAGCTTCTAATTTACTAGTCACAGTTTCAGTTTGGTGCAATGCAACACCTGCACATTTGATCCTCTACCAGGCTGAATCACACTTACTGACTATTATTATCTACTGCTGTTAGGCAGTACATTTAATTAATAATTAAGACTAGCCTCTATTTCATTTCTTATCTCCCACATGTATTATCAATCCCAGAATACATCTTATTCCCAAATGTAGTCCAAAAGAATATATAGCTAAAGAAATGCTAAACTACAAGTTAAGTAATAGGTAAAATATGCCATAACTATTTAATTTATTGGCTCAGATATCTGAACTAAACACAGATCCTTCTATGAGAGCTTTTTTTTGGTTGATCCCCATTTTCTTAAGTGTAATATACAAATAAGGTTTTAAGCCTTCACCTTTTCCCCTGGTTGCAAGTCTCCTACAGGAATATCAGGAAGCAGTGCAGGAAAGGAGTCATCGCATGCATCTGTTGCACAAAGAGTCACCTGAGTTTTCTGAGTCAGGTTCGCATCTTGCCCTAGGATAAAAAACAGTCTTTCATATTCACACAGGCTTAGATCACTGAAGCATGAAAGCAGTAACTAAAAATAGTAAGACATCAATCTCAAGAAACAATGAATGAGGAATTAACATTGTTCATATGGTTGAGGGAACTTCTCAAAAGTACCAGCAGAGGACGGATTTAACATCTTGAGTTTCTTATGTTGGAGGGTTCACATCCTGCAAGGATTGTGTTTCATCTATTTATACCAGTAAAAAAAAGAATTCATACCTAAATAGTGCTCCCGAACCATATACAAAATACAACATGATTATGTGATTCAAGCTTTTTTTGGTACTCTATATGAAATAGAAGTTTCACTGTACTGTGATTTTTCTGTTTTCAGGAGCATGACTAAATGATTTCACATCTTTATAAAATTGTTCTTCCAAATCTGCACTGAAAATACATAAACTCAAACATATGAATGTTAACACCATTCTTCAATCAGAGGTTGATTAGACTGCGGGCATTACTGCAATCATGTGGAATAACTTTCAAAGCAAAGCAAGCCAAAGAGTTGAATCTGAGGAAAATATTTTGCCTTCCCTACAAATGAAATGTCAAATTTCAATAGTTTTCTTAATGTAATGGGCAAACACACACTGACCTTGCATATCACAAGTTAAGAGTCAAGATCAAGAGGGAGAATAAAAATAAAAATCAAGACCAACTATTAAACACTACTTTAGAAGCCAAGCCCGAACATTCAATTAAACAAGCTTAAAGAACTGTACCACTGTACAGGGAAATGTGGTTCCATTTCAGAGTTCACAGCATATACTGCATCCTATATGCTAGTATCCTAAAAATATTTGTGCCTTTTTGGGTAATTGCTACAAAAAGGCATACCAAAGATAACATTTGGACTTCACATACTGAAAATTGTCAGCAATTAACTACATACAGCTAACGAAGACTTAGACATACAACACTTGTATTTTTTCCTTTTCATTCAAAGGAATACTGTCTCAGGTCTCCACTGCTCCCCAAAGTTCCATTTGTTTAAAAAGCAAACCACATTGTACAAGACCGGGAAAAAAAGCATGGGTGAGGGCAGGAGAAAACCCATGAAGACTACACTTAGAAAACATTTACCTAGAACTGGCTAATACCTTCATCTCAGCAAGGAAGAGATCTGCTGCTTGGGAAAAGGATGATTTAGTTATAAGCAAATTAAGGGTTAGGAAGGGATACAAAAGCTTCCACATTTTCTTTCAACCTTGTAAAGACTTATCTTTTGAAAAACCCACATAAACACCACTGTCAAGCAGTGGTTAAGATAACCATAACTGAGTAAGAGTGTTCATTCTTGTTCTTACCACTAGTACCTCATAATTCCCAACCTTCACTTTGGTTTGGCTCTTCATTACTGCAAGAGTGCCATTTACTGTATTTCTCTGCATTGCATCAAGCACAAGGAAACAATTCAGAGGCTACTGGATTAAAAGAAAATAAACCACAAATACCTGGCTTTAAACCTGCTGTAAGCTTAACATCTTTGGCCACCGTCTCCTCATATGACTGGACTGTCACAACCAAACAATACATTTCATTTGTCAGGGCAGGAGGTTCATGACGAAGCTGAACAGAAATGTTTGGCACTCTAGAAATAATCCTTTAAGAGAAAAGACTCAGTTATTACACGTTACTTAAATAACAAGTTTTTAAGCCTATTCTAAAAACATCAAAACAGCCTATTGTTTAAGAGAGTTCAGAAGATTAGGATTTCTCAGGAAATTTACAATGATACATTATATATATTACCAAGTTTTTACTCACATAGTGCTTGCCTGAATAGTTAAACTGTCCCAGTGCACTTCACTATCTGGAAGCCTAGGTCTTCGCGTGAAGGAACGTGCTGCCTGCAATGCTTCTTGAGATGAAGCAGCATCTCCACCTCCTCCACGCCAGTTCAGAATCACACATCGGCCAGATTCACTTCCCAGGATCAAATCCACAGAGGTGATCTGATTAACACAAATTTAGGCACATACTGATAACTTTGTCTTCAGATCACCTACCATAAAAATACAGTTTTCCAACATATACAGGCACAATGATGATGTGTGTCACTATAAAGCTTCTCGAAGCTTTGCAAGCTGAAAACACCTCACCACTTTATTCATTTCATTTAATAAAACAGTGGTGGGAAAAGTATCCATGTTCATGTGTGTGCAGTGTATTTTGTAGTTTCTTACTCTCCCATAGTGCTATACCACCCCTTCCCCCTCTTTTTTATTATTTTTAAAGATGTTGCACATATGAATAAAAACACAAACTTGAAGCAATACTTCAGGTTTTGTGAAATTTTTTTGCTTTGGAATTGTTAATAAAACTTCCTTAATTTTGGTACTGAGGTTCAGGAACTCAAGTATCTGGAACTGCATTGATTTTAGTAACTGGTGCCAGATTAGAGGCAGCTTTGTAGTTTTGAGTTCTTTGTAAGCATCAGCAAGAAGGATGTAAAACAAATTGACAAACCTCAATCTTCTTTCCTACATCTTCAGTTTTTGCAACAAATTTGAAAGTGAACTTTCTTGTTTTGCCAGGGACTAAGCACATTGTTCCTTGAGATGACTGTTCTAGAATATCACTTTTTTGATAGCCTTCTTCTACCACACAGTATTGGTTGTAATCCTATAATGGAGGAGTGGGGAAAAATGTTGATAAATCCAGACTTCAGACATCTTTAGAGACTAATGGTAGCAAAGCAAATATTAAGGCTCTGTGTTACTGGATCAGACTATATGGGTTCTTGTTACTTTTCACACTACTGAAGTTAGACTTATCAAGTAATTACGACGCAATTCTTTAACACATAACATCCATTATATTAATGTAACTTCATGCAAGAACATAAAGAGAAATAAGAGATTAAAATGATACTTCTGAAACTTTAGAAAACATTAATAAAAACCCAAAGATACAACAGATTAATTAATCAAACTGCATTGGGAAGTTTTAGCGCAGCATCAATGTACTTGTCAAAATTGATAAATAATGCAAAAAGAAAAACAACTTTCCATCTTCAATATTAACAAACTTTTGGAAAAGAACTTTGGATTTTTTTAGGTATTATTCAATTCTTATGATAAGCTATCACTAGGTCACAGGTAGATAGAACATAGTTACCTGATTATTGAAACTGATGCATAGCTTAGAAAACCTTATAGGATGAGGACAATCAGCTCTCAAGTACACATCAAACTGCACAGGAACATCAACATGAAAACTTGGAGCAAGAAATTTTGCTTTGCATTGCACTGGAATTAAAAAAAAAAAAAAAAAAGAAAGAAACAAGAAACTCTTGAAATAGTTGTGTTAGGGATTGTTCTGTGCATACTCTTTAAAACTTCCATTTGTACGCAAGTGGGACAAATCTGGCTAATAACACTGTCACAGAAAGCCACTTTCCAGCACTTGGCCGTAACTTTTGCAGAGGAGAGGAGACAAACGTCTAGCAGAAAAAAAAACAAAACAACCAAAAGACCCAACCCAAAACAAAACCCCAAAACAAACAAAACCAACAACCCTGTACACTTAGATACACTTCTTTTGTAGTTAACACTCCCTCTCATGCCCCCTCTTTCTATGGGTAGTATTACTTTGCATACATTCTGCCGTTTCCTCAGGGTCCTACTTCAAAGCATGCCAAATTGGCAGAAGTCTTTCAAAAAGCAGGGATTCCACCTTAGTAATCCATATCAGGGCTTCCCTCATGATTTCTTATCTTACTATTTAGATGAAGAACAGAGCAGTCCTGAAACAAGAGCTTCAGTGTTGGTGGCTTTAACACACACTTCATAGCTTTATATTTTTTCCTAATTATTTAATTTCAAGATGCAACTACATAAAAACTTATGATCTGGTGTTAATTTGAGTTCTTACTTACCAAACGGTATAAAATCTTGGACTTCTATTGTAAAAACATTACTGCCTGCCAAGGAAACACGGTCACCCCACAACTTCTGTGATGCTTTCACAGCCGCAGCATCACAATCAGGCTCAGGATCAGGGCTTTCATTCTGTATCCAGATAGAAGATTACAAACAATAAGAGAGGGCTCCCAAACAGTGACCACTCATATGATTTTTTAAAGGGGTAGTAGTTTTCCCACTTACCATTAGAACTTTTATCAGATTTTTTTCTATTCGAGATTTCTGATCTTCTTTAAGAGTAGATGCTAGCAAACAGAACAAAAAACAAACATTGCAAGACTGAAGCAAGTCCCCTTACTATTTTTTTAACTTAAAAGTAAACCTTTTCTTTAGATTGCATCTTTCAAAAAAACCAATACATTCTGGGGGGAAAAGTTCTATCATCTATCTACCAGTAATAAAGGATTCATTCAGTTTTCAGAACTTCCCCAATTTTAAGTGTTTCCTCTTTCTTCCACTGGAACCAAATAAAATATTTTTTGTTAGACAAGCACTTCATAATCTATTGGAGGAAAATCCCAATAGAATAATGCTTATTCAATAATGTTATTTATGTTTAAAACCAGAAGGAACAGTAGAAAAGTCTGGAACATGCAAAGAAGCAAATCTGGATAACATTAGAAACAACAACGAGAGAAGGTGACTGAAGAAAGAAAGAAAGGACTAAAGTAAACACTCTTCTCTTGAAGATCACAAAAGGTGGGTTTGTCTCACTAGCTATTCTTTAATACAAAGCACAGTAGACGCACTAGCTAACAGAAGATGCAAACCCATTTTTACCACACCTACTCCAATAGTGCTATTAATTAGCGATTCAGGGCACAAACAGATTATTTGTACAGAAATGTCAACTAACAGACATTATACAAAACACAGGACTTGCATTATTATTGTGCAGCCACCCTATGTCACATTTTTTTCCTAAAACACACCACATACATATTTCATCAGCAGAGTTCTAGAAAGAAGTCCAAAATAAACACATTGAGATTTTAAAGCCCAGAAAAATGGTGCTAGCTTTGTTACTTGCTACAAAAACTGTTTTTTTTCTTTAGCTCTATTACAGTTCTTCCTCCATCGCTAAGCTCAGCAAGCTTCTGTTACATTACTTGAACAGTCTCAAAGGAAGCTCTGTGCCTCAGATATCCTGACACAGGCAATTTAAATGCAATGAATTTTATAAGAGCAAGAAAATTCAACTCCCAGCGTATGAGAGAAGGTAGTAAAAATTCACAGGTACACAGATATTTTGTAGTCAAAACATCTAAACTACTCTAAGCACCATGCCTGACGATGATTTGTCAGACTTCCAAATACACATACTCTAATTTTTCTGTATAGGCTGAGTATATTTCTTAAAAGAATACCTCTGCCCAGTAGCTCTAAAGAGTATGTTATATAATCTTTCAGCTGAGCCATCAGATATGAACATTTGAGAGCCGTTGTCAATATGGAAGTGAGAAGAGTCCACCATCCTTCACTGCGATATTCACACATAACATAATCCAACAGCCTGCAGTAAAATTCAAAGAAAAACAAGTCATACACATCAGTATTTTTTAGAAGCTTGCACTTATTTGGTTATCATTAATACAAAATTCATCTTCGCTAACACAAATGCTAGATTGAAGTCTACTGTTTACACACAGCAATGACTTATTGAAAACAGCATAAAATTACTGTAAAGAAACACATTTACTCCACCAATTTTCTATTTCAGGGTAGAAGAAGAGACCAACAAGAAAACTCCTTTGTCTTCACATAAAGAACTTGAAAACCAGCAACTAGACAGAAGAGTCTAAGTCCAGCACTGCATTAAAAACACACTTTACTATTGACTACGCAGTAAGTTTTGATCTGCTTATCCTAGCCTATCTTCTCCTCCATGTAGCTTCCAGTCAGTCAGTAACAGCAGTAAATGCACCTCTCCTACCTCAAACATACTCCCTTTACAACATGTGAAATTTGAAACGTAATCAATGAAAACACTGCAGGACTCCTACTTAACACCAACTTGACCGTTCCCCCTTAAAAACCACAAAGTTAAGACACTAAGCATAAGACACATCCTTCAGAGATGGTAGCTGTACCTCAGCACTAAGCTCTCCTAGCTCTGTAAACATTAATAGCAGAAAACTACACCAATGAAAGCAATTCCTTTTCCTAATTCACTGGTACATAAACAAAAACTAAATTCAGCTACATTTTCTTATTATTATTTTTTTTTTTTAAGTTTTGTAACTACAAATCTGTAATTAAACATAAGTATATTCTCATTGCAAGTTTCAGAAATCACTTCTGGGAAGGACAGAGAGAGCACTCAGTGAGCTAGAAATAAAAAGTTTGCCCAATAAGGCAAATCCTCACAACAGCTTATATCAGGAAGTTTTTCTACTCTAATAGCTGACTCATCATATCTGTTTTGCTGTCTTTAATGTAAGTGGAGTTCCTAGGCTCTGAAGATCGTGCTTCAATCCAATTCAGCTAAAAGGAGCAACTTAGATGAGCTTCCAACATTAATCCATAGTAATAAGACATGGGGTCTCAGTGAGAACAACAGCATGTAAAGGAAGCAATGCTGGATGATACTCACTTCAAAGCTTTGGCATAATCTTTAGCATAGTAATATTCTTCTCCCATTTGAACCACTGATCAAAAGAAAAAAAGAAATCCAGATCAACACTGAAAGTCTTTGCAAAATTAATTAAAAAAAAGCATCTGATTATCTATACTCACTCAAATGACTTTTCATTCTTGGACATTTGTATTTCTTGAACTGCGCAACAGCGTTACTCAACAAAGTGATGATTAGCTCCTAACAGATAAAAAACAATTACTGATATCATTAAACATGCAAACATTTGAATGTTAGAGAACAATTTTAGGGGCTTTTTTGTCGAGTAAAACTTACCGAGTGAAGGACATTCTTCTCTTTCAACTGTAGGGCTAAAATCCCCATCTTCTCCTTTTCAGGATCAGAAAGATCAAAGCCTGCATAAGACAGGGAAAAATCCATGAAATCGGAATTTTATCCAGACCCAAAGGTAACTGTTTATGTGGCGACCTATATGCAATGCAAGCTCCAACTCAAGCACACTCCAACTCATAAACATTCTTTTGCCTAGGAAACGGATACGTCACTTTAAGAACTCATGCATCCTCGACGTTCTAGAAGGGAAGTTCTGGAACAACAATCTCGCCTTTGTTTAAAAGAAGTTATCTGAAGCTACCCAAAACCAGCAAACTACAGTAAGACAGCCCAGTCTTTCAACTGCATCTATTAACATTTAAATTGCATATGTTAAGACAAATTTGTAGCCCTTTCCCTATCTGATCTCAAGTAAGATTTCAAGCTGATGTCTCTAGCAGTAGAGAATGCCAACATATGAAGAACTGTATAGGGCTTTAAAAGACCATGAACTTTTCCTGGAATCAAAAACCATGAATGTATTAACAAGTAAAGTTTCTCTTAAACTCTTTAACCTTGGCAGTAGATTCTAACTAATTTTGCTTCCTGTAAGTAATCAGATACAGTGGGCATCAAGAAAAATATACTGGAAAAACACATCAGTAAATTTTCAGGTATCCAGAGATGTAGAAAGTTGGGGGGTTTTGTTTGTTTTTTTAATAATTATTAATTATTAATCAAATTAAAAATAAAAAACTATGATTATATTAACAAGTAAAGTTTCTCTTAAACTCTTTAACCTTGGCAGGAGATTCTAACTAATTTTAAAACAGTAACACTTGAAGATAAAAGAAGTTAGATAGTACTGTATTCACAGTAAATGGACCAAAGTCTTTAGAAGATGGCAATGATAAAGTAGAAAAGCCCAAAGGATACACAGAGAATAAAGAATAGGAGACTAAATGGAGAGGAAGAAAGGGAAGTAAAACCATAGTCAACAATGAAGATCTCAGAAATGCATGTGCATTCATACACAGCCCAAAGCTGTACATTCAAAGTCGAAATTTCTGAGAAAACATTCTCCTTTCTAGGAAAGCCATAAATCCCTTTATTAGATTAAAACCAAGGCATTGCACCCTCTCAAACCATTTCAAAATCCAAAAAGCTTTTTCAGAAAAAAAAAAAAAAAAGGCACGAGTTCCTATCTACAGGTGACAGGATACAATATGGATGGCAAGTTAAATTTGTAATAGTCGTATTTCAGGCATGTCTTTACTTTTGCTGCATCCAATTCTCCACTTTCTCTTTGCAGGCGTGCATTTCACTGCAGCACGCCAATTATTAAGGTAGCTTAGGCAGCAACAGAAACAAGGCAGCAGCAGAGCTTCAGTATGGCCTAACTTTACTGAAGACCGGATCCTACATAAACCTGAGGTTCCTTTTTCTGTTTGTTACAGAGATCAAACACACTTCCTGTGCTTCCAGCTGACACCTGTTCAAGTCATGCCACCAACTAACAAAAGAGTGAGGTCCCAGCCCTGCGTCTATCTCAGTGGAAAAGGGAGCACATGCTGATGCCGCTAAGTCATCTGGGAAGGATCAGCACCTAAAGAAGTTTGTCCAAACTCCATAGACACAAGACACAGAAACGTACTTAATATTCCCTGCCGCCATGGTCTTTGCCCATAGAAGTCAAGCATCCCAGTTTGCGTTTCCAGGGGATCTGGACTCGGATATATCACAGAGGACTGTAAATTCAGCAAATATAGTAATAAAAAAAAAGGGTTCATGTTTCATTTTAAAGCATGAAAAGTGATTTGATGCTCAAATACACATGCACATAAAAAGAAATTAGCTTTAGAACATATAAGCTTTCCAGCCACCTGAATAAAAATAGTACTTCAGGAAACCCAAACATTTAAATACTTCTCATTCAGTCTGACATTCTACTTCATTCACCTCAAATACGGTTAAAGAATAATCCTTTTTAATAGTAGTTCCTAAAAACAAATGAATAGCACCAACAGGAACAAAGACATTTTTAAAAAGTCAGGACACGTCAGCTGGACAGTAACTACATACAATTAGCATGTACGGTTAATCAACTGCAGAGATCAAGTTTCCATGGAACCCCTTCTCCCAGGCAAGTTTCAGAAAAACCTAAAACAACCACCATCATCCTCCCCATACACACATTTTAATACTAATGCTCTTGTTTCTCTGCTTCCTATAAGTAATCAGATACAGTGCACATCAAGACAAATATACTGGAAAAACAAAACGCATCAGTAAATTTTCAGGTATCTAGAGATGTAGAAAGTTTTGTTTGTTTTTTTTTTAATAATTATGTTGTAAACATGTCAGAATTATTTGTAATAAAATAAATAACATGTTTGTTCTAGAGGAACTTGTCCAATAGATAACAGATTTGTGTAACATCAGAAAAAAATAAAACCCTCTACATATCCTTTGCTTGGATTTTTTTTACATATTATGGATTATTCCACCACCATTTGAGACTAAAACATTAGCTAATTTACTATCTGGTTACTTGCAAAGCACTTTTGCCTTCCCAACTTACATCATGGCTACAAAGCATACTTGCTAGTTGTTTCCGTTCCTGTGCATAGTAGGCTGCCTGCTGGTAATAGAAACCTGGATTCTGAGTTTGAATTGCTGTCAATCCCAGTTTAATTGCTTCATCAAACAAGTCACCGAAAGCCTGAAACCTATAAAAAACAAATCATAGCCAAGATTATGCCCAGAACACAGCAAATTGAACTGAAAGGTGCACATGTATTAAAAGTTCTGGTTAGCCTTAAGACAGACAACACTTCTCTGAAGTTTCACTTCCAAGTTCGTGGCTGCATGTGTCATACCCTGTTCATTCCCAGAAAAAAAAAGTCAATAATCAATGCAAAGCAGAATAACATCATACAACTCTTATGATCTAGTCTATCTTTCTTAGATAAAGAGCTCAGAATTTGTATCTTGCCCAGACAACTGAACTTCAGAAGGCTATATAAAAGAACTAAACCAGCAACATTACTAAGCAAAAACGTACTGTTTAGACATCCAGGCAGCATGCTCAAAAGCCAGTTCTGCACTTCCTATTTTTTTCTTGCACAAGTCAATATGTTTCCTGAACTGAGCAATTGCATCCAGTGGAGTATTATGCTGAAAACAGAGGCGACAGATCTAAAAGAAATCAAAATAAGAGGAAAAAAATAACTGTATTGGGGTGCTAAGGATTACCTTTAAAAGAAAAAAACCACCACCCCCCCCAACCATCAACAACCCACCACTCACAATACAGCCAAACAAATTTTACATATTTCTGAAGAACTCAAATAGCATAGAAAAGAGGGAGAAAGAGAGATGTAAACCATAATGCACTACACCTGAAACCATGTGGCCTCTATTTCACCTAATGTTATTTTTCTTCCCCTTCTCCCCCAAGCCATCAATGAAAGAGTTATGTACTCAAATTCAAGACAGAAATGCAGAGCCACTAGGAAGGTAATTCTGTTTGAAGCCTGCAGATGGAATTTGATGGAATCCAACTCCAGTACTGTTGTAAACAGTAGGATAGTTTTGTTTTACCTAAGAGCCCCCCAGATACCACAAAAGTATTGTCTGATTCTTAAAGACTTACTTTCTTCTTCCTAACATGCAGTAACTGAACTATACTGGCTTAATCTTTGCGAGAAGACACAAATATTAAAAGAAACAAGCAACCCTTGTTTTCATCCCTCCCCTCCCCCCATGCACAGAGTGAGAGTTAAGAGTCTCTAAGTTTTTCAGACGACTGCATCTCAGATGAACTCAAATCCTTTAAGATACTCCCAAACTTCAGCTAAGGAACTTTCTTTCATGTGGAATTCAGAAGACTTTGCAAGTCTAACTGGTACTCTACTAATACCTGTTTCTAATCCATCTCCTTAAAAGCAATGTAAAATGTAATGTGTAAGGGTTTCAAATGCATCTTTTATTGTTTTTAAGTAAAGGTTGTCAAAGACTAGAAGTACACTTGTTACCTTGTAGTTTATAAATCCTGCCATGGTCTTGATTTCCAGCATGTTTGTTTCATGAGACCTCAGTTCATGCACAAGATTATAGGCAGTTCTGTAATTTCTAAACAGGAATACTTAAATTAGTGTTAAATCATACAAGATAATGAAGTTTCGGAATAGGATTACCAGCAGCAGAAAACAGCCTTACAATCAGAGCATTCTTCCCAATGAAAAACTCACCCCTTGTATACATGTTTAAATAATTCTGCATTCAAGAAAACATTTATTATAGTCAATGGCTTAGAAGTAATTTGGGGTAGAGAGGAGAGAGGAAGATTACATGAGTCTTACTTGAGAGCATTCTGAGTATCCTGTTTCAGTTCACTGAAGAATGCTATTTTGAACTGGTGTCTAACAAATAAAAGCTGCAAAACAGAACCAATGTACATCATTCACAAACATCCAAACATATCTGTTACCTACAAAGCACATAAAGGTGATAATTGTAGAGGCTGACATAATACCACAGTTGATTTGAAAAATTGACTATGCAACCGTTTCCTAATAGTCCTCTCTGTGACTATGATATAGCAGTGATGTTTCACCAGGATTTAATCTATTCTAAGCCTTTTACCCTGGAACAGGGGACAGGCTTTGGAACACCCCAAAAACTCTTTACACCAACAATGTCCATTGTTGGTCTGGAGCTTACCACTTGGATTGCAGCTTCCAAGAGAAGGAAGCTGGCAATTGCAACAGAACATTGTCTGTCTGAGGAGACAATTTGAAAAGCAAATGTTAAAAAGCTAAACTAAGTGCAACTTTGAGTTTGAAGTATCTAATGGAAGCATTTCCCACAACTTATTCAGATACTGCATTCACATAGGTTAAACAACATAGATAACGAAATAATTGAGGTTTTTTTTAATGGGAGGACATAATTTTTGGGCTGTAGCTTTTCCTCTAAGGAAAATGTACGAAAGATAGATAAATATAAGAACAAAACCAATCAAAATGAAAGTAAGTTGCAGAAAATAAAACCAGGTTTACTTTCTATGCTCAGAGAAAGCATCTTAAGTTGGAAGGAGGGGGAATAAAAATGTTCAAGCAACAAACAACCCTTATTTTAATGTTTTAACATGCAATATAACTTGCAAAGTATTTAAAAAATAGGGCAACGTTACCTGATGAGTGGTTTTGTTCAAGAATTCCTTATGAGACTTAACTCTTCTTATTTCTGTATAATAGTAAGTCTGTGCATGTTCATAGAAAGCATTTTCCAACCTGCAACAAAGTTGCTCACAAGTTACATCAAGTTTCTCCCCCACACAAAGAAATTCTGAAATACTTCAGAACAAGTTACTTTCAATCATGCTTATTTTAGGGTTCACAAATTAGCTTCAGGTATTACTAAATTCTCCTGTAAGATGCCACACAGGGAAAGAGTGCAGACAAAAATGCTTCACTCAACACATCACACCAGGGTAGCACAAAGTATAAAAGTAGGTTTTGGTTTTGAAAGGCCGTAATAATTTATTTTAAGATGTATTTCCAAGAAATGTAAAAAATTACTGTAGTTCCCTGGATCCTACTTCTGGCCCTTCTTATAGATGGGTGTCACAACTGGCGGAGTCAACTGGGCCTCCCCAGTTAGCCAGGGCTGCTGAGAAATGATGAAAATGGCTTGGTGAGCACTTCCACCAGCTCCCTCTGTACCACTGGCCCCACAGACATGTGGGTGTCTAAGAGGTATAGCAGCTCACTGATCATTTCCCTTTGGATTATGAGGGCTTCATTCTGATCCTCATCCCTATCTCCCAGTGCAGGGGTCTGGGTACCCAGAGAACAAGTGGTTTTACCACTAAAGACTGAGGCAAAAATGATATTAAGTACCTCATCCTCTTCTTCATCCTTGGTCACCATATTTCACCCTGCATCCAATAAGGGATGGAAATTCTCCTTATGCCTCCTTTTGTTACTAACATATTTATAAAAACATTTTTTGCTCTCATTTATGGCAGTAACCAGACTAAGTTCTAGCTGGGCTTTGGCTGTTTGCATTTTCTCCCTGCACAACCTCACAACATCCTTGTAGTCCTTCTGAGTTGCTTGCCCCTCTTCCAAAGGCAGCTACCCTACCTCCTCTATCCCTTCTAAAGAGTTTATAACCATCCCTTGCAGCACTCCAGCTGTGCATATGTCATAGGCTTCCTGCTGCACAATGGTTTCCACAGCTCCTGTCTGTTGCCCATGCTGTATGCATTAGTGTAGATGCACTTCAACTGGGCTATTTATCCCTCCGCCTCCTTTTGGGAGGAAAGCCCTAATTCTCAGGTGCTTCCATGGTTTCTAACCTAACTTTTGCATCTTTGCTATAACATGGATCTCCACCCCCTACCTAAGCCGAGATAGCAGACTGAAGGCTGTCACTAGCATACTGCTCCCCAAACATTGGCATGCTGCCCCTAGGCTTAATTCTAGTAAGCCTGGTTTTATCCCTTTTCACCTCCAAATCCAGTTTACAGATCTTTCCATAAGCCCTGCTAACTCCTGTGCAAAGATCACTTTCCACCTCTAAGATGGGTGTACTCCATCTGTTGCCAGCAGGCCTACTGTCATGTAAACCAATCCATGGTCAGCAGAGCAAAACAGTGTCTTACAGTCACTTACCTTATAATATAACCAACAAGATGATCAGTGTGTGGAAGTACAAAGAGGGATTTTCCAGAAAGGTCACATGCATTACATAAAGCTGCTGCCCTCTCTGATGCAATAACATCTTCCCCTAGTGAAGTGAAGGAAAGCACAAGTAAGTGGTATACAGTGCTGCAATGTCAAACTAGCTCTAAAAGCTTGACTAGTATGGTATGGAAAAACGTAGGATAGATAAACCTAAGACCACATTCTTTCTTCCTACTTCCACAGTATTAGCTGCTTCATCCAGCAGAACACATTACAGAAACTTTCTAGGAGTGGCTTAGCTAGCAACAACCTACAAGTATGACATAAGATTTTCATCTCACAGAACATGAGAATGTGTCTTGAGAAATACAACAGCATCCAGAAAAGACAAACATGTATAGCAGGCAGAGAAAAAAACAAAAAACAGTTTGCCAGACACTAGAAAGTATGCAGCTACAGCCAAGCAGCAGCACTACGGAAACATAAGGTTATAACATATCACATTTCACAGATCCACTTAACTCGCAAAATTCAACCATTAAAGCCGAGTTAAACCGAAAGGCTTCTGTAGGTACCAAATACCCTTCCCTCTAGGTTCTCATTGCTTTCACAGCTTTTCCCAGTCTCAAGCAGGATTTAAAATGGCAGTTGCTTACAAGGAGGCATGTCCAGTGCATTACACTGGCAAACCATTTTTGATACCATGCATCAAAAGATGGACTTGAACTTCAGAGGAAAACGTTAAGGATAAAAGTATCAAATGCTTAGAGCACTCTTTCTATCTGTACACCCTCCTGCAGCCACAATACATTTAACATATGTAGATGACCTTAGATTAAGAATGCAGATAATGTGACAAAGGATATCAGTCCATCAGGCCCTCTGAAAAATGAGATCGCCACAACCATGCAGAGAGATTTCTAGTACCTGGAGGTAATGGTGTTTTTTTCTGAATCAAAACCACAGCAACTTTCGTATTTCTTCCCTGCAAGCTTTGCCTAAAATAGAAACAGCACAGAGTCAAGGTTTCATTTCTTATTTCTGAATAATGAGAACAAAATGAGATTTCAGTCTAGATGGAAGCACTGAAAGAATTTTATATAGAGGAAAATAAACCTGAATACAACAACATGCTGCACCATCCACAGAATGCCATGTCTTCTTTTTTGTTGAGATGGGACAGAACAGCTGTCCTGACTTAAGTAAACAAAAGTTCAGGGGTTGTTTTTACTTGAGTAGCTTTTATAAATAAGGTATTAAAAGATAGTTTCTTTATAGTCAGTTGTACATTACAAAGCAAGGTTCAAGTTCCCTTTCATTTGTGTCTAAGAATATCTATATGTTTTAGCATACACGAAGCGTTCTGCAATTTGCACTTACCGTTAGCTTGTAATAGAATCATAGAATAGTTAGGGTTGGAAAGGACCTTAAGATCCTCTAGTTCCAACTCCCCTGCCATGGGCAGGGACACTTCACACTAAACCATGTACATTATGCACTAAGTGAAAAAGACTCTACCTGACAATTTCAACTCTAGTAGCACATTCCAGCTGTTTTTCTTTCCATTGTGGCTCATCCCAGTCTAGTTCATAGAACACCACCACAAGTGCTGGAACCAAATTCAGGTGTTTGTTCATCCAACCAGTCTTCAGGATTCCTTTTGGAATATACCATTCATAGGATGTCCTCTGAAAATATTGAGATTATTAAACCAAGCTACCAAATCTATTTAGAGATATTTATAGCAGGAGGAAGGGAACTGCCTCTACAACTGTCAGTTGAGAATATGTCTGTCATCTTCACTTTAACATTGTTCCCTTCAAGCCCTTGCTTCCTATTAAACAAGACATACCCCTGGTTACCTGGCATTAGGGCCCGATGTCTGAGATATCAGCAACAAAGAACAGACTCCAGGTAAACTGGAGAAAAGGGTCAAGTTCAGAAACATGTTTCACAAACTTTCATCAAATATTAGGCTCAATTTAAAACAGGGCTCTCAAACTGAGCCAGGAGAAACCAGTCTGGATTCTTGCTGTTTGCCAGCATCACAGAGTAACATGGTTTTCCAAGGGTGGAACCCATTGACATTGCTTTTTAACTGCCACTGCAAAGCAGAAAGTACGGCAGAGAGATTCTTTCTGCTGCACTTCATTTGGTTAAAGGCTTTACGTTTTTCCCTGAACACAGTGATTTTAAACATCTAGCTTCTCCAGAGTTAAACTTCAGGTTTCACTAAAACTCGAATTTTAGAAGCATACCTCAAAGCTTGAGGTAGAAGTACATCATACTGACTTTCCCTGCTTCTGGCTTACGAGCTAAGGCACCCTGGTTTCCCAGGCATCCATAGCATTCCATTACAATGCCCTTGGCCCTGACACTTCTTCCTCAAGCTCCCAACAGGGAGGGAAGAGACAGCAGAGGTCCGGCTACCGCCGAGCAGAGCGAGCGCTGCTCGGCTGTCTGCAAACCAGGCAGAGCAGCCCAGCCCTTGCTACGGCCCTTCCCCCACGGGGAGCCTCCAACTCCCGCACATCCCGCGCCCGGTGCTGGCCTTTGTTGCACAGGCAGAGGCTTGAACCCGGCCAGGACGGGACCAGCCGGGGCACACGCCGCTCGCTACCTTCGTCCTGCACTTGGGGTACTCGTGGTCGCCGGGGAGCACTTTGAAGGAGATGGGAACGCGGTCGGCTCTGCGGTTGGCACAGAAGGCGTCCCACACGGCCCGGTGCACGGCGTTGTACACCACGTCCAAGCCGGTGAGGGTGACAAACGCCATGGGCCGGCAGCACAGCTCCACCGGGAAGTCCCACTGTGTCGGGGTCATGCTGCACCCAGGCAGGCGGCCTGCGAGGCGGCAGGAGGGCAGATCTCAGCACGGTGCCTTCGCGGGCCAGGCCGGCCGCTCCTCCGCGGCTGCGGGAGCTCTCCTCCTGCCCCGCCAGGTGTTGGCACAGCGCAGGGCCCGTCTCTCCCGCGGTGCCGCTCACGGCTGCGGGCTGGAGCTCGGGACAGGACAGCGCCAGCAGGGAGGCGCCGCGGGTAGAGCGAGGGAGGACCGCCGGCCCGGGAAGCGAACGCCGGGCGTCGGCCAATCAGAGAGAGGCCACGCAGATACGTCACTGGCCAATGAGCCAGTTAGCTAAAGAAGGAAGAGAGGGGAGACTAGAGGAGCCGACCAATGGAAAGACACAGAGGAGGTGACGGTGGGCGGAAGGGGCCAATAGCAACGAGCAACTGGGTGACCTGTGCTTCCCGTAGGGAAGGTGTGTCCGTCCGGCTGTCGGGCGGGGCCGTTCGGGCCTCCCCGTGCAACACCGGCCGGTCTTACCGCGCTGCGCCTCGCCTGCGGGGCACCTCAAGCCGCGGCGGCGGCTACGGGGGCAGCGGACGGGGGGCTTCCGTGGCTGCGCGCCATGGCGGCCAACGAGGACCAGGAGGTGAGTCCCGCTCCCTGCCTGCGCCTCTGCCTCAGGGAGAGGGGCCTCGGCGGGGAGCGGGCTAGGAGGCAGCTGGGCGGCGGGGGAGGGCGGGAAGGCGGCGGGGCCGTGCACAGCGTCGCGAACCGACCACGGTCAGGTGCGAGCTTCGTGTTCGGGCTGAAATCGGTAACGGCCTTCTCTGCTTCGTGCTGCAGATGGAGCTGGAAGCGCTGCGCTCCATCTACGAGGGAGATGTGTGCTTCAGGGAGCTGAGCCCGGTGTCCTTCCAGTACAGGGTAAGGCAAGGTAGAGGTCTGCGAGTCGCTGCAGCGCAGGCTTCAGCTTGAAGTTACTCCCCTGGCTTGTAGTCTGTGTACCGGGTTTGTCTTTGTAAACCAAATGAACATTCGATTGCGGCTAAGGCTGGATCCTAGGCCGTTGTTTCATGATCTTTGGTGCGATGATGCTTGGTAGCACAATGCTTCATGTTCAGTAACCTGCTCCCAGTGCGGGTTTATTATCCTGTAGCTGGACATCCTCTGATACGTCTGCGTACTGTGTAGTTAGAGCTGTCGACCAGCTGAAAGAGTCAGCCTTCTGAGTAACACACTATCTGGTCAGAAATGTCACTTACAGGCACGTTTATATGTAAAGCTTTGAACCGTTCCTATTGCTCTTATTACAAGGGTCTAGTCTCTTGTCCAGCGGTAGCTGACATGCCTTGTCTACCTGCTAGAGATCCACGAAATCTTTTGGGCATGTGCACTGATATGGTCTGCTCAGGAGATACATACAGGGAGTGCCAAGCTTGAGATATTCAGTGAGATTCTGGCATGAAATTCTTGTCCGTTTTTTCAGGTTTATGGGCTGAGGCAGACCTTTGGATGGCCAGAGAGCTTTACTGATGAAAACCAAGGCACTCATGGGGCAGAAGGGAGACTTCTGAAAATGCCATATGCATGTAGGGTAGAGGAGGCATCTAAAATCACCTCTTTGTGACTTTTCAAATAACTTCAGAGTAGCGTCAGTTATTGTAATGAGATACAGGTCAATATAAGTAATAGCACTTGAATCTCATCCATGTAAGTGGAGCCTTCCTTCACTGATAAGATCATTCTTACTAAATCTGGTTTCCGCAGAAAAGTAAACATGACGTGCCTACAAGTTTACAGTATATCATTCTATGACTCTACTAGCTTTGCTCATTGTTAATTTTCATTAGCCAAAAAATAACTGTGAAAAGTTAGGGTAACATAATTTAAATTATGTAAAACTTGTGTTATTGCTTTTGTCTGAGGCTGTCTTTCCCATGAAGAAGAATTTGCATTACAAGAAGGCATAATGCAAGTAAGTGTCTGCTGAAACAGACACTGTGCATAAAAAAGTACCACATCGGTGGTTTTGTTTGTTCGGTTTAAATTTTGAAGTGCAGTGAGCTTACCTTGATTAGGAATTTTCTTCTGGCTACACTTTATTCTGTGTAATTTATTAAAGCCAGGTTTCGACTATTCTGTAATGAACGAAATAAGGGAGAAGTTTTGGTAGATTAGAATATGGTTTAGCTAACTTTGTTGTGCTAGCCTTCCAAATCCATGTGTGAGATTTCTTCTGTTTGTGTAGTGTGCCTTTCGTTGCACACTGGTTTTAAAATTTTTAAGTGATTTGGTTTTAATTCAACAAAATTGTAAAGGTTGTATATGTAATTTGGGTTCGGTAAAGTGGTTTGATATGCATGATTATTTGTATTAAACTGTGCCTTTTTTAATGCTATGGGTTTTTTTATCCCATCCCATTTTACTGACTTCTTAAATCTTACTAATCATTATTTCGTATAGTAAAATAAAATAATCTGTAGAGCTAAGACATAAATATTGTAAAGCTTATATATTATTTTTGCTATTTTAGCTCACTAGTTTATCACCATCTTTATTTCAATACTGTTTTATGGTTTACTTTTGTATTGCTCTGAGCTTGGATGCACAGGGGGAAAAAGGAAGGCTTCATTTTTCCTATTCTCATTTATGATTGTATAATATTTGGCTCGAAGATGCTGCAAAATAGCCTTCCAGACCAAGCAATTAAAAAAAACCTAACCCAAAACAATAAACCACAAAGCAAGCATTGAATGTTTCTGCTGCTTTTCGTAGCTTGAAAACTACAGAGTAGAGGTTAATACTCATGTTAGAAATTTAATACTTTTTCCTAGGTAACCGCTTTGTTTTCTAATTTATAACTTTATGAAAATAGTTGTTATCTTAAGGAGTTTGGATAGTCTTAAGGAAGTGAAAGACTTGTATATTGGCATTTTAATCCTTAATAAGTGACTGGAAACTGTTGATTTATAATGCTTTTCTTTTCACTTCAGATAGGTGAAAGTGGAGATCCCAAAGCGTTTCTAATTGAAGTTTCTTGGCCAGAAACGTATCCGCAAACAGCACCAGTCATATCAATGGATGCTTTCTTCAACAACACAATGTAAGTATTTAGGACAGCTTCACTCCCTAGGTTTATATGTGAGGGCTTTTTGGTTTGCAAGTTCTTCCTCATCTGTGTAGATTATAGTTGGATTTTATGATTTCTTTTAGATCTTCAGCGATTAAACAAAGTATATTGGATAAGTTGATGGTAGAAGTTGAAGCAAATCTTGGGACTGCTATGACATACACACTTTTTGAATATGCGAAAGATAATAAAGAGGTGTTCATGGAAAATCAGCCTGTTAACACTGTGGTAAGTAGATAAATTCAGACTTTAATCCCTTGCTTTTAAAACTGAACAGAAAGAAAGGTTATTACAACTCTGAATACTTCACAGCTCTGTCTTTAAGTTGTTAATAAGTATTTTGCATTAGCAGCTAGTGACACATAGAGGTTATGGTGCCACAATGCTGTGGTTGTAATTGTTACATCTAATTGCTATTTTGCTGTTACACCAAAATGTTTGTGGGATACAATTCTGTCCTATAGAGTAACATAAAAATGGAGACTTGGAGCAGAAGCAAAACATGAGCTGGGAGGCGTCTGCTGGAGCAGGGTGTGTGTAGCAAATTACTGCAACCTTCCTAGGATGCAATGCTCCTCCAGGGTCTTGAGTGAGTCAGGCTGGTCTATTTGTGGCTTCTGTGTTGTGAAAGGGTATTATTTGCCATTGTGGTGCTGCAGAGGTGCTTTGAGGAAAAAGGAATGCTTTCCGTGTTTAGGAAGTCGTGACTTCTTCAGACTTAATTGCATGCCATGTTTAAATTCAAAAAGTTGCAGCTCTGAAAGGGAATAATTCTAGTCCCCAACATGTTTTTTAAAACTATAGTCATGAGTATATGCTGATTAAAAGCTGCAGGATGCTGATAGCATTGCTTCCTTCTGACAGTCAAGATATTCAGTATGTGAGGTTCAGTTATCACACACACAGGTATCTGTGGAACCAGTATGCAAAATATTAACAATCATTTTTATTCTTCTCAGACTTCAGTAAGCAATAGTATTGCAGTCGGAACTCCTGATGTGCCAGCAAGCAAGAAAAAAGACAAAAAGGAGCATTTATCCAAAACCCAGAAGCGAAAACTAGCCGATAAAACAGGTTTGCTCACTATAACATTGTTTTGTTTGAGCAGTATGTGAATCCAAATTTTATAGCCATGACAGCTTGCTCTGTCAGGGTTAGAATCAGCAGTTTTTTCTCTATAAGATTAACTACCTGAAGTCTGCGGTCTCTGTTTTGCTTGTTTTAGATAAATCATTGTTGCCTGAGATGTTAGTTCTGGTCAAGCAAATTTCTGTAGAGCAGGATTTCGGAATGTCAGTGGCTTTGTTTTATTGTGGTTTATTTTAATTGCAATTTGTGACAAAAGTGAAATTAAAAAAAAAATACTTGTGGGAGAAGAGCATTTGGGATTTGTAAAAATTCACTTTCAGCAGAAGACGTGGTTTGTTGATGGGCCCTTGTAAATAATTCATGTTATTAAAAACATAGTTTCTAAATGAAAGTATTTACTTTGGAACCCAAAATACAACATTTCATTTAGTTTGTATCCTCTAAATAGAGATGCTTCTACAGATGCTTTATGCTTTCAATGAAATGGTAGTGTTTTTTGATTGAAAAGCATTTGATCTTTCAACTAATTTTGTTGATGACATTTATGTGTTCAACCTTAGTTTTCAATTATAGATAATACAATCCTATTGCAGCAATAGGCTGTACTCTTTGACAGCAATTTCTGCATATAATTTACCTAACCTAATGTATGATTGGTAGGTTGAATGTTGACCGTATAAAGGAAAAGCTCTGACAGAATGCATCATTGCAAGTCAGCCCTGCTCATGCTGGAGTTGTCTTCTAAAGTAGTCAGATGGACTGAGGTGTTTTTGTTTAAACAGAATTACTTTGAAGAACAAGATGCTTTTAAGACATTAATATCTATTTTTGTCCATTGCTTTGTAGTGGAGAAATTAATCTTTTTGAATCTTTAGAATTTTGTGTGTTGATTCCCCTTAGCTCATGTGCTGAAAATCAAACCTTCTTATTCTGCAGATAACAAAGGGGAGCTTCCGCGAGGATGGAACTGGGTGGATGTAATCAAGGTAACGTGACTGTATTATGTGCAGTATTATGAAAATACTGCGTATGTACATTAAAAAATATTTGTACTTACAGCCGAAGAAAACTAATCTGATCCTTTTTTCTTGCTTTTCTTCTTAACTGTGTTTGAATTTGACTGTGGTGTCATTTCTACATGCGTCCAGCATGTAAGTATTTTCAAGTTACCTTTTTTTAATGTTTAAAGGATCTGTAGGAAATAGTAAGGACTGTTGCTCATTTTGGATTCTAATTTACGTATTTCTCAAATGCTTTAAAATGCTTAATCCTTCTGAGTATTGGCATCAGAAGGTCTTTGATTCCTCACTGAACTTTGTTGGTTTAGTCCTTGTTTTTATTTATTGAGCAATCTTAGTTTTATGATGAGAGGGCTTTGCTGGCCAGACGCATTGCAAAAATTCTGCCTTCATATGGCAACAAGATATAAAATAAAGTTAGTGGTGCTGGCAGGTTCTGGAGGGCAATGGATGAGTAAAAAGAAAAAGGGAGCTGTCTCAACTGGGAGCACGTTGCTGTCTCGTACAAGCCTGGCCATTCTCTGCTGCAACTGCTCCAGTGAATAGTTTCTTTCTACTTGCTCCCTCAGCATTCATTTCTTTCCCACTCTTTTTTTTTTGCTCATTCTGTGGAAACCAGTATAGCTGCTTGGCAATTTTGAAAGCAAACTATTTTATTTTACACAACTATAAGTAATTCTTGGTGTCAAACCTAACACTGAGCAAATTAATGATTATGGTGGTTTTGGAGAGAGTCCTTCCGAGTTAAAAGTGGCTATGTGTAGTGGATGTCTTGGATTCCAGATGGACGTCAAATTAGATGCACTACATTTAGTAATTATAAACTTAGATTTAAAAAGTGAGAAATAGTAAGTTAATGTCTGGTTTTGTATTGTGTAAATTTCTATATGGGAATTCTCTGAGAGATGTGTGAAGATACTTTTTCCATTATTTCATCTTTTTTTTTTTTTTTTTTTGGAGAGCTTCTGGTGGAGTCTTCAAATCAAATACAAACACTACCCTGAGGTTTTTCTGGGGTTGTGTGGCTTTTTCTTTGTTTGATCAACTTTCACATTCAGGAAATAAGCTCATTTAGTGTTTAAGCTTAAGAAATTATTTTTTGATGCTTTTCAGTCTCTTGGTACAGTAGCACAATCAGTCTGTATTATGAATTCAATATACATGTGTTCTGTGTAAGAATGAGATAATGTTCTTCTTCTTTCCTAATAAATGGAATGACAGCCTAAACTTTGAATACTTTCTTTTTGTGTCTCTTTTATAGTTAAGCAAAACTGGTTCTAAAGATGATGAATAAAGGACTTTGGTACAAGAAAACTCCACCTTTTAATACAGTGCAATTTGGGTCGCCATCTTTAATAACTTTCATATTTGTTAAAGTAAACATTTTATAAAGCTCGATTTCCTAACTTGCAGACCTAGTCACATAAGTTTATCTAGAGACTATGTAGTCTTTGGGACAAAAAAGCAACCTATAAACTTGCCTTAAATGAAGGTTAGAATGTGACAAAAGATGTAGAGAGCCAATGTGGTGAAGTGAATAGTGCTATATGCAGTGTTTATTAATTTGTATTTTACTCTGTAGTAAAATCCTGTTATAGTGGACCCAATGATACTGTAAACATTTTCTGGTGTTCTTACTCCAATTGAAGAAAAAAGCACTATAACAGTGATTGGTCACTTGACAGCATAATTCATCAAAATAAATTATTCCATGGAAACAAGACCTTTGTCATTTGTTTATCGAATATGAATGTGGAAGGTGAACATTAAAATTGTTACATTGCAATACAAATTTCACCAGTTACTGGCTGAAATAGTAAATACTTAGCAAAAGCAAGGCCAAATATCCTGGTCTGCTCAAAAATGAGTGGTTGTAGCAGGCGTACATCTTCTTTATTCTCTGAGATATCCATCTGTTAGTCTTTCTCCCATGTACATCTTTACAGAAGGTGGATATCTGTGGGGAGGGAAAAGCGCTTTCTTGCATGTGTCTTGGTGAGTGTTGGGATTTTATAGCTCTTTCATTGGAGAAATGGGCTTGGAGGTCCACACTGAGTGGTGGGACAGTGGAAGTCAGCAGTGTGCCAAGTGTGTGTGTGGAACTCTTTTTGTTTTCTTAATCTGCTCTCTTGTATTGGAAAGAGAAGTTATCTTTACTATATGAACAGTTACTGAACCCAAGATGCCTTAATGTCCTCTTATTATTTTTGTTTGTTTTGAGATGAACTTTAATAAATGCCTATTTATCTACTGTGGTACATGCTTCTTTTTTTCAAAACTGTGTGTTAGTGACTGATCTTCTAGGGCCGAGTTTGACCTTGCAGAGGATTTTCTATTACAAAGAAAACATTCTTAAAACCTGATGGAAGAATTCTGTCTTCCGTCTCAGTGTATGTTACATGGTACATGCTAGGTACAGCGTTTGGTGAGAGGGGTGTTAGAGGTGCATGCTGGGTGCTGTTGAGAGCCTTTGCAACCAAGAGAGGATAGCTTATGTGACTGTTGTATTTGGGCTTCAATTGTTGGAAGTGTTTATGCTACTCTGTGTGTCAAGAGAGCTTATATGCAACATACAGTAGTATAGTTCTCTTAAATTATTTCTGGAGGATAAGCTAAATATATTGCAAATGTACTGCTTCTCTTCATTACATATTTATTAAAGCAAAAAAGTTACATGAAATGTTGTGACTGCAGGTGAAGGAAAAAAGATACTGGATTTGTTCTGTGGTTTTCATTCTTCTGAAGAGGTTGTGAAGAGATCTGAAAGATGGTCTGTACGGCTGTCTTCCAACAAGAAAGTAGTTTTTTCTGAAACGCTGGAGTTAGAATTGGTAAATGTATGTGCTTCCCTAATAAGGAAAATACTATTAATGGTTAAAGAATTCTTAATTCCAGGAAGTCATGGTTTCTTTTTGAGCTCAACTTGCATTTACTAAAAGCCAGGAAAATACATAAGGGAGGACTTCTTGCAAGTGACACAATCTTGCCTTTGATGTAACCTGGAGATTCATGGCTGCAATCTGAGCAAGACTGTCTGGCAGGGAGTAACACTGTGTGGAGAAATAGCTCTGGTAGTGCTGTAACAGGGAAGCACGTTTTGCGTTAGTCTCTGCTGGCATCAGAATGGGCAGGGCTTTCTCTATTCAGAAATTCTCCAAGGGGAACTGGCTTGTTTTTGCCAGTGTCCTTGGTTTATAAATCAAGCTGCCGTGACAATTTAACTGAATGGGTTAGTTAGGGAGGGTGGGCTAAGGACAAATAGGAACTACATCTCTTGCTTTTATAGTGTTACTCTGTATAGCGGCAAACTTAGCCTTGTGAAATGCCTGATTTTTTTAGCTCCCAGTGTGCTTTTAAATCACACCTCCTTGTGAAAATACCCAAGCAGCCTCCTCTGGTTCTGTTAGTAAACGTGTTTGTTTGCAACTCTACTTTCAAGGAAAATATTTTTCATTGGGAATTTTTGTGTCAGTTCTTTGCTTTCATGTAAATTTCAAAAGGTAATTTCTGTAGTTAAACTATTTTCTCGTGTGGCATGATGGTTGGAAGCGCAGGGTCATTTCAAGAGTTCAGGTACTTGACCTTACGGAGAGGCTGGAGCACTGACAATTGGGGGTCAAAAAATGTCATTATTCCTGTCAAGAAAAGCACAACTACAAATATGAATCATGACTACTGAGGGAATTCTGAACTGTTGAAAAATGCACTACCACCACCTTGTTTTAGTAAAAACCCACTGGCAGTGGAAAAACGGTTGTTTATGTTTCAATTGTTTATGGTTATTTATGTTTCAATAGGGCAAGAGTCTATTCATTGTAGGACTACACCACCTATTGAAACTCATGGGCTTTGCAGTAGCACTTTGATTGGCCTGAGAAGACAAATGTCGATACTAGTAACAGTAAAATAAAAGTAGAAAATGTCCAAAATACAGGATGACTAAAAAGGAATTTATCTTTTTATGGAATTTTCCATATTGCATGGATATGAATTGCCTTACCAAAGCACTGTTTGAAAGAGCTTTTTAAATAAATACTTTTTCTCTATAGTGTTGCTGCAGTAACCAGTTGGAAATCTCATCTGATCAAGCATAGCTTACTCCATTCCCTTCTTCAAACCTGCCTCTGAGCATCTTTCCTTGAGAGAAACCCGGTGCAGAAATTTGTGGTGGTGACACC
Source organism: Pezoporus wallicus (assembly GCF_028554395.1). Lineage (NCBI taxonomy): Eukaryota > Metazoa > Chordata > Aves > Psittaciformes > Psittacidae > Pezoporus > Pezoporus wallicus. The sequence continues at coordinate 4,989,937 of NW_026640754.1, forward strand.
AGTGCTTAAATGAAGTTTCGTGGTTTTTTTTTCAATTGAAATGTTAACTTAAGGTATTTTTTCTCTTAGGTCTTTTAGTGCACATTTGAATTGGTGAATATTCCCAATGCATTTGAAAGTTAGTTAATTTTAAGCTATGCATTTTTTTTCTCACCGGGCCATCAGTCTGGTTTGTTTGCTTGCTGTTAAGGAAATGGGGAGTCTCTTCTCTCTCTCTCCTTACCTCCTCCCTACCTTTCTTTTTCCCCTTCAGTCCTTATTGTACCCTGGTGCACATCACTAGGCAGTGCAGTTTCCAGCCTCAACTTACAGGAGCTACTAGCATAGGATATGTGTAGGTTTTGCTATAAAATTAATTTGGTATCTCTGAAACACAGTGACCTGTTCCCAAAAATCTGTCCATCTCTCTCTGAAGAATACAAAAAGAAGTATGTCAGGGTCACAAGAGCTGTCACTATCACAGCAGTTATTTTATACTTTATTTCAGATGAAACTTCAAGTAAGTCTTTAGTTGTATTTACATAATGTTAAATACAATTCAGTGCTGTGTATTTTTACCAAGACCAGAGGTGCCCCACTGCACTATAATGTATCGAATAGATAATAATGCAGACTGCCTTTAAGGAGGTGGGTGGAAGGGTGAAAGCAGTGATAACTTGGCAGTGTGTACCTAGCATATCCTGCTCACTCCCTTGGTCAGCCTGGCACAGATGATGCTGAAATGAAGGCTGCTAATGTCTGCAGTACTCCTGCAACTGGTTGTACCTGGGGTGGATAGATAAAGCATGTGCAACTGGTGAGTGATGAGGTTTTGGTGAGTAGAAGAACAGTAAGAAAAAAAAACATTTCTTCGTATAGAACCTTTGGTAGAAGTGCAAATCTAGGGAAACCATACTTACATCTGAGGCAATACAAGTGGGTTTGGGTTATAATGTGAGCTTCATGCCGTGAAAAATCATTGAACTGGTCCAAAACAGAAGTAGTTTCCCTTTGGAAATTGTTTCCTTCAACTATGTTTTGTGGGGGAATTCTGGGTGGACTGGAGAAGAGAGTGGAGGGGGCAAAACATCCTCATAAACAACCTTGAAGAGAATAAGAGATAAATGTTGTGACTCCAAATGGCTGAATTACACAAGATATATGAGAATCTATATCCAGACACCAGTGTCCTGTGTCAGACTGAAAGTTTGACTAAAGTTTTATGTACCTATTCCTTGCTATTGTGTCTGAGCATTCGTGCTCGTGGTTCCTGTGTGGTTTAAGTATTCAAGTTTACAATACAGCAGAAATTTGACAGCTCTTACTGTGATTGCCCGCTGCAAGTTGTTTGTATTGTGAAACGGGATAAGGTCACAGCAATGAGAGAGAAAGCCAAATTGCAACTGTACAGCCTTCGTGGGGAAGAGTGGAGTTGTGTAGGTGTCTCTGAGGGCATAATTTCTTCTGTAGTGTCTTTATTACTGGTAATGATCAATGAAAGGGAAAAGTTTGTCTTGGATGAGTTTGGAAGGTATCATTCAAGGAAAGATAATATTTTCCTTCTTAAACAATTACAGTGTCATTGAGAGGCAATAAACATAAACATAGTCTTGTGTGGAGTCACTCTTAGAGCAGGATCTTACTTTAAATCAAGTTAAGTGTCTCTGTCAGTAGTAGATTTTATGATTTCCTGCAGGAAAAGCAAACATGAAGAAAGCATTCCTATCTAAAGAGCTGCTGTTTCCACCATAGGGAGCCATTTAGTCTCTACTTATAGGTAGAACTATGGTTCAATTGACCTTGAAGAGAGATATTTTATAATAGTACAGGGAAATTGTAGCAGCCAGTTCACAAAAAGTACATGTCCTTTATAGATGGCTAACTAATTTGCACAGCTTTATCAGGTTTGTATTTTTCTCTGAAGATCAGCACTAGAATATTACCAGGTTTTAATTATCTGGCATACAGCATGATTATGATATTCCCCCCCTCTCCGCCATATGTCTTTGGATGATAGAAAGTACAGGATGTAGTATAGAAATGTATTTCCTAGATTAAAATAGTGCTAAAGTTACAAATCCACTCAAAGGACAGAAAACAGTCTTACTCAGAAGTAAGGATGTGCCAAAATTAAAGCTGCCTGTATGGTGTTTATATGAAAAAGAATGCATAGGAAATTTTTCTTTCTACGGCTACATGTTTTGGGGATTTTGTTTGCAGTACTTTTTTCCCTTGTAATGTCCAAGCAGATGCTTGGTGCTTTGCTTCCTAGTGTCCCTGTTAGTAGGAAAGCAGTACAAAACCCTGAGTTTTAGAATGCTCCTATATCTGACAAGCAGTGGATCTGTGATATATAAATGCTTATGGATGACTTTAGGTGACTATTTAGCTACAGAATGTGTGATTAAGCATTGCTTTTAATAAATCTGTGTTACAGAAGTCAGTGCAGATTCTAATGTATTGTTAATAAGCATTAGTTCCATCCCTTTTCATGTATTGTAAGGAGAGAGGATATACTGCTTAATTTTCTGGGACAAAAGAAATACACATATATGCTGTCAACAAAGGCTACCTAGACTTGGTTAGTAGGCATTATAGTCAATCTTAAAGAGTAACAAAGGTGAAGTTCTACACAATAACTGTAGTAGCTTATATGAATGTGGATCCAGTATTTTCGTATCTTCCTTTCCTTGTTAACTTGGTTATTGTGATGTTCAAAATGCTCTGAGTTCAAGCAGACCTATTAGCTTGTTAGCTAATGTGTGTATGTGTCAAGTAACTGTCAGTCAGGTGAATGCAAGAGCAGTTACCTTGTGTTTCCTCATTTCACGGCATGATGAGAGTTGTTCAACTCTTTTCATGGTGCATACTTACAGATAATATCCCTCCCCTCGTTTTCTTCCCAGCATGGGCAAAAAATGGCACTCAGCAGCACTGTGTGTTTCCTTCATAGCTTTTATGTAGGAAGGTATATTGGATCGGAAAGGCAGAAAAGAATTAATATAAACAACTGATTGAAACTGATGCCTCACACTTGGAACTATGATCACTGCTATAATACAATGTGCAAGCTACAATATGTCTCCCTCCTGGTTTATTTTCTCCTGTTTTAAATGTGAATACTTGAGGCCTTTACTACAACCTCTGGTAAAGGCTGGGCAGAATCTTTTTGTGATCATCAGAGTAATCTTTGTTTCTCAGACACGAGCCCTATTCTGTTAGATGCTCTATCAGCAGCCCCCTGAAGCAGGGGTGGTTGGTGTCTTGCAGGATGAGGAAATGGGGAAGAAATGTATTCTATGAGGAGACACATACTGAATATGAAAAGCAAACCCTGAACATCTTTGGATATCTGTTCAGGGAGAGAAGATGACAGAAGCATTGAAGAAGGTAAAAGAGGGAGGGAGGAACAGATTGAAGTTTGGAGCCTTAAGAACAAGGTTGGTTACTCTTCCAGAAAATACAGATGATAAATATGTTGTTTCTCTGCATGTTGAAACCTAGCATTTTAAAAGGTTATACAATGTTTTTGCAGGTGTTAATTATAAACCATTGAGGGCAGGAAGGAAGGAATGTCACCAGAAGGAAGTTATACACAGGAGCAAATACAGAAATTTGGATTTGAAGCTGTGAGATTCTTGTATACCAAGCAAAAGCACTTTTCCCCAATGTGGAGAGAAGGAGACACTCTGCAATCTAGTTTCATCTTTCCTGCCAGATTCTGAGTAGTTTAATATTTTGAGCACTGCAAGCTCAAAGAATTTTATCTGAAGGTAATGGGTAGGAAGGGTAATGCACAATATTTGGATTCAGATGTACATTTGCACATGCAAATTTGGGTCCTTGGTATTTAAATTTCCAATTAAAGTGTGTGTCTTAGGAGCAGAATGGTTAAAATGTGATTTGCTATGCCTGTGCATATATGCACAATCCCAGTAAGGTGCATCATTACATCATATCACTTCAGTTACAAATATATGAAGTAAGAACATCTGTCTTATCTGAAAAATATTTATTCTGACTCATTCAAAGCTTTTGTTGCCCTCAAATGCAGCAAAGTAATTAAAACTGCAATTAATTTTTTTATTGCAGCAACCTGACCTCATTATGCTTATTTGTGCTAGAACCAGAGGCAGAAAGAAATGCATTAATGAAAGAATCCTGTTCTAAATTGTACAGTTAGGAATAAAGAAAGAGGTTGCAACTCCAGCTGGTGGACCTGAGGTGGGTGCTTCCAGATGGTGTCAGGAGCCATCACCACAATGTTTTACTACACCTAGAAATTCTGAAAGTGTGAAGAGACAAGGCATTACACATTTGTTGTAAGGTTTCCAAGATCTTTTTGTTTAATTTTGGAATTCAATTGAACTTGCATTTTTCATTGAATCAGAGAATAGTTAGGGTTGGGTACAATAGGGTACAATAAGTGTATGACTGGCTTTATTATATAAAGAAGGAGCATATTGTAAACTTAGAATGCAAAAGAAGGGATGGTGAAGTAAATGCTTGACTGATGTATACTGTAAGAAACCTGTTAGGTTGGCTTTTGTGCTGTATGTAAATCAGGGTTTTATTTGTCTCCTTGTGTATGTATTCCTTTTTTTCCATTGCTTTCGGGTTTGTTGGGCAAAAGCTTGATGAACCTGTCATCCCAGGAATATTATGAAAGAGAAACTTAGAATTAATTTAAAGGTATAATTGGAAGAATGAAACTAACTGAAATAGTGCAAAAGCAGAAAATGTTAAGTGTGGCATCTCATGGGGAATAAAAAGAGGCAGTTCTGACTGAAAAAGCAGTGCAGGCAGATGATCATCGGGCAGATGTTACCCAGCACATTTTGGGAACTGCCAGATCATCAGAAGAAAATACAACTGGAATTCACTTTACCAGAGAATTAGACTCCAACATTTCAGATGTGCAGGATTTGTTTGATGTGTCTTCATTCCTCAACGTGACAAAGAACTGCAGCTTCTTAACCAGTGCTGCAGACAGGATGAAAATTTTGTGTCAAGTATTTACAAACTGCAGACTGCCAGGGGGGGTGATGAGTTCCTTCTGTTCACAAGTTGTTTGGTAAAGGAATTAAGGTGGTTTTCCTTCCAGTCCATTAAGGAGCTGAATTTATTCTTCATTAGTCTGAAGGTGGTTCACTTCTTTAATCACTGGAAGTTTTATTGCTAAGCACTTGCATGAAAGGAATACTAAGTCTGAAGAGTTCCCTTCAACATTATATCCCACAAATGAATGGTATCTTTATTTAAATAAGCAGCAGTCTTTTCTCATTACAGTACAAAGTGCAGCAGTAGAAGGTATCATCTGAAGGATTATTTTCCCCCAAATCTCTATTAATGATGCTGATAACCGTGTCATCAAATGGGCATGAGAGGTTTTACCCCTCTCACGTTAAGGGGGTCTTTTTCCCCCCCATGAGGGGGAAGATTTCACCCCTTCACCTGGAAGTTTGATGGGTTTGTTACCATCCCAGGAAAGATGAGACCCTTGAGCGCAACGAGCCTGCCAGAGCCTCTGCAGGCATTCCACTGGGCAGCACACTGTATCAGAGTGTATTCAGGGTGCACAATAGCAGATTCACCCACCAAATTAAAAAAAGGTTTTAAGTAAGATTTTAAGACAATTTTAAGTCAATTGGAGTTTCTGGAGACTTGCACAAAATAGATTTTAACTGAGAATTTTTTGTATATCATTTCATGAGTATTTTCATGAACATTTTAAGGTTAAAAAATTGCTGGTAACAATATAATATCCTAACTGCGAGACAAGCATGAGAATATTTCATGAAGCCAGATAAAAATCAATCATTAAATGTGATTAGTTACAGCTTTTAGCCAATAGGCATCGCTATGGTGGGGAGAAGACTGGTTCAGCCCATTGACCAATCCCAGCAGTTACAATGGAGTTTTACCTAATTCCCTCCTGCCCCCCACATTGCATATTCCTACGATCTAATTTGAATTAGTAACTCTTCATCCTTTTATCAATTGGTCTTCTAATTTGCATAAGGATTACATAGTTAAATGCCTAACTATGCATGTCAGGGAGGTGTCCCCGGACCTGGGCAGGGGCTTCTTGACCTATGGGTGTCATTTTTAGCATTGAAATGGGATTATAATGAGAAAAGTTCACTAAAAGGACACGTAATCATGGTTTCTCACTTGTTAGAAACATATTTTGGCAATTGGTTTGGTTTTGTGAGGAAGTAGCAGACTTCAAGGATAATCTTTCTTTATTAGAGGTTAATTAATCTTATTTTTCTGTCTTACTTTTCTAAACTCTGTTTTTCTCAGTCCTTTTTGCCCTCAGTTTTGTTTTTCTCAGTCTGCCTACAAGGCCAAAGCCTCTCCAGCTATCAGTTCTCATTGTAAATAACTGTTGTTTCTCGGGTCTACTGGCCCTTTAAGAGGCCCTTTTGTCTGTTCATGCTCTTTACAAGTCTTATTTTCATAACTAAATATGTATGGAATGTTAACTATATATGATTGTAAGCCTAAATATATGATTATGGAGCTTAAATTAAACACTTATGGAGCTTGAGCATGTGCATGTGGAGCTTGCGTGGCTCTAGTCATAGATGATTTGGTGTGAAATTCTCTCAGTTTACAATCCTTGTTTGTCATCTGCTAGGTGATTTATCAATAGTGGTGTTATCTTCCTGTTCCTACATCTGCAGGGAGTAAACTGAAGCCCGGCTGTGGTGTCTTCACTCCGCTTCACTCTCCATTATCTCAGCATATGCCAAGGTCACAGGGTTGCCTGGGGAACTATTGTAGAGTAGGTTCTGTGCATGGCAACTGCATTACATCCCAGAAATAGCAACTGCTTTTTACCCTCAAATACATTTAATACTGTAACATAACTTTGAGGATTCGGAGTGGGGGTTTCTCTAATTTCCCCCATTATTCCACAGCCCCCATCTCAGAGATGGTGTACCTGAGGCCCAGCTGAGTTACTAAAACAGGCATAATAAGACTCAAACCTGTATTTGTCTATCTGCCAAACCGTGCAGCAATTTGTTAGGCTAGAACTGCACCTACCCAAAGTAATGGTGTTCTTTAATCATGTTTTATGATTAGAGCAGCTTCTTAATTTTCTAATATGTTCTCACAGCTTGTCTTTTACTCATCTGCATAGCACATTTTGAATTAGTAGGGATATTTTCAGCCGTGATCCTGCACACAGGCAGCAAGCTCAGAGCAAATGGCTGAGCTAGCTCTTTCCAGAGACTACCTAAGATATCTCAAGAGTATGTTCCATTTGCTCTCAGCAAGGAAGCATCCACTGAGCTGCCTGGGGCAGATGAGACTAGAAACTCAAAATGAAGAGAAGGGCGCTCAGCTGGAATGATCAGCAATACATTATTTCCTAAAGGAAGGAGAAATGTTAGTTTCAGTAATAGAATAAGTTAAAGGAGTTAGAGACATCACTGGTTTTAGCACTCCTTAAAATCTTGTGGTAGGACGAGCAATGCTTCAGTGAGTGTGTTACTGCTGTAATAAATATGTAAAATAGACAGAACTTCAAAGACATTACTTCTCAATAACCTGAAATGCCTTTTCCTGTACAATGTACTGTTTAGTCCACTTCAACATACATAACTCCTTCTACAATCTGCAGGCAACTTTTTAGGCTCTACTAGAGGGGCAAAATGCCTGGAGTTTGGCCAAACAAAATAAAACACATGCTGTGAAATTCTGTTTAACTGCAGAGAATAAAATGACTGCTGCAGAATAAGCTTAACACTGCAATAATGATTTAAGAGCAAATCCATGCATTTCATAGGGTTTTTTACAAATAGATCTTTTCTGTTGTAATGTAGACATTTCCATGCTCTTTCAACTCTACTCTTTCACAGCATTATTCTTGTAACTTTTCTCCATTGCTTAACATGTTTTCCATTATATTACCTTGCTCAGATAATTAATTAAATTCCAATCTATAATGTGCTTTATCAGTTTATTAGAAGTTTTCACTGGTTTATAGAGTCTGTGTTGCTGCAAGCATGCCAAGATCTTTATTGCCATATCCTCATGCATGCTGTGTTCTCTCTCAGCATAATCTTTTCTTCAAGTATTTTGATGGTAACTTTTTAAAAATGGAGTTAAGAATTAGAACGTTTTTCCTCTCTCACAGCAAGAGGTTGATCAAGGATTCAAGATTCAGAGCTCTCCACAAGATCACTGTTGCTGCATCAAGAGAAAGACTTGTGACTTCAAATGCGACCCGTCAAGCATGCGGTCTTCAATATGCTTTGGCATCCACCTTGTGAAAATGGAAGTTAATGGAAGTAAGTATGAAGCACATCAGAACATCATAGAAAGCATACATGCACAGGTATGCCTACCATCACTTTCCTTTCTTCACCTCTGCCATGCCTCTGGGATGCTGGGCACTTCTTTTCATCATATTCTAGAGCTTTAGACAGGGAAAAAGTGCAGATCACAATATGTTTTGTCTTGAGTGTAGCTGTATTTTTAAAGGTGCATGCTAAACCTGTAGAAATTTTACACTCCCAAGTCAGGTGCCTTCACTCTTCCTTTAAACACCTTCTCCAAGTTCCCTTCTTTCAGCTTGGTTTTCCCAGTTAGGTGTTTATTCTGACGTTCCTTATCTCTCTCCCTTAATCAGCTGCAATCTTCTAAGACTTCCTGAAGACCAATCTTCAGTTTGCTTTGCCTCTTACCTTAATTCTGAGTAGTCAGGAAAAGCTAAAGAGGAGAGTCCATGTTACTTTAAACCGTTAGAGGGGCATGCCGAGTTAAAATAATGTAGAAGGCTGAAATGTCATTCTTAATTCTCCTTGGATACCCAACTTCCTCAGCGATCCCATCAGAAATTGTGGGATTGGTATGGAATTAAGGCAATGTGGATCAAGAATCAAAATCTTATCAGCAGTTGTTAATTAATATTTAATTAAAATCTGTGTCTGCTCATTTATTGCAATTAATCCTTTGAGTTAGTAACAAACCGAGCTGTGTGTTGCAAATCTGAAGAAGCCAAGAAAAGTATTAAGCGTGGCCTAGGATAACTGTTTTTCTCTTAACTGTAAAATGAGACCTAAGTGGACTCTTTCAGCATTGGGGTTTGGGGCATGCTTTTGTATTTTATGAACTCACAGACAGAACAGTGTATTAATCTGCTGAAAAAAAGTGTAGCACAAGATATGATGTATCTGGTTTTAGCTTCACTTTATCTTAATTCTTCCCTTGAATCCTCATCTTAGATCACCTTTCTTGTCTGTGGATATGTGCTCTGGGTTTTACAAGTCTGTAAAACAAAAAGCACATTATTGAGCACAAACCTGCTCAGTCCCCTTTATTTCCTCTTTTGCGTCTCGATGAGATGGGTTTGGCTATTGCTTGTCATATCCTTCAACGTACTCAACTCCTTGCATCTTCCTCTTTTCAGGATGGCTGTGTCAAGTTTCAGCTTCAAGTTCTGATCTCAGTTATAATCACTACTCAGCTGGGATATTTCTGTATGTTTTAAGAAAAATACAGCAACCTATGTTTTGTTTCGTGGTGGTTACCTTTTCCAGTAGTTGCTGGTCTCTGCAGTGTGCATTACCCACCAGAGGGAGCTGAAGCCAAGAACTGTCAGATCTTCATTGAATCTTAGAACCATTTCAGTTGGATAAGACCAGTAAGATCATTGAGTCCAACCATTAACATACCGTGCCAAGTCCATCACTAAACTATGTCCCTAAGTGCCATTTCTACCTGTCTTTTAAATACCTCCAGGGCTGGTGGCTCAACCACTTCCCTGGGCAGCCTGTTTCCAACCTTTGGCAACCCTTTCGGTGAAGAAATTTTTCCTAATATCCAATCTAAACCTCTCCCAGTGCAACTTGAGTTGGCATTTCAATTCCCAGGGGGTTCCCTGGTGAAAGTCCTCTCTTACTATAAGGGCTTTGGATGTGGGCATCTGTCCTCAAGTTAGCTTGAGAGCAGATGGGGACTGGGTAGGAAACCAGTGCATCTCCTTGTGGTAAGTTATAACCTGTTTTGGGAATCATCACTTGAGTGTCAAAGCAAGCACCTTGTGATGCACATATCATTGTTCTTTGGGTTTTATGTGTGCTGTTCCTTGTAACATGAATAAGGACACCAAAATTGTATAAAAGAAAATTAACTTTGAGAATAAACTAATTATCCCTGAGAAAATTAGGCCAGGTAGAAGCAAGGGTGAATAGGTTATCTGTGTCTCTAAAAGGAAATCTCAAAATTCCTGACTACAAACAGGCTGTAGGATATTTCTGCAGTGTATAAAGTCACATTTTATTTTTTGAGAAATAAATTGGCTGAAAAATAATAGAAAGTGGTGTTCATGCATTTTACATGTTTTAATTTTGTTCACCACAGAAATGTGTCAAGTGTTTAAAGTGTTTATTTTGACTGAGAGCTTTGGAAGTAAAATTGTACGTGTTTCCAAGCTTCCATATTTTTATTTTTCCTTTAAAATCACAGTATTTTGACATATTCCAGTTTATCCCAATTCATTAACAGAGTTGTTTTTTTTTTTATGGCAGCCATTTGGTCAAGGTGAGAGGGGTTTTATTCTTGTTCTTGGTTTTCTTTCTGTCTGTTAAATTGTAAGATCAATTTATATTTCATCACCTTTTAATAAAAATCTTCCTTTGATTTAGAGGACAGGATAAGTGCTGGTCCTTCTGGACAAATGAGCTTCTTCTCACATTTCCCTCTGCACTTGGAATAAGCCACCCACCCAGAAATAAGTAAATGTTGAGACATGTTGAGACATAACAGCTGAAAGTGATACCGAGAAATAAAGGGTTAACATTGTGTCTGCTTGCTTAAGCAGTCACTGTGCTTGGTGCAGCAGAACCATAGGAGTCAAGGTTGCTAGAACGGTGAAGCAGAATTGTAAGAGTTACAGCTGCTAGGCAGAATTGTAGTAGGTAAGATTCATAACTTAACATTTAAGACATTCTTGTTCAAATAGTATCTTTTGAAAGAAAAGGAACAAAAGATAGCCAGAGTAACAGAATTTGCAAACTTGACAAGTTTCTGCTTTAAGGCACATAAAACCAGCTTGTACCGAACCTGAAGTTTGGGTAGGAGCTGGAAGCCTATTGAGTCTGTGTGAAAGCAAGAGGTTACTCGTGGTGATGAAGAGGAACTACAGAGCTTCATCCTCACGACCCCCTAACGATCACCACCAGGAGGCACTGCACAGGTGCACCAATGGGATGAATGCCAGAAAAATAATTATAATACCAGACGGGAATAGGTTTTGCATATGTATTAGGTGTGAAGCAATCTCATGTTTAAGTAATCATTATATGTAATATAAATGAACTGAGTGGCAAAGGAGGGTGCGCATGCTTTTGGAGGAGCAATCCCCATGCGCCTCAGTGCTGAATAAAAGAATACCTACTTTACAACTCTTAGCGAGTTGTGGAGTCTATCCACGTATCAAAAGGAGGTAAGGAACAGCTTCTTATACCGTTTCTAAGTTGTAGCTGACCATATGAGCATAAACAGTCTTTAGTAAAAGGTGGAGTTGACTTCTTTGTACTACAAAAGGCAGGAAAGCTCACACAGTTCGTTATAGCTGAGCAATCATATACAAAGCTGGTCCTTACTGCCTCTGAGCTGCTTGCTGCTTGCTCCTTGCTCAAGTCAGTTGTAATTTTCAGTGCTGTGAGTATCCTTTGACTTCTGCAAAACCATGAATCTATTGGTCATAAGAATTATGACCCATGAGAGACACTGAAACTTCCCTAGGTAACAGCCAGATTTGCTTCCTGCACCACCAACTGTGGGTAAACAGTGTATTAGACCTGCTATGGGATTTTTTTTTTTCAAATTCAAGGTCTTGTCATCCAAAAATGGTAACAGTCACATCAAATAACCTCAGCTGCAGCTCAGGTTTCTGTTCCTTGACAGATTTTTGTCACATTCTGCAAAGGAAGGTACAAGACAGTTTATATCAAATTGCTGTCCAATATACTTCACTTCATGGCTTCTTCAGTTAGTAGTTGCCTTTTATACTGGAGCATAAGGTTTTAATAGTTTTTTTTTAATGTCTGGATCCTATCTAGCTTGCTCAGCGCTCATTACCCATATTTCAGCATTTCAGAGAGGAGGACTTATTTCTGTATTTATTTTGCTGTCAATTTAGTTAAATAATGCCATAACTTGTCAGGCTTTTTAATGGGCATTTTCTGACATTTCAATGGGAATTAATCTGTCAAATTTAGTAAATAAAGAGAGAAATGTAAGAATTTAGAAAAGATTAGCAGGAGACTCACAGACTTGGAAACCAAACCTTGAATTACGCATTTTACAATTGTACCCCCTCAGCAGTGGCTGCTGGATAAATTGCAGCGCTGTGTGACACATTGGATCTGCACTTCAGGATTTTCTTAATTAAAAAAAATATAAGAGGAGGAAATCTTACAACTTCTTTTGGAAAGGGGGATACATTAAGTTATGATTTATTTCAGATGCAGTTAATTAGCTATAAAGTGACCCTTGTTCAGTTTTCTTGGGTAACATTTTACATTTCTAATTATTTCTGGCAGCTTTTTTCTTCTGTCTCTGCACTTCATTCCTGTTGCCTCTTCAATTTTTGTTTCAGTTCCTTCTCTCTTTTGGGTTTATTTTTCTCTCTTGCTTTGTGTGTGGGTGATACTTTCATATTCTCTCTTTTCACATTTGACTTCCCTTCAGAATTTTATTGCCTGATACTTTATTCTGAAGTTAGGAAAGGGAAAGGAATATATGCCAGCTTCAGTCTCAGGAAATACACTCATCTCTGTGTTTGAACCTATACTTTATGATTTCAGGCTTCTGATCTGATGGACTCGCCTTTTGCTGCATGAAATACACATTTCTTCAGCAGATAGAAATTTGCTGTTTAAGAGTACAATGCTCTGCTTGGAATCACAGAATGGTTAAGGGTTGGAAAGGACCTTAAGATCATCTAGTTCCAGCCTTCCTACTTTACATTAATTTCTGTTGCTTCACACTTACATCAAGAAATTCAATGAAAAATTGTACTCTGTGTGCTTATAGAGTAATAGGAAGTACTACCAGTGAAAATTTAGGATTTAAAAAAATCCTCTTCATAACTCAACTGAATATCAACCTTCCCTCATTGCTCTATAGTTGATCTATAGTCATTATATAATACAAATCCTAAGGATACATTTTGTAGGTATGAATTCCCTCATCCCTTCAACAACTTGCTGTATCTTCTACTAACAGCTGCTCAGGTACTTCTTCCAAACATAAGTTGAAGGGCATTCTGTCCTGGTTGGGTATGCCAGTCCAGCATGCAGCTTTACACAGTGTTGTCTGAGATTGTCAAACTGTCATTTCTGAGAACAGGATCTGTGCTAGCGCAGTGCAGGAGTGCGCTCTCAGTTGGTGCCCTGCTCCCAGTATCAGCAGGGAGTTTGTTATTCGTTTTTGCTCTGTGTAAATATTGTGGTGACATAAAAAAAATACACTCTTTTTCTAAGAGTGGCTAGTCCACTTCTACAGCACATAATGGTAGGAAAGGATTGTCATAATTACTTATGCAATGTCTTTGACAAGCTTTGAATTATGACATTTAGAAGTCCAGTGTCTTCACTCACATTAATTTGATTTTCAAATGGCACTGACAATGTTCTGTATCAAAGACAGAAATAGTTTGCAAAGGCAAATCCAGCTGCAAGGAGTTAAGACAAAGTGTTAGAAAGAAAATTGATGAAAGAGGAAGGAAGCAATAGACCATACATGAAAGAGATTATAAAGAGAATAATCCAAAGTGTGTGTTGACATCCTTAATTCAGTCCTGTATTTTATCACTGGTATGTCTGAAGGGTTTAAAAGCTAGATTTGCAGACAGTAATGACATGGGGAGCGCAGGAAATTATAATGTGTTACATCTAGATTCAGTTCATGCAGAGACGGGGACAAAATATTTCAAAAGAAACAAAATCAAACCACATTAAGAATGGCAAATACTGCACATGACAGTATTTTATAGCATTAAAATTTTCAGTTAACTAGCGTATTTGGCAATCTCATTGGGTTTTATTCCTGAACTGTCACTGCCAGAGCAGCAGGATTGCCCTTCTAATCTGCCCCCCAGTCATACTGTTGTTGGTATAAAAAGTCCAAATCAGGCTGCATCAGTGCGTCTGTGGTTTGCTCTGTGCCTTGCGCATCCAGTTGATTTTGTCAGTATAGACTGGGTTATGCATACATACCTGGAAATAATTCAGTCTGCCCTGAACATGCACTTAGTCTTCAGGTTTTATTTAGTAGTGTGACAGAATAAGGTTACAGATATGTTTTCTCTGCTTCAATTGACTCTTCTTTTGTACAGGAATAGAAAAGAAGCCATGGTGTTCACTGCTAGCAAAGGCTAGCACTGTTGTGGTTGTTAAGATGATGTGTCAACTCTGTAGCGGCTATTCAGGGAGAAGCTGTAATGAATGACTACTTCCTTGTGATCTGTAGGTAATGAAGGTTTAGAATCTGTGTTTTTGCTTCACCAGAAAAGGAAGTTGTGCCCCACTTTTTAAAACGTTTGGGTGGCCCATGAGATCTTCAAGAGCATCTTTCAGAAATTCTTCTGGAGTTTCTGAAAATCATGTTGACAGCCTTCCAGCAACTTCAGGTGCCTAATTCCTCCAAAAAATCCAGGCTTTTACCCCTAGCCTTTTCACCCAGCTGTGTTCCATCTGAAGGCAGGAGGCTTCAGTTCCCTCATGCCTCCTATAAACCTTCTACATTCCTACCTGGCAGCTGCTCCAAGAGCGAATTCTGTATCACTCCATTACTTACAGAAGGATCAGCAGTGTTGACCTTGCTTTACACTGAGGTGAGTTTGACACTAAAATGCTCTCGAGATAGCACATTTTCTTTTCAGACAGTGCTACAGATATAAAAAACAATTGCCATTTTAAAAGTGCCTGTAGTGGTGTAGTAGAAAGACTTCCTCTTGCTATGAACAGGTCTGCTCTTCCTTAGAGGGCAGCAGGCTATTATGCAAGTAGAGCTTTTCAGTGTTAGCACTTTTGCCTACTCTTGCACTCTTCAGGATTGCTGCAATGACTGTATTTGCATTTGCTTCATTAACCATCTGGGCTATCACCTCACAGCACTCAAACATTAAAACTACTGAGGTAATACTCGGGAATGTGAAGACCACAGGCATGTGGCCAAGTTACCTTCAGTTCATCTTGGAGGTGAGTGGTTTCATTTCTATTGCCATTTTGTTAAACAAGAGAGAATTGTTTCTTTGGATTGATTCATTTCTGAAAGGATCATGCAAATGGAAATCTCAAGCTATCAATACTGTAATTACATATTCTAGTTCAGTAATCTCTTCTGCTTTGCCATGCTACATTATTTAATTTCCTCTTGTTCCATGTGAACATCTGTAACAAGATTGCAATGAAAAACGGTGTGCCGTGTGGCTAAGAAAATGAATACCAAGTGACCTGAGTGCTCTGAAATCAATCGTATGACAAAAGAGATGGGCTTAAGTGGGGAGAAAATGTGTTCATTCTCATGAGAACACAAGATCTGAACCAAATTTCATGTGAATTTTGTGGAACTCTAAGAGAATTTAACTAAAGTTCCAAAGGTGATGGTTGCTCCTTATTGCCGAAATGTACTCTCTAATCGTAAAAATCTCTATATTCTGGAAACCAAAGATACGATTATTTTCAGTGTTGAATTCAAGCTTCTGTTGCTCTCTCAGTGCTTCATCAGTAAACTGAATACTGTTATCAAAGATCTATAATTGAATATACATTTTACATCCTGTAAATAATACAGGCTTCAGAAGTATATTTGATGGCATTAAAGTCAAACGATGGCTTACCCTAAAAAATGCTCAAATCCTTAAATCCTGTGCAGCTTAGCTCAGGAAAAGATCCCTGGAAACATTGCTTCTGAATACAGTTCTAGTGGTAAGACAGTTGCATAGAGTAAATTTTGCTAATTTCTACATTCTCTGAAAGCCAGAACACATCAGTCTTTATATCTGGTGACCAGCACCACGTATTTCATCTGGAAGTGAAATCATCACCAGTGCAGATGTTTATGTACCTGGCCTTTGTGGTCCGAAAAGGTGGGCAGCATAATTCAGGTAGACCATTCAAGCAGCCTCACAAGATAGTTCTGGAAGAACAGCCACAGACACATGTGTTAATGGGAGAATATTCTATTTCTGTGCTGGAAATGCTTTCTTTATCAATTTAACTTTAAATATGTAGGCATTTGTCCTGAACATCTTTGTTTAGCCTTTTGTGGTGGAAAGAACTACCTTCTTATGTGGAACTTGGCCGCAAAGATCGATGACCAGGTTTTGACTATTACTACAAAGGAAAAAACACAAGTGGAGTCTGAGTCATTGTGGCTGTGCAAGACTCTTCGCACAGAGAAGGGATTGGACTCTTGTCTGGATTTTCTGATGCTCGTTGTTCAGGTACTAACTGCAAACTTATTCTGAAAGTAAGTTTGTGAGGGTGTACCTGCCTGTGGATTTCTTTCACATTTATGTGAAACCTAATTAAACAAGATGTTTGGTTCGATAATCAATTCCACAAAGCAGGCAAGTGGGTTTTTTTTTTTGTATTTTTACTAGGCTCTGTTAACTTACAACCTTTTGAAAGGGAGTATGTGAAGAAACAGATCATTACATCAGCCCTCACCAAAGGAAAGAGTACAGGATTCTTGAGGGAGAAGTACTGCTTGGCCTTCCTGGCAATAGGTAAAAGTTTGTCTCTGGCACTGACTGCGTCTTCCACAAAGTTTTCCATATAGAACATATCATATGTTCATGCTCTGTGCAACCAACTGTGAAATACTTTTAAATAGAATGATTGTTCAGTCCCAATTTCAAAATATTAATTTTAAAAATTTTCCTTTTTTTTTTTTTAGTTTCTTGAGTCACAACAGTCATTAGCATAGGGGGCATTCTCGTAAATCCATCAGATACTCATGGAAGTGTCTCCAAATAAAGTTAAAATCTGTAAGTAAGCAATTCTTTACAGCATATTGTATATCTGAGTGGGAACTTTTAATTCTGGTGAAGGTCAGCTGTACTTCCTAGTTTCAAAGCCACTGTGTGACCTGAACTGTGAGCTCAGCCTCCCCTTCCCAGAAATGGAGGAAGACAAAGGAAGACATTTTGGGGGGATAAAACCCTGTAACAGCAATAAAGACCTCACTGGAGCAGAAAGATGCAACCCCTTCTTCCCTGTGCCTGTTGGAGTTGGTTTTCCCTGGTGTTTGTGAGGTCTGTGAGAAATGTTTGGATAAGATCTTTTGGTGCTGCTCCCAGAACACGGTTCATGTGATATCAGAAAATCCTGATGCTTTGCCAGGGACTTTTTTGTCATTGGGAATTTAGAGACTGGGTTTGTAAAGGGCTGGCTGAGCCAGGATACAAATTAAAACTCCTGAGCAACCTATTCTGCCAGCCTGTCTTCTATGAAAGGCCACCAGGGACCTGTACCAGGAGACACCTCCCAAAAGGAGAATGAGCAATGGAGCAAAGGTGACTAAGTTTGGTAGCACTGCAGAGCTGGAGATGAAACATAAGTGTCCAAGCCATGGATGTGCACTGAAAAATGAGTTATTGGAATAAATAAATGTGGTCATTGTAACCTTCCTTCCAGCCAGAGTATCTTTGTCTTGAAGCATCTGTCTTTCCATCTGTAACCTGTAAGTTTTGTTCACTGGCAAGGCAGTCCTGGGTGAATGGAAGATAAGCATCTGGCAGTTTTCCTCACTAGTTTCCATTCACCTCTTAAAGTCTGGAATGGCAGACTTCTGAGTAAATGCAAGGAATTTATTTTGAATCTGCTATAGCTGTTCACAGTAGTTATTTAAGGTGCAGTCTGTCACCACCTGCTTGCAATATACAAAAGATGAGAAGGAAGCAGATTTTCCAGAAACCTTAGAACTGCAGTTCCATTAGGTGACAGGTAAATTGTTCCTCCTTCCTGATGAGGATTTTCGCTTCAATGAAAGTGATCAAAAAGTTGTACCAGGTGACAAATGTCAATGTTTAGTACTTTTTCAGAACTTTGGACCCCATGGGAAAGGTGCAAGGAAATTAAGATGGGAAAGGAGACTGGAGAAGAAGGTAAAACAAGAAATAGACAAAAAGGGAACTTATTAGTGAAAAACATAATGCCATTGATCGGTACCTGCTTAGTGGAGATGAAAAGGTGAGAAACAACATCCTAATATATCATATATATCACAGAATCATAGGATGGTTTGAGTTGGAAGGGATGTTAAAGATCCTCTAATTCCAACCACCCTGCTATGGGCAGGGACACCTTCCAGCAGAACAGGTTGCTCAAAGCCCCATCCAGCCTGGTCTCAAAATATCATAATATAGTATTAATTATAGTATAATCTCAAAATGCTGTTCTACTTGCTGATGGATATATCATGTTACAACTGTTAGAATTCTGAGAGGCTATTTTGTCCTACTTCGTGTTCCTTTTTCTTATGATATCTGTCTTGTTTTCACTCCATAGTTTCCATTATGATCTCATATCAGGAAGCTCTTGAACAGGTTAAGTGTTCTGGGGTCATAATCATAATTAAATCCACCTTTTGATTGCTTAATTTACACTAATGAATAATTTTCAAATTGGAAATACTAGTTTTTCTCCCTAAAGATCAAATTTGAAATTGTAATAAGAATTTTACATTTTCATTGAGCTGTAACCAGATTGGTTTTTTTCACAACTTTGCAGAGTTTATTAATAATCTTTGCTGTTTACTGTCATCTGCATATATAAAGTATCACTGGTGGGCTGTGTTTGGCTTTACTATGAACAGTTTCCCATCTGACTTACTGTAGATAGTCTCAGCCCTGTGTTCATTTGACATGATTTGCCTTGATTTTCTCAGTCATCACTCCACTGGGTCAACAGACAGATCAGCTGGAGAAGTTATCACAAGTGCATACGTGTACATATACAATAATTTACATGTCCATATGAAAGGACTTATGGCTAGAGGTCCATTTGGTTTTAATGTTCATTGACCAGCACCAATGCCACTTAATTACTTAAAATAAATACGCTAAGATTGAGAAATGAGATATAAATGAGATAAAAAAGGAAAGTGCTGATATGAATCTGCAGAAAAGTTCTTGAGCTTGTCCCTGACTTGCCAGATGCTCTCCTGCTCCCTCAGTTACAGTGTGTTCATATGAGCCACACCATCTCAGTTCAATTTGAAGCCCTGTGCCAGCTCCATCTTCTAGAAACCAGCACATCCATGCTCCTTCTATGCACTGCTGTCCTGACCTTCACTGGCCACTATCTGGTGCTTCCCAGCAACACTGAAGAATTGACTCTATCATACTTTGAAACTTGGAAAACAGAATGGTAGGTATTATTTGTTATGAGTTTAAAATGCACTTTTCACGTTGAAAAGTGACTGCGAGATGTGGTATTTATAAAAATAACCAAGAGTTTGGATGGTGAATATTTTCATGAAACTACTCGGAAATGATCAGCACAGTAAGGATTGCTTACTGAACATGTTCTCTACTTGGTAAAAATTCATGTACTCATTTTGCCAGTTCCTTCCACCAAAAATTAACTTACCAAAGAAAATACCATGAAATATTATTCCAGTGTTTCATGTTTCTTGAATAGGCAGAGAACAGATCACAGTGTCCACGTTTGCTGCTTAAAATACCTGAATGTCTATCAGGTTTTCTATGAGTGTGGAGAATATTTTGATATTAATTAATTACAAATGCAGCAAGTAGAAAGCAGAGCTGAAAATCCATTTAGGAGGTCATTTATTTCAACAGCACTAACGTTTACTATTATTGGGCCTATCTTTCTACTGTAATAGGATAAGCTCTTCATATATACAAACATCACTATTTTCACTCCAGCAAATGGGTGGTACTTCCGTGCAACACCTAGAGTCTTGTCCCTGGTGTTCTGCAGTCACTGCCTGAATTGTCAGGTATCCTTAGAAGCTTCCTAATCTCAATGTCTCTGGGAAACTGCACCATTCCTCACATCCTGTGCCTTTAAATGTTCCTCAGTTCTGTGTCTGGATTTCGCTGGGAAGAAAAGTCAGCCTTCCCCATTGACTTTGTGCCACTGTGGCAGCATAACCTTCAGCACAGTTCAGCTCACTTTCTCCAGGGGAATGCAAGAAAAAGCAACAACTGTCCACCCAGCTGGCCCCTGGCAGTGCTCAGAATGTGCCCTTAGGTAGGGTGGATCTGATGCCTCTGGTCCCCCTCCTGTCCTGCTGGCTGAGAGTGAACTCTTCAAATGATTTTTGGAGAGAACTTCCAGGGAAAAAGGTAGAATGAAGGAAAAATGACAGATTAAATTCTCCTGGAGCTTTGTTTAGGCTTCCAGTGGTACGTCAGTGCCTTCCCACAACTCAAGAACTGCTGAGTCAACCTATTTCCCCTGCCCAAGGGCAGGATCAGTTATAACTAAACTGATGCTGACATGATTGTCTAGCCTGTCTTGTAGCATCTTTGTCACTGGAGATCTTTGCTTTCCAAAGTAACATATTCCAGTGCTTCACTATTACTATGGTAGAACAGTGCCTTTTTGTTTTGTTTTCTCCCTAGCGTCTTATTTATCAGTGCTCCAACTGAAGGACATTAATTATTGTCCTTTTCACTTAGACAGATTGTCTCTTTCCTCTCAGAAGCAAACTTTTCCATTACTGAGGACTACTGACTTCATTCCTCTTGATTCTAGGCTTTGTTCTATTTTTTATTAGAAGTCAGTCTTCTACACCTCCTCTCTCTCTTGTTGCTTATTTGAACTCCCTCTACCCTCAAGTGTGGTTTCCAAAACTGCATAGCATATAATTACCTAATGTGTTTTAAAACAGCATTTCTATTTATTCATCTCTCAAGATTTGGGTTTTTTTTTTTGCAATGGTGCAAAATTAGTGACATGTTGATCCTACTCCTTGAAATCCTAAGGGGTTTTTATTGTCATTGATTATTGTATTATGTTAAATAATCACTAAAGTGCTATTCCTTAGGACTAATATCGAATTAACAGTAGAGGTGTTTAACTGACAGATACTTAAAATTACTATTTCTCTAAATGTTAGGTTTAAAAATTACTGGAAAATGAGCTAAACATGTACTACTTAACAATTATGGATGATGCCAGTAGAACTAGGTTTGGAGTCATGATGGAAAGTAGGCAAACTCCTGAATATATTCCTCTTTTGTTATTATGTGAATGGTAGGCTCCAGTCATCAAGTTCCTCTACCAAATCACTTGCTCAGAAAGGAAAAATGAGGAAGCTGGCGAATGCTGATAAGGTAACTTCATGAAATGCAAAGAAAAAGTTAATAGATTTTGTACTTCTGCTAAGTCAAGGACTTATAATGTTTGTTAAAATGACTTTTATCTTTTTCAAACAAAATGACTTACATCCTTTCACTAAGTACAATAAAACTATGGTTGGTCATCTTGCCAGGTTTTTTGCTACCTTAAGAAATGAGACAAATGACAGGTAACCAGTGGTTTATAATGACAAACACATCGGTTTCTACTCTTGTTCTCTTATCTTCTAAACCAGAAATAAGCAGCAATGTTGGGCAGTCATTACTAAGATTTGCATGATTTGTTTGAAATTAGACTTTGTTGTGTGCCATCTTCATTAATAGTGCTCTTTTTACATGGGACTCGGGCTTTACATATGACTCAGTGCTCCCCCCTTTTTCACAGCTGAATTGGTGATGTTAATCATTCCACTTCAGGGTAAAAATCTAATCACAGTGACACAAACAACATAGGGAGACTTTGGACTGAAGAAAGTACAATTCAGAAGCCCAAGCATCAAATAAAATCAAAGGATCTAGGGAAAATATAGTAATAAAGGCAGCCAGCCATCCCCAAGTATGCAGTGAGATTCCAGCAGGTGACAGGATGCCAGGGTCTACATTCTTATCAAAATAAGACGTAGAAGAAACTTAAGTGTTTTTAAGGCTTGCACAGTAGTAATGAGACATCTAACAGAAACCATGCATTTAGAGCTACTGTATGTCCAGTCAGCCTCTATAGTTGTGCTGTTTCATGATCTTTCCAAGTCTTACAGCACACATAGTGATCTCTAATGGGTTTTATTTAAGGTTTAAACAGAGATCTGCTTAGAATGATACACTGAAATAAAATCACACCAAAGCTATTATACAGTCTATTTTAATGGAGTTGTTTATATCAGCACCATCTTCAGCTGAAACTCATTAACACTCTATTAAATATTACATTTTCCTACATGGTTCCAAAAGCATGGCAGAAATACTAATACCACAGTTACTGCTTCAGCTTCTTCGCATGGAGTTAGATCCCTGACCCAGCAGAAGGTTTATATGGTGCAGAGCCTTAGGTTAGGTGACTTCAACTTAGTTAAGTGCTTTTAGTTGATGCAGTCAGCCTTCAGTAGAAACACAAGCATTATCACACAAGAATGAGCTTAGTGCCATCTCATTAGTCTGTACTTGCATGACTGGCTTTAGTTCAGGAGCTTGTACCCCGTATCTCTCCTAATTTTTGCTATGCTAGGCAAGAATAAACAGTTTTAACATCATTTTGTGGTCATGGCCTTTTTTATTTATTTATTAATCGGAGCCAGCTTTTGAACAGAGACAGAACCTGCTTTGTGCAGATTCCATATTTTGCTACATTCAGGCCATTGAATAGGGCATGAAGCATCTGCTGAAGAACACGTCTGCACTCCCTTTGGAGAAAGGGGCAGAGAGGAAAGGCACAAGTTGTTAGAAATAATGAGTTTATGTCAGCTGGAAAATAAAAGGTGTTTGAAAGCAGTCAACCTAAAGAACTTAGCTTCAGCTATAAAGAGTTGAACGGAAGTTGAACGGAATTTTTGCATTTATCAGATAATTCCATGTATGAGCTGTGCTTAATTTAGTGGGACTATATATTCTGGGCACATTTTACATAAATTTATATGCAGATTTACTTTGGCCATAAGGCTCAAGAAGGAGCCTTATCTGTTACATTATCTTTTGTTTTGGCAAGCATACTAATGTGATCTTAATTTAGTAACAACTTTTTCCTTACTGAGCTTTTGAATAAACAAAATGCCAGGATTATGGTTTTCATATTATTATTTTAATCCTTTATTCAGAGACCGAATAGGTGCAGGACTGTTTCTGCTTACAGTCAGGATGTTCCTCCTGTGAGGAATTTGCATGATTTGAATTAATAAGAAAAGTTTTGAACTTCTCATTTCATTTCATTCTTGTAAGTCTGAACAGCCTTTTACAGTCAGCAGTTACTGAAGCTGCAGTTCAGTTACTCTGGTGCACTCCATAAAGTCAAGTCGTTGAAATCTGTGGGTGCTTTCTTCTCTGCTGTTGTACCTTATGCCAGCAAGTACAGATGACAAGTCATTAAATACAAGCGAGAGAGGTGTTATCAGAAGGAATTTTATTAAATACGAGACTTATGTCTGACCCACCTCCCCCAAATCAATTCCATCTCCGTGGCAACAGCCGCAAGCATGTGGTAAAACATTTGGGATTTCTCTACGAAAAAGTTAAATACTTACAATGTCACTTTTCAGGGAATCAATGTATTGTATCCTCAAGCAGGTTTCAAAAGTGCACAGTATGTTTACAGGAAGACAAGCCTCATGGCTTCAACACATGCTCTGTTAACTTACTTACCTGATCTGGCAGTGCTTTGGTAATGGGGAGGTCTGTCTTCTGAAGTCCAGTTTAGAATAGTCATGGTATGATAATCACAAATTTTATTGCAGTGTTCTTTACAAAAAATCATCCAGGAGTACCTTTGCAGTTTACTACAATTATTTTAATAGTGCAAGAGGGGAAAGACTCAAAGTTATTCTTACCTTCCACTTCTAAATAAAACTTCATCACATAGATGAATTTGCAGCTCCAGTGTATACAATCATTAGATTACACATTGCTGCATTGAAAATCATAGCCAAAGTATGTATTTTTATTTAGAAAATGCTAAATGGTCTGGTTTGGTGTGATTTCAACTATTATTCATGATTTCCAAGTTTTATGAAATTAACATGAAGAGCTCTTCACCAATGCAGACATTCCGATGACTCAGAAATCTAAATCATTTCCCATTTTTTAAAATTCTTAAAAATTCTCCCAAAGGCCATTTAATAGCGAGAACACCTTGCATCCCGCATCCCAGCTCTGCTGGTTAACACAGCAAACTCACTGTGTTCAATTCACAATACAACTGTCAGATAATCCTCATGCAAGCAAACAGACACCTGGAGGGTCTTGTTGTTTATCACAGGCTCCCTTTACTCTAGACTCTTAGTATCTATTTATATTAATTTCCACCACTCAAAATAATAATGTGTTTGTTGTTAACCTCAAACAGCAAAAAAGCAGTGTCTCCGCACAAGCCTGAAAGGGGCACATAGCTTCTATAGCATAAGTACGAATGCTGGGGCATCTGTGGGCAACTGAATCAATTGTACAACCACTGTCCATTTCCTTCCCCTTTCCATAAAATCAATTTAAAAAATAAACCAATACTGTTCCTCCACTCCCACAAAAATCTCTGCCTCACTGAGACCATATAGGGGCAAAATGAAACTTAGGGTGGTATCTATAAGCCTACCATTTCCTAACCTGACTGGTGACCTAAATAAAACTTTCAGTATTAGGTTTTTTCTGAGATGTAATTTATACTAAGGCTGTCAGGAGTTAAGATAGTAGTTGCCATGGAGCTTTAATCTTTTTTTAGGCTTTAGTCAAAGGAAGCTGGAAATCTGTGTGCTGGGTAGAACTCTGCTCAAAAGAATTTTATTTAAATTGGGACAGGATTTTATCTTAATTTCTCTACTGAAAGTTATTCTCAAAGGGTCTAGCATTCTTTTTATTTTATTCTGTTTCTCAGCAGGAGATTAAAGTTTCCCTTTAGGCTTCTTAAATCACACTATATTCAACCACAGAAGTATCCAAGTTGCTTCCACTGAACTCCTTCAGCTATAAACTGCAACTTTGTGCTAGTCTCAATGTGCACATCTGATCACTGTAGTGAAATTCATTCACCAGTTTTGCCATCTTCAGTGGAGGTATTCTGCAAGTACACAGAAGCAAAACTTTGGGGAGGATTTTATTTGATGTATGCCCATGAAGCATTAATCCCTACACTGAAAAACAGGCCTTTGGAACAGAAGTAATTACAGTTTGAATCTGTGTGTATACTACTTACAACTTCCTTGATGTACATGCAAGGAAAAAAGCAGCATGCAATGCATGAAGTGGATCTCTGGGAAGTATGAACTAGGCTGTGCTACAGTCTGTAACGTTCTGCTAGAACACAGTTGCAGCAGAACAGCGATGCAGTCCAGTTTAATGCTTGCAATTGAAACATTGCTGACTTGCTTAAAACTGAACTTGCCCTACCACGTAAACCAAAAGAATACAGAAATACATGGGGAAAAAAATGCAGAATTTGTCAAAACAAGCTTTCAGAACTCTTACCCTACCCCAACCAAAAATTAGAAATGATTCAAATGCAATGAGCTTGATCTTAAGAAGAGTCTTACATTCCAAGACAAAAATATCAGCTTCGTTCAATTAAAAAAATTGCCAGAATTTTCACTAAATAGAACTGTTTACTGGCCAGTTGTATTGTGAATACGTAATTCTTGAGCTATTCCAAAAACTACAGGGTAATCAGAAAAATGGCACAAGAGGGGATTTCAAACTTTCTCAACTCTTTCACAGTACGTTCCAGGCCAGGTTGGATGGGGCTTTGAGCAACCTGGAACGTGTCCCTGCCCACGTCAGGAGGGGGTTGGAACTAGATGACCTTTCAGGTCCCTTCCAACTTTAACCATTCCGTGATTAGAAGAGCCATGATCATAGTAAAATATAAACATCTTCCTTCTAGGATATGTAAGTTTGTGGGACCTGAACAGTCGCACAGTAACATCTGGTTTTACACTGATAGCAAATTGTCTTACCTAACTAGCACTAGATAGAAAAGCAGTTTTTGCGTGTTTGAGTGACAGCCCTGCTTGTCATCTTGAGAGGGTCAGATGCAAACCCAAATGCCCATTCCACCAAAAAAATTACTCTTTTGAAAAAGTGTCTGCTAGCAGTGTCAGCCAGGAAGAACCTGAAGAAAACTGCCCAATGAAAGACACAAGGAGCATCTTGGATCCTTAAAGACAACATTCAGAAATGTAATTGTTGCTGTGCCCAAGGAAAAGCTATGCATTGTGAATGAGATTCAGAGCCAGGATGTACAAGGAAACCGCTTAAAGTAGCCCAAAAGAACTTTTGATAGGTGAGGTGAATAGGTTAAGTAGTGAATATCTTCAAGAGCAGATGTTTTACTCTGAATTGCAAGAGATAGACATCTCTATTCAATGTTTTTAACAGTTCTTGAATTAGGCTCTTATAGGAAACTCTTACAGAATAGCAAGTGCCATCTTTACCTAACTTCATCTGACTGGTCTAGTGCAGACCTTCCCAACATACTCGTTAATTTGGGCTGTGGCATTCCACAGGCCAAACCATACTTGGCTTGCCTCAAGTCCCCTCTGCAGAAACTAGCCAGGGTTGCTAGTCCTGACAGAGCAAGATACACTACCTCTAAGCTGTAGCATAAGAAGTTACTTTCTCATTGCCCATGATACATTTCTTTACTGAGGCTCACTGAGTAGATAGGCTGACTTTCAGCACTAACACATCTGTCATTTGACTTTAAAGCAGGTTTCAGCAAGAAACAGCTACCAAGATAGTATTAGCTTTGAAATAATAGAGGAAATTGAGACTATTTCCTGATGTGATAAAGTATCTTGATGACTTGAGGGGCTTTTACCATTGCTGTGTTAGATTCAGATACGTATGGGGGTAAAAAAAAAGGTCTAGATCAGATTGCAGCATTTAAAGCAAGTTGGGCTTCTGCATGAAACCTGAGGTATTTTTTCAGTCTGAGGTGCCAATGTCAAAGATTTGCAGAGTTACTGGAGACCTCCTAATAAAAGAAATATGCATGCAGATAAGAGGGAGAAAGAACTCCAAGCCCTTAAATAGTTGGTGTATCAATCACTGCAGTTTTGTCCCAGTAGACTGCTTGGGTTTTAGGGGAGACCAAGCAGGGTACAGTTCAGCCTAGAAGAGTCTAAACAATAAAAAACCCAGATTAAATTAAGACTTTTAAGAATCAGATGTTGCAGTCAGAAATAGTACAAGCCACAGAAATGCCCAAGTGCTCATTAATTATAGTAGTTTCTGTCAAGCTGAAGTTAGAGACTTCTAAACGAAGTCTTCAAAGTTGGGAAAAGCCATCTTGCTTACAAAGGCCCATTTCAGCTCCACAAGGACATAAAAAAAATGGAAAATCCTTAAATTTTGGGAAGAATGGGGCATTTCACCACCATTCTGTATCTGTTCCAAGACTTGACAGTACCACATTATCACTTCTGGATGTGTAGATTAGTGAAATTCAGTTTAAGGTAGTTTAAATATGGAGGTATCATCATCGTGCTTTTTAGCCGTCAACAGGTATGAACGTGTAACAGCACACAGAAGACTACACTTAAAGAATTTGTACCTATCATGGCTGGTAATTAACTGTATTTGGGTTCAGGCAGCTTACACAATAAAGTCATACACGGCAACTGGAGGAAACCTGTATTAATCCAGGCCTGCCAGAATTCCAGAGTCAAAAAAAAAAAAAAATAAATACAGCTACTGCTGGAGACAGCAAGATGGCCTTTTGCTGCTGATGAACTTGCATTACTTCAAAACTGAAAGGCAAAAATCAAGAACTTAGAAGTGTACCATGTTTTTGTGAGCTTCAAGAAAACAAGATGTAACCTACACCAAATTAGGATGCAGCATTAATTTGTACAAAAAGCAGTTTACTCTGTAGCTACATATACTATTGTCAACTTCAGAAGTGTATGTTGCCCAGATTTTTCTTTTTGCAAGAAGCTAGACCTCATGACAGTTAATACATATCTCAAAGATAAACTGGCTTAAGTGTTTACTTTTCATTTTCACTTCACTAGTGAGGTTCACCCTTTCAGAAAAGGAACTGAACATTAAGAAGCAACATAAGTGTTCTCTACTTACCTTTCAAATTTCATACTAGCATCTTAAGTGCTTCTTCAGCAATTACCATTGACCTTTTATGAGAACAGATGAAAAACCGCAAAATCTGGGCTTAGTTAAAAAAGGTGGTGAAATGGTAAATGCCAGATAACATCATGTCTTTTCTCATGTAAATTTTTAACAACAAAATAGCCAGAGTACTTTAAAGAGATTATTTTAGATACACCCATGCATACTTGAGGCACATTGCTATCTGCTTATGAACTATTTCTGCTTTTGAGCAATGTCATGCATTAGGCAAGTGCTGTTTCCCCAGCAATATCTTCACTGGGAATTCGTATTCTCTACTAGAAAAGACATTAGCATAAAAGAAGCATCCCTGCATTAGAAAGATTTATCTGGACCACTTTCAGAATCTAAAATTTTTTTTCTGTAACAGCACAATGTACACTTCCTACTTTAGCAATTATTCCAGATGAACAATTATATAAGTCTCCCAGCTTTCTCCTCTGCCTTGGAAGAAAGTACTCATGATTTAGCCAGTAGAAGTTCAAGCAAAACGTTTCAAGATAAATTAGTATAATGTTACTAGTTACTATTCCACTCATATTTCGTTCCGCAACTTCAGCATTTACTTAAGTAATGCTTGTATTTTAACGCTAGGGAGAATCACCATTTTGGGTAGGCATTAGGTGTTGATAAAACCCCCAGCCCAAGGCTTCCACCCAGTCTTCCCAAGAAGGAAATTTCAGAATCATTAAGCCATAACTAAAAGAAAAAGGAGTAAAATGTGGAGAGGACAATTTACAACACTTGTCTCCAGCAGTTGGCCTGATGATTCTGCATCAGTAGCCGTGATCCAGACCCTTCCAGAAGCCTATCTTTGCTACCTCAGATTAGCCTCTAGGCCTGGAAAGCAAGATAAGGCCTTGAGATAAGCTTTACCTTCTTTCCTACCCTGCTGGTGGTTGCATCTCGTACATTAGTTTACCATGGTATAGGTCTCCCCAGTGGAACAAGCACACTTCATAAACCTATAATTTCAGAGCAAAAATTCAAAACACTGACTTAACGCTCCCCTGCCATATGTTAACTAGTGTTACTTGCAAATGCTAAATCCTGTTAAGGAATCAGATCATAACTGTGGAAACAGGCTCTGTATTTTACATAGCTTGTAATATTTAGAGTCCTGCACATTGATTCATACCATCTGGCCCAACAGCACAGAGGCTTGCTTTATGCCAAACACAGCTCATCCAGTCCTCCAGCCCCGGCTATCGCAGCCCTCTAGCGGAGTTGCAGGAGGGAGTTTTGGTGACCTTCACCCATCATGGCTTGCTTTTGCTCATCTGCTTTCTTGGCTGCTCTCAACTCAACCACTTTTCAACCAGGCTTGGCTAGAGATGATGTTGCTTCTTTGTTGTGCCATCAAGGTTGGTTTTAGCAGCAAAGAGCAGAGATCTATGAGGACTTCTCAGCACTTGCAGCCCCCTCTAGCTAACCCTTGCACCCAGCCCTGCAGAGCTATTCTCTCTGCCTTGCCAAACCCACAAGAAGCCTTGAGAACACTGCTTAGCAGGAACCCTAGGTGCAGGCTTTGGTACACCCTTCACTTCTCTATTATCATCTTCCATTGCAAAGAAGCAGGAACAGCTATTTTCATCTTTTTTCCCCTTCCTCTAAGATGTGGGGGTGAGGAAGTTCACTTTTAACTACCACCCAAGTAGCATTCGGACACTACTAGCACACTTCAGGACAAGACTCTTACATAGGCTGTAAGAAGCCTGCTGGGATTTGTTCTGCTGGCTCTGTGCCGGTCATGCCTATGGTTTTTATTATCTATCAAAACTTTTGATAGCTTTTGACTTCAGGCTTTTAGGTACTTGTGCAAGTCTAAGAACTGTGGTGCTGCACCTAAAGCCACACACATACGTGAATACCACTTCAGGAAAAGCAAAATTTACATCCCAGGGAACACAAGTCATGTCTCAGCTCTCAGAGATTATGATGAAGATTTCATAATCTTTGTGATTTCTGCTCCCCGAGATGTCAATATCCCCTTCCTTTCAAGGCTTATATAGGCAGTGACAAAACAAACAATCAGGGAAATAGTTTTGGCATTAGAGAGACCATCTTAATAACTATGATATCAGGATGCTAGACAGGACTCAAAACAAAACCTACCAAGAATTTCCAAAACTACATATACACCATAATTCTATCATATCCAAAAATTGACTCCCAAGTGTAAAGTCACAAAGACAAGAGTTTAATAATGACAAAAAAAAAAAGGGCAAAGAAAGAAAAAAATAATTAAAAAAAAGCTTAAGTTAGTGATACTTTCTTCCTTGAAATAACATACTGGTTATATGAAAGTCACTGAAGAGGTCTGCTTGTAGCTTGGAAGACTTTTACAATTACAGCTGAATTCCAAAAACCTAATTCCAAATGTGTGATGTTAACACAAAAAAACTAATAACTTAAGACATGGGGTAAAGAACAAATTCAGTTGTTAAGGTTCTAGCAGTTAAGTGAAGCCTTTCAATGCCTTTCCGTAACATGAAAAGTTCTTCAGTATTTTTCCCACCCCCATTATTTCAAGAATCACAAGGTTCTTTTAGACTAATGGGGTTAAATTGAAACCAAGTGCCATATGCTTGCAATGTCTTCTGTGAAAGTCTGAAGCCACCCTGTTTCAATTATTTGGTTATTCAGTGCAGAAAGTTAAGATCACAGAAAGTATAACAGCTTTTAATACTCCATTAATATTATAGATTAAAAATTATTGCATAGTCTTATGCATTTCCTAAAACAGCGTTCTCTGGAAATTAAACATTTTACTATAAAAGGAGCAACTCTTTAAAATATGAATTGCTTTCACTACCTCGATCTTCTATCCTTTTTTGATTTGTCAGTACATTTGTCCATTGTTTTCTCATTGTCTCCTCTGCACTTGGGGCAATACCATTTGCCCTTTGGCTTGTAGGTGAGTCCAACACACGAGAAGTGGAACCACTCGATAGGACACTGTTCATTATCACATCCTATCATTTCACCATAAGACACTTGGTTGCATAAGCAATAAGTTGGTTCATTGGGATCAATTGCAAATTCTACGGGTGAAACCTCTCTCTCTTGTTTGGCTTTGGAGCGTTTTTTCTTCTTGGAAGATTTAGATCTTTTTTCTTTAGGGGGCTGATCATCACAGTCATCTATGCCATTTGCTATATGGCACAGATCACGGCTTTCGCTGGTTCGCTGGCGACGAGGTCTACGTGAAGATCTCTCTGGCTGGCAGGACTCCATCTTTGCCTTTTCTACAGGCTTTTCATTCTCAGACAGATCTTGGAAACACTGAGAGTGTGTTTCCATTTGCCGAGCTCTATTCTCTACCAGTTCTAGCATCTGAGTAACTATCTGAATTTTTTCATCTCCAAGTTCTTGGCTGTTGATTAATGCACGCTGGAGATGCTGCTGCAAGCGTTTCTTCTGAACAGGATCATTTTCTGACTTGTATTTTTCATAGACATCATCTATTTCTTTTAGTGCTTCTGCAAAATAAAAATAATAGAAATAATTACACAAGGTGGAACATGCTCAAGAAAACACAAATTTGTACTGCTTCTCATCAGTTAGAAATAAAGTTTTAATTATAGTATACTCTAGTGGGCTAGATCAGGTATTTTGTTGCTGTGCATGGTCATCCAATCAGTGCTTAGAATCACAATCTGCTGCAAAAAGAAATTCTCAAGTTCTGAGAAGAAAGCAAGCTTATTTTAGCCACAGGAAAAAGAAAGGATAACCCAAGAAAGGGGACTATAGCTGCCAGAGTGTGGATAGTCCAGATCTTGCCTCCATCTGAAAAAGCAGGAATTTCTGTTGAGAGCCCTTACCATAGTAGTTCCAAAACCCTGGCTCACAAAGCAAAGCAATAGCTTACTACATCACAGGCTGAAACCTAGAATTCATGTAATCATTTGATATCATAATATATAACACTCCAGAATTAGGATATCCAGGTCCCCTGCTTTCCTCTTCTTATTCATCCAAGGGTTTAGCATTACACTTTCAATTAAGCATAGTTATAAAACAAGTATGACAACTGAAGTTACATAATAGCAAATTTACAATCAGGGTTTAAATCAACTTAAACCACTCAAAACACTTTCCTTATTACCAAGCCAAATTATAGCAAGCTGCATTTTAAATCAAGGCTGAACTTTTCAGACTAGGTGACCTACTGTTTAGTGCATCACAGGATATTGTCAAGCAACTAGAAGTGAATGGCTCACAGCTTGACTTCTAAGCTATTCTTGTAAGTCACGCAAAATAACTGGATGAGCTGCTGTGAATCTTTAGTAAAATTCAGTTCTTGGGAAATTGCTAATGTGGAAGGAAACAGATCAGTAGAACTGACGGTGAAACCTGATGCACAGTGTTAGATACAGTACTGGCTCCTTCAGAAACTACCTAAGGCTTTTATTTGAGCAGGCAAAGGAATCTTTAAACGATACTAAACGATCTACTTCTAAAGCAAGGAGATATGCAGTACAATCTCTCTTTTCCTAAAGACCCACATTTCACAAACTGGCTTTCATTTTTGAAGAATTTGTCTATGTTGTACAGTTGTGAAATGATTCAGGCTTGTGCTAAATGGAAGCCACAGATACTATCCCCACATTGTTCACAGCGATTTTTTTTCCCTGCTGACACCTTGAAACAGTAGCTTAAGTGTGAACAGCCACTTTCTACTATAAATGCTTAAAATGTATGACAATAGGAGCCAACAGCATTTTGTTCTGTTACAGATTTTCATGAGGGTAAGACAAAAATAACTCCTCTGCCTGTCCAGTAACTCAGCCCATTTTTTCTCAATATTAACATTCCAGCTACCACTAAAACCACTAGCTTTGTCTCCCTGCACCTTCAGCTGCATCATTTGCCTGTTGGCCTGATGGTGTGAGTGCAGGAGAACCTTACTATCTGCTCCTGAATAGTGCAGGGTAAGGTATTGTGCATGCTGTTGAGCTAGAAAGGCATAACCAGAGCGTACAGTATTCAGCAGCCAAATTATCTCCCACCCAGCCTTTTTTTTTTTGAGGGAGAAAAAGAAAAATCAAAAGCCAAAACGTGTAGGTGTAGTTACAGAGATTTTCCATATTGGGAATGCTCTGCCCAGAAGAGCTCACAAGCAGTAACAGCTTTTTCACATTGTGACACAGAATAACAGTCACCCTGCATTGATTATTCTGTGAAGATAATGCTGCACACACTTTAAAATGGATCAACATCCGTTAAAAGAGGAAAGAACTTTTGGACTGACAGAAATGCGAGTTCACCAAACTCCTTGCTTGTCCTCAACATCAGAGAAGGCATCCATAAGCCCAGCTAAACAGCTCTGAAGCCCCAGTTAAAAAAAAAACAAACAACAAAACACCAGACCCCCAAACACAAATACAAGAAAACCCCAACCCAAACCAAGGCCAAGTGTTCATTACAGACAATCTGATCAAGTTTGGTGGAGCTAATAAAAGCTAAAAGGATTTGTTTTCCAAATACAGAAATCATTCCATCCCTCATGCGTGAACTATCACCACCTTTTAAACTGGCACAAATTCTACCACACTGCTTTTACTTATTTTAGGTTTGGGCCTGAGATATTTTTATCCAGTGTTTAGGGGTTGGGGGGGGGGGGGGGTGCTATTTTTTGAAACAGTTGTAAGCTTTGACAGAACTAGGAACAAGCTTCTGCTTTGGCTCAGTATCATATCAGAATACATAATGGCACTATAGGCTGAGTATCAGAATTAATTCGTTCAAGTGCTGGCTAGCCACCAAAGCTCAGTTAGGGAACCTGCTAGGCAGTCCAACCCTCACTAAAAATTCAAAACTGCAGACAGGTCTGTGCCCTTCAGACTTTAAAAACACAAACTTACAAAAGCCTGTTCTTATGTATCTTCCTGGGTACTTAGAACGATAAATGAAAGAATCCGTTTACAATAGCTGTCGTCTGAGGTGACCCATTCAATGTCTGAAAGGCCTTAACGGTCCCCTCTTCCCAAGCCGAGGACAGCCTCCCAGGCAGCACAGGAGATGTGGCTCTGGCTTCTGCTCCACAGGACCGAATTCCCCCGACTCGTGCCCTGGGTCCACCCCGATGGCCCCGCTGCACAGCTGAAGCAGCAATGCTCCTCGGCAACGGATCCCAAATCACGGTTGGCCGGGAAACAGAAGGCCCCGCAGCTGCGCCGCCCAAGAACGGGAGATGAAACGGATTTAACCGACAGTGATCCGGCACGCCGGAAGCAGCCATGCCGCTGGCTGAAGTTCAGGGTAACTTCCAGCTCCTCAGCCCCGCCGGGTGCTCGCCCTCATTGCCCCGGGTCAGCGCCCGGCGGGCCAGGCCGGAGAGCCGCAATTCACCGCTCCTCCGGACCTCAGGGAGCTAAAACCCATTCCCGCACCCCGCCTCCAGCAGCACCACCACCGCGTCAACCGGCGGGGGGTGTGGGACCGATACCCACTTACAACCGGGCCTACCGCCAAAGCGGCGAAGTACCGCCGCCGCCGCCGCGCCGCCCGCACCGGGCGCGGGGTCCCCGCAGCGGCCCCGCTCCGCTCCCTCCTGCCGCCGCCTCTGTAGCCCGCAGGGGACCGAACAGCGCCGAGGCGCCACGGGGGAGAAGGCGGTGAGGGGCGAGGGGCAAGCGCCTCGCTAGGCCGGGCCTGGCCGGAGCCGGTCACGCCACCACTGCCGCACGGGCTCCCGCTCCCCTTCCCGCCGCGGTGCCGCCGCCGATGCAAAACCCCACTCGGAGCCCCCGCCCCTGGCCTCCGGGCTGCGCGCATGCGCGAGGCCCTGCCCTTAAAGGCTGGCGGCGCAGGCCCGCGTTGCTTCCGCACCCGCGCCGGGAGGTGGTGGCCGCCGCAGGGGGGATGTGGGTTACTCACGCCCCGGCCCTCCTCGCGCCAGCTGCCCCGTGTGTGGGCCGAGGGCGCTGAGCCGCCGCGCACGGGGGCAGACGCCTTCACCCTTGGGACAGCGCCCGCCATGTCCGCGCCCCCTCAGGGGCGGCTGGGGCCGGCGTGCATTCCCCGCTGCGAGCGCTGCCTGCGGTACCTGTATGAGGTGAAGAGTGCGGAAGTGGCCGCCAGGTGTGAGTAGCCCCGATTTACCTTCAGCTTGCAGTCAGCTTTTGCCGCTGCGGAGCTGGCAGCGGTGTCGCGACCTGGCCCCTGAGGACCGCTGGTGTCGCAGGGGAGAGATCCATGGGGGTCCGTCAAGAGCCCCGCCTCCTGCTCCCGGGAGGTGTTAGTGTCCATTGTCGCCCTTCTTCGGTCACTGCCCCGTGTTTATTCGCTCTTCCCAAAACGGTCTTTGACCCCGGAGATGCTGAGTTTCTCTGAGGGTGTGTGGGGCTGTCATAGATTACACTTGTTCCCTGTATAGGCTGTGATGCTCTGCGCTGTATTTTCAGTAACAACCCCGAACCTTCCCACTATTTCAGGATGTAATACTGATGAAAGATATTTGAGCAAGCGGAAAAATGCCGAAGTTTTACATTTGATGCTGAAGCCTTACCCTTTGCACTGTGTTGTTTTTGGTTGGTTGGTTGTTTTTTTAATACTTTGGTGTACAGAATAATCTGTCAGCACTAATGGTATTAAATCTCTTGAAACACACCTTTTCAAAGGCACTGTGTCTGACATGAGTGGAATGTGAGTAACTTGTATTGCAATAAAATGTATGCACACGTTAAATTGTTTGCAGATGACCTGTGTATTTCTCTCCCAAACGTTGTTGTGAGCTATATATGCCACCATTTATTAATGGAGAGCAGTTTTCATCATGAACTGAGGTTTGCACCGATAACATAGTGACAGGCTGTGTGCAGGGAAGGCAGGTTTCTGCCTGGTGTACAAGAGTGTGCTCCATAGTCAAGCTTTTCTCGTTGTAGTAGTTGATATGGTGAGGCATCCAATTAATTCTTACCCTCCAACTGTAAGAAGCAGCAGTTTAAGCTGTTCCTGCCCGTAATAAGAACTACCTGATTTAGCTTTAAAGAAGAGCAAAATGATGTGTCATAAATTATTAACTTGGAGAAGCTGAGTGACATTTTATCCTGAGGAGTCATTTCAGAGAATTTTAAATAAGGCATCAAAGAATTTTAGTTTTTTAAAACCCACTTGCCTGCCAACGAATTCCCAATTTTCACAGAGTATCCTGCCTTTCCTAAGGCTGTTGTAGAATTTGAATCAAATGTTGGCCACAATGAATATAGTAGGAACCAGGAATAGAAATACACTTCTTAGTGACACACTTTTTCCTACTGGGAGATTGATACAAAGCAGAATTACTAAATGATTGAGAGTTGATCCCCATCTCTTTTTCAGATGTCCTTCTGATCTTCATGATAACAATTGGTAGACATCAGGAAAAGTATAGTCTTGTGGAGTCTTGAAACATCTTGAGGAGACCTGTACGTTTTGCAGAATGATGTATTTATATTTCAGGAACCTGAAAAACAGTGGGGGGAAATACATCTGCCAAACTTGGAAAAAACTGTCACAGAGATTATTGAACACAAGGGTAAAATAAAAAAAAATCCAAACCCCAGAAGAACCTTCTGTCTTACATTCCTACCTGAAGGTAAGTGGCCAGAAAAACAAGAGTACACATACTAATGTTGTAGATAACGTTTCAGAATGCCATGATCAGGAGTGGTGATCAAGCAGCAGCACAGGTTGCGCAGAGGGGTTGTACAGTCTCCATCCTTGGATATTTTTGGAGCCTGACTGGATGAGGCCTGGCACAACCTGATCTGGCTGTGAAGCTGGTTCTACTTTGATGGCTTCCAAAAGATCCCTTCCAGCCTACTTTTTTTCTGTGATTCTGTGAATATGTAATCTTTGCCAGATGGCTTCATGGTGGGTCCTGTGACAAAATCCATCTGACCAGCCCACAGATCAGCATCTCACATGATGGCAATCTGTAAGTATTACTAAGACCACAGCCTAGTTCACAAGAGTATTTAAACACATTCTTAACATTCAACTCATGCCGCTGCTAAGCGGGTATCCTACATGACAGTGATTTTCATACATCTACGTCTAAGATGTTGAGTGATTGTAGCTGCAGACAGGTGGCTTTGCCCAAGTCAGCAGTGTGTTGGCAAGTTCATAAAAATGAATGAAAACAAAGTTGTAGGCAGTTCTTTCAAAACATTCCTTTTTATGCTGGTATCACTCTGGCCAAAAAAAACCAGGAAGTCTATAGCTCAGCATGTTCATGTTCTTAAGAGGACACCTTCATCTTTAAATCTGTAACACCAGTAAAAACAGCTGCTGCTTTTTGTATTGTGACAGCTCAGATTAATGAAGCTAAGCCTCATATAATTTTATGCTACTTGTTTTTGCACAAATAGATTTAGAAAGTGAAAATAATCTAGTTACCTTCACTTCCATCGGCAGTAAACTGCTGAAGCTTTATTGTATGGTGCTCATTGCTGTCACTTCAGAGTAACAGAAGTCTTTTATATGAATTCTTTCTTATAATATTAACAGATAATACTTACTGTACAGGCAAAAAGCACTACCCATATACGTGGGTAAAAGGACCTGGATTAATATAAATGATACAGTATTCTTTAGAAGGATGTTGGCTGCTTTGAGGGGTTGTGGTTTTGCTCATAGTAAGTTTGATTGGCTGTATTGTTCTGCCATCTGTCCTGGGTTTATTCTGGGTTATTATTACTTATTTCTTCATTTCCCATACAGAGCAGAAAAATAAAGCAAAAATGTCCATTAAAAATTCATGTTATTTAAAATTAAATGTTCATTACAGTTAAATGTTAAATTTTAAATGACATTTTGGCATTTTTTTTTTCCTAGCAAGAATCTGTATATGCACACTTCATTCATAACATTTGTTACAGGTGATTTCAGTGCTGAATACTTGCTGTTTGTCACTATGGAGGAAGCAATATCTTCTCAGTTGAGAAGGTACAACTGAGATCAGCTAATGTTTCCTGAATTTAAATGCTATCTGCTGCTTTCAAACACTA
Source organism: Pezoporus wallicus (assembly GCF_028554395.1). NCBI lineage: Eukaryota > Metazoa > Chordata > Aves > Psittaciformes > Psittacidae > Pezoporus > Pezoporus wallicus. Next base: position 5,028,088 of record NW_026640754.1, read on the forward strand.
AAATAAAGATCTAAATTGAGTAAGCTTGAGAATACAGCAGTAACATTAGACCACGTCTCCCTAGGAAAGAAAAGCCCTAGCTTGTTGCATGTTTGAATCCTCAGGGGGAAGGAAAGCAAGAACCGCAGGCTGAATTTTCTGGTTTGATTATGCCTCAGAATGGTTAGGAGCAAGCACTTGGAGAATTTTCCGTTATTGGACTCCAGTTTGCAGGTTGATAGCCTCTGTGACCCAACTGTGTTTCTTCTCTCAATGGCTGCTTGTGAGAATAATCTGAAGATAGGAGGCATGGCAGAGCAAGCCTTGCTATTTGTAGAGATGGCCAGGCAGAATGACCATGCATTTCCACGAATCCTCTCCACTAAGTGGAGAATTGCCAGCTGGAGGTTGACATTCACAGAGGTATCAGGAATGTGTTATTAGCATGTATAGCATAAATACTCCATCCCTGGTAGTGTTCAAGGCCAAGCTGGACAGAGCCTTGGGCAACAAACATGGTCTAGTGTGAGGCATCCCTGACCATAGCAGGGGGTTGGAACTAGATCATCTTAAGGTCCTTTTCAATCCTAACTATTCTGTGATTCTATGAAATCATAGCTGATTCCTGTCCTTTTTCACCTAACAATACACAAGTTGGCTAGATTTTTTTAGCTTCCCATTGATAGCCCAGGAGGAGTTTCCACCTGTGGAAAAATAGTGAAAAGTAGCATTACTGATGATGACAAGTCCATAAGGGGCTGTAATTGTGAAAGGCCTACTCAGCATTTAGTGGAAGTACTTAAAGGATGGTAACAGGGTGCTTCTTTTAAGCAAATGGAGCAGAACTAATTTTTGATGATACATTATTCTTGGCAGAATATATGCTGCTCTGGTTTCCATGGGATGAAAGGGATGAAGAATTCTCCAAGATACCAAGAAAAGAAATGTAGAGAAAAGAAAGAATTATTTCAAACTCAGTAAAGAAGGGCTTTTAAAAAAGTCAGCTGAAGAAAGCTATAGGCGATCATAAAGTTGTACAGAAAGGCCATAGTTGATCTATGTATAGGTGTTATTCCAGGAAGGGGCTATCCTTGCCCGAGCAACAGAGATTTGTTTGGGTAAGCTATTCTTCAAAACTTCTCTAAACGTCAGGTCATCCAACAAAAGATACTTCCCTGAAATGGCAGATGTCATTGCTTTTGATTTTCCTTAAATATTAGGCTTGATTTATGTGGTGGAACACAAATCATATGGAAACAACCATTGTTGTTTTTCATTTACACAAGTGTAGGACATCTGAAAATAAGACATGGGCCAACATCAGGTCATTTCAGTAAAGTGATAAACTAAACCAATACATTTCCTGAGAACACTGGCGTGTGTTTTTTTTCCCAGCTATCCTTACCCTCAGCTCTATCAAAGAGCTCCCTAGCACCAAGTAACAAACATCTCGCACTGATCAGGGGATATATTTTCTTCCTCATCCAAATGCAAACATCTGCTCAAAAATTGGAGAAGTTCCAAGATTTTTGCCAATATGCTCTGAAAGAAAATCTCTTCCTGAGCCCAAATTAGTAATCAGTTGACTTGTATTAACATGGAGAAGAAGGCAGCTGCAATATCCAGCTCATCTTTTTTTTTCAAACTGATGGTTCCATTTTTCTCACCTCAAACAGAGTGAAAAATGAAGCATGCAAAATAAGTTTACTTTGTGCTTTGTTTTGTAATAACTATTTATCTATTTTAAAACTTAACCAGGGGATGTTTAGATTGGGTATAAGGAAGAAGTTCTTTACTGTAAGGGTGGTGAGGCACTGGAATGGGTTGCCCAGGGAAGTTGTGAATGTTCCATCCCTGGCGGTGTTCAAGGTCAGGTTGGACAGAGTGACAATGTGAGGTGTCCCTGCCTATATCAGGGGGGTTGGAACTAGATGATCTTATGGTCCTTTTCAGCCCTAACTATTCTATGATTTTTACAGTTCTTCCCATTCAGCTTCCCTACTCTAATTCCATGGCTATACCCAAAAGTGTTTTGATAAGTTGACAGGCCCAAGGTGGGAAATGTTGAGGAATTCACTTATATGACATCACTGCTTCCATCAGAGCATTCTGCCATATCATTGCTTTGTTTTGAGCAGAGCACACTGCTCCTTTTTGAGAGTATCTGCTGTCCCGAATGCCCTCAGGAAGCCAGCAGGGGCTGGACAACAGCAGCTTCTCACAGGTGCTATGGAGCATGCTGGCTGGCACAGAACTGCAGGTCCTTAGAGGAGTGGGACACAGCTAACCAGTCGAAGGGCAGCACCTGGCTGGTGTAACAGGGAAAGCTATATGGATCATTCCCTGACAGTTACAATATGGATCTGTCCACTCGTGGCAGAAGTAACATGTCCCTGTTTTCCTCTCCAGTAAACAGCTTTTCAGACAGTGACTCTTCTTCCTCATCTACTGTTTTAAATCCTAAATGATGGGTGGATTTACTTTCTGGCTCCAGAGCCAATCACTGTGCCAAAGAATTTAGGAAGTGTACAGGTGATGTTTAGGGAAGCCAGGCAACAAATGGTAACAAATTAATCTTAAGCAAATATGTGGCAACTGTCTTTACTGCCTTACTTGAGCCCTGAAGCTTGACCCCCTTTCATTCCAGAAAATGGAAGAATCCAGGTGACCTCAATGGAAAAGAACTGAGCCCCTTTTGCCCATAATAACAAAGGATATTGTGTGTGCTCTTACCTGAGCTACATACTAACATTGATATTTCTCTGATTCTGCTACTCAGCACAGGTCACGTGAAAAACACATTCTTACTTCCTTTTGTGAGGAACAAACATACACAATCACACCTTTTAATCAAGATTGTGAAATGAGGGCAGGCATTTACATCTGCAGGAAATTTTAGTAGCTGATGGTTTAAGATGTTCACAATACACTCCCATATGTGGATGTTAATTTTCCTTTCCAACTCAGGACACAAAAGTGGGAGTCATCCAGCCAAATATGTCAAATGAGAATCTTTGTATAAGTAGGTCTTTCCCTAAAAATGTCTCTTGACTGTAAGAGGAGCCCAGATCTGTTGTGATGTCAGTGAAATGAATTCCACTCCTGCAGAAATGGGGTAATTACATGCCTGTAGTTACCATTCATGAATTGCAGTGTTCCCTTGAAAACCTGAGGAGAATTTAGACATATGTCACTGAAACTCCACACCAAACAGGAGGAATCCTTATTTTAATTTTTTTCTAGTGTGGATTTTTTTCTTCTCTATGGAATCTGCTTATCCAAACCTAGTACAGATTATTAATCTCTAGTGCAAATGAAAAGTCACTGCGAATAGCACCAAAGACTAATTTCATATCCCAAGCCTCTCAACCATCCTCTCTTTCCCCCAGATAATAAATGTGACATTTGCTCCAAACTAAGGAGGGATTTGGGGTGGAAGGCTATTGTCAAAATATGGGCAGAATCTGACTGAATATAGTTTAACTGCAGTTAAAACACAGAACACAGAGGATTTAGAAAACTGGGCAAACATTGGTTAGATTGGCTTTCTTACTAGTGACAAAGTGTCTTTTGCACAACAGGATTCTTCTCTGACAGTGGCATTTAAAACAAGTCTTTTGGCAGTCCATTCAGGCCTAATGATTAATGTTACATGACCATCAGTGACAGTTCAAACTTTAAAGGGCTGTAGGCTCAGATGTGGGAGCTGAACAATGCTTTTTGAGTTGCAGAAATGTCACTGGAGGAAGAAAATACCTGGCTGGTAACTGCTGGAACTGATCATCCATTGCTTTAGCAACAGGCAGTTGTGCTCAGAAGTTATGTGCCATTTTCAAAATTTCCTGCAACTTATTTGAAACTGCTACCAGGTATCCACATAAACTCTGTGTTTAACACTCATATGTGAGCCTTCAATGTAGGTGGGAACTTCTGCTGTCATTTATAAAAGGCTAGCCAGATTCCTCACCTGCAAGTAATGCAGGTAATGTTGGTGACACTCTAGCTAGGCCACCTCTGCACTGGCAAGTATCCTGGCTCAGCCACGGAATCACCAATGTTCCAGGAAACTGAACGGGTTTAAATTAATCTGAGGAAGAGGAGTGGAATTCAGCACAGCCTAAGACTTGACACCTCCTGAGGGCAGTTTTTACATGGGGGGTGGTGCACGGGTAACAGGCGTAGATGACAATATTTTCTTAAAAGCATAACCTAGCTAACAGTGATAACTTTGCTGTGGCAGTGGCTACTAACAGAACCATCAAGAAGGCACACAGATACAAGTTAAATGGACAAAGAGTGTGGCATATTATACACCATGCAAAACATTGCAAAAATGCACATTTTAGTTGAGAGAAAAGATTTTTTAAATATCTCGCAAAGCAGATATTACTCTTATTTGCTCTGTAGTTTGCCACTTACAAAGCAAACAGGGACAAACCTGCCAAGTGAAAGAGGGAGACAGCACCAGAACTCTGTCTGTGTGGGACTTTTTCCCTCAGTTTCTGGACCACCAGGTCATGTCATGTCAGTATATTGTCACCTACAGGCTAGATGAGTTCAAGTTTTGGTGTATTCTTTTCTGTTAACAGATTTGAAGACCAACATTTGCCATAAACTTACAGTGAATTTTGTCCCCCCACAGAAAAGACCAGCCCAAATTGTGAAGGTGCTATAGTGTGATCTTTAGGGCCAAAAAAGAAAAACCCACATCAATCCCTGCCCAAGCTTCAGCTTGTCTGCACATGCTTGTCTGCGGTCTGCAGCCTGTCCTGCAGGTGCTGCCTGCAGTACAGAGGGATGACAGCTCATGAAATGGTAGCTTCATACAGCCTTGGATAGGTCCTTTTTAGCAGATGAAACTGGGACGCTGGGATTTCAGTACAGTTTCTCAACCAAAACAATGGAGGACTTCATACAGCCATGCCCTAGTTTAGTTGTTTCTTTTGGGATGCGTTCTTTGGTAGTGTTTTCATTTGAAATCTCTGTCTTCCCAAACACATATAGCTTATCACATGAAGAATTACAGGAGAAAAGAGACCAAGACTCTCAGGCAGTTCAAGTGGCTGAGACCGCAACCAAAATGGCAGCTCGAGCCAGGCAGTTTGTCAGCCCTTTGTGCACCTTTCAAGGCTCCTCCATGAAGCAGTCACAACTATCGCAGCTAGTCCTGCACAGAGCTGCTCCTCACTCTGCATACTGGTAGCTTCTGCCTAGCACAGGGGTCTGACACAGCTGAGAAGATGTCACCATAAGGATACTGCTGGAGGAAGAACAGCACATGCTGGAAGCCGGTGGGGTTTGCTGCTGTGCCTACATACGGGCTGTGTGTCTGTAGCTTGACCAGAAAGACACACAGTAGCTGGTGTAGCAGACCAGGGCTCACCACGGCAGCTTTGTAAATACTGAGAGAGCATGAGCCAGGGGAAGTGTTGGCTCTGGGCTCCTTCAGTGCTGTTTGAGTGAGGGGAGCACTCATATCTGTGGGGCCTGAGATGCCTGAACTTAGTGTTATTTTGGGGATCTCTGCCAGTGCTCTTCTGTCGTGCTTCACACCCAGATGTGATTGTAGGGCAGCAGAGGGCTGACTTCTGTGGAGAAGCATGGCAATGTGTTATTTGGTTGACACACTAGAGGCAAGAACAGCACCTGCCTATGAATTAATTCAGCTTATCATCATGGCTAGTATTTACGTGTGTTGCTGCAGGTAGCAGCATCTTGTGTAGTATCAGGGAGCGTAAGCATGAAACTCTGAGTGGACAGATGACACTGGTGCCACCAGCTTCCTCTGAGGGGTACAGGAGAGCAGAGGAAACCAGGGATGTGGCTCTGCACTCACAGCCGTGCATCACATACTGCACGGAGGACTGCTGTGCTGAGAAGTGATGTCTGTCCATTCCCAGGCTTTGTGCTCAGATTCTCCGGTGTTTGATGTTTTACTTCTGAGTGGTGCAAACGAGCAAATGTGCCAAGATACTTCCACCTGGCCTCTTGCTTCTTGCCGGAACAGGGCAGGGACTGTGCCCCCCTCACCGAGTCTCCACGTCTCGAGGTGAGCAGAGGCGCGTGCCGGAGCCGCTGCCGGGAAAGCAGCGCACACCCACCGCCTGCTGTGCTGTTCCTGCAGGGCATCTCCGAGCTCCGCACGACACTCAGCTCCGGCCCGGCCACGCCACCGGTAAAACGGGATGGCCTGAGAGTGAGCCCCGTTCTGTTGGTGCGCCTGCGCACTACCTGCGTGTCTGTGGCCGTGACGAAAGCCCGCCCCCTCTCACCCGCTCGGCCCGGGGGCGTCTCGGCGGTGTACACGGTGATGTTGGAGGCGGGCGGGGGCGCCGCGGCGCCCGGCACTCTCTGCCGGCGGTCCGGGGACTTTCCCCTAGGCGGGCCGGGGCCCGTGAGGAACAAGCGTCCTCCGTGCGTGGCCTAGCGAGCAGGTCTTCAGGACATCCCAGCCCTGCCTTTGCGCAGTCGACGCCTTATATGACCCAGAGACAGGAAAAACACCTAGGTTAGCGCGAGCGCTGTTTGCCGCCCTGCTTATGTCTGTGCCGGTCTCCCAGTGCGGTGCTCAGGCAGACAGACTGCCCGGCCGCCCTGGGCGCGCAGCGTTGCCCCGTGCCCGCGGTCCCGGTGCCGCTGAGCGACCGCCCCGCCCCGCCCGGGAATATATTAAGCAAAACAAAGGCCGCGGCCCCGCCCCGAGGCGGGCAGCGCGAGCGGCTGCCGGGTGCCTGCAGCGCCTGCGCAGGTGAGTAGCCGCGCTGGGGAGGAGGGACTCCAGCGCCGCCTTGTGGCCCGGGATCCGCACCACCCCATTGTCCTGCCGCTGGGAAATACGGGCGACAGCCGACGGCCCCCACCCCGGTATCGACAGCGTGCCTCAGCTGTGCCCGAGGAGCAAACGGGAGTCAGCTGTCGTGCCTGCAGCTTCCTACACCCCCGCAGAGAAAACAGGGTCGTTTTTTCTTTCGGTTGCATGGTTTCATTTGTCCCTAAGACAACTCCGCACTCACACGTTAGTGCATTTGTTCTAGCCGCTCCTCCTCAGCAAGGTCTGACAATTGCTGCTAGAGGCCAGCACAGCACCTGCAGGAAGACCTAGAGGTTTTAGAACTGACCAGAATGCACAAACACCTCTTGCCACGGAAAGTTCTTCAAAATTCTTTCACTCTTCCTCTAGAGTTAATGAAGTGTTAATAATTCCTTAAATGCTTATTTACTTGTATGTCAGAATTTGCTTGTTGGGCTACCTTCCATGCAGAATGTGAAATAAAAAGAGCACACTTCAAGTTTCAGTTTCTATTATGAGTAGCTACAGACTCATCCTTTAATGAATCACAACCAAACATCAAAGAGGAATAACATTCAAAATTCTTTAAAAAAGGTAAGCTCAAGTCAGGACTTTATAAAAAAGCATCTAGCACCCCAGCCTTTCAGAACACAGTTACCCTGCACCCCCACAAGCTCTGTAAATGCTGTGCACTTCATTTTACAGACAGCAAACACAAGTTTTCACATTGCAGCATGTGCTGCAGTTCTCAGCTAGAGACTTGGCAATGCCCAAACCAACTGCTAGAAAAGCTGCTGCCTACTTCAGAAGGCACAGGATGCAATTCCTGCCCCCCAAAAACGCTCACTCTGTATCTTCACCTGAACACTGAGGATATGAAAAGAGAGATTGTGCTTTCTGGCATGAATACCACAACTCCCAGACACAGCACAGAACTTGCTCTGCACCAGGAGCACAGGCCAAACCTCGTGCTGCATTGGGGCTTAACACAATTCAACAAGTTGTTTTCCGAATGTCAGGTCCTGCTCCAGAAACACTGAGGAGGAATGCCCAAGAAACCTCAGGAGAGCGCAGAAGCGCAGGGGTCAGAGGGAGGAAGTTGTGAACAGGCCGTTGGGAAGCACATGCGCCTTGCAGACTTCAGGTGCTACGAGCTGGACAGCCACCACTGTTCAGAATCGTGTAGGGTACAGTGTAACAATGCTGCTGTGGTTCAGTCCCAGAATCACAGAAGAAATCAAAGTCTTCCAGTGGACACATCTACTACAGAGACCCCAGGAATTTATATTCACTCCTGCAGTAGCCAATCAACGGATCTGTCAGTCAAGTGTAAGGTCACCACTAAATAATGCTAACTACTGTCATCAGACAAGATCACGTCAAAATAGCACTGAAGACATTATGGTTTTACAATTACATGTCATTATCTGATATATCAAAACATGCAGTTTGTGCAGGTATTTCAGTAACATTGAAAATAAATGATAATCACCTGCTTTCTTTGCTCCAAACCACTCCGTACACGGTGTAAAACACATAGCAAAGGGAGGGCTCAGTTAGTGTGAACGCTTCACAATGCACTGTCTCTAGCAGACAGCAGCATCTTCATTTTGCTTTTCTTGGCATTACAAAAGTAGAAATAGGTATTCTATAGGTCCACCATCAGTTTTACAATATTGCAGCCATGAGTCCAAAGAAAACAAGTCATCCTTGTGGGATTACACCTTGAGGCCACTCAAAGTAAAGCTTTTATTCAGGTGCTGCAAAGTTATTGAAATGGCTGGAATATTCAATAGCCACAACCAAAGTACTATAAAAGCACATCCCAGAGGTTTTAGTAGCAATCAAAATATGCTTGGTATAGAAATCCATGTTTATTTCGAGAAAAATCAGCAAGTCCTATTTCACAATATAAACTTGCTTACAGAGTTCTGGTGGCTGATGTAGCTCAGACTTGACTGCCAATTGGTAATTTGCCAGTGCAATGTTAAATGGGATTAGGGTGTCATTTATATTGTGAGCATTACAAAAACATCCCATAAAAATAAGCGAACCAACTATTTTCTCTCCTAGTATGCACAACAGTGAACGTTATGAACAAGAAGCCTGAAACAGAGGAGTTCAACTTTTTGACTGAAGTTTTTTAACAACTTTCAAGTATTATGGTCCCTATATACACACTCCTACATGGCTAAAAAAGACGTGACAGACAATTGAGCACACTGCCATCAAATCGTAAGAATTACAAAACTGTCAGGTTTTAAACAGCAAATTGTACCTTAATCATTTAATTAAAAATAGAAGAATTAGGTAGACTATTTTGCAAACAAACCAGCACACTGGTGTGCTATATATTAAGGCATACCTTTAAATGCGCACCTGTCATCTCCAACAAGTTTTATACAATTGCTACTAAGTGAGAGGACTATCATTGTCTTGCAAAACTGAGAAAGAAATACAAAATATCTGGAAGCCTACATTTTCAAAGTACAAAATTAACCTTCAGTCCTTGTGTTGAAATATCATACACAGTACAAACGGAGAAGCTCCCTACAAGATCTCACGAGGATTTCTTAAAGCTGGAGGTAAATTTGAAGGTTTTGATTCTTCATCCAGAAGTACCAAATCTTCAATTTCACTACCTTTGTATTTTCTTTTACAGATCTTCACAATAACTCTTTTCTTGAGGAACAGCTTCAAAGCTTCTCTTGAAGCAACCGCTTTGGCATTTTCCATACTTTTACCACAGCCAGTACCCAAGTAGACAGACTTGCACCTCAGTTCACAAACTATGTTTTCCAGAGAGCTTTTATTTTGAGGCAAGTCTGCAAGTTCCTTCAGGGGAACAAAAGCAACGTCTAAAGTAGCTTTTACAGACTGAATAGATGAGTTTAGAAGTTCCACGTGATTTACGTTGGGACTGAAGCCTCCAACAGCAACCAGTTTCCAGGCTACAGCTTTGTACAGTCTGTTGAAAAAAGGTTGTCTTTCCTTCACATCCTCACTGGTCAATGGTTTGCGCAAAGCCTTAGCAAGGCTTTCGCCTGCCTGCGAGCCACTCTTGGAGGCAAGCTGTGGGGAACCGGTCTGTGTGCCACCCTTAGAAGCCAGCAGGGAAGCGCCTGCCTGAGCTCCACCCCGGGAGGCCAGTGACGAGGGACCCTGCTGAGCCCCGCTCCGAGCAGCCAGCAGTGAAGCAGCCACCTGAGCGCTGCTCTTGGAAGTCAGCAGTGAAGATCCCTGCTGAGAGCCACTCCGAGCGGCCAGCAACGAGGCAGCCACTTCGGCACTGCTCTTGGAGGCCAGGAGCGAAGAGCCTACCTTTGTGCCCTTGGAGGCCAGCAGCAGTGAGGTGCCTACCTGAGTGCCACTCTTGGGGGCCAGCAGCAGCGAGGTGCCCACCTGAGTGCTGCTCTTGGACACTGATGTTGCAGTGCTTGCTTGAGTTTTGGAAGACAGCAATGTAGCACTTGTTTGTGAGGTGCTCTTGGCAGCCAGTGGCACTACTGCTGCGACCTGTGGGGTGCTCTTGGTGGTCAGTGGCACCGCTGCTGCCTGTGGGGTGCTCTTGGCAGCCGGGAGCACTGCTGCTGGCATCGCTGCTGCCTGTGGGGTGCTCTTGGCAGCCGGGAGCACTGCTGCTGGCACCGCTGCTGCCTGCGGGGTGCTACTGGCAGCTGCTGGCACGGCTGCCAGCACCACCTCTGCCTGCAGCGTGTTCTTGGCAGGCGGTGGCACCACTGCTGGCACCGCCTCTGCCTGCGGGGAGCCCCTGGCAGACGCTGGCACTACACTTACTGGAGTTTGCTTTTCAGGCAGTGGCACATCTTCACACTTGTTTTCCTTAGGCAGATTTGAGCAAGGCTTCTCTCCTGACTCTTTTTCTGATGAAGGTGGGCTTTGCTCAGTAGTATTTTCAGCATTAGCAGGTTTTTCTTCTGTTTTTACATCTGATGCTGTGACTGTTTCTTTATTTGAACTGCAAGTTGACTGGGAGATTTCTGGATCTTTGTTAGTATCTTTTTCCCGCTCTTTAGGCAGTGTGCTCTCTGTTTCTTTCGGGGATTCTGCCTTGGTTGTTTTCACATCCTTTCCGGTATCCTCAGAATCTCTGCTTTTCTCAACAGCTCGCTTCTTGGAGGGAAGCTCTATCCCTTCTGCAAAACAAGTAAAGTACGTTACGCTCTTCAATTTCTGCACTATAAGACATCTAGAGACAATTTATCTATTTTCTAAAAACTTGTAGGAATAATCTTTGTGAATTTAAAATGTACCTATCACAAATAAACTCTGAACTGCGTTTTCAAGTTTTAACCTAATATTTCAGAATATTTTAGTGTTAAAAAACAAAACCAAAAACACAAAGCCAAAAAAACAAGTCAGGTGCAAGATTCCATGTTTTGTTTTGGGACTGGCAGGCAAGTATGTATTTCTGTTCTTAAAGTCCAAACCAAAAAAATGATCAAAGTACATTAAACAAACTATCTGACCTAAACAACAACAGGTATTTTGCATACTAATATAACAAACATCTTTAGAATAGCTTTACTTTAAAATGCACTTTAAGAATTTCCTTAAGAAACTAGGTTTTGGGCAAAGCTGCGATGTCCGACTACTGCTAAAGGCAAAGTAACACGAATGTATTTAAGCCAGTGTACAACAGTCTAGATGGCATTACAGGAGTAATCAGCTTAAAGCATACCAGTATAGAGAAATTCAAACCAAGAGCTCTCTGTGCCTAAAGGAATATAAATGCATTACATCTATTTTACATACAGGTACTGTATGAAGCAAAAACAGCACAGAGAGGAGCGCAACTATTAACGAGGAGCTTAAACAGTAAATTATTACGACTTCTCTCTAGGCCCGAGGTAAACCGAGAACATTCAAAAACAAGCATTTTCTATACTCCTATGTATTGTCACAGCTATGATCTGCTAACCATTGCTACTTGATATGCCTCTTTTCTTCACCTTGGCAACCAGTTCATCTCTCGTGGTGCGGACAGGCGCGCCGGTCACTTGGATGCCTTCGGCCATTTCCAGCGCCTTCTCCATGACCTGCGGCGGGTACCTAGAAGGGCGACAAGGGGAAAGGAGAAGAAGGGAGAGGTGAAGCGCGGCCGCCTCCCGCCCTGCCCCGCCCGCGGGGCCCGCCGCCCGGCCGCACTCACCGGCAGCCCAGGAAGACGTGGTTGGCCCACACCATAGAGAGGGACACCAGGCGCTGGATCTGGGCGCTGCCCGCCGCCGGCAGCTCCCCGACGTTGCGCAGCAGGAACTCGCGGCGGTGCCGCCAGTGGTGCTCGGGCTCGCAGGCCCCGCGCAACGCCTCGGCCCAGGCCACCTCCTCCGCCGTCCGCCCTAGCGGCTCGGCCGCGGCCTTCACCGCCGCCATGGCCGCCGGGCTCCGCGCGCGGAGGCCTGCCTCGGCCCCCCCAGCCCGCAGCGGGAACCGCCTCCCCGCTCCTTCCGGCCGCGCGGGATGACCTCAGAGCCGGCGCTCGCTGCGCTCTTCCCTCTTCTCCCCTTCCCCGCCGGCCCAGGTTGCTCTGCGGCGCACGGAGGGGCGGGGACGCCAACGGTCATGGGGTGGACCGCGCGCGTGGGAGGGGTATCGGTACCTCACCGGCGGCGGGGCCGGGCCGCTCGCCGCGGGGGTGTGACGGGCAGGGCACCGCGCCTTGTGCGCCGCTGCGGGCGTGTGGGGCGGCCTGCGCTGGTCTGGGCCGGGCAGTACCGGACCCGGACCCGAAGGTTTTTCACGGTGTGGCTACCAAAGAAATTGTTGCGTTCAGGCTCGTACTTGGAGGAGTGGAAGCTTTCAGTGGAGCTGCTCACCTGCCGTGCCCGGCCCTTAGGCCTGCGACACGCTGCTTGTTCCCCCATCCTTTCCTCAGAGTTTGGGAAAAAGAGGTGGTACGGGCACAGTTACCTGCCCTGTGTTCTGCCTGGGCACAGCATGGGAGAAAGTTCTGCTTACAGACTCATTCAAGCCTTGTCGAGGTCGGACTTCATGGGAACAGTTTGTGGTTTTGCCTCCTTGGCGTGTGAGGAGAAGGTAGTGGCAAGGAAGGAAATGGGTTGTGGTAGTGTACTGGAGGAAACATTAAATGAAGGGTTCTGCGGGCTGCAGGCTACAAGGTGTTCAGATCATTGCTCATGCCACTCTGTCCTCGTGTTGCAAAACTTACCCCAGGATTTGATTCAAAACCACGTGAAGAATTCTGTGTGGAAAAGCAATGAGCACGCTGTGAAATTACCACAATCTGCCGACAGTGCTCACTTAGTGCAGCAGAGGAGAGCTCCGAGTTCCAAAGGGCTGTCCCAGGAAAGCTGTAAGATTTCCTCCCTCACCACCCAAATTAGAAGTCTGTGTTTCCTGAAGTTTTGGGTTTTTAACACCCACATGCCATTGTGGAGTGAACTGTAAGGTAGATTGCATTTAAGGAATGAGTGTTTTTCCTTAAGTGACTTTAATGTCTTACTCCGTGGAAATTGCTATGCAGTGGTTTAACTTGTACCTTTATGGTGCAAAACTGAGTAAGGAAGCTAAGCCAGAAAAAAGGAGTCCAACGTACTTTTGTTCTGTATCTGTTGATAGAGTGGAAGTGTTTTTCCTTCGCCTTCTTGGTTAACCCACACGATGTTAGCTTGTGCGTTGGCAAGAATAACCCAGTGACAGAGCAGAAGCGAACATTAATGAGTGGGATGGGCCCAACAGACGCAATATTGTTTTGTGTTAGCATGTAGAGGAAGAAGAGGGCAGAAAGTTTGTATACTCTGTGGTGTACGAGTCTTGGGTTTATTTAGAAACAGTGTCAGCAGGTTTAGAAGCACTGTGCTCACCACCAGTGTAGTGTTGCCCATCTGTTTCCAGGCATTAGTCGTATCAGTCCTGCATGTGACTGTTTGGTAGTGTAGGCTCAAATATATAAAAGGCATGGTCTGTCACTCTAGGCTGTCCATTTAGAAACAAGGTGGGCCTGTCTTGTAGACCTCTGGCTCTGTGATCTTGACCTTCTTCACAGACCTCTGGCTCTGTGAAGATTCTTGGCTTCACAGTCAGTACAGACCCTGGAAGCGAAGGGTGAAGGGAATCCCTGGCAAACAAACTCAACTGGTTTGAGTTTGTGCTGAACCCAAAGTTACCCATGCTGCCAGCCTGTTCAGTGAACCAGCTTGCTTTCTAGCAGAGCCAGCTGGGATTTGGCCGAGGCTTGAGATGTACCCCTCATAGACAGGAATTCAGCCAGGCCTGAGTAGCTGTATCAGGACTGTCTGTACTCTTACAGAGGTATCAGAGCAAACAATACAGCTGTGAATGCCCTGTCCCATTGACAACCATCATGTTGAGCTGTCAAGTGAAGTGTCTAAGGACTAGTCTGTGTCAAGGTGCTTTTATATACCTGGTAAGAGTAGGAGCTGGAAAGGCTTAGAGTCTGGAAGGTGGTAAGGGCATCCTGTGTACTAAGAGGGACTCCTGAAAGCTATATTTTGGTGCTGCTGGCTGAATGATAGCTCCTGATGTCAAACGTCCAAGGCAGACCTCCACATCTTAGAGGTTTGCATCTGCTTTCAGTCACCGCATGTGCATAAGGTTATATGGACTCACCTGTGAGTCCTTGCCTCCTCCAAAAGTATCATTCTAGGGAGTGCTGGAGACTCAGCACAGCTTCAGAGCCTAGTACATTATCTGGTCTTAGAGTGGCTCAAGTACTGATTAGAACAACCTTTTTTTTTTTTTTTCCAGTTTTAGAGGGCAAATTAACCAAAAGCCATTTCACTTCTTTGCCCCCTGACCACACGTCTGAACACAAATGTAGGTGACTGTGGAGAAAAGTCAGAGGGCAGTCCTGCACATTTCTGGAATAGCTCACAACAGGGTTTGGCTATGGTGAGCAATTTCTATGGTCTGGCACCTTACTGCTGTTATTTTTGGTCACTTTTCTCTAATGCTCCTTCTGTATCAATGTAGCCTTGTTGTTGGTACAAAGACGGCTTAAGCCAAAGTTTAGCCTTTTGGCTTTCCTTCCTGTCTTTTTCCAGACATACTCTTTGTACTTTATTACTGTCTGCTTGAATCATTCTGGAGACAGGCTAAATCCTGGCCCTGGAGCATGGGATATGTCGCACATGTGCACACACAGACAAGCATAGCTGTATACCTGCGATGCTTTCTGAGCACGACGGACCAACTGTGCCTTGGGTTGATTAAACAAGTGTGTGTAGTAGAAAAGGGAGAAAAACACTGCTGTTAATTTTAAAAAAGGAAACAAGTAGCATTTTCATCTCACCCGGAAAGGCAATTTTGAAGTTAAATACCTCATTGATGGTGCTAATACTGAGCATTTAATTTTCAACTTTGGAAGAAAAGAGTTTTGTTCCCACTAGGGAAGGAACTTCTAAATGCCACGTTGATAGTAGTGTTGTTGGAGTCATTTGGGGCTTCATAGTAGTTTATTTTGGCAAGATAAAAGTAAAATCTCGAGGTGAATCATGTTGGTGTCTGTAAGCACAGCATTACACCTGCACTTCCTATATAATAAAGTTTATTTCTGCCTTTGTAAACCAATGAATTATTATTTTGTCAAAGCCAAGTCCATCGGAAACGCAGAGGGCAGTAGCCCCATTGAGTTCAATTAAGTTCTGTGCAGTGAAGGTTAATATATAGTGATGCTCTTTACTCAGCTTAATATGAGAAGAGTGCCCTTACCATCACAGCAATGCAAACAGAAAGCTCCGAGTTATTGCCACAGAAAGGAAATTACAGTGGGATCTTACTGGCCTGGCACAATAAATCTTCTGAGTACCTTCTGTAGGTTGGTCCCTGCTGTAAGTAATAAGTAAACACTTGGGAGATCTGGTTTACATTCATTAGAATGCATCTTGAAGAAGGATCGGGAAGAGCAGCTTGTTGAAGGTCCCCTAGCTAGGCAGGGGACAGCACTTCAAGGGAGACGTGTGCATGTGCTGAGGTAGCGAGTCCTTACTGTTCAGTAATCCTTGGAATAAAAGACTTGCTAAAGGAGTATTAATGGGTACGTAGGCTTGTCAGTGGAAGGGCAGTAGAGTGTATCTGTGTTTTTATTTCACTGCAGTTACACAGCTGTTGTTACACTACTGTAAGCAGCTCTGGATTACACAATCATCCACACTTCTGAGATTTCTCATCTGATGAAAATGTATTGTGTAATCGCAGTAGGCAAAACTAAAGGTGAAATGAAGATCTTAGTTGATAATAATTTTTCTTTACTCTTACGTGCTTTTATTATTAGCTTAAATACTATTCTGCATTTATTAATATGTTATACTTGAAAGATATAACTGCATACCACAGGGTTGTCAATTGTTTTCTTTTAAATGAGTTTGTTAAGCTTTAACTTAACCTTTAAGAGCTAAAGGTAGCATACCATAAATCTTGTTTGTTAAACTATGCTTTAGGTAGCATACCACTAAACATCCATGACTTGGTGTGAAATTTTCCATGCCAAGGATGGAAGTTTAGGATGACTTAACTGCTACCGTATGTGATCTAAGAACAAAGGTGGGGAAAAAATGGCTTTGTCTAGAATAAAATATTGTGGAGATCTTATTTTTGAAGTGCTTTAATGGGTTTATGCTCTAGAGCAGTCTTGGAATTTGTCATGAAAAACTGAATTGGGAGGGGAGCGTCTGATCTTCTGACTGCACTTAGCATAACTGAAAAGCCTTTGAAGAAATTAATTTTCCACATTCCTGATTTGGAAGGTCTCCCCACCACCCTTGCTACTGCTGCAGTGAAGTTTACCCTGGCTGTGGGCTGCAGAGTCCAGAAGAGACCTCTGTTGGCCACTATGGACTGGGGTGGGCCTCTGGATTGAGGGTGAGGCTGTGGAGACCATCCCTGTGCTCCCAAAAAGCTGCTTTCTCCTCTTCACAGGTGCTTGAGCATGTCTGATAGGAATGGTGAGGGAACAAGGACCTGACAGAGGGGAGAAAAGCAGTAAGTATGGAGGCAGACTCACACCTCCTCAGAGGTAGTGAGACTAAAAGTACTAGGGGGTGGAAAAGCTTAACATGAGAGTAGTATGGATAGGATACTGGGATCAGATGAGGAAGGAAATTAAATTCTCAAGGAGAAATGAAGGAAACGAGTTCAAGGCAAGGGCACAAATACATATAGAAGAGGAATTGGAATGGACTGTATGCCAGGAGCCTAGGACGAAGACAAATGAGAGAGGATAGATGTGGAAACTAGTGAGGAAAACAGAGCAGTGAAAGCACATTGATAGAGCAGACACAATCAGACAGAATCAAGTCCTGACTCTGAGCAAAGGGACAAGCTGTGATGGGAAGGGGAGCATTGACAGAGGAACCACTGGGATTTGAACAGAGAATTAGAGAAAGGATAGTTAAAACTGTGAGCCCAGAGACATTAGCATTTCAATGTGGGTTTGGGTTTTGGTTTTTTTTCCCCATTGCAGTAGGCATCTGCTAGGGTAAGTAACACAATAAAATATTCTGCTTTTCTAATTTAGTATATTTTCTTGTCTTTTGTGTGTGTTGTAAAGGAACAAAAGAGGTAGAGATCCATTTATTTTCAGAAATCCTTCTTGAAAGCCACCTTTAAAGAGTTTTTTAGGTAGGAAGCCTTCTGCCTTTGGCAGGCGGCTTTACCCTGGAGTTGGAAAAGGCAAGAAAACAGCCTTAGGAATCTTAATGCAAATATTGGCATAAGTTCATTGTAATTCAAGAGGATTCAGGAAAGCACTAAAAGGGCAAGGAGGTCTTATCTGAAAAAAAGAATCTATTATGAAGCTGTAACATACTGAACATTTATTTGTGTGTGTGCATATATATGTGTGCAGCACATGAATGTCTACATACACATGCATATGTAATACAATATAGATATGTGTGAATATGTTTTAAAAATACATGTATTATTGAGAGTGTAAGCACCTATAAATCTAATGTTCCTGCTCTTGCAGTCAAACTATTCATGCCTTGGAGGAGAGGAAAAATTACAACTAATATTTTATTGGCTTGGGTTGTGGATGGGTGCATTACAGAAATGGATGCTATTAAATCTTCATACCATGCTGTACCAGTATGAATTTTGTATGTGCTACATATTTTGCAGACACAAATAACTATTTTAGAAATTATATAAGGAGCTTTCCTGAGACTCCAGGCAACAATGTCAGATTTAATTTGAATTATTGCTATTGAAAATCATGGTTCTATTTTTCATTATTGTTATACCAATATCCCTGACAACCTGCAATTTACCTGGTATGAGCAGCAGCTCCTGAAAATATAGAATTGTTTTGTGTGCTGTGGTATTTTTGTATATCCCTTACTGAAATATTGTAGGCATGATATTTCACATTAATTCCACTGGATGGCACTGAAGGAGACAAGATTGCATGGAAATATCTCCAGAACTTGAGTACAACTCCAAAAAGTGAGAATGCTTATTTTTTCATTCCATTACTGAAATAGACAAATGTGGACTCATTTTCCAGCTTGGTGTAATAATTTGTCATCAAAACCAGCTCGTAAATATTCCTACTTGTAGTACTTGTAGCAAAATTTCAGTGGAGGTAAGAGTCAAGGCTTCTGAATCTGAATGCTCCTGCTCCCCTCAAAAAGATAAAGGCTAAAAGGTGTGGCTTTGGCCCATTCTGGATTCCTGTGTGAAGTTTTACAGAGCATCCAAAAAATTTTTGGTCCCTGCCCTCTGGGGCATTGCTGTCAATACTGGCCACTTCTACCGTTATGAGGAAGTGCAAGTTTGCTAGCTTTTAAGCTCATTTGAAAAAACTCATTCAGAGTTAAAAGTTTCCACCTGTTGAAGAAATGTATAGTGTTTCAGAGAGTATCCCAACTTGAAACTCCATCTGCCGTCCCCACACAAGGACTCCTGTTTTTCCTGGGTAGGTACTTTGTGATCCTACCTGGAAGGCACACAATTACTTTCTGTCAATCAGACCTATAACCTGGGAGTTGTCTTTGCCTCCATTCTTTTTTTGAATTGTGATATGTATGAATTTTGTTTCCTTCTCTAAAGTATCTTCTTATCTCTGTCCAGGTCACAGATATGCTTTTTAAGGCTTTTGTTATCTCTCATCCTGCTTACGACATCTTTTTTTCCCTACACCTGACCTGACCTGTCAAAAAGGTCTCTTGAACCACCATTTTTGCACTTATCTCCCCAGTCTATTTCTGTGCCTCCTTTTTGTATTTACCTCTTTAGTATATCTCCATAGATTTCCTTGTCTCTGCAAGCTCTCTAGCCCTATGAGAGCGCAGTTTGACAACTTTTTTGCAGCTCTGCTGACCTAAGACAGTCTCTGCTCCCAGCCATCCATTCCTGTCCCTTTGATATGCCTGCTAGTTTGCTGGCACAGTTGTTTTGTTCAGCCATGTGATAAACCAGATTAGGAACCTGATTTGGCTGAAATGCAGCATGGGGGAGTGTGAAGAGGCACATTTTTCAACCAGCATATTTCTCCAATACAGTCTATCAGGCAGCACTTCTTCTGGTGCAACTGCAGGGTTGGTTTGGGATAGAGGTAAGTGGTGAGAGATGCAGGGTTGCAGAACAGCAATAGCTTAGGCTGGTTTATGTAGCAGTGTTGATTTTGATGATAGAGCTAAGCCAAGCTAGTAGCTAGCTCTTGCCGAAAGTGTAATGCTGTGCCTCCTTCCTCACCCCTCATTGTGGCTAGGTTCCTGGTGCTTCCCTTGTGCCATCACTGGTGCTTGTCTCACCCAAGGGAGCCAGTTGTGGTAGCTAACCTGCCACAGAAGCATTCACCACTTCCAAGGGTTTATTGTGGCTGTTCTGCTGAATTCCTATGGAGCCCACCCACTCAGCAGCAGCTGGATGCTCTGTCAGTTCAG
This sequence comes from Pezoporus wallicus, assembly GCF_028554395.1. Lineage (NCBI taxonomy): Eukaryota > Metazoa > Chordata > Aves > Psittaciformes > Psittacidae > Pezoporus > Pezoporus wallicus. The sequence continues at coordinate 5,047,747 of NW_026640754.1, forward strand.
CTGCATTTTCAATTGCACCGTGACACTAAACAACTTTGCCTTTTCCTGTCATCTGCTGTTCTCTCAGCCTCCATATCTAATCCATCTGCTTTTCTTGTAGCTGTGTTAATTATGTCCTTTTGGGCACCCTCAACATATGGAATACCCTCCCTGAAGCAATTGCTGCATCCTTCAAATCTCTCAAGATTTCTTCTACCATGACACATAAACTGCCAGCTGATAATGCCCAGTTTAGTTGCTTGTAAGAAGTTTGGATTTCATTATTACAACTAGTGTGTCCATGTATTAGCTTGAAATGGGCATGCTTTATCAGTTCATTTGAGAAGCTAAAAGGGATTAAACTGCCACAGAAGCTCTGCTTTGGAAAACGAAAATTCCCAAAGCTATGCTCTGAAGGAGATATACTTCCCTAAGGTCATATATAAATACCAGAGGCTGATTTTCTGTTGCTTCACACCTTGGATCATCATTCATGGTTGTGCAAATGGACACAACATTGCTACTAAGCAGTTTACAGTAACATCTTACAGAATTGTAAATTAGTCCCCCAGGGACAAGATAGCAGAAAGTCAGCGCTTACATGAGCAGCTGAGCATAGAGACTTAGGGATTTCTTTTCATCTAGTTGTTTTCATTGTTTAGGTTCTTTTTAGACGCATGTGGAAGCATATCCTAAACTTATTTTATCCTAATAGTTTTGTATGCTAAGCATTTTTTTCGTATTCAGTTAAATAGAAAATGTATAGAAAAAACAGTAGTGAGTAAAGATTTACATTGCCTTGGAAGCATTAAAACCAAATTGTCTGTGTTTGCCATTTAAAAAGCCAAACAGGACAGAGGGCACCTCAACACCATGCAACAGAGCACACGACTTAACAGAGCATATACTCATCAGGGTACATGCAGAATAGGAAGCAGCAGCTGAATACTTGCATGTGAGTGCTGCTGCACCCAAAGTACTTAACCCTGTTGGTAGGTGGTGCTAATTAGTTTGAACATGATGCTAATTAGGTTAGCTACAGCACTGTGGTCATGTACATACACAGTGCCTGTGACACTAGCTCAGACCTGGCTGAAGGATTCCACGCATATATTGCATTGAGCCGTATGTGTGCATCCAGAGAGAGAAATTATTCATCCGTGGCCTCTTGTTCATTACCCCTGTAGGGTTTAACTGCAGTAACATTTGCATTTGCCACATACAGGTGTTGTATGTGGCCTTATGCCAGGAATTACCTCCCTCTTGGTAAAAACAGAGTATGTCCTTTTAAGTGTGTATTTCAGGCTGTGAGTTGTTGCTGTGGAATAATGGATATCACACAAAGCTGCTTCTTAAGACTGTTCTATTTACTTCTTAATTAAGACCATAAGTACAGAGAGGAGCAGGAAAGAAGAGGGTGGAAAATTTTTTAACCACCATAATTTTATAGAAATTGTGAATCTACTGCAGGGCCATGGGGGCAGGAGCAGTATGGCAAAGAACAAAAGCATATCTCTTCCAGTACATTTATCAGGAAACCTACATTCCACCTTCAGCGAGACAAAGCAATGTTTCAGGTTAGAGATACAGTCATGACTGCAGCATAAATTCTGTGTCTGTGTAACTGGGTGTCAAGTATATTCACAAAGCACTGACTGCAGAATTGCTGTCTTTTCAAATATCTGATTAATATATCCATAAACATAGCATTCTTTCAAAATAATGTGAAGATTCAAGTTGATGTTTGTACGAAGGCTGGTGCTTATCTGTAAGGAAAAGGTAAAACCGAAGGGGCGAGACAAAGATGTTGCTCAAGAGGCAGTGTTTGGAATGACCTGTGGGATAGAGGGTATTAGAACATCTTTCTCTTCTTTTGTATTCTTTAAAAGATCTCAAGTAGTCATTTTGGCAACTTCTCTCTTGTTATTTCATTTCCATTTGACAGACATGAGATAAAAGTTTCATTAGAATGTAGTGAACCATCAATAATTAGCCCATGGCAAGTCAGCGAGGAACTATGCAGCATAGTATACTTGGGCATAATAGATTAAGATTTGACACCTGTGAAATTATGAAAACACTGAAAATTAATAGCTTCTTGTTATCAGAATGGCTGTTCCTGGCATTTTGTAAATTGTTTAGTGTCACTCAAATGCAGTCCCTGAAGATTTGAGTAATTGTTGCAAACTTTAGAATTTCATCAACCTTTTTTTTTTCCCAAGGTATGACAGTGATAGTGAGCACATGATAGCAGGAACATGGATTGTAAAACATAATACTGCTAAGCGCAAGGCACCCACAGAATAGGTAGTCAAGAAAACAAAGTTGGGTATTTTTTTTTTAATCCTTTTTGATGCCATCTTCAATTAGTTATTTTTCCACTGTGTCTGCCAAGAAAATTTATGCATGCACAGCTAGATATCTCTGAGTTTTAAAGTTACGGCCCTTAGCAAAATGCTTTTAAAGAGACATGCACAAAAGCTAACATTACCCATGAAAATTACGTAAATATTTATAGGCAGTATATGTTTGGTTGCTGGTTTGTTTGCTTGTTTGTTTTTTTCCCATGTATTTTAAAAATCCATCTGCTGCTAGCAGATGATAAATATTTAGATCAAATTTGTGCCTGGGATCCGAGGGCACTATTTCTTCCAGAAGGGGCATTATAAATTTGATACTGTAGGCCCAGGCTCAATTCCCCAACTCAAACAGCATAGCAGGCACTCCGTTGGGGTGCATTCATAGAGTTGTATGAAAAGGCTTCTTGGTTGGAAGGCTATAAGCAACCTTAGTGATCATTTTACCTAATCTCCTTCATTAGTTTACTAGAGACTGGACCGATGCCTGCTGCAAAATACCTTATTTCGCCTTAAAGACTCCAAGCAGTGGTGACTCTGCCACCTCCTCTGCTAAGTTGTTTCAGTGTTTAATTACCTCCCACTGGTAAGAAATCACATCTTATTTCAGTCTTGAATTTGTCCTAACTCTAGTTTCCAGAAGTCATCTGGTCAAGCTCGGTGCTTGCAGCAGGCTATTTCCAGCACTTGCTCAGGAACAGGCCTCCTTGGATCATCTGAAAAATTTGCCCACAGCTCCTACAACTCCTTACCTACTACACCTGTCCACTTGTTCTTGTTCTGCCATCATGCAGGAAAATCTTCTTCAGCTCTAACATGAACTCAATCAGGGAACACCTCTGACTGAAAAAAAGATGCTTTTTTTTTTTTCCACCAGACTTCTTGACTTTAATTAGGCCCTTAATCATGTCCCTAACGAGGCTGTATAACTATGGATGCTAACACAAAAATGGCACAGGAGCAGATCTGAGCATTCAAAGGGAACTGCTTATGCCACACAGGTTTGCAATGCAACCACACAACTCTAGCAGTTTGCCAGTGAAAAAAGTGAGGTCATTCTCCATCTCTCCTTCATCCTTGGCCATGTATTTCCACTTTTCTGTTGGCCATGGTGAGCTGAACTAGAGGAAGGCAAACCTCACTGAAAAAATGAGAAGTTATTAAATGGTTTATTGAGCAGCAGTACCAATTGAGGCAGACTTGTATAGAACCACTCCTTTCAGTGGCAGCTAGCTGTTTGGTTGAATTTGCTGCAATGAGACATTTCATCTCTGCAGTGCAGTTCCATAGCAGTTTGTCCTTGTCTAAGTCAGCGCTATCATGATGGCCTGTCGTTGGTGGCCTTCTATGATGGGGCTGTAGAACTGATGGATAGGGGCAAAGCAGTTGATGTCATCTACCTGGACTTGTACAAAGTGTTCCACACTGTCCCACATGACATCCTTGTCTCTAAATTGGAGAGACATCAATTTGATGGATGGACCACTCGGTGGATAAAGAACTGGCTGGATGGCCGAACGCAGAGAGTTGTGGTCAATGGCTCAATGTCCAGCTGGAGACCAGTAACGAGTGGTGTCCCTCAGGGATCGGTGTTGGGACCGGTCTTGTTCAACATCTTTGTTGGTGACATGGACAGTGGGATTGAGTGCACCCTCAGCAAGTTTGCTGATGACACCAAGCTGTGTGGTTCGGTTGATACGCTGGAGAGAAGGAATGCCATGCAGAGGGACCTTGACATGCTTGTGGGGTGGGCTGATGCCAGCTTCATGAAGTTCAACAAAGCAGAGCTAAAGGTTGGACAGGGCCTTGGGCGACATGGTCTAGGGTGAGGAGTCCCTGCCCATGGCAGAAACTAAATGATTTTAAGGTCCTTTCCAACCCTAACCATTTTATGATTCTATGGTCCCCTTTAGTATTTGTGTAGGTGAGCAGTAGGCTGGTCTAGGGAGTTTTGCAGCTAAGAGCTAAGCTTGCCAAAAAAAAAGACCTGCTCATTCTCAACCAGTTTCAGAGATTTAATGCGGCTGAGAATGAATCAGTATTTTGTACACTGAATTTTCAGCCAAACTTGTGACCTGATCTGATGCAGTGTGCTGCTACGTGTGGTGAGAAGGGGAAAGGAAAAAGGCTGGGTCATTAATCTGTGTCCTCAGACACTGACAATGTCCGTGAATTCACTTGTTCTTTTCCTGAGGCACATTATTGCTGTGATTTTGTGTTCACAGTAGGTCTTAAGATTATTGTAAGATGTTGAAAGAGGCCTGTTATCTATGGAGGCGTGGGGAGTCAATAGTCTGTGGATCATTCTGAAGTTCGTGATTACTGAACAACAGCTTGTGTTTGCAGGGACTGTCAGTGACCCAGATGGTCTCTTCCAGTCTTGTATTCCTAGCCATATCCTTCCTAAGAGCACCCTACTGTTGAGAACTAATTTTTCTTTATCCTGTCTTTTACTTTATCCACTTTCTAATTTGTTGCATTTGGTATCCTGTTCTTCATTACTCACTGTATTTCTGTAACAGCGGAGCGAGAGAGAGATATTTAGCTATGTTAAAGATTTTCCCAAAATGCAGCCTTTAGAGACCGGCTGCAGACAGAACAGCACAAGCATTTGGTTTTTTTCAACAATGTTACATTTTGAGCTCCTGTCTGCAGTAATTAATTAGCATCATTGCTGAGCTGACTCCCTGCGGGACTGCATGATCATTAGTGCCAAAGCCAGGAAGGGAGCAGGAACTTCCAAACCCTTGAGTAGGCTACTGCAGCAACTGTTGTCGTCTCTAGAGCATTTCAAGAACATTTCAAGTGACACTGGTGGGAAAGATGCACTTTCTCATCTGTATGAGGGGCTGGCCCAGATTCAGTTAGGCTGCGGGCTGGGATCAGGCAAATCTACTTCCTGGGCACGGTTTTGTCAAAAGCTATCTGACAGCGTTCGGCTAGTTCATCTTCATTTTGCTGATATGCAGAGAGAATTATAGAAGGTTTGAGAGGCATCAGGGTACAAATCAATGAAGATGTACAGTACTGGGGCTGCTGTGCCAAAAGCTAGCCCAGAACCAAGAATCTGTCAGCTTAAAAATGAAACTTAAGTCCAGTAGAGACACAGCTGAATGCAGACAGGCCAAAAGGAAAGTGCTGGCACGAAATTAAAGAACCTCCTTCAGGTGCAGAAAAACAGCAGACACTGAGATTATTTACAAGTGGCTTTTATGAAATTCTTTTTTGTAAGCTTGGGATGCAGTGTAATCTCCTCTCTCATTCCCCATGCTTGTTTCAGGAGAGAACAAGAAATTTAATCCAAACAAAGGATTAAGAAATTTCAATAACTGGACTACTGCCATGATCCACACAATGGGCCAGCTCTTTAAATGCATGTGCTTGGTTGAACTGAAGACAGTGACTACATCAGAGGGAGCAGAATTGGAATGCAGAAAAGAGGAAATGTGAAGTCTAGAAGAGCTAAACAATTATTTTACCTATTACACCCTTCCAGCAATGCATCCCATAAACAAAACAGCTCTGGGAAAGGATCTCTCCTCACTGGAGAATAAGGTTAGGGACAACTTTTGAGAGTTGGACAGAGGAAAGAGAAATGAGATTTAATATAGATAAATGTAAGTTAATACACCTGGGAAGAAATAATAATAATTTTATGTACAAACCCTTGAGCTGCTGTTTAGAAAACAGTAATAGAGAAGGCAGCCTGGGAGCGATGGTTTATAATTAATTACTGCAGACAGGAACGCAAAATCTAACACTGGGGCAAAAATCAAATGCATTCTTATTCTGGGCCAGCACTGGTTCTGCAGTGAGTGTGTGGCCATTTACACAAACAAGGAGCTGGCAACAACAAGCAAAATATTAAATTTACGGCTACTGGATTATTTGTTTTGTTTATAAGATAGAGCCTTAAATACTGATACCATAAGCACAATCCTGTGGTTTTCTATTTGCTGAATACAGTAAAACAATAAAATAAATTATGTCCGTGATGCAAATTCCTGATGAGTTTGTAGAAGGATAGTTTCTCTTTTCTTATTCTCGTATTTAAATATGTGGCTTAAAAGTGTTCAGATTTAATCTGGCCAAGATTGAGGAAAAAAGCCTCCTTTCTTAAAGAAAAACACTACAGCTGTAAGCAGTGTAGAGTATTAAGACAATGTGACCTCTACATAATTCAGTAAGAGGGAATCTGGCAAGAAATTAATACCAAATGTAGAGCTATGCTTTTATTTAGGTAAGAAGTGTTGCTCAATAAATTAATTTAGCAGATAATGATCAAAAATATCAAAACTATCTGTGTTCTACCAAGGACCAGATGAAACATTACTATGCTGAGAAGACAGTGTCATGTGAAAGCCTGCCAGACAACCCAGACGGAGTGTCATAAAGAACTGTCTGATTGCAAGACCTGATGGCTGTGTATTTAGAAGTTCATAGACTTGTAGATCAGAATGAAACACAAATTGATTCTAGTCCTAGAAAAGGAAAGGGGGAAACCCTACCAAGACATAAGATGCAGTATAATAAAGATATACAGGACTATTTCACCCTGCTAGTGCTTTGTGCTAGTAGCACAGGGTAATCCTGTCTTTGATTCCTTACAGGCCATGCTGGAAAGGTGGCACATCTCCCCACTTTAAGGCAACTTGGTTGGTACCATTCCTTCCCAGGCTGGATATAGCTTGGACTCAGACCACCAGGATGTATGTGGGCACAGGAGGTGGCACTAATTATACCAGGGCAACTTTTTCTGCTCCTGAGAAGAGGATGATGGATCATTTCTTAGGGCCCTATAGGTCATTTGTTCTGCTAAGTGCAAAACTGGGTATTTTTTAAGAGCAGCAAAAAGTATGACAAGACTATATAAAAGCTTTCAAAACCGGAATTTCATCTTCCATCTGAGAAGGCAGATAAAACTACATAATTAGTCAGGGAAGGGTCATTCCATTTCTTCCAGCCGCCTCCAGAGGATAAACTCCAGATAGCTTTTCAGAGATTGCAGAGCTTCAGTTGCAGAGGGGTTTAGTTTGCGAAAGGAGGTTTGGAGCACATGATAATTAGCATTTCACAGCTGAATTTTGCTAGCTGTAGGAGTTTTCTTTGCTATCACTGCATGAAAGCACTCCTGTAGGTCTCTTGAGTTTCCCTAAATGTGTGCTGTAGTCTGATTTGTCCACATGGAACTTTCTGACACGAAACTTGGTCAGTGTACAACACTTAAAGGCTTACAAGTCCCTTTTCCCTGGCAGAACAACACCTGGACAGAATTTAAAAATAAAGCTTTTGTTTCTTGGACAAAGCAGGAATTGCTTTATTGCTTATGCTATACCCAGACCTTTAGAGTCCAGGGGAATTCAGTATGCTGGGAAAATCCATGGGTAGCCTACTAATCCAAATCCGTATCATCTTTGTATCCCCAAATCAGTGTTTAAGAGTCCTGGCAGGAGACAGGCCTTTTCTTAAGACTTGTCCTTCATTTCTGCTGGCTCACAGTTTTTAAATCCTGGTGTGAAAACTGTAGAGACACAGGGAGAAAGACAGCAACTGTAATGCAATTGTTTTAAACTTAGTTGAGGCTCACCTCTGTTTTAAGAAAGCAACCACCAAGAATTTCTGAGTTTACCTGAAGTTCAGCATGTGCTTAACATGTTTCAGGACTGACACTGTTTCTGAGTTAGTCTTCATTACTGCAGCTTTCCAGTCTCAACTGCAGTCTCAAATCTGTATGAATTTCTTACAAAATATTTCTAAGCTTTAATTATAGGACTCTTAATGGTAGGATGTGTTTGTGCTGGCTCTTGTCTCATCCAAACTAGCTGTTCAAGTTGTTAATCTGTGGTCTCCAGTCTGTTTGCAACAGCTGATTTCTGCCCTGTTACTTTCGGGTATGTCTTGCCTACCTTTTCAGCTCCTATGGCCTCCTGTCTCCCTCCCTGCAAGTACAACCTGCGTAACATATATGCACTTAACAACACTTCCACTGTCTTTCAGTCCAATTGCAAAGGTCATTTTCTTGGCATATTCTCCCAGTCCTGTCACTCCTCTTTTTTGCACAATGCTATTGACTCTCTTTCTTCGCTGTGTGAAATACAAATGACTTTATTTTTCAAGCCATGTCTCATCTACAACACCAAGAAGTTGTTCCTCACTGCCATTATATAAGCAATGCCAGTTCTCTAAAGCACTCTTGTATATTCATTCACTTTCGTGTTTTCGCCCATGCAGGTGATTATGCATAGCACAAAATCTGTGTAAATACTTCTAAGCCTATCTTCCTCTGCTTTTTCAAGCATCTCATCTCTGCCCCAATGTTTGTCAGAGTCTGAGCATAGCTACATAACTGTTTTCATAGATACACTTTTTCATATGAACTAGTATCACATCTTCTTCCTGCTTGACTTCTCTCTATAAGCCTAGTAATAAATAATAAGCACTTTAAAACAGCCTCTTAGTTTTATGTCTGTACAGAGCAAGCTGCAATAAAGGTGGGTTTAGATGTAATTTTAAGAACATATTAATTATAAAACCAGAGTAAACCAAAGTACTCATGTTGTTAGTAAGTCTGTAATAAACATCCAGGAAGTAGTGCCAACATAGGATGTTTAACTTGCCATACCAAAGTTGCTTTAGTCTGTTGATTCCAGGAAGAATTTGCTATAGGGACTAATAGAGAAAGAGGGGGACCTGGGTTGTGCCTTTTGAGGCAGGTGACTTTTACTGGCTTGTATTACCAGACTTCACCCTGAGGGGCTATAGTCACCCTGCTTGTCTCACTCAGTAAGAACCATGCTCAGGATGGTGCAAGGGGGATCTAGTGGTGCTTTTTACAAGTCTCTTACCAGTGTCACAACCAAATTCACCCACAATGCTGGCTGGACAGACATCTGGCCACATCTGTTCAGAATTTAAGGTTTAGAATGGGCCTACATGTGGTTCTGCACAATTCTGTTTTATGGAGAGCTAATACAAAGTGGCATTTGTTTTACCTGTTTCCGTTTCTTTTGGGAATTCTGTAATTTTATCGTCTCACATGTAGGCAAAGTGAATGTTCTGTTGTAAGTTATAACTTCTGAAAAGCAGTTGGAAGTGTTGAGACTGGAGCAGAATTTAGACTAATAACCAGGGTATGCTGTTTTAGATTTCTAGAGACCTAAGACACCATTGAGAGGCGGACAGAAAATTAGAGAATTGTGGGATCTACATGCTTTCAATATTTGGCAGCTAGAATATCACATTTTCATTCCTGACAACAAAGTGCCTGTTTTATTCGGAAAAATGGGTCTTGTCAAACAACTTTGATACTACTTTCTGGCAAGATTGCAAGTACATTTGATAAAGACAACTCTATTCACATAATACACTAGCGTTTATGTAGGGCATTTGTTTTATTTTGCTTGGCAGCCTACATAAAAGAGATGTATGAGAAGCAAACAAATTAAACCTGTTTTTCTATATGGTTGTTTGCTGTGTCATAGCTCCCTGCAATAAGCCTGCATCTTTTCTTGTGTTTTCCATGACTTTATTACCTCATAATGTCTCTAGGTTAAAAAGGTCCAGTCTTTGCCTAATCTCTAACATCTTGAATTATTCAGAATGCCAAATAACAGGTACAGGAACCAAAGCAGTTTATCAAGAATCTGTCCTTTTCTAGTTGCACCCCAAAACTGCAAGGTAGGCATGTCTTCTCTGTTTTATAAAGTATCACCAAATTCCTACTTGAATAAAACATATTTGAATCAGTGATGCAACCATGGAATAAAGTTAATGAACTGCTGATTTAAAATGAGACCAGTGCAGGGCATGAGTCTGTCCAGTTCCTGGTGGATATATATACTTTTAAATATATCCAACTATCATCTGCATGCTGTTGGACTTATCACAGGAGAGTCTATCGACTGAATAGTGAAAAGGCGAAAACTATTCTCTAAGCCTTCCATAAGACTGAGCCGCAGTGAACACACTTGCCAAGTTGAGAATAGAGGGTTTCAGTCCCCCTGGGGTGGTGATCAGTCCCTGATGCTATTCATCTAAATTATACAGAGTTTAATCCTGGTGATTTCAGTACAATTCTGAGCACAATTCTCAGTAGATTTCTTAGTAATTTCACCATGCAAGCATTGAAAGGCAAAACTGTTTCGTTTGGTTTGGTTTTTTTTTCCTAGCTCTAACTGAGGAACAAAAAGCACTGATAATAAAATGTCTCTTTAATAGTCTAATAGTTTGGCTAATGAAGGTGACAGGCCATGAAGTTTCAGAATATTTATACTTTCAAAAAGTGGATTATACACCCAATAAACAACTGTTAGATATTCGACCCTTTAGTATTCTGAAAGACTTGATTCCCAAGCTGCCAACCCTATTAATCATCTGGATGTTAAGCATTGATTCTAGCAGGTACATAGTAAAAAGGCCTTTGACTTAAGTCGCTCAATTAACATACACACTAGATGAATAAACCATACACAGACAAAACCTCTCTGACTGCAGGTAAGGATGGCTTTCTCCTTTATGTGAAAAAGCCTCAAAGGTTACACATTCATGTCTTTTTAGCCGTGAATGTGTAGAGAGCTGGGCTCTCTGTCTGGTGTGTGTAGGAATCAAGGGACTAGAGAAATTGCTTTGTATAAATTCAGTTCAATTGTCAGCACTTGAAATATTTTGTTTTCTTCAAAAGTATATTTTGACTGAGACAATGCTGTAAAAAGACAGGCATTCTTTATCTGACTTTATTACACTAACTGTCATTAACTATGAGAAAGACAAAATTAAAAATACTTTTTTGTGGCTTACAATCATCTGATATCTCCTAAATTAACAAAATGCAGCCTGTATTATGCTTAAGAAAGTTTCTTGGGATTATGAATATGGCTGGAACAAGTGACTATATTATGTATATGAATATGGCTGGAACAAATTCAAGTGAAGGCTTTACTGTGGTAGACTTGTCTGACTTGGATAACAAACTCTTAGTATTTCAGCCCATAAATACTGAAGAGAAAGATACTGTTCTCTTAGGTCACTGACAAACTAAAAGAGAATCTTTGTTTTCAGAGCTCCCCAGAGTTAACACAGTACAAGTTAATGATTTCACCATGGTAATTGCTTTTTAGGGTCTGTCGATCAGGCAATTTTAATGTATTCAGCATGGGCTGCTTTCATTTTGTGCAATAGTACTATTTTACCTTGTTTCATGGTCTGTCTATCAATCTCTCCATAACAAGTTTTGAATCTATGAATGAATTTCTGCCAAGTTTGAGAAGAAAATTGTTTTAAAATAGCAAACCAAGATGGAATCATCAAGTTTTGTGAATATTGACAGGTGGGTAGAGAGAAACTCACATGAGGGTCCCATGGTGAAAATGTTTTGGAAGGACCTCAGCTGTTACCATTTCCTAAGGTACGTTAGTTGACCAGTTGGTATATGCCTAATTCAGAATTGCACATCATGCGCTGCCTCTTGTCACACTCACATGTAGGGGATGAGGTGATCTAAAGAGATCATGCAAATGGTACTTGTGTATTTTTAAAGGTACATGTATCCACTGTGAACTTGATTTAGTCCTGCCCTGCACTAAACTTCATGAGCTTTATACCATGGTCGCATCACTGATTCATATGTGCTTTATTCAAGCAGGCATCTAAGAACACCTCTTTTACAAAATAAAGAGCACGCAGGTCTAGTCTTACAGTTTTGGGGTGTAACTAGAAAGGGACAGATCCTTGATAAACTGCTTTGGTTCCTGTGGCTATTTGGGTATTCTGAATACCCCAAAACATTAGCAATTATGCAAAGATTTGACTTCTTTAAACATGAGTTCATTGAGTATGCTTGCCAATGTTTGTAAAGGACTCTGGCACCCAGTTGGAGTGCTGACATTGGTTTCAAGTAGTATGCGATGAGTCCCTTTTGTCGTTGAAAGCATCATGTTTAATGGTATAAATAGACAGAGCAACTGGCTAATAAAATGTAAAGTGAAATAAAATTGGGTTTAATATGTTTGTAGGAGCTGGGTCATGACTTCTTTTCAGCACAACAGTTGGAGTCACAGCTTGGAGAAACTTGAGAACATCTGTTATTTCTGTTGAAAAATACAAGTACATTGAGTAACTCACACCTTTGAAATTCCTTTGTGGGGGTGGAAGACAGCTCCTCTCCAACACAAAGCTGATTTACTCAGGATTTGGAGAACATTTGACTGGTTCATCCTTTAGGTCTCCCATAATTCAGACACAAATGTTCTTTGGAGGGAAGCTTTGAAAAGCTTTTTTTCCTGTGTGACTACCCAGTGAAGTTACTTGATTCCAGAAGGAAAGGCTAAAATGTCTTAAAAATTTGCAATACATAATAGCTAATTTTGCATATAAGCTTATTTAGTTTGTAAAATACACATAGTTGCTGTCTTTAAAAAAGCCAGAAGAAATCTAGTTACAATAGAACTGTGGTCCAAGACTAAATTTCTTTTGTACATCTTGAATGTAACTATCTTACTACATTTTTTTGTTACAGATTTTTGGAAATCTGTTTTCTTCTATAACAAGTCCTTGGGTTAAGAAAAAAATCCTCAGGAGCTGAAACATTTCTTATCATCAGCACACCTATCGTGCACATGCATGTTACACCCATGGGCATGTACATCACAACACGTAATTGAAAAATGTTCTCTTTTTTATGCTTAAAATTCTTTGTTGGTACTGAGTCTTTCCTCCTCCTCCCTCTCCCCCCCCCCCCTTTTTTAATGTGCGCTTTGTGCCAGCATGCACTAAGGACTTGATGTTTTACAAATACACTCACATCTTCCATTGACCCCCTATCTAGCATTGGCTTAAGAGGCTTGTTTTCTGGGCTCATGAAAAGGGTCTGAGTGACAGCCATTCAAGAAGATTCCTGGACAGGATCATATGCCTGAAATACCAAGGTGCGCATGTTAGTTTTCATAGCAGGCATACTAGTCTGGGCAGCAGACAGTGTCCAGTAAATAAGGATGGGGGGAGAGAGAAGGCAGTGGTAATGTCAAAAGAGATGAGGTAGTGTAAGAGATATGTGTAGTGGTAAAACCATGGAGTGTAGAAGGAATATCTTTGGGTGTGAGAGGAGGTGAGGATAGGAAATAGAAAACCATAATAATGCTGCGGGCTGGAAGCAGATAATTGGTACAAGTGGAAAGGGAGGGCTCTGTGAAAGAAACAGTTCTGTGCCTTGTTCCCATTTTGGTCTCTAGACTAGGTGTCTGTTCAAGGCAACATCTCCTGTGGCACACTGGTTTTCCTGCAAGTAGTGTATAATGTAATAGCTCTGGCAGATGAGAAGCTGCTATCCTCCTTGGGAAAGTTCATCCATTGAATAGAATATGGTATTTTAGCAATAACTCCCCAGAAACCCTAAACAATTCATGCAGGAAAACTTTAGTTATAGATTAACCCCAAATAAGGCGGTTTTATTGGTTAGGCAAACTTAACATCCATTCCATTTAACTCAGAATAACATTATTTTGTTCTACTTTTCCTAACAGAATAAAAATTTTTCAGGAAAATCGTGATTTGGACACTTGTTTTCCAGGGTGAAGAAACATTTTGTAGAGCTATCCGGACTTCCTCTAAATCAGACAAGTGTGTTTAATTTAGATTAGTTTTAGTACAAGTAAGCAAATGATAGATAACTTGAGGTTTTCATTTTTCATGTTGGTTTGGGTTTTGTTTTGGGGTTTTTTTTAGCTCCTGTTTCTTTAGTGTAGCTTGTTGGATTTTCATGGTGATTTCAATTTCTTCTGGATGTGCAACATCAGTATTTATTCTGGTTTTCCCTTTCATGCAACTTACTCTCCTGTACCTCCCTGTGATGTCTTGTCACTCTCTGTCATTTCTCTACATCTTTTCTTCTCTGCATTCATCCTTCTCTTTTCTCTTCACCAAATTCACCCAAAACACTGTTTCATGTTCTTTTTTATTTTATTTTTCTAGATCAAGATTTTTTTTTTTCCTCAGTTATTTTTTTCCCAACTTTGCCTCTAGGAGGAAGAATAAGATAATAAATTTTGCCCTTGGATGGTATTCCTCTCTAAATGAGGAAGGTTATTTCTGTTCTTGATGGTGTTTAGTCATTAACAAAGAGTTTGCTTTGCAAATATTTGTCAATAGTTTAGTTAAATAGTAATAAGAAGTAAACTGATTGATTGCAAATCCAAAATTCCTTCTCCTGTAGTGGTTGAAGTGGTTTAGGTCATACACAAAAGGAAATTTCAGATTATAGAGCAAAATATTTAAAAGGGGGCTTTTTAGCATGACAATATGCATATGCTGCAAATGCAATTGCAAAAAATATTCCTATTAAAAAGCACATGTAAGAACTAGTAAATAGGACTTACGTGTTACCTTATTAATACTTTCATATATATATAAACTAACTGAAAGAATACACACATTAGACTTTAGACAATACAAAGCTTATTTTTCCTCAGAGAAAAAGAAATCATGGCCAGACTACAGGAGCAGAGATAATTAGAGATTTGTTTCTTTTCTGCCTCCCAAGGTAAGGCTTAATCCTACAGTAATCTCTTTATTGAGAGCCAAATGCTAGTCAAGGAGCCTGCTGCACAGATTTGAAGCTAGCATTTAGCCCATATTTTCAGCTTCTAGGAAGGAGCTATCCTGTTAATTTATAGTCTACATTGTTTTAAAGAGCTATCCTGTTATGTTTTGTATTTTATCCTGCACTGTAATTCATTGGCATGGCTTCACGATAAATTTGCTAACTTACATTATAATGCAGAGTGAGACTTCTCATTCATGACCAGTGAACTTCCAGAGCCCATCTGTCTTTTAACACAGAAAAGGGGTTTGTATTGGGCTTTCAATATAAACTAGTTATTCCAGAACAGTTTTGCCTTTGAGTATTTCAGCTTCATATTGCGCCATTGTCAAGTATACTTTAAGGATAAATGCTCAACAAATTTGGGGTTCATTCAAGTGGGGTAGATGTAAATTGGCCTTCTGTCTTTTTTTATTTCCAAACTGTAATTTGTATCCTTGTTATAAACTGGCTGGCTCTTTTAATTCACGGGTTAGGTAGGAAAGAGAAAAGTGGCAAAGAGAGAAAAATACCTGCTGAGGCTAGTACTTTTTAAAAAAGGCCTAAAGGTTAAATCCACAAAATAGATTTAAGTGGTATTTATGTATGTGAGGTTAAAATTCACACTCTGCTGCAATTTTGCATTGAAGGATCTGCAATCCACGGATGCCTGCTTCTCTGATAATCTAGTTCCCACATAGCATGTGCCATGCACAGGGGTGGTTCAGACCTGGTAGTGCTGGAGAACTTTGGGCCTCTCATCTATATAGGTTCCACTGAGGTTCTCAGATGAGGTATCTATCTCCTTTGTATATGGAAATTAATTGATCTGTCATTCTGGACCTATTGAGCACAGGCTCCATGCAAAACCCAGCTACCTCTGGAACAGGTGGTGGTACTTTTTAGCAGAAGAAATATGGAGAAAGAGGTA
Source organism: Pezoporus wallicus (assembly GCF_028554395.1). NCBI lineage: Eukaryota > Metazoa > Chordata > Aves > Psittaciformes > Psittacidae > Pezoporus > Pezoporus wallicus. The sequence goes on from NW_026640754.1 coordinate 5,063,585, forward strand.
CTACAGGCCTGGGAGAACAGCCATAATACTTAATAAAACAACCTGTAGGTGCATGATTCATACTTGACTGTTTAAACTGGATACCAGTCCATAAAGAGGAGTGAGAGGTCTAAAGATGAGTGTCTCAGGAAGGGATAGCTATTCGTTCCGTGTGGGTATCCAGGTGACCCTATGTGATGGTGGCCTGTTCCTACACTTTGGCCTGAAAGGTCAGGGAGAGAAAGGGTTTGCTGCTTGGTGAGTTCACATGCTATGGATATATTTCGTTTGTGATTAAAATGAAGTTTGAGATGGAAAAATTTTATTTATTGTCTTAGACTAGTCAAAAGGCAAATGTGGCCTATACCCTTCCCTTGTTTATCCAAGGGCTTAATGATTAGAGCATTCATGCGGACAGTAGGTACACAAAGTCCAATTCACTCACTGCTTGCAGGAATTTGAAAGGCGGTGTCCTCATTGCCAGGCTATAAAGGGTTCTAGTGTTCTGCTTACTGAACTTCTTTTACTGAAGTTTTGCATGGAATAATTAAGTACGCTTTGGATCAGGAAGAGTGAGTGTCACTTGCTGGTGAGAGCTCTCTCCTAAAGAAAAGGGAAGGGGTGTGTGTGTTCTGGTTCTTATGAATAATTAGTGCAGGATAGCTGCCAGAAGAGGGACTGAAATCCATGTGTCCTCCCTTGTGCAGATCTAAACACCACGCTGCAGAGGTTACTCTCTTCATATGCAAAAATTAAAAATTGGGCCATTCAATTGGGTACTTTCGCACTGGGTTGAAGAGCAGCTCTTCACTGCTGTTCCTGAACCTGGTGAAGTGTGGTGGGAAGAGTACTTTGCGTTCAGTTTGCTGCATTGGAGGCAAAAACCTCCATATTTTGTGGGGGAGGGAACTGGTTTTGTCTGTTTGTAGAAAGTGCTAGTTTGGTAACTTGGCAGTTTTTACAAGAACATACCCATTCACGGAAAACTTTCCAGTGTGACTGGCATTCCTAGTCAAAAGTGAGTTCACGTGTGTGAGTGTACCAAAGGGACTGAGATGCTCATTTGGAATTCAAGAGACAGGTCCAAATCAGTTGGACTGGGGTCTTTTTGATCTCAGCTGCCCAACCACAACTGTTTACTCTTTCGGAATGAGCAGGCCCGTCTCATTTCATTCCTCTAGATTTTTAAAGCATACAGTTCCCTCTCTAAGCAAACCAAAATATTTTTCTGGAACTGCTGTAAATCTTTGTGATGGCAGAAAGGAGTCGGTTTCCTGCCTTGTTCCGAGTAAAAAGCAACCCATCTCCTGAGTACCTTTTATATACAACAGGGGTTGAAGTCTGTCCTCTTTTCACCATAGGGATGGGGAGTTGTGGGATTGTCTGAGTGCAGAGGTATAACCTTGAATTAGCAGGAAGGAGGCTTAATGGAGCCTGGGTACCTAATCAGCCCTCATCTATGCCTGGGGGTGTGAGGAACCTGTGACTGCAGCAGGACAGGTGGGCAGGAAAGACCTACAAGAGGAGATAAACTTGTGATAGTGCTTGACTACAAGAAGATCATAAAATCCATGTGAACTGGAAGAGAAAACAGGGAGCTGGAGGAGCTGTGAGTAAAGACTTGTGTTTGTGGTCTGTGCTTTGAGTGAGGAAAGGTTGGGATTAAATGGGAGCTCTGCAGAGATCTTGTTGTGAAAGGGACAGACCTACTTTATTTGCTCTGCAGTGGTGTTTGGCAAGGGGTGCAAGAGCTGTGCTCCTCTGTGAAAGTGCTGCAGCAAGACCTTGCTGAGCACCATAAAGGAGGTTTTTGGTTTTTTTTTCCTCTTGTGGTGCCCATGGTTAAATCCTGACTGGGGCTCCAGTTTGCACAGTCCAGCAAGATTCATATGGCAGCACTGGTGTGGAAAGCTGTTGTTTGCAGATAAAGTTGAACAAACAGAAATGTTGACTGGTTCCTTGGAAAGAGGCTGATGCCTTTGATGAATTGCCCACAAATTAACCTTTTCCTTCACTGAAAACAGGTGTAGCAAGGTTTGTGCTTGCCTATGGCAGTGGGTGCTACATAGCTTTAGTATTCGTGTTTCTGAGATGATGCTTTTTCCAGTTGTTTCCTGGTGTTCATAAGCGGTACCCTATCTGCCCCCTTCATGTGAATGTCTGGTGACACCCAGGTGTATTGATGAGTGCTTATATTTTTTTTTTTTTATAATGCCTGAGATTGAGGCTTTTTAAACTTAGATTTCCAGAAGAGGTGCGGGCAGCACAGCTAACAGGCTGGTCATTACCACTGTAGGACTTGTTTGCTCCATAGGCCTACCTGAACCTCGAATGTGTGATTTAAAATGACCGGTGTTAGATCCCCTTGACCTCATCAGTCACTGCAAGCAAGGAAGCATATTCAAACTAGCTTCAACCCACAAGAAGAGACACAAAAGATGCAAGATTTTCTCTCTTAAGATATAGTAATCTGTAAATGTGATTGTGAAGAAATCTGTAGTTTACCTGAGGCCTCTTTGTAGCCTTGATGCTTACTGCTGGTGATACAGCTCATGTCTTGCATCATACTGGTGTGGTGTGAGAGCTGAATCTTCTCTCAGAACCTTTGCACAGGATGGGTCTAAATTCAGTAAATCTGTCTAGGTAATCTCATGGGCTACTGTTCTGAGCTTGCACATTATCTGGCAGAGCTTTACTAGACTGTTCTGTTGCTATTTAGAAGTTACTTTGCTTAAAAGGGAAGCATTTAATTGATTTAGAGAAGACCTATCCCGATCTTGTCTTGAGCAATTGCCTTTTTTACAAGAACAAAATGGTCTTCCTGTAGCTATGATACCTATTTTGTCTCACCATGTAGAGGTTCTCAGCTGCATTTCCCCTACTAACTCAATAAATGGGAGTTTTCTTTTTTCCTCTCACTTCTTGACACTTTTTAAGTGGCATATATTAGAAGCTGTGTTTGATTTCTATCACAAAACAGGGCTGAACAAAGCAGTCCTATTTATCTCCTAACTGTTCAGAGTTTTTGTCTTCTACTGTGGCAGTGTATAATACTAAAACATTAGCTTCTGCTAATTTGCAAAACTGAGGTGTTCTAATAAGGAATCCTGTTGAAACTGGTTCATTACATCTACTCCTGGTAAATGTTAACTTTCAATTTAAATTACATGCTGGAAACAATTGTATTGGAAACACTTCTATGATTAAGAAGTCTCTAAAATCCTCCTTATGCATACTTATGTCATCTTATACTTTTATCTGTGTGTCTTAAGGCTCTAATGGCACTAGAAATAATATCTCACAGTGCATAGCTCCATAATTCCCACTGGTGTGCTGAAAGGTGGTATTAAGAAAATCATGAAGAGCATAGTCTCTTTGTGTTCCCATAAGCTTTCCATTAATTTGCATTTATCTGTCTAAACTACAGCAAAGTTAATATTTACAGCAAGATAATACATGACTAATAGAAATGTGAAGCACACTTACTCCTCCTGGTTATTAGTACTACTGTATAGGCACAGATGTGTGTTCATAGGCTTTATTTTGCTTGCTAGATATGTACTAATGACAAGTGCACCCGGAATCTTGCTGGATATGCATGAATTTGTAAGACCATTCTGTCTTAAAATATTGATTGTACACCAAGTTGTGAGGCCCCTCTAGAGTGACGTTGGGAGCACTAGCACTAGCAAGCAGGTTTTACTCTAGGTAAACACCATATGTGGAGAGTAGGGCAACACTTGGCTGAGCCCTACTGTGTATGTACAGCCATGTTTTGGGAAGCATGCATGTTCTATGAGTCTAGCAGTGAGTCATGAGGTTACAACCCATGCACAGTCAAGAAATTATTTGTGTTTGCCCGAGCAATTGGATGAGGCTTTCTCCACATTCAGGCACGTGTTTCTATGTTGGATGATCAAAAACTGAAAGCATAGATTTGGATGAAATTGCATGACTCCATAAGCTGGTACTCCAGGCACTGAATCTACTCTGCCTGTACTACGGGGCTACTGCTTTTATTCCCTGGTAGGGAAAAGGACAGTGCTATAATCAGTCCAGAGGTGATGAAAAAAAAATTGTTGGAATAGAATGTATTTGCATGTATTTGTTACAGTCTGAAGAGACATGTTAGCTTCCATGAGATGAAGGGGTGGTGAATTTCATTGATTCACCTTGTTTTTCATTGCTGGCAGCCTTCTGTGCCTTACAGATCTGTTTTGACTGAGGCCATTTCTAATGTTCCAGAATTGGAAGCAGTCTTAGACCACTGTTTGTTTAAAAGCTGTCAGAGAGCTGAGGAGAATGAATGTTTTCTTTAACTAGCCCCAGGCTGCCCATCTGATCAGGGGCTGTACTCATGAGAATGGGGACCCAACTTAAGAGCAGAGAAGGAAAGTTGAGGCAAGTGTTGTTACTTAGCACAGCATCTAGTTTTATTGTGCATTGGTTGGACCCTCAGTGAACTTTTGCAATAATATTAAATGTGGCTTTTTCATCAGGCCTGCAGGGAAACTATTACAGAAGGTTTTAATCTTTTTTTGACTGAAAGTCCTTCAGGACCAGGCACTAACATTTTGTATGCTGTCATAGCGTGTCTCCAAGCACTGCTCCATTTGTGCGTAGGATCACTGAGCAGTCGTATAATGAAAGGAAAAACAAATGGTGAATGACTCTGAATTGCTTTTGCCTTGTGCTAACTGCACTAAGGTATTTATTTAAATGAAAGCTTTTAGCGTAAATAGCTATGCGTGCAGAAACCAATTAAAGTTTTGAGAAGTCTACCTAAAATTTCTATTTGCTTCCGCAACAGCTGTAAGAATGAAATAAACAGAAGAGTCTGACAGGAGCCATATGCCCTTTCTCATGTTAGAGCAATAACTATCAACTTGTCCAACATTATTGCACTAGAGATAAAATGTTTGTAAGCTATGTAATATGGACGTTTAGCAGTTAGTCTCTCAGACGCTGAAGAACTCAAGCTGCATTTAATTGAAAACTTAATCTATGAAAACACTGTCAGCTCAGGTCGTAACATCAGGGAAGTTGTAACTGGAGAGAGGTAAGTATAATGTTAATTAATAGTCTGTTGTAACTTTCTTTGAGGTATGTAACCAGTTGGTTTGGTTTAAATGGTGTCTGGAAATAACACCCTAAATGTCTCTCATTTAAGGGGAGAGGAAACTTATTTGTAGGGAACGGTCTGAAACTGTTGGTCATGATTTTACCGCTATTTGATCATGGCTCTGTAGAAATATACTTTTGCATTTTGCTTGTTTAAAAATCGTGTTACTGTCAAAGGATATTAGTATGCCCAGGAACAGAGAACATTGCGTATGTGAGTAACTCTTAATGTGATTTGTTTAAAAGAACAAGCCTTACTTAAGAAGAGGTAAATCTGGCAACTCGAGGCTACTTTATGATACAGTAAATGATTCTAGCCTTCTTGAAAGTGAGTACCTAAAGGCAATAGCAGCGTAAGCGTAACCCGCTTATTCTACAGATAAAATAAGCTTTAAAATGGCACCACAACTCTTTACAACACACACCTTTTTAGTGTTGAACTCCTAGCATAACTTGGATGACTCTCAGATCTGATTTTTAAGAATTTAAATAATAGCAAGTACAGCAAATTGCAATTTCCATTGCCATATATGTAAACCTGTGTCTCAGGCTGAAGACTTATTACATAATCTGAAAAGTTTTACACTGGAATATTTAAGGGTGTCTGTAAAGGAACAGAGTTCTACTACAGTTTCCAAAACCCAAGAAAGGTAAGTAGAATAGAGTCTTAAGGGGAGATGGTTTAGTTCTGCTTCACTTCCATTTAGTTCTTCAGGCTTATGTTTCCTGTAACTTCTAGCTTTCCAGCTATGCCTGACATAGTAGTTTAAGGAAGGTTTATATAATTTTCAGAGCTTGTTCCTAAGTAATCTTTTAGAAACATGGGGGGGGGGTGTGTGTGTGTGTTAAATTGATTTTATTTCTTTGTATTTTTTTCCTTCCCCACAATCCTGTTGGGATAGTAAAATGAAGGCAGATATTCTTTACCTGAAGGCGTATCAGCCTAGTGGCATTTGCCTGCAGATTAGGAATATAAAGCAGCAGGAGACTGATTAAAGCAAGATCTTGTTTCCTTGCGAATGTTACTGCTGTCACATCCCGCAAAGTTCTGGCTGGTGTTGGTATTGACCGTGGGTGCCTCAGTGGTACCTGGGTCAGGAAGAAAGATGGCTATTACTATGATTTTAATCACTACCTACAGAGGAGCATCTGGGACAAATTATCATGTATTCTGAAGGGACAATCAGGACTATCTAGAATAGAATAAGTATTGGGGGGAAGCAGAATGTACAGGATAATAAGAGGTAGAATAGCAAGAAGTATAAATTACGAGGGAGGGAGGGAGGGAGGAAGGAAGGAAAGAAGGAAAGCTCAGACTTCTATATCTAGTTATGATGTTGCTACTGTAATAACAGATCCTGAAGTCAAGAGGATTTTATTGTTTCCCCTACCTGGATGTCTTGTTTAGAATAGATGATAGGTTTGTAGCTGAAGTTGATAAAAGGTGTCATTCAGTCCAAAATTGCTTCTTTTGGCACAGAAATAATAAAGAAAAATAGCTAATGCAATTAAAAAAACTATTTTTGGGTTCAAAGATCGGGGATGGGTAGCCCTGACTGTGATTATAGGGCTGGAGATTTATAGCTCACTAGTTATTTACTCTCTAGGATGCTAATGGGATCCCAGAGCTATGTATTATTGGAATTTATGGGCAAATGGCAATGTAGCAACACGCTGAGTTGTTGGAAATTTCCATATTTGCTGTGTTTTGATGGAAGACTCTTTGTGGAAATGCATTTCTTAATTTGGTTTGGTTTCCTTGCTGCTAGCAGGTTCCTTGTTAGGTTGTGTGAAATGATTTTGTGGGTCCTGCTAGAAAATGCAGAAGACAAGATATGTGGGAATGTAAGAAGTTAGTATTTTTAGTCTTCGGTATGTGAGACTAAATAGAGACAGCTTGAAGGGGAAATGAGGTGCCATGAAGGGGTATGCACCAGGAATTCTGGAAATCTAATCCTGTGGTGCCACATGTTCTTTTTGACACTTGGGAGCAGTAAAGCAGCGTATCTTTTTATGAAGTAAAGGGAATTCCTCTTTATCCTCTTCTTGGGATGAATCTTGTTGAATCCCATTCTTGGGATTTGTATGCAATAGAGTTTTGATTAACTAATAGGCATTGGGGTGCCAAACTGACCTGAAGTGCTTGTTCAGGGAGAGAGGGCAATACACAAGGAGCAGAACACCACCTCTTACTTTTCCTTTTTATGTTTACCTCAGGTGAAATCTTGAAAAAAACCTGGTGTCAATAGGTGATCGAAAAGCCACGCTGTTTTATGTCTGTTAATAAAAACATTGGAGATACTGTGTGATTTTTGTCTATTCAATTTCTCAGGATGAGGGAGATACATTAGGGTCACTGTTTAGATCCAAGGCTTCATGCTGGTTTATACCTGAGGTAACTTAATTCAGTAAGGTTAAATACTGAATCACATGCTTCCTAAATTACAGTTACTTGCTATCCTTGTGTTGGTTTGTGTTTTATTCATTACTGGATTGTACTCATGGCATGTTCTTACTCTTTCCTGGCTTATAATGGATTTTTTTATTGAATTATTGAGCAAAGCTTTTAAATAAAACATCAAAGAATTCTCTTCTACTAACAATTCTACAGTCATGAGATGCAGTAACCCTTAGGACCACTTTCTTCATCAGAATACCGACACTGCTAGACTTATTCCTGAATGTGTTGTGCACTAAAATGTTCATTCAATGTAGGGTTTTTTTCTTCTGGAGGTGAAATGACTTGCCTTATAAATATGCAAAATTAGATTTCTTCTTATACAGATATCTTACACAGTATCTGTTTTTTTCTTTGTGGCCACCTTAGGTGGCCTGCCCTGAATCCCAGAAGAAAACCAATGTACTTACAGGGAATGTAGTTAAATTGCCTCTTAAAAGTATGTCCATTGCCATAGCTGAGGAGAAGACTGGAGCCTGTTTTCTAGCTCTTGGTCATCTTCCTTATTCTGCATGTTTTATGTTGCTTTGCTTGGGCTAGAGAGCCACTGAATCCAGACTATTTTATGGAACTATAGATTGTGATTATTTGCCGGCAATCCAGTTTGTGCAGAGATCAAAACTTAAGCTCAGGTCTTCTCATGGCCACTCATTTAAGCTTTACTTGTGAATGCAATCTTCGGATTTGTCTGCTTATTTCAGTGCATTAAAACTGACTTTATAGATCTGATTGCTCTTGTACAATAACTTTATGCTGCCTTTGAGGTTCTTGCCAATTGCATAGAACTAGCAAGTCTTCCTTTTTCTGCCTGAAGGGGATTAGTGTCTAGTTTGCACATAACAAAACAAACAGAAGGCATAAAGCACTGTTCAGTTATTCCAGAATCACAATGAAGAGTCTGTAGTGTAAGTAAGTGCTATGCTTTAAGGATAGATGAGATGAGGCTACTGGGAGCAGCATTCAATTTCGGAAAGTAAAGTATAAACTCTGATTCACAGAAAATGAAATTTGGAACAGCTTGGCATTTATATATCAAATGAAATACCAAAAGGAATACACTTGTTTATATTTAAATGTTTAATTTCTGTGGGCACTATTAAATATATATTACTGTCATCTAGCTATTTTTCTAAAGGCTAGAATAGGCTTGCTAGGATATCTGAACTAGAAAACCCTTTTATTTATGTCTTGTCTAATGTGTTTTGCTTCCTCAAAAGGGAATAAGCTATACAAGCAGAAGAACTTATTTAGGTGCTGATTTTAAAAAAAGGGGGAAAGGACTGACTTTCACCACAAGCTAACACTGTTTCACTGGCAAGAGGTTTGGTAGGCCTGGCCTGAACATGGTTTCAGTAAGTGCTTGGACAAAATGATGAAAGAACGCTAGGTCTTGCAAAGATACCAGCTGTAGAGATAGGAAGTCCCTGGGCTGCCTTCAAGTCGAAGCTGGAGAAGGTGCTTGTCCTGTTCTTCTGCTCTTCCCTAGCGTCTCCTACCAGTCCCTGACAGAAACAGGATACTGGCTAAGCAGTGCTTTGGTGTGTGGCTGGAGTCTGTGCTCTTAATGCACTCTCTGGGATTTGGCATGATCTGTGTCTGGGCAACAGAGTAATTCTCTTACTGCTTGAGGCTGTCAGTTTGGGCACTCATAAATAACTTCCCCAGCCCCACTCGTTTAAAAACAAAGTAGTCAGAGACAGTTGAAGATGTATTTAGATACAAACTGCCTTAGGAATCCTGCAACAGTCCAGCTCCTTGACTGCTTCTCATAATAAATTCTAACAATGGTGTCTCTTTGCTTTATGATTGAAATTATTTTAATTTTTGCCTTCAAGGCCCGAGATAGGTAATTTTAAATTTGGTTTTTATCTATATCAGATGCTCATGGCAGTGCAGAGTGTCAAGTTTTTTATATTAGTTGTCTAACACTTGACATATGTCGCATTTCAAAGATCTTTTTTATGCTTTACTTTGCAGCATTTCTGTGAGGCACACCGAAAGCAAGCTTCTTGTTCCAGCTTGCCCAGCTAATTGTAAATCTTTCTTGCCTTTATGCTGAAATGTTAGTAGGCAGATCTCGGGCAGCTGTCAGCTTTCCATCAGTTACTGCTTCTTCCCTGAGCTGTTGGAAACTCAAAAATTAGGTATCTGTAGCTCCTGTTTGCTGAAGTCATTAATTTCTACCCTTAATTCCTGTTCCAACTGGCATTTGGGATTTGGTAGTCCCATGCTGTGCTGCAGTACTAGACACTGTAGATCCTTCTACTGAAACTTGAGAATCTTCCTTCCATCATGCTCCAAGATCTTATTTGTTACTGGTTGTTCTGGTCACTTTTTGGGCTCCAACAGTGTATTTTCACTACTGCTGTTCTCTGATACAGAAAGCTAAATCACACAAAAGACAAAGGAGCCACGATTTTTGTTATGTTTTCACCATGAGATCTCCCAAACTTTTACCTGGACCACTTGTTCTAATCTTGCACAAAACCCATAACATTGTGGTCAACAGTGGGGCAGAAGATGCTGTTGTGTTGGGAGTTCAGGGCTGTGAGGCAGCACTATTGCTGTACACTGATAAAAGCTGTTCCCTCCTCTGACTGGATTCATCCCAGCTGGTCTCAGTACCATGAGTATTGCTGGCTTTGCAGATCAACTGGAGATAGAGCCGTGTTTTCCTATTCAAGTCTGAGAAGTCAGTGTTTTTGCTATGTTTTGTGAAACACAGTCTGACAAGAAGAAAGGTAAATACCCTCTGTCATAGCTGTGAGATGATTTGAGCATGCTAGTGTTTTCTGTGCCTTATAAAATAATCAAAGAGATGTAACCGTTCTGTAATTAAGAGGATAAAGCGCCAAAGCTTGATACTGACTCACCTTTTCTTCAGATACACACTATGCCTCGTGTGGGCAGAGTATTTAGGAACTGAGCTCCAGATCTTTAACAAGATGTTCCCAAGCTATATCCTTTCCCTTTCCTCAAGACACTCCACTTCCAGCCTTTTACAACTTGGATGTGGTTTGATTTTGATTCAGAAATGTGAAAAAGGCTGCCTCTCTCTTGCATGTATGGAGGTGTAATAAGAGTTCGGCAGAGAGCTCTGTGATCAGACATTTCTGAAAGCAAACCTCTTGCAGAGGCAAGAGACAAAGGCTTCTCTGTCAGGGCTCTGTGGAGGGATACCTGCATGCTCTCCATCATATCTAGCAGGGAGTAGAGGAAGGGGAATGCTTGTGAGCCCCCATCTTCTTCCATACATGTGCTAAGAGCTGGGGAAGGTCCTTGTCCTCTCAACATCATCAGAAGACAGAAGGTGTGTGTGTGTGCTGCAAGGAATGTGAACATACCAGAGTTCAAAATTACAGCAAATCATAAACTGGATGGCATCAGCAACAGCAGCAAAAAGCTGCTTCCTTTCAGGGATTGCAAGAGTCTTGTTTGTAAGAGAGCAGACAATGCCCGTCTCTGTGACATTAACCACTAGATGCTATTGCTTAAGAAAGGGGGACAAAAGTGGAGAACAAGTACATAGCCTTAGGAAATGTGATCTGTATTCCAGAGCTTCATTAGAACAGGTTGCTTAGGAATGCTGTATTTTTTTCTGACAGCAGAGATTTTTAAAGAAAAGCTTAAGTAACAGTCTGTTAGTCTAGGTTTGCTTTGTTTCGTCTTGTAAGGAAAAGATGGGGAAAAAAAGACTTCTAATGTTTCTTTCAATTTATATGAAAACTAAATGTCATTTTATTCCACCTTTGTAGGGAAATTTCCAAGGTTAAAAATATATCTGCACCCTGCCATCAGTGGTGTTCCTGTGGGTTGTGGTTTGTGTAACTGGACATGCGGGTCAGAGAAGTTCACTTGCGCTCCTTGAGGGGTATAATGCCCTCTTTTTCCTTCTACCACAACAGCAGCAAATTCTGTGATTGTTGTCCTGCAGAGAAGTGATAATTAGGTAAAGAGAAAGCATGGTAACTTGATGTATCATAAAGGGTTTTCACATGAATACAGATGCATAACTGCCAACCATGGAAAATATACTTTATGAAAATCATCATGTACTTGGTGTGAGGAGCACTTTCCTAATCTCGTGCCATCTGTGCATCTGGCAGAATATTACAGGAAAGTCATTTGTACATCCACTTGGGAGTGTATCCTTCCTATTAAAAAAAATACCCATTTGTAGATTATATCTTACAGTGGAAGATACTCGATTTCAAGCAGACTGCTGTCAATTCACTGTTTTCCACTTTACTTCTTGGGCTAGAGTTATTGTTTTCCCAAAATAGCCAAATGGAGATATCTGCATACCAATATACCAATAAGATGGTGCTGTTCACAGGATTTCCAACTTCAGGGAAGATTTTAATCAGTTCTTTTTCTGTTTTGTCGTAAAGTGTATGGTGAACAGGAACACAGCTAAGACAGTCATGATGGTGGTAGTGTGAAAGAAGAGAGGTTTTTAATCCCACCCTGAGTCCCTTCAGGAATGATAGCATCCACACTGTGTTGAACTCTGACAGCGGGAAGGTAGGATCACTGCAAGACAGCTCACCGCTCTTTCATCTGTTTAGAGATAATTGAATATATAATAAGCTAGGATCTTTTAGCATGGATAAGACCTCTGGTATATACCAAAAAGAATAGTTTTGAGACAGTGTGTAGTTTTGGCTGGGGTAATTTTCTTCGTAGTAGCTACTATGGGGCTGTGTTTTGGATTTGTGCTGGAAACAGTGTTGATAACATAGGGATGTTTTAACTATTGCTGAGCAGTGCTTACACAAAGTCAAGGCCTTTTGTGCTCCTCACACTACCCCACCAGCGAGCAGGCTGGGGGTGCGCAAGAAGCTGGGAGGGGACACAACTGGGACAGCTGACCCCAGCTGACCAAATGCATATTCCATACCATATAGTATCATGCTCAGCATATAAAGCTGGGGGAAGGAGGAGGAAGGGAGGACATGTGAGTTTATGGCATCTGCATTCCCTAGTAACCATTACATGTGATGAAGCCCTGCTTTCCTGGAGGTGGCTGAGCACCTGCCTGCCAATGGGAAGCAGTGAATGAGTTCCCTGTTTTGCTTTTGCTTTACCTTTTAAGCTGTTTTATCTCAACCCATGTTTTCTCACTTTTACTCTTCTTATTCTCTCCCCCATCTTGACACGGGGGGCGAGAGTGAGCAGCTGGGTGGTGCTTAGTTGCTGTCGGGTGTTAAACCACAACAGAAGGATAGTGAACATTACATAAGAACTAGGGACTAGTAGGTAAAACAATCTAGCAGTAAATTTATAATTACAGGGAGTAAAATGATGCAAAGCAAAATTAAACTGTGGAAGCTACTGTTGTAAGGTGCTCGGGATGCAACAACTGTGTGCTCTGGGGGCAAATTCCTAGGGGAAGGGTCCATCAAGGGCTAGTAGACATGATGATGTATGCTTAAAGTCTAGGCTCACAGATCTTTACACTATAAGATAGAGAGAATATAAATCTACCCTTATCATGTTGTTACAGTCTTTCCCTGCTGGGTTAGATAAACTTTTGGCTTAGCCTGGCCTTGTACTGCTGTTCTTGTTTTAGTGAATATAGCTTTTCAAATGTATTCCAAGCTCAGTAATGCCAGTATCTGCATTGCCCTGTAACTTATACTGTTAGTGCCTTTTGTCTACATGGGATTTTGTACAAAATAATACGAAGACTTGAGTGTACTACAGAATAGTCACTTTGCCAGATGTCTGCTCAAGTGAACACAGGTTATCTTTATATCAGGAAGTATCACTTGTAATAATCTTCACAATTGTTTTCTTGTACTCAGAACCTAAGAGTCTTCACTGTCTTTCATTTAGGATAGAGCATTCTTTTTTAAAATTTGAATCCATGAAACAGAGGTAGCCCTCACCTCTATATAAGTGGGTTTAGAAAGTGCATGATACTTGGCAGAAGATATTAAGTATCTTTCCAATATGCAGTCATCATCAATTAGTTAAAACAGAAATAACTAGCACATAACTATTGCAGAGACATGGTATTAGAAGTCTTCAACAATTATTTTTCTCTGGGTTGACAGTGAATATGGGCAGGCACTATTTCAGTCTACTGATGCAGAATTAATCAGATGCTGCTGTGTGGCCACAGTTGGTGAGAGGGCCAAGGGAAAGTGAAGGGAGGAAATTGCTGTTCCTCGTTCCCTCCCTGCACTTATCCCCTCCTCAGGGGTAGCTGTAGGCAACTCTACTTGACTTCCTCCTCACTGACACCCTGAGAGAACCTCAGTAGATAGAGGCCTTTCAGATTTTTGCTGTAGAGTAGGGAAGGTGAGAGGGAGTAAAGAGAAGGGGTGGGGATTAATATGATGGAGGACAACAGTAAGTATGGATTTATGTTTTAACTTGCACTGACAAATGTTAAGGTTTTAATTTGTTACTGATACTATTTAAGCTATAAGCTTGCTTTAAATTTCAGTTGGGGGGGATATATTTAAATTATTTAAATGCTGGGAGGGAGGAAAAGCAGCAGAAAGGTTTTATTTTGTTTTTCTGTAGCCAAAAAGCTCTGCAACATTAGGGAGAACAGTTGCTAGGAAAGATCTTCCCTTTCTACATCTCCTGGCTTCCTGCACCTTAGAAGGTAAAACACTAAAACAGTTTAACCCACCAGAATCTGAAGAACAATCATATTTCAAAGGACTACCACAAATCTGTTCTGTTTCTTTTTCTCATTTCCCCCCGCATCTCAATTATGGCAGATGAGCAGAATGCCACAGGTGCCCCATGCTTCCTTCACTTGCCAGAAATCCTCACTGCTCATTTCCCAGTCTGCCTAGCTTGATATCAAAAAGTATGTGCAGTCTTCTAATTTATGGTTAACAAGTCCATATTATTTTTGTAATCCCTATTGTCATGCAATAACAATTCCCCATGCAGGTTCTGCTGGGTACTATGAATAATTTCTCATAAGATTACTGATAATAAGAAACACATCTTAAGGAATCCTTGAGAGAAATGTTATTATAATAATTGTTTGCAGGTGCTAAATGAAAAGCATTATAGAAATATGTATGTATAACACTCTATTAAACCAGAATCTCATAAAAAGGGATGCATAATGATAAAGAAGCCTACATATTTCACAGCTCAGGAATTAATTTCTTAGACTTCCATCATTCAAGGAAACCGCATTGCAATCACTGTTCAAGTGACAAGAGTTTTCATACTTACAGTATTCTCCTCTATTGATAGTACATCAAAAATAGTTCCCTGAAGAATAAGGCTAATTTTCTAACCCAGTCAACCCTCACTTTGAAGTCTAGATTGGGATGGTGGTAGAAAAGTTTCTGCAAGGGTTGAAGTACTGAGCCTTAAAGCACTCTTTATTCTTCCAGTTGGCAAATGTTCCCTCTCCCATTTCAGTCTTTTGAATGAATCCCTAAAACAGAAATAGGCAGTTTCATCTTGCTGTGCTTGACTCTTTCAGTGCCTTTCCCTTCTACATCTTTCCAACTGCCATTAATCCTACATGACGTCTTATTTCCAGCTTTTGATTAATCTTATGGAAGTGGAACTGTTAGCGAGGTCTTTTGCTCCCAGAAGTACATTTGTTTTGCATACATAATGTGCTCATATTAAAGATGCTTAATGAATTACATCCGGTGTTTGCAGAGGGAAGGAATGCAGCGTCGGGCAGTCTTTGCACTACTGAATATGCCCATTTGAGGAGGGAGGCGCTATTCAGAGGGCCGGTGCCTTTTTCCCATATGAGAAGATTCTGCAGCCCTTTCTTGGCAATTCTGAAGGTGCTGAGGTGGCCTGAGCGCTGCCGAGTGCTCACTGAGTCCTCACCTTGCACTGTTGCCCTCAGCTCAGCTTTACCTTGCCCTCTGCTTGCTGGTCCTGGTGCACCAGCAGTGTAAACCCATTGGCAGTGGCTGCATGGCTGGGATGTAGTCTCTGCCTGTGTCAGGGAGGGAGGATCAGAAGAGGTGATATGGCCTCAGTGATGATTTGCTTTGTCTCTGCTGGGCTGTCCGCTTCTGTAACTTCTCAACAGAGCATTCAGTTGTCTGTTTTGTGAATTCTTTGCTCTAGCAGCATCCTAGCATTCACTGAGGAGCACTATTTCAGATGTCAGCAAACGTTTTTTGCCATCACAGTGTAACAGTGCACCCTGGGTTTGTATTTCAAATTACCCCGAGCAGTAAGGCCGAAAGCGGTGGGAGCCCAGCTTTAGCCCTTGAGCTTTGCAGTAACTCTGACGCGTTACCTTCCATGTAGGCACAAGTCTACCAAAATAAAGTTATTCTGGGAATGAGACGTTTTTAGATGTGAGAAAAAGAAAGAACACTGGGGGGAAAGGTGTGCAAGAAGATAGGACTAAGGCAGTTACTGACCCAACAATTTACATATCTCACTTCAGATAGAAGATCTGGTTTTGTTTATGGGCTTGCTGAGGTTTCCACAAGATCAGTACGTTCCAGGAAAAGGCAGTTCAGAACTTGCTCCTGTCCTTGCCACAAGGCAAGTCTTATGTTCCCCACCTCCCTGGGAGAACAAGGATTCTTTTATAATCTTGCATAGGGTAGTTTAAGGAAGCTGCTTTGTTTGCTCTGAGTTAGGGCACAGTTAATAGTAATTGGCAGGTGATACTGATGCAGTAGTCTGAATGCTTCTGCTTGCTAAAATTGAAAGGCTGGCATACTGCTCCAGTTATGGTCAATGTTAGCAAAATGAATGGACTTCACAAGCCTGGTCTTTGCGCTTAATGCCATACAGTGTGAGAGCACAAGAAGAAAATGTTAAATGTTCGCAGACAGAAGTGCGACATGCTTCCAGTCCAAGTGTGGCATAGCCATGATTTTAAAGTCAGGTAAGCATATATCCTCTGAATGAGCAGAAGCACTCCTGAAGTTTAGTTGCTTATTTGAAAAAATATTCAAATGCCATTACTGAGTTTCTCATTGAATGTGGCGATGGTTGCCAGAACTAGCATTCTTGCTCCGAACAGAGAAAGGGGAGAGAAGTGACACCGCCAAATCTGAAAATACAACCTGGACTCCGAATGAATGCAAGGTTTTTTTTTTTCTTCTTCTTTTGCCTAGTGGATGGCTGAAGTTAGAGCCTTGTTTGCATCAGTTTGTTCCTGGTTTTGTCAGCAATATTCTTTGTGATTCCTGCTCTTGTGTATGGTAATTTTTTGACCTGGTGTAAACTGTTGGATTGGGTTGGTACACAAGCAGAAGGGAATCAGCTCATCTTTCCTTGTGTTGGCTCATCAAAGCTTGTGACAGGAAAACCACAAAGGTTAGAAGTTAAGACTCAACAGAGAAATGAGGAAGAAGAGATCTTCTCACGGTGAAATTTCTTGTTGGTACCCCTTGGGATTTTGGCAACTTTCAAAAGTAGTGCTGTTTTTTCCATCACCTGATAACTCATTTTGAGCAACTGAGAAGATATTATCTCATCTAGGAAATAAAGTCAAGAAAGACTGGAATACATTTCTGGGTTGTACACATGTGCATGTCTTCATACTACTCAGCTCTCTCCCATTCAGGCCGCGCTGCTACATCTAGGTGGGGAACAGCAGGCAAATGTTCTCCTTGCTGACCCTGTAGACAAGAACAAGTGTAGCCAATATGAGAGCAGTTAAAAAGCAGGGTTTCCTAATGGGGTAGTGGCATAATGGTATCTTGCTTTGATCAAAAAGGTACTAGGCATTCCTGGCCTTGGGAGCACTGAGTCCCTAATGCTGTTAGTAACTAAGTGTATACACTCTCTGCCATCTGGGAGGTAGTCTCTAGGAAAGGGGACACTGAGCTGGTGTAAGCTGCTACCATGGTGTTGTTGGAGTCCTGGGGCAAGTAAAGTTTATGCTGGCTGATGATCTGTCTGGGTTCATTATGGTGGAGGGATGTCTAGGATTTCGTTTTTTACGGTACTTTCACCATACCCTTCTCCTTTTCCTCGTAAGAGTCAGTCAAAACAAAGCCCATTTTAAAAGAAGTGAATGTAGAAAATGTGAAACATAAGGATCTCTTACAAAGTGTCTTTTACAGTGCTGGGACATAAAACAGGGCAGTGGAAGATAAGCCATTATGTATGTTGAGGAAGTCTAAGAATAAAGATTATAGGCAAACAGTCTACCTTTCTTTACAAGGCCTTGATTTACATCCCTGAAATCTCAAATTTAGCTATTACAATGAAGTCCTGTTGCACACAGAGCTGCCTTTTATCACCACTTAAAATCTAATTAATCCGTATTGAAGCACAAAGATTTCTGTTGTGTTTTAGGGTGAGGGGTCATAGAGCCCTCTTTGTTCATCCTCAGGCTTGTAATCATCAGGCATTGGGATATAATTTTACCGAGCAAATTGGAAGGTACCAGATCAAATCCTTATCGGAAAGACTAACTCATGGTTTAGTGAAGTCCTTCCTCCTTTATGTGAAACTTTATATTCGTGAAGAACAAAAAAGTGTTTCAGAGCTCACAAAGGGTTAATAGCAAGCGCTTATATTTTGGGCAGCAGAGAACTAAAATAATCATAGCTTTCACCATCACGCAAGGCAGCGGTTGTTACAGGACTGCTGGGGAGACCTTCCTCCTCAAGCTTTTAGGACTCTGCTCTCATAATGGCCTTGCTTTATCAACCAATGATGCAATTAAGTGGCATACTGGTCTCTCTGTTGGGATGGGTCCTGTCCTGTCTCACCACCTATTTACCCCAGTGGAAAAATCTTAACTTGGACCTGAATGAACTGGAGATCTGGACCATGGGACTCTGGCAAGCTTGTGTTGTCCAGGAAGAAGGGGGAATGCAATGCAAGGACTTCGATTCTTTCCTAGCTTTGCCCCCAGAGCTCCGGATTTCTAGGATTTTGATGGTTTTTTCCAATGGATCAGGGCTTTTTGGCCTCTTGCTCTCAGGATTTGGGTTGGACTGTTTGAAAATTGGTGAAAGACAACAGGGACAAAAGAAACGGCTGTTGCTCTTTGGAGGAATGCTCTTTTGGATATCGGGGATTACAGCTATTGTCCCGGTTTCTTGGGTTGCCCATTCCACAGTCCAGGAATTTTGGGATGAGAATATACCAGATATTGTTCCCAGGTGGGATTTTGGGGAAGCGTTATTTGTTGGCTGGCTTGCTGGGTTTTGTCTTATCTTAGGAGGATCCCTACTTAATTGCACAATCTGTTCAACTGAAGTCCATCCATCTTCAGTCCATTACACAGTAGCAGAGCAGCAAGATCAGTGTCAACACTTGGAAACTGAATCTAGGCCTTAAAATGGAAGGTTTTATGCAGAACAGAAAGACTGCCCTATCTTTTTCAAACCCCAGTGCAAGCCAGATGCTTGTTCCAGTAGAAATTCAAAGGACTCTTTGTTACCTAGCTGATTTCCTAAACTTATGTCTGCTTTCTCCTTAACTGGTATTGGAAGGTGGTGTTGTTTCCTCACATGCAGAACTGTTTAAAACTTTGTTTCACAGCTGAATGCTGAAGTTTTCATAGACTGCGCAGAAAAGGTGCTTTTGCTTTCTCAACTGCACTGTAAAATCCTGAAAATGAATATGCATGTTCCCTTACAGCTTGGCTTTTAACCAAAATGTGCTTCCTTTTCATATGTAACTGATTAAATGAGCCTCAATGCTTGACTCCTTGTTGCAGTCTTCCACTTGCCTGATGCAGTGCTGTACAAACTTGAGTTTTCACATCCTAAACAGTCTAAATACATGCATTGCATCAAATTATCTTTCTGGGTACTTGGAAATCGTGCTCAGAAAACTGTAGGTTTCTGAAATTCTAGTAAGCTTTGCAGATGTCTTTTTATGCAGGGGGTGTTAGAGCGTGGGTGCTTCATATCCAGCAAGTTGTGTTTCCCCTGTCTAGCACATTAAGCTGCCCGTGCAAGTTATTCTGAGTGTTTCTGGCACCTGCATACTTTAGGCTCCCAAAATAGGTTGAGAAATGCTGCTCTATTAAATCCTTATGTTAACTTCTTCTGGTACAGGTATTAAAGTATCAGGTATCCTGTCAAAGCTCCTTAAACTCCATTCATTTACAGCAACATGTTGCTCTGAAACCTTTGAGTTTAAACAACTGATACTTAACTGGCTCCAAAGCAAATAGTTTCATCTGCATCAATATGGTACTAAAACTTCATCTAAAAATGACCTGTGAGATGCCAGATCTGGCAGAACTGCTGTTAATGATTTAGCAGGTTGATGGAAAACAAAATATATGCTTTATCTAAAACCCAAAACAAAATAAGAAACCCCAGGAAAGCCCAGCTGTGGCTGCACCCTTCAGCTACTGGTTTACCACACTACATCCCTGTCGCCCAAACACTGCAACTGGAACCAGGCAACACGAAGCAGGAGGGGGAAGATTATTCCATGCTTCCTAAAGCATTGTTTTAACTTTTGCTTATGTTTGGGATGACAAAGAACTGAGTGTCTGCAAAAGCAAATGGTGCAGCACTTCTGTGGCTGCTAAAATTGAACTTGGTCCACAGGCTACAGCTAGTTGGATTGCTGTTGTCTGTACTAGGATGGATTTTACTTCGTACCTGTAACTATTTAGCAGACTGGAAAAAATCACAACTTAAATGTACTGGAGCTTTGGACCATGGGACTATGGCAAAACTATACAGTCCAAGCCATAGGAGGAACACTGTGAAGATTTTAATTATTTTCTAGTTTTGCCTCTAGAATTACAGTTTTTTAGGATTTTAGTGTCTACATCATATGGACTAGGACTTTCTGAGCCTTGTGATTTATAGTCTTGGTCTGTCCTGCCTAAAGATGGAGGGTACAGAGTTGAAGCTAAAGAAACAGCTGTTACTACTTGAAGGAATATTTCTGTGTGTGGTCGGAGTTTTGGCCTTCGTCTGTTTCTTGGGTTGCCTGTACCATAATCCAGGAATCTTGGGATGAAGACATCCCAGAGGTTGTGCCCAGATGGGAAACAAGGGATGTACTATTCTGTGATTAGTTTGGTGTATTCTTTTTTATAAATCTGGGGGATCTGCTCTTCACAATCTGCTGCTCACCTGACCATAAATTACCAGGGCAGGATGCCACGGCAGATATGCAAGACACCCATCAACATCTGGAAATTGGAAGTCTTTAAAAAGGGTAGATACCAGGTTTTCAGATTTTACTCTTGCATTACAGCAAGAAATGTCTGCTGAACTGACAGGTTACTGTTTAGGAGACTGAGGGGAGGGATTGCTTCTTACCAAGTAGTTCCTCTAATCACTACTTACCTTCAATTTTAATTACACTAATTGATGAGCTATGGAGATCTAAGTCACCACTCTGTTTCCTCAAAATTTGATCAATTGCACGTTTTGGTTTTGTGTGGGTTTTGCTTGCTTGCTTTGTGTTTTGGATAAATAGGTATAAAATTCTTAATCTCTAGGCATGCATGGAGACTTGACTGTATTTTAAATAGCAGAATTCCTACTGGGGCCCCTTTAAACAATGTGTTTTGTACAAAACATAGTAGTAGTTTAAGTCCTGAAAGTTTGTAGTGTCAGTTCAACATGCATTACAAAAACCTGATACAGGACAACCTTGGATGAAGTTCCCTGGACCTGTATCCATCACAGTAAACTAAATGTTCTCAGGCATAATGTCATGTAATATACTATTCTCCAGAGAGAGAGAACGACTGAATCGATCCATGCACAATCTCTCCCCAAGGAAATCCAGTATTCCCCAATAATAATGAGGAGATATCCAGTGGAGAGTTGACTTTGTCCATTGCTACTGCAGTTTTTACTTAATGAATGTAAAGAGCTAGCTTCAAACATACGAATTGGTTTAACTTACCCTAAGACTTGGCATCGATTGATGTCAACTTTCTATAAGCAATCTATTGCAATGATTTTTACATTGACAAAGCTGCAGCAGCCATCTGTTTGTACAAAAAAGCAGAGAGAAGCATAGAACAGGAATAAAAGAATTAAATAAAACAGTGGTCTGGAAAAGAACTTTGTTAAAAAAAAAAATGTATTTTCCAATCACTGAAACACATGGAAAGTGCAGAGACAAGTTAATCTGTGTGATGTACTTGCGTACTCTTACAGACAAAATTAGAACAGAAACACATTCAGAATATAACCTGATTAAATACTTAGTTCAGTCCTGAGCATTTGATATTTAATACAGTATAAACATAGCAATAGTAAAAAAAAACCCACTTAATTATTTGATTTCTGTTCTATTACATTTTCTGCTAAACTTTGCTTATTTGGCTAAATATCCTTGTACCAGTGATATTTAGATTTTGATATATGCAACTGTAGTGACATTGGTACCTGGAAATAGAACTAATTACATTCGTTATACCCTGCTGTGCAGAATAAATTTCACTTCAAGAGTAATAGTTGTAATTTTAAACTGATGGAGCTTTACCTGTGTGGATTATTTTAGCTTATTCTATTGAGTGTTTCAAGTGTGAATAATCCAAATTAGTTAAAAAAACCCACCAGAACTCTAGAAATATTAAAAGCTGCCTATAAACATGTTCAACTTTACCAATCTGGAAAACAAGGAGCATGAATAAGTAGAAGTCTCTCATTTTAAAATGCGTTTTGCAAGCTAAAGCCAGCACTCCTTAAATTTTGACCTCGTTTCATGCTTACAAATCAGATGATAATACTTTTTTTTTTTTTTACTATTATTCCAACACGTGAGGAGAAACAGCTCATCTGGCAGCTTGAGACAG
Organism: Pezoporus wallicus; assembly: GCF_028554395.1. Lineage (NCBI taxonomy): Eukaryota > Metazoa > Chordata > Aves > Psittaciformes > Psittacidae > Pezoporus > Pezoporus wallicus. Next base: position 5,085,859 of record NW_026640754.1, read on the forward strand.
CTCTGACAGTTCTAAATATTTTTTACAATATCCTTAATGTCAAATATTTTTATGGCCAGAACTGAACTATATTAAACAGAACATAAATAAGAGTGTAAATAAATAAAAGAAAAATCATAAAGTACACATCTAAACATCATTCTACAAACAACTCATATAATCAAATGGAGAAGTTGAAACTGTCAACCTTCATTTCACCTCTACATTAAATAATTCCAGATTTGTTTGTTTTCTTTAAATTGACCTTTCAAACAATGTTATCTCAAACCCAAGAAACAAAAACCAAATGGGGCATTCACAAAGGATGTTCAGTCAGCCCTCTTGCCCCAAATGGCATGTTTGGCTGTACATTTAAGTGATCTGATGTTATCTGTGCATAAGAAAACCCTTGGTTGTTGCACAGACCTCTCGTCACAGAATTGTCACTTTGAATTTAAGGCAGCTGCTACCATGTTGCGGTCGCATTTGCTCCCATTTTCTTACCAAGTAATTACAGCCTTTTTGAAAGATGAAGTCTGTGGCTTGTTGGGGAAGAAAACTTTAGCCAGTGAATTCAACACATCCCAATGAAACAGTTTAAGTAGAAAATGAACTCCTTTTTTCTGCAGTGTCCACCCCCCTCACACAGTACCCACAGAAAATAAGACCCCAACTGCTTTACCAAGACGGGGCTTTTTGAATGCCTACATACAAAGTTCTGTGCTTCTAACAGAATGCATCCAAGTCGATGCTTCTTCCTAGCAGGCTGCTTCATGTAAGATGAACTTGCAACATCTGTTTATTAAACCCCGTGCACCTCAACTGCATACAGGGTGAATGTGTATCTATAAAATGTTATTTATTGTACCGAAACACGTGAACACTTCTAGTGAGGAGCTTTTCCTTTTCAGGAAGGGTTTACCTTACCAACAAGAGTTCTGATGTCCGAGTTAGTACGTGACAGGTTTTTCTGCTGGTACAAATACTTTAATGAAACATCTTCATATTTGTGAACCTAACAAACACTTTAAGGTATTCCTAGTTGGCAGTAAGAAAGCCTCTAGGACGAAAGATTAAGATAGAGGAACTCTCATTTTTAAGTGTGCAGTGAATATGACTATTCTAATTCCAATGTTGGTATAGTGAATTTGATTTAGCTTCCAGTACAGAAAGCAGCTGCCCCTTTTGGTAGTCTCATAGTGAGATTTTAGGGTTACTTGTCTGCCTTGCCTTTCTCACTCTCCCGCAGATGCAAGAAACCTTTTAGTGCAGGTTAATGTACTGTACATTCACAAAACTAAACTGAACTTTGTCTCTTCCTACAAAACATTAAAACACAAAAAACTGTTTTCAGAAACAAAATTCCAATGCAAGTGATGAATTTAATTAGCAGCTGTTGTGAGGCAGCCTTGATGTTTTTGAAAGGAGTTTACGCTTGTGGTTAACTTTAAACTATAAAAGTCACACTCTTGTACAAAAATATTGCATGGCAAATCAGCCATCTTCACAGTCTGCTCACATGAAAATAGTGAAAAGATAAACAATCTTCTGTTGAACGTAGTATTTCTCAACACAGTGCAGTTCAACAGGATACATGCTTAGTACTGCCTTTGTTCCATCTTTACAAAATAAAAACACATGCAATACATACAAACTGTACAAAATCAGCATCAGTATACCAAAATTAATCTACTTTGGTTTTTCCAGTTGTTCGCGGGGGGTGGGGAGGGGTTGCCATTTTTTAAGCATACAATTCAATTCACTGTATCTTACAAATAAATGTATCAATAGTGAATGTAAAATAGAAGATCTTTCAAAGCAGGTCACTGGAACTACTAAGTTCATCTGAAAGATGAGCAAGTGGAAAAACACTTCAATGAAAATGCATAATTATACATCATCAGCTGGAAGGGCTGGTATACTGATCTTTGCTCTTGTGAAGTATGCTATCTTCTCCCTGAAATTAGAAAGGAAAACAAGTTATTATTTTACTATTTATGGCATGACTCCAATGTCATCTGCTGTAGAGTTGCTAATGCTACAGCATCGTTCTTTAAAATATAGGTTTGGAAAATATACAGTGAGGAAAATAGAGAGTGTATTTATTTACAGCAAATGTGGCATTCTGACATAATTCTCTTCTTAGGCAGATTTATGTAAAAGCAATATTTCATTAGTAACTGCAGTGGTCAGGCTCAAATACTGATCTAATCACTGATTTCCTATGATGATATTGTAGTGGGTGGACAAAAAGGCAAAATAAAACATTTTATCCTGACTTGGGAAAGGGGGGGGGGGGGGGGGATGGGCGTGTTGATAATAAAATAACTGGGTCTGGGCAATCCTCAGAAGCAGAATTGTCAACCCCTTCTCTAGTTGCTTCCCTGTGCTGTTACCATTTCTGCCTCCTATGAACTGAGAGATTACTGAGGCATAACAGGTTTACAAAAGCCTGTCTGCCAGCAGCCTACAAAACAGATAAGTATTTGGGGCTTAAAAGTTAAAGCTCAGAAGAGTTATTCTTCTTGAGAGCTTCAAAAATGCCTCTGCATGGTTATGCTGTGAGGCCACAGCAGTGTAACAAATCCAACTAGTGGGGCCTGTACAATTCAGCCTTAGGAGGTAGCTACTTGCCCAGTAGACTAAACCATGCTTTCCACTGGTGATGCTTAAATTACCATCAGAAACGGGAACTCAGAGCATAATCAACTATGTAAAATGGACTGCTCAGCTAGTTGTGTGGTTATCAGAAGATAAAGGAGAATAGTGTCTTATGATACCCCTCTTGCAGGGGAACGACATCTTGAGCTCTATTACATATTCCTGTAAACTTGGGCAGCAGTCTGTTTGTGATGACTGTTAAATGACCAGCACTGACTTAAAACTCTTTGTCAAACTTACATTGAAAGTGAAAACTGTTTGAAGATGTCTCGAATTTCATACTGAGGATAAATACCTGAGCTGTAACACTTCTTTGCTAAGAAACCCCTTTCCTTTCTTGCTTTGATTCTGCATCATTTACAATTGTGGTTTGAAATATAGGCCTCACAGGCCCCTATCTGCTTATGGATTTCTCAAGCTGTTCATGATAGACTGGGTTAAAAAGGGAAAAAAAAAAAATCCTCGCAGTTATTAGTAGCTGACCTAAGTTCCCTATACAGGACCCAGAGGCCAAGCTTTAAGAACATCACTTAGTGACAAATAGAGTAAATTCCACACTCTTCCTGTGTGGAAGAGTGAGCATTGGATTTTTCAAATTTTTACATGGAAGTGTGGCCTCTGCACTGGTAGCCTGCCACTTACTGGCCAGCCCTTTGGGAATTTAGACAAGTTAGAATTAAGGTTTGAGATAGAAAGTGTTCATTGTGGCTTACGCTAAGCAAGAAAACTTGATATTGCTTCACGTAATTGGTTGCTGTTCCCACAACCAAAAGGAGGAGAGAAACACAAAGGAGGAGGAACTCAAGATCTTTCTTGAATACTAAGTCTTGAGCAAAGCACAAGTAGTGGTTAATTGTAAGATGTACACTGTTCTACTTCTCCCTGCAGGGTGATTTGCTTCAGGCGCCTGCCATCATCGGGAAAGATCCCATGACTTCGAGCCCACTGTGAATCTGCTGTGGATGAGGTGAGCTGTGGCAATGGCCACACACATGCTTGCCCACAGAGGTCTGAAACTTTTCACTCCATTTCCTCGCCACCACAGCTCAGCTAAATACTGCCACTGCTGCCACATAAGTAAGTTACCAAGGCCCAGTCCTCTGAAACTCCAACTCAGAGCTATTTTAAAAACATATAATGTTTCTTGCAATTCAGAGGTGTGTAGATTTTTGACCAACATTACAAAGCATGTCTCTTTAAGCTTAGAAATAATTTGTATTACTTCACTACATTAAAAAAGAGAGTGAAAAGCAGAACAGGCCCTACCTGAATGACTGCACCTGCAGTGGCACTTTCTGGCTCTGCTCCCGTAACCGGCATACATCCTTAGAGGCTTTTCTCATCAATTTCTCAGCACTTAAACCTTGTTTCTGTTCTTCTTTTGACTGTTCAGCCTGTAAACAGGAAAAATAACTATTTTGCTAATAATGAACAACTACTCATTTCAAGGAAATGACAAATTCTTCTTCATCAAGCAAAACACTTGGCAGGGTTAGGTTTACATTCTGATTTGATCTTAAAGGTCTTTTCCAACCTAAATGATTCTATGAAAATCTCTATACAAAGGGTCAGAAAGAAAGGCTGACATCGCAAAGTAAGCCATGGGCACAAAATAACAGAGCTTCTCCTTAAAAAAAAAAAAAAAAAAGAAGAGAAAAAATTCAAATAAATAGAGCAAATCCCACGTCATCACAGGTGGCTGCTAGGGTATTGTAGATTTTTATGAGATTTCTCTTAGGGCCAAAGTTAGACAATACCTAAATTCGTATGAACAGATGTTGTCTATCCAAGTATCTTTATAACTGGGAGACTGTCATTCTTTCCCCATGTAATGAACTTTTATTTCATAATGAAAGCTCTTAGGAAAGTTGCCTATACCTACTCTAAAATTACAGACAAAAACCAGAGAAGGTGTGCTCTCAAAACAAACTTTTAAGTTTTACTGACTTTGCTAGCAAAGTTAATATTCATAAACTTTTTTTTGTGCTTTTATTCATGACACAACACTTTTGTATGGGACACTTCTTTCATTTGCACTGGAGAGGTTGTAAAGCCAAGGCAAGTGAACCAAACACCACCGATGACAACAGATAAAGGATCTTTCTTGACATGAGCATTGTTGAGCAGATACATCGCTACCAGTAAACCACAGTATTTCTGCACCTCAGTATGGCTGGTGCTATTATACATCTTTACCAAGCACTGCTGCATCAACAGGACAATCACAGCTGTACCATCCACTGTTTTGGAAGGACACTGTTATCAAGAGCTGTGTTTTGTTTGTTAAAAGGCTTTATCAAGTGTTTCTGAATGCCCGATCATTTGAACTACAGCTCTTTTCAGGTGGACAGTCACCTGGATTTATTACATAAATGGTCACTGTTCATATGCAGGTGAGTCCCAGAACACTTGCAATGTCACCCCCATGGTGTGTAGGGTGTATGGCATGGGCAATGCCACCTTGTGTGCACACTTAGCTTCATTTCTAGACATTTGTCTGACAGTCCCTGAAGTCATGTACTGTATTTTGAATTTTGCCAGCCATCAGAGTTTAATGTTCTAAACAATTTTAAAAGTTCTTTAGAGGTTATTTTTTTATGCTTAACTTCAGGCACTCAGACTTGAAAATGCTGTTCTGTTACCTCAAATTAAAACACACACCCGAGCCAAAACCAGTGATCTTCAAAGTTGGTTTTTAACTTAGGAGTTCATGTCTCTAGTTCTGAATTCAACCCAGTAGACTCCCAAACAACAAAACCAACTAATTCAAAAAAGTTAGTCCATACTATCAGTTCCATACTGGGCAGCTATAGAAATCCATTCACAGCAGGACAGTGGTATCCTCTGTCTGTTGAAACGCACTCCAGTGTTCTATATGAAAGGGTTTTACATGAAAGAGCACCACCCTTTCAAAAACTCACTTAAACTCCAGTTTGTACTGCTGTTAACTTCTTCAGCCCCTGGTTCCAAAATATGTATGATTTTAAAATGAAGTTAACCTATATTGTTTTCCTTGTAGTGAACATAAATTTGCAATGACAACTGTTACCGTCTTAATTTTACATATGTCAGTGGCCATATGTTTTATCAGCTCCCCTAGTTAATATTTATCATCAAAGCACTAAACATACAATATTTGAAAATCTTTTATATTTTCCCTAACTATGCATGAGAATCTTGTGACTACTGCATTTCAGGTTAACAGCACAGATGACTTCTCTTGTTTTCATACTCTGTAACCATGTTTTTTTTTTTTTATCCTCTTATTTTTTTCAGGATGTTCTCAGAGAAACTTTGATTTCAGCCCGGTGTCTCCAAGAGCATGCATATATGAAGGTATGTACATGACCAATTTTACATTTACACCGTCTTTCTTGGGTGATTTATAAAGACAGTGAATCCTCCATCTATATGAAACACAGAAAAGCAGGCTAATATTTTTGGCACTTGTTAAATGTATGGCCAATGTAAGTGCCAGATAAGCTAAGTGCAGATGCAGAGATTCCTAAGACTGGGATAACAAAGAAGAACCACTATCACAATTAGGTGAAATAAAGTGAAATGCTAATTCCTGTCTTGTTCTTCAATGGTTTTTGTATAGAAGAAAGTGGATCTAAAGAAAAACTGCTAACTGTGCTGAATGCCAAAACACTGGAACAAGAACATATCTGTGGTATTAATGACTTAATTGCAGACAACCTCTACGCAGAAGATGTACTGAAAAGAAATGAAGACATTTACAGATAGTTACAGGAATCTATTTTGGGCATACACAAAGAGGAAGTCCTTCACAGGACACTAGGTGTCTGAAAACTTACTTGTATGAGGATTTAAGACTCAAACTTTGAAATACTCTCTGATTTCTCACAAAAATGCAATCTAAACAAGAGAAAATGTTTCTGGTGCATAGAATTACCTACTGTTTTCTGATCTGCAGGTACTGGTGAGCTTTACATACTTGTACTTAGGAAGGTGTGGTAGGAAGGTATGGAGTCTGTGTATTTGGCTTCCAGCAGAGTAACTACATGCTAGCAGGCAGCCACTGATTTTCAACGTCCCCTACATCTGCGGTTTCATTTTTCACTTGAGACTCAATTTCTCTGGCACTTCCAGCTGCTGCATTAGTCTGCACCATTATAATACCTGCAGGATCTAAAAAATAATCTATGACAATGTTCTCTAGGCTGCTGTGTTTCACTAACCCAAGAGGAAACTGACAGCAGAGTACAGTATTCTCAGGGTTGTTTTGCTCCACAGGGGAAAGCTGCAACAATTTTAATGGTAGAAATATTTCCAGAAACTTTGCGAGTGCTCTTCAAAGCGGCAGAGTGGCTGTGTTCCTTGTTCTGACTTGTAAGGAGGACTTGAATGCTATGCTGCAGCCTACATATATTTTAGGAACATACATTATTACCCTTATTCCTTATCGCAGTGTGTGTCATGGTGCTGATCACTGACATCAGAGGTATAAAATATGAGAAACCTATCTGCTGCCTCGAAAGAGCCAGCTGAAATAAGAAAGCACAAATCCAAAGGATTTATAATATTAAATGTTGCAGAGGCATACTCTGTTCTAGGGGGAATAGCTCTAGAGTGGGAACGGTTTTAAATAAGCAATTAGAAATTACCATTTCTATCCTGCACCCAGCATTAGATATAAACAATGAATTTCTAAAATTTAGCCATCCTTTTATATAAAGCTACTACTATTTTTATGGGCTGCAACTTAGAAAAATCAAATTAATATAATGAATTCACACTGTCAAAACCCAGATTAATATTGTGTGATGTTTAAATGTTGCACTGCCTTATCCCACTTTTGCCCACGGGTTTCTCTCTTAATGCTCAACCTAAACTCTGCTAGTACTTTACAGCCATTTTAGAACTCCACTAGCTATAGCCAACAGCAGATGCCAAGGAAAGAGAGACAAGAAGACAGAGAGGACAGAACAGGGCATAAGCATAGAGCTGGGAGAACATATTGGGAAAAAATTCTGTTTCCTAAACTATCAGACAGTCAGACTTCTTGAAGTAGGTGATATCATTATGGTTAATGACCTCTGATGGATATTTCCTCCATGAATTTATCAAACTGCTTTTCAAACCTCTACAGACTTGCAGCACTCAATGTTCCATGGAAAACATTTTTACAGTTTCTAAATGTTGTGCTATGATTGCTTTCCTTTAATCTGCAACCTCTTCAATTCCCTACTTCCTGTATTATAAAGGACAGTGATTAAGTGCTTTCCTCCACCTCACCCATTATTTTATAGACTTCAGTTGTAGCTACTTAGCCACTCCTAACAGAAAGCTGTTTCCTCCTCTGACCATTCTTGGCAACCCCCTGTAGCCTTATTATCCAGTTTGAACTTATTATCCAGAACTGAACAATGTTTAAGTTACAGGCATAACATATATTTACATCATAAAACAATGCTTTGTTTTGTCCAACCTTTTTTTCCTCTCCTACTAGGCCCATATTCCAGTGTATGATCACGTTCGCAATTTTAAACCAACAAACAACCTTCCCACTTTCTAATACATCTTGTTGGAATTTTCCATGTTCCAACTTGTCACTGTTGCCTTTCACTTGTTCTATCTTGTTTGTTGTCTTTTATCCATAAGGGCATCCAACTACCTTACAGAGTTTAGAGAAAGTGCATATATACTTGTATTGTTTTAGAAACCATCACATAGGGAATAGAATTTGGCTTTCCTCTGCCAAAACTAGAACAAGTATGTCCTGCATAAGGAAATAAGCCACAGTGGAAGTACTGCCTTTCCCAGATACCCCTACCACTATAACTAATAGTCACTGCCTCTCTCAAATTTCTGTGCAGGCTGCAAATCACCTGATTCTGAAGGACAAAAACCACATGTGTGTCTGCAGAAGTACGGCTGGCACATGAGAATTTTAAATTAACTTTTAAATAAACACTGGTTTACTACACCACTGCTATTACTCCAAATAATAGGGTTTCTACTCTGCATTGCCAAAGTATTTACATAGTACTAGAAAACTAGTATGTCAGATTCTAGGTTTAAATACTGTAGTATTGACCAATAAAGAAATAGTTTACACTATGCAATCCAGAAGTGTATTTAGTCAATTGTGAGCTTCTGTAAAAAGAGCTTTAACACTATAAGCCAAATTCTTTAACAAATTTACAGAAAAGGCAGGGGCCTATGTGCATTCACTCACACAGTATCTGTATGCTGCTCATACCTGTTTTTCAGCTTGTTTCAAGAGTTTCTGGAATCGTTCATCCTCTAGCACACACAGGGGAAGATCTGTCTCTCCTCTGCCTTTCATTTCCTCAAGCTTTTGTTTAAGATCCCGCAAGGCCTGAAGCTCATCATTCAGTCGATTCTGCCTTGTGCGTGATGCCTGGAGGTCCAGCTCCAAGTCAAGGGAAGTGCGTACAGGGCACTCTTGTGTAGCTCTTCGCATGATTGGTTGGCAAACAGGCTGAATCATCTGGGAGACAGAACAATAAAAGTTATTATCTAGAGAGGCTGATGTAGGCTTTGACATGATACAGTCAGAAAAGCTCAAATATTTTTGTTTTTCTTTAGCAGAAAGCTGCTATGATGAGATCCAAGTCCAAAAATTCATCTATTCTGCAGTTTTTCTTCAGGCACTAGCTAAAAAATGAATGCAAAAGTTTCTCCAACCAGATGTACAACAATATATTTACAAGTTAAAACCAAAAAACCCATTCTGCTCCCCAGGACAGCACTGTGCAGACTTCCCCAGAGATTTCAACCTCTCTATTTATTTTTATAAGCATTTCCTTTTTCAGTGCTTAAGCAAACACATACTGTTACAAACGTTGTGAAAATGCATTTCTTTAGCATATTTCACGTTACTTACTATCCTTCGACAGTGACTTTTCACATGAGGAGCCATCCCAGACTATTCGGTATTTCTTTCTTTATGCCAAATATAATCCTGCTACCTGGTAAAATCCTTCTCTGAAGTGTTTTTAAAGTTACCATCAAGATTAAAATAGAGCTCTCAACTTATGCAAGAAAGAACTCCATGCAAGAGAAATACAACCTTGCTCTCTTGTCCTTCAATCATTTTGCTACTCAGTCTTGGAGAAGAGTAAATCCTCTTTAAAAGGGCACCTGAATCCTTGAAACTTTGTCCAAAATTTGCTCAAGGCACATTTTTCTGGTGTTGACTTTTGGTAGCATAAGCCACCTTGGGTCACTTTGGAGTAGCTGGGTTCCTTAAACCACATTCCTCTGACAGCAACAAGCTAAAGTTCACCAGTAAATGCCATGATGCTGAGCACCAGTGTCTGGCTGCTGGCTTCAGCCACAACTAGAACATTAGCTTGGTTCATGGGGGAAGACATAGCACTGAGACAACTGTGGTGAGATTTCAACCAGGAACTACACAACGACATGTACTGCTTGCATCAATTTTGCTGAAATAAACAATATGCTTTAATTTCAAGACGTGTTATTCCTTCTCTCCCCATACTTTGTTTTAAACCACGTCCAGGTAACGTAACACATACCCGTTTAACTCTTAGGCTCCGCCGTTCTGTGGCATTTCTCACAAAGAGAGACTTTTTGGCTAGTGTTGAGCTGTCACTGTCACTTCGATTCAGCTGTCAAAATGTACATAATGGAGATATAAAGCACATTCACATACATATACAGCTGTATTGATATAGATCATCAGAGAACCTTAGTGCTGATATACATGTAGGTCATTCATACTTTGTATAAAGTAAAAATTTTTCAACTAGAATAAGCATCTCCTTTAAAATTCTATTCCTAAACCAAGACAACCATTGATCTTACTGGATGAAGAGTAAGCAGACTCTTTAGGAATGCAAGGAAGACAACTATGGTTATTAATTACTGCCAACTCACTGTCTGGCTGCACATTATATACACTACGGATTTCATTTACCTGGGGCAGGCTTTTAACAAATCTTCCACAGTGAAGGTAAATTACTGTAGACATACATCTGTCCAAACAACTGTATTTTTGTATTATTATTAGTAACAAGCTTACGGGTGCCTACAGCTTCCTTCAGCAGTACTTCCTGCTTCTCAAAAATATGCACCACAGCTCAGCAGTAGCTTCTTCATTATAGCATTAGTTCCACATACATCAATGCAGACTGATTTTTAGATGCATCAAAACGCATGGTGGTAACCTTCACAGAAAACAGAAGCATCTATCTGCAAGGTATTTATTTCACCTCTTCAGAGCAGGACAGACAAAAGGAATCACTTCAATAACCACAGCCAGAGACCTAAACATGCTTACACTGGACTGGCTGAGAGTTGGGGGTGAGAAAGACAACCTCTGGCAACATGGATACACCTCTCAAGAGACAAATCTGTCTTTTCACCATGGAGCCACTACTGGGAGCTCAACCGTGGATACACACATGTGCTGTCATCACTGATATTCTTTAAGTACTTCTAAAGGGTGATTTTCAAAGGCACCAACAGACTTTGGGTCTCTCCTTCAGGGCTCAAAAATCTTTGTGTTTTCTGTAACATCATATGAGAGTAGGTGCTTTCTTATAGCTAGGCAACCTCTTCTGAAAAGAGCAGCTGGCAGCCAGAGCGTATCCAAGAGGCACTTTCATCTAGGACAGCACCACCAAGCAAGCAAGGCTAGGTGTGACTGTGGTGCAAGCTGGGGACTAGGACGGGGAAAACCCATGCTAATCAGCCCTCCCTGTGGACTTGGGTGCAGTTACAGTGCCACTCTTGAGCCCCAACAGTGGACTACAGGTATTTCTGAAACTGGAAAAGATTCATCTGTAAACATGTACTTTCCCTAGAGTGCGTTGCTTCCAGGCAATACTGTACACAATGAGAAGAGAATGTTTTACTTAAGGTATGTTTTTCGAACCCTGGCTTCTGGCAACAATGTTCAAAGCTGCAAAACCCCAGTACTTTTCCAAATGCAAAAATGTCCAGAGCTTACACGATCAGAACAACTAGTGTTACTTCCTGTCAAAGAGCTCCATATGCAGCAAGGTAAGGCTGTAATTTTTTGCCAGTACAACCAATTTCCAGTGTATGAAGATGAAGATGAATACTATGTTTTGAATTCAGCCAGTAACCTACCCAAATTACGTAAAGACTGCTACTAAACAATCTGCAGTGCTTCAATCTGGAGGGTATATGGAATAGTTATGTAAGTGTGTAAGTACTGACCACAGATTTTAGTCTACTTTTTAGGCCAATATGAATCACAGAGAAGCAATCAATTTTAATGTTCCCAAATGATTAGGGCAACCACCTCTAACTGAGCTGGAAAAGAATTAAAGCGTAAGTATTTTCAAAGAGTTATACTTGTGTAAGTAACCTGCAGAAACTATAGATCAAATTAAACTGCCTTTTCTAGGGTGTCTGTAATTAAAACCTATAGAGCTGGGAACCCGTGCTTAAATCTTTAAACACATGATTTTCACAGTTAGTTTAGCAGCAACAAGGCTGACAATTTAATCTTTTTCCATGCTACCACGGATCCAGAGACTGGAAAATTTTGCTGCTGAAACCACATTTAAAACTCGCCCCTAGGCAGCGCTCACACATCTTTCAAAGATGTAATTAGAGCAGGATTTGGGCTGCCCAGGTTTAAAACCAGTTGAGATACAAAGCAAGATTTAAATTGATGACTGAGCTCTTTCCACACCGTTACCCTTAAATGGTTATTAAAATATGGTAATGTAACGGCAGTTTACAGTGAACTCTATTCTGTGTTTTAACAAATTATTTTGCTGTGAAAGAGCTGTAGCTGCTGACGCACACGGAAACACAGTTTTTGCAGATAGCCAGCACAGGCATCTGTGTTACTTCTCTCCAATAAATGTGGTCTTGCCCTAGTAAAGTTGTTCTGCAAGAGTATGCAACTGATGAAAGTCAATTCTAGTATGCATCAGGTCAGTTAGGGAAAGAAAGAATCTAGAGAAAGCACAGGCTTTGCTTCTTGCAGGGAAAATTGGTACATGACTCACTGTCATTAATGCATCATTCCCAAGAAGTTAAATGACTCTTCAGTTAATAGCTCCTCATCCCAAGTGTTTTTCCCCTTACCCTACAGATGTATTGGTTCCGCTCGCCTGGAGAGAAGGTTTGTGAGCGCACTATCATGCTGTTCCTGACAAAGGGATGCTGTCTTGTGCTCCAGCTGGCTCTGTCCTTGGGTCGGACTGTTGTGTTCTTGTTAACAGATTCCTCAGTGTTAGTCTCTTTATCAACCTATGAAAAGGAATTTAGTTTATAAGAACTACTATATACAGACACATGCCACCACGTAGGTTTTTTGCCTTTGGATTTTACAAGCATCCTTGTTACCTTGCAGTGGATGGAAAAAAGGCCATCAGCAAAAAGCATCTTGCACATACAGAGAAGCTATGATAAGAAACACAATATTCCCAAACTTAACAGTGTGGGGAGAGAGTCCTGGAAGGTGCTCTTTGTATCCAGTAAAACCAAAGCTTTTGCAGAAAGGCCTGTGCTGCCCTGTAGATGGTCTGATGCAACAATGGTGCAACAAGTGTTTTGCTTCGCCATTTGCAGACATCATCATTGTTGTTGTTGTTGTTGTTATTATTATTATTATGTATTTATTTTGTTCTGCATTTGCAGAACAGCAGGGTTCTGCCATGCCAGAGATGGTGCCTCTGCACACTGAAAGGGGCAGCTGGTAAAGTTACATTGCTCAGCTTCTTTCAGACATACTGTCATATATCTCCAAGCCCCAGCAGCAGGGCTGCTTTACTGTGATCTGCAGACCTGTGCCAGCCCTGTGAACCCAGGGAAAAGACACTGCTAGTTGCTGTCCCCCAGAACGGCCTGCTGCCTACAAAACATGCCACAGAGAGCCTCAGGTGGCCACATCCCTGCAGGTAGCACAGCTCATGCTTACTTACAAGCAGCATTCCTCTTGACATCCAGGACGGAACAAGCACTGGAGCAGCTGGCACATCGGTTGTCACTGATGTGTGCTGGGGCATTTTCTTCAGCTTGCGTAATTTAATGAGGGTCATGCTTTTCAACGTGCAGGTGATAAATACAATGACCCAAATAACACAAGTGCAACCCTGAGAGGATCTGGCACATGAAGACCTGTGCTGTGGCTGGGTTTAAAATGAGGCCTGCTATGCCTTTCACTCACTGTCTGGGTCTGTCCAGCCCAGGCTTAGCAATACCCTTGTGTGTGTGCCTAACCTTCAGATGTTGTCCTTAATGTCTACCCCTTGCCGATTCAGGGCTTTGATCTATATTTGCTTGCTACCCAGCAGACTGTCAGTCCCTTTCTACAATGGCCATAGCTTATTTGGCATCTTGACACATTAATTGGAAGTTAATTACCATTTCCAGCAAGTCCATTGAGGTGCTGAACTTATGTATTGTCACAAAGCTGAAGGAACAAGATGTCATTCTTTACCTTTTTACCTTTGCTATTTTACAGAACCTGTGGGTTTAACATATGCAACCATTAAAATGCAGAAAGTTGTTCTAAAATTTTTATTTCTAGAGTATGAGCCACCATGCTAGGGATATGTTGACTAAAAATTTACTAGAAGAACTTTAAGAAAGGTGGAATATAATTTAAAGTGAACAAAGTCTCATTGCATGTTCTTGTTATATGCAGCGTGTGGGTAGTTCAATAGTGTACACTTTAACACATTTTGGAATTTTGTGTTCATTAATCTTTCCTCCTCTTGTCTGCTAAGCCAGTTTTTGTATTTCACACCCTAAAATAAGGGGAAGAAGTCAGGGAATCCCATCATCCTCACTGTTTTAGAGATCCTGACCCCTGCTCTGCCTTTCCCCATTTATCAGATGAATCAGAAAAGAAAAAAAGGAAACAATGAAACAGATGTGCAGAAATAGTTTAGATATGCACAAGCTGCAGCTACTGAACTACACATGTATTTGGAATATTCTCCCTATGCAACAAAAAACATACACATTTTTAGTTAATTGGCTTTGACGTCCTGCCTAACATATCTGTTAAATGTCTTTTGGTGGCTCAGACAGATGTGACCACACTGATTTAATTCAAAGTATATACTGACAAGTACTACAGCAAAGGCCGCAAACTGTAAATGCTCAGATGCAGCAGACTTCTACATTAACTGCTCAGAAACGGATCCCCAGACACAGCAAGCTACCGTAGGAATGCGTATTTTAAGATGTTCACCAGTGTTAGTGTTGCAGCGGCTTGCTGGCTTTCATAGGCCTCATCACTGTTCTCTCTGTCCTTGTCTTCATTTGTTTCTGGTGCATCAGTGAGTAACCCCATGCCATCAGTACAGTTGCCTTCTACTGCCAGCTTAATGCCATCTTCCTCTTCATCCATGATTTCACGAGAGGCTTCTGTGAGCATTTCTAACCTGTATGGACAGAAGTAGCCCAGGCTTACTTTCAAACTGAAAAAGCCCACCAGAGAAAAAAATGAGAAGGCCTAGGCCTTCACACATATACAATGTACATATTTTCCTGACAGGGAAAACAAAAGTATCACCTAAATGCTTCCACCATTAAGTTCACCTAAAGGCACATTTCATTATATGCTCCGGTAAACCCCAGCAAGCTCTACTACAGTTCACCTTCGAGATCATTATGACAACACTGCACTACATTCCATGGCTGTTACGTTGATACCTCTGAAGGACTCTGGTTGCAATAAATTCATAAAACAAATGTGCAAGTCTCTCTTTCCCCTGTAATAAAGCATGTTTATTTCTACACCGCAGCTAAGAAATTGCACAGGAACTCAACACAGCAATTTAATGTTTCTTTGGAAAGATCACATGGTCTTCAAAAACAAGACCATCAGTGGAAGCACATAAACACTGACTCTGTTAGACAGCAGCCCTTGTTTCAAATCTTAGTTGCTTATTAACATTGATGAAAGTAGTATTTGATATAAGACATTCTAGTGGCTTAGACTCCCTGGGTGGCTTCACAGGAAGATGTACATGGAATGGAGGAGCATCAGCACTAGGAGTTATCAGAGCAGCCAAGATACAGTAAACCTGAAAGGTGAATGAATTGGCCACAGAACAGAACAAGACTGGTGGTGAGGCACTGGCACAGGTTGCCCAGAGAAGCTGTGGCTGCCACATCCTTGGCAGTGTTCAAGGCCAGGTTGCATGGGGCTTTGAGCAACTTGGTCTAGCGGAAGGTGTCCCTGCCCATGGCAGGGGGGTTGTACCAGGCAATCTTTAAAGGTCCCTTCCAACCCAAACCATTCTATGAGTCTATGATCTCCTCCAAAAGTACAGCCCTTTCATTTGTCTAAGAATAGGAGGAATGTGTGACATCATTCAGGCATGAACAGTGAGGGAGGAAAGGTGGCTTTACCAGTCTTCTTCAGAGCCCCTTTGCTCCTGTTCCTCCTCATCCTCATCATCTTCAGCCAGCTCTTGTTCTACTGCTTCCAGCTCAGCAGATGTCCTCTCCAGCAGAGCTGACACAGCATCCTGCTCACAAAGAAAAAGAAGATGAAACCAGAATCATGTGATACATAACGTAAGTAAAAAAAAACTGACAATCCTTGCAAAAGCTGCATTACTCTGCTGCTCCCTGACACCAGCAAACACATGACTTGGATCACAAGCATGTGGGTACTGAAGTATCAGCGTGCAGCAGGTAAACTGACTGTTTTTATATTGACTAAATCTCAATCAAAAATAGACTGTTTGTAAAACAATAACGCAATCAAATATGCTCCTGTCCCCTTTTTAATGTCACATCTCCCTTTCCCAACACATTGCTCACCAAGTCCAATGAGTCCAATGACTGCTTGCTTAACAGAGACATGGATTCTTCATTTTGTTCCCTGGGTTTTTTACCAGGAATTTGCTTGCACGGCAATAGGTTGTACCACAGAGTACAAGTCCCATCAGAAAACGATAAATCTGCCAGACTGATCTGAGTCTCAGCCTGCACAAAAGAAGAAAGTGGAAGAAAACCGTTTACATTTGTTTTATTTCCTGCAAAACAGCTGAAAATAAATTCTGCAGTACTTGGCATGTAAAACAGGCTGCACCAATTTGACATGAATCTTTATTCCCTCGTTAATGGTAAAATTTTCTATTGCCCTCCACTTCTGTTTGTTTATTCTAACTAGAAATATGCAGAGAGGTCCTTCATATTGTCTGTTCTGCCATCTTTTACTTCAGTGTGCAGAACATCCCCTTCTTTTGTGCACAAACCCCTTTGTATCACTGTAAGGCACATGTCTGCTTTCTACAGCATTCAATAATGAAAAACTGTGTCAATGAAACCCAGATCGTCAACTCACAGAGCAGCAAGTTTCAGTCAATTTTTCAGTTGTTCTACCACAAAATTCATCAATATGGCAAACAATAACGGGTGATCTTGTTTGCTTCAACCAGTGAGGAAGCAGATGAAAAGACAGTAAAAGAGATTAAGAAACCCTTTCATTCAGACAAGCGCTGACATCCACTGAGTTGGCATTCTGGGAAAACTCATGAAGTACTTGTGTTTGGGCTGTGCCTTGGAGATTACAATTCTCTGTTCCTTGGCAGAGCAAATCGGTTTCAGAGCTGCTGGGCTGCATACACAGCTCTTGCCAAGACTCTTGTCGTGCTGCCCAGGCCTTTCTGCTGGGGGGGGGTGGTACTCCCAACTCTTTAATTTGACCTTGTGATTAACCCTTTTGTCTTCCATGTTTTTTTATTATTGGTGGTGTTTTTTCCTTCACCTCTGTATCCCGCATTCTGTTGTGTATTTGTTCTGCTGCCCTTCCCTTACTTAAAGGGAAATCTCTTACACACTGAAAAAGGCCAATAGGTTCCCCAGGAATTAAGTTAACTTCTACATTTTTGGAAGTGAGAGGCTGTTCTGAGTAGTCAGAGCTGAGGTACCCCACCACACTCTGCTTCTTCTTCAGTGTGTTGTAACTAAAAATCTCTCTGCGTTACTAAGTCAGGCTCATGGTAAAAAACTCAACTGAGTTGTACCAGACCACACAGAAGCAATCTGAAAGTAAATGAAGCATCACTAACTAGCTGATGAGCACAATTAACAACAGTATTTTAGAAGTGCCAGTTCCCAACAGGCTGATCTATGAATCTCACACACCTTTTTATTATTTCTATACATCATAAAAACTAAAAAAGTGGACATCATGTAATTTACAACAATTTGCAAGTGCAGTTTGTTCTTTCTGACAAGTTGCAATAATGAGGGTTTGCTTTTTCTTTGGACATACTGTGGCTCTTTTTCAACTTTTACTTTAAAATCTAGTGTTAGAGTAACATTGCAATTACGTTTATGGGATATTTTATATTTTATATACCTGAAATGGTATCAATCTGTAATTAAAGGGCTAAGGTGTTTTTTTATTTCACCTTTGTATCCTGCAGCGTTAGAGCTATCAAAACACCTCCAAAATCTTCCATCCAGGATTCTGCATCAGGAATTTAGAGAAAGGCAGTATTTTAAGTACTATAGCAACAACCAGATATTGCTTCAGGGTTTATCTCCATGTACTGTGGAATTTTAGCAGCCTTGACCATCAGAATAAGAGGGGAAACTATAAACAAATGCATGTAAAGAAACAAAGGCAGAAATAAAGCTGCATACCAAGCATTCTTCCCGATGACTTCGACTGACTGCACAAACATCTACTCTCAGCGTCTTCTGTAGCAGTGTGACTTGGGAAATGGGTACTCTGAATATCTCATTGAGTAAAATGGTTTCCATGGCAGGATGAACTTTCGTGCGGAACAGGCAGCTGATATCAGTTGAAGATGGCAGTACTGCTACCCTAATATACCTGACAGAGACAAAATTCAGTCTTTACTTGTATGTAAACCAGAACTTGCTGGGGATGCATGATAGAAGTTGGCCCCATCAACTAAAGGACCGACTGCCAAGAAAATGAAACAGCAACAAATCAGAGGTGCAATGGAAAAAGGTGAAAAAGAGGAGTGAGAAACTGTTCCTGCCCCTTGCAGAAACATTTTCCAAAAATGAGCTTCTGTGCCTGGTAAGGTAGTAGGCAAGAGAGGTAGCTATTTCTGCCTCTCTCTAAATTTATCTTCTGGTTCAGTACCGCAAACACTGAAGATCATGTCCCAGATGGGAGGAAATATGATCTTAATGTTAATTAAAAACACGAGAAAAAATTGGGTGAATGTAAACTGAAACTCTTAGAATGATGTGAGCAGCACCGAAAAGCAGTGATGTCTTACAACCTTTTAAAGAAACAAACAAACCAAAACCTCCAGAGAAACCAGAAAACTAAGGAAAATGAGGAAGAAACTAGCTAGGGCCACAGCTGCTTAAATGTATTAAGTGAGACTTGGAAGAATGCATCTTGCAAGGCTAAGGTTAAGTACAGGGAGTAACTTGAAGTTGTCACATGACTGCATTCTTTTTATGTAACAAACATGAATGGATGTTATGTGGGTAAAGGTAATACTAGCTACCCTCCAGGTCTCACTTTAATAGCAGCTTGATAAAGACATTTCTAATGCAATTTGTACATTTTATTTACCTATTGCACAGCTCCTCATACACATGAATGAGCACAGTAATTGTTTTACATCTTTTCTGTGCGTATGCATTAGTCCATTTCTGGTATTGGCTTTAAATAATTGACATTCACTGCAGAACAGAAAACAGCGAAGCTAGCTAAAGCAAGAAGAAAAAGCGCACCAAGCAAGATCGTTGTGGAAAAAACTTTTCACCCCAGATTTATAGTACTATTACTATATTTTTCTGGTAATGACTTTGTATATATTGTTGTTGTTATTAAAAATTTAAGTTTTACATTAATTAACCAAAAGAAATCAGGTCTGTGAGAAATTTGGGTTTGTTCTTTGAGTGTGGGCATAGCCTGAGCTCCCCAGTTATGCCAAGCTTTTTAGGATAAAGGCTATGATTGAAGTTGTCTGGCACGTATAGACTGGAGAGCAGGTATTCAACATTTTGACAAACCAATCCTGAAGTTAAGTGTTAGTGTAATGCAATTCCCATAATGCTGCTGCTGTATTCACATAAATGTAGGTGAGCAATTTGCATGGTCTACTGAAAACAGCCATTTTAATAGATTAAGCAATTAGGAAACATTTAGAAAAGAGGTGGGAACAGAAGATAAAGTATATTAAAGGTAGGTTTAAAAGGTGGTTCATTAGAGCTCTCTTTTAACAGTTATCAGCCAGCTTATTTGCATCAGGCCAGCAAAAGGGGTAAACAGAGAAGTAAAAGATAAATTGCTCATTGGCTTTGTTTTACAAGAGTGCTTACTTTCATTTCAATTAAAAAAGGTGTAGAGTCAACCAA
Source organism: Pezoporus wallicus (assembly GCF_028554395.1). Classification (NCBI taxonomy): domain Eukaryota; kingdom Metazoa; phylum Chordata; class Aves; order Psittaciformes; family Psittacidae; genus Pezoporus; species Pezoporus wallicus. Next base: position 5,105,815 of record NW_026640754.1, read on the forward strand.
TGCCTCAGATTTTATTGTGACAAACCTATGACTTCCCAGCTGATGAAAATATTATCCTGACACAAGTAATGACGAGTATTTGTCTAGGCTCTACCTACTCCAAAAATGAACAGCTCTTACAACTGTGTGGAAACAGGTATCAGTAAGACCTCACGTCACATCTACTCCTCTGTCTGTAACGGTTCAATAATATACTAATCTGTCCAATTTGATGTTCTAGAAAATGCGGTTATAACACAGCATCATTTTCGAGGACCAATTTTATCATTGTACATACCTGTACTATACATATATCTCTATATATACACACATATATCTGGAGACCATGGCAAATGACAGAAAAACTGCTTTTTTGCAAGGTCTTTCTTCCTCCTGTCCTTTCTTCCTCCTTGTTTTGTGTAGCTTCAGTTTCATTAAATCTTATTAGCAGGAGGAGGTCTGGATTTCTGCACTCAAGACACTTGACAACTAATTATAGCTTCAAAAAAAGAAGCCAGGCACAGCCTAACTTTATCTGACTGAATATTTTGTTGACATTTTTTTTTATATTCTGTATTATCTACTTTTTCTCTCAGCTGCATCAATTCATTCTTCTATAGTTTTTTTATATTCTTCTGCTAAATGCTAGTGAACTTGGAAGGTGAACAGGGGAAAGATGGAGGTCAGAGAAGGAAGGATGATCGTAGACACCACTTGTTATTAAGATCAAACAAAACCAAACAGAAAATCCAACAAGCCACTCAGGCCTGTATGCCTATACAGCCTTTCAATATTCAGTGGCTTCCTCTTGATCTACCAATCAAATCCAAAATGATGTGGGACAGGAGGAAGGGAACCAGCAAGAAAACCAAATTTTGCAAGGATTGATTATGTTCTACTCTAATCTTATTTACCTTCTCAACAGTTTAAGCTAGCTTTCCAGTCTGTAAAAAAAAACCTCACTGAAGTCCAAGTGTCCCCAAGGAGCCAAGGCAAGCTGTACTTATTTCTACAGATGAGAGTGTCGGATTAGAATCTCAGCAGTAATATTTTCTCATTCAGGCATTTTTCTTCATTTCCTACATACGATTTCCTCTGCAATTATTCTAGACCTTTCCTATTCAACACAAGTTGACTAACACAATATTTCCAGTTCAACACAGGAACTAACTATTAACAGACCTACAAGCTCCAATCATGAGGGTTGGTGTATCTCAATGTGGCTGTACTTGTCCACCTGCAATTTATCAAATTACCCCTTACCTTTAAAAGCTCACTTAAAAGACACACTATTTTAACATCATTTTACATCAAAATTCCACATAAATGTAAAAAGACAACATTCTGAGATGAAAGAATGGCAAAATATCAAAAGAACATTCTTAGTAACAACAGAATAGCTATTTTGCACTCACAAAGCTACAAGATATTTTAAAACACCAAATGAAGCATCATTAAAAAAAATTCTTTTGTTTCACTTTAAAGGAACGTGCAAATTTGCTGGTAACTACTTCCTGCAGCACTGCTGGAATATTTAAAATCTCAGTACCAACACAGTTAAAAAGTTTTATATGTATTTTAGTGCTGTTAGGCAGTAAACCAATCAACTCCTTTGAAGAATTTGTACAATTCGTTATTGCTACTGCACAATGATTGTTTGACTTACACTTTAGAGCCAAGGGGGACAGAAAATGCCAGAAGATTTCTGAGCTGTACAATGATTATCACAAAACTTGAATTACTGTGGTCATATCTGTTGAAGAAAGGACAACATAAGGGAAGTTTGCAAGTTGCACTCACATACAAACAGAAATACTCCCTCTGCTTACTCACGTACCTGAGTCCTATTTGTACCTGGGCAGCCTCTAGAGGTGTTGCATCATCTTCACTATATACAATATCATCAGTTTCATTTGGTCTAGGGCAAAGAGTCAAATATCAAAATTAAGGAAAATTATAGTTAGCTTTCCTCAGTAATTATGGTATGCGTACACAGAACACATATACATTCTCCTGAACAGGCTGATTTAATTACAGCATGCACTCCAAATGAGAATTTCAGAGCCTACACAATAGAAATACCTGTTTGGGGGACAGCTGCTGCTTGAACAATTTGACAACTCCAGTAATGAATCAGAAAAACCTTAGGCTGATTACTGAAGCAGGCCAAACTAACAGGCAAGAGAAAAATTCATGACATTTTCCTACTCATACTTCGTAGTTCTTTATGTCCCTACTGAATACAAAATAGGAAATCAAGATCTGTAATAAACATCAGACCACACGTGACCTGGGTTTGAAATACTGTTTTGAAGAATATTCAAGGAGCACGAGCTCTGTAAAAGGGGTTTCTGTGCAAACAAGAAGCACCTTTCCTCTGAGCCTGTTTTCAGAAGCATTCAAAGAACCAAAGGGATTAAAGTCTTGCAGCTGAAAAGCAACTCTAGCATTCAGTGGAATTACAGAGAATCCATGTGGCAAAATAATTCCAGTCATTCTCTGGGAGGATTGACTGAGGATGCAATATTAATGTGTTTCACTGATTTTTAAAATGAGACTGTTGGGATCAATAAACAAGATCAAGATAGGAAGTGTCAAGATAAGAAATGTGGAGAATGACACAGGCATCCCACAAAAAATGACAGCTTTATGTTAAGACTCTGCATCTAGAGGCCTCCTTTTTACTATTCATTTCCTGGCTGATGGCTAATTTGACAGAGTGTGTTTATTTCATCCCCTGCCTTGAATTACTCAATACAAAGGACTGGTCTATACAGCAGAAATCACTAGTGCAGCTTCTGGAGCACAATGACAAATTCTAAGTCATTTCATACACAGTGCTCATAGAAACACTTCTACTAAACATAAGAAACTCACATAGAGGCACTCATTACCTCTTCACTGCTTCCTACTCAGCAATAATTAAGAATATCCACACCTGGAGCTATCATGGAATATCTACAGTCTGTACATCTTAGCTTCCACAAATGGCAATAGCTTCCTTTTGTACACAGGCTTAGGGAACGCAACTGTCTTCTTTCATCCTTTCCTGAGCAAGAACAGAAAGACAACAGGAATTTGCTCTGCTTTCCACCTATCCCACTACTTTCAGCTGTAGAGGACTTGCAAGACAAGAAGACTTGCTCCAGAGAACATCCACAGCTTTGGTTCAATGTCTGTTCATTTCTATCCACTGGACCTTGTAACTGAAGAAGACAGTCTGTTTTGATCACAGTGGCTCAGAATCGAAACAAAATGGAATGACAGCAATGATTACTTGGTTACTGAACCAAAACACACAGCCACAGCCACTCTTTCAAGTGAAGGCTGAGTTTTTAATAGATGGGTTCTTATTTCGGCCCAAGAAGTTGCATTAGGTCTAAATGAAGACATGAAAAAACCTAATGTTAGGATTTCAGAGTTCAGGGTGAAATATGGGTTCATGACCTAAGGTGAGATTGAATGGGCATTGCAATAGCTCAGGAGAAATCCTTTTTGTATTTCAGCTTTTTATTTAGTCTCAGCTATTTTTATTACCTTTTAATTTGTGAAAGATTTGACAAGTAATTTTATCAGAGGCCAATAAAACCCATTTATGATACCAAAATGCACCTTTGTCTGTCCTAACAGAAAAGCATTTAGCCTGGCTCAGAAGACATCATCTGTGTCTTTGTAACCATACTGCTAAAACATCTCTCTGAACATGAAAAGGACAAAACATTCTTAATGTCAAGGACTTGCTGAAGTTGAGGTGAAAAATAAAGATTCTGGTTTCTGTCATAGTTCTCTCATAAGTCTTCCCTTATGCAGTCTAAAGTTCATTGTTCTCACTGCCATAAACCAGACAATACTATATAAGCTAGTATGAAGGATCCCGCAGAAGTTATGCATTGTCAAAAAGCAACAACAACAAATAAATTTCTTATATCCTGTTTACCACAGTGAAGCATAAAAATTAAACCCCAACCCAAATTATTTTTATACCTACCTTACAGCTGATGATTTTTTTTATCTTTCTTACATCTTTGTTTTTTTAAAAAGAAATTTTTCAAGCAAAATCCTATGCAATCTTAAGATTGTATCTAAACAAAACAGTGAGTTAACAAGAATCACTCTAAGTGAAGTCAATGCAGCTACATGGCAGAACCTGTATTGTTTGAATTCAGCTTTTCTCCTAGGAACACTCCTAGCAAGAAAAAAGCCTGCAGATCAGAAGGTAGCTTATTAACATTGCTCAAACAAGTTCTACAAGCACTGTAATGCAAGTTTATTAGCTTAAAAACCCCCAATGACACCTCAGTTTGGAAAATGTGCCCTTCTTTCAATATGAAAGTACAAAATATTTTCAAAAAAAGACACAACCAATAACCTACTTATATAAATACTTATGGAATTATATAACTGCTTATAGGTGTATTTAAATTTTTGGTGGAAAGACTGGCATTATTCTCAAACCTACTGTTTTACAGAAGCCTCATATACACCGCTATCTCCAGCTACAGACTCATCGGACACAGCAGCAGATACACAAGCTGTTTTGTCCTCGAGCAGGTTGCTAGCTGTTCTTCTCGGTAAATCAACACCTGCAGAAAGAAAGAAGAATGAAAACTAGTCCAAGAGATTAATAGCCAGAAAGAGCGAAGTGCATTGCTTAGAAAGTTGTGAAGTTGAAAGCAGTGACCCTTAACTGAGTATCAGAGTAGTTTTGTTCCACATCATTAAACATTCCGTGACTGTGGTGCTCTTACCAGATATCCTGGCTAGGGATATAACCAAACTGATGAACTTGAAAATGTACAGCTATTATTCTTTCCCAGAGATACAGGCTCCTATCATCACCCATATCTGTTGAGCTAGTTATTAGCCTTCATTATCTTCCTTGTTAACCCTCATTATCTTGATCTTTAAACCTGCATTTGCTGTGTTCACAATGTGCACTGTATTAACACTTTGGCTACAGGCAAAGTGCTTGCCTACGGTTTATTAAAGATTTAGAAGTCAGAGAGACACCCTCTCCCCAGTGATACAACTCCTAGAAATGAAAAATCCCCTCAGGTTTACTATCATCAAAAACTTTTTATGCTACAGTCTCTTTACTATCAACTACTACTTAGCTTTAATCTTCAACTCGCATTCATATGCTGGTGTCATGCAGTGAAGCAGCCGCATTCATGGAAAGCCACGTTCTGCAGCACAGTGAACCAAAGGCCTATGCAGTACTTTCATCTGCCAAGGGGTGAGGATATTGGTATGCATTATCATCCCCACCTGAATCATGACTTTACATCTTGTTAAGATGTTTAAAATTTAAGGCTTCAGATTAGATGATTGATTGCTGCATTCCTGCTTTTATTTATGGCAGTGAGAATGCTTTTTCCTTGATGATGAAGTGCTCTTTCTCTTTCCCCCCACCACGTGAGGGGTGAAGGTGATGACATGATTTATTGATTACCCTTAGGAATTACCACAGAAGCCTGAATTGACTTTGACAATGACAGAGACTGACTGGAAGAACTATATGCTATTCCAACTTGGTTTCTGACAGCAGGGGCATGTGGAAAGGAGTGAATATCTGTATGGTTCACCTGTGCAGAAAATTCAGAGACAGAGAAGCAGGTGAGCACTGTACCTGAAGAGCCTGTGCAGATTACTACATAAAAATACTAGCTATACTGCCTTCAGGTGTGCCTGTCTACCTCCAAGGGTAAGGTTCATCAGTATTCAGATTTGTAGTCTTGTAAAACTTCAGTGTGTGGGCTGAAATTTTCCATGCAGATTTTATGCCTCTGGCTGAGTTTGTTGAACACCTTCCCATTTGGCATCACAGCAGTTCCAAGAAGGAAACTGGAGTAGAAACACTGAAACAACCCCCAATCTTTGTCTAAGGTACTGAAGCCTCACCATGAAGCCCATTTTACTGTGGAAACTAGAGCTATTGAAGCATAATTAGTTAATATCTGGCTTTTCAAAATTTAAGTGCTTGTTTTGGCAGCCTTAATACAGATTTAAAGATAATTTGTGTCATATATATAACCCCATATGAGGAAGTATCAGCATGATGAATCACAGGATGAATTTGTACTTTAAAACCATAACTACTTATAGACTTAAAAGACACACCGATGCTATCCATAATGATAGACCCTCGAAAAAGCTCAAAAGCATTAGACATCCACATGATGCCTTTGAATTAGTGATTTAAAGAAATACATTTAAAATAAATAATTCTGATTCTTCATAGCCTTATGTGCTCCCAAGTTCCAAGCCATCTTAATTGTAGTTTTCAAACTAGCTGAATTGCAGCTGATTGCAAAGACAAACAGACTAGAATTTGTTGTTCACTTGGAAAGGATATGCTGCTGAAATATGGGCAGGAGAAATTACTTCCCCCCTCCCCCCCCCATCTTTTATAATATAGCTCTAAAGCAAAATTACTACTGTGTGCCACTATACTGAAAAGACAAAGGACAACATTGACCCCACCCCTTCCATGTTTTCCCATTTTGCATTTCCCAGGTTCAGACCACTGGGACATCAGTCAGTTTCTTTCTTCCCTTTCTGCACAGTTGAGCTGGGGAGGGGACAAGAGGGGATGCCCAGCTTGTACTATGCATACTGTTACATTTCTCTGGTGGTCCCACATTGCTCTGGTCCATACTGAAATTACTACAGTAATGCAGTAAGCTAACCCCATTACCCAACAGATGTTACAACAATTCCATGATACATATATATATATATATATATATAAAATACATAAATTTTTCTTATGAAAATTCATGTCTGCATCCGTATGTCCAAATATTTTTACTAAAAGCTGGCACAAGGGTTCAAGCTTGGCAACAAATCTGGACAATGCACTCCCTAGAGCTAGGCTGTATTTATTTCAAGAAATCCCAACTCCTTAGCCGCTTCATTGTCAACTCCGGCCCAGAAACGTAGAGCTGGGAATGCTGGGTGCTGATCAGGTTTCAAACAGGGCTGCCAGTGCTCAGCACTAGTGGAAATCTGGCTCCCTCAGTTCTTCCTTGGCAAAACAGAGCTACTTCATAAAATAAACACAGGAATGGTTTGCAACGTACTTAAAGACAATGACACGATAAATGTGCAGACAAAGCACCACATACTGTCAACCCTAACAGAAGGCAGCAAAGACTGTGGACAAGCCATCAGTTCTTGACAACTGGGATTTTTGAAGTTCTAACTCTGCCAAAGGCTTTGAAGATACAGATGATTAAGTATGTTGCATGGCTTGTACTGCATGCAGACTGGAAGGGAGGTTCATTACCGCCATCTCAAAATTAACTAGTTACTAAGGATACCTCAGTAACTCACAGGGTCATTCATCCCATCTTGGTTAAAGGGAAGTATGTTTTAGGATGAGATGACATCCTTTTGGAAGTTACCCACAGACTGCAGGGGGAAGCCTACACAGGCCTAGGAGCTCTGCTCTAACTCACATGAATGAAAAGCTAAAAGCTATGAAAGCCATGTTAAAAATGGGAAGAGTCTCACCATACAGGGCATGTGGTCATTTGTTTTTCCTCAGCTCACAGCTCAAACAATGACCTGCAGATCTTTCAGTAACAGCAAGTTCATATAACTAGATACACACACATAAAAATTCTAAATCTTAGGTCCAGAAATCTTTGTCACAGAGGATGTCAGTTTGTAACTTTTTCAGTGAGGAAAAAAAGCATCTGATTTCACATTATCAAAACCCAGCAGAGGGTATTTCTGCTCTACCCCCATTCATCCTGACAATACCTAGGAACACCGTGCATCCTCTGTGTCTTCAAGATCCAGCTTCAGGGTTTTCTGCTATTTTTTCATGACAGAGTCTACAATACACAAACTTTCCTTCTGAGACAGCTACTGAAAAACGTAGAGGAATCAGACTGACTGTAGCAATCTGCACCCAAAGCTAGACATTATGAAGGTCCCTCAGTACTACTGACTGCCCACCATGGCAAATGTGTGCTAACAAGACACTCTTCAGTGACATGAGGTACCCCTCCATTCAAGGGCCAACTGTTGTTTCAAAATTTTCATGTTACATATACATTTGCCATTAGGCTTTTTTATTACCTGAACTTCCTTCATGTAGAGAAGGCAGAGGCTGCCTAATGCCTTCATTAAGGTCTTTATCATCTGTACGAATCTGAGATCCTGATCTGGCTTCAGAGTCCAATAATATTTGGTTCTCACAGAGACTAATGCCTGCAAAATCACCTGAAAGGTCACAGTCTTCAAAGTCCGCAGTGAGGTGATGCAGAGGGGAATTTTGAGCTGACATGGAAAACGCAGCTTCTAAAACCAATGGGGAGCCGGGAGGGGACAAGGAGGAGAGTGAGGATCTGGAAGACAGCGATGTCACAGATTTGGGAGGTTCAGTCAGTTTGGGATGGTCTGCAGCAGAAGGAGAGTCACTGTAATCCAGTCTCCCATGGGAACTGACCACTTCATTTTCATGTATAGTAGTGATAGGCCCCAAAGGAATGTAACCACTTTTTTCTTGCAATATAAAGTCAAGTTTATACTGATAGTCCAAATCTGTTATTTGATCGCCTTGGTTATAGTAGAGATCTGTGGAGCTGAGCGAGTTTAGCGACCCTCTACTTGACGTGTTCAGAGATCCCCGGCTGGATGCCAGAGATCCCAAACTGCTCCCTGAAGACACAGACAACGTACTAGCTGAGAGGCTGTGAAGAAAGCACAAACACAGACACTGACGTTACTAAAGTCAACCAGCATAAAATGGAACAAGGAGAGGTAACAATGACTGGAGCTGCTGTGTTACTGCTTACAACTGAATGCTGCTCAGGGAATTATGGTTTTTAAGCAGCCATACTTGGCTTAGATCAGCGTGCCCAACCTGCACGCTATCAGGGCAATTTTCCAGCTTATGGCAAGCTGCCAAAGCCCCTTTTTGTTTCCAAAAGGCTGCAGGTTTGACAAACTGGTCCAGCAGTAACCGCAGCCTTCTCAGCTGTTATATTCGCTCAAAGATCTGCTCAACTCTGGTGTGGGTGCTCACGGGGTCAATATGGCAAAAGGGATCCCCAGGAAGGACGTTATGGCAGCAAAGGAGTGCTGCCACCTCTAGAGCAATTTATGCAGCCTGCCCTCTGCCCAAGTACCTGAGAAAGGTGGCAGCTGAAAGGAGACAACTTACAGGAGAACTGCTTCACATATATAATACAACACACACTCCACATGTACAGCAAATCCAACCACATAAGCGTGGCAAAGGCCATAGGCCATAACATGCAGTCTTCTGTTAATAACAAAAAATAAGGAGCCTTGCCAGGCCAGAGAAACTGTGTGTCACTGCATTGGCTCAGTAGGACTCTGCTGGGAAATAACATCAGGAAAAATAATGCAAGGCAGCCCCTTCTAAACACTTTAAAGATGTTCACTGAACAGTAACAGAGCTAGCGACTTTAAATATTTTGCCTCTGGGCTAGAACACAGCACAAAGAGACTCCCCAGTGTCCAAACAGGAGCACAAAATACTTAAAAAAATATTTAAAATACTCTTTCCATAACTAGTCACCAATCAAAATGCAATTTATGGGCTCTGGCCGAGAGGTCTGAAATAGCTAAGCCAGCCTAAATCCCAGGAATAGGAAGGTACATCCTCCTTATTGTGAGAGGACCTTTTCTTCTTAACGCCCCAGGTTGATTTCTAAGAGAATACATTAATTACTGCAGTGTCCAATTGGTGTATCCCACTGGGATATGCAAGGAAATTCAGGATTTCCTAAATAAATATAATGGGCACATAGTTTGGTAGCCCAGGGTAACAGTCCAGAAGTGAGAGAAACTCTTTCCTCAGACTAGTTGTATGCATCATTAAAGATTTCCATGAGTTCCACAGTTGCTGTAACCAATCACATTTTTGTTATCACTATGAATTTCATAAACCCAAAGTCAGATTTTGAATCAATAACTGTCAGGGGAAAAAAAAATCCTGCTGAGGATACATTTCTGCCTACAGAAAGTGTAAGTCAGTGTTGAAGAACAAAACCAGAATCAACTATTCATGTATTTACATGCATATATGTATTCATAAAGTCTCTTTAGTTATTACATAAATGATACAGTCCTAATAATTGATTTTAGATAGATCTCTGAGAAACCATTTGGTCTCCTCAATGACAGAATTTGACGATACAACCAATTAGACAATTCCTGATATACTTACACTGAAGCAAAATAATGTCTGCCTGCTTAATTATGGAGGCTGTGCAACAAATCCATTCACTCCAGTCTGGAGTGCTTACTGAAATTACAAAGGTATGTAAGGTTTGCATGGTGGCAAAATGCTTGAAGCTATTACGTTTGCATTTTCTTACTTAAACAAATTTTGCTCAGCCTGCAGCTAAGACAAAAACCTAAGAATGAAGTTGAGGCATCCAGGTCCACTAGATTGTTGCTCTAAACAGGTTTAACATTATGCAGTATAGGCTCACCTCCTAAGTTGTGAATGCAAATAGGTAGTTAACTTTGTAGTTTCTTCAAGTTTCTGTACCAGCTCTTTTCTTCTCTCCTCCAATTTCAATCTGGAAAGAGAGTAAGCACAGAGAAGCATTGCAAAATAATCTGGAGGCTAAAATACTTTACAGATAAGACAGAAACAAAGTGAAGATCCCCCATGTTTTTATGTGGTTGCCAACTACTAAAATCCAAGAGACTGTGTTAGCTTTCAGTCCTACTGTAAAACTTTAACCACTCCAGCAGAGTGACTTAACCTGCAGAATACTAAGCACTGTAATGAACCTGCTGAGCGTGCAAGCAAGCAGAGTGCTGGTACATTCACATTGTACCAAGGGGAATGTGCACCCAATAAAAGAGTAAGAGACGAGCACTGGGAAAATAGCTGCAACTTCAGGAAAATAAGATCTGCACTAACAGAGTTTTAAAAGCCATGCTGTAGGCTGGCTCCTCACTTCATACAGTTTCAGAAAAAAACCCCGAAGGAGCACTAATACCAATATTAGCCCTGATGATGCAAGAGCTTGAGGTAGCATTGCAGAAATTTACAAATAAAGCACTCCATTTGATTTCAGAGTCTTCATATAGAGATAGTAAATCAAAGCAGCATTAAAGTGTAAGGTTCTGAGATGATAAAACCACATCTCCTGGTGAGACCCCACATGCAGTACTGCATTCAGCTCTGGGGCTCTCAACACAAGAGGTATGCAGAACTGCTCAAGTGCGTCCACAGGAGGTCACGAAGATGCTCAAGAGCGCTGAAGCACCTCTGCTCTGGAGACAGGCTGAGAGAGTTGGGCTTGTTCAGCCTGGAGAAAAGGCGGCTCTGGGGAGACCTCAGAGCAGCTTCTAGTACCTAAAGGGTGCCTACAGGAAATCTAGAGAGGGACTTTTTACAAGGGCATGTAGTGATAGGACAAGGGAGAATGGCTTGAAACTGAAAGAGGGGAGATTTAGCTTAGGTATTAGAAAGAAATTCTTTACTGTGAGAGTGGTGAGGCGCTGCAACAGGTTGCCCAGAGAGGCTGTGGATGTCCCATCCCTGGCAGTGTTCAAGGCCAAGTAGGACGGGGCTAGGAGCAACCTGGTCTAGTGGAAGGTGTCTGTGACATGGTGGTGGGAGTTAGAACTAGATGATCTTTAAGGTCCCTTCCAACCCAAACCATTCTATGATTCATTCTATGATATAGGAGTCCTTGGTAAAGATTTCTACATCCCCAACAGCTTTGTCACCACCTCAGAGACACACAGCATTGTGATGCTCAGTATCAAGGTTCACCTTTATAAAAAATCAGGATTTACTGACCATTACCCAGCGCAGCTCTAAACCCACAAATGATGGAATCTCCAATTCCTTTTAGCTGGCTGATAGCAGAAAGGATTCACTAAGTTTTACAGTGATCTTTTTCTTGTTATAATTCCCTTTTATTACTCCATTTACAACACCAAATAAATTGCTTTCCCTCAGTGGATTCAGCTAAAACTCTCCTGTAGTTGTGGATTAGTACATTCTCCTCTAGCCCTTGCTCAGTCAACTGATACATGTCACAAGTTCTCAAGCAACTAATCTGAGAGACAAGAAATTGCATCCCCTCTTTAAAAAAAAACAAACCAAGTGGCTGTCCATTCTTAGAAACCATTCCTTTGGCCTTCCTGGCATCTCAAGGATGTGTAAATTAAAATTCAGATACAGAGAACACTTCAAAAAACAAAACCCAAAAATCAACCATTGCCTTCTTATGCAAAGTGAATGAAATACTCGAGAGTTCCCAGAATTCACTCTTTGAGTGTCACATACCAGTAAAAAGACATTAAGTCCTCAATTCAGCAAAGCATGAAAAGCACTTGCTTACACCCATGCTTATTCAGCCAGTGAATGTGGGTTACGCAAAGGTGAATAAGTTACCCCGAGGTCAGCCAGGGTGCGAACTTCCACTCCACTGCCCATGCTGCATGTGCTCTTACACCGCAATAATGTGTTCATCTGCCAGTACCTGCTAGGACTGTTAAAAGCATACACGGTGTTTCATTTTTTGCTTGGGAAGGGATACACAGGGGTCTCCAAACCAAGAATTATACTATCGGATACTCTCTCCTACCATATTATTATTTATCAGTGTCTTGCGTCTTCTTTTAAAGCCTAATCTATCCTGCTTTTCCCAAGAAACAGTGCTCTTCAATAGCTCTTTAGTGGCTTTTCAATACTGAAATATCATTTTTATCTTCAAGGAAGAAGCATGAAGATTGCTTTAAGTGTTCAACTACTAATGGATAAAGACAAGGAAGAAAACTAAAAGCTTAGGAACTTTTCTAAATGGAACCCTCAAAACCTATACTTTTTCTACTGAATTTGTACTATCAAACTAAAAGGTTTGATTTTTTTTTTGTTTGGGGCTTGTTTGTTTATTTATTTTTTCTTTTCCTCCAAAGCAGAAGCAAAAGTTTATTTCCCTTCATTATCTTGAGGAGTGTGATAAAACATATTTTATCCCATATAGTTCAGCTCCTAAAAAAACTCCTTCCTGGATGTAGTTTGATCTACTAGTAATTAAAGAAGTAGTATTAATACCTGTAGGTAGATTTCACAGAGGTGTTAGTCACACGCCACAAACACAAGCTGGATGAAGAAATCACTCCTGGAAGTTCCAAGACACACAGCGAATAATTTTGTATTTCACAACAAATTGAGATTCAAGGAATTATTTTTTTGTTTTTAATCTACACTAGTCAAAACTGGGGAATAAACCCCTCCCAAGCCAAAGCCAACATGCCACCCTTCAAAACTTTCAAACAACAAACTTCCCTCTTTACAGCATAAGCAGGAACCTTAATATCCCCCGAACCATGTAAATACTTGAATAACCATCATGTTACCTATTCTGACATGGGCCCCTCTTAATCTCTCCTCTTTGCATCCCTCCTATCTAAATTAACCTATTACCCGTTGTGGGATCAAGACATTTTTCTCCAGTTTTGATCTTAAATTGTAACATTGCCGAGAGGTACTCAGAATCTAAAGAAAATACATTAAAAAGGTGAAGAGCAGATACTTCACCTTTCAATACAAACTTATGTGGACATGCTTATGACAGGCACAAGAGCAGGGGCCAGTTTTGCAGGAAACAGCACAATCAAGTAGTTATGTCACACATCTGTTTGAATGTCTGTGATTGCTTAGAAGATTTTGCCAAGGACTGAAGCAGTAACAGAATCCCCCTGACATGAGGGAACCCAGAGGCAAGCAAGTAGCAAGTTTTCCACAATCTTGTTATTTCTATTTAGTTACTAGAAGGTTTCTTAAAGCAGTCAGAGTATGCACTGTCTCTGATTTTCTGAAGCTGATATGTTATGATCTACATCCACCTTCTCTAAATTGATTCTGTGTACATCTACCAGTGGCAATTCCAGCATCCTGCTCCAAAATAACCCCAGGCAATGATCTAATGCTTTTAAGTCAAAGCAAGTCTTCTGTTCCTTCCCCCTGAAGGAAAAAAAGAAAATAAAAAGAAACAAATCCCAACCCCAACCCAGACAACCTTCGTCACATCAAGCTCTGACACATTCCATAGCTTCTTACACTGTTGCTTCATTATCAAATTCATTATACAGTGAAAACACTGGATATATTGAACACTGTAAATCTAAGGCATTCATGAAACCTCATGAAAGAAAGCAGTAATGCAACAACAGTGCAGCACTTTGAAGATGGCGTGGCTCCTCCACTGATAATGGAGAGAAGAACCTTCCTTATCTCCAAGAAACAAAATTCTGAGGGCTGATCTGATACAATTAAATGTATCCTTTTCTCCAATTAACAGTTCAGGAAAAGTTTTAGCATCTGAGTCCTACAAAAGAAGATTTTCTTTATGTTCATAGCAGACACGCCAGAAATAATCCTCAAAACAGCACGGTGTAAAAGCCTTGATGTGTTCTGAAGTCATCAAGGGAGACAGCTTTAATACCCTAAACAATTGCAGGTAGAAATTCACTGGAGATTCACTGGAATAGCAAAAAAGCAAACCAGAAGCCACCATAAATGCCACCTCAACTGGCAGTGTCTGACATGAAATCTTACAGCAACCTCAGAGAGCCAAAAAAAAAAATAAATCCACATTTTCAGGAATAAAAATCCAAAGGAGAAAAATTTGAAGAAAATAAGACTGAAAAAATGTAAGCTCTAGCAACTACTTCTGTCACTATACATGAGGAAAAAAGCCTGCTGTTTCATTTCATCCTGACAATGAGACAATTTTACTTGCCCTTGGTACTTCCAGTTTGGCATCAGACACGTATGAGAAAATGGTCAGATGCAGGATTTTCTTTGGCACTAAACAAGCAAATCCAAAACACAAGACTAAGAAACCAGCTACCTATTTACAGCACGAGTCAAGACTTGGCTCTTACTTACAATGGCATATTAGCAAAATCTTAGATTTGCATTACTTATTTGTGAATGTGATTTTATTATTGATCCCTTATTCTCCATTTATTAATGGAAGTCAGAAAGCAACAGTTCCACAGTAATTCAGATGCTACTAACATATCTCCTGTAAAAATACAGTTCTAGCAGGACATAATCCCTCTAAAACATGCTTGGGTTATATACTGCAGTTTGAACTATTAGGAAGTGTATAAATACGTCTAAAAATCAAATGTAATATACACATTCGTACTTTGTAAACCAAAGATTTCCTCACTGCTCAGCTACAGTTTAGGACCCAGCATCTAATGCCACTAACAGGAATGTCACTGTTCAGTGAAACTGGAGCAACAGCAGGTGTTTCTTAGCAGAGGGAAGTATGAAAGGCTTACTGTGCTGATTGTATTACTTCAATAAAGCATACTACACTGAAACACACAATGACATTTTGCGTTTATTGCATTTTATGTGAGCTAGAGTGTGGAAATATAAAAATAAATTTATTTCCACTTACAGCTGATGAAGAGTCTATTTGTGACAGTCACCTTTGGTTTTCTTGAACTCTGAATCTGGCTAAAACAATTTATTGTGGGAGTCGCTTCAGTTACCAGTTAGGTAGCAGCAAGTTAGTGAAGTTTTGCAGCAATTATCCTTCTCCTCTGAACGACTCCATTCCCCTCCTCTGGTTCCATTTTTGTATGTAATAAAACTCCCAATGAAATGCTTCAGATGTCGCAACGATCAAGATAATCTTTGTAACCTGAGTTCAAATAGTTTACAGCTATTATCAGAAACAAGTAAATGATGTATTGCCCTCCTGCTGGTATGCTGACATTCCTCAGTTCTTCAACATCTGTCACAGGCGTTTTCATACTGGTAACAAGCGCAGAGCAACTGATATTGCAGAGCACATACAGGGTGTTCACATTCTCACAGTACAGAAGACTTCTTTGTGTTTCTGCCCAGTGGGCTAATAACAAATTTAATTAAGATCTACATAGAACAGTTACTGAAGGAAAACAGCCCATCAAGGCATAGTTCAGGGTCTGCAATGAGTACAAAGGTTAGACTGCAGAAGGCAGCATTTAATATTTGAAAAAAACAGCTCCTTACCTTTCAGCAAGTGCTTGACTGGGTGTGCTTTTTACAGAGAGCAGCTCTTCTTCAAGCCTTTTCCTTTCTGCTTCTAGCTGCTCTAGCTCATCTTGAGTACGTCTGCATGGTGTAATAAACTGGAGTTCCTTTAAAAGCTCTTCTTTTTCATTGATTAACATCAGTTTTTCCTTTTCCACATCCAGTGCCCCAGGCCAAGCTTCACTATCTAGCTTAGAGAGTTCAATCTTCAAGTTAGCCATGCTAAAATAAAACAGAGCAGATTTGTCTGAGCACAGCACAGTTCACAAGTCCCAGGAACAAGAGAAGTGATACAGTGTTTTGAAAGCTGGCAGAATATAACATTTTCTGCTCAAAGCCATACATTTAGTTTTGCTTCAAAGAATGCAGACTTCACCAGAAGAACAAGACACCTATCCAGGCCAACAGCAACATGCATACGCATTAAAAATAAGCTGCTCCTGCATTCCAATGCCAAGTTTGAGTAGAAGTCACAACGTAAATAAAAGCTCTCTTAAAAGCGATCTGTCTGGTAACATGGTTGTGGCACTCTACTTACTGAGGAATATGATGGAATTCTTCTCTGCTGTTGGAGGCTGCTTGGCTCCTCACAAACAGCAACTACCATGGTGAAAGAATGTGCACCATAGAAAGATACTTCAGCAGCATGCATGAATGCAAAATTTAACAGGCAAAAGCACTGCTCTTCTATGTGATTAAAATAAAAGGTAATTGGACAGCAGCTACCTAAAGAGAAAGGAGATTATTTACGCAAAATTTTGAGCTTGTGCAACTGCTGTTCCCATTGCAGATGTCAAATCAGGGTTAAGACACCCAAGACTTGGTTAGCCATACATGTTCTGTGAACACACGCTTATAATGAAATCAGAAACCTCCCTCCATTATTATTGTACTATAGCTCAGCCCTGACCAAGACAGGTTATTTCCAGTGTTCACCCTCCAGAATCATTCTGTCTATGGGCTCAGCAGCATAGCTTAAGAAGTGCAGGTCTTGCAATAAAGACTCACTGTCCCCTAGGAAAGTCTAAAAATTCCTATTATACATGCCACATTATCTAATAGGACTAATAACTTTCAGTTACTTCCAGCCTTAGCCACACCTGAACCAGCAGCACAGCTGAAGATATGGAAGCTCTGAACTATGTAACAGCTCCTAGCCTTCTGCACCTTCTTCTTGTAGGCTGGAAAAAGGCAGAGAAAGGAGAAGTTAAAGCAGAAAGACATTCCCATACAGTCTAGGGCAAGAGGAACTGATCTGTTACTTTTATCTGTAACTGCCATAGTTACCCTACATCAGCTCAACAACTGATACAAGTCTGTGCAACTTCAATATTAGCAGGCACTACTTAAGGTAATGACTCATTTCATAAACACAAACAGATAATTCGGTATGTATAATCTTTCTGCAGTTCTGACAGATCTCTGGGAAAACATTTTTCTTCTTTCCAGTTTGTTTTCCATGATTAAGAAAACTAACAATATCATGCTTATTTTGCATCTCCAGTTTTAATTTTACAGTACATTAAGGCATTTATTTATGGGCAAAGCTAAGAATAGTTAATGATGAATCTAACTATCCCATTGCTTATACTAGAAGCTGAACAACTCATCTTCCCACCAAACCCCTGCAAGAACAAGTTTTACTCAGGGTATTTTCACAGAAAAAACAATGTAAAATAAACAGAAATACTAGCAGTGCTGCCATAACCAAATGGTGGGATGAAATGAAATTAAGCATTTCAACATATTTTGCAGCTCTCACATATATCACATATATTCCACAGTCCCTTAGAAGAGCAGTAGTCAGAGGGAAAACAATCGAGTCATTTCAGATGGATAATGAAACGTTAAGACTTCATCTCCAAGTCACTGGTTCTAGATAATCTTGTTCTGAAAGTACCTGCTACTGACAGCTGTTAGATGGCCTGTGGGTTGCAATGGTAGTATCCAAATAGTTCCTTTGCTCCTGTGTTGTAGACAACTCTCTGCTACCATAACGGACTCTTTTCAGCTGCCTCACGGGCAAAAGACTGGATGGACAAGAAAACTGAACTGGTCTCACTCTTAAGGAAGTCCTTGTGTTACAGGTCAGCAAGGAATATTACCCAAATATTCATCACATCGAGACAGGATTGTAAGCACGCTGTATTGGATCCTTTTGAATAACAGTTGCAAATGAACTAAGTATAGTTAACATCAACATTCCACCTCTTGAAGACATTCTGCTGGCTAAGCAACGTAACATATGCAACATATGAAATGACTGTTTTCAAGCAGAGAAGTTCACTTACGTGATCCTCTCTTAGTTATTTTAACACAAAACAACTCTTTTCATATTTAATATTTCAGAAAAGAATTACAGTGATGATTACAATGGCCACAGTACTTCAGAGGGATCTAATTAGATACTGAACTTCATGTGCAAATTGGTATGTAACTTCATTAGTTCAGGATATGTACACTTTATTAAGTTCACCCAGTAGTCACTGATAAAACCAGTGTGTGCAAACACTTTAAAGACTTTAACAGTGTCTTCAAGACATACAATTCTCTTATTTAAAGCTGAAAAGAATATTCATTACTAGGCAGTTTTCAGATAAAACTGAATAAATATACCAATTTAAAGGAAAGAATTTAACCTTGAAACACACTAATGTTACTTAGAACAAATACTTAGTTATGCAAAGGTAAATGAATGAACTACTGAAATTTTGACCCACATTCTTGGATGACTAATTTGTGAGGCAGTGAGATCCTGTGCTGCAGTACTCATACCCTGAACTGGTTTTCTTTTCTCTCTCTCTTTTTATTTTTCAGGTAGAAGTGGTAAACTGACTTACTGCCAGGAGTTTTTTTTGGTTGAAAAGGTGAGATAAAACACAATGCTGGGACTTCTCTGTTTTGACTGTGTCTTGACACCAAGGATAATCTGGATCAATCATGCCTGAAAAAAATGTCATCTATCCACATCACTATCTGACAATTAAAGTTGTGTACATAATGATTCTGAGCCAGTATCATACATGAATACTGAATAAGCACAACAGCCTTAGCGCTATGATACAATCAATGCATTCATCAAAGAATTCCATCATATTCCTCAATAAGGATATAAAGAATGACTGTTGTTACCAGCAAGGATGGTAGATGCTACTCAGTATGAGGAGGGTATATATTTGAAATTAGGCAAAAAAAAAACAGTTGATTGTGCAGCCTCCTGCCTTTAAAACATAAAATTAACTATGCCTTTACTTGGTACTTATAAGCTGCAAATTTATTTTCCCAGTTTTCTACTTGACCATTCAGATTAAATGACATTTAAGCACTTTTTTCATCTGGAAAAAGAGTGCTGTTTTTTTATTGTATTGCCTTCTTTAGTTCTTTAGGGTGAAAAAATAACTTTGGGTATGGCTTAAGGTTTTAGATTTCTATTCCCTTTAAATTAGAACCTCCATAACAAAAACCGTAATGTTTCTGAATAGCTGACACCTGATTTTGTGAAAAGTATTAGAAAAATAATATGGCATTAATTAATACATTGTTAAGAGAAAGATATTCCACACACACTTCTTTTTTTTTAAATAGTAAATCTTCTCCCAGTATTATGCAGCACTTCTGGTGCACCAGAAGACACATCGTTCTAAATCTGAATGTTCTGCTTTCTGATGCCCATTACTTCAGTGCTGTGGCAATTCATCAAAATGGCCCTCCTTTCATGAGCAACCCCTGCAGAACTTTATTTGAAAGGCATTCCACATTCATCAGTGGAGCAGTTCCCGATTTCTTTTCTCCTCAGGTTAAACCCATTAAAAAACCAAACTCCATAGTGATAACAAGTATGCAAATTATGCAAAGTCCTAGGGAAAAAAGATATAATTAAGCACACTAAATCTGCACTGGAAGTCTGAAGCAACTCTAAAACTGAAGAGCCTTCAGTGGCATAGTAAACTGAAAGGATGATCCCAAAGCAGCATAAAATGGGCATAAATAACCTAATGACTCCTTTCAGGAGAAATCTACCTCGCTCTATTCCCTTAATCCTGGAACTGATATTAATTTGTCACCATCTTTATTTTCTTTCTTAATACATTCAACTTAGCATTAAAAGTAGACCTACTTTTCAGAAGCACCAACTGCTCCGGAAAGTCTGTGCATTCTGAAGGGAAAGCTGCACTTTGCAGTGATGCACACTTGCCTCAGGAGAGCAGCCCACTAGATGTCACTGCGAGCACAATGTTAGTGCTGCAGAGATAGACAGCTTCAAGGTTGTATCTTAGCAAAGCAGCTAACCCTATTACCTTCGTTTTGCCTCTTCATATTGAAGACTTAGTCTGACCTTCTCTGCTAAATTTGATTTATTTCTTGCTCCAACCTGTTGAAAAAAGAAACAGCCTTATTAATGTGTAAAGCTGTTAAACGAATCAACAACACCTATACACAAGCTAGAAAAATTAAGACTTGAAAGACTAAAACCACACCCAGCAGCCACACACTTGCTGTTAAACGCCTAGTTAGCAATCTACTCAGATGTACAAAACAGTGCTGTTTTCTTCTGATCCAGTTCATCTATTTTTAACTCTGTATTACCAACTGTCCATATTACACTGGGGTAAAGCAAAAGCATTTTCCAACAAGTCTCACAGTGCTCACGCCTAAGATTTTGATCTACTTTAGAACTCAGTCAGTCAAAGACTTCAATAAACTTGTTACAAAATATAGCTTAGCTCTTTGCTTGGAAAACCTTGTACAGTCTTTTCCTTATAACCTTAGGTCACAGAACTTCAAAGAAGGTACAAAAATAAAGCACAGATTTCTGTATATGTAAAATACAGTCAATGAAACAGAAGGTTTTAATGAATTACTGAACAAGTAGTTCCACTGACAGTTTTCCAGCTGCATGAAATGAAATCACACATTTAAATTCTGAGATCTTGTTTCTGAAAATTAAAAGCACCTTCATGTTGAATTAAGCCTGTCAGGTGAAACGTACCCTATAGACAAATCAAAAAATGCTATCTGCTCATGCTGATCTTCACTGTACTGCAACTATTTGATTAAATCAGATTGTCATAAATTCTTCATGCCAAACATTTAAATTCATCTTCATTTAAAATTTAAAGGGGGGAAAAAAACAGATAACTGATTCTAATTAATTCTCTCAAACCTGTGTGTGTGTGTGTATATACACACACACACACACACACGCAACAGTAAGCAACCATTTAATTCCAATTCCATTAACTGCAGCATTTTGATTCAATTTGTCTTTACATTTGATAAGATTGAAAAAAGCTCACCTCACCAGAAATGTCAGTCTGAGACCCTGTATCCAGAGTTTGTCTGGGAAAACACAGCTGGGAGTTTACAGAGCTGGAACTCAAGTCTTGTTCTGATGTCCTAATGGTCTGGTCAAGATTGAATTTCTCTCTCAGTTTTGCAAGACTCTGTCCAGGAAACAGAGGAGGAGGTGGTGTTAAAGTTCCTTTGCACTTTATTGTGTTTAAACCAGTGTACCTTCAAAAGATGTTTACATGGAAAATGAAAATATTAAAATTCTGGGTTTACTTACTATTAAACTATCCTTTTAATCAAGCAGTTGGTAGGTGACACTAAGGGAGACCAACACCTGTGACAATGTAAAAGCTACTCATGTGGTTTTGTGTGTCTCAGTTTTTATTCTCTGACTGACATAGAGTGTTTTTTTGAACTAGAAACGTCACAGGCTTCACTCTGAAAATACATTTTAATACTAGTATGGCTCAAAGAATTTTGAGAATCCCTTGAGAAGTATAAATTGCAAAGTATTTATCATCAGGAAAGCAAGTTGTGTTAAACCAAATCCACATAAAACTTACATCAGCTGTTCAAAATACCTTCATTAAATCTTGTTTTTCTCTCTCCCCTGAGCTTATAGCCTTTCTGATGGACTTCAGTTCACTCAGGATGGCTTTGGCCTCACACAGTTCATACCCACTCTGGCCTCCAGACATTTTTTTGTCAATTCTGTGGAAAGAGAGAATATTAATACCAGATACAGAAAGTAATACTAACATCTCTACTGCTCTGCTTCAGGCAGAAGCATAGTTAGAGAACAGAAGGGAAGAAGATAAAATACACCATTTCCTGTAACAGACCCGCAAAAAGGAAAAAGGACATTGAAGTCTCCACTAAAATACTTAATCTTTGGCAAAAATGTCAAGCTATCTAACATAGACACAATGCCCAGTGAATGGCTTTTGCTGACATCAGATATTCAATGGAAAAATACCTCTGTTGGCTTTAAAACTACTTCAGCAAAAATACTGGGGCCTTACTCGACAAGCAATTCTAGTTGATCTAGTCTCAAAGACATAAGGGGCACAGAGCACTGAAAACACCTACACATGTTACCAGGAGCATAGCATTATTGCTGACAATGCTGTCAAAATGCCCATCCCCATCATAACTCTCTGCAGAACAGAAATAGCTTTTGGGTACACTTTTCATACTATTAACTATGACCTTACAGAAGCAGAATTTTTTAGTAGCAGTATTCCTCTATCCATACCCACACCATGACAGGGCAGATGGGCAAACTTCTTGTCACTAATCAGCCTTGCAGAACAGAAATGTAACCAGCACCATTCCTGTCTCAGCTTCCCTCTGGTTCACCCTAATCCTAGGCATTAACTGTCTGGAACAGCTGTTCTACTCAGCCAGTCACACCAGGCTCTCTTTATTCACAAAATCTCTGGATAATTAACACCATATGTCATAGATCGGGCAATTCATTAAATTCCTGGACCATCAATGACTTTAAAAACTGTAACTTGAAAATAACAAAACAAAAAAGCCTCTAAACTTTGAGATAAAAAGTTATTTCATTTTAGTATTTCCATATTTACTTCAATAACTGCAGTTTGTAAACACATTTCTCTGATCTCTAGTTTAACTGAGTACTTCATAGCATCACAGAAATGACTGCAGCTGTGCTTCACAAAATTAAAACCAACAACCATCTTCACAAAAGTCAAGCACTTAGTAGAGAACACATTCTTTCATAATGCAACTGGTTGTCTGTTTTTATCACCATCCATCATCTTTGCTGGAAGACATTAACCTTGTGAGTGAGGTATGAGCAAACATTTCAATGATCTGAAGTGAACTTGAGCATCCTCTGCAAGAACATCAACTCACACAAAACACCTGTAACTGTATTCTATTTTTTTCCAGTTTCATGCACAAAGACAAAGTTTCTGAAGCAGTCTTTCAGGCTGTGAGCATCTCTGCTTTCCTTTCTTCAGATTTCAGGTTTTGTACAAACTAGAACTGCATTTGTCTAAGAAAATTACCTATGTGAGTCAGTACTCATTCATATTCAAGGACATATTTGTTTCAGCTTGAAAGTTCCTCAAACTCTTTCATAGGTAGGCACTTACTATCTGACAACACCCAATTTTTGGTAACTTATCAGGTTGCTAAGGTCAAATAGATACAGGGTAGTCCAACAATTGGAATCATGAATGAAAAGTTAGGTAATACACCACATGCTGCCTAGTAATATGATGTGCCACATTCAAATTGCAACTGCTTTATTCTGTTTACAATTAAGATGGACAAGAAGGATCTCTGACATATCAGATATTCCATCATCCTGTTTTAAATTAATGGGATTAGTACTGTTTGAAGGTGGCTGACTGAATGTTAAAAACAAACGTCCATTGTGTTTCTGTGGAATGCTGTTGACAGTTTCTGAAACATGCTTTGGATTCCTATCAAAACAGCTTGTGAGCAAGCTGCTTTAAAACAATACTTCATTGTTGAATTAATATAATAAAACCAGCATGACTGGCTAACCTTTAATCCTGGGACAGCAGCCTGAGTTTTATTACCTTAAGCTTTAGAATCAATGTGCCTTTCTTCTTCTAAATTTTGTTTCAAATGAAATCTGATTTATGGTTAAATAAATTCAATCAACTATCCTTTTCTCCCTATGCTCCTCACGAGGCTTTATATATTGAAATAACAAACAAATCTTACATTTCTGTTTCAGTCAAAATGAAAGAGGATAGAGACTCGACTGGCATAGAATCACAGAATCATAGAATAGTTAGGGTTGGAAAGGACCTTAAGTTCACCTAGTTTCAAACCCAACTGCCATGGGCAGGGACACTTCACACTTAACCATGTCACCCAAGGCTCTGTCCAACTCAGCCTTGAACACCGCCAGGGATGGAGCATCACAACTTCCCTGGGCAACCCATTCCAGTGCCTCACCATCCTTACAGTAAAGAATTTCTTCCTTATGTCCAATCTAAACTTCCCCTGTTTAAATTTTAACCCCTTACCCCTTTGTCCTGTCACTACACTCCCTAATGAAGAGTCCATCCCCAGCATCCCTATAGGCCCCCTTCAGATACTGGAAGGCTGCTATGAGGTCTCCACACAGCCTTCTCTTCTCCAGGGTGAACAGCCCCAACTTTCTCAGCCTGTCTTCGTACGGGAGGTGCTCCAGTCCCCTGATCATCCTTCCTCTCGAAGGCCTTCCTCTCGACTTGTTCCAACAGTTCCATGTCCTTTTTATGTTGAGGATGCCAGAACTGTACACAATACTCCAGGTGAGGTCTCACAAGAGCAGAGTAGAGGGGCAGGATCACCTCCTTCGACCGGCTGGTCACACTCCTTTTGATGCAGTTGGCTTTCTGGGCTGCAAGCGCACACTGAAGCCAGCTCATGTTCATTTTCTCATCAACCAACACCCCCAAGTCCTTCTCTGCAGGGCTGCTCTGAATCTCTTCTTTGCCCAGCCTGTAGCTGTGCCTGGGATTGCTCTGACCCAGCTGTAGGACCTTGCACTTGGCATGGTTAAACTTGATAACGTTGGCATCAGCCCACCTCACAAGCGTGTCAAGGTCCCTCTGGATGGCATTCCTTCCCTCCAGCATACCAACCGAACCACACAGCTTGGTGTCATCAGCAAACTTGCTGAGGGCGCACTCAATCCCACTGTCCATGTCAGTGACAAAGATGTTGAGCAAGACCAGTCGAAACACCAATCCCTGAGGGATACCACTCGTTACTGGTCTCCAGCCGGACATTGAGCCATTCACCACAACTTTTTGCGTGTGGCCATCCAGCCAGTTCTTTATTCACCAAGTGGTCCACCTATCAAATTGATGTCTCTCCAATTTAGAGACAAGGATGTCTTGTGGGATTCTCCTATGGTGCTGAGGGTTTTCAGATTCCAGTTGCTTTCAAACTCTTCATACCAGAAAACCGTTTCTCATCCATTTTGGCAGGTCTATAATTATGACTGACCATTTCCTGGACCAGAATTTTTTCCTCCCTCTTAAAAAAAAAAAATTCCTGCTGATCTATCAAAACACACAAGCAAGAGCCCGCAAGATGTTCTGTTTAGAATTCGGCATTGAACCCCAATCACAGATGCTTTGTCATCCTTTGCAAATCACTTCTCTGCATTTTATTTACCTGGAAGATGGAAATACAACTAATGCACTTCCCTTCTCCCACCTTTTGTCCATTTTCCCTATATACTCTGTAAACCCTACAGCATAGAGATTATCACTTATCTGACAGCACACTGCCATACAAGAGGAGATCCAGAGAAAGAGGGTCAGTGAATCCAGACAATATTACTTTTAATACTACAACATTGCTTTCTACTATTGGAACTAGCATACTAATAGCCCACAGCTCAGCATTTTACTGTTCAAATGTATCCTTAATGTATGGGTACATACCACAATACAGAAAATAACTAGCATTAATAAATTTCTGTTCACATTAGTCAAGAAAACATGCTTGTTAGCAAGGTTTCTGCTGCAGCAAGTTCTCTGTGGTGACAGTTCCAGTAATGTTTAATACTTTAGGGCCCAACTTTCTAAGTCAGAAGCAGCAGGGAGCGCTCATACTGAAAAAATTCATCCCTTAATAATCCAACTAGTTAAATACCCAGAATGCTCACCCAGTTCAGCATCAGCCCTTTGGACACCAGGCATCCCAGCAACTGGAACAAAGAAAGTCAGGTCTCTAACTCTCAAATTGTGCCTCATTTCAAATCCTGCACAGTTGCACACCTTTTATACCTCCAAGAACAGCACCTTCCCTTCACTCTCTTTTGAGCTCAGAAGTTGGGAAGGAGGAAATAAAAACCTTTATTTCCTAACTACCTTTTTCAAGTTTGTAAAAAAAAAAAAAAATCTTAAATGGGACATGCAAAGCAGCTGATTTGTTTTCTGGGACCCTTTCCCACTGCCTTTCTTTCTGCCTCTTCGTAACACAAGCTACTTCATGGGGAAAAAAAAAAATAGGAGGGAGAACAGATTTCTCATGTTAACACTTGCACAATAGGTTTGCCATTTCCACAGATTGCCTGCTTCCTAACAGCAACAACATGAGTTATTAGATTCTCATTTTTCCCCAGTAATTGTCTTACATAAGATGGATTCAATTCCATGCCAAAATAAAGACAAAAAAAGAAAGAAACTGGTCAACTGAATTAAGTCAGTTTCAACTCTTTTCTTTTACTCACTGTTGCAGTGTTTCAAAACCCTGTTCCTTGTACAGCAGCTCCTGCTTCATCTGAGAGAGTTCCCTCTTCAGCTTCTTAACCTTGTGTGTTAAATCAAAGCAAGAATTAGAAAATTCCTCTTGTTAAACCGTGCAACACATGGCTTTGAACAATTAATGTAGTCTCTACATCAGATGAGAAAAAAAGAGAGAGTAAATTGCTCTACTGACACATATTAAAAACAAAAGGATCGGCTCTCTTCCTGATGTCTATGGGCAATGTGTTTTAGTATTAACGGGACACAAGCAGATTAAATCACATTCCTTATTTGTATCAATACCACACTGTGTTATTAAACCTAAGAGAACTTTAACAAGTAATTTACTTCTCACTTGTTAAGCATGCATTCCAACTGTCCTACAGGGACATGCCTGTTTATTTTTAGGCTGCTTATTTTTTTCACCCCTTCATTCCAGGAGCCTCTCGCATCATTTGCACTGTAAAAGACCAAGTTTGGACTATTTTTTTTTTCCTTTCTCCTATGAGTCATCCTTTTTGGTAAAGCTTTACCAAGACTGGATCCCTAAATACATAGTTCACATCCATTTCATACAAAGACAACAATCACTAAACACATCTGGATTGCAAATATATGAATCTACTTAGTAAAAATGTCTTTGGCAAAAGAACCCCTACTTTCCCTAAATCTGCATGCTCAATAGGCTTTTTCTTCTTCATATTGCTATTTCAGATGTTAGCAGATATGAGACCACCACCAAAGATTTATGAATATAGATTAAATAAAAAAATCCTCTATTTAACATTTCATGTCATACTTCCCAAACATACTAAGCCAAAGTTTCTAGACCACCTACTAAAGACTGCACTTTAGTACAAATTAAAATTAATCCTCAGCATAGGACTACAGAGGCAGAAATGCCTTCTTGAAATGCAGACTCCCAGATTTCAGGTTTTGTGCATCTATACCTGGCTGATTCGCACTATCCATTCCAGCCAGATACTGTTAGGATTTTAGTTTTCCAATAGTAAGGTGAAAAAAGGCAGAGCCAGCTGGAAGTCCCCTGCTATCACCTACTGCTGTGAAATTCTTGCTAATTTTCATACAGGTCCTCAGATACCCAACTCTGCTGAAAACAGGTTTCTATTAAACCATTCCATTAAAAAGGAGTTTTGACCAATTTAACTGAACTCAATTTCAAAATGTGTCTTCAAGACTTTTTGTACCCAAATCCCCTCAGATGTCTTGCTTGTTGTTGTTCATCAAATAAAAAATATAATAATAATAATATTCCTAACGTGCCAGGTGAGTAAAAGTGCTAAGCATCAGCAGCTGCTGCAGTTTTCCAAGAGACTTAAAATGCTTTGTGTGTCTAAAATAACCAGTGATTTGTGGGGTCTTTGTATGGGTTTGTGAATGATAGGCATTCAAGTTTGTAGCTTCTGGATAATGTTTTTTGTGACAGGAATAAAATGCTTTTAAACTCCCATTTTCTCCAAAGCAAAATCTGTTTTCTAAATGAAGGTTTAGGTTCGGGCTTTCAGAAACTAACATCACTAGTTGCTTTACTTGACAGAAACCTGTTTTTATTTTGACTGTACTGAATAGTTAGCACAATAAACAGAGAATAAGTACAGATCCAGAGCTCCTTAATGTTTTTTTCCTTGACTAGCACAAAACCCCCAAGAATAATCTCTCAAGTGTTCTGATCAAGGTTATAGAAAATGAAGAGATATCACCTCTGTGTTCCAGATAATGTGTAAAATTTGAAAGAAGTCTCAACTTTTCTGAGAAACATAGGATGGTTACAGTTTTTCTTTAAAATCAGAAATGTGAATTTATAGTAACAGTAGAAGGCACACTTGACTTCAACTTAGAGGATTGGATCTCTTGGAAACCCTTACAGAAACCCTCAAGATCATCTTCTGTGTGTCCTCTGCTGTGATTCATCATCATTTCATTATCAGGAAACGTGAGGTAGGCACATTATCCTAGAAGGACGTGACCTACATCGTAATATAGGCTTTGTGTTTACTGCATCATACTTGCATTAAACTACTCTTGTGCTCCTTGTCTTCTCCTTCAGATCTTTCATATAGTTCCTGCTTTTTCACAACTCTTCACTTGTTTTATCCTTCACCCCCTTCCTACTGCCTCTGCACATAATCATAAGTCACCTAACAGGCCTCTCGCTTCCTGCTTCTAACACCATCTTTAAGCATGCTCCTGTGCTATCCCCCTTCTATTCCTGGAACTTGAGTACCAATGGAACAACAACAACCCCTCCCCTTGTTATTTTATAAAGGTGCATCCCCTACTTGCTGCATATACATAAAACATACTGTGATCACATATGCCTTTTGTTGTTTGAATTATCTTACTGATTACTCAGATCCCAAATGGTCCTGCTCAACGTCCATTGCAGGATCAGATCTTTCCATTTTAATCTTGGGAGAAAGATCTTTCTTCTCCTGCTTATTTTAACAGCTGTCTGATTTCTGTCATATTTTGTCCATGACCTATTGCACAATAGGCATTTCATGTATCCATGCATATATTAAGCACAGCTAACAAGGAAAAGGCCAAAGGTAATTCAGAACTTCCTTGAATGCTGAGTTTCCCCCCTCCAGCCACCATTAACCTGATACCAGTAAGCCTCAGCCAGTGAGAAACAGATTTAGTACATCTGACCTAATAATTCACTAAACAATGGGTAAGTCCTAACCAGCTGGCTAGCAGCTTACTAATGACTAACTTTGTTTCCCATTAAGTCCAAGCATGCATATACTGTAAAATGCCCAAAAGTGGCATATTCGCAAGCACCCTCAAATATTCAAATAAGGGTAAACTATTATAATAGTCATACCTCTCTTGCCAACTTCCATGATAACCACTTTCCAGCCCTAGCATTACAGGGCTCCACTTTTTCTCACCTCAATGACTTTCATAACCAGTGGCTTTGGATGACAACACACTTTATGCTGATACAGATATTCTTTGACTGCACCCTCCTACACTCTGCAGACAAGATTCAGGTCACCTGTTTTAGGCACACATGGACTTTGCGATGCCAATAAATCAGGTGTTGGGAACCAGCAGGGTATTAGGCTCTTTGACTACAAGAAATAATGAAGAGAAGAAAGCACCCCCAAAAAATGAATTACTTTGATTAACACATCTGCCTCTTTCCTCAGTGAACAAAATTGTAACTCTGCAGCCAAGAGGCGATTCAGGGTTTCTGCATCTTGAGCTGGGAAGTGATCAGAGCTAAAAAATGAGAAAAACTGAACACAGAACCAGGTCTGAATTTTCCCTTCTTTGACTTGTTGGTGACAGTGTTTAAATTTTGTCCTGTGTTTTGTTCTTTAACAACACTGTTAAATTTCCCAAACATACTAGCGATCTCCTTGCCAAAGGGAACATCTGTTACTGCTCTACTCATTTTAGAAAGAAGCTCTCACCTTGTCTTTTCATTCTTATTCCTGACAGGGTTCTAACTGCTATTGATTCTCCCTACTAAAATTACAAATTTTTCCTCCCACCTCCTCCAGTGTTGGAATAAGTTCTCTCACCAACAACTTCCCTTGTCCTTAAAGGATAAGGGACTACAAATTGATATCGGTAAGAATGAACAGGTGTAAAAGCAGTCAGGAGGGCAATATCCAGATGCCAGTTTTACAATGAGTTCCACCCCTGATTTATACTGGATTTTAAAATGTTAATGAGCTATTCCACAATCCATTTTAAACATTAATTGTTTGGATTCCTAATCGTAACTCTTACTCTAGGTGGAGGATGTTACTCTTGCAGGCCCCTATGAGTGCTGCTCTCTGCAGAAACCAGAAGGGGGCAATGGAAGAGCTGAGTAACTGCTGTCGCTTGTGCTCCTGAGTCCATTCCAGCCGTCAACAAAAGACGACGCTGTGAGATGCTGTCTTTTTAGCCTGTATGGTTTGGTCTATTTTTTTTCATTACTAACTAAAGAAAGTCTAGGATATCCAAGGAGCATTACATGACACAGATTAAATAAATTAACTCCCTGTATAGATTTTAAATGTCTTCCAAACCATTTCCTCCTTATTCAAAATAAATTCACTAGAGACTATTCTGTGAATGAAAATTCTTTATATGTAGTCTGTAGTGACCATACTGAACACAGTTGACCAATATTGGGTATTGGTTCATTAGTAATTTCGAAATGCAAACACAAACTTTAATTCTTGTTCTGAACTGTTCCATTTTGACAAAACAGAGCAAAGTTTCACACCATTATTGAAAAGTGGTTTGTAAAGCAACAGAAATTTGTGAGGCAGTTAATGTAGCTAATGGTGTATTTCTCACAGAAGAAAGGCTGTGTAAAAACAGTCATGTAGCTGCAGCTCACGTTGGCCTACTACTTTCCTGTTTTCACCCACAGACTTTTTACTCTTCCTCTCAAAAACAAAAGCATACAAGTGAAAATAGTTATCAGATTTATTTAAACCCACATCTAATTAGAATATCTGCCAGTTTCTCCAAATTGTGTTATCTGAAAGTAACAGACAGCTTTAAAAGTTAATTAAAAGCCTCTGAATGGTATTTAATGAGAATACTAAGAGGTTTCAGTACAAGGGGATGAGATATGTCTGCTAGTTCAAGCTTTGCTTGTTCCATACTCACAAACTTTGCACACAGAATACAAATGAATATGAATTAAGTACTCTCACCCTTAATCTTGTAGTGGAGATTTCAGCCTTCAGAATGTCAGGGTCATACTTTGTGCTTGATGAGGAACTCGAGAACACTTTTTTTAAAAGACAAAAAAGGACAAATATTTAAGTACTTTTGAATCATTAAGTAGTTTCTTTCTTGAGGAATCCACATTGACCTAAAAAGTGCAGTAAAACATGTAATACTTAGAAAACCCCCAAACCAACCAAAACATATCATTTATAAAGTAGTCAGCATTGCAGGATGGCAATAATTAATAAATAATCAAAATTTCCCCCCTTCTTCCCCTACTGCTGTTTGGTATCTCTCTTCTTTTGCTTATCCCAGGATCCTAAAGCAGTACTTTATTCTCCCTGGCTTTCTACCCCTTGCTTTCTGTTCCTATTCTTCTAGCTGATCCATCCTGTGATCACCTCTTCCTGGAAGCTGTAATTTCTAAGGAGATTTCTGGAAAGCAGAAGATTTATTCAAAAGCCTCAGAGGTCTGCCACTCAGTTCTTTCACAGCTGCACGTAACTTTTATCACACTATGAACTTCTAAGAGAGATGTTTGACCATCAGCTTCTGACAGCAATCTACTGCAATGCCAGTCCCTTGACCACCATTATGACATGTATCTCTACTTCACTCCTGATCACAGCACACAGGCTACAAAATTGTTATATGCTGCTCTCACAAGACCCAACAAATTCCCCTCTTGGTCTACTGCAGACACCTCTCACGCAGTAGGGCCATTTCAGTATGCAGCTGGGAAGGCAAGAGGTCCTATTGACTTTGAACCTAGATTTGGCAGAATTTTGTTCTGACAAACTGCATGACAAAACAGATTTCAGAGCCAACTGCTCTAAAGCATGGCTCAAAAGAGTTCAATTGTATCACAGAGAAGAGGGTTCTCTCCAGCAGAATACCTTTATATTAAATAATAATACAAGAAGTAGGGATGCTATCTCTAAAAAAGTCAGAGTACAAGGTGTTCATGGCAAACCTTAAAATTCATCCTAAAGAGAAACAGGATCCCCTGCAAAGCATAGATCAAAGAAGCTACATTGCATTCTCTACTGTACTTACAGCTTGTACGAGAGCTTGATTTTTCTTTGTAGGCACCATTCAACCGTACATACTCATCCAGTGCAAGTGCTAGTCTTTGTTCTTTCACTTGGTACAGTTCTTTTTGAGTGCTGAGAGCATCCTGGGCTATCATAAGATAATCTTTTAACATTCTCTCTTGTTCTTGCCTCCATTGTTTCCTGGGATCTTCTATTTGTGTTGTTTCTTTATAGGAGAAAAAGAAAGGATTTAAAGAGACCTCCGCTGAAATCCATTGACAGCTAGACTGTTTCTTTGTCTGTAATTCACAGCTATAGAAATCTAAACCATAGTTTGCCTTTGGTTACTAAGCAAATGCTCAGTTTTATTCAAGTTTTTCTTTGCCACAATAGTGCGTGTAAGAAGCACTATTTAAGGGATCAACAGGTAAATGGCTTATGTAGATGATTCCCACACCTTCAAGCCTGAATGAATAATATCATAAATCTCAAGAAAAAAAATATTTTCTTTTTTTTTGCACCAGAGTATTTGGAAATAATTGGACCAAAAAAGTCTTTCAATGACATCTTAAAATTGAATGCATTTCTGAACAAAAATGAAAAGTAAGCTGAGCTATTACATTTTTTACACCCCCCTCACCTCCCCACTTCATTAATTTTTAGAGTCATGTGTTACTCATGTTTTATAGTGGTTATCTCTTTCCCTCTACAAAAACATGCTCATCTTTTCCCCTGTAACTGAACTAACAGATCATTAACTCTCCAGATCATCTCACCTAACTCTATTCTTATCCCTGCTAGGCATCTGATCCCAGATACAACTTTCTCTTTTATAGTCAATAAACAGAGAGGGCCACCCTCAGAGGGCACTTTATCAAAGACAGCTGCCCAAGATACACGGGACTGAACTGACTTTGAGATGTCCACTTCTTCCCACCAACTACCCAGGTATAAATGAGGAGGCTGGAACAGGCCCTTAATTCATGAAGGGCTTCAGGTCAATCCTTTTAACTCCAGCAGCCACACAGAAGATGGATTTGCACAGAATGCACAGACAAGAGGATCAGACATATCGTACTAGTATATATTAAGAAAGTATGTGATGAGATCAATCTAAATGCAGGTTTTTAAGATTTATAGGTTTTTTTTTTAAATGTAAACAACGCAAAGAGGAAGAGTTACAACTGAATGCTCAATCTTATCATTAATATTTCCTGACTTAGTTCAGCACTTTTTGAAGTTGTACAATGAATATTCTTCCTTTAAAGCTGTACTAAGTACAAACACATTCTGATAAGGCACGGCCATGAAAAGACTGGAAGCTAAATGCAAACATGCAACATACTGCATTTTTTTGTAAGTTACTACTATAAATCCTCAGAGATAAAAAGCAATGTTTAATACCAAAATATTTAAATGCATAGTATTCAGAATTTTTCTGCAAAAAGAAGGAGGGAAGTTTATTCTCTGCCACTTTAGCTCTCTGAATTGTTTTACTGTGAGGACCTATGGAGGGGGGAAAACAGGAACATGGGCTGAAGACTGGGGAAAAAGAAGCACTGCAGTAGAAACGATCTGATTGCTCTGAACTGTAGCTGAAATGCACTCTTAGGGAGAGGGCACTCTTTCAATTCCATATACAAAAACAGATTTTGTAACGGCAAAAGCTGATAAGAACAGATTCTGGTTAATAACAATCTCCCATACTGACTGACTACCAGTTTTTCAAAGCCTTTTTTTGGTTTTAATATCACAATATCACAAACTAGAAGACATAAATAAAAACAAGCATCCCATAAAAGCAACCCTGTAGAATCCTAAACTGACAATTCCTATTGCACTGCCAATACTTCTAAAAACAAACACACACATACACCCTCCACCGCTTACAAACATGTCAAGCTTTTGTATTTCTATTTGGGAAAGGTATTTCTTAGATGTGCACAATGGATGCATAGAGAGTATATACCACATAAACCCAAGCATGGTGCATAAACGATTAAAGCAGAGAGGCTTTATACACAGTTGGTTTTCCAATAACCCCAACAGGAACGCTCTCTCAAAAAACCTAACCATAGCTATGGACACACATACATATCTTCATGTTTATAGCCACCTGCTCTTTTCCACAAAGGTATCAGTCACACGAAGAAGCAAATCAATACCTTTTCCTTCCCAAAAGGTCAACATATGCCCCTATCTGTGCCCACTTACTGCTGTTGTGCTTTAACACACCTCCACATTCACAGTTATTTACACCGAATTAGAAGTGCTGTCCTTTTTTTTTGTGAAGCAGGATGAAGACCATGAAGCAGAATTCTCATGGGTCAATGATCAAATCGGATAAATGCAGTTATGTTGGGGTTTTAGAAGAATGTAATGATGCGATTGTGCTTTAAGAGTGCAACCAGCAGCCACCAAATAATCTTACAAGATTGGAAGGTCTCATCTTCGAGCACGTTGTAAGTAATTGCCTTGTAGGTTTTAAGTGAAGATTGCTCAACATGCAGCCCAAAGACCAAATGTAGCCTGCAGAGTTCTAAAACATGGCCTACAGATGCCCTGTCCTTGTGACTGCAAGAGAAGGACAAAGCTGATCAAGAGCAGATTATTCTGTACTGCTGACAAATACATTTATTTTCTTTTTGCCTCTCCAAGCTGCATGTGCAAAACAATAGTATGATTATATGAGCTAACATCTTCTATATTGATAGTCATGAACAAGTTAAAGGTGACCCTGCATTTTAAAACTGCATATTGTAACTTCAGCATACTGAGGTTTGGATATGTGCCTGTGTAGGTAACATTAACTGGTCAGATTATTCTCAGCCAATTCTGTCTGCAAGTATTTCATTCCAGTTGGGGAAAACACATAATCCTGGAAAAAGCAAAGCAGTAATGGAATGACTATCCCAGAATTGTTACTCAACTTTTACCAAGCAGAAAAGGTTCTAGAGTATTTTTTACTTTACGTTTTCTTAAATATTATGAAGTGGAAAATCCCCAAAAAGCATATGACTTGTTTGGCAAGTTGTTCATATGTATATATATATATATATATATATATGTATATAAAAATGTGCCTGTATAGCAGCACCATATGCATGTTCATCTATACTTTTCAGTTATCTCAATTTTAATCAGTAGGTTTACTCCACAGAGGAAAAAAACCCAAAGACAGACTGGATAATATTTCTGGTACTGTAGCACTGTACTTTGAAAAGCATGTTCATTTGAGCACACGTACCTTCCCAGAGCCAATACATTTTTTAAAAAGCAGAGTTCTTTCAAAACCAAATATTTATTCTTCCCAAAGCCTCACAGAGATAAGGATTTTTTTTTCCTTGGACGAGAATGTTTCAAGCACCTGCTATTAAGGTCAAACCTCTGTACAGAAAAATATTACTGCAACAGTTACATGCATGTCATTGAGGGAACAGCTTGCTGAACATTTCAAAATGAGATGTGAAACCCTTATTTCTTAAATAAAAGAGTGAAATTTAAACCACAAAGAACATCCAAACATTTTCCTACCCTTATTATTCAACAGCTAATGTAAAATAAACTTGGGAGATCTCATTCCTTTTTTCAGACATGTTTCCAATGGTGACTGCAACAGGATGCCTTACAACCTCATCTGCAGCACAAATGAATGGTGCAAAAATCAGATTGCTAGCTGGTCAGGTGAGGAGTAAGCACTGGTTATGAACACTAGACAGAGCTGCAGAGTCATATCTGTTCTAAAAAATACTAACTGGACTTCAGTCATCAGCAGTGGAGAATGAATAACCATCCCCCTGAGCACAACCTCTCCAACACTTTCTGCATCACCAGGCAGTTAAGTTCAAGAGTTCAGCTGGTTCTTGTAGAGAAAATGATGTACTAGCCATTATTTTCCATGACATAAACCAGGATAACCAGGATATTAACTGATGACATCTCCTTAAAATGAACTTTTAAACAGCAGGAGTTGTATACGAGGAGTTTAAATAGCAGGCTTTATCAAGAGCAGCGCTTCTATTCAAAAAAACCTTTCTATATCAACTTCTCTGTCCAATCACAATGCAAAATAATGTTCCAGAGTAACAGAATGAGAAGGGTGGTGGGGTACCTAATATTCAGGTTACGCATTCCTAATTTGACTATTTTTTAGCATCATTTGGCAAAGCCACTTGCAAATCAAAATTACGCAGTTCTATTAAGAAATCTTGATTTAAAACCAATTAGTTTAACTTTAAACAAATTACTGCGAGTGCGTAGTTAATAAATTTATTAAAAAATATAAACGAGCCATTTATTTCCTCCTATTTTAAAAGATCTGAGTGACTATCCACACTGGGGGGAAATGCTGTGAGACAGACAACACTTGTAGTCTCGCCCAGGGGAACCGCACAAGCAGCAGGATGGCACGCTCCACCCAAGGACGTTCCTGTGCACTGAAATGTTCACAGCCATGTAATGTGGAAGAGGAAGCTATGCTGGTTTTAATCATACTGTTATTCATGAAATGCGCTCTTCCTGGCTCACCACCAGCCAGGTCTGATGCACTTCAACGCAGCAAAAATGTTGGTCCAATGATTCAAAACTGAAATGCCAGGACTAAGTTTATGCTTTGACAGTTTTGTTTATTCCTTTGGCTAGAACTTGCTTCTAGGGCAGCAATGTTATGTATGCTCTGTGTAATTACACATAAGATATATAAGTAGCATATAGGCAATAGTCAGGCATGCCGTTTTTTTAAAATGAGTTATTTTCAGATGTTATGTTCCTGCCTGCTATCAAGAAACTCTGCCAAATTTTTACAGTCTACTTGAACAGAAGGAAGCTATTACCTTATCAGCAGTAGATCGTATTTCCCTAAAATACATGAAATTAAAATCCCACAGGGAAGGGAACGGCTCCCTGATGCCCTACTGCTACACATGAGAGAATTGGACATTTTACTACAGGATTAACAATACATGGAAGCAATAGCTTTCCAACATCTCCTCTTGCCAAACAAAATAACAGCACTGACTGGCTCTAGAACAACTGACATATAAGCTGTCTTCAGTCACACAAGTTGCATTTAGGCAACACAGAGAACAGTACTCTCAAGGGGCCCCACTACAAAAAAAAAAACCAAACAAAACAAAACTGGAGATGTTACATTGCTACTTGAAAAGGACACATACACAGCAAGAGGAGACAAAATCAGGACATTGTACTTTTCATCCTGAAGAGAGAATTCTCGTCTCTTTAAACACATGACCATTTTATTTCCGTTTGTAAATGTGGCAGAATCACCATTTGGGAATAGAGGCTATTCCCAGGGAAATTAGTTGATCTGGCTAGAAACAAGGATCAGAGGCCAAGACCTATAGGGAGAAGAGCAGGGGGAGTTGTGTGCCACAGCTGGAGCTGTGTAATAGCTGCAATAGCCCTCCTTTCTGAGCAGTGATAATTTCCACCATGTCACCTCAACCCACACACCCTAATGTTACATTCATGTACTCTCTTCTGCAGTAGGTTGCAGGAGCAACCTACTGGAAAGCAGCCTACTGCATGCTGAGGGCAAGGCCCTGGAAAAGGGCTGCAGATAAGCAAAACTGGGGCCAGCAGCACTGAAATGATAACCAAGATTTCAATGGTATCTCACACAAAAATGTCTCAAGACGGCACAAACAAAATCAACTACAACCCTTTGACATATAACGTCAGAAGAGAAACAATGGTGTCTAAGATCAACCATCACAGGATAACATGAGTTAGCTTAGTGGTAGGTGGTGAAAGGAATTTTATCAACAATGTTACGTAACCACTACGGATATATTTATTCTACAAGTATATCCCACGTTTCTTGATAAACAACCTGGCTTTCAAATCTCCAGTGTTTTTCCTGCAATCAGACAAAAATACACTTACGGGGAGAAAAAGCACAAATATTACCTTATTGTACTTCAACTGGCAAAACAAATATTGCAGGCAACCGAGATGCAAGTCTTAATGAACAGCAAAGGAGCAAATGCACTAGCACTACCTTCAGGGAGAACACCCAAGTGTTACTAGACTCACTTAAGGAATGCACTTTATTGTTTACATACCAGAGGCTTTCTGAATGCCTTTTTTTTCCTTATCCTCTTCCCCCCACCCCCCCCTTAAAAATTTTAACTCAAACAACCAATCTGTACCCCAAATTTTAAGGAAGAATTCACAAATAGTACATAATTTGTTCAATAGGTATATAAAAATAAATAATAGCACATTCCAAAGACAGCAGTTTCAGTAAGACCATGCAGCCCAACAAGATGACATATACAGTGTCTTAAGAATGTTCTAACACATTGCTGGATACCCAAAGAAAAATCACATTCTACCCCATATAAGATGGAATATGAATTCTGAAGAGAAACATGGAGGAAAATTAGCTTATTCAGAGTATGCTTGGAACTGAGCTCTCTGTAGTTTGCTTCTTGACACAGAACGTGCACACAAAAAATGCCTCCTCTCTTCCAGACACCTTCTTCACTTTTCCGTAAAATAATTCTGTGCTTGGATTTGAGTAATGACAGAAAATGAGAATGTTTTCCAGCTATACTATGCAAGCATGAGCAGATTTCCAAGAAATACTTATTCAGAGATTTTTACAAATTAAAATTGAACATGTTATGGCATATTAGGTTCCTCTAGATATCGGGTAGCATATGCTTATATATCTCACAGTTAAATGCAGTAGAAACTCTGAGCATTTTGCTCTGTGTTATCCAGTAAGTAGGTAAAGTTCCACTGCTACAGCTATCAGAACTAAGACATGAGAAAAAAATGTAAGTATGATCTTTACATATAAGTCAGCAGCTAAAAACCACCTTTAATCCAGCGCCTTCGTTGCTCTAGCCCTCCTTCTGCAGCCAGCATGCACTCTGTTATTCTAATCCTTTCCAATGGCCAGAGTACAGAGGAGATACACCTATAAATAAGATTCAAGTTAAAATATACCGCACTTAGGTTTTCACCATGTGTGTTTGCTGACCATAAAGAGTGTCACAATCATCTCCAAAATGCTTGCATGTCACCACTTGCTCAGAAGATGGCAATGGGTTGTGGAAACAAACAGTGCACATTTGTGATCAAGATACACCGTTTGACTCCTTCAAGCTAATGGTAATTGCAGACTCATGTTAGGATTTTCAGACCTTTTCCTTGCCTGAACATACAGCCTGGCACACTTTCAGAGATGCAGATGTACTAGAGTCCCAGGCTGGAGCAGATTAGAGTCGATCTAGCCACAAAACTGCCTGTGTTAGATAAACCAGTTGCACAGGTGTAAACTGTCATGAAAGCCTTTAAGATTACAAGAAGAAAAAGATTATCTGTAGCTAAAATAGTGTTATAAGTGTCAAACAATGTAAGCACGTAGCTAGGCTTTGAAATTTTAAGAAGGAAATAAACCAAGTGGGGAAATAGGGACCTCAACAGAATTCTATTCTCGAGTAAAATAGACACAAACCCCTTTGCCTCATGCTTCCTGATGTTTTATCATCATGGACTCAATTTTCCTTTTCTCCAAGGATGAAAGTGGTAGAAAGCTGTCTCTGGAAAAGCATATTCATGCTTCCAAAGTGGACAATTAAAACCAAGTAGGGAGGAGCTGCAGAAGCAGAGAAGGAAAATGTCCAACTCTGTTTTGAAGAAAAGTGCTGGAGGTAGAGGGCAGGCAGAAAAATAATTGTATTGAATATAAAGTACAGAGCAGCAAAAAGAAAGTGATGTGAGATGGCTTGAAATACTGCTGGGCTTGGAGTGGCTATTCCTTCCCAGCCTTAGCTTTTAAATAAAATCTCTTTTAAAATCTTTAAATCATTCAGTTCCTTTCTGTAACCTTTACCACTAAGCTTCGCTAATGGCAGAGTACATGTTTTATAGGGTAATAGTGCAATGCAGTGAAAAAACAACCACTTGCCTGGTTATTCCTGAGCCTGAAAATAAGAACTGGAAGTAAAGGAGAAAGGTTTAGGGATTCATTCGACACTGAAGGCAAGACAAGAACTTGTCCCAGTCCCAGACTCCCTCAGAATATCCTGTCAAAGCAGAATTAGAAGTTTTCCTTTCTTGTTCCCATTACCCCCACAGCTGTTCATCTACACACATGCAATGATTCAGATCAGAAAACCTGAGCAGCTGGGGGAAGGAAGAGGAGGCTGAGAACAACGACTCACACATCTCCGGAAACAGAGTGCTTCCCTGTTGTCCGTGTTTACTGCATGTCCTCATGCTGACACAATGTGGGGACAGGAACCAGCGCGTGACTGCTGCTTCACCTGCCACCAGCACCCAAGAAGTGCACCTGGAAATCACAGCCTCAGAGTCAAAACTGCTTCCTGGCAAACCTGCACAGGGCATGGAACAGATCAAAGTTCAAGGGTGCCATTTCAAAATGCCTTCAACTAGTGCTACCATGAAAAGCAGCTGTCCCCTGCCTCTCCCACCTGACTGTTCATTCATATCCCCAGGTCACCTTCCCTTGCTTGCTTGCATGAATAGGAGTGTGGAAAGCAGAACAAATAGCAACAGTTCCCCCCCCCAACAGCTTGG
The DNA here is from genome assembly GCF_028554395.1 of Pezoporus wallicus. NCBI lineage: Eukaryota > Metazoa > Chordata > Aves > Psittaciformes > Psittacidae > Pezoporus > Pezoporus wallicus. Next base: position 5,146,701 of record NW_026640754.1, read on the forward strand.
TTTCAACTCAAATCAGCTCCCCGATCTGATTCACTGTCTGGCCATGCAAATGTTCACGCCAGTATAAGCAAAAACATTGCAGGGACAGAACAAAAGGCCAGAGGTAGCAATAGAGCAAGACCAATTCTTTCAGAGATTATATCAGTTTAAAAGTGTTTGCAAATGCGAGCTCTAGGAACATAAATGTTTGCATCGCAGCCACTTAACGCCTGATGTTGAAAACCCTGCAGAAGAATGGAAAAATTTGAAAGTGATGACTTTGCCTGTAGCTATATGAAATGAAGTGGAATAATAGTTTGTGTTATTTTTGGTATTGCCTTGCCATGTTATTTAGCAAAACTAGTAAGTGTTAGCAAATTAGCTGAAGTAGATGAACACAGGAGTACATATATGCAGCAACTATTGTAAGAGTGAACAGCACAAACTATGTAATCTTTGGGCTCCCCCAAGCCACAGTAAGAAGGATCCTGCACAAAAGCATCTCCTCAGTCCCTGACCACCAAATAATAACCCTTCAGTCACCTCTCTAACTAAGGGTGCTCCTGAACCACAGGATAAGCACTTAGGTTCTTACAGTATTAGCTACACATCATATGCATGTTCCGTCTTGCCAGATGGCTTGTAATCTGGTCTCCCTTGAAGCTGAAAGCATCACATTAAAACTCCTAATTGGGGTAATATATTCATGAAGTAATGACCTCAGCCAGTGTTTCTCAAAGTGGGTTACATCATCCAAGAGGATCACGAAAAAGCTCTAAGGCAATCAGGAAAAGCTAAAAAAACCCCAAGCTGTATTTGAAAAAAACTCCACTCATTAAAATATATAAAATTATAGAAAAAGTGTGATTATAATAAAACAAAATTACACTTAAACATATTGCCACCAAAAGAAAATTCGTCATGCCTGATGGAGTGTTTTACAACTGCAGACTCCCACAGCCAACTCTTACCCCTCTGTGGAGAAATTAAGTTTCCACTGGCAGTTAAGGAAGGCATGCTTTTCTTAGGTTTGTGTGGGAAAAGGGAAGGTAAGAGACTAAGATAATTACACACATGGGGAATTTATTCATTCATTTATTTTTAAAGAAAGATATTTTAAGTATTTTTTTAAGAACTGACATCATAGAAATTTGCTAGCATTTTTAGAACATTGCAAGGTCCAGCCTAGCACTGTTTTGTGAAATATCCACCTTTCAAGAGAAGCAGAATGAACCCCACACTGACCACTAATAGGAATTTGTGAGGATGGTGAGGCACTGAAACAGGTTGCCCAAAGAAGTGGTAAATGCTCCATCCCTGGCAGCGTTCAAGGCCAGGCTGGATAGAGCCTTGGGCGATATGGTCTAGTGTGAAGCATCCCTGCCCATGGCAGGGGGGTCGGTACTATGTAATATTAATGCCCTTTCCAACCAACTATTCTATGATCCTATGAAATTCAATCCTTAACATTTCAACATTGGGTTTTTAACAGAAAAGAAGGAACAGTGATGAGTAAGACCTTCTGAATGTATGGTCTACTGCACTACAGTCTAGCCTGTTGCTCATAGCTTATTGGGTTGGTTTGAGAAACTAAACACGATTGGCCAGTTTTACTACAATGGCTCCAAAGTTCTGTGGACAACCGGAAACTTCAGAGTTTTATCAAATCTAGCTTTGTAAAGAGGCATACAGTAAAAACAATACTAAGAAGAGAAATTAAAAAGAGGAAAGATGATACAGAAGCTTTTCAGAATAATTAATTATGGGATTTGAGAGAAAAGCATCAGTGAGGCCTCCCTCAAATATTTTGCCAAAATAAATCCTGCCAGAAGGCAGTGAACACGAAATGTCTTTTGTCAGCTCTCCCTACCTAGCACGTGAGAGCAGAATTTTCCCCAAGGAGCTACCCATCAAGCTGCCATTTATGGGTCCTGAAATTCTGCTTTATTCAACCTGTTTTTCAGCCATCTACTTGGTCCTCCTCCTATCAGCAGGTACAGTTTTTCTATTTCACTGGGCTTTTTTGTCCAGTAAAAGAATTAACAACATTAAAATTAATGTAGGCAGGTGAAAGAGTAAAGGAGTCTTCCTTGTTCTAACACAGCCACTGTCCTGACAGAGTATTTTAACAGTTCAAATCCAAAAAGCGAAAAAGCATGTTCAACACATCTGAATTATTACACAGGCAGGCACAAAACCTGCTTCTTCCCCCTTAATTTTTGGTGACCTCCATACTAGAAATTTCAATAGCATCAAAACCACACATGTACCCCAGTCAAATGATGTAGAATTTATAATCTCCACATTTGGCATGTCAGACAAATGACCTACTTGTAAGATTCTGAGGCAGTTTACCTCTCTGCAACTCAAGAGTACTCTCAGCAAAACACTGTGCAAAATACAGTGTACAAAATTAAAATAAACCACTTTACAAAATAAGAAGTTTCACTGAAATTGCTACAAAGCAACACACATTAATACCACAGGAATCAATATACTACTGAACAATGGACAGAAACCACTTCAAGTATACCAAAGTATACCATTTTGTCATCCATCATATGCATTAACATAATATAAAGAAACCTAGCTAAGTGTACGGATTTACCCCAGGCACAGAATGATACATGTGTACAGATGGATATACACAACTCTCCTCTATTATTAGTGTTTGCAGTATATCAACAATTAACGAGAATTTCAAGACAATGGTGTCCAAGCCTCAACATCTTACATGTGTGCAAAGTAAAACCTCAACCCATGAGCAGTTTTATAATATTCAGGAATTTGCCTTCAAAGCACTTGATCTCTTTGTTGGGGGGAGAAGGGGAAGGCAACAAAACTACAATACTGATAATTTTAGAACAGATTGAAAGTTTTGAGCATGCATGAAATGCAAGAGCACAGTTATCCGAGCAGTGATCTGAAAGCACTTTCAAAACACATAGAAATGCTGATTGCCTCTCAAAATTTTAGTATTAAGCTTTATAGTTTTGGCCAAAGCAGAAATTAAAGGCAAGTTTCCTTTACTTACTTCACCATTTGAATTTCATCAAGTATGTCCCTATTTTTTAAAGTTCAGGAACATTTAACACCACACACAAGATCAGAGGACTCTCATTGCTATTCCAATAAAGCAGGGCTACAAAAGCCCAAATGAGGTTATTGAGTGAGATTCAGTTCAAGAGTAAGTGTCTACCTGCAGGTGTTCAATAAGCACAGTAGGTATCTAATGTCCCATTTTCATTATCAGAGTTCCAGCCCAACCAAACCAAAAGAGTTTAAATAAGCTCATCTTCAAAGCAGTCACCCAACCAGTCAACTACATTACACTGACTGTATTGACTGACTGCTGTTGACTACAAAAGCAGCTGAGACATCTCAGGGTTGATTCACTTGCTCATACATTTGAGATGTCATGAGGTAACAAGCCTCGTCTACAGCTTTTGTTCCAGAAGGCCACTGGTCTCTTACTGTCCATGACATATGTAGTGACCTTGTGCAGCTGTCTCAGCAAACCTAAAGCATCTGAAATAGCCATAGACACCTTACTGCTTTTTAAGTAAATACATAGCACTGTTGGTGCAAATGCCTGCGCCTATGTTCAGGTACTGATCTTAAATAGAATCTCTTCTATTGTGATATTAAGGGCAATTTCTGTGAAAATAAAAAAAGGTATCAATTAATATGGAGTAATAAATGCATAAAAAGAAGACAGAAATGCTTTCAGGAATATATTCCTTTCAGTAAGTCTAACAAGCATTATATTTCAAATTTTGCTACAGTTTTGTATGATTTAGACATATTCCCATTCAATTAAAATATATATGTAGGAACAGATGTAGTCATTTTGTACTAGCAGATTCTCTTATTAGCCTTTTAAAGCCAATAACATTATACGAAAGGGCAAATCTTCCCCAACATTTTGAATCCCCATTCCCTTTCCAAATGCTACATTAAAAATACAGCATTATTTATAGCCTGAAATGTATTCTACAACATTCTTAGAACTACAATACATTTGCCAGAACTCATATACAAGTTACAAATACCCCATACTATCTTATCTACAATAGTTCCTTTCAGTAGTTAGACTGAAGCCAGATTCTGTTACTCATATCAGACTATCTCTGCCAGTGTGCATTGCTGAATATTTAATAGCCACCAAACATCCTACATGTTATAGATACCAACAGATGTTAACTATTTTTATTTATTACACATTACATGGACTTCTTCCACAGGAAAAAAAAAAAAGATGAACAGTCCCATAAATAATTTTGAGCCAGCTATAATACAACTGCAACCATTCCCAACAAACCCATGCACACAAATGGGATGTCTACTGAAAACCAGAAATTGATACTTTAACTACACTTCTCTCACAAGAAATCTTTCCCTATTCCCAGTCATACTGCATAAGCTCTTCAAGAAAGTCTAATCAAGATGTGCCTTCTCATATAATTAATATGGCAAAACGAAAAATACTTACGGTTGATGTGATCAATATAGTATACACCAATCTGAGGATCATATGCAGCTTCCCAACCCCATGGCAGTTCATCCCCAACACAGTCTGCAAATGACAAGGGCTTTGTCAACCTAAAAATAAAGAAACAAGTTAATGGTATAGTTTTTCTCTCTTTCATACATAAGTTTATTTTTCATATTAAGTTGCATTATGACAGGATCATAGAATAGTTAGGGTTGGAAAGGACCTTAAGATCATCTAGTTCCAAATCCCCTGCCATGGGCAGGGACACCTCACCCTGTACCATGTTGCTCAAGGCTCTGTCCAACCTGGCCTTGAACACTGCCAGGGATGGTAGAAACTAGCAAGGAGAAGGGAGAGCAAGTTCGTTTCTCCCTCTTGAAGTTTAGGCTCTTGGTTGTTTTTCCCTGTTCCATCCTTCTGAAGTCATTAACTCTGAGAACATAATGCAAGTTATTGCAAACATTTCTCAGTACCGGCACTCAAGTGAGAAATTCACAGCAACATCTTTCACATTAAACAATAACCAGTAGCTCGTAAAACAAAGAAATAAAATCTACAGTCCTATTTGTCCCCAGAAGAACTGGACCCTACAACCTTAAGCCTATGCTAAAAGCACAAGATATCAAGGTCATCTTCTCTAATGACCACAGACAGAAAACTCAGAAAAGAGAATATAACCATCTAAGATGTAGTTAGCAGCACTTAATCGACATAGTTGAATAAAATAAACAGTAGTGTGCACAGAGTAGACATTTTATAAGTAACATTTAATGTGCCTTGGATATTCACATGGTGCTTTTTTAGGAAGAGCGACGAAGTTTTCCATTTTCATAATGAAACAGCTAATCTATTACAAGAAATAGATTTATAACAATAATACATAGGTTTTTTTTCCAACTAAGGCTCAGCAAAGCTTTACATCATCATCTTTTTGGTTTTAGGGGGTTTTGTTTTTTGTTTGTTTGTTTGTTTTATTTTAAGAAAAATGAGTATTGAGTTTCCTTAGATAAATGCCATGCCTGATACAATATATTTAATAGGTAGAACAAGCGATTTAAGGTTCTTGTTGTCACCATAGTGACTGTAAGATTAGTACACATCCAAAGTTTATCCAGAGTTAAAAAAAAATAAATCCTCAGGGTAAGATTATTAGAAGTTTGTGGGATACACGAGCACCACCTCCTTTCCTCACTGCTGCTTAACTTCTATCACCTAAGACTGTTTTGTCATCCCATCATTAAAATTCTATTCAAATAAAACACTAACAGTCTAATACACGTGATTCTTCTGCGTTTCAGTATTTTTTTTTTCAGTTTCTGACCGAAACCGGTTCATTGACATTTTTGTGAGGATTGAAAGAGAAAAGAATAGTACATTTTACTTTCTACAAAATGGGCTGTCTTTTTTTATTTTCTTAATGTAGAAAACGCCAGATAGAAAGCACTTTACAAAACTGGTTAAATTCTTTATGCAGCTGAGAAAATAGAAATTTGAGCACAGGTTTGATTTAGATCATTGTCCCACGAATATATTATTATTATTGATGGATCTGACCTACCAGTTCTTTAAGCAGGGCAATATTTTATCCTCCAGATTAAGGTTGCAGAAATTACAAAGAACCAAGCTCTTAGGATCAAAAATCTTTTGAATTGTGGGGTTGTTTTGGGGTGGGGTTTTTTTTTTGTTTGTTTTTTTTTTTAAATTGTAAGCATAAATCCACTTCTTCATATTCCCCCAAAGTTTACAACATAGACCCAGTAAGGTTACTAATGCTTAATTTGAAGTCCAGAACATGTTCACATGTATACAGCCAATTTGCTTATTTATTCCCACTTCTAACTGCTATACAAAATCACTTAACACCCCAAAAAGTATTAAAAAATTCAGGTGAGATTACCAATGTGGAATTACATGTGGATCACTAGGATATAAAATATGGATTATAAGCAGCACAAACAAGGTGTGAGAAAAGCTGTTTACTGAGAGAGATTCCCCATGAGAATGGCCAACCACAGACACTTTTCTCAGTAGAGTGAGAAGATGCAACTTCTGTACTACTTGTTCTTCTCAGCATTAATTCACTATATGCTGTCTCATAGACTAAGAGCTCCTTTTCTAAAGGAAATCTTGATGCAGAAAAGAACATCTTACTGAAGCCGTGTGGGTAAATTCCCCAGTGATCTCCAGGGAGAGGCAAGGTCTGTAGTAAGCCAAACCTACCCGTTATATCCTCTCCTACTGCTGGTGTACATGTTTAAATCCAGACACAGCGCTGCTTCAAGTGAGGCTGGTCTAAGAAGGAGCTCTCCAAAAACTCCAGCTCAGACCTGCTACTCTGTTCCTCACCCTCCTCCTCCTGCTCTCAGGACAGTCGAAACTGCGCTGCCGTGGCCAAGATAGCAGCTACGCAGCTCAGCAGGCTGACAAGCTGCCTAGCCCTGCCATATAAAATACACCTGCCTAAATGCTACCTGCTTATAATTACCAGCATCACTTCAAAAATTACTGATTTGTTTGCGAACAGTACTAGCTAGATAGAAAAATATGGCTCTCAGAAAAACAGCAGAAGCCTTTTAAAGCCAGGATAAAGCACGCAATTGCAACTTGAGCCAGGCTGTCCACAGCACACCCAGACTGAACACAAGGTACCCAGATCAGTGTTCCCAGGACACTATAGCTCAAAGAAAGCATCAATCACGTAAAAGCAACAGCCCTTTGGCGAGTTTGGTTAGTCATGTGAACCTGTGCCACCAAGGGTGCATCTTGCTGTGAAATAAGTCCTGCCTCAAATCAAATTACAAATGCTGATTTTCGTGAAATGTCTTAAACTGAATAAAAGTTCAATGTCATCCTTAGCCGTAACATTTTAATATTAACTCAAAATGCAAGTCTTGTAATTCAAGCAGAAAAAATATTTGAAATACCATATAGCAGAGTCAGGATCATAACAAACTTGTATAAACATGGACAGATGGCCTCTAATAAACTCATTTAGAATTCTACATAAGCATTTGATACTTTCAAAGATACACACCACAGTTAGCAACAATCACAAGATGTGATTTTCAAATCAGCCCTACAGGAAGGATATAAACTCAGTACTACTCTGGCTTTTCATCTGCACTCCACACCAATTTTATTTTTAATCAAATACTGACTTCTTACTGTTACAGCACATTCTGTAGGTTAGACAGGAGGCCACTCTGGCCATGTGGATATTCTGCCCAGGTGTTATCGCCTGTCAGAAATCAGACACCGTGAGAATGAATAGCAGCCGCTCTCTCATCCCAGACACTCCATAAATTAAATTGACACTAAAAAACTGTGGAAAAGTAATTCAGTGACCCACTCTGGACCTTAAACAAAAGGAAGGAGATAGAGGCCCTGAAATACAGGCAGTACTTGATAAATTATTCTATGAATTCTGCTATGTTAGATCATGCTTGAACACTGCAGACTTAAGATATGAACTATGTCAGGGGATCTGCTCCCAGGTAGATTTATAAAACATGATAAGGTTTTTACATAAAAAGATCACCACTACTTAAGAGTGGTACATCCCTATGACTCTATTTTTTGTTCCAGATTCTTTAAATAGCACAGGATTTTTGAGCCCAACAGAGACTTTTACAACTGAGAAGCAATCAGCATAAGGTAATATCCAATTGCTTATGGCCCTCAGATCTGTCTCAACATAAACAGTATTTACTTTCAAAATAGGTATGGCAAAAGGGTAAGATTAAGATAACATGAACTAAAACACAAGAGAAAATTTGCAAGACAAAAGTTGAAAACAGTTACATTGGAAAGAAAATAGTATCTGGGAGCAAGGACTGAAGGAACTTTGTGTGAAGATCATTATCTGTGACATAATAACCTATGATAGACAGACTGCCATTACATTCATTAACCATGGCCCAAGAAAAATTATGTTTATCGCACCATAACAGGATTAAGCACTGTCTCAGGGCACTGATATTCTGAGAAGGTTTGTAATACTTCTTCAGTTTGTAGTTATCAATTTACATGTTCTTAAAAGAATACTGATACTCTAAAAAGGATGACTTTAAGTCCACGCTTAGTATACTATGAAGTTCAATTAGTTAACAAGAGATGATGGTAAGGGGGGTTAATGTTTTTTATTAAGGTCAATTATTCTCAAATATTCTCAAGCTCTTTTTTTACCTTATAGAACTCTTTCTAACTCAAGACTAATTTATTAACCTTGAGCTCACATATAACATTCTTATCTCCTCAACCCTATATGGCTGCAACACTCCAATTTCAGTATACAGATTGAAGTGTACGTGTACTCTCTGGACCAAGAGAACAAGAACCAGGTGTGTGCAACAAGAACTGGCTACCCGCAAGAAAACCAGGAAGCATTCTGTAATTCCATCATGTAAACGGTACATAATTACGTTATTGCCAATCCCTTCACAGATGCCCTGGGAAACACAGGAGACAAACACAGCTTACAAATTGACAAGCTGCATTACCACCTCAAATCCACATTTTTCTTTAAAAATTTTCAAAATATAAAGCTAGCTAAGATCTTAAAACACAGATTCTACAACAATATGTTACCATTAACAGTTGCTGTTGCATCTGCAGCCATGCCTGCAAGTCTGTTTATGCATCTGAAGAGGCTGATGATACTGTAAAATGGACTGTAACTACAGACTGATGGATTGTCAGTGCAATATTGTTCCATTTAGACAAATTACTTGCTTTTGTACTTCCTAGACCAGAAAAATACATAGAAGAAAGATTTCTTCCTAAGGTCAAGGTCCACAAAAAATGAGAAATTTACTACATATACTAGTGAATGGCGTATCTTTCTGTCAAGACACAGCCCAAGATATTTCATAGTTCTGTGATCTGAGATTATCAGTGTGCATGTTCTTAAAAATGTGTATGTGAATATATATATATATATACACAGACACATACACACAGACACAATTTTAACATGTTGTTTTATGCAAGAGTAAATCTGCATTCTGCTGCATTCTGTGATTCCTTCCCTCACTCCTTCCACCCCCCCCCCCCGAAATCTGTTCAGGATTAAATCAATTGTAACACTGAACCAGAGGTTATTCATAACATGATTAGAAGCCTACCTTATCAATAGGAAACTCTCGACTTTGGTCTCTGTTCTCTTCTAAACTCAGCTGATGCCAGTATCACTGACCTCCTTAGCATACTTCCTAGACCTGATTTTACCCACATTCTGAATGACTATGTGGGTACAGCTTGATATGTTTTGCTTTAGCTATAACTATTTGCATCAATTTTGTAAGTGATTTATTGTGATTTATAATATATGTGGTGGAGGGTATGAGGAAGAGAAAAAAATTACAGTAGTCATATCTCAAAAAATGGGGCAGAGGGGAAACAGAGAGAATGGGGAAGAGACACAAACAAAAAAAAAACTCCACAAAAAAACTGAGACTTCTTTCCTCAATTAGAAAGGAAGAAAATGAAGGCTGATGAAAGGTACATAAATACCCAAGAATTCTGACCAGATTTGTCTTGCAAAAGATTTCTCTTTCAAAACTATTTCCTCCTTTGCTATGTGGTGCTTGACCTACAGTCAAGATGTGGAGTTTTGAATTCAATTATAACTAGGGTCAATGCTCAACTTCTATAGCAACTTCAACATGCATTTGAAAACTTTCTCCAAATCCCAATTATCCCCTACACAAAATGACCTCATATTCTTTGCCATGCAGCAAGATCTTGTGACATTTATATGAAGTGGTGTATGATTAAATTATACACCCATTCATTCTCATATAAAGCAATGTACATTACACATTATTTATTTTCTCTTACAATGCAGTACTTGCTAGTACTTTCTCTAGAAAAAACCTGTTCTTAAAAAAATATACCTCTTCCCCCCACTTTAAGAACTGAGAAGACAAAACGAACGTTACTATTTAGCTGCAGAGAAATGAGCATCTATTAAAATACAACAGAAGAAACCAGACGATGGAGGGGCTGCATGCACCCTTTCCTGGAATCTGGCTCATTTAACTACATACTTATATTTAACTACATTACAGAAGGGCTTACAGGTGACTTGCCAGTAATACAACAGTAGCACATAAAGCTTCCTCTGAGCACTTCCCCCCAGACACTTTCACTTAGCACAATGACACAGAATAGCCACATACGGTCAGCATCAGCTAATTTCTTATTTTGCAAAAGGATGACTGAAAGTAGTTAATTCTTATTTTGATCCAGTAGCCCAAGACAAGTAAATGTAAAAATGTAAATCAACTGATCAGAGAAAGGGATGTATAAATACAGGAAAAATGCTCTAAATACTTCTCTAGACTTCTGAATTTATTACTCAAGGTGGACCTTGAAATCAAATTGATTCTTACCCAACTTTCTAAAACTATAGGCATTGTGACTGTAGAGGATCTATAAATACGTCTCCTAATCCTATCCCAAATAGCCTCCCAAACATGGATTTTAATCGCTTCAGGCATGCAAGATCAATTTCTTCTATAAAACTCTGGGGTGCAATTAATCTCATCAACTTCAGAAGTTAGCTATCTAACCTGAATTACCCCTTCAGTTTCCCTAGGGAGGCTGATTCAGCACATCTGAATATTTAGATTTCCCTCTTTTATTAGTGACTACAGAAGGAGACTGAAAGCAAGGTTCCTTAGCCTATACAAGGTAAATAAATTTATTGGGATGAATACTATACCAGGCAGCAGAGTGCATACAGAATGGAAAAAACAAACTCTAGTTCCACGTGTCAGTTCAGAGTTAGAGAGAAGCGCTCATCCTCCCTACAGCTGAGGTCAGCAGCCACTAACAGCATGAAAGTTACATTACATTGGGAAGACAATTTTCTCTTCTACAAATGACAGTTGCTTAAGCTGGAACAGAATGCATTTGCTTTCTATTAATAACACTGCTGTCACTTTCCCAAGTTTAAAAAGTGGTAACTGGGCCATTTATCTGTAGAAAGGGGCAGATTTGCATGCCCTTAAAACACCCTTTTGCCATATTCTTTGTTCATTCAGTTCTATAAACTAGCAAATCCCATGCGCAACTTCTCTCTCTCTCTGTCTTGAAAAAGCTCATTCATGAGACTGTTGACAGGATTTCAGCTTCTAAACACCGTGTTCTTAACACAGCAGTGCCTCCTGTTCAGATACGAGGCCAAGACATTATGTACAACCTTTGTATTGCTTAGGTACATTCTCTTTTAACAAGGGTATTATTAAGATATACTGGCACTTTATTACAGGTATTATTTTGAAAGAGTAAGTAACTGGACATCAGTAACACATCAGAACACATCAAAGAAAGAGTAACATGGAGGCAGCCCCTGTTTTAGAGTAGTGTGTAAAATAAACAAGTATGGTGCAGTTATGCATTTTTTACCTTGCTCACAAGATGTGTGCAACCAAATGTTAAAAAATGCCTATATTTAAAAGACAAGCAAAAATGCACATTACCTTTTTTACACCAACACAGAATGACTAAAAGTAGTTCAAACTAAATGTCACCCCGTTATTTTAATTACGAAAAATTATCAGTAACATTGAATTCTGCTGCTTTATGCCTACAGCCACTACCATGTGCATCATTAATCTGCTTGTTTTATATTACACATGCATGCACATAACAGTATAGGTTTACACTCAGATGTTCTTAGCAACGCTCTTAACATTTACATGCAGCAGTCAGCACTACACTGACGGCATCATGCCATCACCTTTTTGCACCACAACTGGATACTCAAAAACTAACTGCAGAGAATAAAGGCGCAGGGGAGTTATACACTTTTAGGAGGCAAGGATTTATTAACTCCATCAGTATTTCCTGGATACCTTTAATGAATTTTCACTTGTTTTCTGGATTTCAGGTAATTTTGCCCCTGGGAATCCAAAGATGGGTAAACCAGTCAAATTAATATAAGAACAGAAACTTGAAATATGTGGGCACTGATTCTGATATTCTAAAAAAAACACAAACAAACAAATAAACCCCCACACATACTCCAAAACAACAACAAAAAAACCCCCAAACTATATAGGTACAGTATCACTCTTAACAGCCTGCAGTTTGTGTCCTATCAGTATATTAGGAGCTTGAATACTTCTGACAGACAGCAGACCCTAAAGAAATAACTTCTTGGGTTTTACAGGGGACTTCTGGTAAACAAAAATGTCCACACATGCAGATAGAGGATTATACTAAAAGACATACATAAGAAAGTTTGCTACCTTACAGCAACACCGAATGGCTGGACACTATTTGGATGTGTACTAATGGGCGTAATCGGCTGTCACAGCTACTTTACAAGCACAAAAACTTGAATGGCTTGTATCTCATTTACAAATGGGCTGTGGGCTCATGCAGATACCACTAGCTACATTCAGTGCCCTTTCAGGTAACCTCTAAGACCTTGCAAAATACAATTTCCATTAAAAGACTCCTGTCTAGCTAGCCAGCAGCCCAGGTGAACACAATACTGTGTTCAGGAAGCACATGAAGATCAAGCAGAAACCAAGGTTGTATTTACCTTTTTCTGACCTCGTAGGGCTTGAGGATTTTAAAACTTTTTTAAAGTACTGAGCAAATGCTTTCTCTGTAATTTAGGCAAAGTTTTCAAGGCTGCTTTGAAATGCTTTGCTGAAAAGGGCAATGTGCTGAACAGTCTTCAAGTTCCCAATTAGCCCTCCAGAAAGACAGCTGCATTAAAACTATCACGTGAAATGGCAATTTTGGCCAATTATCAGTTCTGATTTGTACTACCAAAAGGCCTTCCTGGAGACAAACTCACAGTTTCATAGACTTTACTATGGGACACAACTGTTCACCACATTCATTAAGTATTGCTTAGAAATAACAAGCTGATACCTCACCAGTGACTGGGTTTGGAGACAAGCACTAACTACAGCAGCAAACTGTACTCCATACCTCAAATATTTTCCAGGAACTACTCTTCTTGATTTAGTTAAACATTTAACTGCCAGGGCAAGGATGAAAACAAACCAAATAACCTTTCTGCAACCACACTATAACAAAAAATCCTAGATTCAATATATTTATACATCACTTACTAAACCTGTAATACAAAAAAAACCAAACATAAATCTGACTGAAATTCTTAGCTTCCAATATCTATTATGAATATAATGATTTTAAGCCAATTCATCCATGTATTTACTAGAAAAGATGCACTATACATATCAACATGTTCTTTATAACAAAAAAATACTGCCTGCAAAGAATTAATAAAAATTACTGTCATTATTATTTCTTTATTTCAAAAGACTTATCTTCAATGCTTAAAAACCCTACACATCCCCAAACTCCCTCAGCTTTAGTGCAATACAGAAAAGTAAAGGATGGAAACCAGAAATCTTCAGGTCCTCCAAAGATTTTGTCTATTTCCTCCACAGAAAAAAACACAAAATGAGGAACCGATGCCCTTCTCACACATGCATACACACACAAGGAAGGAAGCACGGAGAGAACACAGAGTATTTCAGTACAGGAGGCAGAAGATAGGGGGAAGTGAGTGCAAAGTGAATACATTGCCTTCCAGCTTACCATAAGATGCTATGTGCATGTTAATGACTGCCATAAAAATACATTATAACAGCAATGAAGCAGAGCATAACTGCCTCTTCCCAGTCACAAAAGGGTTAGCACTGTCCCTTCACAGGTGCTTCTGAAAAGGCACATAAACTGAATAGCTGCGACCCAGAAGGGGAAGAATGCTTTTGGGAAGGAAGGGACCCACACCCACTGGTTGCAGGACCAGGTCAAACTGCCTGCTGGCATTTTTTTTTGTTTCCTTTTCCTTTTGATTATGATTAACTGTTTTGGCTTTCCACTTAACAATTACCATCAGTGAAGAAAAAGCCCCACACTGAACACAGCTATACATTTTGCTACATAATTTTATCATTGAAGGTACTGAAGGAAACCAAATATGTAAGTGAAAAGGAGAACCGGTATTTTCCAGCTCAGCATACCAGCTATTTGTTTTTGAGGGCACCCCTCCCCCCAACAAAAGCATTACTTGTAATTTGTTTATCCCTTTAACATTGCCAAGTTCAATGCAAAGATGACATTTTGAAAGGTTAGGAGGGGAGGGTGGGACAGAGGAGTGGAAATGGGTAATGCCATGAATGTTTTCTCCTGCGTTTTCTTTGACGCAGCAGTTGGTCCTACACTGGCCTGTAAGCACTATAATATTAGACACCTGGAATGTGAGGAATGTCTGATAACCATACCCTAGCACAGGGATAATTCCACAGCTATAAACCAATGATATGACCTTTGAGCCTTCCCCCGGGAAGCTCAAATGCAGTGACATTATGAAAAGGCTATTATGTGCAGTGTTGCCATAGGTTATTTGTATATATACGACTGTACAGTGTTGATAGAAGGAAACCATGTTGTCATCAATTGAGAACACTGTTAAGAAACTCTGCTGTTAGTTTTAATACAAGTCCGTAAACACCATATTTTTCCAGTAATTTCAAGCGTTCCCAATCCTACAATCTCTACCTGCAAACTTCAACCAACCAACCCAGTCAAGCACTGGTTTATGAAATTCAAAAGAGTCACAAACTGCAGTAAGTTCCATATGCAAATATGCAAACAGGAGCAACATCTGTCTCCAAAGCTTACCTTTAATTGAAGCATGATACAATAAACAGTGGGAGGGAAATATCCATAGACTGGGATACTTTATTAGAATAAATCAAAACTGATACACTTATAATAAAGGATTAAAACATTTATTCTGTTATTTTGGATGATTTGTCCAAATAGCTGTCAGGCACAAAGTATCAAAAGCAAACTTCGTGACAGACAGTTAACTACTGAAGGGTTAAGTATAGGACATTTCTGTAGACTGAAAACTAAATCTGGGAAAGTGAAATGCATTTCAAAGAAAGAACACAGTCAAAACGATCATGATAGTTAATGTCAGCATTAAAGATCTGACCTATCCCTAACCTTTCCCCATTTCTCCTTTCTGTAATTTCATACACAGGCTAGAGCAAATCACCCCACTACTCACCTCATCAGCTACAGAAAATGATTTGGAATTTTTTTTCTGTGAATTCCCCTTCACTCCTCCTGCAAACACATGCTTGCCTTGCAAAGGACCTTTGAATTTACAGAGTGGATATTTAAAGACTCTCCTCGCCTAACTGCTCCCACTGAAGTCAGCAGGAGTGTTACCAATTTCCTGCTACCAACTTAAGTAGCAGGAAACTTAAATCTGTGACAAGCACTTTTGAGAAGTACCATCCATCTGAACATTTCAAATAACCTCACAAACATTCAACTTCAGTGCTGTGAAGCACTCCAGCCAAGTACACCAATCATTCCAGAAGCAGGGAAGAGTGAACTCGAGTTAACTGTCCAAGGTCATCGCAATTCAGTTACAGACCTACAAACTGCACCCAAGGGGAGACAGCACCCCACTCTTACCATTATCAATACTGAGTTCTCCATGTCCTCATTTCTAGTTTCTCATCTAATCACTTGTTTGGTAACAATTTTTAACGCATACTTCATTAAATCATTATGTGTTTTGCAGTACACCGCAGCTCCTGTTGCAAAAAGACTGAGTCAGATCAGAGCTCAAATCCTATTCACAATATTTATTTAATTCAAGTTTTAGATTACATTTCTTCCCAGTGGCAGTAAGGTTTTGAGGAATAGGAAACACACAACAATTATCCAACAGGAAACATTTAAGTGTTCTGCTGTGACTTCCTTCCCACACACCCACTCCCAGAAAAGACCTGAAAACAAAAACACAAAACACCCCAATGCAGCAAATTCACAGCTTATCACACATCACTCTTTACAGAGCATGTTTGACACAAACAGTTGTTCAGAGCAGGGGAAGTACTTCCAAGGCAGCAATTTGAAAAGACTACTGAGGAATTCTGTGAGGTACTGCAAAAGCTAATGATGTACTTACCAGACTACAGTAGAGCTGTCTACCTTTCCCACATGTGGAAAAGCACTCTTTTCAGGTTTATTAGCAGTCTGCTAATAAACTGATCCAAAAATATTATTCTAATCCAGGTTAAAGAATTACTTCAGAGAATGTAGTACATATTAAAACCCAGTCCCTAGCCATGATCGCTAATAATGCAGAGTAAATCATCATTATTTCTTCAAATAAGTGTACAAACATCAAAACAGTATTCACAATAGTGCCATAAGTAACTTTAATGTTTTACCAGTCCTGTCTTTCAAAGTGAAAGCATATGTGAGAAGGCAAAAGAAGATGAGAATACCAGGACAAGGTTATTTTGCACATTTGCAAATTCAACTGCTTAAGCTAACACTTGGAAACTCAAAATTAAAAAAGGAAAGAGGTTATTCACAAAAATCTCTGAAAAGGTTTTCTACCACTGAATTGCTTTGAATTGGAGCAAGAGATGTTAAGTATTTTTGCCAACACCACTGAAGAAGTCATTCAAAACTCACTGTGGATGGCTCTTTGAATAAGCTCACCATTCAGCAGAAGCTGAAATTACAGACAGCTTATTTACAAGTTACAAGCAAAGAAGTATAAAACAAACCAGGAAACATCACCATACGATTTCTATAAAGCCACTGTGTGATTACATTTTAATACTGTGTTCAGCTCTGATAGCCTTGTACTTCCGCACCACAACATCTCACAAGTAAAACCATAGAGTGTGATACAGAGAAAAACAGGCAACGTATAGTATGTAATGTAACTGAACAGACTAAGATTATCTATGTTGGGAGTTGCTTACAGAATGGAAATACTAGATACAAGGAAAGGAACAGGCAGCACATACTCTATTTCTCACACTACAAGGAGACATATGCAGAAGAGTACGCTCAAAAAGTTCTGTACCACACACAACAGCATGTGGACCTCACTGTCACACCATTTTGTCGAGTCAAAACTGTAACTGCTTTCAAAAACAGAACACACAAAAGACAAAACCTACAAAGAACAGATCCACAGTAACAGTAAACATAATATTCCAGATGCAATCATTTTCCTATTGGAGTTTCTATTCTAAATGCACTTTTCTTCTACCACATGCAGAAAGACAAAATAAATCTGCCAGTCCTTCCTTTTGCAAGGCTATTATGACTTGAAATCAGAACTCTGAAGACAGAAACCATGTCAGACACAGTACCTTGCCTTA
This sequence comes from Pezoporus wallicus, assembly GCF_028554395.1. NCBI lineage: Eukaryota > Metazoa > Chordata > Aves > Psittaciformes > Psittacidae > Pezoporus > Pezoporus wallicus. The sequence continues at coordinate 5,164,377 of NW_026640754.1, forward strand.
AAGACTCTAGCTACTTAGAAGCTGATGACTTTACATTAATAAATAAAAAGACACCAAAATGAAAAAACAAACAAAAAGAAAGAAGAGAGGTGATAATTTTCAAGATAGCTACTGAAACAGCAGCATAGCTAAGCACTATGCCACCATCTTTATTCTTTGGCAACAGAAAGGAACACACAATAGACAAATCCTAAGAGTTCATTTACAATGATGAAAATGCAGAGAATGCTTCCCAGTGGGAGGAAAAAAGGAAAAGGAAAAAAGACTTTGGCCTTGTGCACACACTTCAAATGAGGCTCTTGTTAGAAAGCATTCTTAAAACTGCCTCATTACAGAGAACATCATGGAGCTACTGCAACTCACAAGCAAAGATATCTTTGACATCCCTTTAATATATTCTTATTTGATAAGCATTTAGTTATTTTAATGTTTTATAATGAGTCACTAGAGTTTTTCTTACCTTTTTTTTTTCTTCTGTTGAGTTAAGAGTCACAAAGGATGTTTGGGTTTGTTTGTTTTTTTTCTTAAATATTAAAGTTGACATTTCTTAGATTTACATTAATCCTAATTATTGCAAATAATATATGGTCAGCACTGAATTTTAGTAAAAATGGAAAACTAACCTAGTCAGGAGAATAATAAGTTACTTCAGCAGTACAGCTCCCACAAAGCTCACAGCAACAGGTTCCATCTTGAGTTGAAAGAAAGTAACATGGTACCAATTCTTTTCATCTGTCCTAGTCTTGTAACAACAGCCTGCAGTCCAGGCTTGCCTTCATTTGGGCTGGTGGTCATCGGATTATATTCTACATGGAAGTCAGCAAGAAGTGGACAATTGAAGGGACTTGTTCTGTTTAACATCTGTATTGATGATTTGGAGAAGGCATCAGAGTACACACTTACCTCACTTGCAGATGACAGCAAACTGAGGGGGAACAACCAACACTGTCAAGAACATGACCATCATTCAGAAGGGCTCAGGCCAAGAGGAACCTTCAGAGATTCAGCAACAACAGATGCAAATGTCCCTTACAGGGATACAGGCTGGGCCTGATCAGCCTCCTATATCAACAGGAGTATGGCAGTTACCCCCACTACTTTGCACGTACTAGACTGCATCTCAAATACTGCATCAGTTCTGGCCTTTTCTTGCTCTAAGAAAAACATACTGGAGCAGGTCCAGGTGTAGACCACCAGGATGGTTGGGAGCTGGAGCACTTGCCCTGTGAGGAGAGGCTGAGGGACTGGGGTTTGTTCAGCCTGGAGAAGAGGCAGCTTCACAGGGATGCAACGTCAGCCTGCCCTTACCTACACAAGAAAGTCTTCAAGATGACTGCATCAGGCTCTCTGCAGGGGTGGGTAGGGTGGGAGGATGAGAGAACGCAGGCATTAAGTTAAAACAAGTTCAGACTGAATATAAGGAAAAAGCATTTTCACCATGAGGATAGGCGCACGTGGGACAAGCTAACCTGCAAAGTTGTACCTGAGTAACTGATCTCAGAGCTGATCATACTTTTTTCACATAATTTTAAATCTTTGTGATCACCACCCTTACAAGCCACATGCGTACATACACATACATGTGTACTCACTCCTGCCTTCCCTTCCTTTCTTGGAGCTTAGAACTCCATTATCATATGTCTTGACTATGGAAAAATAATCTTCTTTACTTGCCTGTATCACACCAAATACTGAGGTCCCGTAATAATTTAAGTGGACCTGCTCTTCCTTCATGCTAAATTTTCATGCCCCTTCTCATTTACTTATGCTGGCAATCATATGACTTCAAGTCAGTCCAAAGAAATAAACTAGTAGGAGATACTGAAATCTTTAATTTTTTTTTTTTTCACCACTGCTAACCTAAGCTGCTAACCAGTTCACTACTGGTACAAAAGCCAATGCAAGAGAAAGCATGGAACCACTTGCAGTCCCAATTCAGGTATAAACTAGTCATGAAACAACCGAGTTCCTAACCGACACTGAAACCCTGGTTCTTGATGGAAATTGTAGGCAGTACTGTAATATACATAATTACTACTACTACTCCTTACGATTAAGCTGTAAGACTAAGCATGTACAATTGGAGAGTGCTTAACTATCTTGTGCAAGTTTTATGTGGTGAAAGATAGGAGGCTTGTTTTGGTAGTGTCCTGGGTTCAGCAGTAGCAGTCACGTTTCTCCTTCATGGTAGCTGGTGCAGCGCTGTGTTTTGACTTCCAGTCTGGGAACAGCGTTGGTGATACTGATGTTTTCGGTTGTTGCTAAGTGATGTTTACCCTGACCAAGGACTTTGTGAGGCTCATGCTCTGCCAGGGAGGAGGGGAAGCCGTGAGGAAGCAGAGACGGGGCGCCTGACCCAGGCTAGCCAAGGAGGTATTCCATACCACAGCACGTCATGCCCGGGGTGGGGGGTAACTGGGAGTTACCCGGAAGGACACAGGCTTCCGGGTGGGACTCGTTTCTTGGCCGGTGGTATCGTATTCTCTTCCCTTGTTATTTTCTCTTATCATTGTTGTCGGTGGTGGTAGCGGTGGTGATTTGTGTTGTACATTGGTTGCTGGACTGTTCTTGTCTCAACCCATAGGAGTTGCACTCTTTCGATCCTCCTCCCCGTTCCTCAGGGAGCAGAGAAGGGGAGAGCCCTGGGCGGGGGGGCCTCGATTGCTGTCAGCCTGGCAGCACTCACTGGGAGTGAGTGAACAAGTTGCCTGACTGGGTTTAAACCACAACAGGTAGGTTGAGGGTTTTTTTGACTAACAATGAACCTCAACTAGTTACAAAGCCCTATTTCTGAGAAAAGGGAAGAAATTACAGAGAACAGTATTTAATTCCTGCTGTATTATGAAATGGAAACGCTTGGGCACTTAGGAAAATTGCCATTTATTTTAATACCTTGATCTACTGGCTACTTGAGTTTCAAAGTAGAACTGTGTAAATCAGTGAAGTGCCCAATCCTGCAAAGGATACACAACTTCACAGAATAAGCCAAGGGAACTTCCACGTGCGGACTCCTTCCACGCCGAAGTCAAAGGCAGCCTTGCCATTGTTTTCAACAAAGTTAGAAGCAAACTTTGCATATGATTAATATTTTAGTTACCTAACTTTTTTCATGGCTGCCAAAATAAAACCTAAAACATTGTGTCCATTTGTGAGAGGCTTTGCTATTGCCATTTTGACTTTTTTTGCCAAAACCAGCTCCTTAACGAGTCTCTAGTAAGGAAAGAGTTTAAAGACAATTGCTAATGACAGTGAAAATTACAGTACTGTCTCAAATACTGAGCAGAGGCACTTCCATAGAAAAATAACACCTAAGCATAAACAATTGATTAAACAGTAACCTCCCATGCTGTATACCTCTTTAGTACTGGAAGAGGCAAGTTGCCCTATAAGCAATGTTTCAGTAAATTCAGCTGACTTGAAAGCTGCAATTTCACAGACTTCTGGAATTTCTTAGATGCGGTATTTTTAAATGATTACTTCATAAAAATCACTTTAAATATTTTCTTACATGTAAAGTTTTTATACAGCTTATGTAATGAAAAACCTGAACATTAGCTCACACAGTGGAAATAGGCAGTCATTCCTTGCCAAGATAAGCATTACATCTCCATTTGCCATTTATTATTCTTTTAAACTGAATAGAAAAGATTGCTCTTAAGAGATAGTCCAGATACAAATTTCTACTATCCAATTACTTATGTAATCTTTTTTAACTTCTCAATGGAAGTCTCTTACTATTCCTCATAAATCAATCTACATCAGTTGCTTTCGTGAAAAATCTTTAACATAAATATTAATACTCCGAGATACTATTTCTCCTCCAATTCTACATGACATCTTTAGGTTCCTTTGGGAAATTACTTCATGTATCATTCAAGCTTTTAAAACAAAACCTATCTACTTAGAATCTAGGCTTCTGACTCTCATCCTATAAACATCGGTCATCTAAAACAATTTCCAGAAGTATTGGAAAGCTTAAAAGTAGGCCCACTGTAATTAAATAGGCGTTAAATTTCTAATATGTTGAAAATGCGACTGGACTGCATGCACTTCAGGGCTCTACAGTATATAAAGTAAAGCAATGGATACAAATGCAAGGACAACTAACATTCAGTCAGAAAGTACAGGAGCATGGAGTTTGACCTAATGAGGACAGACTTCCCAGCTCATGACAGTCCATGCAATTCTTTTTTGGTTGATTTGCAGGCACTTCACATGGCTAAAATTCTGGTTTAGAAACTAAACTACGTGAAAAGGTTAGGGAAGAAAGAGAGGATCATGATTATTCACAGTCCAGCAAAAATCTGTTTTATGCATTTTAGACTCTGGGGATTCCATAGTAAATTTAAGAGAAGAAGCTGGAATTTCCTGATCTGGCAAATATGACCTAGGGTGGGGGAAGGATAATTCTCCAAAGAGCTTTCAAATATAGGCTTGGAATTTTGCCAGACAGAACAATGATTGATTTAAATCGGCCATAAAAAGAGAGATCTGCTCTTCTGTCAAGTCTTTGAAATGGTAGAAGTTAACAGAAATCATCAGCACTGTGTGCTTGTTTAACGAAAAATCCATTCTTTTACATTTAGTTCTAAACGTTTGTAACACACTTGTGGGCTGATCATTTCATGCACTCAGATGTTAGTATACCAAGCATCTTCTCCTGTGCCATGCTATGAAGTACTGAATTTTTACAAGCAAAAACATTAAGGAAGACAGGTAGGGTTTTGCAATAAAATAAAGCACTTTCTTTTCTTCCTAAAGGTGATCTGCATAGCTCTTCACCGACTTTTCTAATATATGGTAATTTTATCCTCTCCCAACCCAACTCCTGTGTTTCATTGGTTTCTACACTGAACAAATAATGGAAAAACTGCTCTTTATTGGAAGCCAAGGAGAAAGGGTCCAAATTCTGTCTTTATTGCTGATGTTGGAGTGGGACTCTTCATCAGGGATGGTAGTGGGTGATGGGTTTAAACTTAAACAGGGGAAGTTCAGGTTAGATCTAAGGAAGTTCTTTACTATGAGGGTGGTGAGGCACTGGAACAGGTTGCCCAAAGTAGTGATGAATGCTCCATCACTGGCAGTGTTCAAGGCCAGGTTGGACAGAGCCCTGGGGTACATGGTCTAGGGTAAGGCATCCCTGCCCATGGCAGGGGGGTTGGAACTAGGTGATCTTAAGGTCCTTTCCAATCCTAACTATTCTATGATTTCACTGCTTCATGCCAAAGATATACAAAATACTTAATTTTGCCCATCACCTTTTCTCTCTTTCACTTACTGCTTTCTTTGTGTTAAAGTGATTGTATTTCTATCACCTGTATTTACAATAAACAGGTAACAAGGTCCCTGGGAACTTTAAAGAACTAGTGACATCCACCAAATGGTACTAGAGCAGTCCATGAGTACCAGTGGAGCAACAGTACTTAAGATTTCTTAACATTACAGTATTTCAACCATCACTGCAGCCTTTCAATACTTCAAGTATTACTTTAATACTTTCAATATTCCAGCTCCTTAAAGATCTGAAGAGGGACATTTTACAAGGGCATGAAGTGACAGGACAAGAGACAGTGGCTTTAAGCCGAAAGAGGGTATATTTAAATTAGGTATTAGGAAAAGTTCTTCAGTGTTGAGAGTGGTGAGACACTCGAAGAGGTTTCCTAGAGAAGCTGTGAATGCCCCCATCCCTGGCAGCATTCATGGCCGGGCTGGATGGGGCTTTGAACAAACTGGTTTAGTGGAAAGTTGTCGAGGGCAGAGATGTTGGAACTGGATGAACTTTAAGGTCCCTTTCAACCCAAACAATTTTAAGATTTTGTGATTAGCATTTCTGCTTCAACACATACTTTTGTCTAAAAGTCATTTCTGCCTTCAAAAATCTAATCATAACAGCAGATATCTTTTCTTTAGAATCCCAATAAGGAAAACAAACAAACAAAAAAAAACAACCCACAAATGCTGCCACATTTAGTTTTTGATAATGACATTTGGCTTCATTTGACCAGAGCCAGCAGGAGAAATGCATCATCTTGCAAAAGAGACTAATAGAGTTTGGAAAGTAACTACCACTGTTATCCTCTTGTGTTTCCATGCCTGGATTGTTCTTCCTGTTGTCCCTCTAAAGCCAGCTGCTGAGAAATATGCAAGGAAGCAGCAGTGCTTGGTGACCCTCACTGGCAGCCAAAGAATTAGTCTGCTTGATGGAGCATGGCAATCCACTGTGCCAGCTGAAAAAAAAAGCAGGCTGGAGTATTTTTTTGATCCTTTCACTGGACTTCAGGAAGACAAAAATCTCTTCCTTTCACAAACCTGACGAGGAAGCTTAATTGATGTCCAAAGGGCCTTTACTGTACTGACACTCACTATGCTTAGACTATAACCAAAGTCCTTTATGGGTGGCCTGAATACTTGTGAATGGGCTGTAACCAAGAATGTGCTGCAGTATGGATAACTGTTTCAGACAGTAGGGACACAAGCAAAATGACCTATGTGGAGCGATGCTCTTGTGATACTTACTTTAGGCAAAAAGACTTTGTCAGAAGAGCAAAGCGTGACAGAATATAGCTTTTCATTCACTAGTGCAGAATAAGATAGGGGTCAGAGGAACCACTCAGCTGAGATACTGAAACATCCCAACCCTAACCTTCATATGCGTTTCCTTCTGTCTCAGCTTCCTCCAGCTGCTATATGCCTCAGAAAAAACAAACAAACAAAAAAACAACAAAACCAAAAAACCCCAAAAAACAACCCAAACTGAAGGGAGAAAGCAATTTCCAAAGGCAGAGATAGCCCAAAACACCACTTAGGACCTTCTGAACTCAGATATTTTGGGATCTGCAAAAGAAGGCCTGGCTAAGCATGTCTGGGGACTAAAGGCAGAACTAACACAAACTATACAGAGCAAATCATGCTCTTCCTGCCAGTTGCCTACAATCCTAGTTGTGTTGTTTAGCTACCAACAAGCTAAAAACATACTGTGGACTTTAGGGCAGTGAAAAATGTTGCATTCTCCTGCTGTCATCACCCTTACTGACCTGTTACTTATCCCATGCTATTCATACAGATGGAGTGATACATTTGAACAGGCTAAGACCCACTCTTTCCATCTTCTGCTTATTCACTCAGGCTGTTTTTTGAATGAAAAGAGAAAAGATCGAATGCTAGGAACAGAGGGCACACAGGACATGCCAACTGAAGCAGGGAACTTCTCAGCCGGGAACTGAGAAGGTAAAAATCCTCAGCTCAGGTAAAAACCTGAGAGGAATTTATGGAGATTACAGATAGTCTTTGATTGGTTAAATATTTCTAGGGATCTGCACACCTCTCAAGGCTATCTAGAGGACAACTACATTTCACAGGAATTTCTACAGCATTGGTTCTTTCCATTCATCTGTCCACTTTTTTCCCCCCAGAGGTTTTTCAAAATGTGTATTTTCAAAACAAACTTAGATTTTCCTCCTGCCTTGGGTTACGGCAGTTCAGGAAACAGGCCTGGGATGTCAGGTACCTCTTCCGCCTCATTCACTCAGGGAAGACGGCTTTTCAATAGCACGGAGTCATTCTGAGCCAGGAAAGGGGCTGGAATCTGATTCTTTCACATTCCAGACCAGTACACCAACTAACAAGCAATAAAATCTTCCCAGTTTTTTACACTCCAAAAAGGGCCTCTGCCAAAAATTTTTCAACAAAGCAGAAGAATGGAACACTTTATACAGATTTACCAAAACTGCAACTTCTGGAAAAAAGCTGTTTATTCAAATATTTCAACCAACTTCAACTGTCACTTTGTCTTATGATATTCATTTTCTCTTTTTTCTTCTGCCCGTCTTGTTAGTGACAGTTCAATGAAACACCCACCTGTGGAAAAACATGGAACACACTACTACTAAACTGATATTTTCAGTAAAGTATTAAAGCTGTGTTACTTTTTTATACCACTCTTATGGATGTCACTTGGAGCCTTCCTAATAACAAATGTATCTCTTGTAAATTAAACAGTTGAGTCCATCAACAGCTATTAGTATAATAGTTATTCATTACATAATTTACAACTTCTAGTGGAAGAAAAATGCAAAATAAACAGCTACATAATTTTTAGAAGCATCTCTGTATATCTTAGCTTGAAATGGCACACTTGTTTTTTAAGCAAGAAAAAAAATAAGATTGAATTACTATGCTTCCCAAAATTGCGAGAAACTAAAAACAAACCATGCAGTACAAAGACGATTAGAAAATGCTAGGATCATCAAGAACCCCATGTAATTTAAAGGCATCTTCAAGATAGCCCCCAATCAAACCAAATATGCAGCCAGCAGGCCAATTCTTTCAAGTATTCATCCACAGGTAGTAATTTAAAAAACAATCACAGTGGTGAATAACAGCTGTTATGAAGTACAGCAAGGTGCCATTCAGGAGAGTTGTTTTCAATCATCCATCTCTGAAAGTGCCTTCTGGAACAAACTTTAAAATGTTGTCCCTTCCAAAGTCACATCCAATGGAACAGAAAAAAATCATCACTAGATGCTTCTAGCTTTAGATCATTTTATAGACACTATTGAACTGGACAGTGATTGAGTTACTGTCAATGTACTGCAAAACACCATGAGTAACCTCCCACTACCCTCATGATTCCCATTCCAGTACAGCACATTTTAGTCTCCTTGTCCTGCAGCTAATTGATCATAATCCAATTTTTTCCATTAAAGGCATAGGTGTTTGGGATTAAGGACTTCATGTCAGGGTGTAGTAACGAGTTCTTTCCTTATATTTAAACAGATTACATCAACATATTACTTCCCTGAAACTAGTCTTTTTCCAAAATATAATGCTTAGTTAATTTGGTGATTTAACCCTGATGAAGCCCCGTTTACCCACATATGCCTGGTAAGTAATGAAGGAAAGGCCAGTTATAAAATCTTGAAATATTTGCATTTAGTAATAGCAGGCCAGTCTTACACAGAAAACATTTTTTTCCTTAAATAAATAAAATGCACATAATAACGTACGTGAGAAGGAACCTCTGCAGGCTTTCTAGTCCAATATCCCGCCCAATGCAAGACAGCTCTGAAATCAAACCAGGTTATTCCAAGTCATGCCCACAACCACCCAGGGAAACCTGCTCTAGTGCTTGCCTAAAAATCCCAGTCTATGCCGACATTTTTTTATTTTTGGTTCAGTAAATCACTGCAATTCCATTTTCAGTGATAGAGGTTGTATATTAGCCCCTCAGTTTCAACACAATGAACAGTATAAATTCTACCTATGGTTTCTACTTAAAAAAAAAAAAAAAAAAAATCATCAGTTGCCTATTGTCACTTTCCCATACTTCAACATCTGCACAGAAGACCAAAGTCAGTCTTCATTCGGTATGCATTCTGTACCTAATTCATCCTTACTCTACACCACCCAGAGACTGTGCTTTCACAAGATGAGGTCTTTAGTACCAAAGCTAGTTTAATAAAGATGATCCATCTTTTCAAAATAAATAATGATAAAATTTAAAAGAAGGGAGCTACATTCACTTTTCACCTATGCAGCAGTACTAAAGCTTTTAATATTTTGGTATGATCTTTAACAGGATTTTTTTTCATCTTTACTCTTGCTTCTTTTAAGCCTTTTTACTCTGGTTTGCAGCTCAGTTGTACAAACAGCTGTGTAGTTCAACCAAAGGCTGTAATCAAAGTATCCCATCAGAACATCACCATCATCAAGGTTATAAGAAATCTTTCATGATATCTGAATGTTAACTGTGTTCATCATCAGTGCAACATCATCTTTAAACATCACAACACGTCTTAAACAGATGTGTACTAGCTACACCTAAGGAAAAAGATGGCATTCAGATAAAGTTCTAATACTGACCATTTTAAAAACCCTTTCAAATAATATATTACAAAATAGCTATTTATGACAGCTTATTCCCAAAAGATCTGCTAGAAACCTACTACCTCAATGAGCATGACAGTACTGCCACAGGGAGGGCCCTCTGATAAGTACTGTCACTCCTCAACACCAGACAACTGCAGTGAGTGTTTCACAAGACTTTCAGACATCTGGCTGAAGCCATTTAACTATATAGTACATCTGCCAAATTTAGAATCTATACTCTTTATGCATTTTTAAAATACTAGCCACATTAGGCACTACACCTCTGACCAGAAAGAAGATACTGTACAACTTTTGGCAAAACCTGGCTGACAGAAGAAGGTCATGAAATATCAAGTATTGGAGGTTCTAAAGATTTTTAAATACAAAACCCTTAACTGTCCTACATTTGTCCTCAAAGCTTATTTTCTTGCCAAAATCTTGCCTGGAAAAATAAAGTTTTGATTGCTTCCATGTATGCTGAGCAAATGGGACAGCCAGGTCCTGACTGCAAACCAGCAACCTGCCACAGCATGGAAGTTCATGGCTCATTTAGATCATTGTACACCATGCTAGCAAGTGAGGCAGAACAACTAGACAAGCAAACAAGAAAATAAGCAAGAACCAAAAAGCCTAATCCATATCACCCTAATAATTTGTTTTGCTATAAGCCACTACACCACTAGACTATAGTCTCATTAATTCACCTAAAAACAGCAGTGTAACCAATTAACAATTCCATAGCAAACCTCAAGCTTTACTTCACTAAAGCCTTTCTCTCAAAGAGCAGATATAAAAAGAGAGCCTAGGGATTATAAATAACAGAGGAAAAACAGAAAAGAGCACGCAAGTTCAGAAACTTGAACAAATAATCTGTTTACAGTGTAAATTCCTGTGTATAAAGACTTACTCTAGTAGTAAACCACTGACCATGCTAGCCTGACTAAAAGGCTTATGGTGTTTGTGTGCTTTGCTGCATCCCATAATTTCTCTAGTCATTTGAATGCTATTTCAGGAATGTTCTGGAGAGGTCTCAGATGATTATTCACATCCATAGCATTCTACTATTCACCAGAATGATCGTAAATGTTTTAACAGTTCATTTCAGGCATTGCAATACTCACAACATGACCGAAAGATATCTTTACTTCTTGTCAGATTACTGTCTTGAGTTGCTTCCTCTTACATACAAACATTTACCACTCAATGCTTCAGCAAAATATATTTTAAATATTTAATATTTCCATTCAAAATTATCTTTTTTTATACTGTAACCCAACTAAAGCCTCAGCCTGCCACCTCAGCAAAACAAAGCTGGCAACTGCAAAAGAATGTGTGAAATATGAAAAACTTTGGCAAATCATCTACTGTCCAGGAACATTAAGATACTGAAATGAAGAAAAAAAGACCTCAATTTCTGGGGCTTTTCTACAGGTCTACATTCTAATCCAGTAAATCAAAAGGAATGCTGTTATTTACTTCAGAAGGGTGAAATTCAAGTCAGATCCTCAGAGATTACATCAATCTGAGCAGTATCTTGTTTTCTCTATTACACTCCAGCTCCATGGACATCCCAGTTTTGGTTCTGGCAGTTTGTCACTGCTCATTCTGGAATTTAGTACTGAAAAGTTTTGTGCCTTAAACTCATACTGTAGCTTATTTTCCAAATCTCTCCAAGAGAAGTCCATAGCACTTCAAACTAGAATTGCTCACCACTGTTCAATTCCACCAAAACTAAAAAGAAGGCGTTAAGTGCAAGTCTTTGCACTTCACATTAAAAGCCTCAAGCAACACAAATGCAATATACCATTTAGGTCCAATCCTGCAGACAAGAATACTGGAAATGTGATCAAAATCAAGGCAATGCCTCAGAAAAACCACAATTACACATAAAGGTCATTATTATATATTGCAAGGTCATACTTCAAAATTTATCACAAATTACAAGATGGCATAATGTGTTAAGATAGCATTGACAGAATGAGCTGAAAAGAACTTTATTTTTGGCAAGATGTGAATATATGTTGTATAGGTCTTGGGAATATGGGAGTCAAAAGGAAAGTAGGCTTAGGTACAACTGGGAATATATCCCAAGCGCACACAAAAAGCACAATTAAATCCCATACAGTCCTTATGGCAGAACCACAATCTAAATTCCATCGAAGTTTTAAGAAACTAAGAAGTAATATGTTTGTGTGTTTCTACCCAGATATCACTTCTGAAGAAAATAAGCTACTAAGCTTCCAAACTTCTGAAAGCTAGTGAGTTTCACACAGGATGCTTGCTGTGTCTCTTTAAAAATAACAAACAATTTAAATTGTATTATTCGGTGCTGTACCAAGAAACTATGTATACAAAGATACCTCACAAATGGGTATTCACAGTGTAACTCAAGATAACCAAAATGTTTCAAGATTTAAACCAAACCCCAATTAACAACACACATTTGACAAGAGAAGTACACTTGAGTGTTGGATGATACACAGAACAGAAATGTCACTTAGCTCACAAGGAAACTTTGTATCACATTAACTTTAGACAAAAATACCAAAGATTAAATATAGGTTAAAGTACCTTTATAAACAACAGTAGCCTCAGACTATTTCACAAAGTCCATTACATGTCCCACTTTTCCCACAGCCCTCCCAAAAGCAAGATAAAAACAACATTCAAATGTACCCTGCCTAGTTCAGCTCCCAGCTACCCCAGCCTTCCTGAACTATAAACCTTTCTCCATCAGAGCTGCTCTCCACTGAATCCTTGTGGAATGGAAGCCAACCAGCACCCCCTGGTTGGGCTTTGCAGTGGTCAGGCTACAATGAGGACAGCAGCTTGCACCTCGATGTCCTACAATAACCAGAATGGCTCATGAACATGAATCAAATAACAGGGTGGGACTACGATCATTTACTAATAAAAGCACTTTAAAAATCTAGTTCATAAATCTGAATTACATATTTTTCTCTGATGCCCAGTAACTGTTTATTAATCAAAAAGTTCCGCAGGGGGTTTATTTCTAAGAAGAATTAAGAATTTTCATAGAGACATTTCATTAACACCAGTGAAGAGGCCGAAACTTGTAAGTCTACATAAATATTTTTAGCATAATCAAGGAAATCTGAATTAAGAATGAAGGGACTAGGCTTTGAATAAAAGTATTCTTTCTCAATCAGATCATCAGGCCACGAGACAGGCATATCTGGACTAGACTACAGTTTAACAATTGACGGTATTAAACAAAGGAAAAAACCCACCCTACTGTTTCCTCATCAAGAACAAATAAATGCCTTTCCCTGACAATTTTCTGCAGTCCATCACAGACAACGAGCAAGGTTAAAATGCCCACTTTTTCAGTTGAAGGGGGCTACACCTTCTCTTCTGGAAGTATTAAAAAAACAGGTAGCAAATCACACCAATGACCAGAAGTGTCCCAGAGATTGACAAGCAGAAGCAATCAGAACTGTTTCTCCACAGTATGATCCCAATAAAAATGCTGCCATGCAGCTATACGACAGAGGACACCTGTGCTTTGGTCAAATCCTGTTACTTGACAAGATGTTACTAAGACATATGCCACACTAAGATCATGCGTTGGGCATACTTACTGCCATATGGCACGATGTGCTCATACACAATCTGCAGAATATCAAAAATTCATCTGCCTCATGATAAAAATACCCGCACCTTTGTCAGACATTCCCAGCTCTATAGGGGAAGTAAGCTCTTAAGAGCAACGGGGCAGGCATTGAATCACAGTAAGAATTCTTCACAGGTCAGATCTGTAGGCAGTAAGATATGCTTATCTGGACAAGACTCCAGTTTAGCACTTAAATGTACTTTAAAAAGAAACAACAGGCTTGTAAAGTACTGTTCCTTCATTAACAACACAAGAAAGCTGCCAATAGTGTGCTAGCACAATTTAGTTAAAATACAGACTCTTCTAGATCTTTTTCTCCAAAAGTAAAAAAAGTTTGGTATTTCTAGACACTTAAAGCCTGACTGTTAGAATAAACAGGATATTATGGAAGGCATCCCAGTATGGTTGTCCTTTTTGTTTTTCAAATAAAGATCGAAGTTTGAGTTAATGAACTGAGAAAAAGTATAAACATACCAAAGCTGGTTCAACATACAGTATTGTATAGCACAAAGCAAGAGTATGCAGAAATTTGAATTTGCTGTCCTAAAACAATACGTCTTTACATACCCAAACAAACAAGTACTTCAAACACAGTATGTATCAGGGTTGATGAGATAAAATTGCCTTTCTTCAAGTACTAACAGTATCCAAGTTCAAAGGATAGCATCTAATCTTGTTCTATGAGACGCAAATGATTGTTTCAGTTGACAGAATATATTCATACACTGACAGTCTGTAGACCAGAAGTCCTAACCAACAACAAAAAAAAAACAAACAACAAACCCCTAAACAAAACAAATGAGCCTTAAATAGAAGTACAAACAAGGGGGGTGGGGGGGTGGGGGGGTGGAGTGAAGGGGAAAGCGAGAAATCTCTCCCCCGAGAAGCAGTTTCATTAACCTTTTAAAAATGAGGGCCAGAGATTGACTTAATAGCGCAGGAACTTCACCATCACTAACGGTTTTGCAAATAAAGTCGCTGTGAAGAGCAGTAGTATTCAGCAACACTCAAAATGTGCTACTTAAAAAGACCCAAACCCTACATACACAAAGCAAAACTCTACTAAATACTAAATCAACACAAAAGGGAAAACATAACTACTGTATCACTCCCTCTTTCAGCCACTAACAGCTTCTTTCAAATGAAGGACAAGTCTGTTTGTCCATACAGATGACTCTCTCAAATACATGAAGACAAATGGTTCCAGCTTGCTTCACACAATAAAATACTCAAAGTATTGAATTATGCCATCATTCTGGTGAGACACTTTGCAGCAGAGTCTAAACTGTGTTTTAGAAACAGTTAAGGAAAAAAAGCTGCACCAAAGTCAAGGAATTTCTGATCTACTTTCATAGATGGCAGAAATTAGCTACTCATAAGCATATTGTCAACAGCAGCACATTACCGGAAAACAGGATCTAATTCTGCAACTGTGCAAAGATAAAATTTCTCTGGAACAAGAGCTTCACAGTAACAAACATTTTAAAAGTCAGTAAAATGTCTGTAACACCATAAAGGTTTCCTGCTGACAGAAAACATGTTTAGCATCAAGATGGCTGGAACAGCTGTACCGCTGGTTCACTGCAATGCAAAGGTGAACAAAAAGACACACGCAAGAAAATAATGGAGAAAGCCAACAAAAGAAATGAACATCTAGCATGCCAGTTCCACGGTAGCTAGGATTGAGCTGCATCTTGATTTCTACACCATCACTCTCCCTTTTGCTCCCACCTCTGGACTTGCCTCCTGCCTCACACCAGCACTAGCATCCACTCAGTGAGACAAGCAGATTCTGATGGAGAACAACCCTAAAAACAACTTAGCCAAATCACCCCCTGGGTTCAGTTTACTATTTGGTGGCAGAGAGGCACAGGTAAACAGAACCATGACAGTCAAGACCCAGTAGCTGTGTTACCCCTCTGCAAAACTTTTCCACTTTCTTGCAGGTTGCTGTAGGTGCTGAATTCACACTACCCAGAATAACAGTTGTGGAATCTTGGCATTGTTTCTATTTGTGCCTTTCTGAAAAGGTGTCACCATGGAAATATTACTGTATATTTATCCATTTTCAATCTTTTCCACTACTTCCATGAGTATTCTTCTAGTTTATAGTCATCTGTGTGATATAAAAATTTGAACTCTCAAATACCTGTAATATTTTTCTAGGCTACAAATTAAAAAGCAGCAAGAAAACCAAACCGAAACCTATTTCACAAATTCAACTTGTCTCTAGATGTTACAAATATTAGTAAGTGGAAGTAGAGAAATTCTCTTATTCTAATAACACTAATAACATTCAAATCACAACATTATAAGAGATGAACACAGTTATTTAACTGGAGAAAAAGAAGAATTACTAATGTAATCTGTACAGATCTCTGAAGTTATAAATAACTTGTCCTATTTGATCTATATGTTGACCCTTACCTGTAAAAATTATAACTTTGTTCATAGCCATTGCTTCAAAGTAAAGAAAGTTCCCTTCTCTGAAAATATACGATAGTTCTGAAGTATTCCTTCATTTAACCATACTATGGTAGGACAACATTTCTAGCAAACAGCTTGGCTTCATTCATTTGAGAAAAGGTCTATTTTCTTTCATGTGTAAAACTTCTTATGAAGGCTTATGTTATGCATGACAACTACAATAATACTACCTTGTAAGTCAAGATAGGTTTTAGCCAAAGAAGCTCCAGTAGACAAGTACTACAGACATAGGCCTGAATAAATTACAGTCTAGATCACTAGCTCCACTTTATATACCATGTCACAGTCCTTGGCTTTAACCAGTTGTACATACTTTGCACACATAAGCAAATACTTTCTAGCATTTCCTGACTTAACTTCACATGGTCTGAGATGAAAGACACAGTGCAGTCCTATCACTCCCAGAAAAATAAAGAAGTGTTATCTCAGTTATCATAGCCATTTTCACTAATGCTAAAATCAACAACACATAGCCCTAAGCCAATGACAGACTGGTTAAAAATCCCGTCACTATGTATTTTAACATCAATCTATTTTACACGATCACTATGTATTTTAACACTGTCTGATGCTATCACAGCTATATTAGCACTGTAATATTAGCATTCTACTTTACACTGGATAAACAAATGGTGTCAGAAGTTCAGACACAGCTAGTTTCTCATTGCAAGTTCAGTACTTGCATCACGGGTTTTATTTTGAATAAATATACATCAATTAAGTAAAAGCAGTTCCCAACCTGTCACTGAAGCCAGAATGAGATACCAGACAGTTTCACAGGGAATATGCACATTCCTGAGCAGACAAGGAGATGGGAACAAATTATGTGGAATTCGGATAAAAAATAGGAAATGATACCACAGGATGAAATAAGGCAGGAAAAGATATTTGGAGGGAGTGGGGGAGGGGAAATCATTGTCCTATCTCCCTACAGGATTATTTCAAGTTACACACCTTGGAGTGGCATCAAGTGATCCTCCTCTGACTTTCCAAAATAGTTAGGTGACTATTCCTTATTAGGGTTAGAATTTCACAAGGTATGTTGAGGCAATCAGTTAGCAGATTCAAGCCACCAAAAATATAAAAGCCCCACTCCCTCCTCAGCTATCAGCAAACAACGGAGATGCAAGGGACAACAGAAGAGGTATGAGAAAAGGAAACTTTCAGTGATGGTTTACCATTAAATTAATTCTTAGCAAGCAGCAGCCTAAAGAAGGGATTTATCAGGTAGTTGCTCTAGTTGTACCTTAAATCGGCTATGGTAAGATTTGCACTTAAAACAAAATTAAGATCCATCCTTTTCAAAATATAAGGCCTAACATGTCAATTTATCATCATTCTTCTTCAAAGGACAGACTAACCATACTCCTGTGTCTTGCTTCATTCCCTCCACCCAGCAGAAGTTTAAACATTTCAGAATTTTTTCCTATTTTAGCTGCAATCACCACTTTCACACAAAACTGTACTTGCCTCAGACACCAGACACTTCAGATAGTAAAAGTTATAGTACTCATCTATCACAACACAGCTTACTTTCATGAAAAAAAGAAAAAAGAAAGAGATCCAAATGTGTTTTCCAGTCTCTGATGACCTCCCATCATGCTATTTCCTTTTCTGCTTGCCTCTTATTTACTACCTTTAACGTTTACCAGAACAGTATCTTATGTGCCTCCTGTTTGTTCGAGTCTCCACTGTGACTGGAGGTTCTACCATGCACCCCTGAGCTAGTGTAATGCCCAGGAAAGAGGCATGATGAAAGTCCCCCGCTCAAGTAACTTCAACCTCAGTTATCTTCCCTCCTCACAGCCTCTGCTGTTCACGGGACAAGAGAAAGCAAGTTCCAGCAAAAATGGAAAGAACAAAGTGCCCTTCTTTTCTAAGGGAAAAGTACAATGCAAGGTTTAATTGCTGAAACCTAACAAACATTCTAATTCAGAGAAATCTTGCAGAAGTTACATAATTCTGAGATAAAAATTGTAGTATTTTCACTTCTCCCAACAAATGAAAACAGCAAAGGAAACTGCATTCCCTCTCCACACTGCCACAAAGACTCTCACAACCTCTTAACTTGTGAAGCTCTCTAGTTTCTGCACATCTGATGTTTCTCAAGCACCTTCTCAGTTATATTGTTAGCAAGTACTCTAGAAACATTCTAGTAAAAGTACACTACGAACTATTTCAAATGTACAAATATATTTTGAACATATTTTTCTCCTCATGAGAAGTGAAAAGCGGCAGAAGGATAGTTTTGTTTTCATAGCAGCTCACTCCTTACCACTCCTACAGGAGTGCCAAGAAACATTAAATAAAGATCACTTGCAGCTTCAGAATTTGAGATGTGGAACTCATTTTAGGCAAGCTATAGAAACAAAAGATACCTGGTTTGAGTCAGTGGTGATTAACAGTGGAGCATGGACAATTTACTATTTAGAAAGCAAGATATGAGAAGTCCTGCATTCCTGGTGACAAAGCCTAAATGTCATCCAACTGCTGAAGATATGAGGATACTGACATTTCTATCTCCTATTCCATTTCTCCTTGGTGCTCCACACCAAGAAATAAAATGAACAGAGGCCTACTTATGTGTTGAGTAACTGAAAAAGAAAAAAAACAAAACAAACCAAACTCAGCCTTCCTTTTCACATTTCTGCCTCTACCCCAAGCCCTCTTAAATGTCTATCAAGAAGAAAACCCAAAACACATCAACACCCTACTGTAACTCAGTATCGCAGGAACTTGAGAGAGTTCCAAGGGGACTTCAAAGAAGTATGAATTCCCCTAACCCTTTCTCACCTTTTCATCTGGCTCATCCTCTTCAGTGTCTCTATAACTTTGTTAAGCAGTAGCAGAATATAATTTATATTTTGGGCTATTACTCTTCTTACAATAAATCAGTTTCAGAAGTACTGTCAAGATCAGCAAGTTCTCAGTTTGCCATATCTTGGAGGAGTCATAAACAAAGAAATAACACCTATATATAGCAAGTGAAAATGTTACAACCACCCCACATATCTTGCCTTTATGTTTCTCTTTCTCACACTTGGCATCTTAAAAAGCACCCTCTCTTTTGTGCCACCAGTCTTCAAAACAAATCAACACAGTACCCTAAGTGTTTGGAGAGAAAAATCATTATTGAATAGTGAGAAACATTAAAAACCCCTGTGGTTCCACAACACTCCTAAAACACAACAAGCCACACGTCACTCTTGCCCTTACAACTGTGAGATTCTCTACTGTCAATAGGATTACTCAGATAAATGAAGTGGGCAAATCTGAAAACTGAGCCCCAGGCTTGAAGCTGATGTGAGGTTTTTTTCACAGCTGTACCCAAGGCTATCATTACATTACAGACCTTCACCAGATAAGCAGTAACAAATACATGTACTATGAGAAAACTAAAAAGAGAAAAAGCATCACTATAGTTAAAAAAAACAACCAAACAAAACAAAAACAGCATAGACTTTTCCAAGAAGCTTTGAAATTTGGCATTTTCAACTGTCAGCTTATTTCTAGACATTAATATTTTAAACCAGTAACAAATAAGTTCCTAATTGTGCTTAAATACTGCTGGCAACCCACAGACATATGGCTGTTTCTCACAGCACTAGTCTTCAGTATTTGTACGTAATCAGCTAGGGTTTGCAGTGTAACAATAGCATAAGGAATACTGCCCATACAAACTTACCTATTCTATACTTGCTTTACCAATGACAGATTTTATAAGCCCATGTACTCTAATATTCCACAAGTACATTAGGAAAAAATTATGACATCCATCAATTAAAATAGTTGAAAAAAAAAAAAAAGTCCTGAAATTATTATCCAACAAAAGAATGTGCTTTCAGTATTTCTGTAGAATCCATTATGTTCATTTTGATGATTTAAGTAAGTTTTAAAAACATCATGAATCCAGATTTTATTGTATTGACAAACTTGGAAAATCACTTTTCAGTTTTTCTGACAGCAAGCCCTAACTGCATACTGTATGGTTTCTGAACATACATTCTCTAAATTCCTACAAGATACAATGGAATCTAGAGCAAAGTCATCCCAGGACTTTCATGTATTTCTTACTCACTTTTCTAAACCAGGTCACCGATATAAATATACTGTAAATATGGATATTGTAAATACAAATACTGTAAGCTACACATAAAATGGGCCTGTCAGCCTCTCTTCTGTGCAGGTAACTCAGCTTCACAGTCAAGCTATGTACACTAAAGCATGGATTCTCCTAGGCACCTAGGGCAAAATCCCTCTGTTTGTCTTGCATGACTGACACAGGTTAACAATTATTTCAAACACGACTCTTTCTGAAAAAGGTCTTTACTTCCTTAGTTCTCTTACACATTATTTAAAGTCTGGGGGCTTGATTTCTCTTTCACCTTTAATCAAGATATTAATGAAACAATATTTATCCTATAGGATGGCAAACATGCAAGTGTTACTCAGCTGTCTATTCTGTTAATTAGTGAAAACTCAAATTTTACCACCAAATGTGCATAGTGTTGAACTTTTTGAAGACTATAAAATGCGTAGAAACAAGATTTTAAATTAGTGAAATTTTGCGGTGATATAATGAATATTATACCATCTTGTATTCTGCTTTGCAAACACATTAAAAGTCTAAAACTAAACAAAACTTCAAATCTGCTATATCTAGAGACAGTAAACAGAAATTATTGTTTAGTTTAAAAAACCCAACAAAACTCAATCACCTGAGAAAGCCAGGTGTAATAAATAAGTGTCCTGTACACTTTATCACCTCATTAATATTTATAAGTTGTTTAACATGTTTTCAAGTATGAAAGAATTTACGTATTAAGTTTGCCATTACTGGAATTTGCTGTTAGAGCAACTAGGACAGAGAAGTAGGCCCAACACAGCGTATGATAGTTGTCAAAACCTTCCTTCTAACTTACAGCCAGCAAGCTTCATTGCAGCTACCTTTTCTAATTTCACCAGAGAAATATAAACCAAGGCCTTCATTTATAATTCAGTGCAGCTTGTTCCATAAATTTATAATGCCTATAAAAGTTTTTGAAAGTTAGACCGCACTGTTTTGAATAGCAACGTTGCATTTCATAACACACACAAATTTTTGGGGTGTAATTACTCTTCAGGACCACTTTGGGCAAAACAGACGTTTTACGGTAGGTATGCTTGGCATCTATCATCCAGCTTTTAAAACAGCCACTGAAGCCTACCCTAATAGCCAGGATCACTGCCCAGCGGTAAGACCTGCCGTGGAGCCTCCTGGGCGAGCAGCCTTTGAGCCGGTACCACACCTCGCTCACCGACGCACTTTTCAAAGGAGATTTGCCGATTTACAGCGTTCAGACCTGCAAAGGGCAGCAAACACCCCAGGCTGCGGCTGGCGGGGGGATGAGAGGGTTTGGGCTTGCTGAGGCCTAGCGAGCACACGAGGCCTCCCGCAGCACTAGCTCCTTCTCCGCCAGCAGCACACACCTCTCCGGACGGCCGGGACAGGACGGCCACAGGGCAGGCGGGCCCCGTGGCGGGGGGGGGGACCAGGGAGGGACAGGCGTCCGGGATGCTTCGCCGGCCAGGAGGGAGGCGGCCCCGCTCCTCGACGCCCGGGGGAGAGGGATGGCGAAGAGCCAGTGCCTCGGGTTTGGGATGGACTAGCAAACTTCAGTACCTGTCGGGAACACCACAAACCCAGCGACCCCCGTCGCCTCCGGCAAGAGTTCTACGGGTGTCCGTCCCCCCCACAAACAACTTACACAGCGGTCTTAACAACAGACTGTACTGATGCCGACGGGAAGAGGGCCACGGCTGCATGCAGGGACTTCTGCTCGCCCCCCGTCCCGACAGGGGAACCCTCCGGCGAACCCCACACTCCCCAACCCGTCCCGCCGCGGCAGAGCTGCCTCAACGGGGAGGGCCCTGGCAGCGCTGCGCTGAGCCCGTTCCGGGCCTCACCACGTCCCTGCCCGCGGACCCACCTGTCCCGGGGGTCGATCCAGCTGGTCTGCTTAGTGTTGTGGTCGATGTAGAAGACTTTGCCGTCGTAATCCCTCGCCTCCTCCCAGCCATCGGGTAAGGGGAGCTGCCCATTCCCAGCTTTCCTAGGCATGGTCGGGCGGCGGGGCTAGCTGCTCCATAGGGACAGAAAGAAAGACGGGAAGCGGGAAAAGCCCCCACCCGAGCCGGGTGGACGGGGAAGGGGCCGGGAGTCTGCGGGGCACGCAGCGGGCCGCTCGCGGAAGCCCAGGAAAGCCCTCCTCCGCGGCCGGGTCTCAGTCCACCATGCCGGGGCTGCCGCCTTGCCCGCGCCGAGGCAGCCCGGGTCAGGGTTGCCGGCGGAGCACAGCTGCCGTCTGGGCGCTGGGAGCCCGGCTGAGCCCCAGGCGGCTGCGGCCGCCGCTCATTAGCATGAGATTAGCATCCATCTCATCTGCATGCACATTCCTCCCGCCGCATTCCTCAGGGTTAACCCTGCCGGCGCTGCCCGCCGCCGCGCTGGACAGGCCCCAGTCGTGGCTTCGGGCCGAAAAGCGTCCCGCGGGCGAGCGCGTAGGGGAGACCGGAGGACAACGGGCAGGGGAAGGGGGGAGAGGTGGCAGAGGGTGCCCTTCTGCTTCCAAACAAGCTGTGCCCGTGGCGCGCAGGAGCTGATGCCGCTTGGGGATAGGAAGCGAACACCTGAGGGGGCAGCCTCCGACGGCCCGCGCCCTCAGCTTAAGCAGCCTGCTGGGAAAGCGGCGCGGAAGGGCTGGGGTGAAGGAAGGAGCGACCCGGGGTGAGAGCTGCTGGCCGGCCCCCCGGCCAGCCCTTTGCGGACCTGCTGCTGTGATCCGCATCAGGTGGTGCAGGCGGCTTGGGCTGCGGGGAAGGTGCCCTGGAAAAAGGCAGTTTGCCACTGCCTGCCTGCCTTCAGTCGAGGAGGTATCGAGAGTCCTTTCCCTTCCCTTCCCTTCAGGTCCCACTCACCTCGCTTCACATCCTCATCAGCTGTCGCTACGCTCCAGTAAGGCTGGAAAGTACCTAAAAGGACCCTGACATTTGAAATAGCAGAATTCAAAATTTATATAAAAAGACATTTTTTTTTTTTTTAACTCTGGAAGCAAGTAAACTTACAGATTTTATTTAATTATTTACTTTTTAACAGACGCACCAGCGGTGAACGTGCATACATCATTTGTGGCCTGAACTGTTCTGGCCTAAAAAGCAGGTAGCTAAGTCGCATGAGATACAGGAACGAGGAGTGAATTACTGGGCGTTTATCTCATCTTTGCTACAAGAGAAGCTACTCCAGGTTGGTTACCATGGTTTAGCTGATAGAAGGTAATTTAATGAGTTCTATTAATTTGCATGTGTATCTGATTTCCAAGATTTGGCACCAGAAGTAGAGCACCTATGAGGGAATATGACTTTGGTTTAGTGCCTAGGAATCTGAGGTAACCCAAATTTTAGTCCCTATTTATTTCTTTTCACTTAAAGTTACTGGTTTAAAGTAACAAAATCTTCCTGGGAGAGGAAGCCTGGGACCCAGAGCTGTTATTTTTCTTTATTTATTTATTTTAATCTGTTTATCTACTCCATTCTAGCTGTCTTTAGCATTCAGCTCAGAGTTACTTTTCTTAGACAATTTACCCTTATTACTAGACTTGTTTAATGCACAGCAAGTTTTTGTATTGCCCATATTTGACAGGCATTGTAGTGAGTAATTTACAGGTGTCTAAGTCCCTCTGTTGGATCTGCTCCTAAATAGAAAAAATTGCCAGCAAGATATGATTTTAATTCAGTTATTTTCACAGTCTGGTAGAACTAAGATCTTTATTATTTTTGTCACTTTACTTAATCTGTAACATTGTCTCTACAAATAGCTCATATACCTCCCCAAAATACCTGTATGTTGAGCTCCAGACTATGTTGAAGATTTTATTTTCACATCTGTTGTTTTCAGGGAGTGTGCAGTGAAGCTACATTCATGAAGTAAGGCTCTAGTAGTTAACAGTGGACAAAAAACTGAATTCTCCTAACTTCGGGGTATCTGTAAGAGTTCAGCTGCTTAGGGAAAGCAACAGAGTCATTGCCTATTAAAGTGACAGACTCGTTTATTTTCACTGAGAATATTAAGTTTCAGTGAGGTGGTTGGTTTATAAAGTCCAGTCTTACTTTCCGTCTGTGTAAAAAAAGCACTTTCACTGTGCATTTACATTTTTGTCCTTTTAAATAGTCTTCTGAGTTTTATAAACTGGTTTATAGGTGACATCTTACAGTGCAAAAGTACATGTGGCAGTTGTGGGGCAGGATAAACTGGATTTCCTTTTCCCTTTTTTAGCTCAGTTTGCATTATCAGTAAGACATTTTGTTATATAAGTTGTTAAAAAAACCTATAGAGGATATAGTTACTTCTCTTTGGCATTAACAAGGAGCTTTTATAAATAATACAGCCTTTTTCATCCTAAAAAAGCAGGCCTGTGATACAGCAGCACTCCTATACTCCTATTCTCTAGATAATCCACATAAAAGAAAGCATGAGATTAGAAAATCTGTAATACCAAGACAAAACTGAAAACTCATTTATATCAATGCTTACTCTGAAGCTGATACCTAATTCCTGTTCTGCGTCACCACCAAGGCACCAAAGAATCACATCTTTGATTACTGGTCAGATGAGATCTGCATGGATGGGGATGTGGATCTGATCTATAACCACCTCTACCAGGGTAAAACGCATCAGAAAACATCAATGTTTTCAGTTGCATAAATAAATGGAAATTGCAGTTCTTAATTTTGAAAATAAGTATACTAAGATCATTGTATAATTGTCTAATTTCTATGTATATGCTTGTGCATGCATATACAGATGTGCTTATACTTAAATATAAGCTGTTGCATGGTAAGCATTAGGCTCTCCCTCCCTCCATTTTCCATTGCTTGAGTACTTCACTGTGTTTGTGTTTATAGTTGGGGTCTACAGTCTGGAATGCCAGTTTAGGACTGCTTAGAAATGTCAATAGTGGAAGTCAGGCTGACAAAAAGTAGGTAATATTTGCATAAATAAATGCCAGACCTTTAATATCACCAGTGAGGATATGAGAATATTTAGCTTTTTGAAGGACTGCTGTTGTACAAAAGAGAATCCAATTATCCTATTGCTTTTTGCTCTTCTGCAACTTGGAAAAGAGCACATTTGGTAGAAGATAGTTTCTTCCATTATCCTTCAATATGTTTTCATATGTGTAATATAGGAAAACAGAATAGATGTTCATGATGATTCTTTTTAGCTTAAAATATGCTACAAATTCTAACTAAAAGTAGTTTTTCAAGTATACCTCCCACATCTCAACTGGTAACCTGCCTAGAATGTTTTGCTGACATTGTCAGCTGAAAGCATACCACGGATTGTTTGGCTTAATTGCACAAGACAGCACAGTTCAGAATATGTAAGCATGCTTTATTCAAAGCACAGAAGGGTGCATATGAAGAAGGTGTTCAAAAGCATGGAACAATGTAGCTGTTGCATGACTTAAGTATTTATCAATAAGTATGATAAATAACAAGATATGCTCCATGAAAGGAAGTTGATTGTTCCTCTCTTGCTTTGTATATGCATGTTTAACCAGTCTGGAGAAGTTCATGTTGTAAGTAGTACATAGTTAAAGAATTGAGTTAAAGGGAATTAGAATTGTGACTATTTTATGTCTCTTCTACTTACTGCTGTCAGCTAGAAGAAAAAAAAAAGTCTGTGCAAAAATTCAGAATGCAAGTGTGGAAGTGGCTGAATCCAGAAAAAGGGGCTGCAAAGGCAAATGGTTGTTCCCTGTTGCATAATGAGAACCATACTCATAAGAGTCTGTACTTACCCTATTTCATCTCCTCATACTCTCTGCTTTCATCTTCTTTTATAATAAATTTGTGATCAAAAAAGGCATGTTTGTACCCTGTCCTTCCATAACAAGAGATTCCCTTAACTTGATCCACTAGAGTAGTGTCCCTGAAGAAATTTACAGCTGTTACAGCTCTAACTTGTACTATCTACAAATGGCTCTGAATCAAGAGCCATAGCTGTCTCCTTGAAAATCTACACAGTTCAGTCTCCACTGCTTTCAAACAGAATTTGAGTGCAGAATGAGTTATGAACTATGGTGACAGAATTAATTCCTAAAAACACCTGACAAAAATGTTTGAAAATATATATTGGTTACATTGAGGGTTTTTTTAAGCTCTTAAACCACCAAATACTGGCCACAAGTCTGACTTCCCTCACATATAGCTACTGTAGAACTCTAAAAACAATATTTTCAGCGTTTTATTTATTTATTTAATCACACTGAATTGTATCTGACAGCTATGCTTTCCAAGAAATGAAAGGCACCAAACCCAGGACTCCTTTATGTGGTGAGATTGTTAGTTTTAAAAAGGATTTTAAAAGTTCTGTAAAGAATAACTGTGTACATGCATGAGGGACGAAAGGAGGAGTGCTGCTGCTACTGATGTCTGCTTCTAATGCATGTATACATCTGAGACTAAAAGATCTTCAATGATATTGTTTCTGGTTGAATTTATGATGTAGTTCTAAAGAAGTGATGAAGCCAGATAATGTTTATGCTCATTCAGCTTTTCTTGTTGCTCCAAAGCCTGCTCTTTCCATTTGCATTCAACTGGACAGTTTGCTGCAAACTGGACAGTTTGCTCCTACAAAGACTTCACAGAGTATGAGTGGAAAAGACCTTATCAGGTTCTGCTTCAAATGAATATGTACTCTCTCTTTTTCAGTATTTTGGCCTTATTTTTGCCTTTAGGCATGTACAGGAAAAAGTAATGAGCAATTACACATTTCAAATCCTTGCAGACATAATTCTAATCCTATAAATCTGAAAATAAGTATACAGAACAATTTTAACTGATTGCTAGTCTGATTAAAAGTTTAAGGTGGGTAGAATGGAAATGATGTGGTAAGAATTTTGCCTCAGACATAACTATGGAAATGTGAGTAATGCTTTCGTGGTAAAATCTCAGACTCACCCCAAACCACTCATTAAACTAACTTAGCATTCAATTCTGTTAACTCTGATTCATACTGCTGATATTTCTATGGAAAAAGGAAAAAGAAGATGGAGAATTTTGGTTGTTCCAAAACTGTAGTATTGATGAGGTCCAAATTAGCCTCTGAGGCATATTCCCACAGGATTTCTTGATGAAGTCTTGAAATTGTATGTTTTTTTGGTGTTACATCTTCCACAGAAGCAGTCTTGCTATATTGTTTTTAATATATCTCTGGTACTTGTACACATAGATTTAAGTTGCCTACGTTTCATTGTATCTGTGGAATTGTGATATCTATTGACTGCTGTCTAATGGCTCTGGGGAACCACAAAAGCATGCCTGGTCATCCAAAAGGTTCCCAAGCGCACAGGCCTCTCTTTTGGCCATGAGTAAGACAGAAGTAAGCCAGCAACAGAAGGTTTCTGCTCATTGCCAGGGAGGGAAGAATTGAGAAGTTTCTCAGTAACAGTTGCTTTGTGGGGAACAGCAATTAATTTCTGTAAGTATTAATTTTCTTCATTAAGTGCTATGCAAGTGCACAGGTTTACAGAGCTAATGGTTTTAACTGTCCCTCTCTACTGGTGCAAGGACTAAGTGTTTCCACCACAGTTAGAAGAGAGCATTTAATGTATGCCTGCTGTGTTGTATCCAAGGGGAGCAATGGAATGAAATACAAGCATTTTGGCAATGACATCCTGAAGTATGATTCTTCTCTGTATCATCCACATACTTTCAGAAACAGTGCAGTAAATGAAGTAGACCAAGACTGAGTATTTAACACCTGCATGCCCCAAAAAATAGAAAGATCTCTGCCTGATGGGAGAGGCTTAGAGAACCTTCTAACAAATGAAAAATCTTATTTGAAACACAAAACAAGTACAAACCTGCCAAACTATAATACATTAAAATAGCCTGCTTTTCTCTTTTGCCCACTTTTCACTTCTTCCTTCCACTCAAAAAGTACAGTTTCTTCACATGAATGAAAAGTATTTTGACATCTATCCTGACCAACCACAAAGGAATCTCAGTCCTGTCTTATTGCTAACCGAGGCTAAAAACTATGCTGCAAGCGTAACATCTGAATTTACGCAACTTTATAGCAAAAATGGGGCTGATGCATCATACCAAGATTTAACACTTCCAGAATGCTAGAGATGTTACTGAATTGTATGAATCATCCTATGGCAATTTTTTTTCTAGTCTGGTTATCTGAAACCCAGAAACATAATGTTTGCACTTTTGGGAGGATGATATTATTATGTACACTTTGCAGTGGACATAAAAAAAAGATGTGTTAAGTGACTTGATGGAGTAAAAAAATACCTATGTGAAAAAGGATAGGGTTTAGAACATAGGATGTTTCCAGCTCCTGAGCTGAATCTGTTGAACTGCATTCTGTCACTTTTACTATTTCAAGATGTGGTCTCAGACATACTTGGGGTAAGCTTTCTTATCACAAGGAAAAGATTATAATTCATACAAAAAAAATCCTTTTATTTAGTGTCTCCTTTTGAGGTAAAATGTGTATAAAAGTTATCAATTCCATATGGTCAAGCATATGTTATGAAATGCTTGTGTCCACATATGAGGCACATGACAATATTTCAATAGCTTGCTCCTTTGAATTTCTTGGTGGAGAAACACAACAAAAGTATAAATTGTAGTTAGCTGTACTTCTCTGTTCATAACTGACATACACTAATAAACAACCTGTAACAGCATAAGCAGATGACATTGAACAATAATTCAAAGAAAATAATGCAAAACTAAGCAAAGTCTGCAAAATTTAAGTGTTAAACATAACCCTCAGACAATGAAATGTCAGAATCATTGCTGATGATCAGCTGTTCTGTAATGGTGTGAATGTAAAGCCAAAGGATATACAGTTGGTGCTTATACCAGAGGAATCACAGCATTACAGGATGGTTGAGGTTGGAAGGGACCTCTGGAGGTCATCTTATTCAACCCCTGTGGTTAAGCAGGGCCACCTAGAGATGATTGCCCAGGATCATGTCCAGACATTTTTTAATATTACCAAGGATGGAGACTCCACAACCTCTCAGGGCAACCTTTTCCAGTCCTTGGTCACTCTCACTAAAAAAAGTGATTCAAAAAAGGGCACTTTTCTGGCTCTTGATCAGATTTTTGTCCCCCAGGACTCCCAGTTGGCCTGGAGCATGTACTGGTGCATGAGGTTATTTCTCCCCAGGTGAAGGCCATTGCATTTCTCTTTGTTGAACTTTACAAGATTCCTGTTTGCTCATTTCTCTGCATATTTAAAGAGCACAAAAATGCACGACATAATTCAAACATACCAAAACAAGAAAACTGCTGTGCTGCAAACTGGCTTCTTGAACAGAAGAGGTCCAGAGGTGCCCCACTAGCAAGCAGTCAGGTGCTAAGAATCAGTGCTCCTTTCCCTTTAATCTTGCTAGACAATCAGAATTAGAGACAAACCATCTCAGGACTGTGGTCTCTGCACCCTCCAGTGGTACAGAGTACAACATTCAGAGAAGACCTTGGTTCTTCCATGGAAGCATTAATACATGTTTGTACAACTCGGCATGCCACCGGCAGCAATAAAAGAAGTAAAAGTGTTCTTTTACATAAAGAACTAAAATGGTGTTTCCAAACACCAGCTCAGAAACTCTCTGATTACTTAAGCATTGATACCTTTTTTCCAGAATGTAACAAATGTGAATAAAGTATAGTACTCCGATGTGGCAGCCTGCTTCGCACTCCAGGAACTCAGAAACAATTGGTTTGGGCTTTTTTCCAGATTTCAGAATCAGGCCTGTCATCCCAAGGAAATAAAGTTAGTGTATCTTCAGAATGTAGCAGAATAAGGCTTGGCTGTTCTACAGTTTCCATCCAGGATTCATGGTAATTTTTGATACATCACTGACGGGGCTGGAGGCAGAAAAGCTAGTGTCACCTTTTTCAATGAATGGTGCTGGCTCCTGCTCTTTTCCTGGCCTTCCCCTTCCCGCATCCTTTCTTCTTACATCTGCTCTCTCTGATGCTCTTATTGAGCTGCAGTTGTTGGCTCTGATTTGTGAGGGCTGGAGCTGCAGCAGTGCTAACACTAATGGACCTGGTTTACGCCATGCAGCTGGTGTGTTTCTGTGCTGCTGTTGGTCCTACACCAACCATGCTGCTCCCTTCTCCAGTGCACCTCATACCCATACACCCTGGAACAGTCTTTAGTGGCTTAGACAACTCCATACCTGTTGCTGTGAACAGTCAGCAAAGGACTGCACTGCTGACAGTGACATCTGCTGTTGGAGTCAGCGGCTGGAGTTACCGCTCAAACCATCCCACTCTAGTCAAAGTCAAAACAGGGGTGCCCACAGCTGGGTTGTGCTTGGGAAGGGCTCTGAGCAGAGGGGAATATGCTGCACGTCCTTCAGTGGCCTCAAAACAACACCAATAGCCACATCATCCGCTCCATCCAGTGAGAGCTGGAACAAGCAGCTGGAGGTTGAGAGTCATCATCAACCCTGGAGTTAGTGTGCCTTCTATACTAGTTGCAGGGAAAGAGCCGTTTTCAAGTTACATGTAATATCATTAATTGCAAGTGCCCAGATGGTGTTAAGAGAAAGCAAAGATCTGATTGATTACATGTATATTTGTAAGGTTGTAGGTGGGCTTCATAGATCATGAGCAAGCTAACAAAGCTTTTGTTTTGTTTCAATAGGAGAAGGCACAGAGGTATGTTAGGGCAGTGGAGAAGATGGTAAGGAGCTGCTTATGAAAATGAGTTTTCCTGAATCAAGTAAAAACTTGAAGAATGTTTCAGAAAAAAATTCTCAAAAAGAACATAAAAATTTTCCCTAAGCACATATATGCACAACCCTACTCCTGCCCTTTATCCCGTAAGGCAAGAAAGAAAACTAGTATGTGCTCTTTTTAATGCAGCAGAGGCCTTTCACCAGTCATTTTGTTTAATCTCCCTTCTCAGTATTCCACATCTGTGGAATATATTTCTCCAGCAATCTCATTTTAATAACATATTCTAATCCATTAAACTCACTCTGGTGAGTTTGCAGTGAACCATGACATTTCCAAATCAAAGTAAAATCGAAGGCCTTAAAGCAGACTGCAGAGCTAAAATTCTTTTTCTTATCCCTTCAGTTTATTTACAGAAGATTCATATGTTCAAATATACCAAATCATCATGACAGAATAATTATGATGTCATATTTTTTGAAACAATGTCAAATACTGAACTGATAGACCTGCAGAAACTGTGAAATAGCAAAAAAAAACCAAAGCCAAACAATGATGGATGAAAGACAACCAGTAATGAGCACATCCAAACTTTGTTTTCTCTGCTGCTTTATCTGACAGTTGATACTTTTGCAGCACCAAGTGAAGTCCTGATAATGCAATGATTTAAATCCTTAACATGATCCCCTTTTCCAAATGCCATCCAGCTGAGTACAGGGCAAACAGTCGCAATACCAGAGTATGACAGGGCTTCTTAACCTCTGCAAAGCCTTGCTTTTCCTGACCAACACTGGGATATGGATTGTGACATGGATTGTTACACATGATTTCTGAGATGTGAGATTGTCTCAATGTGTAGCTTAGGCTTACTCATATTTTTGATCTGTGTACCTGTATAAGGAAATTGTTCTGGGACAAATCACAGGAGCAGGCTTTCTGGAAAGCAAGTATGTAGCAGGTAGGAAGAAAACTACATTGCTAAAGCAAGAAAGGATAATGGAATACTAAACCAAATAGAAAAAAGTCATTTTTAGGGTTGCCTTCAAATGATTGCAGGAAATCCAAAGAGCTGAATTTAAGTGTTGACTTCTTGCATCAAGTCAAGCAGGTGATTTTTGCATCCTCTTCAAATATTGGATTTTAATTTTAGCACTTTATACATATGAGAATTAAGCATAGCTAAAGAGACAAACATTTCTATTCTTCACTCGTGTTTTATCAAATGTATTTAAATCTCATCTTGCACAGTGGAAATTGCTATTTCTATTTTGCAAAAGTAAAATAGAAATATTAGAATATGAACAAATAACTGCTTAGTCTCCCCTTTGGTAAGTTTTCACTATAAAGCTCACTTTCCAGTCCCTTAATCATTTGCATTTCTTTTCTGTGACTCCACTTCAGTTAAAGGAGATCTTTCTTCAGTTTGAAATATCAGAAATAGAACTAACTCCCCAGCAACAGTCACACTAATACCAAATACAGGGACATGTGGCATCTAGCCACTTGTGCTATAGTTTCCACAGGTTTCTGGCCATAAATTAGATTAACTCCTTCTGCCACAGCACCTCACTGAGACTTCTGTCTACGGGGGTATGACATAATAGGCATCACAGAAAAATGGTGAGGTGGCTCCTGCGACTGGAGTGTTGGAATGGAAGGTTACAGGCTCTTTAGAAAAAAACAGGCCTGGCAGACAGGGAGGGGGAGTTGCCCTTTATGTTAGGGATAGCCTGGAGAGTATGGAACTCTGTCTGGGGACAGGTGAGCAGTCGACAGAGAGTTTGTGGGTCAGGGTTAAAGGGAGAACAGCGATGGGAGACATTATTGTGGGGATCTGTTACAGACCACCTGATCAAGAGGAATCTGTGGATGAAGCACTCTATAGACAGATAGGAACAGCCTCACGCTCAGGCCCTTGTTCTCATGGGGGACTTCAGCCACTCTGATATCTGTTGGAGCGACGGTATGGCCCGGAACAAGGAATCCAGGAGGTTCCTCGACTGCGCAGAAGACAACTTCCTCCTGCAAGTAATAGAGGAGCCGACAAGGAGAGGTGCCATGCTTGACCTCGGGCTCACCAACAGGTGACGCTCCAGGGCAGCCTTGGTTGCAGCGATCATGAGATGGTCGAGTTCCAGCGAGAAGAGCGTGCCGCAAGCTCAGTGCCCTGGACTTCAAAAGAGCAGACTTCGGCCTCTTCAGGAACCTGCTTAGTAAGGTTCCATGGGATATAGCCCTAGAGGGCAGGGGGGCCCAAGACTGTTGGTTGATATTCAAGGATCACCTACTGGAAGCTCAGGAGTGTTGCATCCCAACTAGAAGGAAGTGCAGCAGGAGGGCCAGGAGACCTCCTTGGATCGATAAGGAGCTGCTGAGGAAACTTCAAAGGAAAAAAGAGGCTTATAAAAGGTGGAACCAAGGACAGGCGGCCTGGGAAGAATACAGAGATGTTGTCTAGGAAGCTAGGGGCCAGGTTAGGAAAGCTAAGGCCCAGTTAGAATTAAACTTGGCTAGGGATGTGAAAGATAACAGGAAGGGATTCTATAGGTATGCAGCAAATAAAAGACAGACTAGGGACAAGGTAGGCCCCCTCTGGAAGCTATCAGGAGAGCTGGCTACACAGGATTTGGAGAAGGCTGAGGTTCCGAATGACTTCTTTGCCTCAGTCTTCACTGGGAAATGCTCTGATCACACCACCCAAGTCTTGTAAGGCAGACTGTGAGAATGAAGACCCTAGGCCCACTGTAGGAGAGGATCTGGTTCGAGACCATCTTAAAAATCTGAACATGCACAAGTCTATGGAACCTGATGAAATCCATCCGCGGGTCCTGAAGGAGCTGGCGAATGAAGTTGCGAAGCCACTGGCCATCATATTTGAGAAATCACGGCAGTCAGGTGAAGTTCCCGACAACTGGAAAAAGGGAAATATAACCCCCATTTTCAAGAAGGGGAAAATGGATGACCTGGAGGATTACAGACCAATCAGTCTCACCTCAGTGCCTGGCAAAACCTTGGAGCAGATTCTCCTGGAAGGCATGCTAAGGCACATGAAAAACAACAAGGTGCTTGGTGACAGCCAGCATGGCTTCACTAAGGGGAAATCCTGCCTGACCAATTTGATGGCTTTCTATGATGGGGCTATGGAACTGATGGACAGGGGTAGAACAGTTGATGTCATCTACCTGGACTTGTGCAAAGTGTTCGACACTGTCCCACATGACATCCTTGTCTCTAAGTTGGGGAGACATCAATTTGATAGATGGACCACTCGGTGGATAAAGAACTGGCTGGATGGCTGCAAGCAAAAAGTTGTGGTCAATGGCTCAATGTCCAGCTGGAGACCAGTAACGAGTGGTGTCCCTCAGGGATCGGTGTTGGGACTGGTCTTGCTCAACATCTTTGTCGCTGACACAGACAGTGGGATTGAGTGCGCCCTCAGCAAGTTTGCCGATGACACCAAGCTGTGTGGTTTGGTTGATATGCTGGAGGGAAGGAATGCCATCCAGAGGGACCTTGACACACTTGTGAGGTGGGCTGATGCCAGCCTCATGAAGTATAACCATGCCAAGTGCAAGGTCCTACACCTGAGTTGGAGGAATCCCAGGCTACAAATTGGGCAAAGAAGAGATTCAGAGCAGCGCTGCAGAGAAAGACTTGGGGGTGTTGGTTGATGAGAAAATGAACATGAGCCGGCAGTGTGCGCTTGCAGCCCAGAAAGCCAACCGTATCCTGGGCTGCATCAAAAGGAGCGTGACCAGCAGGTCAAAGGAGGTGATCCTGCCCCTCTACTCTGCTCTCGTGCGACCTCACCTGGAGTATTGTGTGCAGTTCTGGTGTCCTCAACATAAAAAGGACGTGGAACTGTTAGAACAAGTCCAGAGGAAGGCCACAAGGATGATCAGGGGACTGGAGCACCTCCCGTACGAAGACAGGCTGAGAAAGTTGGGGCTGTTCAGCCTGGAGAAGAGAAGGCTGCATGGAGACCTCATAGCAGCCTTCCCGTATCTGAAGGGGGCCTATAGGGATGCTGGGGATGGACTCTTCATTAGGGATTGTAGTGACAGGACAAAGGGGTAAGGGGTTATAATTTAAACAGGGGAAGTTTAGATTGGATATAAGGAGGAAATTCTTTCCTATTAGGGTGGTGAGGCACTGGAATGGGTTGCCCAGGGAGGTTGTGAATGCTCCATCCCTGTCAGTGTTCAAGGCTGGGTTGGACAGAGCCTTGGGTGGCATGGTTTAGTGTGAGGTGTCCCTGCCCATGGCAGTTGGGTTGGAACTAGATGATCTTAAGGTCCTTTCCAACCCTAACTATTCTATGATTCTATGATTGCTACTGTGACCAAAGCTCTTCTGTCACAGGGATTCCCAGGACTAGGGACACCGTCCTTTAAAGATAACTTGTGTTATCTTTATCTTTTTATCTGTTTCCCACATACACAATTTTGTATTTTTCCTATTGAAACCCATATTGTTTACTTATCCCAAAGCTCTAATGCCTCTTCAGTGCCATCATACCTTTTTTTTTTACAATGTACTGTCAGACCAAGAGCTATTTTATCAGCATCATGAATGTGCCTTCTCCTCTGCTACAATTCAGAAGTATTTCTTAGCATGTCTGTGTCTTTTTCTTTATTATTTCTAGTTCTATTGTTGACCATTTGTGAATGGACCAGCTACACAAAGTCAAAATAGTGGGCTTAAGGTAGACCTGTCTTTTGAACTCTGATGCCATCAGAATTATTCTGAGGAAGTTGACTTACATTTTAACGTTTTCCAAACAAGGATTTGCTCCACCTTTATTTTTACCAGAGTCCATTTTGATGTAATTCATGTAGCATTAAAAATAAAAAAGGGATTCTTTTATCACAACTTTTATTATAATTTTAATATTATCTGTCAATCTTAAAATCCAGCAACTTTCTCCAGAAAGGCCACACAATTTCCTACATTTTTTAGAAAAGGGCTAGTAGTTATAACAAAAAGACCTTGGTTGAGCATTACTGCTCTGACTTCATGTCTTAGGTACCTTATTTCACAATGTGTGACTAGCTACAAAGTAATTTGGACTGCCTGGTTATTAGTTAGTCTGGAATTGTTTTGTGCAGTTATGATAATTATGTTTTTATAAGGTAAATTTGTAACCCAAGAAAAATCACTCAAAAAACCCTGGGCTGAGAGAAATTCAGTAATCTTGAGTTTCTTCTGCTAAGGACACCTTTGACATGTAACAAGTCTCCTGAACACTTTTCATTTCCCATCTATTCCTAGACATCCCTTCCTGTTCCCAGCCCCTATCACTGCTCCCTTTCTGGAAAATCTCAGTCATGTTTCCTTCAGTGACAGCTTGACAAATCGTTGCAGTGATAAACGTTTATCCCTCCTGCTGCTGCTGTGACTCTCCCCATCTGCCTGGAAGAGCTATGGTAAGAGCACAGAAATGGACATAACCCTTTGCTGTAGCATATCATCTTCTGGACATTTTCCTGTCATATGAAATTGCAATTTATGACTCAAATTAATGAACACATACTACTGCCTCCCCTGGGGGTGTTTGAAAGGGACCTTTTGGAGCCACCAGTCTGTGACATCAGAAAGCAGAAGGCCCCTTTGTCCTCTGTAGGAGCAACACCTGTACCTCCCCTTC
Organism: Pezoporus wallicus; assembly: GCF_028554395.1. Taxonomy (NCBI): domain Eukaryota; kingdom Metazoa; phylum Chordata; class Aves; order Psittaciformes; family Psittacidae; genus Pezoporus; species Pezoporus wallicus. The sequence goes on from NW_026640754.1 coordinate 5,200,763, forward strand.
CTGCTGGGAGCACTAGGGACAGCATGAGGTATTTTGTTTCCTGGACCCTCAAAACAGGCAGCTTCTGCTTCAGCAGCCAGGCTGCATTGCTTCACTGAGTTGGCCTGGCATGACTGCATGATCATCCTCCTGCCATCAGCATGGTTTTAAATAGGGAGCATGCTGGCATGCCTCTCCCCTCTCAGCAAAGCAGATTAATAGGACTTTTCTTATTGCTCAAGGTTTTGTATTTCTACAGCCACAGGCAGACATTACAACAGGTATTAAGCATATCAAGATCTACCTTTAAGCTTCTTTTCAAACTGCTAGCCTAGGCACTTGAGAAACACTGATTACCATCTGATAATTTTGAAATAATAATAATATGACTCTGGAAGGCTCTAAAAGCAAATTTATGTCTAAAATGTATGTAGAAAGGGGATGAATTAGAAACCAATTATGTTAATGCATTAATCATTATACTCCTATTCAGAAATAAACGTTCATATTGTTATACCCAGGTTTATATTATTAAATCCAGGGGAGAAACAAATGTCACAAACAGGTAGCAAAAGGTTTCTCCTGGCAGGATGAAACTATGTGAACCTAAAGATCCACAGTGTTTCAAAAGGCTTGAGGCACTGTCAGAATTCAGTCTTTCTAACTGCATGTTCGTAAAAGATTCAAATCTGTTTGCATACGTAGATTTTAAGATAACATGTAGATAACAGGTCATACGTGCAGGTACAGTGGAGCATTTGGAAGAAGTGAACCTTTTACATTAGCAGAAGCTTGGAAGCTCAGCAAAACAAAACTTAAATAGCACTTATTTAAGTTAAATTGCAAAAATAATGGTATGTGTATATATGTATAATTTGACAATACATTACGTTTTGCTATTCTCTGCTAAGAATGATACCTTTAATCTCTTGCTGCATCTGAATATGTATTTGACAAACATAACCACTATTTTTTTCATCAGTATTACAAAAATTATACCTCAAATATAAATATTGCTGTCATGGGACAAAGCTTTATATAATATATGCAAAAGATACAGTAGCATCCAAGAGTTCACATTTTGTAGCTGTTTTCATTAGGGAAAACCTTTATTAACAGTAAGCATTTTTTTCCTCAGCAAAGCTCTTTCAAAACATTTGCTAATTAAAACCTTTATATCTCTTAGACAGTAAAAGTGCTTTTTCCAACTTGCAATAGCTATGTAACTTATTTTATTAGTGGTTTAGTAATAAAGTCAGATAAACCTTTGATTTAATAATTAGCATTTATAGAGTGCTTTCTGCCTTCAAAGCACTTTGCAAACATTAAGTAATTAATTCTTGCAACTCCCCTGTAATTTGGAGAAATATATTCATACATGTTTGCCTATGGTTTAGGAAACGCAGTATTATCTTGGACTTTTTATGAAACAGAGAATTAAGACCTATGAAGTTATTCACTTAAGTCCACAAAGATGGAAAAGTCAGAGTAGGAACTGAAGGTAAACTGTTGTCATGGTTTAATATGGCAGGCAGCTAAACACCACATAGGCATTTGCTCATCCCCCCCATTCCAGTGGGATGGGTAAGTGAATCACGAAGGAAAAAAAAAAAAAAGTAAAAACTATGGGTTGAGATAAAGACAGTGTAATAAGACAGAAAAGGAGGGAAAGAAATAATAAAAGAATCAGAATATACAAGACAGATGATGCACAGTGCAGTTGCTGTCCAACCACTGACTGCTGCCCAGCCAGTTCCCAAGAAGCAGCCCCTGGCCAGCTTTCCCCCCAGTTTATATACTGGTTATGATACACAGTGGTATGGGGTATCCCTTTGGTCAGTTGGGTCAGCTGTCCTGGCTGTGTCCCCTCCAACTTCTTGTGCTCCCCAGCCTACTTGCTGGTGGGGTCGTGTGAGAAGCTGAAGAAGTCCTTGACTTCATGTAAACACTGCTTAGCAACAACTAAAACAAAAACAAACAAAGACAAAACAAAAACTAAACCAAAACATCCCTGTGTTATCAACATTATTCTCATCCTAAACCCAAAATGCGGCACTGTGTAAGCTACTAGGTAGAAAATCAACTCTATCCCAGGAGAAATCAGGACAATTATTCTCCTCATGCTTTGCTGTACTCCAGTCACTCTGCTCTTTCAGTGATTTTCTCTGGAGGGGTCCAGCCAGATCTGCCAAAGAAAACCAAAGCTTTGGATGCTAAGCAGGTCCTTCCACCTTCTCTTTACCCAGCTTCTGAGGCTGCTCGCTTGTGGAATGTGCATGCCTCAGGAGCATGGGCAGTGGTTCACACAACAGGTTTGCCTATACATGCTGGCCATGGCTATGTGGCCATCAGACATAAAGGGACAATGAGAAGTCATTTGTAGTGCTCCAACTCAGCAAAGCAAGTAAGCTTTTTTTACTCACAAGCTGTAGGAAATTTCCTGGAAGTAAGGTACTTTGGTTTTGGAGTAAATAAAGGCCATTAACAAGATTTCAAAATTAATGGCTTGTTTTCAGTGAATTTAAGAATTCCTTCAGGTACAAAGGCCTAAATATTTATGTTGTGAATTAATACTGTGCAAGTTTTTGTGTATTTTTGTAAGTGTATTTTTGTGTGAATGATGAAATAATAAGCCAGAATCAATTGTATCACTGCTGTGTATCAGTTTCTCTTCAACTAATATTTAAAAAACCCAAGAAACTTCAGGACATTTTCAGTAGCTCAACTGAGCCAAGTTGTCATAACTTACAGTGTCTTCTTCAAGCAAGAGAAACAGCAACAGAAAGATATCTGCTAATACACACTCATCATTTCATTCAGATACGGAACACAAATAATGTAGGAAGTTTGTAAAGATTAAAGAATTAGGGGTTAAACGTTCCTTGGTGATCTGCTATTTGTTAAATATTAAAGAGTAACTTCTTGTGATTTTGTTTCTGTACGATGGGTCTGTCAAAGGAAGACTACTAGAAACCAGAACAGTGCTCCATTTTGTATTTGGTGAGCTAAGCACTATTTCTCTATGGAGATGAACAGATTTTTTTTTTTTTTAATTTGCTATTTTATTGTATTTATAATTAGCTGTCTGGAAAAAAAAAGTTCTCTTTTTGCATCTGCAGTGATGCATTGATTCTTTCATTACAGCAAATACACATGACCCCCGGTGTTCAACTGTAAACAATAATAGTTACTGGCTTCATTAGGAAGCTAGCAGATGGCTTATAAGTTCTCATGGTAGCTTTTATCCGTTTGAGGCTTGCAGTGTGCAAATGTTTGTCTTTTAAACAGGATAAAACAATGTAAAAGGGACTCTGTGCTTTGCTTTTATTAGTAGCAATTCATTTGTATTGCAGATTTGAATCTGAGTATCTGAGTGCACTGTCTGAGTGCCTTGCCTCTGCCTCTGTGGCATTTTCTGTACCAGAAGAAATGAGATCAAATAATACTTCTTGAGCTTTAACAGAGCTGTATTTTTCTTAGTAGGACTTATGTTATAAACCCAATTTCTCTTCCCTTCCCAAGTGATGCCCCCTTTCAGCAAAGAGGCAGCATTGCCTCTAGTTTACCTTACATGGACTGGGGATCACTAGTGCCATTTTGTCATTCCCAAACATTATTTACACAGCCAAATTTTTGTCTACAGTTTTGGAATACCTGATGAATAACAGCTCATTTACTGTCATCACCACCCTGGTGCCTGGAGTGTGATGAACTTCAGGATGCTTCCCAGATAGGCTGCAGGCAGTTGCAATGATCATCAAACATAATTACCACATTTATTATGTAACTGGACAGAGCTATCTGAAGACCAGTTAATCGTCAATAAAATTTGGTAGAGCACAGTAGCTTTTTAAAGCAGAACAGTTTTATTTTAGTATGTGAGTCTTTAATGGCTTTTCTTGTATTCCTAATACAGCCCAGGGTCTCATTACTATTTTCATGTACTGAATTTTGTTTATAGCTGGAATTGAGCCACATTATCAAGAAATAGAAGCAGGGGTTGTATATTAAATACGGTGCTAAATACTTTCAGTTCTCTTTCAAAGCACTTACACATGGTAATGCAAACTTCCTCCAAGTGTTGCATCACTGTGTTTCAACTGGATATGCACATGGAGGAGCCTATAGCTCATAGTTTGTGTTCATTCAGTATTGGCTTCTCATGGTTTCTTCACACTAAGGCATGAGCATTTGATTTTTACAACGGGAATGCCTCTCTTCATATAGAAATTGGCCATTTGTTTCAGAAAGGACCATCAAAAATTAGAAACTTTTGTAGAGGAAAAGTCTCATTTTGAGGGCTTAAATAAACATCACTGCCTGGGTCTTGTTTTTCCTCATTGTATAGTAAGTACATGAGTATCAAATTAGAGGGGGGTTAAGCAAACAGTGGTCTAGTGTATCTTTATGTATTCATATTGTATTTTCATGTTCTATATTCAGTTTTAAAGTTCAAAATTTCTTGTGTTTGGAGGGATAACGCTATCTCCTGGAAGAGTTACTGGAATTTTGCATCCAGAGCATTTATTTTCACTTTTTATCCTCTTCTGTTTTATTAAAAATAAGATTTGCATTAAAAACTTTCTTTCTTCTAAGCACATCTGCTCTTGCTTCTACATCACCTGAAGATCTAAACCTCTGCATGTGACATCTTCAATGAAGAATAAGCAGCAGGAACAGATGAGCTTTCAAGAAATAAAGATCCTATTTTCATGCAAATGTACCAGTAATTAAAATCAATGGGAGAAAAAAAAAAGGCAACTCAATATGCAATACCTTCAAATTTAATTTGAAGTATAATAGTTTTAAACTTTTCCATAAGAACTCCCAGACTCTTTAAGTGGTTTAGTTTTGAGAACAGTAATAATTGTCATTCAGATTAATGGGTTAGTTTTTCTTATCAAAAGACACCTTTAAAATGAGTTTGGAGATAATAGTAAGTTTTAAATATTTTTTTTTCCCCTATGGTTTAAATAAAGTTAGTTAAATTTCTAAGTAAACTGTACTTCCATTCAGGTCTCTGTGTGAAGTATAGCCATACTCAAAAAGCCAGCCTAAGGCCTACCACACAGCCCACATGACTTCCACTATGGAAAGTATGCCAAGCTGTATGTTCAGCATTTACTCTTCCTTCATTAACCATCTCACTTTTCCTGAAGGAAGCATTTTACTGAAAAACAAAGACTCTTGTCTTTACTAAGTTTTACCATTCCTTATTAATCACTTCAAAGCTTACAAAATGAGGAAAAGGAAGACTGTGGTAGTAATGCATCCAACAAGTCTATCCATTTAAAACCACTGCAGAAATTCTGAGAGATTTAACTTATACCTAGTCTAGTCTAGTCTAGTCTAGTCTAGTCTATGTCTACAGTAAAATAGATTTTGAGATCTTCTCATGACATTTGAGCACAATTCACAGTAAAATAAAATAATTGCCTAAACACTGGACCTAGCTCCATTCATCTTTGAAGTTGTAAGGTTGCAGAGTCGAAATGCATAAAGAAGTTCTGCCATTTTATCCTATGCTATTTAAATTCATTACTCAACACGTAGAAGTAGTCACAGCTCCCAGGTGACAGGTGCACCTTTATTGATTAGAAATAAATTTATTTGTGATGGGTTTGGAAAGGCTGGGCATTACACACATACATACATACACATACATATATGTGTATATATATAAACAATAGAAAGGTGCATACTTTAGATTCCACAGAATAAAGAAGTGAGGTATTGATGATTTATTGATTACAGCTGACATGTAGATGAGGAGATGCAGGAGCTGATAAATAATGTAAATATTTAAAAATTCTGTCAGAGATAATCTAAAGGGAATATTGTGATTTGCAATAATACTTGGAAAAATTCCTTCACTAATGCCTGCAACTAGAATTTCTTGTACAACAGGCTGAAGTATGGCCTGTGGACTTCACAGGGATCTGGTAATGCCCCATCTGCATAAGCTAATTTTTTCTTCTTTTGCATTTCTGACTTGTTTGGTTGGTTGGTTGTTTTTTTCCTAGGGGAGGGAGGTGGATCACAAGAATAAAGTGAGGCAGGTCTATGGAAAACCATTACTGTAAATGCTGTAAATAGGGCCTACTGCTACATTTCAGTGCTTCAAATATCAGTGGAATTAAGAAATGGAGGAGGCTAATAGAATTTGGGTTTAGCTATGGTGGGTATGGCAACCATGCTCTATTAATTTGTTTCTGAGTAAGATTTACTGAAATATTTTAGCTTCACATTCATGCAAACTGTTGGAACTTCCTCATAGATTTGCTAAGCTGGTGCCTTAGGCAGCGACACCAAGTGTTTGAATTCCTTGTGATAACGAACAATTAAAGCTAACTGAAAGCACTTATATTTTTATAATTGATTTAGCAGTTGATTGTCTCTCAAGATTAATGATTCCCCTGTGCTCAGAAAATAATGTTGCCAGTTGATGCCTGAAGCCGTATTATTTTTATTGAAAACATCATAGATGAAACTGATTTTTTTGTCAATTATGATTTGAGGGGATGAAACAGTGTTCGTAAAAGTATATATAAAATACAATTTTGAAGGCCACCATATAGACCATAGTATGTCTGATGACCATTTAGTCATAAATGAGCTACCAGTAAGTACATTTGCTATATTAATTCTTCCCCATATAATAACATAAAGCAAGGAACTTGCAGTAAGACCTTTTTTTTATAATACAGTAGCAAGAATACTTCCATTTTGCTTCTACCCTTGTTTTATTTTCATAGCTTCATTCACTACATACCTATTAGAAACACTATTAGATTTCTTCCAACCTATTAGAAAGACTTATAAAAATTTTCTAGATGTCTTGAAAGCTTTGTAAAAGAAACAATCAAATGGAAAATTCTCCAGAACAGGATCCCAAGAAACTATTCTCAAATGCATTTGGCCTATTTGCATTCATCATTGTACTCACAAAGAGTAGGAATAATACCACTGATGCCAGTTGTGCTAACAGAAGATTGTTCTGTTATGCATATTCTACCAAAAATGGTCATTACTATTGCAAAACTCAGCATTCAAAAATTAGAAACTGACAATATTATGAAAAGAAGCATTAGGAAATAGCTTTAGGGAGGGAGAGTAGGGATAATTTGCATCTTAATACATGGATACAAAATCTGGAAAACTACCAAAGATGGATATCTGAATGTCTTTGAGGAAAAATTCTTTATGAAAATATTAGATATGAAGTATAGATTTAAGCTTTATTGGAGTTTGACAGCGCCTTTATATTACCATCACCATTAAAATGATGAAAATACCTGAGATATGTTAGAATTAAGCAAGAATAGCCGTAGGCTGATTTAAGAGAGACATAAAAGAAAACCATGAATGCTTTCTATACTGACTTAGAAGGATTTAATAACACAGAAGATCTACAAATATCATTACAGAACAGGCCAGCATGGCAGAGATTAGTTCATCCCTTTCCTGTGAGAAGGATTCAGATGGGGCAAGAAGATTTATTTTCTTCTTTATTCTTCTCAGTACCTTGATCCGCAGCACAAAAACCTCTCAGAAAGGATCCCCCACAATCACTGCTTTCAGTCCTATTTTCTCAATAGGCATCTGACATTAGTAGGAAGGCAGATTTATTGCTCTGTGTAGTGAAGGTTAGAACTCACTGCAAAGAGACCTATCCTGTCCTGTCCTGTCCCGTCCCATCCCGTCCCTTCCCATCCCATCCCATCCCATCCCATCCCATCCCATCCCATCCCATCCTATATTTTCTTAATATGCACTTACTAACTTACTGTTTTATTCTTACCAATAATGAGGTGTGATGACTACCCTTAATTAACATCTGTCCTAGGTATGCAGGGAGACATATAGGCATCTCTTGGTTTTGCTTTGTTGAGGAGTCTTCTGTTTTATGGGTTAGCTGGTCTTGCACATTGAACAGAAGGTAGTGACCCTGTGTAATAATCTTTTCTTTCTTCTTCCCCCTACCCTCAATCCCGCCATGATTTTGTCTGTCACACAGGTAGTTGTTAGCTGATAGAGGCTGATAAAGACGTAACTCATCAAGCTGTAGCCCCACATTCTTCATCCTCCAGCTTTGTTAGCTTGACTTGATGCTGCAGAATACTGAGATCTCAGATCTTCAGACTTCAGAGCTATGAAAAAGCGGTATGAAGAGTGAAGAATGATTTTTGTGTGTCCAGAATTGACTTTGATTCTCAGAAGATGAGTAACAAGTTAGAGGGTCTGGAAAAATGCAGGTTTCACATTGCTTTGCTGTTATCTAGGTAACTGAAGAATGAAAAGCAAGATCATCATCTAGCACAGTTCAACAAAGAAACTGCCTGAGAGCAAGCATTAGTCTGAGATGCAAAGATGTAAGAATCCACAAACAGTCCCTACTTATGGACTGAGTTGGCCACTTATTATTTTGTATTTTCAGTCAGAAGAGACTTAGTGCCCCTTTGAGCTCTTCAAGTAGCATCACTTATTTCTTTGCTTCAGCTGTAGCCAAATGTTTATTTGTGAACTGCTGTTGTCAAAAGAATAAGCTATCTCAATGTCAATGAGTATGGTCAGACATAAAGTATAGCTTGCACTTGCTGTTGTCTTAGTCTCTTCTGACTGGTTCTCCTGAAGGCTGCATTTGACAACTGAAAAGGCAGGTGGGAGAATAAACTTTCATGTGACTTATGTAGGATTTGGTAGCAACAGCACTGCTTCCACTTGCTGTTCTTGAGTATGCATGTTTAGAGGAAAGGGGGAACTCACACTGCAACACTCAGAGTGCAGGGATATCACAGCAATAATGAATTTAGCGTATACCACACTAGCTAGTATAGCAGTGAAGAAAATCACTTAGTGCTTAATATATGCACTTTTGAAATGCAGTGCAACTAAATCCCTCTTAATTCCCAGAAGTATCACAGCAGTCTCCCAAGAAGTGCTGTCCCCTACCTGTATAACTCCTTCTTATTTTTTGACAATAACTGGAAGATTCTCAGAGGAAGAGAAGAATTCGTTTTGCAGTTTTGTCGGTCACTGATGTGTCTGTGGGTATGTTTACCAGTTCATATCTCAAACTCAGACAAACAAGTAAACTGGTGGAAAGAACTGTTAATCTTGATCTTCCTGAGACAGATTCAAACTAATACTCTCATATTCAATTCCTTTCATACTCCTTTGTACTATGAGTCTGGATCTGGCATTCTCCATCTTCTGCGTATAATTTTTGTCCTTTCTAGCTGCTACCAGATATTGAATGGCTAATTGCATTTATGCAGTATTTTACATTCTTAACAAATGGTCTGAACATAGTTTAATATAATAATTTGTCTAATTACCTCATGTTTTAAACTGTGTATTGAACACTGCTGGCTCTTTGACATGCTCAGTACAGCCCATAGTTTGGAGCATAATTTCTGTTATTTCTTTAACTTCCTTATGATCACTTTTACACATTTTACATTTTCACTTCTGTGGCATATACATACCTGCTTTTTCCATTTGTTTCAAACAATATTTTCCTCCTTTCTGTTCATGACCATCTGTTACCTGTATTTCTGACACACCAGACTGCATACCTGGAAGCTCTGTTAGGTGTGCATTTCATTAGCATCTGAAGAGGAGGACCTGATGCTAAGCTCTGTGCATTTGTCATCTTCCTTTTACATCTATGGTCATTCCTTGACTTTGTAATCAAGCCAGTTTGTTATCCAGTTGAGTATTACTTCCTTACCTTCTTACCCTATTCATCAATAATGTATTTGGTACTGGATTAAAAGGTCCCTTGGAATCCAAGTGAATAATGTGTGCTTCTTTACTCTTGCCCGCTTTTATTGTCACTTCCTCAAAGAAATTATGCTAGTTTGTTATGCATGGTTTCCATTTTGGTAACTTCACACTGAAAGAAATATTAAAAATTCTATTTGCATGGAAGGTCCTGGCAGTTTACCAAAATAGAAATGTTCCTCTTGTATTTTTAGATACCTGTCATAATGCAATAAGCAATATTTAACATTTTACTGACAGTATATGAAGCAGTGTATTTGGTACTGCACCCAAATGCAAAAATATGTTTTCACATAACAGATGAACTACAGCCTAATAGAGAACAAAGTAGATTCCATCAAGAAATACTTTAAAATGTCATGAAACATATATTTTACCCTCAGAAATCTGCCAATCAAGTTTTTACATCAGTTACAGTTTCATAAAGTACCCTGGGGTGCAACTCTGTGGCAATATGAAGACAACAAAGGAAATACGAGTCTGCAAAAATGTCACAAACACATTAAATCTAAAAAGTACCCATTAAATTTGATGGAAGAAGAATTACTGTTCCAACCTATTAGGCTGTTATATATTTAGAACTGAAATTCCTTTAAATTTCACTGAATTTAATGCCACTGAAACCCCTATGAATCCAAAGGGATTCATGGGGAAGTCTGATTTGAGCCTTTTGTTATATGCTGTTCTTTTGACTTTACTGAAAATCTTGTGGGCACATAAAGAGCAATATAGATGTTTGCTGCCAGCACTTCTTTTTTTTTCCTTGTATACTGCTTTTTTGTGCTTTATTAATTGATATGGATTTTAAATAATGACAAAAACAGAAAAATGTGAACATCTTCTCTTTTGGCTGCGTGAAATCAGAAGAACAAAGCCTGAGTTTGTGTCTCTTAATGCAGAGAGAACATAACTATATTCTATATGCAAAGCATGGTACCATAAACTTGACCACTACAGCAAACTTCACAGGCTGGTAGTCAGCCTCAGACTCTAGCTTAGGGGGCTAGTTTTCCAGCCTTTCATGTGACTTAATGCTTTTACCACACTGGCTAAAATGTCCTACCATTGCTTCTTGAGGTTTTCTGGTCCCTGGTGATTGTCCATCATGATAACTGATCTCTTTGCATTGCTAAGTTTATGGTTGGACTTGATGATCTTAAAATTTTTTTCCGACCTAAATGATTCCATGATTCTAGAAAGAGCAATATAGCAGATATTGTCTTGGAATTTACCTGTGATAGAGCTTTTCTGCTTTTCTAAACATTTTCTTCCATATTGAATCAAGAAGCACACTCTTTTCAACCACACTGTCTGAACTTCAAAGTCAAAGGCTAACACTAGGCCTAGGCAGAAGCCTTGTGTCATGCTTCAGACCCCTCATGTTATCCCTGAGAATCCCCTGGACACCTGCCCTTCATTTCCTTGGCATCTCTTTTCTGCCACCAGTCTTATCACCCCCTGTAAGCTTTCTGGCTTTTCAAACCTTAACCCTAACCCTTAGGACTAGCCCTAGCCTGAGGCTGGATTCATGTTACATTCAAATCCTGTTATGGGCTAAAGGGATCATACCTTAAAAAAGGAGGTAAGAATGTAGTTTTTGTCCTAGTAATGTTTTAATTATCTAATGGTACAAACTACCCCATTAATACAGAATGAATATATTAACAATACAGTTAAGATTGTTGTATATAAACTTCTTTGTTTCTGCTCAGTTTCTCTGCTGCTATGCCCACCTTCTGCATGTCCCACTGGACCCTAAAGTCGACAACTTCCATCTTTGTTACAAAGACTGCATGAGAAATGGAGGTGTTATGAGTCATTGGCCCCCTGCATCCTTTGCTGCAAATAGTTTGATGTTTGCAGTAGGAGTTTCTTTCCCTTCTGTTTAGGGGTCTGCTTGGGTTTTCTTGCTACAGTCTGCATCCTTCTCATTGATGAAGTCTGAGGTTTGCTCCACAGCTTCCCACAGACCCTATCAATGTAAAGAGCCACTGTGACAATGGGGTGGTTAGGCCTTTAACATATAAAGTATCCACAGACCAAGCTCAATCCAGTTAGCTCAACGCAGTTGACCAGAAGACAATTGTTACACACTGAAAAGAAAAACCAAATTAAAATCAGCTCTGGTCAAGAAAAGCCCAGACAGTTCCTGAGACCCTGCACAGCCAAGTCACTACAGAGTCTCTGGCCTTTTACTAGTATTGGCAAAATCCTATTTACTGAGCTTCATGTGAATGCACTGAAAAGGATAACATAGTGAATAGCATCACATTTTACCAGTAAGAGGTCTTTGATTTTCTGGGCCTTTTTCTCCATCTGGAAAAAGAACCACGCTCTTTCCAACTATTTTTCCTCAGTCTTGCCCAAAGGCTAATGTCAGGCCAGCCTGCTTAGGATGCCCTCCCATAATGTTCTCCCTGGAAACCCACAAACTTCTGCCTTGCATTTCCTTGGTGATCTTTTTATTTCCTTCAGTCTTACCATCCCTATAGATTACAGTTTAGCAAACCCTAATTTTAACCTGAATTCAGGTCTTCTGGAGATCAAAGTAGAATGTATCAACATCATCACCCCAGTATTATCCATATCTTTTTTGTCTCATTTGGAAAACGTTTATCAGACTTGTAAAGCAGTATTTTCCTCAACAGAATGCTAACTCTTCCACAATAAATCAAATCTACCCAGGTGTCCCCTAATTCTGCTCCTTATCATGGTATATAGTAATTTGCTCAGTACAGGTCAGACTTACATTCCTACCAGTCCTCAGATTTTCTTTGTAAACTTTTTAAAGAACTGATGTCACATCTGCTGCCTTCCAGAAGCAAGGCAATTTTAAGCAATAGATCACACCCTGCTGTAAGTAATTCAGCTCTTTCGTCCTTGAGTTCCTTTAGAAATTTGGAGTGAATACTACAGAGTCCTGGTGATTTTCACTTTATCTATTTATTCCTTAACCTCTTCTACAGTATTTTCAATTTCAGACTGATCTTCAGATGAGTCCGCCACCAAGAAGGGTTCTGGTTTTGGAATCTTCCCAGTTCTTCCCACACCAAACACCAATGCAAAGGGTTCACTTAACTTCTCTGCAATGACCTTGTCTTCTCCGAGTACTCTTTTTATACCCTAAAAAATGAACTGGCCTTACAGATTCTGTCAAAATTCCTGCTCCTGATGGGTTTTGTAGAGAAAAGGATTACTAGTTTTCATTCCTTCGTCAGTTATTCTTCAGATGCTTTTTGGTCTGCCTTATTACATTTTCATATTTAACCTGCCCAAGTTTGTAACACTTTCTTCTTGTGTCATTTGAACAAAACTTCAGCTTTTTCAAAGACGTACTTTTGCTTCTAACAACCTCACTTACCCTGCTGGCTAGTTACACCAGCTTCCTTTTGCCCTTTCTGAAGTCTTAAGAGAAAGTATGTGTTTCTACTACAATACCCTTAAATAGGTTCCTTGGTGCCTGTACGGAGTTGAGACTCTGAGCTGCCCTTTGCTTCCTTGTAACAAACTTCCTCTTTCTTACTTCATACTCTTTTATAAATTAAACCAAAATTGTAGGGAAGGAGTGCCTGGGTGTAAGCCTTTAGCTGTTCCTTCACCATGTTCTAGTCTAGATGTTGTTGAGGAAATTCCTGCGTTCCCTTCCTCAGAGCTGAGTCTGTAGAGAACAAAGAAATTAAAATGTGGGGAGATATGGGTGAATATGTGCATGTGCTGTTCTAGCACTTTCTTTGTTCTTACCTACCCTTGCTTTTTCCTCTACACCTATGAATAATCATGCAGCTGCCCTGTGCTTCTCTCCCCTATACCACTATTAGTTTCGGTGAACAGTTGTCCCTATTTGTATTTTTGTGGCACTCTCACTGACATTTTGGGACCATGGCAGTAGGGGGTGACTGGACTTTTCTGCCATCATATCCAGAATGACAATGGTGATACTCTGCACAGTAAGCCTATAGATAGTAATGTGTGCCTCAAGCTTCCCTACTAAACCAATAGGTACAACTCTTGACAGCCCCTGTTCAGTGACCTAGCTGTTTCATGAGTCTTGCACACGCAGGTCCAGCAGAACCGAAGGGAATGGCCCAGCACGGAGGCCTCAATGCAGAAGTCAGTTGTGAATAGTTACAGTCAATGATTACGAGATTGTGCAGAAGGAAGATGTAGGGCTATCGTCTCATGAACCTCACAGAAGAGACCCTGGGTAACTCTGAGCCTCCAGTCAGGTCTATTGCTCAGGGCGATGGCCTACTTGTCTGAAGTGTACTATACCTTTGCATACAGGGGAATTGACTGTCTGGACTGGGAAATCTCTATCATGGCTAAAACAGTTCAGTTGCGGCATTCAGAATCCATGACTTTTCAAAATAATGAGGTGTAAAAATAGTAACAGACTGGAATCTTCTCCCTTCCTTTTCTATGGCATTTTTTTCAGATTTCTCTCCTAAGGTTCTTTACCACTCATGTTTCTCTGCAATCCAGTTCAGAAACTTTTGAAGAAGAGCTGAGGAAAAGCTGAAAAGATTTCAGCTGAAATCCCAAATTTAGAACTTTCCTCCATGCCATGCCCATGGCACTTTCCAAGTGATGGAAACCAGTGAGAAAATTGAAAGCTTGAGCCCTGCCTACCACTTAAAATTAAAAAAATACCGTCAAATATGAAAATAAACATGTAGAATTAATCCATTCTGACATTTTTTAAATTTGAGATCAAAGAGATAAGCTTGTCACAGTGGGCTCCCACAGAAGTTGGGGAGATAAGATTCCTGAGGCTTTGATCATCTTTGGCTGATCCTGAGCTGTCATTCAGAGGTTTATATCCCTGGAATATATAGTCGTGGTTACAGTATGTTCCTCTTTCAGTATGCATGGATATCTGCTTTGCAGAAAGTAAAGGATTTTAAGCTCTTTCGTAAGATCACAAAGATTAAGATCTTGCATAGCAAAAATACTGGGTTTTATTTATTTGTCCTCCAGCAGTGAGGCACCACTATTATGATTGGATTTCTCCTTTACCAGTACACTTGCTGTTTCCAGCACTATCTATTTTGAGCTATAGTTATCTTACTTACTTTTGTTCTGCACATTAGTATTTGCCAGTGGGTAGTCATGAGTACAATAGGAATTCTGTGCAAGCAGTCTGTACTTCTGACAGGGCTTTCCTGGTCATACTACTGTTGAATTATCAAAATGAAGCAGAAAAACATTTTATCATTTTATTAAGCTTTGTTTGATGCCAAGTGGAAACAGAAGACTACCTCCATCAAGAAATCTTTCTTTACTGGATACCTGATGCACTACAACTAGCTAAATATAAATAGCTTTATTAATATTTCTTACAGCTTCAAGCTTGGAGAATAAAAGCATTAGTTCTTATGGACCATAGTAGTTCTCATATAATCTGCATCTCATTTCAGCAGCCATCATCTTTCATTTGTCAGCTCAGAAAAACTGACAAACTCAATCCAGTGTCTGTTATTGACTGCAAGAGCTGCTATTTTCCTGGTAATTATGTTATTTCATGCCTAAGTGTGAATTTAAATGCATAATTCAAATTCTTTTGAAGTTACAGGAGTCTTAGTGTTTCATTCCTTTGCATTATGCTTGACAAATTTAGGTCTTATTTACCATTTCTAATTATTTTTTTTAATCTTCAAGGGAATTTTGCTTGTCAAGCTATTCCATAAAAACATAATTTTGGAGTAAGAATTTACTCATGGAAGCTGACACATAAGCAGAAATTGAGACATCTCACTTCCCCAGTACATTAAGGTTTTACTTTATTTGCCCTGTGATTTTAGAGGCTTTCAGATTCACTTAGTTCACTTTAAAAAAGTAGTTAAGATGCACTTCTTCTCTAACAAAGCCTAGGAAACTTGTCTTTCTGTACATGATAACTCATATTTTCACACTAGCATTTACTGGTTCAACCTTTAAATAAACCACCAGCTCTCAGAAGATTGGAAATAAAATAATCAGAAGTGGTAATCATGAAAGGACCATGAAAGAAGAGCTTTGATAAACTAATAGTATAATTAGTCACTGAGAGAGCAGTGGAAATTAATGTTTGATAAATTGCACTTTAAATTATATCTGGAATTGCATTTCCTTGCAAAATTGAGCGTAAAACTATTTTCTTATGAAAAATGATGATTCTCTAAATTTGGAATCAGAATAATGTCAGAGAGGATGTTCTGACATTGAAAGACTGAAAAAGAGACTGGGGTTTGGTTTAGTTTTGTTTTTTGTTTAATTATGTAAAATCTAGAAATACAGTATTTTAAACACGGTAAATAGCAGCCACTCCATAAAGTGAACTTTATTTGGATAAGAATTTAGTTTTAAATTTATCTTAAACTTGAAACGTAGGCTTGTAAAACGTAAGTGTTCAAACATTCCTGCAAATCAGGGAGGTAGATGACATGATGAAAAATAATGGAATAGTCAGCTTAGACTAGGAAAAAGCACAAGACTGTAAAAGACTCTGTAAATACAGTGTATATATATGTTAATATAGCATACAAATATATGTGTAATATGTAATGGTCAGTTATAAGCTAGCAATAACAACATTTTTTATATTAAAAAAAAGTTTTGAAAAGATATTTCAACTTAATAAAATTTTTACTTTGCCTCTGTCATTGACATATGATTGTAATTGTAAATGCTTAGTTATCAATGAGTGTTGTTCTCCTGACTAATAAAAGGTTAAGCAACGTAAAGGGGAATAACCTGAAATGGGGTCAGAGTTCCAGACAATTTTTTGCAGCTGATTTTTGCAAATGAGTCACTAAGGAATTTGTCTTGGAAGCATAGGAAATACCACCAACTACACAAATCTGAGATTCCAGTATGGAATTCTGGATTCAGCAGGAATGCCTGCCTGCTGAAGTGAATGTAAACATTGTATGGGATACACTAATGAAATAAAACATCTGTGGGTGTAGTTTCTTCTCATGCTCTAGGCAATTTAAGTTTGCTTCATATCTTGAATCATGAGACTTTATATCCCTCATTCATTTTAATACTATCTAACATACCTCTTCCTATTCTCATTATTTATATAAAAGCATAATCTTTCTTAAGTCCTGTTTAGCTCTTGTCTCTGAGATGTCTTTCAGACATGAGTTTACAGGTTAATTATGTACCAAGAAAATACTTCCTTTTATCGTTATTGTGTGTGCCATTTTTTTCATTTCTTGTTGTCTTGCATTATGAAAAAGAGTAAATAAAGACAAATATTGTACCTAGTCATAAACATTGAATGTCTGTTATAGCAGTATGTCATCTTATCTTCATTTTAACCTAACATGAAAACATTTAATTTCCTTTTCTGCCTTTCATTGTACTGGTTCCCCTTCTGTTCTTTACTTCCAAATACTGGTTACAATACTGAATATAGTATTTAAGAGACGCCAATGGACGTGTCTCATCTTACAGTGTTTCAGAATTAGCACAGATATCCAATTTAATTTCATTTTGAATAATGTTGTTCAGAGAATATGAATTTCATCATATGTCTTGGCCACCAAATCTAATTCTTGGGATTCTTCTCAGGACTGGGTTTATGTGCAGTTGTCCACTAGAGAGCAGGCTGAGACCAACAAACCCATTCTGTTCATGTCATAAACTGACTTTGAACCCAGGTGTCTTAATGTAAATCGTTAGTACATTAAAGCATTGCACCTTCTAGCTTCAGCTGTGAGTATATATACTGCTATCAAACTTGATGGATATAGCTTGTGAAGCTTAGTGACCTAAGGTGGTGATAATAAAGTATTCTGGAACCTGGATAACATTTTATTCTGTCACTACGGTTTTCTTGCTCTGGTGACATCAACTAATTTGTACCACTTTGCAGGGAATTTCTGTATTCAGCTTTTCAGCCAGAATCTCACTTTTCCTACACTGGTCTTTTCTCTGTCAGACTGAATTTCTTTCAGAGACAAAATATTGCTCAATATTGATTGCATTGTGCTAGCTAATTTCAGGTTCTTGTGCTGCAGATCAGCTGAAGCCCTGTTGAAAATATTGAAGAACTTTTAGCACAAAATGCACAAACAAAATGATCTATATAGCATCTCCCAACAAGAATCCTCTGTTGTCAAATCCTTAAAAAAAAAAGTCAATTTAACAGACTCTTTGCATGGAAATATTTTTATCCTAAAAAGTTGTACTAACAAGAGCAGATAGTTTTCACAAAGCCCATAAAATTCTTATTATTTTTGGCCTGTTTCTTATTTTGCTTGTGTAAGACATTCATCTTCTGTGGAAAAATGCTTACCCAGAGGACATATATACATACCAGTGGAGAGAATTAAAGTTCTCCTTGTTACTGTCCTTACAGAACCCACTGAATTTCTGTAGAAGTAATAGGGAGGGGGGTTTATTTACTTTCCTGGAAATGAAGAAAACCACATTTCAGTTCCCTTTTGCTTTCTCAGTTTTGAAAAGTATGAAGTATATCTGCTATTTGATTTCTTTATCTCCTTAGGTTCCTGTGAAGGCTGGCCTCAAAAGATAATTTTTCTCCATTACTTTGTACCCTAATAATATTCTGTTGTATTCTGAGAAATAAGAATGCTGAATATCTAATGTCTGTCTTCCCTTTCCACAATCTATAGCCCATCCACCTTTGAATTCCTTAATGATTCTTGCTTCAAAGATCACATCCCGCTCTTTGTCTTCTTTACCTAATCATCTATTTTCTTAAAGCATTAAGCTGCTGTGGCTCCATGCTAGAATTCCTCATTTACCATATACTGTCTTTGCCATCTGAGTTGATGCCTTCCTAATGTGAATATGTGTTTATTTATAATGGTTTTAAAGTTAAAGTAGCATAAAAAATATGGATACAACTTGAAAGATAAAAAATAATCTTAGTAGAAGCAAATGCTCAGCTTGGGTTATTTCAGCCTGAACAAATCATGTTTGTCTGATGTAGACAACTAAAAGCAGACTGTCATAATAGGAAAGTGCCAGGAAGTCTTGAAAAGGAATCACACTGCCAACTCTGCTTATGAAATAAATTAGGTTTACTAATGATTATATTTCCTTTCATATCTACAGAGGGAGAACAGAGTTCCTGTTCTTCGAAGCTGAGATGTCAAATGTATTTCCTGACAGCTCCAGCTCACTTTTCATTATTGATAAGTTAAAGCAGCGTGGCTGTTAGCTGCTCTTCTGTAATTAGTTCGATGAGTTTAGGAGACAGCCAGAACTTTTTTGGAAGAGGTGAAAAGAAGTCATATGATAGTGGCACCTGAACTGTCTCTGCCCTGCTGCCAAGCTAACACCCAGGATGTTACAAAACAAGGCTTCATGCCTCCTGTTTTACCATTGTCTTGGTGTCATGTCTTAGGAATGGAGCAGTTATTACTGAGGAAGGAAAACGCCTTTGGTGGTAAAGGGTATTTGGGGAAACGGGAATATTGGCAAACTTGAAAGCCAAGTAGGTCAAAGGGATCTAATCATGCGGAGGTTAGATACAGGACAAAACCAGGGGGACTGCAGCAGTTATTTCTGTTTCCTTTAACTTAGTATAATTTTGATGTAGTAGTATACCTAAAAATCCTGAAATATTTGTCCAGTCCACAGGTTAGCTGAAAGGGTAATTCATCTCTTACCACAGAACGGATTTAACACATTTACTTAACACCTTCCATACTAAAACCCATATAAAGAATATAAAGATGTAAGAAAATGATTCTGTATAGTGGCTCTTATATGAAGGTTTAAGTATTATCACACTGTAATAATGAAATCTAAAGATACATCTAATATAAATGTCAGGAAGTTATACATAAATTATGAAAATTTTATGTATAAGAAATCTAAATCTTATCATAAAGAAAAATTTGAAAGGAACAAGAAGAAAATTGGAAAGAAACTCCACTGAGGTTAAAGGAGACAATCATAAAATGAATTTGTATCAGGAGAATTAAAAAAAAAAAAAAAAAGGCTACAAAGAACAAACTAGTTGCTCAGATATGAAGGGATACATGTATTGAAAATTATTTGTATGGAATGGAAGAGGAAAGGTTTCTTTCTTCAGAATGTGTCTGATGTAGTGATGACAGGTAACTGTTCTTGTCCAGGTGGAGCTTCTGCAAGTCAATACACTGCAACAGATTTTGGGACTTAGGGAGAGTTCATGGAAGTATGGAAAGTATGGAAGTTCATGGAAAAACTACTGCACCATGGTAGGAAAATTGTGCTGAATCGGAAGGGATGGAAATAGAAAATATTCTTTGTAGATATTAAAAATAGCCTTGAAAAATAAGGGGAAGGTAACAGAAGAAATAGAAAGCTGTGAAGAATGTAGGTGGGTGCTGAGTACAGAAGCATCATGGCAAGAAAATAAAATTTTATACTGAAAGCAGAAAATTAATTTCTCACTTCTAATTAGGGAATAGCTGTGATCATGACTAGCATGGGTGGGCAAAGATGGTAATTCATGTTTTGGAAGAAAACACCAGGGTTGCAGTCTGAGACTTTATGTCTCAGTTTACTTTTCAAAGAACAGCTTAGCAAGATTATCTGGGATTTCCAGTTCTGGAAGAAGATAGAAGAAAAGATTACATGCAGGACCTTCTGTTTTTCTAGCACTTGTCTTTGTGTGTCAATTGTACTACTTTGCTTAAAACGGGGAATTTGGATGCAAGGGCAGGTATGAGTGAACAAGGAGTGTCAAAAGTAGAGGACTGGTCAGAGATAAGATACAAACATTAAAACAAAGAAAACCAGAAAGCATCAGCAAATAACATACAGAAAGAACCAGTTGAGCTGGAGAATATACTGATAGCAAAGAAACTACAAAGTGATTGAGGTACTGGGAAGGTAACATTTGCCTATAACTAGAACCATCAGTATAAATAAAACAATAAAAGAGTCAAAATATGGAAAACCACCATATGTTCATAAAAATGTTAGGTGAGATGAAAAAGAGCTTTAATGTTAAAAATTGGACAGAAGACTGTTTAAAGAATATTATTTATGTACTCATTTGTGAGCCCAGTCAGAATAAAGTGCAAAGACAGCTGTCAGAGAAAACTCTGCCTGCTATTCAAGGTAGATGCTGGATTTAGGGAGTTCTGGATTTAGGGAGTTGGTGAACTGCAGAAATTCTGAGTCTGAAAGACTGAGAATATGATATTCAAAATAGTGTCTGATTTGGACAGGAAGGACAAAAACTTAAATCTAGGATTTGATTCTAGTTTTCAAGAAAGAAGATGCTATAGAAAAGGTAAGGTAATACACAAGCCATTGAAACCTGAGAATAGAAAAGAGAAAAGGTTTCCATGAGGACATCAAAATCATAGAAATACCTTAGTATTGACTGGATTCTGTCAGAGATGCACATCATGCAAGCTTTTCTGGCATGCAGGGTTCACAAATCTCTAAAAGTGCAGGCATCTAAACACAGATTCTGATGTCCTGAATTTTGGCAGCAGAGTTTGAAAATACTGGATTTGCAACAGTCTTTCATCTGCACTAAAATTACCATGACTCAGAAAAAATGTGGACAGGCTGGAAAGGGTCCATAGAAGGGCCACAAAGATGATCAAAGGACTGGGAAGCCTGCTGTATGAGGAAAGGCTGAGAGAGCTGGCTTTGTTCAGCCTTGAGAAAGGAAGGCTCAGGGGAGGCCTTATCACCATGTTCCAGCATTTAAAGGGTGGCTACAAAGAAGATGGAGACTCCCTTTTTACAAGGACTCACATGGAAAAGACTAGGGGTAGTGGGCACAAGTTAGTCCGGGAGAGATTCTAACTGCACACAAGAGGTAAATCAACCATTGTAATAATCCCTCCAGGGAAGTGGTGAATTCCCCAACACTGGACACTTTTAAGATTCAGCTAGACAGAGTGGTGGGACATCTAGTCCAGCCTGGTATTCTATGATTCTGTGATTCTATTTGGTTTTGATCAAAGGCTTGTAATTAGTTGCATTTCTTACTATGTTTGTTAATAAACAGTTTCAAAATTATGTAGTATAAAGAGATACATGCTGAAGTTAAAACTCCTGTAGAAATTCTGAAATGCTTATGCTCCCCATACAAAATACTATAATATAAAAATCTAACAGTTTATTGCCATCTATTAATGGGCTGACTTACTAATAAGCTGCTGCAGGTCTTCCAGTGAGGGGGTTACATCAGCAGGACTTTGTTCATACGGCAAAGTCTGACATTGCAACAAACATAATTTTATCAGTAAGGAAGTAATAAATTCACATTCTTGATTAAATAAACCATAGAAATTGAGAACTGCAGCATATCCCAGCAGCTGCATTTGTATTTAATATGTTCTCGGCTATGTAAGTATAGGAGGAAATGTTTAACTCAAGTAGAAACTCCTATTTCGAAAAATATTAGGAGATCTGCCTAAAAATTACTCCCCTTCTCTAGCTGTGAAAGTTATGCTGTCAGTGAGCAGTACTTCTCTGAAAGACTGACAAGAACCAGATGTTGCAATATTAAGACATATTGTCATATATATTTATTTTAGAGTCTTTTTCTCTAAATCTAGTAATTAGTTCCTGAAAAATTCATTCTGTTAAAGACAACAGCTCATTAGCAATTTCTCTTTACTTTTCCCTTAGGTTTTGAGAGTGATTTCAGGGTGGTCTACCAAATTGCATGCTCCATATCCTAGCAAATAGCAAACATTATTCTCTGAATGACAGCTTACACATATGCTGCATTTGTGTAGAGATATTGCTTGCCAACAAAGTTAAAACTGAGTCCGTTAGCAAGCAGCAAGAAAGTGGAGAGGGGGTCTGAAACCTGGTGTTTCCCCAAACACAACTTAGTTTGCTTTTATCAAAATTGACAAAAGGTAGAAGATGTGAAAATTTCATAACCAGTGAGCTAAAAATATAAGCATCTTGACAGATGGTTATATATTTAGCATGTCTTTCAAACTTGCATCACTTCTGATTAATAAGAGCATCTGAAATATCTGTAATCAGCTCAGATTGTTCATTGACATCTATACAGCAAGGCCATGATAATCCATGCTCAGACTTTCACCTAAAAAAAGAGAGAGTAACAAAAATAACTTACAAAAGTCTACCTGAGGTACTCTGTGCTGCTTCACATTAATCGTCTCTCTGTGAAATAAAAGAGGAACATGTAAGGACAGGGCTAGAGTGTCAGATACAAAACTAAAAGCAATTCAGCCTATTTTAGTGCATGCCAGTCTGAACAGGGACTTTGAGTCAGACCACTCTAGTTCTGTCACAGAGATCTGAATGGTCCTGAGACAGATGAAGGGTGCAAGTAAGCTTCTAGATCAAGCATATGACAGGCTTAATGGAAGATTCAGACAGCAGGTCCAGAGAAGCTGCTGCTTTCGGAAAGGACACAGCTGCTAGAGACATCTTACAGAACCTTCCAGGCACCAGGACTTTGCCCCACACCTGTTGTGCTTCCCACAGTGCAACCCAACAATTAGATCACAGGGTCCTGGCCTGAATATCACCTAATCCAGATGTAACTTTCTGTGGGTATCTGTAACCACATAACTGAAGAAAGGGGCTGTCACATCATGTACCACCTCCATAGCACATTGTCAGAAGAGTAGTCACAATTCGACCACAAACTTTCAGTGTAATTCTAAAGAAGAAAAAAAGAAAAAAAGGAGAAAACCAAAATATATCTAGGTTCCCCCAAAATGTGTCATTTAGCAAGACTAGTAGACTTAGGAGTCTACTAACTAAAATTCCACCAAAAGTTTTCCCTCTCAGGCCATATATTATTACAGTATTATTAGAAAGCTGAATGTTTTTGGTCTGTTTTTTTTAGAATTACGGAATCACAAAATGATTTGGGTTGGAAGGGACCTTAAAGATCACCTAATTCTAACTCCCACCACCACGTCAAGGACACCTTCCACTACACCAGGTTGATCAAAGCCCCGTCCAACCTGACCTTGAACACTTCCAGGGATGGGGCATCCACAGCTTCTCTGGGCAACCTGTGCCAGTGTCTCACCATCCTCGCAGTAAAGAATTTTTTCCTAATTCCTAACCTAAATCTACCCTCTTTCATCTTAAAACCATACCCCCTTGTCCCATCACTACACATCCTTGTAACAAGTCCCTCTCCAACTTTCTTCTATGCCCTCTTTAAGTATGGGAAGGCTGCTCTAAGGTCTCTCCTGAGCCTTCTCTTCTCCAGGCTGAACAAGCAAGTTCTCTCAGCCTGTCTTTATAGTAGAGGTGCTGCAGCCCTCTGATCCTTTTTATGGCCCTCCTCTGGACTCACTCCAACAGTTCCACATCCCTCTTGTTTTGGGGGCCCTAGAGCTGAATACAGTACCCCAGGTGAGAGTACTCACAAGAGTGGAATAAAGAAGGAAAAGCATTTCCTTTGACCTGCTGGCCACACACCTGCTGATGCAGCCCAGCACATGGTTGGTTTCTGGGCTGCAAGCACACACTGCCAGCTCACACCGAGCTTCTCATCAATCAATGCCTCCTTTTGAGGAAGAACAAGATAGAAGAGTCAATAATAACCTTTGAAAAATTGAAAAAATTACACATTTGTGAACTTTACAGATGGAGATATGAGTAGCTTCAAATTATTACAGAAACTTATTTGCTAAGCATGACAAAACCATTTGTTTTGCATTTAAAAAATAATTCTTATGCTATTTTATAGAAAGGTGAAAACTGTACTCCAGAATTAAAAACCTCATTGCTTAATTATATAAGCAGTTATTTTGTAGTATGTATTTTTTTCTTCTCTGATGGGACAGAAAGAGAAGAGAAAGAATCTTAGTTTGCTTTCTTTTTGAGCAACGAGGATTGCGTTATTTTGAATTTGCTTGTGGCTGATTTGTAGATATCAGCTGGAAAATCATGACAAATTCAAAGGAAGGGAATAGTTTGTAACAACTCATCAGTGTTCACAGAACGGAAAATTCATCATTCACTTCGTATGATCAGCATATAAATACTGCTTTTAAAGGTTAGTAGTAGTTACGGTTTGTCCTCAGAATCTTAATTATGAAGGATAACAAATTTGGCATAGGTAATTGTAGTACTATTAATTTTAATTCATATTTCAAGAGTGCAGAAACTAGAAAACTTTTTGAACTGAATTATGCTATTTTTTTTTCCTCTGGATTAATTAAATGAGTGCTCTTTAACTCTCTTCGTGATCAGCCATAATCAGGCCTTTCATTTCACCTTCAGGCTTATGCTTTTCTGAGTGATGCTACTTTCATTAAATTACTTTTTCTTGCATTTAAATCATTCCTTTTCATTCATTAGCAAACCATACATGAACATTTGTTGTCCATATGAAATTGCGATAATAAAAGTCTTGCAAACTGAAATAGCTGTATGTTTTCTCACTCTGAGGGCTGGAAAACTTACCAGCTGAAATACCAGGGTGCTTTTGCCAAGTTTTCTAGTTACAACCGAATAGGAATATCTGTGAAATTAAGTAACATTTTCATATTTTATGATTTGTCAGTTGTTTAAAAAAAAAAGCTAGCTAAATATGAAAACATATTAGCATTGTGTTCTTCTGTTTTGATCACTGCAGGCTCTCTGTTTTGGCCTAGCTTCAAGAGTAACTATGAGCATGGCAGGTTCCTTGACTTAGCCATATTCTTACACACATGCTGGTGTACTAACTGAGCTGGTGCACTCACTTGCGGAGTTTGCTAAGCATATGGTCAGTAAGAGGGAACTATACAGCCAGTTTCTGGCATAGGACTACTGTGTGCTCCGTTTCCCAAAAACGTGCTTGTTCCCCAACCTGAAGCACTCTCCTACATGAAGATTTTTGACCAGGCTGCTGGAAACCATTGTCTTGTCTGTTGACCATGTTCAGATCAATGGTGCAGCACACGTGCAGTGCAAGCTGCACTGTCTGCATGCACAGATCCCCCATGGGGATGCTCTCACAGGAAAGTGTTTTCCTTTGTCCATCATTGCTCTCACCGAGTTTGTTGCACCTGTCACTGCCTCCAGAGGGAACCGAGTCAGACACGTATGGCTGGTTTGGGCTGTATTCACCCGGTGTCAGGCAGCCCCGTGGAGCAAACAGCTGTAACTTACTCCCATAGAAGTGCTTCCGTGAAGGCAGGCCCCCGTGGCAGCCAGCCAGCCAGGGCAGGCAGCTCCTTGCAGAAGGAAGACAAACACACCATATGAGCATTTAATATTTATTATTATACAACTTACTTTGCACTATAATGGGCTATATATGTATGTTCAGCTACCTGAGCATCCTAGGAGACTTCTAAAACCTGGCAGCAGCTGGAGAAATTAATAAACCATAACTCACTTTCCACATAAATTTCATATCCAGAAAACAAAACCCGACTTTTGGACGTTTTAATATGTTAATGCCAAGCTTTAATAAATACGCATTTACCTCAAGAGTGTGAGCTGGGCAAAAACAATCTGCATACTTGTGTCAAAGCATAAGGCTCGAAGCCGCATTTGTCAGAAAGATGACAACTCCAGGGACACACTGTAAAGTAACTCATTTAGAGCAGCGCGGAGGCTCACAGAAGGCCTCTCCCGGTCCAGGACATCACTTCTTCGGCTCTAGGGTACACTGAAACCAGAGCCCACCCTCATCCACCCCCGGGCCGACACGGCGGCGGGGAGCCCAACCCCGCCGCGCTCCTCCCCGCCGCCCACCCCTTTTCCCGCCCTCTGCCGCTTTGGCGCCAAGCTACAAAAGAGATCGGGTCCGCCGCGGGATGAGCTGTTCTCAGCCCGGTTGCAACGTTAATGGGTACGCTGCCCGGGCCCGGCCTGCGCTGGGGCTAGCCTCTTGCTGCGGAGGGGGTAGGCTGGCGCGGAGGGGCCGCGGGTGCGGGGTGGCCCCTGAGTGATGTCGGTTCCAAGCTCTGCTCGCTCGTCAGCCGGCGGTTCCCCCTTCCGCTAGCACCGTGCTCCCCCCGCACCCCGGCTGACCAAGTTTTATCCCTCTTCAGGCGGGCCGGTCTCGCCGAACAGTTAAACTCCGGTGGCGGCGGGCCCGCGGTGCGGCCTGCGCCACGCGGTCGGCTCCGGCTCTGTGAGGCGGGAGAGCGCCGCGGTCGCCGTGCGGCTGCTTTCGGGAAACTGTTGTTCCCCGAGGCAGGGTGGAGGCAGCCGGGCCTTTACCCGCGCCGTGGGGAGGCTGCCTTGGAGGTCAGCCTCCTCCGCGGTGCTGAGGAGTTCCGCCGGCGCCAGCTGTGAGGAAGGAAGGAAAGATTCTCCATATCCCGCAGGGAAGCGTTTCTTAGTGCCTCCGAAGGCCCTGTCTTGAGGGTATGGCCTCTTTTATTTGGGTATGGCAGTTACTGGGATAGGATAAAGAGCAGGTAGGTTATCTGGAATTCATTATTTCCTGACAGGGAGGCTGGCGTGAGCAACATGTAATTGATTAAAGAAGTGATGCTGTGAGAGTGAAATACATTCCTGTACTGCTCAACTGGGGTTCAGTATTTCTACAGTGTACAGGTTTGGTGGGTTATCTTGCAGGAAAAAAAATTGAGTATAGTTAATTTTCAGTACACAGAGTGTTGTTTTCCTGTGAGAAAGGTTGATTTTTTTCTCTCCATCTCTCAAAAACTTACCTCCCAGTAAGGAACAGGAAATGACTGTATCTCAGTACCTATGTAATGGGAAAGATGGCAAGCCTCAAGTAAAGGAAACTCCACATTAATTTGACATAATAGCGATCATAAAATTGTGAAACTTAAAGAAGCAGCTAGTATTGAAAGTCATCAAGAGCACATATCCTATTTGGCTTTGGGGAACACAAGAGCATTGCTGAAGATGTTTAATTTTTATTTTTAATGCACACTTTACCTCTTTACCTTAAATTCTGTGACTTAAGTAAAAAATATTGATAGCTGCTCTTGAGTAGTATAGTGAGGAAAAAAACCCTACTATACAGTTGGAACATAATTCTAATGACATGACATTAGAGATAAAGCAGAGGGGGAGAGGTGGGAAAAGGGGGGAAAAAAGTCTTATAGTCACCAGCTCTCCAGTTGTACTATATTGTGTAGCTGACCATCGTAATTGTGGCGTGAAAAGATCTGAGGTGATGTACTCTGCTTTAACAACTAAAATTTTCATTAAGATAGGTTGGTTTGCTTTTTTGTTGTTGTTTTTTGGTTGGTTTGTTTATTTTGGGGTGTTTTTTTTTTTTTTGAGTTGCTGAATGGAATTCCTATTTCAGATGTTGTTACACCTTATTTGAACCCTAGCTGGGTGAAAAAGGACTGAAAAGGGAGGCACTGTCCTGTAATTGCAGAATCTTTTTCTCTATTTTCCACTGAGATACTGTTTACACAGACTTTTCTACAAACTATTAACCGCTCTCAAATTTAAGGATTTTTTTTTCCCTTTCTTCTTGAGCAGTGTTATCTTCATGGCTTTCAGTTACCATTTTTATTCTTACTATAAGCTCTTACAAGTTATCACAAGGATGTCTTAATTGCTTATTTTACAGCTAGCTGTAATTGCTAGAGTATCTTTCATTCATGCAATTCTAGAACTTAAAAGATGAGCATAAGGAGGATGATCAGCTGTCCCAAATCCATAAACTCAATTTTCCTGTGTGTGCTTGACTGCTAGCCAAGGTCTTGGCTTCTGCTTAGTCAGAAATTAAGTGGTTTATACCCATTTCACACTCTTGCATTCCTGTGCACTGAGTTGAGAGAATTACTTCGCCAAACATGGTGGTATTAAGTAATTGAGTAAGTGGGTTTTTTTTATGTTCTCTTTGATGTAAGCCTTCTGCTTGTTTTTCAGATATTCTCCCCTCCATGTGAAGTTGGTACTCAGAGGGAACCTCTGCTTACACGCAGTTCTGTATTTATGAGAAAAGTAAATAGTAGCTTTTGTTGTGTTTTCAATAAATAGAGTTGCTAGGGAATAATTTAATAAAAGGAGATC
The DNA here is from genome assembly GCF_028554395.1 of Pezoporus wallicus. Classification (NCBI taxonomy): domain Eukaryota; kingdom Metazoa; phylum Chordata; class Aves; order Psittaciformes; family Psittacidae; genus Pezoporus; species Pezoporus wallicus. The sequence continues at coordinate 5,229,449 of NW_026640754.1, forward strand.
TCATGATCGCTTAGTTCAGTGTCTTTCTGGAACCCTTTGCCCAGAATGTTTATTTAATGTAGTTCTGCATTGTGTGTTGTGTGCTTCTCCAAAGACATGGCTGTGAGTGAATGTCACGTAGTTGGGAATGTATGATAAAGTCTGATGGTGTTTCGGATTTTGTAAGTCTGCTTTTGTGATTATTTTAGTATAATAATATAAATATAATATTTTAAATAATAGCTTAAATTAGCTGAAGCACTTTCTAGGCTTAACTTGTTAAAGTTAACTTGACAGTTAACTTTGACAGTTAACTCGTCAAAGTTCAATTTGGCATGGAGAAGTGTGAGGGCATCTGTTTTCTTCTTTGTGCTGTGACCTTCTCTGAGTACTTTTTTCTTAAATAGCATATAGGCCCAACCCTTTAGTTACAATGAGTTTGGGCACTCTCATTCAGATACCTAATCTGTGTGTTTCCTTAGACAACTCACGGTCTGGGCACTATTTACAATGTCAAAATGTGAACTAGGTGTGCTGGTTACACCAAGAGTGTATGCTCCTCCCTCCTTAGGTTAAGAAGATTAGCTTAAATATGATCCTCATTCATTTCCAAGAACAAGCCAAAATGGCTAACTTGCAATGTGCCATATATGAACTATTCAAAACTAGTAAATAGCACCCTGTAGGTTTCTAAAGTACAATTTTATCATGTGCTGGCATTGCCCTCACTCAATTAGTATACCCTCTTTATGATAAGCTAACTGCAAGCTTCTAACATATGGGTTTGGTTATAAAAATAATAATTAACAAAATACTTCTGATTTGTCTTCTGAAACTGCTGGAACTAGTGTTGCTGTAAGATGTCTTGCTGCTTGTGGTTACCTATGATGAATTTTTCTGCATCACTTTACATTGCTAGGAGCGTATCTCAGTCTTGAGCTGTAGTCCTTGGTAAGTGGAGCCTAAGAAGAAAAGTACTGTGCCCCAAGGCTTCCATAATCTCAAGAGGGACGTAGCAGTGGACTGTCAGAAGGGCCTCAGATTTTTGCTAGTAAGTGGTGTAATGAGAGGCAAACTCATGGCAATAACTGTACAGGCAGAAACAAATGACTGCGCACAAAGGTACCAAGTAGAAATCCAGCAAGCACTTGTCATAGGCAGAAGTACAAAATATCTTAGATTAGAGGCTTGCAGTTAGCACAGTCATCATAAAAAAGATTATGTTGTTTGGGTGAAAAGGATGCTAGTACATGATATTCCTGAATCTTAGAAATACAGAAGGTGTTATCTGTCAAGGATAAATTGCTCTGTCTTTGAATAGCTCAGTGCTCTGAATATCTCAGCCTCATACCTAAAACTGAAATTCGCAACCTTGCTTGGATGGCTTTCCTCTGAAAGGAAATAATGCATACATAAGTTCCTGGAAAGCACATAATGCTGGTGGTTTTACTGTTAAAATATCAGTGCATGTGCAGTCATCTTAGCCAGATTGTGATCCTGGTTACTTTAAACTTGTACACATTAAAAGAATACAATTTGTAATAGCTCCAGCTATGTGTTCTTTGCTGATGGCTGGGTTCTTTTCCATATAGTTTCAGCAATGAAGCATCCTGCAAAAAACGAGAAGATTATTTGGAATGGCCTGAATATTTTATGGCAGTAGCTTTTTTGTCAGCGCAAAGAAGCAAGGATCCAAGTTCTCAGGTAAGAAGGCAATGTATGAGAATAACATAACCTAATCTATATTGTACATTACATCAGATGCACATGTAGCACTTTCAGGAATTTCTTATCGGAAGTTATTTCAGTGTATAGCTATTTGTTTTCTAACATGGTCAGCACATTTTGTTACAGAAGTTCTCTTATTGGGCATGACCTTGTGTGTAATTCTGTTGTGCATTTGCAGCTTGGAGTTTTGTAAATCTTTTCATCTGAAGGTTAAAATAGCATGCATTTTTTCTCCATTTTCCAGTAAATATAGTTACTGTTAGTGGAGGATAAACTACTGAAAGTTTTAGATTGCAATTTTTCAAGACACAGCATTTTACAAGATCCTTTCCTTCGCTTGTAAGACTATAAAAAAAAAACAAAACGTTTTGTTCTTCTGTTGTCTGGAGTTTCTGCCTAGTTTGGTTCCTCCCTCAGGTTGCCCTGCCTCCTCTGCTTCACTCTCTGTTCCAATTCTTTGCTTCATTCATGTGCTATATGCTGTTGAATATTGGTTTAAGGTGATCGCTACATCTACTGAAACATGCTGTTCAGCAGGACCCAGTCGTCCTGCTAGTCTTCCTTTGCGTGAAGAAATTTAGGAAGCAAATCCCAGAAAAGCCATGGACTAAAGTGCATGTTAACAGTCCTTTCAATTACTCTCTGGCTTCTATATGTTATTGCCCTTAGTTCTCTGGAAGTTACTCGCTTAGGGCTGAATTTTTGTTACCCAAGAGCTGGTCGATAAACACATTGTGTGAGTTAAAATCAGTAGTATTGCCATTTTAATAAATCTGCAATATGAGTAGAAAATGTAAAACAGGATATTTCGTCATGATATAAGAAAGGTCCCTGTGCAGACTTGAAGTATTAAAGAGTGGGAGTTAAAAGGTCTGGTATTTTGGTGCACACTGGTGTAAATAAGCCAGAAAGGTTTGTGAGCCTATCTGCCTAGGTCAACAGTGCTTCATTTTTGTTCCATCTTTGATATGTTTTGTTTAGCTGCTGCTGCTCATACTACTCCTGGAAAAGCTATTTTGGGGAGCTGAACTGACAGAAAACTTGTGTTTAGTAGGGTTACTTAGGTGCTAGTTCTGCTCCCTGAACTAGGTTTACTTTACATTTCCATAAAGAACAGTTCTGGCATCCTGGGATGGGGGCTGCATGACCAGAGCTGCAGCAGGGTTGCATCTGCTCCAATTTATTTTGAAACTCCACCAGTTAGGTACAATTGTAGCCTTGCTCACTAGATGGTGTGACCTAATATAAAATGAAGCTTGTATCTCTTATATGGAAATTGTAGGACTGACTTTTCAGGTCTCATCTTTCTTGTTGATACATTGTTTTGCATGCTGTCGGTACTGTATAAATCTGATTTTATTTAGGTTGGTGCCTGCATTGTAAATTCAGAAAACAAGATTGTTGGAATTGGATATAATGGTATGCCTAATGGCTGCAGCGATGATGTACTACCCTGGACAAGAACAGCAGCGCACAGGCTAGACACAAAATATCCTTATGGTAAGTCTTCTTGTGGTTGACAGGTTAGGCTTGTGATGTCTGTAAGTTCAGCTGTTAAAATACAGATCAGTTTGTCTTCCACTCACATAATTTTTTAAAATGTGCACATATGTGGTACCTCAGGATAAAAGTCACAGCTCTGCAAATGAATGAAATGATCCGTCTGAAGGACTGACTTCCTGGTGAAGTATGTTCATAAATGAATAGCTGGTTTGGATTGTGTAGTGAAAACTTGCAACTATAAAGCAGCACATTAGCACCCAGTTGCAGTGTGTGCAGATGATTGCTGCTTCTGTGTGTTCATCTCCACATTAATTACAGAGCTTATGTATATGCAAAACAAATAATTGGGTCTAAAATACAGGTATTAAAATTGTAAACTGCAGTTGTTGTGGGAAATTCCAGTGTTTCGGTATTGATGACATAGGGAATTCATACTATGGAGGAGCTGAATTTTGTTTGTCTTGAAGTATGTGATTGCAGTCTACCGTACCATGCCATTTTTTGCCTTGTCTGGTGTGCAGTGATTTACCCTGCTGTGGGTGAGGTGACTTCCATTGTTAATTTCGGCCTCTGGTTTCATTCACATACACTAAATGGACAAAAATAAAGAGCAAGGATGGTTTCATGGTAATTGTGGCTCGCTGCTGCTTTGGATCCTGTCTTTTTCTTTGCAGCTGGTATAGTTCAGCCTTCCAAAAAGGTCCTCTGAGAATCTTGGTGCACCTACCAACAGGACTTCACAGTTACTCCTCTGGGCCAGGCATGATTTGCAGGAACCAAAGAGATGAGTTGCTGGGCTACCTCAGACTTTATGCCATGAGTGCTCTCTGCTGGTTGTGGAAATTGAGTTGAGAGGTGACTTGCGGCCTGCAATATCTGATGTTGGGGAGGAACTTTGTTAGGACTGAAGTGTATGTTCTCCTAAATCCCTGCTCTTCATCTTTCTGCTGCCACACCAGCTCCTGCTGCACCTCTGTGGAGGGAGACTAATGCAGCAGAAGCCATGGGCACAGGAAGAATGGGTATTAGGAGCCTGTTCATGCTGTGCTGCATCTCAGCCTGTCCTGGGCTCAGGAATGGCTAGGGGAATAATCACAAAACTGAGCAAAAGCCCTGAGATGTGTGTGGGGAAATGAGAACCAGAGTGCAGCTTTTGCAAAGAGATACTGACTCTTTTCCAGTGTACAGTATTTATCTCTGCCTATTAATTCTGTTTTTCACTTACAACATTTGGTCTGATGCAGAGGTTAGACTTGCATGAGTTTTGATGTTCCCTGTGTTCACCCAGATCCACTCTAAAAACTGGCATTACGTTTTCTGGTTTCCCATAGTACTGAAGTGAAAGATGATAGGCAGTGGCTCAGCACCTAATTCATCAGTTTCATACTTGAGTTCTTAAAACCCCAGTACTTTGTCCTTGTTCACTTTACCAATTTATTATACAACCTCTAATGTTGACTCTTAAGCTTGAGACAGTTTCATATTCTTTTTCATAAGAGATGTATTCCTGACACTAGGGCCAGCTCCTGCTAAATTTTAAAAACGCCCTAAAGCATAGAAGCACTGGTTTTACATGAAATGAAAGTACCATAATGGTACAACTGGTGTGACTGCTCTTTACTTACAGGGTGAGGAAAAAAATGTTAGCCTATTGATTAAACATAAAGTGCAGAAAAGAGAATATTGATTTTGGTTTAATCTTTATGCTGCTGTAAGGTCTCAGTTTTGAACCAAGTGTGGGTCTCTGGGAGCTGAGCAAGTTCCAGGTACTCAAATCTAAGCTGACCAATTTAAACTGAAAATGCTGTATGAGTTTGTGAAGAATCTTTGTATAAGATGACCTGAGACAATGATGGTGATGTTGTTGGTAATTATGATACAAAAAGATGTGAAGTAAAAATCTTCAATAGTTTAACCATGCCAAGTGCAAGGTCCTACACTTGGGTCAGAGAAATCCCAGACACAGCTACAGGTTGGGCAAAGAAGAAATTCAGAGCAGCCCTGTGGAGAAGAACCGTATCCTGGGCTGCATCAAAAGGAGCGTGACCAGCAAGTCAAAGGAGGTGATCCTGCCCCTCTACTCTGCTCTTGTGAGACCTCACCTGGAGTATTGTGTACAGTTCTGGTGTCCTCAACATAAAAAGGACATGGAACTGTTGGAACAAATCCACAGGAGGGCCACGAGGATGATCAGGGGACTGGAGCACCTCCTGTTTGAAGACAGGCTGAGAAAGTTGGGGCTGTTCATCCTGGAGAAGAGAAGGCTGCATGGAGACCTCATAGCAGCCTTCCAGTATCTGAAGGGGGCCTATAGGGATGCTGGGGATGGACTCTTCATTAGGGAGTGTAGTGACAGGACAAAGGGGTAAGGGGTTAAAACTTAAACAGGGGAAGTTTAGGTTGCATATAAGGAAGAAATTCTTTCCTATTAGGGTGGTGAGGCACTGGAAATGGGTTGCCCAGGGAGGTTGTGAATGCTCCATCCCTGTCAGTGTTCAAGGCCAGGTTGGACAAAGACTTGGGCGAGATGATTTAGTGTGAGGTATCCCTACCCATGGCAGTTGGGTTGGAACTAGATGATCTTAAGGTCCTTTCCAACCCTAACTATTCTATGATTCTATGATATGCGATGTTTTAAAAACACACTAGCCAATCTAACACGTTGGAAGATGAATTTGTTTCTAGGAGTTGGTCTAACTATTGCTCTTCCCCCTCAAGAGTCTTAAGCCTTCACCTCATTAAAAAAAATCACAACTTTGTAACATAAAGTGTCTGCTGTGATGAATAAACAACCTATTTTGTAATTCACAGATCATTTAAACTCTAGCAGTTTCTTACTAATCTTGATAGCACAGTTGACAGACCAGACAAGTATATGTAAAAAAAAATATCTTCTGCTTAAAAAAAAAAATCTGGTAGATGCAGAAGACACATAGAATTGCTGCTAAAATCTCATTAAACTGTCATGTTTTTCTTTCTGCTTTTGCTAATCATCACAACATTTGTGTAAATTGAACTTTTTATCCTTGCTTTTTCCTGACTAGCTTGATCAGAGATGGCACAATCTGCCTGTGTGCTCTATTAGCTTGTGCGAATACTGCACCTTCATCACTGGAGCTGCAGTGTAGGTTATTAGGTGAAGCTGATGGTAACTGCACATACCACCACATAACTTGGAAGATGTCTTCAAGAGCTACTTTATGCATCTGCAGTGCTACAGAAAAGGGCCGGGGTGGATCTGAATGCTGACCTCCTGGTTTTAAGGGCTTTTGTAGGTTAGACATAAACATTAGTCGCTTCCCATCTCTTTCAGACCACTCTGACTAGCTTTCTTCAGAAGAAAGGCTGAGTATTGTTCCATGAATGGCTCACTCAAAGGCTGCTCCAGAGGGCATGGTGGAAAAAAGGCTGCAAGAGAACTGTCATCCTGTATAGGCCTGTAATGCAAAGCCTGTTGAGATGGTATGCTTAACCCTTCTCCCTCCCTCAGGACATACTGGGGGATATGCCAAGCATACTCTTGTTTCATGCTGTGAAAATACCTCTCTGGTGGGCTGCAAAAAAGTCATCTCACTTCTTTATGCACTTTGAACTGAGACACACAAAATAAGTATGTGGTGCAGTGGGACTCCTGAGATGGGGAGCCTTGAGGAAACCCAGGGCCAAGTGCTATGTAATGCTGATGGAACCTGAGTAAGATGAACACAAGCCAGTCTACACCAGTTGGCCTCAGGGCCAAGGGTCAGTCTCTGGCCCTGTCTGTGTTTAGCAGCATAGACATAGCAGGAGATTGGACCCAGAGGCTGTCTTTGCAGAAGAGTGTTAGATGATCCTATAAGAAATTTATTGAGCTCCAGCAGAACAGATGGATGCATTGACCCTACAGCTCTGATCAGCTTCACTGTTTCATAGCTAGAAAACTTCCCATTTCCACCCTAAATTTATTGGTGGTTAGTTCTTAACTTTCCTGTGTGTGCCATCATTCTTTTAGCTTTTCTTATTCACTGCTATTAACCCTTAGTCCTTCCTCCCTTCCCCTGTGCACTTATTGATAACAATAACTTTTCTAACTTTTGTCATATGGCTAAACAAGTTCTGTCACTCTGTATCCTGAAACTTTTTGGCTTGAAATTCACCAGGGTCTCAGTTATCTGTATCTGCTGCAATATACTGTACATATCCAACCCGCACCCTCAACTGTGTGTTCTGTTCAGCTCAGTGTTAGGGAAAGGGTCATGCTTGATTAAAAAAAAAAAATAAATGTGCTTACCCATATCTAAATGTAACCTGAGCTGCTACTGAAAGAAAGCATCAAAATGTGCTAGGTAGTGCTCACTTTACTTCAAAGGATACAAACGCTTGCAAGCATTTGGCTATTACAGGAAGCACCTGTACTGATACTATGCATTCCTTTAGAGAGTCTTGAAGCAGAGTAGAACTTTTTTCCATGTAGTTGTAGTTGAACAGAGTGTTCAACTATGTATAATTGAACAGTTTAGTGGTATAACCTTGTGATGTCGGAAAGCACTGGCTGTTTTGCAAATGCCATTTTTTGCAGCACAAAATTGGGCTTTCGTTGTTATGTTGGAACTGGATCTTTCAAGGCTGCCAGTCAGTGACAGGAGCAGGGATGTTTCTGCGCACATGGGAGAAATGGAAGGCCGGGTCTGAATACCTATTTTACGAAGATGTTATTAAGCAGCTCTTCTGGAAGAGCTGCTGCTTCTGTTCAATATTGTATGCAGAAGCTTCTTAATAATTAGACAAAATTCTGTCTTTCTGAGTTAAAAGGAAGTACCCTCTGTTTCTGTTAGATGAATTAAGGATTTGATGATGCTCAGTTTCCTCTCACTGATCATTTAAAATACTACATTTTTCTCCTATTAATGTGAGCTTCCCACTAATGCTAGTTGCTCTGCTCCTGTTACGCCCTCTGTCTCCGCTGTAATCTAAGAACATCCATTTGACAGCTAGTCTCTAATTAAGAGAGTTTTAAATTAAAATGACTGGCAAATTTAGAAACCTCTGAGCAATAGAGAAAATATTGAGTAAATATGCTTACAAATATTTATACAGATTCAGATATGATAAAATATGTGCTATGGTAAAAAGTGTGCTGTAATTGAACAGTACCTGCTGTGTAAATGAAACAAACTGTTATCAACATTTCCTGTGTTAGGATTATGAGCTTTTCGTCAATTTTTTAGAGAGATGAACACTAAGATATACAGGCAAATTTTACATTTGTAGAAGCTGTTATTTTGACAGCACAAAACTTGATAAGGTACTATGAAGACGTGTGATGCTCTCTTTCCAATTGGCAGGGCAAAGTTGAGGCTTCATCTGGAAAGGGGATCTGTAGGAGACAGTCTCTATGTACAGCCACTCACTCTGTTGACCTGCATGAATTTCTGGCCATTTCTGGTCTCATACATCTCTACAAAGTTTGGAGATTTGGAAACATAAAGAAACACAAATGCCTCTGTGCTCTGCTGAGAGTTGAACAAACTTGGAGCAGGATGGGAGGAGCTGGGAAATGGGCTGAATTAACCAATGCTTCTCAGCTTTTGAGAGCAGCTTCTCTGGTTTGCCCCCAGCAGATTTTGTGATGATCTTAAATGGGCTGAGTGGTTCCATCTTCACTTCCTAGTTCTCCTTTTTCATGGAAGAAAGACATGAAAGCCAGGCTCCAGTAAAATCTGGAGGTATTATTCTTGCCTCCCTGCTTTAACCACAGCAACTGCTCCTTTCTCCAGTACACAGGGTGAGAAAGAGATGCAGGAATGGCTGAGGGCAGCGTCAGCCCTCAGCCCTCAGCCCTCATCAGTGTCCTGCCTTCCCCTAATGCAGGGGCCAGCAACTATCCCTGTACTTTCACAAAGGTTGAAAAATAGCGGTGTTATTCTATAAATTCCAGACTCATCAACCACTTCCCCCAGTGGTTGTCACTGCAAACCTTGTTCCTTTAAGTAATATTTTGGTTCCTTCCATGAGCCTTGCTAAGTCCAGCAGCAGAGGTCCAGTGAGTAAAGGATAACTGGTAGGCAGAACTTGGACAAAGGTGAGATGGACAACTGATGAACACAAAAAGGTGAAGATCTTGCCAAGAGGTGGCCCAAGTTATAGAACTCCTGTATCCACTTCTGTGCAGGGTTTATGTTGAAGAGCACTGTGCTGTTACCATATATTAGTATCTGGAACATGTACTATTGTCAAATTGGTTAACATAGCAGTATAAAAACTTACATTAATAAATAAGTCAAAACTTGCTGCATGATAGTCTGTATGCATTGAAATGTATCATGTTCATATACAATACTGTCTCAAAAAATCTAGTCTGGTTTAGTAATTAATCACATCATTAAAGTCACTTCCCCCCAGCCCTTCCTTTAATTGCTTCTTAAAAGGTGACATGTTACAGTGGTCCCTACTCTAATTTCTTCATCAAGCATGTAAGCTTTCAAACAGAAAGAAATACTTTGGCTAGTCTGTGGTTCTTAGAAATTCACTAGTCAGAATACTTTTCGTACGTGGGAAGAGTACTTCTGAGTGCAGCCCGCTAAGAGCATGTTCCATTAATAGGGTAAGTAAGGGTCTCATATTTACAGGTTGGTTTAAGGGTGAGTACTACCTCATATATGCAACACAAAGTGGTATGCAGTGAGAAAAGAGAGAAACCCTAGCAATTAATGCTGCTAGTAATGAAGCAGTCATTCCTCTGCTGCCTTTCCTCCTCCCCGCCTCCTGCCTAGTGACTATACTAGCAGGTGGTGGGAATAACAGAGCAAACACTAACTTCTTATTGCATGGTTATTTCTTCAGCTAATGAAGTCTTTTGAGAATACTTCTCAAGACGCTTTTCCAGAATGAAAACCAGTGTTGCAGACTTAATATTATGTTGTTTATATGTGAATATTATTAAAAAAACCAAAAACAAAACAAAACCAAAACCCCACCAAACAAAAAAACAACACTCCCCCACCCCCTGAAACACTGCACTCCCCAAAAGGTATTGTAAAAATTGTTAGTTTTACTAGTCTGTTTAAATATATAGTTTCCAGAGTTCTGAGTATTTTGCACCTGTGAAAGGTTATTTTAAGTTAGCTTCTTACTGCCTGAGAACAATACGTAACTACTAGTAGAAGCTCTTAACAGGTTAGAAAACGTCTAACGTCCAAAATGTGAACTAACTTTAATGAGAGGTATTTTTTGACTCCTGGATTTGTTTTCTGTCTCTCACTAATCCTCTGTACAAAGCATAGTAGGTCTATAAGAAAAATCCGAGTATAACAGACTATCTTACCTATAAATCACTTAGCAGTCAATGTCTATCTGCCACAGAGGGGGGAATATGAGGAAGGAGGGGATGAAGAGTGATAGGACAAAGCCTAAAAATATTTGTATGATGCCTATACCTTCTTATGGACCATCTAGCATAACGGAGGTCAGTAGCAGATGTCCAGTGTAAAGTGTAAAGCAAAGACATGTAATAATCTTCCAAGTTCTAATAACTAAGCCAAAATGGGTTTGTATTTAATAACCCAGTAGACTGAAAAAAAAAAATATTGGGAGAAAAAAGATGACCTCTGGAATCAGTGCAAACTTCGTGTCCTTTATTACTTTCTGCAGTGAATGCAGTAAGAAATACCTTATTAGGCTACTGTGTGCATGAAAAACCTGCCTCCTTTTGTTTCTGAAACAAGAGCATGCTGGGCTTGTTGGAGACCCCACTACTTTGTGTCTCAGAATGATTACTCTCTGTTTCTTCCTTATTACTGCCTCTGTGTCTTCTTTCCACACTGGAGATTCAAAATTGCTCTTAACTTCAGATTGTGTTAAGATGGTCAGGAAGCAAAATTTCTTTTCTCCCTCCAGCTGATTAACTTCTGTAAGTCATTTTTGGCCTAAATTTGCTTTTGCTTGGGAAGAGATTCGTTATTGAAAGCTCGTAGAAGCCTGCCAAAAGAGCCTTTCTTTCTCATCAGTGCAGGAAGGAAACTTCTTGCAGTACTAATAATGAAACTTCCTGGGTTAGTGGCTGAAGATTTCTGAGTTTTAGTGAAGGAGAAATATTTACTGAAGGAATTAGTGTTTGGTTGTGGGTTGTTGTTTTATTTTAGTTCTGTGAGCCTTGAAAACATTCCCTCATCCTTCTTTCTGGAGGCCTGCTGCCTAGAACATAATATGTTGCTCATAGAAACTTAAAAGTGATGTTTCTGTCCTGTTGACACAACCTAATTCTGGCTGCGGAAATAATGACACTTTTTCACTCAGTCCTCTGTAACCCCAGAAAAAAATAATTCTCTGCCTATTTATTTTGCAGGCTACATAAGGCGAGTACAGCTCATGAGTATACTTGGAGTTAAATGTATCTTCTGTATTATTTAAAATGTATAGGTTCATATAATTCTGTATCTTGTATGCTTAATGGCATGTTTAAAATACAGCATATTTTGTAACAGAAGCAGTGAAAGAAGCCTTAATGTCCTCATGCTTCTTTTATGTGCATTTTTGGGGTTGTTTTGTTTTGGTTTTTTGTTTTGTTAATTTCCCATTTTTCATGTTAATTTTTGGCTTTATTGGTTGTTAGAAGGTATGTGGACAGCATGGTTATTGTGGTGCCAGGGACTGATTATATAAGTCAGTGATGATCTTTCTTTAGCAAGGGTTTGGTCCTTTGTGATTTGTCTACATGGGAAAGCTTGTGTGCTGTAAGTTAGGCTCTAAATTTGTAGTGCATTAGCCGTTACATAGCAAATTCCATGTAGATGTTTAGCACATACAAAAACCATTTCCATTCAGCAAGGATTCCTGTGTGTTGAAGGTCCTGCACTCAGTTATTCTTTGCATGGTGAGGTCATTCACACAGAGGTGAGTATATAGTACTGAGTATACTGTGAGCTTATGCTGTGAAACTGCCTGGTTTAATTTTTGTATGTATGCAAGGGAGAGGAAAACTACTTTTGTTTGGTTTGGTTTTTCTAACCCATTCATCAAAATAAGCAGTGTAAAAACTCTTCATGTCTGCATATGCAGGTCTCTAGATGAGCTCAAACCCGCACCTCAATTCAGCACCTGTTTATGAAGTAAGTCAGGGCAGCATCTAGTTTCTTGTTAGGTAGGTATATAAATTCCTCACCTTACCATCAATTCTAGGTGTAAACAGGAAGTTCTCACCGAGATCCTAATTTTTTTTTCAGAGGCTCATGGGGATAACACAGGAACTCCACTGTTCTCACCTGTGTTGGTAACACATTAGATAATCTACTGATGTGTGAAGGTTAAAAACTTAAACCCTAAGGTGCGATCTGTCCAGAAAGAGCTATTGTGTTACAGTGGAATAAGGCAGGGTAGTCTGTTGCTACCTGCTATCTCAAATCCATGGAGAAATAGAGGACTTTATTTTCCAGCTTGGGAAGTCTGGCACCTTTTAATGAGCAGTAGACTCACTTTAATATTAAAGCTGGGACATTTTTATGGTTGAGTGTGTCTTGTGTATTCTTGGGGTGAGAGAATCATGCAGCAGCGCTGAGCCATTCTGAGACCCAGAGGACAGAGCTGCTGGGTTTTACTTTGTGATTCTCCTGCCTTTGAGAGTGCACAGTGCGCTCTTATAACCATAAGACTGTTCCTATCTGTGCATGTAAACACATAAATGAGCTGTTTTATACTGGCAATTAGATACTCCAGAGAGTTGTGAAGCTATGAGATACTGCTTCACTTAGGGTGGTTGCAACTACTTGGCCCACAGCCTAGGGCTTTGTTGCCTGCAATAGGTGTTAGCAAATGGCAATGCTAATGCGCTTAATGATATCATTACTAATCGGCAGCCTGGTCAGAACAATTGACCTTCATTGATCTTGGTATTTCTGCTTTTATTTCTTCCTCTGCCCTTTATGACAAGCTGTGCAAGCTATTTGCCTTTGAAAGTATGTAAGCAGTTGTATTGTAACACTTTAATTTTAGTTTGATTTATTTTAATGAACGGTAATACGAATAATTTTTTATTTTTTGTTGTTGTTGTTGTTGTTTTAATAAATCAGTGTGCCATGCCGAATTGAATGCCATCATGAACAAAAACTCAGCTGATGTGAAAGGCTGCAGCATGTATGTTGCCTTATTTCCATGTAATGAATGTGCAAAACTCATCATCCAGTCAGGTAAGGAGTAGTGCCAGCTTGATTTGTCAGGGTTGCAGTGCTGCCTGCACATTGGTATCTTATCACGGATGTATTTGATGTTAAATTGCTGCTGTTAGTTCTAAATTAATTGCACTGTCAGCTTCCTAAGATGCTACTTGTGGGTTTTTTTTGCATCTGAATGGTGCCAAATTTCTCCAGTGCTAATTGCATCTTCTGTGATTCTAAGCGTGCTTCTAATTTAGGTTTGTAACTTCTTAGACCAGGAGCTGCCAAAGAACAACACAGGCTTTGCATATAATTACTGTCAATTTTACTGTGCTCTGACACATTGAATAGAGTAGGGCAGAAAGAAATAAACTTCTGCATGACAAAAGGTCTGTTGGGAGTATATACATGAAATTTTAATTTGAGTGTGATGCATGGTAGATATTTGAAGATTTTAAAATATCTTTGCTCATAAATGTCATAAGACTTCTATGATCCTACTTTAATTATGTCTTTCATTACAATTGTTATAAATCTGTGCCACTGCAGCAAGTATGCTGGCCTAAATGTGTCTCCTTTTTTTCAGATTAGGCAGTATCTGCAGTAGGCTTCAGTTCCATAAAAATCTCTGTTTAAGGTAGCCTATATTTTGCTCATTGAGTAAAGTCTTGCAATCCTGGAATGGATTGCTGTTCTGGTGAGTTTCTGTTACCAGAAATGGCCACAGGGATCTAGGAAGACTGTAGCAAACAGAACACTTCTTTATTTTGGTCAGTAAGGTTTGAAATAAAGATAGGTGAAGGGGAAGAGGCAACAATATTTTGTGTTACGTTTCTCTTATTTATAGAATCAAAATAAAATGGTCTTCCAGTCACATTGGCTACGTATTCTGAATGTAGTCATTCATCCTTATGGGCTTAGGTCAGCACTTAATTGCAACGTATGGATATTCACATTGTCTGGCAAACACAGTAAGATGTTGATAGGCTTTGAAACGTGTGTGAATTCTCTTGGGTCGGCCTTTACACTTCTGCCCTGCCTAAGTAATTTAGGCATAGATCATTCAACAATTTGAGATGGCATGCGTTTCTGTGATTTGAACCTGGGATTGGGAACTATTTATAAAACAGAACAAAAGGAGAAAGGCATTGGTTTATAGCTCTGCATTCAGAAGGAGAATAGGATTAGGAGTTTAAAATTCTTTGTGGGGAATTTTATCGGTATTAGAGAGGTAGATAAATTTTCAATTACTTTTGCAGAAATGTGCAATTTCTAGTCTGTCTAGTGGTTTTGCCTATGAGGTTTTCATTCTGGTTTCCTGAGTTAAAATCAAGGGAAAGCAGAGAAAACCATTTTCCAACATTTTTGAAAGAACTGTCTTCCAAAATAGCTCTATCTGACATAGCCTTATTCTCAAGTACAAGTTACAGTATTTTGGGAAGTAGAGGTGTACCAAAGAGTGCTAAAGCATGTGGATGAATGCTGCCTCTTCTGATATTGTGCACCAGATATTACTCTATTTCTCTTTTTTTTTGTCAGTCCATTTCTAAGTTTTTTTCTATATGACCTTTTTAGGCATAAAGGAAGTTATTTTTATGTCTGACAAATATCATGACACTATGGAAATGACAGCTGCACGACGGATGTTTGATTTAGCAGGTGTTATATACAGGTAAGAGAACCTTGGATTAACTTTATTCTGGAAAGGAAGAAAGTGGTGTGTGAAAGAACAACTTTAGGGCAAAAGTTTTCCTTTGCATTGTGCAGCATTTTATTCTTTGGTAGTATCCATAGATGGCTTGCTGTCTATGCCTGCAAAAGATACTGGGTTGACAGATTTGCACCATTCTTTTTGTCTTCTCTATGGTTAAATTTCAGTTTCATAACATTTGTATGAGAAAATAGTCCATTTGGAATACTCATTTAATTCCCGCACTGCAAGTGAAATTGCAGTTGTGGTGGTTACACTGTACTCAGGAGAGTCATTGCTGCTTTGAGTAGGAGGTAAGATGAGATGATCTCCTGAAGTCCTTTACAACCTGAATTATCCAGTGATCATACAAGTTGGACTGAAACGATCAGTTGATTTCTATTTTGTTTGTGGATTACTTGATCCTTTTTGAAACTTTAATATCGTTTTGTTGCAGTCAGTTTGGGAAGATGTCATTCCAGCCACCCATAATTAATTCTCAGTGCCTAGAGCTGTCCAGTCTTCTTTGGTCAGCTTTTCTTGTGAGCGAAGGGTAAAACTTGGAATATTTGCCTTAAAGTAATGGCAAACTGAAAAATGTTTGAAGAGTGGGGATTTTAAAGGCATTGACAGAGATACCTAAAGACAATCTGTTCAACAGCTAGTTTGATGGCAAAAACATGCTGTGGGTGAGGCTAATTATGCAGTGAGGAAGGCTTTGCAACTCTAAAGAAGTTCTACAGTAGTAATATAAAGACCTGGAAAAATTTGCAAACATAACAATTCTGACAGATAGAATTTGAGGATGAAAGGTGCCTACTGGGCTAAGAAATGTCCATGAAAAAACACAGCAGTGCTTGAAATTTAGTTTTAGTCCTTCAGTGTATTTCCTACCTAAGATTATTTTGACTAAAAAATCATAAATCATTCTCTTGCAAATCAAATCTTGTAATTTCTCTAGGGTGAGAGTGTTTCTTGCATTTCAGATTGCTATTTTGGACAAAGCATTTACAATGGTCAGCAGCATGTGCTTTTCTGTGTTGACTGTTGTTCATTCTTGTATTGATTGTTAAGGATGTAGGTGGTACTTAATGAATCTCTTGAACTGAACTGCAGAGCTTAATTAGGCACTAAATCCACATTATTTGCATAATCCTTTGTTTACTGGTAGAGTGGAAAATATACAGTGGTCCCCAAATACCTTCTTTGCTAATTGCTGTAGCAGATGCTCTAATGATAATAAAAGGAAACATTTTGTGGCAGTATTAATTTTACAGTTCTAAAGTTACAATTTTTAAATGATTCCCTCTTAACTAGTTTGTTTTTTTCCCAGTATGATGCATAATGTGATATATTCCCTTAGCTCAAAAAATAATATAACATACTGAGATGAAGTTTGAAAGTGTTTGAAAACTTGGCAGGAAAAAAGTGATCAAAATATTACCAAAATATATTCCAAATATCTTTGATATATACGTACGTGTGTATATATATAGATTATATATATACATATATGTGTACATGTAATGCACATACAGTATAGTATTTTGTTTTTGTAGATACATATGTGTAGCTGTATCTGTAAATATGTATTAAAAATATTTGAAACATAAATCTATATGAACAAAAATCCCAGCCCTGGTAACATGATGCCACCACCTGCGGCTAAGTTGTTAAAAGTCCTTTGACTCCTAGGTAATTTGTGAACTCCAATAGCCAAAGAATATACAGGCTAACGCACCCCATGTGTCTTTTTTGTCTTAGTCTTTCTTGTCCAGGTTTCTCTCAGTGTGGTGCACTGTAATTGGCTCCCATAGAGATGAAAACTATGTGAATCCAAGGAGGGTTTTTTTTATTTTATTTAATTCCTTCAAAAGTTTAGCTGGAGCTAAAGCAAACAAAATGTTTTAACTACTCACTAACTGATATCTGTATTTTTCTTTATTTTAGGGAATTCAAGCCAAAGTGTAACAAGATCATCATCGACTTTGATTCAATTAACAGCAGACCAAATCAAAAGCTTCTATGAATTAAGTCTCATTAAGTCTTGAGAAGAGTGTGATTATCCTTTTCCAAAAAGCTGCTAATGCCTTTCATCTTGAAGTCACGTGCAACTTTTTAATGGCTTCTGTAGCTACAGTAGACTTCTAAGAAATCCAAGGCATTAAATGTCCCCATCACTTCATATTGTCATGTGAAATCTAAATCTATTTAAGTTTTTTTTAAATGCCTTTATCAAAACCGCTTAAAAAGACTAGAGACATGTTGATGAGACAATATAATGTATGTAAAGAAAACTGTTCAGATTCTGCCTGTATGCATCACCACATGCTCTCATAGGCTGTGAGCATTGATGTAGACTCAGTTTAACAGTAGTACTTATTGTCACCGCTAGTACATTGGAATACACTAATAATATGTTGATCTCTCTGTTGGATATGGGGATCTAAATACTTGATCCTAATAAAGGACAAAAAATATTATCCATGAAAATACTAATCTTCCAACTAGCATAACACTAATATTTAAAAGGTGATACAGCTTTAAGAATGTGTGATATTCTGCACATGTTATCCAACAAATTAAATCCTCATTTTTCTTTTAATTGCTGTTTAACATGTCATGCATGGGGAGGGATGAGAGAGGGAGTTCTGGGAATGGTCCGTACTGGACCAACCTTCACAGGTGCTTTCAGGTCCATGTTTTCCCCAAGACTCCAGAACTGGAGGGAGTTCAGGGAGTAAATTATTTGTCTCTGTATATCTGGGACTCTTACTTGGAGTTGGTTTTCATGTGTAGAAGGAAATAATTTTATTGGTCTAAGATGTCTCTAGACAATCCCAACATAGCTCAGTCTTAAAATCAACCTGTAAGGTAACTAAATAATTTTTTGTCCTTTGAGAAAAATTGGAGATAGTCAGCCCATATCCACATTCATGCCAAAAGAGGTAATTATGGTGTTAGCTTGTTTCCCAGTGCTGGTGTAGTACCTTCATTTTCATAAATGCTGCCTAAAATAATATCCTTTTTAATTTTGTCTTGAGATCTGGGAATAGATCTGAGTTCCTTTTCTCTGATTTGATTCTTTTCAAATTAAATATTCCTAATGGCTTTGTTTGGATAACACTGGTATTTGGGTTTTTTTTTGTTTGTTTTTTTTTTTTTAATGGGGTTTTCTTGGGGAGACGGGCAGGTTGATTTTAAATGTGGTTATACTTCAGTGAGCTTTTATTTTCTCTAGAAAAGCTTTGTTTCATATTTTGGGACATTATGTAATTTGGCTTCATACCAATATTATTAAAGTCTTATTAAAATCCACTACATTAAAGTAGACTCATTATTATAATATTAAGCCATGTGCTTGGCTCCAGATTGCTGCTGTTTTTGCAATCATATGCAAAGCATATTTTGTGCATTGTGATATTGCATAAAGTGAAGTGTTCATGAGCCATTTGGCTACTAAAGGGAGCACCGTAACATATTATGTGTCCATTTATAAAGTAATTTCTGACTTTCTCTCTTTTCTTGCAACTGTTTTCCACCTCAAAGTCATGCGGTGGCTTACTGCCAGAAGAAGAAATTTGCACATATGTGGAGGGGGAGGGTGAAACCTGAAAAATTACTTTCATAAATTGGCACTAAAACAGCTTATGCACATCTTTTTCTTTGGCCTGAATTAATAAGTAGAAGCATTTTGAGTTCTACTGATCTGACAATGGGACAGAGGGCACAGAAGAAGCAAAATTACTGGGTTTGGCAGCAACATTGCTGTTTTCTTCATAGATAATTGCTGATATAAGTTCAGACTTAAAAGATACATGCATTGTGATTCTGGTTACTTTTAAGTACTTTTATGTCAAGCCTTGGATAATGGGAATGTGTACTATATATAAGAACTTAGGAGTTTTCTGAACCAATGTCCCAATATTACTAGGAATGTACTACTTTTCCTAATGACTCTTCTTTTTCCCTCCTCCAGCACTTTCCTGTTTGCGTAACAGAAGAGTGCAATGAAGAAAATGATAGGATTTGTGATATGTTTCTTCCGATCAGTTTGTGATCTGATAGAGCCACATATACAAGCTTTCAGAGCAATTGTCAGTTGACTCACACTAGTAATTGGGCTCTCTGATTTCCAAGGCAACTTTATGAGAAGGAAAAAGCACATCCACAGCTCTGGAGGTAATGTGTGCTTAGCTCAAGATTAATGTTTTGGAGCAAATCTTAAAGGTTTGACCCTTACTTCATGTGCATTCCCAGAAATACTTCTGGCTTAATAGTTCAGGAGGTAGTGCTTTAACTTCCAAATACAGAATAATTACTAGAGGAAACAAAGTAAATATAATAAACTGTGTTTATGCTCCTGAAACTCCAAGATTAATACAACTACTGGCCTGGAAGAACTTCTAGAGGGCATTTAGTCTTCCCCCTTGTTGAAAGGACTGTTGACTTGGAAGTTACATCCAGTTGCTCAGGCCCTGTCTAGGTGAGTATGTACAAGAACAGCAGTTCTACAGCCTTTTTGGTCATCCATTCCCATTCACTGACACGCTCACTGTGTCTTTTTTTTTTCAGTCAGAATTTGCAGTGCTACAGCTTATGTCTGTTGCCTCTCATCCTTCTGTCTGCAAGTCTGTCTGTCTTCTCTATAGCCACCTGTCCTGGGTTCAGCAGTAGCAGTCATTCTTTCTCCTTCTTAGTAGCTGGTGCAGCGCTGTGTTTTTGACTTCCAGCCTGGGAACAGCGCTGATAACACCGATGTTTTTAATTGTTGCTAAGTCATGTTTACTCTGACCAAGGACTTTGTGAGCCTCATGCTCTGCAAGGGAGGAGGGGAAGCTGGGAAGAAGCAGAGACAGGACAAATGACCCAAACTGACCAAAGAGGTATTCCATACCACAGCACGTCATGCCCAGTATGTAAACTGGGGGCAGTTACCCGAAAGGGCTAGATCAGTGCTTGGTTGGGCTGGGTATCAATTGGTGGGTGGTGAGCAGTTGTATCCTCTTCCCTTGTTATTTCCCTTATCATTATTATTGGTGGTAGCAGTAGTGATCTGTGTTATACCTTAGTTACTGGACTGTTCTTATCTCAAGCCGTGGGAGTTACATTCTTTTGATTCTCCTCCCCATCCCTCTGGGAGCAGGGAGGAGAAGGAGGGGAGTGAGACAGAGGCTGCGTGGTTCTGATTTACAGCTGGGTTTAAACCACGACACCACCAATTAGGCAGCGGTTAGATTCCCCTCATCCTTAGCCTCCAAGCTGAATAAATGCTGTGCTCTCATCGTTTCTCAATGCATCATGTGCTCCATCCTCCCACCATCTTAATGTACCCTCACTGTCTGATGTGTACTGGGGAGTCCAAAGATGACACTGCTTTAGATGTGGTCTTACACAAACAGAGGAGCACGAATATTCACTTCTGCTCACCTCCCAGATAGATGCTTTCTAGTAGAGCCTGTGTTGCAAGGGCACTTTGTCTCTTGTCCACCTGGATTTGTGTCCTTTTCTTCCAAGTTACTTTCCATCCAGTGGAACCCAGCCAGCGTGAGGTTGTTCTGTATCTGGTGCAGGACTTAAGCACCTTTTCATTAACCCATTCCTCCAGCTATTTATATAGCTGGACTTTGAACCACTGACTCTTTGAGTCTGATGGCTCATTAATGTGAAACTTCACAGGCCCCATGGTGGCCAGAGCACCACTCCCATGGTGAAGAACCCCTCCAGCCTGATGGGGGAACTGCAGGCTGAGGCTTTGTTAGGAATTGCTTAAAAAAACAGTATAGGAAGCTGACAGGAGCCTCTGGGGGGCACTTTGGTAGTTACTTCAGGAGCATTAACTGGAGGAAGAAATCACATTCAAATAAAATGCTGAGATTCCATCAAGCTCAGTATAACTCTTAACAGTTAAATCTAAATCCTGCCACCATCTAGATTTTCCTTCTAAATATTATTTCATGCTCCTGTTGAAGAGCCCAAGGAACCAGCAATCTTATTTACATAAATTTCATTTAAGAAAGGGTGGTTTCACAGGCTGGCATACTTGAACGAGAGTGTAATCTCCATCTTTGAAGCCCTGATCACTCACCAAGCATTTTATTGCTTTGTATATCAGGAATATTTTCACAAAGATAACAAAAAAGTATGCTGTGACCAGTACAATTGTTCTGATTTCCAAAATAGCCTACGATAACATTGGCAATAAAAGCTCTTCTAGTGCATCACTCAGCCTGAAAGCCCTGTGTATGTAACTTCAGAGGCTGCAGTAGTTCATCAGCTACCAAAGTGAATCTCGCAGGGATTTTATGCTGTTGAGAATGAGCAAAATAAGCAGAAGTTCTGACTTGCCTCTCTTGGCCTTTCTCTCTGAAGATGGGAGTCTTCATGCAAGTGAGGTGGGACAAAGCACCTTACCTGAATGCCCTGAAGCAGCCAATCACAGAGGGCTGAGTCTCAGCCGGGGGCCTGGGATAAGTTTATGAGGTGTGGCTGGGGCTTTGGGAGTTGTTGAGTGGTGTGAGGCTCATGAAAGGGCAGTGAGCAGTAATTCAACAGGGTTGTCTTGGGTTTCTGCTGCACTGGGGGCACTTGAGGGTGAAGTACAGAAGTGACTGCAGCTGAAAAGCCATTTATTTGCACTGTTTCTTCTCAGTTGTAGGTAAGAAAAGCATTTATATACTATAGGATTGAAAGTGTTTGGTACCAACTCTTTCCCTCTTCAGTGGTGATGGCTCAAAGGGTTTGTACCACTAAAGTCTCTTTTAGCAGGTTTCTCTGTTTCTTCTCTTTAAAATCCGGGTTTAGCTAATGTAAAACTCTGTTTTGAGAACAGAGGGGTAAAACTTGTTTCAAGTGCTTCATCTGCATCCGCTCTATGTTCCCAGCCTTGGAAACTACTGAAAGGCACATGGTGGAAAAATGTTGAACAGGACTGTCTAAGAAACCCTATATAAAATCTTTAAATCCACATTCTATTCCTTTTACACTTCACTCATCTGTTAACGTTCTCTGGCTGGAAGGAAACGAGGGGGGAGAATAGAAGAGCATTTGTGAACTGTCTCTGCCTCTTTTAAGAAACCCAACGTCTTCCTGGCATTTACAGCTCAGTTAAACAGCAGTGAAAGCTCTAATGAAGCATGTGGTTCATCAAGCTATGGAACACTGTGCAGCAGTTGACTTTATTTTTATTTTTTTTTCTGCTGGAGCAGGAGCTTAATCGCAGCAGCTTGCTTCCCAACACTGCTCATCCTCAGGAGCAGTGGGTTTATGTCACCTGAATGCTTCAAAGGCATTCATGTGTCTGGGCTTTGAACCCTTTCCCTGCTGAGGAGGTATCCCATGAAGAAGGTGCCTTGAGCAGCTCTGTGCCTGCGAGGCACCACCAGATAATTGTGGTGGGAGGGCTGCTGCCTGTCATTCCCAATAATGAATAAGAAGGGCACATCTTTCTGCGAACTGTGCAGCAGAAGGGCAACACTTAAGATGGACCTATATGTGACAGGGTACATGAGTTACAGTGATTTGCCTTGTGTCTCTACCTGATCTTTTTTCTTTCTTTGAGGAATTAAGGAGTAGGTTGGAATGGGAAGCTGCTACTGTCTCATATGCTTCAAGGTTCACTACTTCTCATTCAAGTTTGAGGGAAAGAATAATCAAGCTCCATGTGCTGGGTTTGTAGTTGTTGACGTTATTTACTGTGCTCTTAACAAACAGTGCCCTAAGGAGAATGAGAATAATGTGCTCCAGCAGCAGAATATGCATAATAATGAAGCAATTGCCTATGGTTTCCTAGGATTTCTTACTTTAGGCTCTCTACCTCCCTATTCCTTCATTGTTTCAAGCTAATGTGTATTTCAGTTCTGCCATGCAAATATTCAGAATGGCTCCCTGAACCAAAGGAGAGAAAATGAAATATATTCAAATCACCACTTCAGTGGTGTAAGTTGTGTCTTAGTTTGCCAGACACTTGGGTACCTTCTTTACTTGGCTGTGTAACTCTGCTGTTGCTGCTTGTTGACTCGTGTTGAAGTCTTTTATGTGATACATCTTGTGAGCGGAGGTCTTCCTTTCCACTGTTCAATCAAGTCTGACTGCTAATCAGAATGTTGCTGGGTAAACAGGACTGATTAAAATTCAAGTTTTAATTTTGTGTTGTAAACAATATGGCACTTTAATATTTGTACTGTTATTAAAGATACCAATAATAATGCATCTGGCATTTCATGATGCAGTTTTCATGTTTATTTCTTGAAGTGCTGACAAGTTTAGCTAAAGAGCTTCACATTCAGATGCCAGGATTTTGTATTCCGTGTATTCCTTTTCTCAAGGGTGACTGCACCTAATTATATTGGATATGGGTATCCTATTTATTCTTTCTAGTTTTAAATCTTATGGGGAAGAAATACGTTTGTTACAACTGGGAACATTACACTTTAAGAAACAGCCATATCATCAATGCCTTTGTCTATATGAATCTATTCCTTGCTGTTAACATTGCTTATCTACCTTGCAGAGGAGAAAACTCAGAAGCTAGTTAGGTGTGGAAACACCTTAAAGAGTGTTGGCTGGTGCTTGGAGACTTGCCCTGAGGAAAGGGACAGGGGAGATGAGAAACCCCTTGACAGCAAAACAAATTTGTGATGGGATGTTGACGTCTGATTGTGAAAGGAAGAGAGAAAAGGAAGTGCATGTTTGCACAAGAGGTCTGTTACCTGTCATGCCCTGCAAGGCCAAAAGAAGCTATCTGGAAACAGGGAGGAAAAGAGCCTTGTATCCTCTCACTGTCTCTTCCTGCAGTCCCCATCATCTCCTCCACCGCCTCTTTTCCTACAGGGATTTGCAGAGATGTGAGCAAGAGAGGGCTGCATGGCAGAAGTGGTACAAGCATGGCAGAAGCAGCATGGGTCATCGCTGACCTGGCAGAGCTTTCGAGTCTCTTCTCCTTCTCCTCCCCCTTCCTGAAATACAGGGTCTTGCAACACTACAGCCACCTCCCCAGAGTCTCATTGTGCGGAGAAATGCGGGAGCCGTGGTGACCACCTCCGTATGTCACATGGGGTGACACCATGGCTTGGTTCAGGTAGGATGGCTTTGGAAATAGGATGTCTCTGCTGCTCTTCCCCTCATTGCTCATGCCGGTTCATATCCCTGTTTGGAAATGCTGATCCACGGGCACAGGTGAGCCAACTCAGTGCCCAACAGGATGCATGTCCCTGAGGTTGGGCTTTTGGGATCCTAGATGCCCTAGGACTGACTTAAGCCTGCAGAAAGGTCACTGATGTCAGCTGTGAGGCATAATAAAATGCCTCAAAGGTTTGAATGAAAACCTTAATAGTCTGAGCCCATTGTTCACTTCTGGCCAGTTCCTTTATTTTCTGTTGATCATAGCTTAGAGTGCAAGAAAAGCTGTAACCATCCTTTGCAGTGAGCTAGGTAGCTTGTATGAGTGAGTGTATTCCCCTTGCAGCTAAGGTGACTACAGTACTACATATTTCCTGCTCATGACAGAATGTAAAATATGTGCTTAAATATCCTTTAAGTCAGTGGGGCTAGGACTGGTGATGTGCTCACATCCTTTCCTGACCTAAGGTCTATAAAGAGATGGAGCCTGATGTCCCTATTGGCATTCAAATAATGCCTTCCTGACAAAGTCTGCAAAAACACAGCTTTACAGCTCAGTAATAAATATTCTAGTTTGAGATTCTGCCCTCGAGTGGGGGCTACGCATTACCTGCATTGATTTTAAATGCACTTTTAGCTCAGACTGATGCAACTAAGGTATTTTTTTACATATCCCAGGGGTGTGTGTGGGGTGATGCAGAATGGACTAGGGAAGAGCAGAGGAGAACTGTTTCAGGTCACAGTCTTCTCTAATGGATAAGTCCCTGTAAAAGCAGAAATACCTGTGTGGCATTGGTGCCTCACATGTTTGTTTAATTTTGACCACTTTTTAAGGTTAAGACATAACTGGCACTGGGTGTGCAGAACTGACTGACTTCACCTCAGGTGGAGAAGGAACATCTAGTAAGATGAATTCTGTTTCTGACAATTTGGCATTCAAGAGAGAGCAAGTCATGCGTTCACGCACCCAAATTTGTTTTCTTCCTAAGGAAAAACCTCCAAAAGAAAGGGCAGGTTCTGATAATGGCTGGGGGATTTTTGCCTTGTTTCACTTTTATTTTTCCTCCCATAGAAATCTGCTCTTAGTACGTAAAATTACCTGGCAGTAATGTTCATTGGTTTCCTCACCCATGTCATCTTTACTGACTACAGAAAGAGTCCTTTCCAAGGCAAATGCCTATACCCATGTAGCAGACACCTCTTGTCCCCACTCTCCTCTGCAGTGCTGCCCAGGAATGCAGGCAGATTGGGTACTAACATTCAGATGTGAGCAGCGAGCACTGCAAAAAGCATGTCAGGCTCTATGGGTTGTCTGTTCTGATTTGAAAAAATCTGTTGAAGTCTGCAGCAGGGGAGATGGGCTGTGGAGAGGAGCTTAGGAGATCAACATCTGAAAAGAGGAGCCTCTCAAAAGAGCCAGGAGTTGTGTTTAAGGACATCTCCTTGATGTCAGGCAATGAGACTTGACACATGAGCAGAGGGTCGGTTTTTTTAAAAGCGAAGTTTCTATCAACCCCAGAGATAATGTTGAGGCTTCTGAGAAGCAGAGAATGAGCAGCAAACGCATACTTCAAGCCCTGCCCCTGTTTGATGCAGGGTATGTGTACCTTGGCTTTGTTTCTGGGAGACTTACACAATTGCAGGGCACTCTGACTGCCCTGGGCCTGAGCAGCAGCCGGTCTCTTATCACTGCAGCCTGGTATTTGCATTGAACCTTCTGTATCAGAAGGAAGGATGTGAAAACTTTAAACTGCTCTCCCCCTGGCTGTGCTGACGGTTAACATCCACTTCTTCTCAGCTAGTGAATGGTCTGGCAAGGCAGGAGCCTGCAAGGTGCAGCAAGGCTCCTTGTGGTTGCCCTTCAGTGTGCTGCTTGAGCCTGGGATAAATAAATGCAAAAGTAGTGAGGACTGAAGGGCTCAGTGACTTAGCTGCTGGCAGAGAAGTTAGATTTTGCTTGCTAAGTGTAACTAAGGAGAGAGATGCTGTTAGGCTTGGAGAAACGGCAAGTGAGACATTCCTGGTGGTCCTTGCCACCATGTTCCCTTGGACCAGGACTATTCTTCAGTGGCAAGTAGCCTCTTGTGAGACCTCTCTCTGTAGCTCTGCTCTGAGCCCTGCCTTTGACTCTGGTCAAGTTTCTTGATCTCATTGTGGGTGTTTCCTTCCCTGTGAAATATCACCTTGCCTTTGAGATATTGGACAGAAGGGATCACAGATAATGGTGAGGGCTTTATAGTTACGACTGTCTTCCTGCATCTCTATAGGTCACGCATGTTACTGTTACATCAA
This sequence comes from Pezoporus wallicus, assembly GCF_028554395.1. NCBI lineage: Eukaryota > Metazoa > Chordata > Aves > Psittaciformes > Psittacidae > Pezoporus > Pezoporus wallicus. The sequence continues at coordinate 5,255,888 of NW_026640754.1, forward strand.
AATATTGCAAGAACTTGCCTGCAAGTCACATCAGGGTTCCCTGGATGAATGGAGGCTACAGTTCTCTCTGCTGTTTGCTTCTGGGCATTTCTCATCTGAGCTAAATTGAAATCCCTGGGTCACAGTCTGATCAAGCTTATCTGAAAAGTAGTTTTTGTACAGTTACAAATGAGAAAACTTGTTATTAGAGATGGCTTTAAACCAAAGATAACGTATTCTTCACATGATTTTTAAAAAGACACAGGTATCAAAATTCACATCTGGCTGTGAGGTAACAGTCTTGTGCAGCTATGCAGGCACACTGCATTAAATTGCTGTACCTACATATAAATACATTTTGAAAGCTGGTGTTTTCTTTGGATAGATTTTTATTATGGCTGTAATCCTTTGTTGCTAGTCTTCTTACTGAAAATAATACCTTAACAGGTTGGGTTTCTTTTTTTAAATGGAGAAATCTACCACTTACATTTCTGAATTATCAAGTTTAAAAGTTCAACTTAAAAATTGCAAATTAAAATGGCTTTTTTCTCTCTGTCACCTTGTACAGCCCTGAGTCTTGCTCCCATTGACTAGCAGGTACCATGTGGAAGACTGAACACGTAAGTAAGTGGGGATATTTTTGCCAAGAGGGTCTGGAAGGGAGACGGACTGCCTGGGTAACTTGTGCGGGTGATGAATCAATTAGACAAAGCTTTAGGTTTTGTTTATGGTATTCCTCAAAAGCATAGTCAAAGAATAAAGCAGCTGATTCTGTCTTCCCTATTCCTTATCCTTTATGAATGTGCTTGCAACATCACATACAATTGGTATCCATGGAAATTATATCATAGCAGGAGCAACTGATGAACTCTTGGGAAATAAAGTTCCCATTTTCATGCAAATATTCTTAAACAGCAAAGAGGTGAGGAAGAAAAATGATTGATAAATAGAATTATTTCTGTCCTAGAATATATTTCAGTATTTTCCTTGAGGCAGCAGTAGCTTTTTGAAATTGTGTTCTTCCTGAACACAAACTTCCATAGATCAGTGTGTGTGTATGCAAGTTATGAAGAAGAAAGCAAAATTTAAGATAATGCACATTGATTTTGTGATGAAATATTCTAGATACTCCTCATGTAATTTAACTTTATTGCCAGGATACAATCCAATAACTTCAGAAAGAGCAGGCACCTTTCATTTGAAAGCTAGATTGAGAGAGAGATGAACTGCTTGCTAGGGGCTGGACATTGGTGATTAGTGTAGTCTTCTATGTCACATGAAAGCTGTCTCTCCGTGCCCCCTCAATAATGCACTAAAATCCTATCTTTCTTTCTGCTTTTAAATGAGAGCAGTGCAGTATTCAAAAGACTGCTCTTTCTGTAGTAGTTTTATTCCAAATTTTAGAATTTACCTGCACTGATAGAAGCACTTGCTTTCAGTCCTCCTGCCAGCACATTTAATGCAAGCTTCTGAAGTGGGATGGTGCTCCAGTCTGTGTTCCTGCACAGGCGAAGGTGTAGATTAATTTCCTAAATTGGGCTTCCCGACTCCTGTTGAAAACTACAGATGGAAGCTTCAGTGAAGCAGAGGTTATTATAACACCTCAGATAGATAACAATAGTGGGAAACTTGCCATAAAGACATGCAGTTTCTTGACAAAGACTCCCTATAATATTCTTTGGACACTGTGGTGGATTGACCCTGGCTGGAATCCAGGTGCCCGCCAAAGCTGCTCTATCACTGCCCTCCTCAGCTGGATAGGGGAGAGAAAATAGAATGAAAGGCTCATGGATGGAGATAAGGGCAGGGAGAGATCACTCACCAATTACCATCACAGCAAAACAGCCTTGACTTGGGGAAATCAGTTTAATTTATTACCAACCAAATCAGAGCAGAATAATGAGAAATAAAACCAAATCTTAAAACCACCTTCCCCTCACCCCTCCCTTCTACCCAGGCAAATTTCACTCCTGAATTCTCTCCTCCCCCCAGCAGTGCAGGCGGATGGGGAAATGGGGGTTGTGGTCAGTTTATCCCATGTTGGCCCTCCTGCTCCGTCCTCCTCATGGGAGGACTCCTCACACTCTTCCCCTGCTCCCTCACACAGGAGGCAGTCCCTCACAAATTGCTTCAATGCCAGTCCTTCCCAAAGGCTGCAGCTCTTCACAGACTGCTCCAGTGCACGTCCCTTCGTGAGGTGCATCCTTCAGGAACAGGCTGCTCCAGCGTGGGATGCCTGCAGGGTCACAAGCCCTGCCAGCAAACCTGCTCCAGCCTGGGCTCCTTTCTCCACAGGGCCACAGATCCTACCAGGAGCCTGCTCCAGCGTGGGCTTCCCACAGGGTTGCAGCCTCCTTCAGGCATCCCCTTGCTCTGGTGTGGGGTCCTCCATGGGCTGCAGGTGGAGATCTGCTCCACCATTAACTTCCATGGGCTGCAGAGGTCTGCACTGGGGTGTGCAGGGTAACATCTGCTCCAGTGCCTGGAGCACATCCTCCCCTCCTGCTTCACTGATCTTGATGTCTGCAGTGTTGTTACTCTCACATATTCTCATTCCCCTCTCCCAGCAATTGTTGCTGCACAGCTTTCCTTCCCTTCCCCCCTCCTTTTTTAAATACCTTATCCCAGAGGCGATACCACCATCACTGATGAGCTCAGCCTTGGCCAGCAGCAGGTCCATCTTAGAGCAAGGTGGCTTTGGCTCCACCAGACACAGGGGAAGTCTCTAGCAGCTGCTCACAAAAGCCACCCCTGTAGCCCCTCCAATATCAAAACCTTGCCATGCAAACGCAATATGGACACATGCATAGAGCACCCTTCCCTTTTTGTGTTTTATTTTGGTAATCAAGATCCTCAAATCCTTTCTAAGAATGCTTATAGGATAGAAACACGTGCACCAACTGTATGAGCTAGCTCTCCTCTTACATCTCTTAGGTCTTTTAAGCAAGACCTTAATAAAAGTGTTATGATAGCCACACACATTAACCATTTCCAAACAAAAAAAAATCAAAATAATTTATAGAACATTGTCACCTTGTACATGTCTAATTGATTCTGTATTGTGGTCATAATGTCCTCAGTGACTAATATGGAAAGCACTGTGACACTGTTGCTGAAAACAAAGGTGGGGAGGGACTGATGCTAGTCATTAGAGCTGATAGGGTTTTGATTAGAGCTGATAGGGTAGACAAGACCTTTATTAGGGGAGTTGTCTTGACAACTTACTGTCTGCAGTCTAATCAAATCACACATATGGTCCATTTAGCCAGATACTCTAACAAGGATCGGCATTGTATGCTTCAAATCAGTATTAAACCTGCCCCCAATTTGATGAACAAATATGTAACAGCATATTATGAGGATCCCACATCACAGCTGGTTGCCTCTAGATTATGTTTGGTGTGGGCTATTTAAGATGTACCTTAGTCACCTGAAGGTAAATACCTGGGTAAAGGTATTCACAGCTGATCCTTAGTAGGAAAAGGGGACAGGGAGGGAAAGAGGGTCCTTAAGTCTCACTGACTTTTTTCCTTTCTGTCTTAGATTGTGGACAAATCAAGGTCAAACATTTGCTAACCAAAGTGGTACATGAGACTAATGTGGTAGTGTGATAGTTTCTCTCATCAGCTGTGTCTGAGGAAGGTATCACATTCAACTGTGCTAGACTTCCAAGCATGAATGAGGAGTAGCTATGCTGATTGGATCTTGCTTCAGGCTCACACAGGTAATTGCCCTTGAAACTGGGCTCATTGAAAGGCTCCTTAACTATTCTTCTGCCATTCTCTACCTGGATACAAGAGAGAGAAGAAAATAACTGCATCTGAAGAAAAATCATCCAAAACACAGAAAGTCCCTAAGAGGGAGAGATTTTGGGAGAAGTTACTAAGTAGTTTAAGAAAGGGTCAGTAGTGCACAACAGATGCGTTTGCAGTGGGATCAAGTTGCTCAAAAAGCAATGATAACTTTTAGACTGTGTCTGTCATGGAGAAGAGAGAAATTATCCTTCTTCACAGGACTCTTCTGCTAGGTGTTCTGCACACTCTTAGGTGTTGGGGTGCTGTCTGGGGCAGTTTCTGATTTCATTTATACACAGAGAGCGTAATAATAATTAGGAACCTGGGGATGAGGGGAAAACTTGAAAGGGGTAACCTGCCTAAAATAGCACTTAGGTGTTTCCAGATATTTGAAGGGGAGGGACTATTCTGTTAGAAAGACTGTAACTAGGGACAGTATGTTAAAGTAAAGGAAGGAGTGAAATTAAATATCTGGAGGAATTTTGTTCTGATAATATCTCTGCAACCTGTAGCAGCAACAGCACAGCTCTGGGTGCCAAACTGTTGTTGGACAAAAACCTCTGCACTTTGATTTGTGTTCCAAACTAATAGGCACTTGGGGTTTGTTTCTTTTTTTATTTCCTCTGTTTTTTTGGTTTTCCCTTCTCTACTGGTGTTCGGTGGAGTGATAGTATATATCAGGCGTGGGCTGATGTAACAGGAAAAGTTGGCATGAGTATTTGCTTAGAAGGGATTTCTTTTTCACACCATATTGACTTGTTCCTGCTACGGTGCACATGCTATCAGGGTTTCCACTGCAATCACATCTTCAAGAGTCTGTAATTTGTTGCAATAAAAACTTCCAGTATGAAATTTCCCTCCTGTTGTGTGAGCCCAGCACAGAGCAGTTGTACATTTAAAATACTTATTTTAAATGCTTTCTAAACTAGACTACCAGGACAACTGCGGATGCTTGCACCTGCAAGTATTTTTCCTGGAGAAGAGTTTGACAGTGTGGTGTTCCTGACTCATGGTGGGAAGAGGCAGCGTCATGACACGGGGATGCCGAATATCACCTGTGTGATATGGGTCAGAACTACCGAGTATTTAACAACACTGTTAAATTGCCCCAATTGCCTTGATAATAAATGGACCGCTGAGCCTGCAAGGAAATAATTAATTTCCAGTGCATATTTGGCTCTTGTGGCTGGCAGCCACCTTTGTTTCAGGGATGATAACTGGTTGGCACTATTAGGCTAAGGCAGAAGCCTTTAAATAGAGATTAACAGGCACATTAAGTTTTAGCATGTAGATAATCTGCATTCTTTAAAATGTATTTACATTGTATTTACAGAACAAAACGACGTAGTATGCCCTTCTAGCCCTGCCTCAATAGTCTGCCGTGTAGGACCTCTCTGTGACTGTGTTTGTAGTTGTAGGCAATCTCCCCATTATTTTTAAGAGTTGGTATGATGGCTTTCTATTGCTTCCAGAGAACAACGACACTCAGTTGTTGGGCGATACTCAATGCACCCCAAGAGGGAGATTCTTCTCTTAAAAAAGAGAGGTAGGAGTGAAAGGTTGGCATTAAGGTGATTTGGGAGTGCCTTCTCTACAGCTTCAGCTGTGAAGAGAGAAGGTCCAGAACAGCTGATCTAGGCAAGGAAGGAAATGTGCTGTGTTTGGGGTTGAGTCCCTTACCTGTAAATTGTAATAGTATCAATTCTACTGATATGTGTAAAGAGCTATTTTGGCCAGTCTTACCCTCCTTTTAATTTCCAAACTCTTATAAAAAGGTCTTTGTGTATCTAGGGTCCCTGCCACCATTGTCAAATGCAGCACTGATTTAAAAACCAAACCGGACCAAACCAAAAGTGAACCTAGATCTGCTTCCCAAACTCTAGGATCTGATGCTCTGTCTTTTGTTTATTTATTTTACCCCTCATGTGCCTGCAGATTCATGGGACAAAGTCAAAGGGGAAGAAACAAAATGATTCTGAGTATTCAAACAGTATCCACCTTGCCCTTGACTCTTTTCACAGTCTGTCACAACCTTAACATAATTTAAGACACCTAACAGGTACTCATGGATATGCTGGCTGGTGCTCAGAATCTTAGGGAGCCTTTTAAAAAATGTATGTATCTGTAATACAAACACGTAGTTGTGTGAGCCAGCTAAAGCCATGCTTACTTTATCATGGAGAAGTGGTACTGAATGCAGTATAGCTTGCAATATCCACGAGGGATATGTATTCACCCGTGATTAACCTTCCTTGGCCATTAAATGTCACAGTTGGTGCATACACATGAAGCAGAAAGAATATATATTTGTCGGTAAAAATGTGACTGAATGAAAGAAGTCATGAAATGGCATTTTTCAGTAGGTTTGTCATAGCTGGAGCTTGGAGGAAAATTGCTTTTGGTAAATCTCGGCCCAACAGAACAAACCCCACATTTCTTTCCAGTTGGGAAGCCATACTCATAGGCATAATGAAAGTATTGTGCGCTCTGACTTTTGCAAACTCTGATAGAAACCAATCTGCAATCTTGACAGATATGATCTTTTGCAGGATGCACTGTTCATTTACAGCATCTAGAGACCTCAATTAATTTATGAACGAGGACAGTAGGCTGTGAACTCCCCAGTTCAGCCTAGGTGGAGGTGTCCCTGTCTGAATCTATGTTCTGGTAATTTAAAAAGATTTATACAAAGCTTTTCTTTCATTTTGAGAGTAGATTAAAATTCTAATGGAAACCATTTGTATGCATTTGTTGAATTGAATAACATTTATTGCTGTATGAAAAGGGGAGAGAAAAAAGGAAAGAAATGCCGAAAAACTTTGCTAGCAATAAAGTTAGTGAAGCAGGAATAAATAAGTACAGAGGCAGAAAGAGCCCAGACCAGAAAGTAATACCAAGTAGGGCTGGTAGAAAACCCACTGTTTTATAAAAGCATAAGGAAAGCAATTTACACTTGTTTCTGAACAAATAGAAAATAGGATGCTACACAGCGTGCATGGTCTCTCAGTTCTTTAATTCATCTGGAGAGATACTTCTTCATGCCTGAAAAAAACACAGCTTCATTGTGGACATGTTTGCATCTCAGAACATGCACTCTGTGGTATAGTTGTGACATTTTGGGGGGGGGGGTATGATGGTTGCACCACCTATTTAGTTTTTGAAAGCTTATCATGACTTCAGAGCAGAAACCCCATTAAAAAACTTAAAACTTAAACATGGGAAGTTTAGATTGGATATAAGGAAGAAATTCTTTCCTGTTAGGGTGGTGAGGCACTGGAATGGGTTGCCCAGGGAGGTTGTGAATGCTCCATCCCTGGCAGCGTTCAAGGCCAGGTTGGACAGTGCCTTGGGTGGCATGGTTTAGTGTGAGGTGTCCCTGCCCATGGCAAGGGGGTGGAACTAGATGATCCTAAGGTCCTTTCCAATCCTAGCTGTTCTATGATTCTATGATTCTAAAGGGGAAGATATTGGGAATTATGCTTCTGAACCCAGTTAACTCATAACCTTTGTTCCAATATGACTGTTCTGGTTGGGGTCAACCTTTTGGAGTTTCATTTGCTGGAATAGTTTACAAGCACTGCATATCACACAGAGGTATATGCTAGTACAGCCTGACTGTATAAAGGATGAGGAATAAACCAGAAGAACACCTATCCAAGAATTACAATAATTGTACTTGGCACTAGTCTCCTCTGAGCTGTAATAGAGTCAACCTCTGAGAGTTTTGCATGAAAGGGAGCATATAAATATTTGAGCTGCTCCTGAAAGACTTCTTGGTGAGAGAAATTAACTTTCATTAGTTAATTTGGTAGAGAATGCAGGTACTCCTAAAGCAGTGCACACAGATGAAAAAGTATTGTTCCTGAAGGCCTCGAAGCTGGGGTCCTGTTTCCACATCTGAACGTAGAAGTCCAGGCAAACTGTTGGTGTTGCACAGGTACAATAATGCAGATAAATGGAAGTACCTTTTGGTAAGGAGTGCAACAAGTTCAGCTAACATGCTATACAGCACATGCTCTGGAATAAAGGAAGAGATGTCAGAAGGGAAGGTAATACTGAGGAAAGGGCTAGCTCTCAGTGGGGTGCGCTATAGCAAGCAAGAACACACTGATAAACTAGTAAGATTTGAAAAATGTTAATTCTGTATGTTCTTAATTTAGTTTTCATGATGCATATTCTCCTGAAATGCTCAAATGTATTGGGGGAAACCAATATCAACTAATAAATTATTGTGTATTGTTTTTTTTTGGCCATACTTTATTCCAAATCTGTCAATTTAATTCTATCAGTCTAAAAGTGACCTTTGATGATAAATATCTGGAATATAAATGAAGTACTAATGCAGGATATAGACATCCTGAAAAGAAGGTTAGTTTTGATAATACTTGTGTGCTCTAAAGGCTGCTCTTAAACCTGGGACCAATTTCTGGAATTTTTTATGCACATTAAATAGTACCTTGTTTTATCTATAATTTCAGTGATGATCTCTTAATTTCTAGTAAGAATTTCATCTGTGAAAAAAGGGATCACAGAGTGTAAAAGAATAGGAATCTCATTAAAATCAATAATATTTTCATTAATTTCTAAAACACATCAGCCAAAAAAGGTGAAGCATTATCCTTTAAAATGTATCCATATTTTAATAAATGTTAACAAGGGTAAAAACTGGGCTCACTTTTGCAAGTAGTTGAACATCTAGGCCAGGTTTTTCAGAGGATCCAAGTGGCTCAGGCGCAGAATCCCTTTGATTCCTGCGCCCTTACTCAGTACATCTTAAGAGCATTAGTTGAGCAGCTGCTAATTTGAACAGGATAGAAGAATTGAGTCCTTGATAAATTACCAGCCAACCAAGCTATCTAAAAGCATTTCTTTTCTGGGCTATCCTGTGGCAAAAGCTTGTATAAATCACTGTCCTTTTATTGTGTGACCCCCTGGAATGCAAATCTTTTCCGTCTGCATTTTATCTTAACTTACGTTCTGTTGAACTATACAGTGAAGTTTTTTGGGGGGAAGGTTGTAAATTAACACACTGCATTTTCCTTACACACACATTCTTCATTGCCTTAAGGGACTTCATTTCACAAAGGCCTCGCTAATGGAAATGCAAATTTTCTACCTGTCATAGAGTACTTTTGACTCTGCTGTTTGTCAGAGAAACACATTCCTCAAAAGCATGGTTACTTTGACTTCTCAGAAGCCAGGAGAATTGTGTCTGCACCTACCAGGGTTCTGTTTGACCTAGCAGACAGTAAAGAACATATTTGTGTAAATTTGAATGAGAAATATTAGCCTATTCAGTTCTCTGCTATAAATAAAAACCCACACAGATTGAAAGCCATATTAAGCTTTGATTTATTGTAGCCAGTCATCCATTTCCTGTTTCATAGGGTTTTTTTGCACTTTAATAGCACCTTCTTCTTGCATTTTCTACTGATACATTAGTGATTCTAATTCTGATAATATTCCATCTAATCTAATCTTATCTTGCGAGGGCTGTAGAAAAATACATGCATAATAGCGGAGAGATCCTTGGGCTACATGATTTAGCAGATTAGAAAATGTCCTTTGTCTTTACTGGTCCATTCTAAATAGAGCAGACAGCCTCACCAAACATTTAAGTAGTGGAACTGTCCACCACAAATATACATAGTTTTAAGGCAGCAATTAAGAGGAATGAGCCTCTGTGTGTCACATTCATATAAGAACTGGGGAAAAAAAATGCTTTATATCCTTAGTAATAGAAAACCTTTTCATTCAGTTTTCAAGAATTTGCACTTTGGTTACTATCTAAATCTCAGTGGCCACAAAAGGTTGTGTGTAGGGCAAAATAGAAAGTGAAATCCTTATGCCTTTTAAGTAGTCTGTAAAATTCTGAGTGACTAGGGAGAGCCAGGAATTGTGTGCCTTATATTAGTCCAGCTGAACAATACAGTATATTTTTACATAGCTGACATCCATGTTTGCAGCCTTCTTTGGTGTACTTTCTAGCCTAAGCAGTATGTTTTCTAACTCTTCTCCTGTTGCAACCAATGCCCTTGAGTACTCACACTTCTCTTTTTAATCCCGTTCTCTGTTTTCTCTTACTTTTGTCTAGTTCTTTTCTCTCCTGGAGGGCTCTACTCAATTCTGTGAAATTGTAGCATTTCTTCACCTCCACTGTCCTTAAATCCTTCTTCTCTTCCCGATCCACTCATCCTTCACTACTACCCTTTACAAAACCTCTCTCACTTACCATCTGTGCTTCATCTCAAAGAGGAAGGATGATCCTTTCCTTCTCTGCCACAGTTCGGCTCTTAGATGGAAGAAGAACCAGGGAAACTCATGCCTAGTGCTAATACTTCATTCTGGTAACTTCTGCAGTTCACATTCTCTGTGTTCAAACCAGGGTCCTGTAGTGCCGCGGTGTCACTCTTGCCTGAACAGGCAGGTGTTTCTTGTTGGCACTGTCTAGGTTCCAGTTTAGTTTAGTGAAGTTTAGTTTAATGACTGAAGAATAAAGGAAATGAGCTAAACGCCCAATGCATATGGATAGATCTTCTTGCTTGCACAGGTCTTATGGTACAACAGAGAGCAAACGATGTCTACAGTTTTCATATCATGATGATCTTCACAAACACAGATTCTTCCCTCTGCACAGACTGGAGGAGACCAGCAGCAAGCAGGGCTGCTCTTTGTGAGGGCAAGCAGGGGTTTCAAAGTGCTCCTTTCTGTAGAGAGACAATTCTACTGAAATTCAGAAGGCTTTCCAAGGCTGCAGTTGCAATGAAGTATTTACTTAGCCATAGAGATCATGATGTTCCATGGTTTATTTGAATTATTAAAATGCAATACTGCACAATAATCATTATTGCAGAGCTTTAAGACACTTACTGACAATGCGGTCTTGGCAAAGTAAGTACTAGTCTTCTTAATGGATAGTTGTTACAACAGAGAAGGACAAACCTGTGTTTCAGACTAAGCTGTGCTTTCCAAAGGGGCAAAAGGTATCGACTGTAATATCGATTCCCTACAGATTTTTGTTGTTGCTTTATATTTTAAAAATGCTCCCCCTCCCCATCTTCTCCCAGTAGATCAGATGTCACTTCACTTTTCTTTCCTTGAAATAACACTGGAAGCAGATTGTTGACAGCTTCAGGCTTCTGCACAGTCAGCATTATAAGAGAACAGTATAGACATGAGCAAAAGTCAAACGGTCTCCTAGGAGCTCCAACCCATTAAAACAATTGCTAAGGGCGTAAGAGCAGAATAAACATCTGCGGTTTGTCTCCCCAGCATACCACATGCCTTTCAGTTTGCCTCTGCTTGGAAATGGGCTTGAGCTGTCTGATTGCACCCAGATGTGAACTTGCAGAGTTCAAGGCTTTTCAGAGCTTAGATTCTGGTTCAAGGCTGAGGCTAGGAGTCATTGTAAAGTTAGGTTCCAGATCAGCACTTCCTCAGATATGACAAAGCTTTAACAGCACTTTTAATTTTTGGCTCTGCTCTGCTCTGCTAGGAATTGCCTCTTTGCAAGCACCCTGATCTACTGAACAGTCCTCATTGGAAACAGATACTGTGAGGAAGAAAGCAAGCACCTTCCTAAGGTTCCCTGTGCAGGCTGTCTTTCTCATGAGTCATTCACTGCTTTTTATCTAAATCAGTATTAAAAACATATGCCTTGCCACATAATCATCAAGTTGCTGATGCAGAACGTTTTATTACCTTGATTTTGTGACAAAATACATATTCATATTCTGTTTTAAAGACAGACTTTAGCAATCTAAGTGATACCAACCTTGGCATACTAATTAGAAAACAACGATTTTACATGGAAATGTTTATCACAGCCCTATGCTTATATGAGAAACATCTTCCACTTACAGAATTATGATGTCTCATTAATGATAGCTGGCTGGTCATAATGAGGTTCAACAAAAAGAAAAGTGAACGAAAACTCTGGAAAACTCTGCTTTACTAACAAATGCCACTCATAAGTAATTCGGCCTCAAGGATGAAATATACTTTAGAGGGTTAAGTAGAAAAGAAATAAATTACATGTTACTTTAACTAAATTTAAAAAATCTACCTGGACTTATGCAAAACACTTGGCACTGTCCCGCACAATACCTTTGTCTCTAAACTGTAGAGGCATGGATTTGACAGACGGACTGCTCACCGAATAAGGAATTGGCTGGATGGTTGCATTCAAAGAGTTGTGGTCAATGGCTTGATGTCTGGGTGGAGACCAGTGATAAGTGCTGCTCCTCAGGGGTCGGTGCTGGGACTGGTGCTGTTCAACATCTTCATCGGTGACATGGACAGTGGGATTGAGTGTGCCCTCAGCAAGTTTGCCGATGACACCAAGCTGGGTGGTTCGGTTGATACGCTGGAGGGAAGGAATGCCATCCAGAGGGACCCTGACACACTTGTGAGGTGGGCTGATGCCAACCTCATGAAGTTAAACCATGCCAAGTGCAAGGTCCTACACCTGGGTGGGAGCAATCCCAGGCACAGATACAGGTTGGGCAAAGAAGAGATTCAGAGCAGCCCTGCGGAGAAGGACTTGGGGTTGTTGGTTGATGAGGAAATGAACATGAGCCAGCAAGAGAATGTGGGTGAAAGCTGGATGGCTGTTCCGTGTGAACAATGTCACAAGAGATGTCACCCACTGGTGGGTAACTTGAATAGGCAAGATTGGTGTCTGCCTGTTTCGAAATTACACACTCAGTGCTGCAGTTATGAAAGGCAGAGCCAATACCTCTTTCTGGCTAGGGACTGGAGATGATGCTGGATGGTAATGAAATACTGAATAATCCCAGAAGAAGGCAGAGTATGGGTAGAGGGAGCAAAGCAAATGAACATTATCTTTTATTCTGCAAAGTTTTCGGTATAGGTATTGTTTAATCACAGTGCTGATCCCTGATCAACTGTCATCAGAAGAAGACTAGAAATAAAGGAAAGAGATCCTAGGATTGCTTCAGAATGCCCAGTGCAGAAAGGAGATGGAGCCTGTTCCTAGCGCTGCAATGAGGGGTGAGGGGGGTCTTGTCATCACTGTAGGGACAAGTTGTTTAAGAGGATGTGAGCAGGGAGGATAATCACAGCACTCTGGCAGGTGGGGAGGCACTGCAATAGAAAGGATGACCTGCACAGAGTGAGTTACTGCCAGATGGCTCCCAGCTGGGGGACTTAAGGAGACTGTGATGTGGCCTAATCAAATGCCTGGCACCTTTTCTCCCTGTAGTGTCCAGAAAGACAACCCTCACTGCCAGTGATACAGAGGATCAGGAGTGATAAGACTGCCTTTTACAAATACAGTCTGAGCAGTGCAGGTAATTCTTTTTCCTGGCTTTCCCTTAGTGATATTACCTTGAATATGAGGAAATTAAGGAGAAAAATTGCTATGAGCTTTGTAGGCCCTTTATCGCTTTAATCTCCTCTCCTCTCTGCTTTCTATTTTCCTGTCTGTTGTCATCCATCTTTGGGGAGGCAGTGACCAAGTTAAGCTAAACAACAATTTAGATTTGTTTGAGGTTGATTTGATTTCTGTTTTCAAAAGCTGTCTGAAATTGTCTAAATGCATTATTTTAACCAGGATTCAATTTTCTATGCAAATTCTGTCACCACCACAAGAAGAATTCAACACAGATCTATGGGATTTAGGGAAGGGAAAAAAATACCCAGCATGTCTATGGGGTAGAAAAGTAAACTATATGAATTCTGTGATTCCCTTTAGAAGGACGTGAGGAAAGGGCAAGAAAGACTGCATTCTAGAGCATGTTCATGGTGTCTTTTAAGGTTTAGTGTTGCGAGAATCTCTTAAGTTACTGGTTGCACCTTCTGCATGCGTAGTGCAGAGCCTGCTAGTGCTGTTTGAGTTAAGTTGTATTGATTGCCTTGTGTATAATTTAATAAAGTTGACGCCTGCTTTCTTCCCTCGCAGCTATACACTGCATCTGTCCTTGTTGGAGAGTTCCTATGGCAATCGTGGGCTGGATTTTTATTAGTTTGATTTATTTGATAAACAAATAGAAAAATAAAACAAGATAATTACTCAACAATGAATAGCTACCATATGAACACAGTGAAAACTACACCAAAGGCTACTGGCAACAGATAACACTTCTAGTTTAAAAGTAGTGCAGAGATTCCCAATGTAATTTTTTTGACCTTCATTGGCCTTTCCTCCATTAGGTGTCAGGCTCTGTAGCTTACCTAAGTTTCACTGCATACAATGAATGAACTCTCACCTGGCTTCCCATGTTCATACCATTGCTGTTTAAGCAGCAGCAGCAGCTTTCTCGCTCTCATACTATTCAGTCTGAAAAGTTACATGTGTGGGGAAGAAACTTCCCTTTTTCTTTCCCTGGAGAAGCAGTAGGAAAACCTGTGCTAATAAACCAAACATCTATGCTTCAGCTGAGGTTTGCTCTCCCAGCAGACTATTACCTGAACACACAGGTGGGCTGCTAACATCCCCAACTCACTCAGGAAGCCAACATTGCTGGGAGATGTGGGGATCTGGCTGGGTTCCTGATAACCTTGGGGCAGAGGTGTGACACAGTCACCCTTTTCAAGGGGTATTACAGCGCAGCTTCTTTTATGGAAGAACAAGAGAGGACTAGTCTGCAGGTTACTTGGAGGACCGGGTTTGGTAGTAGCTCATAAGGAAAACACATCTGATGCTTAAAATATAGAAGCATATTTTACAATGTGGTTTGGGTCGATTTTCAACTCGCTGCTCATAAACGTTGGAGCCTAGCTTAGGCTCCTGCTATAGTGTCACAGCATTTGGTGCAGCACAGAATGAAACAGTTGTAAATGCAGCAGTGCATTCAACACTGATAACAGAATTTGTCTTGGGTTTCCCCAAGTACTTGCTCTAAGCTCTGGAAGCTGCTGATAGCTAACGGTTGCCTGGCCACTCCAACAACCAGCACCAGCAGAGAACTAGAGGAACCCCTCTGAACCCCTGGGACAGGAGGTGTAGAGCAGAAGCAACTGTTTCTGAACAGAACTAGTCCAGGGCTGTCTCTGCTGACTGCAGGGTATTTGTGTTTCAGTCAAGAACCATTTAAAACCTTAAACTTCAAATAAACTAACAGGACAAGAGAAGTATTTCTTCTGAATGTTCAACACTCTGCTGATCAGAATGTGGTATGCAGGACGCACCCAGTGGTGTTCAAGCAGCATACTAAGCTAGGCCTATAATCAGAAGTAGATACTGTTATCCCTTTGAAGATCTCCTTTTTCTCCAGAGATCTCACCAAGTGCAAAACTTCCTAAGTGCATCTGCTGAATGGGTTAGGACACGCCTCAGTATGAAAAGCTTCTAAACTGATGTTTGGAAACTGGCTTCAATGCTCATTGAAAGGCAGCTGCAATACAAACTAACATTTGAGGCTCTTACAGGGAACTGTTTCAAACCTCCTTTCTGTGAGAGTTACCTCAGTACTTAAGTCTTCCACCAGTGCCGGTGGAAATGTTTTTAAAATTAGTGTTAAAACGTCAGTGCCTTTGTGGTGAAATTTGTCATTCTGAGAAAATTTCCACAATGGCAGCCTATTCCCACCATTAGACTTACAGAAACTGGGAAAGTTGGGATCTGTTTCTTGACTCTGTCCTGGCCCGCAACTCCTATCATCTCTGTAAAATGTGGATAAAGCTTGGTTTCTTTTGTACAATGTTATGAGCACTTCAAAGAGCGATGTTTAAAAAAACCCTACGTTTTATTAAGAACCTCTGTTGTTCTCACCTCCTCCTCTCCCCTGTGGTGTGAAGTATTGTAAGACCTGCAGCCTTGGAAGGTGCATAGGCTCTCTCAAGAGCCTTTTGCTGCTGTTTCTGAGGCCAGCGTGCCTAGTGGGAGCACTGAGCTGTGGGCCAGTAATTGTATCATTTCACTCTAGGAAACTTTTCACTTCTGTCTAGGGTAATACAATATCCTGGACAGATACCACTCTAGATTTATTATGACCTGAATCAGAAGCTTGGGAGGCAGAAGAGTGAACAGTTTCACTTTGGCTTTCCCCAGCACAGTAGTAAGAGAATATATCCAAAAACAAACAGGAAGAAAGCTCTAGATGGTGCTTCTCAGCCTGAGGAATTAGTAAGTGCTTTCTCTGGACAGGCAGATTATCAAGAAACTGTTAACAAGATTTGTTTGCTGCTTCTATAAGCATGTGGGGTGCAGGCCTTCTCAAGCATTTGCAAAGCACTTGAGGGAGATGGGGAAAAAGGATTCTGCTCCTCCGCCACTCCCACAGAGGCTTAGGGTGGCTTGGGAATGACAAGAAGAAGTTTGTAACTCTGGTTAGATGGCGGGGACAGCCCTGCATATCTCAGATCTGGTCTTCAACCCGTACCTATTCTTTTACCTTGTAGAGATATATTAGGGGGAGAAGACAGTGCCCAAGGGGCAGATGGAGAGGAGGTTCTGTATGGTACATGACTGCTTGCAAGACCAGGGCTTTGAGCCTTCTCCTTTGCTCCATCGCTTATGACATTGCCTTCTCTGTGCTTCACTGAGGTACAGAGGCTTTCTTCCTGCTTGCTGCTGGTGTTTTATTTAATCAGCATTCTCTTCTTTAGCTAGTATTTTCTTTTCTTCTTGTTTTCCACTTTGCTTTCCTTCTCCTATTCAGGACCTGATCCTGCTCCACCCTGTTCAGGCTGTATGTGTCACCAGTGCCAGGACACTGCTTTTGCAGCTGACCTACACCATAACATAGGCTTGGTGCATACGCCACAGCATGAGATTGAGTAACGATTTTTGCTCTTGCCAGACAAGTCCCCGAAGCAAATTCTCAGGGCAAGGTCTTTTGAGGTCCCAAGCCTGCAATGTGGTGCAGAGAAACTGCTCTCCCAGGCAGGGAGCAAAGGTGGGTGACTTTCTGCCTCCTCCACCTCCCCTTTTATGTGCCATAGCCTTCTGGTCTGGAAGACAGTACAAAGCCAAAGTTACGCTGTTGGGCCATCCTCTCTACAGCCTCTGCTTTTCCTCCCTATTAAAAATACACTCATACCACCCATCATACAAGCACTTTTGTGGTGGGGGTACTGAGCTGGGGTATACTTGACCATTAACTAATGTACTGTTCAGGTTAACTGATAGTTATGGGAGATTTTTACTATCATATGCAGTTGTTTTTTTTGTTTTGTTTTTGAACTCCTAACCCTATATGATCCAGGAATTTCAGTGGAAGGCTTCTCATATCCTAACTGGTCTTAAAATTTTGTACAGTACAAATGTTTTGGCAGTGGAACCATTTTGATCAAAGGTTGTATAAATCCCATTATTCACAGCATCTGAACCCATGTGACTGCTCTGATGAGGCTTGTATCATCTGAATTCCTACAGTACCATTACAACTTGTACCTTCTATGTATAGATAGGCTTTTATTTGAGCTTCTCTGGCTGCATGGTGGGCTAAGACACGGTGTGATTTGATGCAATGTGTGGGCTGCAAGATCCAGGCTCATCAGCCTTTTTCAACTATGGGCTGTCATTTCCACATCTCCCTTTTGTCAGCTTGTGTCACATCCATAGCGTTTTGGTTGAATATTTCTTGTCTGCTTGGACTGAGAAAAGAAATAGGACTCAGGAAAACAAATGAGTTTTGAGCTGCAGTGATTTATTGCACACACCAGCAGGAACAAGGAAATGCAAATCCCTTATTTCAGGTTTCTGTTTAATAACTAACACCCCAGACCAGCTACTTTGAGGGCACTATTCTATTTCTTGGGTTGCTGAACTCATTTGGCCTTGTGCCTCTCAGCACCCCATGGGGTATGTCTTAATAGGCGTGAAAGGTATGGCTTGCTGTGACTTGATTTTATTTACATTTATGTAAATATCACCATGTTTATTTTAAAATGACTGAACTTCTGCAGTTGCTGCTCTGGGGTGGTAAAGATTGCTGAAAGGACAGTTATGTTCCTATCATTTAAATCTGGAAGATCTCACTTAAAATCATGCTGTTTGCCATTGTTTACTTTCTGAGATCTTCCAGTGAAACTGTACTGGTCTGCTGTCTGGTCTGTGCTGGTCTCCTGCTTTTATTTGTAACTAGTTGAGCAACTCTGGTTGGATTTCCAGTGACAGACGTGATAGCTATCATTTCTTGAGAATATGAAAAAAATACAGTGCTAACAAAAAATTAAACTTTGAAGTACATTTTCTTTCATTTAAGTGAAACTCCTGAAGCTTGTAACTGACTGTTCCAGATCCCTGTGTGTCTAACATCAGAGCTCCATCTTAAAAGGACAACTTGACTAGCCAGAAAAAGGAGCTCTAAGGCACTACAGGTGTAATGAGATAAGTCATTTTCTGGCTTATTGTGTAGTGCTGGTCAGGAATTTTCTGTCAAAATGTTTTTATTTTCTCTAGTCAGGAGCCACTTATTTGACAGCTGTTAGTGGAAATGTACCTATCAGTTTTGGCAGCCCAGTATTCTCACGCAGGAGAAGGAATCTCTGGACCTGGGCAGACACCTATCTGTGGAACATCTTGCTTACCCTGGTGCAGCCAGCAGCCCTGCCTGGGTTCTTGAAGACTGCTTCCAGTGCTCTGCTGTCTTGGAGACTTAAAACTGCCATCTCTAATAGCACAGATGGGGAGAGCTCCAGGATGCTACTGCTTTCTCAATCTTGTCAATTCTGTTTTGTGTTTAACGAAGTAGAGAGGAAGCTCTAAGCCAGAAAGGAAGCAGGTAACTGAAACTGTTACGGGACAGCTGCTTAAATTGATTCTAGTCAGTGACATTCTATCCTTGCCTCCCCTCCACAACAAGCCTGGCTGCATGGTCCTATCCTTTCACTTGGGTCCATAGTCATGCTTGTTTCATGCTGCCTGGAGGCATACCAGAGAGCTAAAATCCAAGGAGAAGGAATCCCAGAGGAGGAGGGCATTTAGGTCCTCAGTGTGGCTCACAACAGAATCAGATGTAGCTAAGTACTAGCACAAGTGATGGGAAGCTTTGGCTGGGAAGAGGTGGGAGAAAGGCATACAACTATCCCTTTGGACAATAGCAGCCTAATAGAATAGTTTAGCTATAGCCTTGCTCAGTACCCTGATTTCTGAGTCTTACCCGGAATGTATACAGTTGTATATATATATTTGTTTTATTTATTACGTTCAGTCTCAGACAGATGAACTGCTGCCAGTAACCAGGTGGTTTGCATGTGAGATGAAAACATAATGCTCAGACTCAGATTCTGGGTTGTAAATTCATATGCACCAGCAGGATGCCCTAATCAATAAACAAATGGCTACTCTGGAATATCTTGCTTTCTCCCCAGTGATTTCCCCCTGTGGAAGAACATGAAGATAGCTAGGTTTCATCCAGGTGTGGAATCAGGAGGTCCAACTTCTACATGGCCTGTGCCTACCTCTTTGCTCCCTCGTGTACAGCAACCCTCCTCCTCTCTCTTATTGCTGTTATGCTTCTGTCAAACTAAGCTAAAAAGCCTTGTAAGACCAGGAAACTTGCAGACCTGGCAAATGGATCTGCATATGTGCTTCCCCGGAGGTTTCAGTCCCAGGAGTGGGGTGCAGCTGGCCTTGCCTGGAGCCAGTAGAGCCCATTCAGCAGGACTGCATCTAACACCTTATTTGCAGCATGTCCTGTCCACCACCAGCTGAAAACCACTGTGCTGGGGACATCTGGTATGAGTTGAAATCTGTGCCTCCCAGCACACAATGAGTTCAGTGGGATTACTTGTATGCATAAGGCTGGATGATGCTGCCATTTTAAATATTCTTTTCTTAAACTTAGCTAAGTGAGATTTTCTTATTAAGTGTAGTCTACACGTGAAGCTGCTTGCACGCACAGGGTGCAAATGACCGCTGAGCTGCTGAGGAAGGTAGTAGGTATTTTAACTGGCTCACTGCTAATTATTGCTTCAGTAAACAACAGCTGTTCAGATGCAGCTCAGCTTCTTGCTTTGAAAAGATTACAGTGCCCAAACTGTAGTCTGGTATTATTGAAAAAAGAAAAAAAAAAAGTTATAATCATTTCACTCCCCTACTGCTACAGATTTTATGGGCCTTGTAGTGCGCTGTTATGTCAGGCATATTAATTGCTAGTGAGTCGATGTTAAGCAAATGAAACAGCTTTGTGCAGGTTTGGACACTTGGTTATAGACAGTTTAACAGCAGTCTTCTGGAGACACTCTGCATCCATCTCAGATTATTTTTCAGCACTAGAGGAATGGCTCTTTCAAAGCAACTATAAAATAAACCATTGCTGCCATGCAATAGCAGTAATAAGCTGTTAAGGTACATGGCAAAGCATGAGGTCAGAGGCAGTATATTCTTCCAGCCACCCAAGAAGTGTTATGGCAACTAATTAGTGCACCTCCTTCAGAGGCTATTGCTATTGCAACAGGAGGAAAGAAAGGTGGAAAAGTGCAAGGAGGGGTTCCACTGTTACTATTTGCTCATCAGATGAAGGAGTTGTTGGCATTAACTTAGCAGAGGGTGAAGGCCTGACCCAGCACAGCACTGAGTGTCACCAATGTGCTCTTGGCACTGAAAAGAAAAATAGCCCTGCTCTCTACAGCATGCAGTTCCTGATCTTCTGCTTTCTACCTGAGGAGCAGGATTTACAGGGGCATCTGCCTTGATTTATTGAGGAACAAAAACTACAAACTAACTTTCAAGGCACGCACACACACTCTTTGCTGCACAATATCAGACCATGCCCTTCCCTTCTGCCCTCTCATCCCAGGCAGCTGTTGCCTTGCAGTGGCTGGCTGAGCTATCTGCCCAGCGTTGGTATAAGGCTGCGGCAGTGCCATGGCCGCAGCCAGCCACCAGCTACTGTGGGGCTGCCGCCAGCCACAGCACATCCCCTCCAGCTAAGCTGACAAACAGGCTGCCCTTTGTTTGAAGCAGTTGGTCTCCACGCTGTTGCATTTCACTGGCTGCAGATGAAAGCCATCTGTAAATACCTTTTGTACAGTTAAAAACAAAAGAGCCCCATGTATTTTACTAAATGCATATAGCAGCAGCCAAGCTGGCACCCTCTGATTCTATTTAAAAAGGAACAAGGTGGTTTCAGGCAGCTATTCTGTGGGTGCAATGAGTTAGGCTGAATAGGCAGCGAAAGGGACCTGCTTTAGGATGGCAGAGCAGGACTTGCTGTTGTAGCTGTGCCAGGCAGCAGGGGCTGGGGAGCGCACAGGGCAGCGCTGCTGGGCTATGGGATGTGGGGCTGAGGAGTCCTGCTCTGCAGCACCTGCCACCTCCTCCGCAAGGCTGCGGGTATGGCGCCTTACGGGGTAACAGGAAAGAGAGCAGGAGGCGGCACAGGGCCCAGCAAGATGTGCCAAGTTGCCTGCTGCACTTGGGTCAGCCAGGCACCATGCTGCGGGCCGACACGAGGCGCTGCTCTAGGGGACACGGCCTCTTGAGGCAGTATTTATATACTTATTTACTGCTAGAACCCGGCCTCCTGAGCTGCACTGTGGGGTAACACTAACAGCCTGCATCCCGGGAGCCAATAAAATGGCGGCCAAGACCCCCGCACGCCGGGGCTGTTGCCAGGAGCCGGTTGCTGCCGTCCCTCCCCTGCTCGCCAGGGGGCACGCGAGCCACGGCTCTGAGCGAACCGGGTGGAGGGCGACGTGTCCCGGCGGTGGCAGCGGCAGTCCCGGGCCGGAGGGAGGGACGGACGGCAGGTGTCGAAGGGGCGAGGTGAGCAGCCCCAGCCCCCTGCCCGAGGCTGGGCTGCTGCGTCTGAGGGCTCGGAGGGGTGTCTGCGGCCTCGCTGCAGCCAGCCCTGCTCCCTGGTGGCGCGGGGTCAAGCCGCTACGAGAGCTGGGACGCCGTGTCGGGCTGCCGTGCCTGCGCAGGTAGCGGCACGCTCGCGGGTGGGAGCGCCCTTTAATCTCTTCGCTTAACCCTGAGCTTCCTTGTGAGGTGGGGCAGGACCCGTGAGGGAGCAGTTTCCTCTCCTTGGGTAAGGCAGGGGCGGGAGCTTGGCGGTCCCCTCGCTCCGGGTGCCAGCACAGCGAGCCCGCCTTGGAAACGCTGGAGGCGGCGGCGGCTCCCCGTTTGTACCGAGTAATGACCAGATACTGTCCCACCTTCACCGGAGCCGACAGAGCTTGAAACGCCTGGGCGGGGAGAGTCGGTAATTGAGGGCAGTGCACGCCCAGGGCAAAGCGCAGTCACTGCTGGTGCTGACAAGGTTCTGTCGGTTTGGGCGCTTTTTTTTTTTCCCAACCTAAACACTTGCCTCTGGGTGTCTTGGAGACGTAAACATGCAGGCATATTGGCTCATAGTATGCTGCTGATACCATTTTAATAGTGAGGAGGCTTTTTTTAGTTAAGTTTAATAATCAGCTCCTATGAAAAGTAATAGAACAGCATATCTCTGCTGTGGAAACAAGGATGTTTTTAAAATGCCTCAGCCTTGCACTGTGTGTTTAAAAAGTCAGGACTTTGAGAATAATCTGTGTTGGCTTTGGTCTGTATCAAGTTAATTTCAGGGTTGGAAAAGGAGCAGGGAGGGGATAAGGGGAAGACGAACCTAAATCCCCTGGCCTAGTGGCTAAATGGACTGTGCCATCATCTGGTTTAAACTCCCATCACTAGCGTCCGTTACGTGTAATTCCAATAGCCACCTATTTTGCCAAAAGCTGCTGAAAGCTACTTCTATAGTTTGTTCACGAAACAGAGCTCACCTCCTGTGTGGTTTTTGTTTTGTGGGTTTTGTTTGGGTTTTTTTTGAGTTTTTCTTTTGTGCCAAATTCCTAATGTGAATTTTATCACAATTGCATTCCCACCCACTGCCTCTTCCCTCCTCCTCCGTTTAGAAACATTTTATTACAATGTGGGATTTTTTTTTTTTCTGTGAAGGCTCTTAAGAGTCTATTGTCATGGCACTCTTTTGCATCATTTTTTGGGGTGTGTGCATGAGCTGTTTAAATCTCTCCCTGCAAGATGTGTGGTTTTTTGCCAAGCCTCAGATTTATGTGTGATGTCTCCTTGTGCTCTCTCTCTCCGGTTTAAACAGCATCTTCACAATGCATGCACCAGGACTGCAGGTTGGTGGTGCCATATGCAGAGATAACATTGCCTTCCTATTTCCTTTGTTTAACAAGGCCAGTAATCTTATTAAGCTTTTCCACCCCTCTGAGCTCTTCATTGCTGCCATTATTGTACTGGAATCTCACAATGAGTTATTTAACTATTATGTGCTCCTCATTCTTTCCAGTCACTGCTTTCTTGTAGGCGGCTACATACCTTTCATAGCAAGATTTGCATTTCTTATTCTGAGATATTTTACTTCTGGAGTTGCCTGTATTAAAATGCATTTTGTTTGAATGGGCTCACTTCAGTGAGTGATCCATATTGTTCTGTATGACTGCTCTGTCCTAGCCATTATTTGCAAATCCATTAATTTTTGTCATCTGCAGATGTTGGCATCACTGATTTTTTTTTTTATATGTGCTTCCCCAGCATTGTGAAAATCATGACTAGCACCTGGTCCTGGTGCTATGATCTCCCCAGCCCATTTTTTCCCCATTTTTTTTGTCAGCAAACACTGGATGCACTTGCTATAGAGCATCACGTGCCTGCAGGTATGCTGAGATTTGACTTCTTAACTGATACCTTTCCCCATACTGTTGTGTGTGGGTTTTTTTGCTTTTAATTCATGTAAGGTTAATTGGTTCATTAGATAGCCATACCTGTAATTTTTAAGTGATTTAAATTTCCTGTAAGTTTTAAAATGACTCCTGGGCTTGGAATGTGGAAATACTTTATTGCATTGGGATAAAAATTTCCCACGTGCTTCTGTAATGCATGGCGCTCGCTCTGCTGTCTCAGACAGCTTAAGTGTGATTGAGTAACTAGAGCCAGTTGAAACATGTTGTTGCCTTCCAGCCTTGTTCTTAGTTTCTGAATTTCCTCCTTTTCCTCCTGAATCCCAGAAGGTTTTATTGAGACAGCTTTGTGGGAACCATTAGCTCTAAGCTGCATAATTATGTTAACTGTGAGCTTTGACTTAGTTTATAGTAGGAAAAAAAAATGCACACATCTCTAGAAATTTATATTCCTCAATGACAAAATTTTAACTTGGTAAATTAAAAGGTTTACACAATTTACCTAGGAAGTTACAGTAATTAATAGCAAGAGAGTTTACCTGCAGAACTACTGAATGCAATAAAGTAGGTTCTGTGAAAACATGGCACTCTAATAAGCTGCCATGTTATTATGCTTGTTCTTCACCTTCAAATTGCACATGACATTCTCATGTATTTAAAGGGGGAGATGGTGTTGCTGTTTAGTTTGCTATGTCTAGAAGCAGGGAGCAATATTTAGCATATTTACCTTTATTTAGGGCTGTGTTTTATGTCATCCTTGCACAGCTCAGAACTGCATGCATTTGTGGTGCTAGAAATCAGGACAGAGTGGGGTTTTTCATATTTTTTTTTTTAATAAAGCATGTATACAAAGAATAGTGCAGTTAAGATAATCCTCATGCCAGTATTAGTGTAGTACTGCGTGACTTCACTCTCACTGTTACATTTCAGCCCACCTAAAGAGAGGCCATCTCACGTTCCCTCTCCCTCCCCTGCTGTCCCCAGCCTATCGGTTATTAAAGCAGGGCAGACTGTGCTCTTGCACCAGACTGCATGTTCTTGTTCCTCTCTTACCCCTCACAATGCCAACTGCACTAGCCAATATTATATCTTGTGATTAGGAGGGGCATAGGGGAAAAAACCCACCCTTTTCCATTATCTTTTCACCCTGAAAGGCCCAAGATATTTTTAGTGATCTGCAACAAACACTCAGGTGTCTAGGATGTATGAACAGATTTTGGTGGTGCACTTAATTAAGTGCTGGCACCTGTATTTATGCTACTCCTGCCAAAAAATGGGCTGAGGAGGAGGAGCAGGACCTTATCTATTATTAATGTTTTGCCTTTTTTATAGTTCTGGCTTAGGCACTCACACAAATTTGCCTCATATGTCTCTCTGCCACCAAGCTAAAAACCTAAGAGAAAAAAATTAGTCTTAAGCTCTGTCCGTCAACATGACAACTACAGACCATGTGTTCCTTTTCTCTCAGAGGGGAAAAAATTGGCACCTACCCATCAATTAACTGGTTTTCATTTTGGTGGTTTTTTTTTTTTTTTTTAATCACTGAGTCCCAGCAACTTGTGTGTGCAGTCAAAGATCAATTTAATTGTATAAGCATTGCATACTTAGTCCTTAGCACTAATTGGCTGTAGATGAGAAGCTGATCAGTCTGGTTCGTTCAGATGCGGCTTGCAGTTAGGGGTATGATTTCACTATGCCTGTGCTGTTCAGTTTATGCTGTGTGATGCTCTGCTTTGGCTTATTTTTAACCCTGGCAGCTTCTAGTAAGTGTCAAATAAGCAGCTTCTAATAAGCTGCTTAGAAGCCATTTCTAGTAAGTGTTTTTGCTTTGGGTTTCCCATCCCCAATGAATTACACACTAGTCTCTTCTTTTTCTTCAAAGGTCTCAAGCTGGCCATATGTATAGCTGTAGCTTGCCATTCTGGAGTTAGTAGTAAACCAAGGTATTAATGCTTCTAGAAGATTTGTTTTTCCTTTTTTTCCCCCCCCCCCCTATTTTTTTTGAAAATAGAACTCAAACATTTTGTCATCTCAGATTCTCTGCGAATCTTATAGACATTTTTAACTGTTATTTTATGCAGTGCTTTTCTTCTACCATCTTTCAGCTGTCACTTTAAAAGTGCTCCTGAAAGGTAGTAGAGGTAACTGGCATTTCCCCCACTCCTGGTCTGTTATTGTGGGGTTTGTGTGTGTGGTTTTTTTTTTTTTTTTTTTTTTTAAATAACAAAATTAGGCCACAGTTGGCTAAACAGAGTGACCTGGTTCATGCTGGATCTACATGTTACCAACTTGAGGTTGTCACTACAAAGTAAGCGTGGTGAAGTCTGCCTGTTCCAACTAAAATCAAAGAAGTCTCTTGACATATAGCAGTGCTGAAGTCAGCAGTTTCTGCAAAGTGGGTCTAAATGCAGATTGAAGGATCTCTTCTATGCATATATGTAACTATCAATGCCAACCTACTTACTTATAATGAAATACTTTTTGTCATATTTTTACTCAGGAGAACATGAGAGAAAACAGTTCTGTGGTTTTTTTTTTGTTTGTTTTGTTTTTTTTTTGGCTTTTCCTTAACTATAAAAGATTTGGCTTTGTGAGGTATATGTAATGTTTTCTGTAAAGTAGGCCACCTGAGAGATCCCATGGAGTAATTCACTTTGCTGAGTTAGCAGATGAGGCCATTGGACAGAGTCAAAAAACATACTGCCAACTGTGAAGCAAATGAATCAATACTAGTGCAACTGGATCAGTTTGCTTCTTCCCATATGAGAAAAGCAGTAGCACAGGTGCAATATCCGACATACAGATTTAAAAAACAAATATAAACACACACACACACACACATTGGGTTGGCTTTTATTGGAAAGCCTAGATGCAATCTATAGTTAGCAATTTGTGGAAAATTCAGGACACTATAAAGTTAAGAAGGCAAATTAAAGAACAATACAAATCAGACGAAATATACATCTCAAAATATCAGGATAGCATTTTCACTGGCATTGCCTAAAATACTTAGAATCTCCTTTTTTTTTTTTTTGTAATATGGTTCTTTTAATTATGCATATTTTTTTTCTTTAAAAAGATCTTTTGCTTATATATTCCCCAAGGTCACTATTTCCTGCAGGAGCATGTCCAGATCGCAAGTCTTTTTTAGCAAGAAATAGGCTCATTATACCAACTAACAAGGCCACTAATTGGCTTGATTTGACTTTATCTAAAATGATCACCAGCAGATACTATAATTTGTTGTTTATTGGTGCCAGAACAAAGGAGAAGGAACTGGTATGCATCAAGTAGTATATTTCATTGTTGACATGTTATACAAGCTTTTCATATTCAAACAGAACAGAAACATTTGACATAATTTAGAATATGAGCCTATTTCAACAGAGAGCACTTACAGCATGCTAAATACAGTGCTGTGGAAGAGCCACCCAACAGAACTGCAAACACCTAGCATTTTACATCTTTAAAAAGAATACGTAGATCAATGACACGCCTCTGGGGTCTGACATATCATCCTCTCTAAATTTAGGGCCCTCAAGACTTCCAGGGTAAAAATACTAACAACTAATCTGTGCTTTCATTCTAATAGATGATTAGCATTCATTATATGTGTAATTACTTCTGTATGTTCTACCAAATACACACATACAGTAACAGCATTGATACTGTAGATTCGGTAGCAACTTGGCTGGGAGAAATTCAAATCTGTTTATCGAACAATCCTAATGTGCAATTTAGAGTATGTAATACCATAGACTCTCAGAATACAAAGCAGTTAGAAAACTATTTTTATTACATCCACTTGAACCATTCATAGTTAAGACACGGTCACTTACTATGGTTTGTCATTATAATACATGGATAGAAATACTGTGTATATTTCAATGAACATCAAAAAACCCAATTTTGTCTCATCTTAAAAATATTTATTTTTGTGGCTGAATTTAGTGCTCATGAGAGTAAAGCTCTAAGAATGTTTTCAGCCAAGATCTAGAACAGATGCCATAGATGCCACCACAGGCTTCCTATAAGGAACCAGCTGCACACTTCAGTTCTGTCCTGCAGCAAATTTACTGGGCCTTGGAGCAGAGCATGCCAAATCTATGCAGTGGTGTGGAGATGCAGACTAGGCACTAGAACTGGACCTTCCTCTCCATCCCAGGGTCAGTGTTCACAGTAATGGGATCTGATCTGCCATCTGAAGGCCAGGAGATGAACCTACTGAACAGCCTGCCTGTCTAAACAGCAATTCTGTAGCATCAGGTCAGAGGTACACTTCTTCTATCTGGAGTTATTAACATCTAAAAGAGCTGTATTATACAGAAGACAAAGCTGACATAACTGGATGAAACTACATAATTTCTTCTTCTTCTACATACAATTTGCCAAGCACCTGAGACACTATTCTCTCCATTGTGAAACAAAGCTTCTAAAAAAACAACGGAAACCCCACCTGGTATGAATAAATGTCCTTTTATTACATTAGGGCTGGAAACAGACAAGTAAAACCCAACCTATTAAAGTCTTCCATCATAATAAATGAGACTTATTTGGTTACTGTGCCTTCTAACAATGACTGATGAAGTGACACTGGCCTAGGTGACAGGAAAGGTATGGGAGAAGAGGGAGCTGTGGTCTGATTCAGCCAGCCACTTTGGAGTGTCCCATCCCATCAGCAGAGTGATAGATGCACAGCTTTAAACCTAATACAAAAATATTAACACTTTTGGACATTAGTCATCACTGTTATATCTCTACAATATAATCCTTTATACTGTACAGCTATAACATAAAAGGTGCAATTCCTTTTTCTTTAAAAAAAATCACACACAGCACATGTTTTTATCATTTTATTTTTAAGTATAAACTTTTTTAAACACTTTACATAAATTAACTCCTCTGAGACTAATATTTGATGTACAGTAAATTGTAATTCATATAAAAATCCATAAACAACTTGTCTCACATAATTTACAAAAAAATCAGGGTTTCCTTTGCTTATCTGCAACAAGGATTCTACTTGCCATTTTCCCCCCAAGGCAAACCATGTTAGCACTGTAAAATCCGTTATTAAATTCCCATGGTAGCGTAAGTCACTTGTGCCAATGTCCTTTTAGAAAGCAGCACAGTTTAAAGCAATTGGGCTGTCTATAAACAGTAATTCTTGCCCCACGTTTTAAAATTAACAGATATATACCACATCCTATGCAGTGAGAAAGAGAGAGAAAAAGAGAAAGAGAGACTACTTCTGGTAAGCAAAGGTCAACAATTCAGTAATATTTAGAAACACTGTATGGGTCTGTATCTTAAGTAAATACAGTGCCTCAAAGGAACAGACAGCCTGTTGCAAAATCTGTAGGCCTTTTTCATTTCTTTTTTCTTCTTTAATACTTTTCAGTCCAACTTGAGTGCAGCGATATGCATATGTAAACATATTCTTTAAAGCAGATCACCTTTAAGGTCATTGAGAAAAACAAAAAAGTTTTGTCATTAGCAGTATCATTCTTCTGGAAGGCGCTCTTTTCGTTACAGAGTCTGTTCGGATTGTGCTACAGAAAAAATCTGAGCAAAGATGTAAGCTTAGGCTCAAGTAGTAATGCAGCAAAACAGTTTGGTCTCCTTTTTAGAAGACACTGGTACACAGTCTCTTTGGCAGCCTGAGCTAAGCCAGTGTGTTACCTCTTTCCTATCTCACTTTGTCTGAGGAACTGTATATTGTTAGCGCTGTCTGCTAATTCTGGATATTGCTCCACAGAGAGTACATAGTACCCATCGTATCCTTGTACCTTTCCAGCACTAAGCAGCTGCCTCTTTTCTCCTTCTGTCCACAACCTGGCGCCTTCCTCTCCATCTCTTACTCTCTGTTGTTCTCTGGCCCAGGCACTGGAAAGAGCTCTTTGCCTGGCTTGCTCCAGTATTCGGGCCTTTTCCTCATCAAGTGTCATGCCATAGCGGACGTGAAGTGCTAGAGCACCATATTGCATCTCAACATCAGCAAACCTACGAGTCCTGCCATTTACCACAGTGGTGGACTGGGAAACAGTGACGTTGATGCCATTCTCCAGGGCCTTCCGCCCACTTGTCAGCCTCAGTGTCCCAAGGTCACTCTCAGGGGAGGTGGTCTTGATAAAATAGTGTGTGTCCTTTCCCTCAACGGTGAAATGCAAGTTTTCTAGGTAGTAGGCGTTGTTCAAAACAGCTGCCACTTTTATGCAGTCCTCATTTGCAATGTTGAGCACGTTTGTCTGCACTTTGCCTTGATTGACAGCAAGCATCACCCCTTTCCCAATCAGAGACTTCACTGTAGCAAACCACAGCCATGACTTCTCTCCACTGAATTTCCGTCTGCTGACCTGCACTTCTGCCATCTTTCCCAGGGAAAGGAAGGCCTTTGCTTGTCTCGCCACTTGTTGTTGCACTCCAGAAATTGGCTGTAAACAAGAAGAGACAGAAGTTTTACAAGCCATCTGTAGCCCTCTAGATGCCAGCCAAGCTTTCTTGGTGTGCTGCCTGTGGACGACAACAGGATATGCCACAACTGACAGTGCCAGGGAATTAATTAAATCTACATACTGCTTGTTCTGCTGAGTTACATGACTATTTTGTTTGATAATGCTCAGTGCTTTTTCTCTTTGTCTCCCCGAGAACATGCACAAATTAAGATTTAACTTCAGAGGCTACTTCCTGGGCTGCATAAGACAGACCCCTGCAATACTAATACTTACCATGGGTATGGGATATCTTACTACAATACAGTGTCATCTCATCCTCTGAGCTTGTTTGACTATGATGCCTGTCTGCCATGAGTCCATCCAAATTGAGGAGATTTTTGCAGGTCACAAAGCTGCACTTCAGCATACTAACAAGCCTTTCTTTATGCCGCGTCAGGAGATAGGAGTCTCTTGGGTAGCTGCAGTCTGAGACCAAACTGCAGGGAGGCTCTCATAACCCCTTAAACTACAACAGGAAGGAGGGGAATCAAACTGTAATAATAATCTCTACAGTAAAAGAAAGAGAAGGAAGCAAATGGTACAGAGCAGTGAGGCAGAATACTGGGGACTGATGCCCTTTCTTCAAATGCAGATACTGATAAAAGGGGATTTGTGAAAGGGCCGTGGCCAATTCAGTTATATGAACTTACATTTTACTCCAAGTATCAGTATGCTGCCTGAAAGAGATGAGTGGCTTTTCTCCCCCAAGAACTTCAGATGGGTGCAGTTCTGAATACAGCAGAATGCTTTGTTGACAACTAGCAAAGACAAGGAGCAAGTCTAAGATATGCTTGCTTGGTATTTCATGTTTTACTGTATCTGGGTTGTTCCTGTTGAAAAGGTTTGTTATAAAGGGTAGGAAATAAGAGGTACAATTGTGAGGTGCAAAAGCACAAGATGGAAAAGCTAGGATAGGAGAATCTGTTAAAGAAGTTTATTTTGACTGTTGAGAGCTGTATGTAGCCCCGTCTGCCAGATGTAGTCTTGGTAAAGAGAGGGGAATGGGACCTGCCATCTTAACTGCTGTGGTGAGCCAGAACAGCTAGAAGAGCAGGAGCAGCTAGCAAGAATGGTCAGCTAGCATGGCTAGATCGCAGGGCAGCTCACATTATCGGGTCAACTGTGGTTGGGATGAGGCCTTACAACTGTGCAGAATAGGCACATCTTATCTGTCTAACCCTGGGTCTTAACAGCTACAAGCTGTGAATGAGCTAGTATTGATGGAGATGGGGAGCAGACAGCTGCCCTAGCAGTTGTCTCAGCAGGAAACAGAAAGATTTAAATAGCTTTGGCTGCACTTTTGAAAAGGAGTACTTAGTTTCTGTAGATGATACAGTTTATCTTCCAATTGACCCTCTTCTCCCTTCAGCAAAATACTGTTTAACCCATTTGATTCACTGCTGGCAAATGAGACAAAAGGCTGTTTAGTTTCCCCAAATTTCTGGGTGGGAGTCCAAGCAGGAGTCATTAACAGACTCCTACAACCTTAATTTGGTCTTGCTGCTAATCAGAGCCTGCCAAAAGGTTTGCAGAGGCTTCTTTGCTCTGCCATGAGGGCAGCTTTCTGGAGGGGACAGTTCCTGATGGAATTATGAATTGACTTGGACTCTCAGCTCTTCCTGAATCTGACCGATTCCTGTCTGCATTACTAACAAGTATGTATT
Organism: Pezoporus wallicus; assembly: GCF_028554395.1. Classification (NCBI taxonomy): domain Eukaryota; kingdom Metazoa; phylum Chordata; class Aves; order Psittaciformes; family Psittacidae; genus Pezoporus; species Pezoporus wallicus. The sequence continues at coordinate 5,287,412 of NW_026640754.1, forward strand.
TCAGCTGTTGGAAATCCTACATGAAAGCTACTGAGCACAAAATACATTCTAGACAGCATGCTCATCAGTGAGAGCAGCGAGATGCTATAGCAACTTCATAATGACAAAGTTTGCTTATTTTTAACATGTATCCTCAGAGTTCTGGAGCAAACTCTCAGAGCTCCGTAATGCTCGCTCACTCCAGAATGTCTCAAAATACTAAGTGGTTTGTGTGTTTACTTCTGGCTCCTGCTTGCACTTGCTTCTTCAACAGTGAATATCATAGTCACGGCTTCTTCCTACCTGGGAATTTTGAATCTTTCTGTTTTGCTCCCACTTCTCTCTTTTTCTGTCATGTCACAAGTCCCTGTCTCTCCTCATGTTGTTGAACTCCTTCCTGAAGATTTTTGAAAACTAGCTGTCTGCTCTATCTCTTTGACCAGACTGGTTCTCTTCCTGGTGCACCTCTTTCTTGCTGGTGTTAGTGGATAACTGCATTCTTTAGCTTTTGAGATCTAAATAACCAACCTCTGATTGTTCTTCACAGCCATGCCTGATGACAGGTCTCTTGTCTCCTGATAAAATGACTTTGCCTGGAGTGCTTGCAATGCTCCTCCTTCATTGCTTCTACCACTCATGGGAGACACTAATCACATGCTATGCTCTAAGGTATTTTCCTGTTACTCAAGTCTGTTACTCAAACCCAGTTACTCAACCCTGGCTATTAAAACACACACACACACATATATATGTATCATGTCACTTTAGGGGATTACCCATTTTACTGCCTCTTAACACCTTCTTCTTAACTGAGATCTGTAGGAGTTTTGAGGGCATAGATCTTTGATCTTTGAGTAAGTTTGATTTGTAAATCTAATTTTCTTAAATGTCAGATTTAGATTTTCCACATTTATTTCTTACATCATTTAGAACTGTAGCAAGTTTTCAGGACTGAAGTTCATTTTTTTCCTCCCAAAGAACTTCATAAGCACCAGGAGTTTTGGTTTTATGTAATGTAATGGGTTTTACCTCCGGTAATTTCATTTTCAATATTTTATCTTTACATATAAAACATGGTTAATATTAAAGACAAGTAAAATTGTAGTGGTGCCTGTATGTATAATTTATATGACCTGTTCTGTTTATTTCCCAGTCTATTTTTTACTACAGTGTTCAGTTTCTGCCTTCAGGCAGTGTGCTAGTACAAATCAAATCTCTGTAGTTTCTGCTACGAAACTTTAAAGGGCCTTAAACTTCTTTCCATTGATTGTTTTCTTTATGCATTTTATTACTGCTGAAAGAAAACAAAAGCTTATTTAAAATGGTACCTAACTTAGCAAATTGTAAGAAAAAAACACTATCTCTAATTCTTACAAAAAGTAAATAAAAATTAGAGGTTTTTGAAAAGCACTGTTCAGATTTAACTTAGCAAGTAACACTGTCAGGATCATCCATGCCTAGTTAAGATCTGAATAGAAGGGCACATTCTGTCTTGTTCCGTTTGTATGTTTAGTTTTGTTTCTTACTGGTATGTCTTCCCATTGCTGGCTCTTCACAAGTTCATAGGAAGGTTCAGTTAAATCAAATTTTGGAACGGGGAAACCAGGAATGGCATTGTGCAGATGGAAACCAAATGTCACCAGCCAGCTGTTAACATCTGAAAGAGAATTATTAAAGAAGAAAAATATTATCATTGTTCTGTATTTTGCAATTATGCTATTTTTACATGGAATAGCTTTTGGCATAGTTGATTTCCTTCTATAACATGAAAGTTATTCAACAATTGTCATTTTGATATGTATAGATTCAGATTTGTGCTACAGCTAGAATAGCAAGCCGATAAAAAAAAAAACGGAAGAAAACTTCTGTTCTATGTAAGAGTTGCACTATGCTTGTTTGAAAGATATTGCAGGCTTCAGTGATTTTGAAGGCCTCAGTGACTTTCAGAACAACTACAGGAGCACAATTAAGGTGAGATTTCCTTCCCAGGTTGCCTAAACTAATTGAGATTTCATGGTCAGGCTGAACACGCTTTATGTTCCACCTTCATCAATAGTTTAAAACAAAGCAAAACAGTACTGCAGAGCACATCCTGTCCTTTTCTTATGTATGTGTTACTGTAATGTCTTCAAATTACCCCTGAAATAACACCAAAATGGTCAATTACCTTTTAAATAATTTGGTAGGTATTTTGCGTTGGTTCAAGAGAAATCTCCCCCTCTTCAAGATGAAGAAGCTAATGAAATGTATTATAGCTGCATCAGTAAGCAGACAGGATACTAAATTAGCATTAGATAACATTATTTATACCTTTTATATTCTGTTAAGAATAAATAGATTAGGGATGCCAACAATTAATTAGTTAACAACTGTTGGGCAAGAATAGGTGCTCTGCCTTGTTTCTGTCCTTCTACCCTGTCTAAATACAAAGCTTAGCAGAAGTTGTCAGAGTGCTCCTTATCAAGTCTAATAGTTTCCACTAAAGAAAACCCCAAATAAGGGGAACAAGGAACTACATTTTTTCAAATATTACAAGAATAAAAAATATCTACATTAAAATCATGTTAACCTTTCCAGATAAATTATATGTCTTACGAGGCTCGGCATCTAAAACTACAAGCCAGCCAAATTACTAATTGTAATGATAACCTTATACGAGCAATGTGTCTATGCATCCATACATCAAAGATGTTAAGAAAACAACTAAAACTGTATTTTGAGGGCCATTTTTGCAATAAGTGCATAATTTTCAATGCCACAAAGAATCTGATTGTAACTGCATCCCCTAAGCACACGCTGCTGAAAGAGGACAGAGCCAACGGTCTGTTATTATCTTGCTCCCAGGCAGCCCATTAGCAACCCTGTTAATAACTACTGTTTGTTAAATTAATGCAAACCCATTTGATTCCCAGGATGCTTTTCTGAGTGGTAGCCTCATAAGTAAGTGGTGCTGAGCCCCTCTTGTAGTCTGGCACTGCCTATATAAAATATTTAGGATTATTCATATCTGTTCAAATACAAAAATTCAAATGCAAGTTAGGCATTTTTCAGAAAATTTTGGTGACATGCAGTCATTTTTTTTTTTATATGTAGAATAATGGAACTTTAGACCCACAAAAAGCATACAGGTTCCCTAAGAACTCAGTTATACAAGAAATGGCATGTTAGCAGCTTTTTGTTGCTAACATTCACATTTCACAGAGAAATTCACATTCTTTTTTCTTATATGCTCTGCCTCCTTCCCTGCTTCTGGCTATGTACTCATTACTTTGTGCTGGCCCTGCTGAAGCTTATTGGACTTCTCTTTCTCAGCCAATTCACATTAGTAGCCTTGCAAAAACCTACCCTGGTAGATATTAACCAACTGCCAGTGAGAATATTCTGCCTTGGTGAGTTAAACTGGTCACAGAAAGACCTCTCACAGTCTCACTCCCTCTTCTCTGTTCTTTCTGGTCCATGAATATGCACCTTTTACTGCTCAGTAGCCCACAGCTGTGAAGAAACCTGAGTCTAATCCTCATGTAAGGAGATTCTCATGAAGAGTCTTGAGTGGTTCTTACTCCTGTACTTGCTCAAGGAGTCTTATTTTTTTTTTTTTTTCATTCTAAGAGCACTGGGTAATGCATAGCAGTATTGGAAGGCAACCTAGGGCTCCTCTTTCCTAATGCCCTGAGATCTCTAGCTGAGGCACCCTGTGTTACAGTTCAGTAAGTGTGAGAGGAAGAGATGTATTCCATTGGTACTCCAAAATGTACTTTGGAAAAGCCAACCTCTCTGTATACTGAGATGCTCTCATTTATCTTTTTGGTTCAAGAATCTAATATTAAAGCATCGTAAGGACTACGCAGGGCAAAAGGTTTAGGTTTAGTTACCTGAAAGCTAATGATTGCCTATGGATCTTACTCCGTTATGCAGGTACCTAAATCAATGTCCAAAGCTAGATGAGATATTTTCAAGATCACCCATTTGTTATTTCACAGTTCCTGATAAGGGTGTCTGCTTTAATTGTTCTCATTGTTAAGTGAAGTGCTTAATGTTTCATCATAAAGAACTTTTCTAAATAGGACATACTTAGGTACCAAAATCGTGAATTCCAATCTAAACTGGATGTCTATAGGTCCAGCACCCCTAAGCTGCAATTAAGTAACTTTCTTTTACCTGTGATATAATCCTTCACATCATGTATTTTGCTGGCTGGGTTGTTATTTCTAAACATGTACAAATTAAAAGGAGCTGGATCCTTCCCAATTCTCTTCCAGATTTCAATATCAGGTGTTGTCCACCGGCCTGCCAGTATGTCATAATCTCTTTCTCCGAAGTGGACTAGCTTGGTTAGTGGGTCGTATAAGCCTCCATGGAATCCGATTACCAGCTGGAAGTCAAGGTTAGAGTCGAAATAGATCTCTCCATAGGCAGTGTATTGAATTTGTTTAAGCATGAGGCCATTGCTACTGAAAACAGCCAATGGTGTCCCCGTGTTGTCTGATGCAATGTAAAACTCATCTCCACTGCTAATTTCCATTGCGAAAAGGTGTCCTTGCAGATCATAATAGAGAGATGTGATTTCAGAACTTGAATGGTTATAAACATGAGTTATCCTGGTTGGGTAAGTAAGGTCTGCATAAAAAAACTGGAGATGCTGTCCAAGGCTAGTTTTACTGGAAACTCGTCGTCCAAGTCCATCATAACGGTAAATTACTGTCCATCCACTGCCTTTGCTGTAAACTCGAGTAAGAAGGCCCTTTGAACTGTATTCAAAGATTTCAGTACCCCTCTGACGAAGAAATCCATCTTCATCTAATCGGTACTGAACATCACCTAGTCGAGTTATTCTGTCTCTCAGGTCATAGCGAAGTGGTGTCAAACGAGCACTGCTACTGGGGTTGAGCAAGTGGAGGTTGCCATTCAGGTCATAGTTGTATCGCCACATTATTTTTTCGTTCAGATAAACTGTCTGCAGCTGACCATCTACGTCATATTCATAAGCATATTTTGTGGTGTTGGCAAATGGCCCGATCTTAATTTCTCTTTTTGTCACTCGTCCCATGTTATCATACTGAATTGTAATCCAGTACATTAATGACCGAAATATTTCATACTGAATTTCCTTGATGCGGCCATGTGCATCAAAGTGTTTTGTGTAGGTCATTACAGCTGTCGAAATTATCTGGTTAATATCATAATATATAACTCCGAATTTTCCAAATTGTTCAACTTTGCCAGAGATATCATCAAACTGGTAGAGATCAATAGGCAATGGGGTTTCATTGATGACACCCTGCATGCTAGTCACTCTGAAGCTATTGTCATAGCTGTAGTCAAATCGGGCATTTACCATTCCGTCTTCACTAAAGCGGAAAATCTGTCTGTCAATCAATGGACCAATTTGCCTGTATCTAATGGTGCAGATAAAACCATCGCTTTGGAGGTTTACTGTTTTCAGGACTCCTGCTGTCTCATCATAAGTAAAACTAACTCTTGTACTATCATATAAAATTTCTGAGAGCTTGGTCTGCCGTCTGTACTTGAATAATACTCTTCGGCTTGTCCCCAGGAAAGCAGTTTGAAGGAGCTGCCCTTCTTCATTGTAGTCCATTATAACAGAAGCATTACTTTCTGGGGGGTTGTATATATTCCGGTAATAGCCAATGGAGCGGATAGTCTGCATGGTATGACGAGCAACACTGGGCATGGTGACAGCAGAAAGCCGGTCCAACAAATCATATTCAAAGATATACTGCCGTTGGCTATGAAGCAGAAGAACCATTGACTGAAAATGAAGAACAGATTTTTACCATGTGACAAATGGTGGAGCACCCACCCACACATACACCGATACTATTTCTTCACAAAAATGTGGCATTCCCACTTAAGAAAATTATCTCCTCTTTAATTGAGTTATCCTTGACCTTACATGTTGTTAACATCTCCCTGCCTAATTTACTTGGATGCTTAATTGTAAGGGGTTCTGTAATTAGTAGTTCCACATTCATAATTTGCTACTTGTTATGACTGTATCACTCTTTTATCAAGCACTCACAGCTAAACAGCAGATTGTCAATGGATTCAGATAAGTCATGTTTAATATGGGAAGAAGTAAAACTGTCTTAGAGCCATTAACTCACGAGGAGAACAACATATGGGAGATACAAATTCTTCCCTACAATTAGAGATCATTTTGAAGAATTTGAATAGCCAGAGATCCTTGAATACTGTGTTCTTGTTCTGTAAGCTTTTAAGACATAGGCAAAACAATTGTTTAATTATTCATATCAAAAGAAGCTACTTGGAATTATTCTGACATTTTTCTGATGTGTGACTATTATGTATCCTAGGTCTTGATTAAATTATGTCTGCAGTGACTAGTAAACAGTATTTTCTGAGCAATGGCTTCAATAGAAATATATTTAACCCCAGAAAGAAATGGATTCTTTCTTTCAGGCGAGAGATCTCATGAGGGGGATTTTCACAAATATTTCTAGAGGGAGAGATATCATTCAGGGATATATAATGAAGATTTCTAATCTTCTGCCTCTTGTTTATTTTGATACTACAACATATAGCAAGTACAAATTGACAGCTGTAACTATTTAGACAGAAAAGCGTTTCTTGGTAGGGAAAAAAACAACAGTGAAGAATTTACAAACAAATTATTTTCAACTGACTGCATTGCAGAGATCTAGTCTCTGTACCTTATTTTAAGTGTTAAGATAAAAGGTAAATACAGATGCTTCTTGTTAGTTGGTGGCCTGAATAATTTAAAACCACATCAATTCCTAGCAATTAGCTACAGTGTGTTTACGTATCTATTTTGTGAAACATTCCCCTAGGAATCACATGTTGATACTTAGAGTAATTGAAATGTGCTTCTACTACCTATTTTTGCTTTGTATACAGCAGTCAGATGCTGCAGTTTCAGCACATCAGAAGCATTTTTTAAAATCTGCGTGTTCTTTACCTTTTCCAGATATGTGTAACTCCAAGTTTTCCCATCAGCAAACACTCTAGACACTATCCTTCCCTGTCCATCATACTCTATTTTTTCACTAGTCGTCCCTCGCTGTATGCTGCCTATTTGACCTGTGGATGAATAGGTAACATTGACAGCCATCAGCTTGCTGCTTGGTAGCCACAGAGTGGGGTGCCCTGACGTGTCGTAGGCAATCCTCAGCAGAAATTTACGGTGGTCATCGTAGATCTTTTCTGTCTTTGTGGTTCGATCAAAGTCAACTGAAAGGAGGTTTCTGCCATTAACCTTTTTAAAGTAAACAAAATGACACAATAAATCATGCTGTTCAAACCCTAGCCACCTATTATTCCCACAAAGCTAGCTATTCTTTAAATACAATTTACAGTGATTGATTTGCTGTGTGCTTAAATTATTTTAGCAACTGCTTGGTATAACTGTAAGGCACTATATTACCATCTACTTTAGAAGGTCTCATTATATGAAGAGTCTGAATCTGTTGCAATGTGTTCTTTCTTGATATTTACTCAACTGTTAAGGAAACACTGAAAGATGTGCACCAAAAACTTCTGTAATAAATGGGGCCATTTCAGTGAACAAAATACTTCTTTTGTAGGCAGTCTGAAGTACATATAGCAAATTATTGTCAAAACATTCCCAGCAACCATTTGTCCAGTTCATAACATTCACTCTAAGAAAGATTAAATCCTAATGTTTCACAGCAAGTATTTTTCAAAACAGTAAATACAAAATTAAGATCTTCAAAAGCATGTTAAATCTTCAAATTAAGATTAAATAGTTTTTAGAACACAGACTTTCTTTCCCCTTCTGGATCAAATCTGGTTTACTTTTCCCACATTGGTATCTTTGCACTTCACTGTTTCCCCCACCTGCATTGAATTGGTTTCCAGCATTCTCACACTAAAGGGTTTCTTTGTTCATCTGTAAACCACCTTTGTATCTGCTGTGTCTTTTAAAAGTTACTCCATCTGGGAGTGAAACACTAGTACTTAAGATTTTTCATCACTGTATTTTGCTAACATATAGGACAAATACACATACAGGTATCTGTATTAGGATTTTTTAAAAATTCTTTTTCAAATACTTGATGCATACATTATAAAGAGATGAAGAAAGACACCTAAATAGCATCCAGAAAAGAACAAGACAACAGATATCCTGACCAAAGAAACGGCTGGAGGATTTTTGCATTTGTCAGGGCTGCATATTCAAAAACCCATGTATCATGGTTGTTGGTACTTATACACTAAGGCTGATAAGCTTCTAAAAGATCAATGTAAATTAGATTCTTTATTATTGGCATAAACCATATTAAAGTGCTGGTGATATGTTGTAGGCAAATACGGAAAAAAACCCTTACAAATGTTCAGTACTGCTTATATCTATCTACATTACCTTTCTCTTTTTTACTATGAAATCACTGGCACGACAAAAGTCTCCACTATCAATTCAGGAACAAAAGTCAAGTTTTCATGTAAATCATCTAAGTAAGGAACACAAAGTCTAGCAGATGCAGAATAGCTACTCTACCTATTTAATGAGCCATCAAATGTTAAATATACTTTGAAAAATTAATGTGACAAGACTGATTCTAGATGTAGGTTAAACTCAACTATGAAGCACTCCCATTCACTTCCTTATTGTAATTTTCTTGGACTTCTTCATTTTTAGGTAGTTTTTGTTTAATTCTTCCAACATCTAATATTTGCCCATTTGCCTAAATTCACTCTTAAATCTTTCTTATCTCTGGCTTTTATTTCTCAGCCTCTCCCACACTTGCCTGCACTCATCTCTCTGTCTCCTTGCCTGTTTTGCTTCCCTGATTTTTTCTCCTCCCTTTCTCTCCATCTTCCCTTCCTTATTTCACACTTAATTATGATATTTATTAATTTTCTTGTCTACCTCTCATGCTTAGACACTGAAGTGAGAATGGGCACTTCTGATTTCTGAATTGGCAAAGAGAAAAGGGTGGTTTTATGGTTAAGGCAGATGTCCAAGCAATTGTGGTTAATTTCTTGGCTAAGCACATCTTTCCGGTGTAAATTGCAGCAAAGTACTTAATCTGGCTGTCTCACTGCTGTATCTGCTAAATGGGATAATAACATCTCCCTTGACTTCTCACTTTCCATCTGTCTGGTCTGTGTAAGGGCAGGATACAGGGGAAAGAAAGGAAATTCTTCTTTCTCCAGCCAAACTCTGCTGACAGAGCTCTTGCATTCAGACATGTGATCTTTTGGTGGAATTTTGGCTGTGCTCGCATAATCTTGTAATGCAGATGGCAATTATAATAACAACAAGATTTGGTGATATAGCTTCTTTCATTGGACAGTATGGGGCTGGAATAACATATGTCAGCTAAAGTACTGCCTTCTACTGAAGCATTTCTTAACAATGGCTCTGCTACCAAAATGCTTTTACAGCAAAACCTGAATGTTTTATTATGTCTAAGACAGCCATGCTCCAAATATATTTGAAACCTCTGGGTTTCATTAGCATAAAGATAGTAATTCAGGAAATTTTCAATTAGCAACACAAAACTGAGTCTCTTGACAGTCCCTACAGACTGTCCTTATTGATGCATTTCAGTAATTTAGGTGTCCACCTATCCTGCTTTGTTTTAATTCCCGTTTTTCTTTCCGGTGAGAAGCATGAAATCTGACTGTGATCCCCTATTAAAAGCAGGTATCTATTGCTGTGCCTTACAGATTGATTCAAGAGGTAATGTGAAAACTGGGGACCTCAGCAGAGCTTTGGAGCATGTCAGGTCTCAGGAAGAGGCAGAGCAAACTCTTCCTGTGAGCTCCCTTTTCTATCTTACCTGCCTACTCTGGATGCATCCCTTGAGAAAGAGCTTATACCAGTTCCTTTATTTGAGACCCTTGTGAATGAAGGTCTGTCTGGTCTCAATACAAAAGGCTCTTTCACACAGACGACTGTCAGGACTTCTGCCAAAGGCCAGCCTACGCACCAAATATACAGGTTCAGGGACAAAACTAGTGTATTGGACAATTACGATACGAGTCTGAACAAAAGTAAGATTGATATGATTGTTGAGTTAAGGGAGGGTGACATAATTCCTAATTAATTTCTCCATAAAGACTACTAATAGTGGGTAGAACTAATACAAGATAGAAAACCAAGATAGTACCTGAGAGTGTACTTGGTGATTTTAGATACTACATAAATATAAAACGCAGTGAAAGGGTCATAGATATGAGTACATTTACTGGCAATACATTTTGCCACTTTTTTTTGGTCTACATTTGTCTTCTTTGCAGCAAAATGTTATTGATGTATCTGTAGATGCAAATGATAAGCTCCCTAAGTTGTTCATGTTCTTCTTTCTGTTGTTTTCTTTTTTTCCTACATCCCTTCCCACCCCCAAGTGACATTTCTGTAATATCTTCCCATGTAAATCAATCTCAAAACAGCTTCTTTTTTTTTTTTTTACTTTGCTGACAAGTTTCTTTCTTTACTTCTCCTTGGAGGCATTTTTCTCTTATTAGCTCATATTCTCCACATGCCCTACTTCTCTTTTGTATATATACTTTTAATTACTACTATTTTATCCTAATCTATAATCTCTCACTTCCCCCTCCGTCTTATTAAATCTATCCTTCTCTCTGCTGTGCCTGTTTTCCTGTTAAGTCTTCCAAGTTGCCTGTGACATTTATTTTACCTCCTCTGCACTTGAATGCCAAAATTTTTCTTCACTTTTGAGAACTGGACTCATGGTGATTTGTTTTACTGCCAAAGCAAATGCCATTCGTATGGTTATTTTATTTTCTCTTGGGCTTCTTTCACAAATGAATTGGCAGGTGTATTATCCTACTGTATTATGACGTGCCTATGAACCAGCAGCTACTGTGAACAGTCATTCTTCCTTCTTAAAAAATCCATTCTTCTTGCAGAACTAGTGATAGAGAGGAATATAAGGTGCGTGAGAGCGTTCCCTCCTTTCTCATCCCAAATGAAGATAGATACAAAATATTTTAAGATTTAAAATGGCATGTTACCTCTTAGATGTCGAGTGGTCTGACATTACTTTCATTTGATATACTGCCTAGGCCTTATTTTAAAGAACTGAGTTCAGTTCTAAGAGTAAGTCAGACCTCTGATACGGTCTTGAAATGGTTTCCTGGCAACACAATTTTAAATGCTTAATCTATGTTGTCTTTACCAAATGGCAGTCATAAATCATAGTTTGCTTCCTACTTGTATTTTATTAACTACATAGGAAGAAGAAATGCCAACAAAATGGTATAGAGATACGTTATAGGAATATGACATACACATACACACACAGTTACACCTTTTCTACAATAAGTAAGTATTAGGGCTGTGCTAACTTAAGGTAGAATAATTTAAAACAAGATTCAAAGTCAGATGTGTGAATTCAGTACCAGAAACAAAAATAGTGAGGGAAAGCAGAAAATTATTCTTTCATCCTGATTCATTCCAAGGTTTTCTAGGCTAAAACCAACAGTTTAAAGTCAACAGAAAAGAGCAATCAATAAGGAAAATCAGCCAATAAATCAAGTAATAAAATCAAGTGCTTCCTGCTCTACAGTAAGCTTGTCTACAGTAAATATTCTGTGGTTGTTGGATGGCAATACCTACAGGAATGTGTTTAAATTTCCTCTCACTTAATGAGAATGCAATAGATACCTTATATGCTTGCATGCTTACCCGGAGCTTTCGGCCAAACACATTGACTTTTCCCTGGGCTTGCTCCTTCCGGAATCGCCACTCCACCAGGTTCTGCCCGTTTTCTCCTGGGAGGGTCATGTTTCTCTTTGCCACTGTTGGATTGGCAGTGCCAGCCAACACATGCGGCTCTGTCTGATAGTGTGAGTCCAGGCCGCTGGCGTACAGGATTCTCAGTGAGCCATCATAACCAATCTGGTAGCTATTTCTTAACTGATCTGGAAAGGCAAAAAAGAGATGCACAGGTTACTTACATGGGTTCAGAGCCTGCCTTTATTCTGCACGCTTTATGAAATACGTTCATGTAACAGCTTGACTTCACATAACTGACCCAATGGTAACAAATTCCCAGGGTGAGATTGGTAAGAACATCTGCACAAATGCCTTTGGGATCTATCTTTAAAGTCACTTAAACATTTAAAAAAAGTCCCACTCTCAGAATATGTCCTTGGAACTGGCACAAAACATATTTTCTGCTATTTCAGTAGGCATTTTTTGCCTAATCCTAAGCATACTATCATAGAATTATAGAATAGTTAGGCTGGAAAGGACCTTAAGATCATCTAGTTCCAACCCCCCTGCCATGGGCAGGGACACCTCACACTAAACAATGTCAGCCAAGGCTATGACTACTGACTTTTTCAAGGATGTTGCTGCTGGGATGCCACATGCTATTTTCAAGCTAAAATCTCACCTCGTGCTATTTCTGTACCTTTTCCCCTTTCAATCCATTTCTTTCTCCTTTCCAAAAATCCCTTTTGTTTACAGTACCTTGAACCATTGTATAGAAAGAATCAATTGATGATAAGTTGGAAGTGATGCTGACATCTTCCTCTCTGCTGGATGACTCAATGTCCACTGTAATGGCCCTTTCCATTTCCCCGTGAAGGTTAGTGACAACTCCGGTTGGGAATGTAACGTTTGTGAGACGGCCCTCACTATCATAGCTTAAAAAAAAAAAAAAAGAAAAGAAAAAGTCCAGAAATGATCCATACCAGGAACAAATTGTTTTCATTTACAAGTAAAATAAATGAACAAATATACCAGCTACTCGTACTGTTAAGGCACGTTTGCTTTTTTGTGCATGGGATAGGCACAGCAAAGACTTCGAACATGCTTTGAAGTAGTCAAAAGGCTGCTTAACATACAGGAGCCTCAATGGTGATAGCAAGAGCAAACAGATGGATCTTCAGCTCTGCATATTATTCTTTGAAGTGTTACCAGATCCTGCTGCACATCTAATTCACCATTTCAAAGGGAGAATATTTACTGGTGCTAAATTCCGTAGCATTCTGTACTGACTCGCTGTTATTGGACTAGATTTTGCTGTTACTGTAGGAATCCTCAAAATTTTTCATAAAAAGGGTATCTTAGGAAGAATGTCTCTTGGGTCTTTCCTATTCAATGATTTTGCAGACCACCTGTCCTCCTGTTCCCGAGTGCTTCACATCCTTTGTATTATTAAGAGAAAGAATCTAGGGTAGTATTTAATCTACTTAAGCTGCTTGTAGCTGGACATCAGAACAGCTACCATATATCACCTTCCCATGGATCAGTTTCAGAACTGTGACAAAAAAAGCACAAGATGCTTATTTTTCTGGCTCTACTGACATTTCTTTAAACCAACAGCTATATATATCCATTTAGTATGAATAAGCAGATACAATTTCTGTAATTAAAGTAGACCTATGATGTCTAAATAATGTCTTTTCCTATGCTGTGTTAGATATACTCCATTGGTACAAGATCCGAGACCGTGCTCACATCCAAACATTCACTGTGGTCACAGTATAGAGAGATAAAGCATTATGTGAGCTTCAGGTCAGAAAACTGCCTTTAAGATCAGCTCTTCCAATACTACAGCCTCTATTTGTCAGCCTAGGTGTTCAGCTGAGGCTCCTGGTATAAAAGCATAGCCTGCCTGTACCTGCAAAGGAGAGAAACAAGTCTCCAAAGGGTGATTCCAGGCCCACGTATGACCTGTTTGCTCTCAGGAGTTTTTCATCAGTCTCCTGTAACCATGTAGTGGGAAGCTGAAGGAAGCTTTAGTCTCTTAAAGTAACTAGAACATGACCCTGCAGGTCTTCACAGTGTGCTAGATATTTCATGCTTACAATTATCACCAAAATTGCTCCTTCTGGGAAAGAAACACAAAAAACCCGCAACAAATTAACCAATAGAAAAGCCCCAAGCATATCACTGAGGCTACAGAAACTCCTTTTCTTAAATTGAGAGAATTAATGCCAAACAATTTTAACCCCCAACACACTAACTTTCTCTGAACAGCATGAGTACGGCACAGCCTTGCTGTAACTGAAAGGATTAGGTTAAGAAATGTTTTTTTTCCAGTTTGCTTACTCTGTAGATTTGACAGCTTTTTTCATACAGTCATTTCCATCCTTTTAACACAGTTGATTTCCTTTGTTTATATAAGACTTTCACTTAGCAACAGGAAAAAGAAAAGAATGTTTAAAAATCAGAAACCCTACTGCAAGCCGGGGAAATCAAGTGGGAAAACTTACTTATTTTTTGAAGTTAAGTACATTTCAAGATAATGGAGTTTCTTGCAGTGTGTTTCTAGCCCTAATTTTGGCTCTTTTTTTCACATACAGGACTTGGCAAGCCGAGATACTGCATTTATGTGGGAGACCAAAACAAACATACCAACGTTCCTTTTGCATGACTGTGACTGCTAGCCTATTCATGACCCTCAGTCTCATTCTTCAGTTGCATAAACTTGTTTTATTTTCATGCACAGCTTTCCTTTAAACTCCCAGGGGAACGTATATTGTCCAATTAGCGTCCTTTTCTATCTTCCGCTTTATGTTTGAAAATGGTATCAAATTATGTTGTTGGGAATTACTTGCGTGCTTTGATTCCAGTAGCCAAGTGCTGGTCTTTATTTCAAACAATGCTTACTAAAGCCGCAAAAGGTAAGATTTCCCCACAGGAAGAACTTTTCACCCTTTGAATTGCAATATTTGTGAGAAATAAATAACCATATTTCTGAGCATACCAATTGAATTGGAAAATGCTACACATGAGTAGTATTCAGTACAGTGTGCAGCTTCACTGCAGTATGCAGCTCTGAACATCGCTATTCTTGGTTTATGCATTCTTGCTTCCATATTATTATTTTTTGACTCTGTGCCCACAGTTTGTGAACTGGTCTCTTCTTTCATAAATACATGAAAGCACATCATGAGCCTGAGATAAGCTCCTAATATTATTACAGTGGGGGGAGAGTTCAAAGATCAGCAAAAAATCATGCTACACATTCATGTTCTTCAAAACATGACTTTAAAGCTGAAAGAATCTTAAAAGCCATGATTTCTTAATTCAGGCGTCCTAGTGCAGGAAGAAAATGTGACTGAGATGTGATTTCTAGCCAGGAACAAAAAGAAAGCAAGCAAATAGGTTTTTCTACAATTTACTGCATATTCCATTTTATGACAGATTGTAATGTGTGTCCTTCATTTTGTTCACAGCACATTCAATACTATACTTATACTTGCTATCTTTTTACTTGCAATCAAAGTCTTATCAATGCTCAACACAGCAACATTACTCATACCTTTGGGCATTCCTTTGCCATTTTTCTTACTACATTCAAATATCCTTGCATTCTGCTACCAAGGTGAATTTATTCATCCGAGACTGTCAGTTTTAGGCTGAGAGATTTCTTTTATCTGCCTAGTGTTCTAATATTGAAATTGCCCTAAAAAGAGTGAGATCTAAAGTCTAGAGGGCGAGTGCCTATTTTTGGCATTTCACAGCCTCTTTGATCTTTTCATCTAAACACAAGCTCAGGCACACATGTTGCCGTGGAGCCCTCTGATCTTTCTCCTGTGCCAGGCTCCATAGCAAAGCCATTCAAACAACCTCTCCAATTCCTTAAAAGCAAGTCTCACATAAACTTTTCAAGAATCTGAAACAGAAACTTTCTTACTGGGTGTGACTTCATGTGCACTAATCCCATCAACTCATTTCTGTTTGCATTAATGGAACGATCTTTATATTTGGTCAGTAACTACAGAGGACAGCAGCAGGGGCAGCTGCCACTGCTGCTAGCTGAAGTTTCCCTTAGATCCAATTCTTTTTCTTCAGGATGATCTGCTACAGCAGCTGGTTTTCCAATTCTGCGGTGAGAATTTCTCAGAGACATAATCAGCTTCCCAGATTCTTGACCTTTTGCTCTTCACCTACTGGAAGTATCTCTTCCATTGTTCATCTCCTTTAGTTTTAATTACATTCCTTCCCAGACCATTTTCTGTTCTAGTCTATGTAGGACACTTCACTTTGCAGTGGTAACTTCCTGGTAAGCCTTGTCACGGATGGAAATGCCCTACTTACTTACTTTATTCCTTGTTCCTCATGTGCATTGTATCTTAGTCTGGAGCACAGTTATCTCAACCCAACTTGAAGAGCATTATTAATGTCTTACATCAGAAGATACTTCAACATAAAATAGGGAGTTACAGAAATTAAGCATACAGTAAAGGTTGCTGCTAATGCCAGTTGCTGAGTTATGACCCATACTGTTTTTCCACAGACCTCTGCAGCACACTCAGTACAAAACCAAAATAAATTCAGTAATAGTGGGGTTTTTTGCTACAGTAAACATGTCAGGTTGAAGAGCAAGGCAGGCCTGTTCCTACACATTTCAGGTAACAAGACATACGGTGCAAATGTGTATTATGTATTTCTTTAAAAACTGGTTACAGATTATACTGCTAGTTGGAATACTGTAATAGAGAAATGAGGCATGAATGCTTTTCGTAATATAGACATGTATAATTTTGACAGCAAAATGAAAAGTACTGTTACATTCTCATTCAACACACATTTGGCATTTCCTCTATACATCTCAAATTATCAATAGTGCCTAAAATTTGATGGAACATTACCCTACTTGTTTCAAACTATTCATTTAAAGCCCTACATGGCAAGATGCTGCTTCTTGTCAGGTGAGAACAGAAGGCTCAAAGATGACTTTCAGAAGTGCAGTGTGCTGTTGTTTTAGGTGTGTATTAATTATGTTGACACATACTAAAAAATCTGTCCTAACCTGTCAATGAAATGTCTCCTTCAGCTTGTTGAGGCCATTAAGTTCACATTTACATAAAGGACAATTGTCTTTAACATTAAAGACTGTTGGTTTGCAAATATGTTCTTTCACTTGTATTCAATGACCTGTAGCATACTATAAGCTTAGCTACTCCCAAATAGTGAATTAACAGTTGGAAAACAACAGTAAAGAGAAGCCATCTTGTCAAGGAAACACTGCACTGCTAAACCAGTAACAAAATAGTTACCTTGCTGATCAAAAGGAAACAAAGCCATAGTTTATATCCCATCCTTTTTTATTACCATTTTGTCACCCATATGGAGCTCTTCTGTCCTCCACTGATTTAAAACAGTACATGGCAACTTACTGGGAGCTCTGGTTCTGACCATCTTTAACTATTAGGGGGGTTGTTGAATGAGAGGCAAAGATTCTCAACTTCAACATAACAAAATTTGTTAACTTTCCCACTTTCCTGCATTTCTGAGTTGCCTTCCTCATTTTGATGGGCTTTTTTACTTTTGATTTGTCTGAAGAGTGACTGAATGAGCCTTCTAATAATGACAGAAGTGAAAATAATCTACAGATGCATGGGCAAACAAATGATTTCTCCTTTCATTTTTGGCATTTCTTCTTTAGTCTCATTGAGATACACACTTCACTTCAGTGGATTCGTAACTACTCATGTATGACCTGCCTTTTAAAAAATAATATTAATTGAAATACTATATGCACTTACTTATTCCTTTAATTTCACACAGCCTACTTGACTTCACCTTGGTTGTGAACTCACAGTATAAATGTATCAGGAAACCCAAAATATTAAACTATAACTTTCTTCTGAGGTGCAACAGATGTATTTTTTAAAAATGGAATCATAAACAATAAGAGAGCTGTATGTCTTGCTAGTATTTTGTTTGCTTAAGAAGAAGGAAGCAAATGTGTCATAAATGACAACTTGATGCATGTTAGTAGGTTTGTAAATTATGACAAGTGTGTTTTCTTTACTATTGTATAAAAAGAGTAGCATTTTTTTTGTTCTTGTCTGAAATATTGTTAAGCATAAGAAAAAAAATCTATATTCTTTTGAATGTTACAGAATTTTAAACATATTAAAAGAAAAAGCTTCCTTTCTTTCTTTCCCTTCCTGCTCTAATCCTTTTCCCTCTCCTTCTCCTTTTCCCTTTTCCTTTCTGTTGTGCCTAGCTCTAAGAACACAGTGGGTGAATAGGAATTACAGAAAATAGGTCCAGGAATACTTCTAGGAAGGAGCTTAAGTTAACTGCAGCTCAAATCAAATTCTGTATAGGAATTCATCTATTTACTTATTTTTTTAATGGAATTTGGGCAGAAAATGCAAATTCACAAAACCATAGAGGCTGGAAGGGCATTAAAAGTATCAGTATCAGCTAAATTTCTCTGTTCTGCTCAATCAAGTGTCAGACAACTCAAGCTTAAATTCAAACAGCTGGTCTACTTCTCCTGTTGCTTTATCTGATGGCTGCCTTCCATGGGGAAGGGGTCTTTATTCCATTTTCATCTGGGAAAGTCTTACGCAACTGTTTGCACAGCTGGCTAAATAATTCAGGTAATGGTCTTTTATCTCAGCAATGTGGTCAGCACAGATTTTTCAGCCCAGGTTTAATGAAGAGATTTCCTCAGCTGGAAAGCAATCGACAATTTCTGTTTTCACCTTCTGTTGTAACTCAGCTTTTGAGAGTTTTGTGTTTTTGTTGGTGTGTTTGTCATAACAGTAAAAGGATAGTTTTTAGTCTTTTTTCTTTCAGCACACCAGACATGAACCATTCACTTGAATACGCCATTCCTGACAGCCATAACTCATCTTCAACAGGCACACTAAATGAAAATCACTGCAGGAAATGTGTCTGTTGGAAAGGGACCTCAAAGAAATGAATCAAGACCTTCCTTTGCCATAGCTTGCTCACTTCTGTATGGAGAAGTTTCTTATGCTCATTTTCCATTTCAATGCACAACCAGGCAAACAAGTGCAAGTTCAGTGCTCATGCTGCAGTAAGATTGACCATCTTCACAGCCTAATCCAAAACGACTTCCAGAGACAGGCAACTGGGGGGGTGGGGGGGGGGGGAGTGACGCTTTGCAGTGAAAGAAGCAAAACATGATTTTATCAGGCTGGGGTGGCTTCTTTACTTTTTGCCAGAAAATTGCCAAATTTTTCACTCATTGCAGTACAGCATTGCAATCCTGCCACACTGTGCTGTTTGCTGCACTGAATTCCTGCCATCTATATTCTTGTAGGGATTCACAGAAACATGAATTCTTTCATAATTCCCATTTCTGACCCACACTTCACATGCACAACAACCTGCACAAATAAACAGCATTAATGACGATGGTGCTTTCTGAAGAACAGCACTGGTATATGTGGTAGGGGGAAGGAGCTCTCTGGGAGCAGTGGGATGGAGGTGCTACGGCTTAAATGAAAGGTGTTACCCAGGGATGGAGCGGTTTCCTAGGGCTGGGGGTGTGCTCAGCAGCATGTACCGTTTTGAGTTGAGTGCAGCCAATTCAACAGTGATTGAAGGGTGCTTGTCCTTACAAAGATGAGGATAAATTACAGTAGCCAGGCTTTTATCTACAAGACCTCAGCACTCATCCCCTGACTTTCAACTTCCCTCTAATGGGAATTCACTGCCCCCGAGCCCTGTGGGGTCCGCTCGGGCCAGACTCTGGTTTTCACCAGGGTGTGCACAGCCACCTCCTGCCCTGCAGCAGTTTCCTGTGCGCGGTGGCTTTAATCTCAGGGCTCCCGGAGGCTGCTGGTTTGTTTCTGTGTCACCTCCTCCCCGCCTCCTCAACTCATCTGTTACTGTACTAATAAACCGTGTGCCGTGTCGATATAAATACCAGAGTGTGGCCTTTCAAATAAACGAAATCTTGGTGTATATATACCTTGTATAACAGATTCCCCCTCGCTGTAAGGTCTGCTTACGCAATCAGAGCTGAGTGCATGGGCCTTCAAGTGAAAAAAGGATGCAACGCTGGTCTGTTTGGCCAGACATTCTGTTCACAGAGTAATGTAATGTTACTTTTCCCTCTTAATCCTTCTTTTTTTTTTTTTTTTTGTCATTTTGAAAGGTAAAAAAAAATCCATGAAGGTGTTCTTACAAGGGTCACAAAAAGTGGACATACTGAGCTTACTAAATTGCATTAAGTTTGAAATGCAAAAGAAAAGCAAAATTATATGGATTTTGTTTTTTCTTTTAGGAAAGTGGAATACCCAGATGACAAACAAATATTGCTCATCCAGGTTCTATGGTTAATTTAGAATAACATCCTTACTCCTTCGCAGCACAGGTCACACACAACCAATGCAGTCTGCAGAAGTGACACTCTCCCCTCTGCGGAGTGAATTAGGTAGGACTTTCAGCCGCACGTATCTGGTAGGCTCCCTACCAGGCTGACTAATCTGGCCTCACGGAGGACATCAAGGAAGGCTTGATGAAGCTTGAACATTAGGACTGCGTATTTGAATACAGCATGACTGAAAATAGCTGCCTTTTCACATGCAGTCCGGAGCTGCCCTTCCACCCTCACTGCATCAGGCTCCCCGTGAAGTGAATGTAAAGGACAGCAAGCTACCTTGGCTAACAGCCTTTCTATTTGACAGAGAAAATTAACATGGACAAGAATATTAACATGTCAATAACTGAACAAATGGTATTATTAAGTCCCTGATAAAAGTAAGAAGTGAAACAGATACTTCCAGGAGCCTGAGCAGAGTTGACAGGATTGACGATGCAGGACATTTATGTCATTAATAGGAACAATACTATTTTTTACTGAATTATCCTTGCTTCTAAGTGCTTTCCAAAACCACAGAGACATCACATGCTGATTTTCTTGACAGACATCAAAGCACTTCTTCCTTTCTCATACATGATGTAATAATGTTGACACGTGTCTTCAGCACTGCTATTTTAATATTATTACCTATTCAGTGGTTTCTCTGTTCTGCTTTTATTCTTAGCCTAGTTCTAGGGACAAGGAACAGTAAACATTCAAGAACAGAGAAATGGGTAAATGTTGATTAGACGAGATATACTACTGATATCAGGGCAATTAAGGGACACACTACAATTCAGTAAAAAAAATCTCATTGATAACTAACGGTATCTATTACTGGATCATTTTTAATATGGCTGTTTTGTCATTAAGAAGGATGAGTCTGAAACAGCAGGTTTATGTGCTCCACTGTCAGCATAAGTAAGTCTTACAAGACTGAAGTATACATGAAGTATATGTTGTCAGCATGTTGTATTATTATCACATTTACGGTAAAGCTGAGTTACAGTACCGGGTTAGAAAACTGGAAGATCATAACCTCTACCTTAGCAAAAGGCAGTTGAAGGTAGAAATGAAAAAATAAAAGTGTTCAATGATTCATCTAAAGAAGAAACATGGTATGCAAGCACAACTGCCACTAAGCTCCTCTCAGAAATTGCATGTTGCATGAAACATGGTTACATATCTGTCAGTATTGATGTATCTCTGAGAAGGTTTAAAAACCCACGTCATTCTTCATTTTGTGGCCATGCACAATTTGAACGTGTCAGCTTGATAGTTTCCCTACAAGCTCTCTTTGGGTGAGGGGAGTACTTAGCTTGCTTAAATAGAGGGAATAGTTTTAATCGTCTTTTGGCCAGCCTTGCCTCCATGGGGCTGCATGAAATGGTGAGAGAGGGTTATGCCTACTAGAGTTTGAACTTGTGCCACACTAAGTGGCAGAGAACCACCAAATCTTGACTACCAGAGGACAAGCTAGTCCCTGACATGTGCTTTAAGAGAAATATATGTATTGCATGCTGGCTTGTGCCAGGCAATGTGGAGAAAGAGGCACTTATGCGAGGACTCAGTATCTCAAAAATATTCCCCAAAAGACGGTTCAGAGACAGTTAAGAATGAAAAGGATACCTCTTTTGTTGCTTGAGTAAAAATAATATGGATTAAAGACATTGCGCTTGTAAGTCATATGGTTTGCGACCAAGGGCTCATGTGATGTTACAAAAGTCTATGCAAGAATATGATAATCAGCTGAATAAAACTGTTTTAATGAATATGGTTAATTGCTTTATAGCCACTATGTTTTACACTGATGAAGCAAAAAGGAGTAGCAGTAACAGCAGAAGGTACAAAAGGTTGTTGATGGTAAAAGGATAAAAATATCCAAAAAAGCTCTATGATACCAAGGACATTCAGAGAATGCTGTTTAGAGGAGATAAAAGCCCAGATTACAATTTTTTGCAAGTTCTGGTATTTATAAGAAAACAAAATCAAATTAGAATAAGAGCCCAAAAATTGCAAGACAAAAGACTTGGCATTTTTAGATATTTGTATTACTGACAGAAAATGTGATAGAAAAATTAACAGAAACATTACAGGAAAATAAAGCCCCACAAATGTTACATGGAATAGAAATTTTAGTGATGAAAACTGAATTGTGATCCCCTTCATATACAGTAAATGCACAAGTGAATTGCTACCACTAATGGGGGATAATTTTTATCTGATCAAAATCGAACAGTTGCTTTTATATAAATGAAATCTTTCAGTAGAAGTTCCACTGAGCTTTTAACAAGCCAAATCTCAGTATTTCCAGGTCAGACTCCACAAGCAATGCATTAAGATGAAGGAGGAGAAAAACTGCAAAATATCATCTATTCCCTATTGCCAAATGTCGACAGTTAGAGATGATGTGCCTGGTATATGGGGAAACTAAGCAAGTCCGAGCCAAAGGCAGTATCTTGCTCTGCGTCAGAGAGATTTAAGGAAACCACAGCAGTGAATGCATTGTCAATAAAAGTGTAATAAGTAACGGGTGGTACTCTGCAACATGCAGTGAAAACAGATTTTTACCTGTGATTCTCTCTAGTCTTTATCAGGATTTCACATTCTGCATGATTTTGCCACCTTTCCAGAATGGCTGGAAAGCTTGTCAGTTTAACTATGGCACCAAAGTAAACTTGTAAAGGGTCTGCTTGCTAATGTCACTGTCTTTCATTTCTGTCACATTTCCTTGGGAGACAAGAATTGAGTGGGTTAGGGTGGAAGGGAAGAAGACGAATGAGCTCAGGGCATGAAGTGCCCAGGGAAACACTGGATGAACTGTCAAGAGATAGATACAAGATGAGATTGAGAAGAAATGCACTACTGAGAAAGGAAAAGGCAGGAAAGCCAAACACACCTTAGAGGAACATTGGGAGATATGGGAAGGAGCAAGATACAAGGTGAGAAAGTAAGGAAATATAGTAAGAAGGCAAGGTCTGGAGAGCAAAACAGAGATGTGGCAGAAAGGCAGTGAATTACAGGGAGGAGGAGGCGGCTGCATCTTAGTCTAGATCACATCTCTGCCTACTGATACTGCTCACAAAAGGAGAAAGCAAAAGAAGAGCAGGCAGGAAAGAGATGAGAAATGGTGGCTATTGGAATGAATTAAGGGCTAAGGGAGGAAGGTTTTCAGAGTAAACCAAACAGGTTAGAGAAGGCCAAAGGAAAGCACATGCAGCCTGCACCTTTCAGAGAGCTGTAAGATGGAGGAACTAAGCCAACTCTGCACTAAGGAGCCTGCAGAAGCACCTGGGCTGGGACTGCAGAGGGACAGATCCCAGATGCCCGATACTGGGCTGCCACTGTGTGTCCTAAACCACCTTTAAGGACTGTGTAGCAGTCAGTAGACCACCTGAGTGCCAAGTGCACCAGTGTGCGCACAGACTGCAACCTGAGCAGCACAGCCCAACCTCCGCAGGTGCTGCCCAGGCAACTAAGGCTGTCTCCTTGCCCTGGGGGAATCCTCCCTCGCAGAGCTGCCTCTGCCAGCTCCTCAAGCAACCCAAGCAGCTCAAAGCAGCCAGAGGCTGGCAGGGCAGCAGGCCAAGGATTCAACCTAAGGACTTCCCTGTAAAATCCTGGCTGAAGTTACACACAATAGTTGTGGAGCAAGCTGAATGAGCGCAGCATGATTGTTTCAGCCCCACAAGCGCATGCCCAGCTTCCAACAGCTCCCAGGGCATGACACGGGAGAGTGAGATGACTCAGAAGAACAGGGCTGAACAAGATGCCTGGGACCTTCTCAGAGGGCTGCCCTGTGCTTTTGATCAGATTAAGTAATAGCAGCTTTTTTTTTCTGGGATAGTTTGTCCTCTTGAGCATTGTCAAACTTTCAATTGTGAGATTTTTACCCATTTTCAGCTGAATTTAAAGCCTGTCTGTCAACTGCTGGCATGCCAGGGCTTTGACAGAGACCTAGGGTTGGAGGCATGGGTGGGTGTGACCTCCTACAAGATTGATCAATTGCAAAGGGGCACTTGAAGGCTTTTTAGGAGTTCATGTCTGATACTTCAAAAGTTTAGGTCCAGAGAAAATGCTCCTTCTGTGCACCTGGCTTAGCTCTCTGTACGTAAAAGCAGAATGGAAACTGCTGCACAGAAATAATGTCATATAGGCTAACTTGGAAGTGTCACTTCCAAAATGCTAATATGCATATAATTAGTCCAACTTTTAAGATTTATCTGTTTAAATGTTCATATTATGCATACCTAATATGCAGTTATAGTTAATAGTTTCCAGCTCAGATATCTCACAATTTTATAACAACAGAGTTTGATTAGGTTGATTACTCTTATACCTTGTTTCATATTATAATTTCATTATAAAACCTAATCTGGAGGACTTTTAGCTTCGTTTGGCTCCATTGGTTTTTTAATATGCTTGTATTTGCAATCGTTTTTGTGAATGCTCTGTTAATCTTTTTTATTCAGCAAGTTTTTAGACCTTCGATAACAGCTAGCAGTTACTATGAATTTAGTACAGTACTTTGCAAAAGTACGCATTTGTGAAATACAAAGTGTCAATTCTGATCAGCAGACTATAGCCCTTACCAAGATAGGAATTTAGAAATCTATTTTTCCATAAAGATATTAAAAAAAAATCAAAGTCTGTAAACAAATACAGAGAAGAGACGGTATTGATATCATCAGGAATTCAAGTTAGTACTCACCATTTTTGCTGTAAAATCCACAGAGTGTAAAACCCCTATTTCCTGTATGTCAGTCCTTCCCTCCTTCGGGCAAAGTGGAGACTAAAGCAAGTAAACTCTAGATTAATTGGCATCCAGACTAAATGAAATAAAAAAGAAAACTTCTTTTGGATCTGATATTTGTGTGATTTAGTCTGTGGAAAAAAGCCATGAAAAGAAGCAAGTCCAAATGCTTTAATGTGTGCCAGAGCAGTAATTGCCAATTTTGGGGTTGCAGTGTTTTGTCAAAGATATCCTCTTTTCACTGAGAAGTTGTTCTAAAAAAAGGGAAAAAAACCCACCAGTTTTCATGAATCTGCTCTGAAATCGCTGAGAACTCAACTGAAATGATGTAAGTTCTTTGGAACCACGCTCCGGTTACACAAACAGATTTGCACAAGGGAACAGTTAACGAAGCTATTACTAAATCGGCTCCAAAGACTGATCTTTTTATTACTATAAACCGCAATATTTTTATTCCAATGTTAAAACTTCTGCCATTTAAACAGATGTGTGACAACCAAAGGGTGAAACAACCCAGCCATACTCAGAGTTAGTTGAAAATGACATTTCTAGTCCATGGGACAGTGTAGCAGTTGAAAAGTTTTGACTCTGAGTGAGAAGGATGTCTAAATTCACCATGGAATACCAATTCTATCCCTTTCCCAGAATATTCTGAAAATCTGAATAATACAATAGAGTAAATAAAATACATAAACTCTGATATCAAAAGAAAATGCACCCAGCAATGAAACTGAAATACTTTGCTATTACTAAAATAGAACGAGAAAGTCAGAATGATTTCTTCTCTTAATTTCTTATTCCTTGCCTGACGTTCAAGGGCGACCTTTCTTTTTTAATAGGACTTCACTGTTTTCCCCAGGAAACTCTTCAGCTGAAATGTTTTTAGCCCATACTACCTACAAATATCAATATGAAAGAGCTGGGAGAGAGAAACACACACATACACCATGTCACCCCCACACAAAGCCCTTGTATGATACACATGGTTTCCATCTAGTTAGGCGACAGTAGCAGAAGCCTCTGGAAACCCGGCCTTGTCAGATTTCATGTTACAAATCATCAGTGCTGAAAAGCAAAGTCACAATAATGTTTGCTGATCCTAGAATAAACCCCAGCAAAACAGTCGTGACTGTATCTGCTTTTTCTTCAAAAGGGAAATAGAGAGACACAAATTTGGTGCATGGGGATTTTATGTTGAAAAGAAGTTAAGTGGCTGTGATGCCCAATGGATGTTTTTAAGAATGCTATTTTGGCACGAAAATAACACGGTGGTTTTTTTGTTTTGTTTTGGTTTTTTTGTTTGTTTTTTTTTACTTATTCCCTGTAGCTTTACATAATCAGCACAATCTTTTATTTT
This sequence comes from Pezoporus wallicus, assembly GCF_028554395.1. Classification (NCBI taxonomy): domain Eukaryota; kingdom Metazoa; phylum Chordata; class Aves; order Psittaciformes; family Psittacidae; genus Pezoporus; species Pezoporus wallicus. Next base: position 5,313,585 of record NW_026640754.1, read on the forward strand.
TGGTATTAACTTGTACAGAGCATCACAGAAAACATGACTGGAAGGGACCTTCAGAGGTCATGTGGTCCAACCCCTACCCCAAGGCAGGATCTGCTCTTCCTGTGCTGCTCCTGAAAGATGTCTAATTTGTTCTGAAGACAGCCTGTGAAGGGCAAGGGGTCACTATCCTTGTCTGTCTGCTCCAGGGCTCCAAAATCTTCACCGTGAAGTTTTTCCAAATGTCTAATCTGAATCTTCCTTGTTGCAATTAAACAGATTACTGCTTCACCATGGCTACGGGGAGGAGATTAGTATCTTTGCTTCCACAACAGCCTCATACACTTGCAAATTTGGGGATAGTGAAATTGCCTAGCTTTCTCCGTAATTATTTCAGCTTGGGAATTCTAACGAGACATTGTTTGGAGGTAATTGTTTAGCAAATGCATAAACAGCATCTTAGAAATAATACTAATACTTACTGCAGGGAATAGCTTGTCCTTTGGGCTCTCCGTAAACCAGCTGGACATAACCTACCTCAGACCAGAAAGTCTGCATGAAAGCAGATCAGGTGCGAAAGATGGCTATTCACAGACTCAGTAAATAACTATGTGCTTCATGACACACAGTACCCTGAATTCTCCCTATGATGAAAAATATAGACCTATCAAGCCCTGAACAGTGAATATAATATCCACTTTTTTGTGATCACGCAGATGCCATTAAGACACATTCAAGAGCCATCAGCTACTTCTGCAGTATACCGCAGTAGGCTACACAAAAACTACAGGCAACATGGGGAGAAATTACTGCCCTGATTAAAACTCTAGGTCCTCAATTAGCCAGTATGAATTCCAGCATGATTTAAGTGCCCGCTGAACCAAGCAGATGCCTTAATTTCAGTAAGGGACTTCACTATCCCCTGAATTGACTGCCTTACCTAATTCGCCTGCTGGAAACAAGTGGTTGTGTGTGTCACAGTTAAACACTGAATTCACTCTCTGTGGAAATGGATGACTATTCCCACCCTATTCATAGCTGTGCTTTGGTCTCTCAGCACACAGAACAGGACTAACTCATGAGAACACGTGAGCCCTCTCCTCCACTATTTCTCATTCCTCTGTGTATCCTCGCTGTGCTTCTGTGTCCTCTTGGCAGGACCTAAAAAGATACGCAGCGGATGCACCAATGCACAATTAAATATTACAGATGTGCGCTAATGCTTTGGGAACATGCCCACTACCAAAGCCCTGCCAATTTACACATTATTGTAAGAATACCTTAGAACTGGCAGCAGCACCACTCATTCCACCTGCTGTCTTTGTTAGGCATCAGCATTCCTAGCCCTGTCTCCACTTCAGGACGTAACGTGCAGCGAAGCAGCACCTGCTGCTCTCGTGTCTCTGACGGGTGTATGTAAAGGCTGGAGAGTAGGTACAGGTGCTCAGAGTCCTCCTGCACACTGCCTCAGCCAAATGTACACTGACAGAATTATGAAGTTATCTCAGAACACAGATGTTTGGCTTTGCTGCCACTGCCTGACACTGGCACTTTATTTTCTTTATCATGTGTGTTGAATTGAAAGCATTTTTTTTACGCCCTGACCTTGGCAGCAGTTGCTACTGCATTTCATCATAAAGATAGGAGAAAAGAAAAGGGAGAAAAAAAAGAAAAAGAAAAGGGACTTAGTGGATTTTCATGATGCCCTCTGTAATCCTCAATACTTCAGGTGAGTCCCTCTAACACTTTTACTTTTCAAACTAACTCTACATCTTCCACTCCTTCATGGACATATTTTTTTACCCAACCTTAGCATGCCTTTCATGTGATTTAAAATTACACACATTTTTCCAGTTGACAGACGTGACTGAAAAATATCTGTGTTAATTCTGCATTGACCTTTTTTGAAATAAGTTGTTTGTGTTTTGAGCTACATTTTGTCACATTTGTTTGGCATATCAGTTTGTAGTTCAGCTCACTTGGGGATGAAGTTGCCTATAAAGCCCGTACATGAACTCGCAGGTTCTACTAGTTTATCTATAAATTGTCATGACCTTCCTAGTCAATATAACTGAGGATTCTGTAAAATCTTTTGCTAATCTGGCAGTTATGAACGGGCATTGATGATTTAATGACTGTAACACAGGGTGAAGCAATTCACTGAAAAGGTTTTTTCTGGGGATGGTAAAATTACAAGTCCTACTGTTCCACTAATACATCCCGCTATTGTGTTCCACACCTGTACACCACACGTTGCTGGTGGTCTCTGTGTTTTCACTTTATTCCTACAGGAATGACACTTTGCTCCCCAAGGCGCACATTTCTGTTCTCAGTTTCCCTTGCAGCAGGTCCACCTGTGTGAAAGCCTGCTGCGTCATCCAGGAGATCCTTTGGCTTATTTGCCACTCAGTGAAACGCAACGTTTTACAATTTGAGAAACCCCTCTCACCCAGCCTTTTGGTTTCAGTAAAAGGCCACGCAGACACGCTCTTACTTATTAAAAAAGAAAGCAAAAAAATACAGAGCAGTGAAGACAAATTTCTTGTCAGTATCTGCTGCAGAACAATGTCAATCCAATGAGCAAATGGGATGAAAATCTAGTTTTGATGCAAATCTACAAAATCATTGCTGTCTGAGCTACAGCCTTCTTGACAAGAGTGAAATCCTGTCTCACTATTATTTCAGTATACAAAACTGAACTTCAAAATAAGGAATTTAGAATTACCCATACTCAATGTTTAGAAGAAATCAGACAGGAAGACAGCATGGGAAACAGAAAGCGTCCTTCTGTACTTTTTGTTATAAAGGGATACCTTTACAGTTACTTCATCAGCCCCCAGATATATTTCAGGTGCTATTGTGTAACTCAATAAAACTGTAAGGCATCTGACTTTATTTTATGTACTTACTCAAAAAAAGTGGTCCATCCAGTCTCATCACTTTTAGTTGCCAGAAGTCCACTGTTGCCATGGTAGGTAAATAAGACAAGCTCCTGACCTTGTGCAGTCATGCTTTTCAAACATCCGTTAGTGCCTATCGTCAACCAGATGACTTGGTTATCAGGAGAGACGACTCTTACTGGCATCCGGTTGGGATCCCGTCTGATACGAAGAGTATTCCCATTGCTATCTGTCACTGCAGTAATATCATTGTCATTACTGTAGCTAAAATTGTACAGGTAGTCTCCGGTGACTAAACTCACAGTATACTGGTGAGTCCCATTGATATCAAAGATATAAAGCTCTTGGTCAGTTGGAGAAGCAACTTCATAAAAGTTCACTGAATTCAGTGAGGGTTTGTTCTTTGACACAGCCCGTATCCTAATATTTCCAAGATCAGCAATATAAAGGGTGCCATCTGGAGACACAGCTAAGGAGGAAGGGGCATTAAGTTTGGCATCTTTAGCATAGCCATCTCCATTTTGGTAACAGTCACAGTTGACATCGTTTTTGCAGTCACACTCTGAGGGTATTCCAGCAACTAATGAGATCTCTCCATCAGTTGTGACCTGTCTTATCCTATTAATCTTCTTTTCATCAGTTTCTGTAATGTAAAGTACCCCACTGTAGGACACGGCAATGGCGGTTGCTGACTCCAGCGTGGTCTGTACAGCATGCTTTCCCACCGTGTACTCCACTCCAGGAACCTGGCAATGCATCGGCCTCCCTGCAGCAATGCGAACCTGACGGTTTTCAGTGATCTGCAATACCACATTATTATCCAAAACATAGATGGAGTTATCCATTGGGTTGATAGCTAAATCTGTAGGCCACTCCAGACGAACCTTAACAAACAGAAGTGTTTTGTTAAAGAGTTGACCAGTGCAGATTAAATGAATGAATGCACCTTTAGTTTTAGACACTGCTGGGAGGATATTTTTCATCTCACGACAAAAGGACTTATATGAAAATACATGCAGCAAACGGAAGCTTTTCAGGGAGGCAAGGGAAACTTTATTGAAAACAAAAAGCCAGTTGCTTTGGAACTATCTCTTACAGGTTGAATTTCCCCTCCAATAAATGTTATACATTTCTGCATCACAAATGCAGATATATACATTTGTGATATCAAAATCTAAATGCATACTTCAAGGAGAGTACTCATCTTTAATTCCTGTAATAGCAAAAATAACTTACTACCTTTCAGATTACAAAACATCATAGTATACTCCATTTTTAAACAGACCACTAGTAATGTCCTTTCTTAACTACACAAGGTTCTTGAGACAAATAAAAAAAATTCTTTTTTTTGTATATATCCTCTCATTCACTCTGGTAGGCTACGGATGTTAGTGATTCTGAAACCATCAACATGCCAAGATAGTTCTAACAGATCTGCCATTCTCCCAGTATTTACTACCAGACTTAACGTTTCCTGCTGATAGTTATGCTGTTCTAAACTGAAGTGAACTTTATGGGCAGAAAAATTGAATACAGGAGCATTTATAGCTAAGAGGATACACTGCGATTCATGCCCTTGGAAGAGGTTTCTTTCTCCTCAAATTCTGTGTTAAATACCCATTACACGCTCCACCCACCCAGCTCTATTTTAAGGGGCAAGAAAGCTGCATTTGCATTTCTAGCGCCAGCTCAGCTTTCCAAATTAGCAGCAGCTAAAAAGTACCTGGCTGATGTGCATGCTGGTATCACAGGTCAAAGGTCGTGCTGAGGTCAGGTCGTTGGAGCCAAGCAGAGTGGATATTATTCCATTCTGATCCACTTTTCTGATCATGGTCCCATCAACAAAGTAGATTAACCCATTCTTGTCGACTGCTATTCCTTTAGTGAAGAGAAGAAAAATCAGGTGGTTTTTTTTTTTTTGCACTAGCAGTGAGTATGTATCTCTAACTAAGGGTGTAAGTGATATGTATCTAGTGGAAATTAAGGGCAGAAAGTATGGGTTTAGGCAGTAGGTAGTAAAACAGCTTGAAAATATATTTTGCATGATAAACCAACATTCAATATGAAATCTACTACTGTTTATGATATTTGTTTATGATATGGCCTAGCTTTTAAGTTAACCTGAAAGAGGGGATAAGTGGGACCAGAAGCAAAACTGATTTTAAATCTTCACTGCTGCCTGCCAAACACATAATCTAAACGAGCATTTAAAAATGCTCAATAACCACGCAAGCCAAATACTTCCTAAAAATCAACCCAGGTCCCCTGTAGATCTCTTCCTCAGTGGTCTTTCCAGTTGGAAAAAATGACTCAAAACCACATTTCTGACCCGACTACTGGGTTCAGTGATTAAGCATGGTCATATTCCCTGCTCTGAATCCCGTATTAGTTTGAAAGTTACGGAGGGGGGATAGCTTTTTTTACCTTTAGGGCTCATGAGAGTTGCCTCCACTGCCTTGCCTCCATCACCACACCTTGCCTCATCAAACGGTAGGCACTGCTCCCCTGTTCCTCCTATTACCTCAGCATTTTTGGTCAGGTCTTTCGCACCCGTGAGCGACTTGGGTCGATAAATCCTGCGTGTGTTTGTGTCGGAAACATACAAATCTCCTGTCACGGGGTCAGTTGCGAGGTAGTATCTGTGAGCAGGGTTGTTGCTGTAAAATGGAATTAAACATTGCGTATGCTGTGATTACTGCAACTAACACTTGATCAAGAAGAAAAGGCTTCAGTTCTTACACAGTGATAATACATAAATAGTTAAAACCAGCGGTGATGCTCTAAGCATAGGTAGCACGAGGTCATGGCCCCAAAACCTTTTCTGGGTCATGTTTCTTGCCTGTGGCACAAGCAGTCCAGTCTAGACTTCTGTCCTTTGGGACAGAAGATCCATGGTGTCCATGGTGCTCACAGGCCTGTTCCTTGCTCTGTAATTAGAGACAGCTCCTTTCTCATAATAAGCCAAATGAAAATACTGGAGTCTAAAAACTCCAAGGCTTTCTGGGAACCTTGATCCAGTTCCAAACTTTGCAGCAGGACCCCAGCCCTTGCTTGTGCTTTGTTGCTGTTATCATCTTATCTGTTTTATTATAATTTATGTAAGGCTGCTGGGGTGCATGGTTTATATAATTCATAAACAGATAAGGCAGAGTTCGTATTATTAGTTCACAGGCAAGAGATAAGACATCCTTCATAAATATTTGTTTAATACCCTGCTTTCAAAGACGTGATATGCATGATTTAATGCATTAGGAAATGTCATCTTTTACACCAGAGCACCAAGCGGAGCTTTCCCATTCTTCTTAACTCAGAGCCGTATTTCAAATAACTGTACACGTTGGCACAGAACCTCTAACTATGCCAACACAGCCTTTATTACAGTGAAAATATATATTGCTAACCATTTTCCCAGAAATGTACATTTTGCCTCTCTACTGGCACATAATTGAGAATTACTGCCTTTTCTCCCCTGCTGGTGTGAAAACCAGCCCTGGAGATTACCTTTTGGGTTGATATATTATGATGTAGAAACTTAACCCACTGCAATTGGGATTCCTGACCTAATTTATGGCATGAAGAGCTGAAATAAGGTCATGTAAATACAGGAGGTAATTTCAGATGCTCTCCTAATGGATTGAAGCACAGTGTCAGAACAGGCAGTCCCACTTCTGATGTTTGCAAAAGCACTGCTTACACAGATCTACCAGCCTTGGTGATAGCCAAACATCTGTTCGCAGAATGCTATGCTTCACGTTTTGTAAATACATAACTGTGCTAATGTAACACATTTTTATGTACTGCCACTTGGAGAAAGCGACGAGACCAACAGGAACAACTTGTGAACAAATTATGGCTTTTAGCAGGGACAGACTTTTATAGCTATCCAATTACAAAAAACACAGAAAACAATGTGTTGCATAAATAGGATTTTCTTTGTTTTTAAGACTTTTAACATGTTGGCTCAGAATGAAGAAACCAAGTGAAGCAGACTAATGAAATCAAATACAGAGTGATTAGCACCTCTTAAAAAGCTCTGCTATAGAGCTGAGTGGTGTACAGCATCTCTGAAAGCAATCAAATGCAGGCTCACTTTCAATTTCTGTCTGTTAGAAATCTGTTATTGCCAATGTGCTAAATAGTTGAAAGGTATTTTCAAAACCTTAATTTACGCAGAGATCATTTAATACGCTCACTATGTAATGTACAAATTATTTATACCTCTACAGACTGCAAATTAAATTACACCCATTCACATGATTACTTTGGTCTTTAAGAAACTTTGCAGACACTTCAAATATAAACACGTTACAAAATGTGAAATGTGCAATTAAATTTTATTCCATTGTAATTTAAAATAAAGTCCTTTCTTATACTACTGAAATCTAAATTAAGGTACCTCCCTTCAACTCATCTAACACTGCCTCAGTCATATTTTTCAGTTGCTGGAATAAAGAATCATCAAATTAATAACTGAATAATTTGTGTCTAACACAATCATTTCTTTCCAGAAGGAATTTTAAAAGCTGCTTTCTTCATAAATATGAGAATATTTCTACATTCTAATGAATTCCAACAAAAATTACAAAGCATTTCTTATTGGGGATGAGTTCTCATAGGTAGCAGTGTATCTTCATCAAAAGAAAAAATGCAGCTGATCATTTGAGGATATTTTCTTATTTTACTAACTCCTCACCCACAAAGTGTGTGAGTGCATCGGGTATTATTGGATCAATATAAACTCTCCAACTTGCCATATGTAGATATCTAATGGCTCTTTGCTGAGTTAATACAACAGGCTTAACTTCAGAGTTTCTTTTCAAGTGAAGGTTAAAAAGCTCAGGCAGCTTCAGCTGATAGACACACCCTCCCCCCCCCCTAAATTCACAGAAGCAAGGCATGATTTGAGGAACTGAATAACTGTCCAGGGAAAACCATGTTTGTTTTCCAGCCAGAAAACATCCATGCGCACTATGCAGATCTCAAAAACAGTACAGGGAGAAGCAGCCAGCGGCTGCAAAGCTGCACAAAGTTTATTCTATTTCATTGTAGCTTGAAATGATGTTAAGCTCTTGCCTTCTACCAGTAACAACAAATGCAAAGAAATAAAATCCACAGTCAGTGACTTCAGGACTCATTCAGTAGCACCTAATCGCTGTCAGTGGCTCTGCAAAACAGGCAGTTACACACCAACATGGGCTCCTGTGAAGACAAATGACTATAAATTAACTTGTTCAGCCTACGCCAAATAAATGCTTGGAATTTAAAGTGCACACACACACATGCACAAAGCTGCAATGATCTATTTCCCATTGCTTTGATCTTGCTTATGCCCACCTTTTAATTCTTCAGCTGTCAGATCACCTGCACTAATGTTTTAAAACTAGTCTTCCTGCTTCAGTCTTTCTCCGATTTACTCTTGTGCCTTCTAAACCATACACCCTCAAAGCTGGTTTTATGTTTTATTAAACATTTTTTCTGGCTCTCTACTGACTTGGGATACCGCCATAGCCTACAAATGACCTCCCTGTCTTCAAAGTCCTCCTAAAAATTACTCCTTCCATGAATGCCTATCAGCATTAATCACCCACAGGCAGCAGTGTGTATAAAGACATCAGTTCAGCTTTGAGATTGAAAAAATGGTAGGTCACTGGTACGTGAAAGGATAAATTTGATCTGCATTGTCTCTTTAATTGAGAGTACAGGTTCCTTGACGTGGGAGGCACATCACTCACTCTGCTGAAGCACTGTGTTTAGGAAAGGAAAGTTGAATGCTTGAATAGATAATAGATCTGAACTTGTATTTAGCCCCGTTCATTAGTTTTACTTGGGGAATACATATTTTAGTGCATTTTCTTTGGTTTGATACCTAGCAATTATATACTGCAAACTGGTCTGTTGGGGGCTGTTTTCCAAAGTGCAGTTTAAATAGAACTCTTCTCAGCAGTTTGAAGGGCTTGCCAGTGAAATGGGACAGTTTGCCCTCTCTCCTACAGGCCAGACAGTCATGCTTCTCACTGCAGCATTTCATAGGGCTCTGCATGACTTTATGCAGGCCACAGAAGCTATTTGGTCTCACACTGTGTCCTTAAACTGGGGAGCCCATGGTAACACGATTTAGTGGATCCTAAAACTTTATGCATGTTAAATAAAAATCAGCTAAATTAACAGACTAAAAAGCTGCCAGGGGATATTAGGCATAAAAATGCCAGTCTTGGTTTAGGAAGCCCCTGAACAGCAAACCTCTGAGGCTGAGTGGAAAATGTTGTATGATAGGAGAGAAAACAAACTCGTAAACCATATCAGGCTGCACTGTGGGCTCCATACCTCTTGCCCACTGCCTACACAACCACTCCTGCAGAACTGGTTCTCTCTCTGTGGTCCTTCTATGTCTCCTGCCTCAGGAGGTACCCCCACTTCACAGATGCTCTATGGGATCAATGCTGTTACACTAATTTGTGCAGTATGATTTCAATTTGGCTACCTGAAGCTTCTTTGTAGTCATGAATAAAGGAGAAAAGCATCAATGTTCTCCCTCACCAACTTTTCTTACATGCAGGGATCTAGTTTCTGGAACACCACAGTTGAGCCTGTAACCACAGTTCTGCTCGAAGCAGAAGAGGGCATTGCTACTAAGTCACAGCAAAACAAACCTCACTACCCATCCGTTCCTTAATCCTGTTTGTCCATTCCAAATTCCCACTTATTCTGTATTCCACACATTTGCCAAGACAATGTCTTAACCAGCTGCAATCACAATTTTGTGATACCACAAGGGTTATAATTCTTTTAAAACTAGTGGAAAAAAATGTAAATTAAACGTAATAGAGAAAACTGAAAACCACCAAACAGAAGGGACTGTGTCTGAGTCACACCTAGAAAATAACAAAACCAGCCAGACTGTGAATCAACTCCCAATTCTGATCATGAGCACATGATGCAAACACCTTATTTACTCACAGTTTTTTTTGCCTAACACATCTGAAGCATACTTTTTAAAACATAAAATCCTTCCTCACAAAGAAGTATGTCCAAAGCAAACTGAATTTAAAAAAAAAAAGGAGAACTGAGATATGACGCTCTGGGATTTGTTTAAAAACAAGGAAGAAAAATGACTGGCAGCAAAAAAGGCGAGAAAGGGGGCTGCAAAGCCCTATATTTAACAGTTTTGCCACAAAGTCTTGGAAGGTTTCATGTATCCAACCATATTTTAGCACAACTTGTTTCTGTCTCCTTATCGGCACCGGCTGCTGTGGCAAAGCGATTCTAAAGATGGATGAATGTTGTCCTACAATCTTTCTGATTACTCTTGTTTTTATGACTAGTCTTATGGATCTTGGTGTACTTTAAAGTCTTAACTCCTGCAGTTGTGTTAGGGGACAATTTCAGCTTTCGTTATTAAGAGATGTTCACCTTTAAAGAAACAAGTCTGTTAAATGTGAGCCTGAAAAGACTCAACATCCAAAGGCTAATAAAATGACTTCACTTGATACTTTCATAATTTTTATTACGTAAAAGCAATTCTCATCGTATTTGGGGTATCCGATTAAGGAGTTTTGATAGGATCAGCAAAAGTGTTGCCAGCAAGGAATAGAGTGAGCAGAAATGAGGGGACAGCAAAGGAGGGCATACACAAGCATAAAAAGAAGCCTGACTGTGGACAGAGAGTGATGAGAAAAGAGGAACCTGTATCTGAAAGGATGATACAGCCTGACAGCTGACATAACTAAAACATATGAACTCATTATTTTTGAAAAATACTCCTCTTTTCTAGTAATACATCTCAGAAATGACTTCTCCATTATAAGCATTCATTTCTTAAAAAAGAAAAGAAGAACAGTTAGAAAAATATAAATCTTCTTTAAGGAATGCTTACCTATGTCTAAAATCTTTATTTCTTGGAGGGAGCAAGTGAAAAAGAACAGAAAAACATTATTAGAAAAACATTCATAAAGGATGTTAAAAGATGAAAAGAAGGCAACATTTACATCTGTCATTAGTGAAGGGTGAATCATCATCTTTTGTCCACTCCTGTCGACTACGTAGGTTAACTCTTCAAATCCACAGAATAATTACTTGGGTAGATTACACTCTGACAGTTCAGATAAGCACAGTTAACTTTTTCCACTTTGGTTTTAAATACTTTTTCAAATGTTTTGAAATCTTTCTCAACTTCTTTAGTTCCCCAAAGCATTTGGAAACTCTGACTTCCATCACGTCAGAAATCCATTCAGCACTTCAGTTTGCAACAGCAATTCACAACTCCAAAAGTCTGAGATGAGGAAAATACACACCTTAGTTCCAGAACACTAGTTACATTTCCAGATGGGAATATCCGCCGAACATAGTTGAAATCCCCCACGTAAAGACTGCCATCTATCCCACAAGCTAAGGCAACTGGAGCCAGCAATTTATTACCATCAGCTTGACCATTACAACTTGGACAGGAGATGCTGCGACGTCTTCCATTGCCCATAATGCTACTAACAATTGGGGGTTGCTGAGATATAAACTGATTTTCACCATTTCCTTTGTAGAGGATTCCTGGCATGTAACATAAAAAACACAAACCAAAAAATAGTTCATAAAAACTTCAAATGTATGCACATGAAATAATGCAGACACACCCTAAATATTTAGTTGACTAAAAATTTAATGGACTTTTAATTGTTTCACCACCTTATTTTTCTCACTACAAATAACAGAACTTTATTAAAACATTCATAGCTAAATTTAAGTCACAGACACACGAAACACAAAATTATCTTGCTGACAAAATGTAGCAGAAATACTAGCATTAAAAACCCCAACAGGTCTTCAGTTGTTCTTGTTTTTAAATGCTAATAGTTTTAATAGTTGTAATTCAGACAAAACACTGTCATGTTGAAGGAAATGCTAGGTGCAACGAATGAAATCAAGGTCTGTGTTCCTAAATCTTTACGGTTTCTAAATTCCCCAGAAATGACTGGAATTCTAAATGTGCGTGTGTTATAAAAAATAAAAAAATATATTTGCAAATTGTATTCCTTAAGTCCTACCATAACTAATTATTAATGTGATGTCAGATGTAATCTGAAGTGGATTACTGCTGCAAATTGTAAACATTAATTAAAGAGCTACTTCAGAAAGTTGGAGATTGCCTCAATCAAAAGACTCTTTACTCAGCTCACCACAAAAATGTACCTGTGGCAACAAAGTCTGCTTCAATACCATGTCTGCAGTTATAGGCGGTTATTAAAAATGTCAAAGCAACAAAAAAAAATGTGGTGCCAGGCCAAGCTGCCTCTTAAACTTAATTCTGCTTTGAGGCATGAAAGGAACAATAATTTCGTGAAGACAAAGCAATGTGCCAGCAGTATTTTTCTTCTTTATAGCTTCCATAGGAAATAAGAGAAGAAAAATGTATGCTTTCTGTTAAATCTTCAGTCTTAGGGAAAAAAGGTGAGTTAAAATGATGCTGGGATTATGTCTCTCAATGAATCCACTGAAGAGTACTCTACAAATGGTCAGCGATTATGATTATACTTGGAAGTCACATATATCTTCCTGTGGTATAATCCATGTAAACCGCATGTCACTTTGTACTTTGGAGTGATATCCGTTTTATTGATTGTGTGCCCAGAGTTTCAAAGGCAGTTCGGGGTGAGGGATACATTTCTCTTTCTTTTGAAATGCTTAGAAAAAATTTAAGATGTATTCCTTTTTCTCTTCTCACTCCCAAAATGCACTCTTTATACTGAAGGATATGGGAAAAAAGACTGTATTTTCCTCTTTAAATGTGTAGGTGTCTTCACTACTTTTTAATGTTACAAAATTGAGGAGATTATAAATGTAAAACCAATATACATGATAAAATCGTGAAGAATGAAAATGCTTTACAGAAACCTAATGACAAGTAATCTAAATAAGTAATCTAAATCAAAAGAGGGAGAACGTATTTTTCATGAATAGTTAAAGCCAGAATGCATTAACGGTATACAAAATCCCCTCTCCTATGATGACATCATTTATGACAATCATGGCACCATAATTTTGCCTGAAACAGCTGAGTTCTATAATTTTCATCAGAGGAATTCTACAAGTCAGCACAGTACACTACTGCACTTGATTTATTCTGTCATTACCTTGAAAAATTGGTCCTTCACATTTCTCCTCTATTATCACAGGCTAAAAGATGTACATTAGACTATTTACTGCAGTAGTTCAGGATGTTCACACAAACACTCTGCACTCTCTTCTGAATAAATTTATCCAGCTCATCCACCTTGTCATTACAACTCTCCACTTTATTTATTCAATTAGACACATGTCACTTTGAAAAGTCACTGCTTGTCAAAGGGACTCTTGAACATAATTTAAGGCCACCATTAATTTACCTTGTGAACAAAATCAATCTTATATATATACTTATAATTACAGCTCTTTACATTTTTAGATGGATTAGGTTACAATAATTTGCACAGGGTTTTCCTGACATTTTAGATTAGGCACAATGACACCTTTTCCCTTGATTTGGTTACCTTGTTTTTCTACCAGTCAGAAGCAATGCTTTAGGTGGTGATTAGCATAGCACGCAAAATAAGCTCATGTACCAGTCCTCCAAGGGACACAAGGTACTGGAGAAGTGATGTTCTTCCCACTGAATTACTTCTGGGCTTCTCCTTTGTGTGAAAATCCAGTATGACCAGCTCCCACCTTGAGCCATGTGACTCTTTATTTGACCTTTCTTACATGCTTCCAGCAAAATTTTTCCAAATTTCTTCCCATTCAGTGCTGAGCTGGGGTGTCCTTAGCACGGCACCCTCAAGCCAGTTGCTGAGTACCACGCTGGACAAATTTACCTTGGTGCTAAGGCACAGTTCTTGTAAATGTGCATTGTTCCTTCCTTCTTTTCACTGAATTAAGGAAGATTCACTCACTAGCAACTGGACTCCAACCTGAAACAAGGGGCACAAGCGCCTTTGATGACTCATGACAGAATCAAGACAGTCACCTGCTGTGTGCTGAGCCGACTGCGGCACCCCAGGGAGGATTCACCTCAGGGAAGGATTTAAACAGGAGGAGAGTGTAAATGAGTGCTCATCCTCCAGAAGAGATGGTACCCATATGCTAACTGCTCCCAAGAGCAGCTGTGCTGGGGCTGGGAATACCATGACATGAAGAGGAACGCCTCCTGTACAAATAAGGGATTTAGTATTCAAGGGAAGAGCTCTCATTTTGGCAGGAATGTCTCTTATTTGCTGGTTAATTTTCACTGATTGGAAGTGAAAACATTGTTCAAGATATGGTTAACATACAAACAGTTAATGGCAGTAACAATGCTGACATGTGCAACTGCTTTAGAAATAGTGTCTCCTTAGCATCACTGAATTTTTAAAAACAGTTCTAACATTTTTGGTTTGAGCTTTTTTTGTAAGTGTATCTAACACAGGATGACACTGTTTGATGGTTTATTAATGTGTATGTATTTACAGGATAAAGAAACATAACATTCACTGTAAAGCTCAAAGTATTTACCATATGCAAAACATTCCATAATTTCCTGTTTTAAAATAACAAAGCAAACATTTGAAAAGTTGTAAGACATCAAAGGTACAAGGCATTTGAGTACTAAAGCTAGCAAGAAGAAAATTAACTCCTTACCATTCTGAACATCCAAAACATGATGCTTGTCCAACGTCCAGCCACCCATGTTCGAGGCATCCAGCTCATAACCCTGCAAAATGGCAGTCCGCTTTTCCCAGAGAGTTAGATCCAAGCAAGACTCATATTCATATCCTACAGACACTGAAATAACAGTAAATTTCCTCATTAAGTATAGGATCTCATTCAGAAGAGCTTAAAGAATGTAATTTCCTTAAACTACATACGTTCTTCTGTTCTCCCAGGCTGCCTGAAAACCCCTATGGCTTCCTTAGATGTAAGAAAATACTAAACAGATTCCAAAATCCTTTAAAAATCAATCTTGGGTTATTAAAATAATTTCAGCTATTATAAGTGGATTGGGATGGGTACAGAGCAAAGTAATTTTGTGAAAGTCATTTGTGAAGTACGCCACAATGTTACTCTGCTCTAAAGTACAAGAAGCGTGCAGACTAAATACCATACTGTATTATGAGGCTGACGATTACTTCATGAGGGAGAACTAGAAGTGAAAAATGACTGTGGTTTCTTTTTCCTTTTAAAGGAAATTATTTCTTATAATTCAAACTTTAGATTAGCATTTTTAATATATTTTAATATCTATTGTTATTTCTAATTTTATGTTGCTAAACATTTTTTACTTAATGGACACAAGTAATTTGAGATGTACTTCCCTATTTTCAGGACAATAGTAAAAATGCAAAAAACCTCCATAACACACATACCAACAGCTTCAGATAATCCATAGACTCTCTGGTTGTATGCATCGGTTTTATCCCATATGAAAGTGTAAGCCAGATTTGGGGATGCAGGGAACCACTTTTGGAAAAGTCTTCCCACCACTGCCACCATAAGATGAACCTTCATTAAATTAAACGGTATAACAGATTGGGTCATGGTAATCTTCAGAACAGATTTATATCCTGCAGCCCTGGAGCTTAAGTATGACAACTTCAAATCGGTTCCTGGTATTGCTGTTTCTTCATGAAGCACCTATGCATTGGTAAGAAAAAAAATACAGTATTTGAATGATTTTGAAATTAAACAGAGCAATGCAGCTATTGTGAAAGGAGGCCTGACACAATGTCACATGACAATCCATTACGAAGTATCATCTAAATCCAGGCTTTATTTATTAATGTAAAAAATACCCAATTGCTTTTTCCAAAAGGGGCAAAAAAAGGGTAATCTTTCATCTAAATGAAAATAGCCCCTTCTTATGCTGCCACCCATGTCCCAACTATGGATATGTACTAAAGGCCGCAGAGCCTCTAAGCACTGCAAAGCTTCAGATTTGGGCTGGGATGTCTTAATTGCTCCTTTAGGAGCAGGAAGGACTTTAAGGTGGTTTATTATTTGCATTACCTGTGGATTGTAAATACTTTGGACTAGAGCATTCTTCCATTTATTTTGAAGACAGATAAGTAGGATGCCTCAGGGAAAGCTTTTCCATATTTCCTGATCAATATTCACTACTCAGACATCAGCTCACCACTTTCTCATTTCAAAGAGGTGCAATGATTCAATTTGATTTTTAAAAGGTTCTTCCCCTCCTCTACCTTGTCTCTTCATCCGAGCTGAGGAGCTTTTGTGGGTGATGGATGGACGTGAAAGGTTTCTGTGTAAAGTGGATGAAGACAGCCTATACTGTCCTATACCTCAGTCCAGATATAAACACTGACAGCCAGCACTTCAGGTGAACAGCTACCAAGTATCCCAGCTTAGTGAAATAGAAAAAAAAACCAAAAAAAAAACCCTATCCAGACACATCTATAAAAGTAATGTTTCTCTGATGGGAAAAGAGGGCAAAGGATGCTGAAGCACAAGCCCAGAGCCTTGGTGGTGTCAAAGGAGCACTCCTGGGGAAGTAAATTTGGAAAGCTTTATTTTACTTTCCTGTCTCCTAGTCCTAAACCCTGAAGACCAGATACTAATTAATATTAATGGAAAGCAGACTTCAGGGAGAGCACTGTCACAAATACTAGGCTTGAGATGTCAGTGGGATCAAAAGCTGGCTATAAACAAGCACTAAGCTCTCTATGGTAGAGAAATCCTTGGGCACTGCTTTTAAACAATTCCTGCCTGTGTTGAATAAGGTCAAATAATGTGGTTTATGCTCCTGAGGAGGGCAACAGGTGCTTCAACATCCTCTACATTAGCAATTTTGCTGGTTTATAAAGAACAATTTATATGGTATTAATTGTATCCATCTCCTTCCCAATAATAGTAACAAAAAATCAGAAATAGTATGCTGACTCATTATCTGGCATGAATGGTTATTTACATCTGATATATGTAGCCGTAAAACTTCTCCAGTGAGACTATAACAGAGCTGTAGGAAGAAAAGGAGGAATTGGAAGATATTGGAAGAATGAAATTCATATTTATAAACCCTTAATTCTTAATCTTCAAATGTTTCTTTTTTTCTCCACCAAGAACCATCACTGAGAAGAAATGACAAGCAGTACCATCACTTGCAAGGAGGTGAGAGTGGCATCGTTTCTGTTTGCAAATCTAGTCTGCTGTCTCTCAGCCTGATATATGCATAGCATCTAAGCCAGAGTACAAGCAAATCTTCTCTACACAAACAGCCTCCTCTTCTCTAGAGAGAGAGTGATTGTGAACATATTCCATTTCTAAGACTTTGAAAGAAAAATACAAACCACCCAGGAACAAGAGACAAATTCCTCCTCAAGACATCAGCAGGACTCTCATATACTGCACAATAAAACTAGTCTAACAGATGGAGGTCTCCGTAAGCAAGAGGAGAAAAAGAAATAATACACCTGTAATAGGACACAATTTAATAGACTTCACTGGTCTCCTGTTACGGCCATTGCTTCTTTTACATCTTCAACTGTGGAAGAGCAGTGTTAAACACTTAGGTGGTCTTCCAGTACTCTTGGCTGAGATAACAGACAATAAAGAGGACACCTTGAAGTTTCAATTTCCAAGAAATTCCACTGTGTATTTGGATTACTATCAAATTAGAAACTAGGACACTCATGCAGTTCTCAGCGAGGTTTAAAACAAAACCCAAACCCCAATTATTAGTTTCTGCAGAAGCCTCAAGTATCTGCTCGAGATCTGTCTTATAACTTCCTTTTTTCCATAAAATATCCCCCATATTAAATTATTTTCTTGAGAACTTTAGAAATGTAGAGGTAAGGTTGGGCATTTCAATCTCTCTCCCAGAATCAAGCATTACAAAGAGAACTGAACAGCTTAATGTTCATCCGAAAAGTTAAATCGTCAGGCACAGCAGCGAGCATCCTATGGGAGCCATGACAACACATCAATTGTAAAGCAATCAGAAAAGCCCCTGGAAAGAAAAGTCACACCAGGAACCACCCAGACATCCAAGCTGTCTGTACTTTAGCTTTCCCAGATAGAGTATCAAACTACCTTCAGAAAGGCTGATACCCTAGGGGTATCAGGGTACCCAAAGAGTTACAGCCCAGCCACCAAATTCTAATGGTTGACATTTTATTTATGGATGATCAAGCTTCTTGGGAGGACAGCCATGAAATATTTAACCCATGGGACTGAGATAAGGGTCACCTCAGTTTTCAGAAAGACAAGAGTTTATTGTCCGGACAGTTCAGCTGGTGTCTGAGTCACGTAAATTGTGCAGGGCTCTTCATCTCTCCTGGCCAGCAGGACTAAAGCTGTTCAGGCTCTGGAATGCCTTCCTGCTCCAAAATATAATATGATTCAAGTGACAAGCTCTGATGGTATTGAGAACCCTGATTAAGTAATTTAATTCACTTAGGGAGAAAAATGCCTGCTGTACTGCTGTGATTTCTCTTGGCAAAATGAGCAACTTCAATAGAGGATTTGAGAACAAATTTCACAAATGAGTGTAAACTTCAGTCCTAATGTCAGAAAAAAGTTCTTTGCAGAGAAGTAACAGCTGAGCTGTTGCATTAAAATATAACATCATTCTGGTTTGAGAGAGGTAAAGATGGCATTTTTAGATACAGCTATAGCTTGGCAACTACTGCTGTTACACAAAGGCTGAGACCAAGGAGTACTAAAATTACAGTTCTTCAAGTAGAAGATGAAACTGCTCATTTCAAGATGGAAAAATCTTTTCTTTTTAAAAAAAGAGTTCCCCTAGAATTGAGATTCTTAAATGAATTTGATTCTTAATGATTCTTAAATAACCTTGAGTTAACAATGTAAAGCAAGGAGAAATTAAAAGGGAAAATTATTTTTTTCCCTATGCTAAAAACATTGCTGAGATACCACAGAGAAAAGGAATAGGAAGAAGACAAGCACATATAGGAAGCTAAAAATGAGTTCATAAAATAAATCAAGAAGTGTATATAATGTTTCAAACAGAAAGCAAGACAAAAGAAAGTGTGCTGGAAAACAAAGGAAACATAAATTTGGCTCTAAAAGTAATCTCCATTTTCTTCTCAGTACAAACCTGAAGTTCTGGAGATTTTAGCTAAGTGAAACTACGATGCAGCATACATGTAATACTGGAACATCTAGGCATCCTATTACACTTCATGCTTAAATGATAATAGAGGTAATTTATTTGCAGAAAAGTTGGCCACCCTGAAGTTACAGTCAATTTATTAAGTCACTGAGGGCCATGTTTTATTCCGAATTCTTCTGATTAAATGATTCTTGCCTCCTGCTGTATAGTATTGCCAGTAGTGAGAGAGTCAGGGGATGAGAACCTCAAACACATAATAGGAAGGAAAACTTTTCAGTTTTCATTCTCCCACACACTTGAGGTGATGGAAACAAGCTGCTCAGGACCTGCAGAAAGTGTCTTGCAAGTGCACGTAACGGTGGATAACAGAAGTTCAGGAGAATGAAAGCCTCAAAAACTGCTCATTGTGACTCACGTGTGGGTTTCTGCCAGACCACACTGCAATATGTGGCAAACAGACATTTATTATATTAGGAAAAAACCAGCAACAATATTACCTAACACATATAACCAGCTCCAGCTTAACCTGATCTCCCTCATCTGCATGCAGTTTACTGTCTTGTTCCACACTGGTTAATCTCGGCTAGTTAGGTCTAGGCAGAGCATGCTAACCTGCAATTAAAAGTAGATAAAGTAATGCCTAAGTAGTCCAAATTTAGTTTATATGCTATTTATTATCATCCATCTTGAGTAATGATTGGTTGGATCTGTAGTCACCCTTTACCCACTACATTTGCTCTTTCCCCTTGCTTGCCTTCTTTTTTCATCTTCTTTTGTGCTGCTTCTTTGGTATAGACTTAATTCCCACTCTGATCAATTTGGGATTCATAAGCCACTAAGTATACTCTTTTGGAAACATTATCTTCAGGGGATGATGAGGCACTTCAAGGGATGATGGTTACAGCAGCACATCATTTTCTCCTGTAGTACGTGACAGTGAGTGCTGTCACACCACACAAACAGGGTGAGTAGGGCTGACTGAAGGAACATGGGAAACGTTTTTTTTCTCTGTGCCTTCATGCAGTCTCCTACATTTTAAACAAGCATTGTCCCTTCTTTATGAAAACATCTATAGCAGTTCCTCAGGAGCTGCTTGAATGGAGTCTAGCTCTGTCCATCTTTTATCAGGGTAGTGTTTTTTTTTGGGAGACACTGTTGTGCATTATGCGTTTCTGAGAGGAACATAACCCTAAAAGGGTACCCTAAAGGCACGGCTGTGCAGCTCCCACTTACTGAAGCAGGGGACTGTGTGTGTGATGAGCAAAAAATATAGAAGGAAATATTCCTTGATGATTTACTTTTTTACACAGTACTGGAACCAGATTTTTGCATACATAACGACAGTCCTATTTTTACCTCATCATAAATGACACTTCGACAGCAACTGCCTAGAATCCAGTGAGAACACCATCTTTCCTTCCAGCTGGTTTTCTATGGAAATCAAATTGACCCAGCAGTCCTGCCTGTCAGACCTCCCACCTCACCACTTCTGAACCTGGTAGCCATTTCAACCACATTAGAAATAACAGTAGAAATCCGTACAGATAATTCAGTTTCTTAAGGGTTTGTAAAAAAAAAAAGGGCTTAGGAAGAGAAGAAGTAGGCAAGTTGGTTCTCCCATGATTAAAAAAAAGACTGAATGCAGTCCACAGGGGAAAGACTAGATGTGGCAGATAGCTGGAATTATAGCAATGGGGGGGAATTAGTAGAAATCCAGACTTCATTAGTCCTGCTGCTCATGAAATGACTTGTTTACGTAGACCTTACAAGTGTTTTTTTGAAAATATTTATTTTCTGACATTCTTCTATTACTAGTTTTTTCTTGATTTATACACCATCTCAGTCATTTTCCATCACTTCAAGAACTGAACCTATCATCTGTTGCAGAAACAAGTAAATCAGAGCTGTTTTTCAATGGACTGTTTTTTTTTGCAAGTACTTTCTTTTAATTGACTTGCAACTATCAAAGGCACAGAAATGATAGCAAGGATAAAAGCAACAATTTTCTATCACAGTCTAGATTTGTCTGAGCATTCAGTTGTAATTTTTTTACATCTTTACTTTAAACCTGTTCCTACCATGAATTGCTTAATGATTTTGAGAGCTTTAAGAGCTCTGCAGGAAAACATTTGACTACACTCTCTACGTTCCCCTTGAAGAGGCAAGCACATTTCTTGGTGAATAGGAAAAAGAGTGCCCTATGTAATTATGACACTGTGAAGGTAGGGAAGAGTAAAAAAAAAGAGAAAGGAGAGAGAATGAATGGAGAGGGAAAGGCAGAATGAAAGAGGGAGGCAGAAAGAGTGCTGCTTCACTAAGAAAATCAGTAGCTTATAATTTTTTTAAATCAGAAATCAATGAGATAAATATTTCTTGTTGAAATGCAACTCTGCTTTATGAGCTGAGGAAGACAGCATTAGTGATTAGCTTTGAGATGGAGGAATTTAATACAGCTGTGTTGGAGTAAAAACATTCCAGCCACAGCTTTTTCCATTAAAAGCAACATTTTGATGTTAAGTCTTACTTTTGATATTACAAGCTCTGAAGAAGTCGATTAGCACACATGCTCATTGGTTTATAAGCCTGCCCTCAGTGTTATAGAAAGTTCTCTTGGTTTATAAAAATCTGAATGTCATGCTATTTATTAGGACTAAACAGATAAATAGAACTGTTTGGGTCTTTCAGACATAGTGGAAAAATACCCTTCATTTTAACTTTCTGAGGTGCACTTCTAAGAAGAAGGCAGTTAAAAAAAGGCGGATGTACTAAAGTGTGTCCATTTTGATGGGCCAGTGCCTGGTTGCTGAAGACATTCTTTAAATTAAATGATGGAAACATGCAAACAAAGACAAAACCAGATGCTGGTGTACACTAGGCTTTCTTACCTCATTTTTTTTAAAATCATCCCACAAAATAAATAAATTGAAAACAATCATGTTGCAAATTCTTAGCACTTACCATTATTCATTTTAAACAGTAGTTTTCACTCTTTTTGTTATGGTTGCTTAATACTAGCCTGTGACAAGATGCTATTTATTTGAAGCACACTTTACCTGTGTCTCTGGGATGACAGGACTATCTTCAGGAGAAATTCTAAAGAAGGTGGATAAAGGTGATGACACGATAACAGGGTTTGGCCTTACAAATCCACTCAGATCACAACTAGGAATGTCGTTCTCTTCCTTCTTCATAACCAAGGTATCCATGACATAAAAGACATTCCAGGGAATCCATACTGTGTGATACTGTGTCAGGAATGGTGATCGCTCGAACACCAGTGTCAGAGAGGCACCACCATTTGCTACCAAGTCAAACCTAGGGAAAAAAACCCAACAGGGCTAGCTAGTCAGCAAATTCCCAAAACCATCCACAGGCACGATTTTACAGATTGATTCTTCATTCCAATGCACTGCTCTGAAGGCAGAATGGCTCTACTGGGAACAATGGAAAAATCAATTAAATTATATTACGTAATACTGCATTAAAGGAATGGAGAGTTTGGGATGCTGCATTTAAATTAAGCAAGCCATTCTATTTCTAAAGTATATAATCAGCATGTTTTACATTTGAAGAATGTAAAAAGTACAACTTTAGCCAATCACTTTGTTCATTACTTTTGTTTCCATGATTTTATTATCATCTTATTTTTACAAGCAATTCTTCAGTAACGCTTTCACTGTCTTTATGACTTAGAAGTGCTTCAAAGGGAACTTACATTCCATCTTGGCGAGTTATTGTATATCCATAGTCTGGGTAGTGTAGAAATGAGACATTGACTCCAATAAGTGGTGTTCCATCAGCAGTTAATACTTGGCCCCTTATGACGGATGCAAGACTGTGAAAAAGATGCAGGATCAAATTACAAATTAGCTTTTATCGTTTTCTTTTGAATGAGTAAGAGCTAGCAAAGTGAACCCACCCCTCCCATGGTATCTATTACCATTAAAAGAACATTCCTGAGACTCTAACCCTTTTACGAGTCCACATAATTTGCGCTGTATAAACAAATGCCTCAAAATCTACAGATAATAACTGAGTCTCAATACTGTTGATTTTCGTTCGGTTCATTTTGTCTGTACTGAATTCCTAAAACTAGAAATTCACTGAAGAATTTTAAGAACTTATAAGCTCTAGATGTTCCCACTGTAAGTCATAACTCTGGCAGACTCTTAAAGAGCAACGTACTTTTCAATTAGTATCAAAGCAATCTGTAAAACTGCAGGGACTATGAAGTACAAAATTTAAAAGAGCAATAAGGAACACTGGTGCAACAACTTTCAATCAACTGCTGTGCCCAAACACATTAATGCTGTTAAATTACTGCAAACGCTGTAGTTCTAGTGTAAATCATCTTCCTTCACTCAGTGAGATCCCAGACACCTGCTTCCTGTTACTGGTTTATTTTCAGGTCATTACTGCTTCGTAGAGCACCAGTCAAATAGTTTATGCAATTATACTGTCATGCACTTAACAGTTCTATTACATTAATTCATAATTTATATTATTTAGTGAGCTCAGTTTAAAAAGTGCAGCTTTGCTTTTCCTTCTGAAGTGTTTTCATTGCTTTGATCTATTTCCAACTGTGCTAGCCCAAATCAACTGGTTAAATAAAGATTTATTTAATCATTAATGAAGTGCCCTGATAGAATACAGGTAGTAAGCACGGCAAATACCTTCTGTAACCTACTAGCTTTGGTAATTTGAATTTTGCAGGAAATGAGATAAAATAAGTCCATGCCACGAATTTTGCAATTGGAGTGGATCTTTTCCAAATGGAATCTCACATTCTTCAATTTCTTTTGTATTCATGAGTAAACGATAATTCGTACTCACCTTTTATTAAAAGGACTTTCCCCAGGTATGACATGAGTGCTGTCTGCTCCAATGAGAAAACTGATCCGGTCATAAAATGCTTTGGCGGCTTGCTGAGATGGAGACTGTTGGCTTTGGCTGATAATATCTTGGGGATCAGGTAGTCCACGACAATAAGGTTGGTTTTGGCAAGAACTCTGCAAACAGCAGTCAGGATCCATACAGTCAACCAGCCCATCTGTTGGCAGAAAGTCACAGAAATGAACAAACTCTTCCTCCTGCCCCTTTGCATGTCAATGAGCCAGCCAGCAGAGAGATTAAAAAACCTAATTAGTATGAAAGAATACTAATAATTAAGATTTTAATGAATTCACTTTCAATCAAGGAAAGAGAGTTTGTTTCCACTGAGTTCTTAAACTCAGTGGAAATCCATGCAAGCTGAAATATACTCAGCATCACGTATTTGACACTTTTCTGAAAACATGCTGAACAAACCAGAAAATGGAGGTGTTCAGGCTCTGCATACACTGTTAACTTATAAATATTAAAACTTGAGGTGGGTCTAAGTAGCTTTTATCTGAGGTTATTTTGCTTGCTAGAGAAAAGAAATAAGTAACTCCCATTCTGCTGTGATCCTGAAGTTTTTTAGCATATACATGCTGCAAGTAGTTTTAAATATTTCACAGCATTTATCAGGGTGGATTCCTTTGTACCTTGGCAGAAAGATTTTGTTGCTAATGGCAAAGGCAATTTCCACAACTATTTAGCATGAAAATGTATGAGAGAGCAAAATCTGTATTTAACATTTAGATTTTATTCTGAATAAACTGACGAGAAATGCTGGCCACTATAAACAAGATTTAAACACATGGGTGCTTTTATGCTTATGTACTGAAATATTCACATATAAGGAGCATTAGATCTGTCACATCACTGGAAATCTAATTTGGTGAAAGATTAAAATCAAGATCAAATTGGTAACTACTAATTTGTTGTAAGTAAAGTCATAAGGAAAATGAGCCTGGAAATGTCAGCTACAGAAAATTTCTAGATGAATGTAATATGGTATCACATAGCTGATAATTGTTTCCCCAAAAGAACAGCGAGACTGAAATAGCTCAAACATTTTATTATTCCATTTAGATTAGAGGGAGAGCTTGTTTGCTGCACTACACTGAAAAATATACCAATGCAGCACTCAAAGGAAGCCCAGAACTGCTTCTCTCACAAAAGAACCTAGCTTTAGAGTAAAACTTCTTTCCGAAGGGAAAAATATCATGCACTTCTGTTCAATTATATGTTGAAAGAGTGTAAGTAAACAGAGATCTTCTAAAGGTAGTCCTCTAAGTATTGCTATGCTGTGTGGATCAGTTAGAGGATTGGCAAAATAGTAAAGAACTGGGATTTCTATTGTGCATTGAAAATTCTTATTTAACTCAGCTGATATCACAGTCAGTTCAGGGAGAATAAAAGGGATGAAAAAGTCACCATTAAGTAGATAAAAGTTTAAACTTTTTTTAAGTGAAAGAAAAGAGCACTGATTTTTCCTGGAATGAGGATATGTCAGAGGGCTGTGTTGCCATCCAGACAGACCTCGACAGACTGGAGAAATGGGCTGACATGAACCTCATGGGGTTCAACAAAGAGAAGTGCAAAGTCCACCTGAGGAGAAATAACCCCATACACCAGTACATGCTGGAGAACAACTGGCTGCAAGGTAGCTTTATGCAGAAGACCCTGGGAGTCCTGGTGGACACCAAATTGAACATGAGGCAAGCAACATGCCCCTGCAGCAAAGAAAGTGCCAGTGACATCTTGGGCTGCATTAAGAGCAGCCTCAGTGCTGGGGAGGCCACATCTGCAGCGTGCTGCGTGCAGGCTGGGCTTTCCGGAGACACAGAGTCACAGACATACTGGAGAAAGCTCAATGAAGGGCCATGAGGTATTTAAGGGCTTGACACATCTCTCCTATGAGGAAAGGCTGAGAAAGCAAAAAGTGTTCAGCCTGGAGAAAAGAAGGCTTGGGGAGGGGAATCTTATCCATGTGTACAGATACCTAATGGGAAGGTGCAAAAAAGACTGCCTTTCAGTCAAAAAAGACTGTCCTTTGCTGTGCAGCAAAGGACAAGAGACAATGGGCACTGACTGAAACACAGGAAATTCTGTCTAAACATCTGGAAAACATTTTTTTTTACCGTGAAAGTGGTCTGACACCGTAACAGGTTGTTCAGGGAAATTTTGGAGTGTCTATCCTTAGAGATACTCAAAACCCAAAAGCCACATACTCTAGTTGACCCTATTCTAAGCAGGGGGTGGGACTAGATGATTCCAGAGGTCTTTCTAACCTCAAATAGTCTGACTCTTGTGATTTTCTAGTCTCATTCTTGTACAGTATGAAAGCCTTTCCTAGCTGAAATACTGATCTCCCTTGCTGGTCAGGCTCCAGAAGCCTGGATCAGTGACAAGACTGGGTGTACAGATGGTTAAAAGCACAGTTTGGTGGTTTTATATCTCTGTATGGTCTCCCAGGAAATACCTGGTGCAGTTGCCAAAGAAATGCTCAAATTTCTTCATTCATCTTTGTTAGTTTACAAAAAGCAAATGTACATCTGGAGTATAGTCTGCAGGTCATAAAACTGCATGAGATTGACACCTTCTGAACTAATCAGCTGGAAATGCATTTTTACAAGCCTCTCTGCTAACATCAATCAGAGAAAGAATCTCATTTTCACCAGCCAAGATACAGGGATATGCTGTTTGTTATTTTTCTGTGGAGTTTATCAGTAACTTGCCCAGGCGAGTGACGGATGGTTATGAATCTGGCTCCTTATAACTTGAGAAAACATTTTTCATTCTTTCTCTGTACTTATGTGGCTAGAGCTTCTAGTACCACTAAGTTGAGTACTCTATTGCACTGTGAGAAGCAGAGTAAAATTTCCCTTCCAAAACTGCTCTGCAAAATTATTGATGAATTTGTTCAGCCTGAAAAGTATGAGGCTTAGCTCAACACTAGCGTATCAGTTATATCACTCAAATGTGATAGTGAAATTATAAAGAAAATAGAAACTCCTACAGCCAACTGGACAGTCACTATGAGTTTCAGAAGGCTATTTATATTATGTAAGTGGTTATTCTACATGCAGAAGATGTAATGAGTACATTATTGTTTTCTTCCTCAAAAGCTAAATTCTAGCTGTAAAAATCTTGACTAATGTTATTTTTCCTGTTGTTGCAAAATGCACAGAATTGCAATGGAGCATGGCCTGTTGATCAGGTTGCTTGGAGAGACTAATAAAACCATCAAAACATTAAATGAGAGGAGTCAAGATAGAGATAAGATGTATCAGTGAGCATGTTTGCTTTTGAATGGAATTTAAAGGGTATATATAAAACTGCTGAAGGAAGAAAACTAGGGGGACAAAATAAGTCCTGAGCACAAGTTTTGCCCAGTGTCAAAGGGAGATTGTGACCAAGGACTTACATAAATCACACTGTTGCCAAATAAGTGATTATATATTTAGGTGACAGAAAATCTCCATGAAGTGAAATTCACTGCCTGCATAAGGAGAATACAGTTTCGGAGTTAGGTTCCTGGTCATCTCACCAGGATGGTTGTGGCACAGCAAGGCAAGAGGCTAGAAAGGACAGAAAACTGTATTAAGAAATCTCAGTTATCTTCACATAGCTCAATTTTACAGCAGGCTACAATGAACAGACTCAATTATAGACACCAAAAATGACTGCCTCTAGGAGCAGCTGGTTGGAAAAGCCACAAAAGCAGAAAAAGCGCATGTTTTATTCCTAAGCAATGCACAAGGTCCTTGTTCAATGTTACTATTGCAGTATCTCTATAAGCATACCTACACTGTACTCAAATTCAACATTCCTGCTGTAGTGAAGAAGCCTAAAATATAAAGTGTTGGGCTCTAAATAAGCTGTCACTCTAGACAGAAACTGTGGAGTCACTGTGGATAAATACTATGGATATATCAACCCAGCACTCTCCACAAACCACAGAGGCAAACAAAAAGAATAATGGGAAATGCTGGAGCACAAACCAGAGAATATGACCATGCCACTGTATCTGTCCTAACTGAAGTACAAAGCTCCTGGAATTTCCTGAGCTTGGGTTATCTTTGTACTTAGTAACCCTTCTGGCATTCAAAATGTTCTGTGGCAGTCATTTCCTACTTTAATTAGCAGCCTGATAGTATATCAAAGAAAATATAAGTTCATAGTTGTCCTATTACATTCTTTTGCTAGGCATCTGTCGCTATGCATGTCATCCTTAAGGAGAAAGGAAATGATCCGCAAGACTCCCAGAAATCTGCATGAAAAGACAGATGAGTAATAATCATCCCATCATGTGTCAATGGTACCTAGAAGGGAAAATGATCAAGTATGCCTTGATGTCATTAGCATTTCCTATGGAGAATATTCCCATTGAGGTCCTTGGGATGCTCATGTTCACAGAATTTGAACATTCGGTCCCAGAAAGAGCTAAGGACCAAACGAAAAGCAGACATTGCTAATAATTAATAACATTACTATATGAAATATATTTTATCCAGTGTAGGATGAAACATAAACATTAACCACAGCATATTAATTAGCTAACAACTGAGATAGCTTTAATTACATAACCAGTGACCCTGGTTCGAAGTAAATCACACTACCTGCAGTCACCGTATAAAGGCAGCATAAGTGCTCAGATAACCTAATCTCCCACAATACACAAATACAGCAGAGGCATCCTTGTGCCATTACCTGCAGTTGTCTGGAATTTGAATGGCTTGCTCAGGAGATTAGTGGGCTGATTGCAGGTACTCTTGGAAAGGGAAGAAACACTGCTTCTCTTTCCAGGTGGGTTTCTGGCTTTCTTTTCCCAGTTTTGTTTGGTATGCTTCCAGTTTTTAATTTAATTTAATTGGTATAATTTAACCCTTTTCCTCAGCCACTAGTCAAAGACTGACATGAGTATGCTCTGTACTGAAGCATATGAATAAAACTAAGGTCTACTGAAAGAGAAATGCCAGTGACAAATGGCATTACATAGGTCAATGATGGTAAAGCAACCATTTGGCCAATCCCTTCATCATACATAGGTCCTTGATGTCTGTAAAGGAAATAGTGAAAAAATTTGAGAGAAATAAGTCATAAAATACCAGTATTAAACTTTTTTTTTTTTCAGTATTGTTCTTTCTGCTTGAACTTTAAGTCATCCTGTTCGATCCTTCTGCTTCAATTCCTTGTTCCTTTTCCCCTTTTCCTCACAAACAGGTATTATTGTTTTCAGTCTGAAGGAGCATCTTCTTTTCCCTTGTTCTCGTTTTGTTCACTCCTGTTCACCTTGCTCCTCCTTACTCCCACTGTTCTGTTACCTGCTCTTGACTCTTCCTCTGATATGCCACATCCTTCTATTATCTTTAATGTTTACTGAATCTGTTTTAGTCTATCACTGGGCTTTCAACATTTTTCCCTTACACAATCTATTTTTTCCTCCATGTTGTTCATGCGTTAACCTAGTTTCTTCTCCTCTTTGCTTTGTCTCTTTTCATGCTTGCAGGTTTCTCTTTCTTCCTTATGTTTACAATCTCCCTGCCCACCTGAACTGAATTCCCCGAACAGCATATCACTACATGGAAATGCCGTGGCTAATTGTTCCACTTGCTCCCTTCCTACATGCAGAAACTTAGCTTCACACTAGCTCAGACTGCATATATCAGATTGCATCAGATTCTTTAGGCCCCTAAAAGTGCAAAGCTGATCCAAAATATACAGTATGCAAAAATCAAACAATGTGTAAGGCAATAAACAGCAGCAGTGTTTTAACTGTGTTATTTATTTTCCTCGAGAAGTAAATGCTGCTGTTATTTATAGTTTCTGATGTCTGAGATCCCAACTGCAGTTGGGGTGTGAGAACGTAAAGCCAACCAGCAATGACAAAGGCATACGCATCCCAAAGCTGAAAAACAAAGTCACAGATGACTTTATCATCATCTAGAAGCCCTACTGGAGTTTCTTATCTCTGCTCTGAATCTGAAGGTGCTAAACAAAAAGAGTTGATGTGAGAAGGGGGAGAAAGACAGACAATAAAAGCATTATGCTGATTTAATATTTGACTGCATTCACATTTAATCTTGTTTTTGTGTGGGTTTTTTTGTGTGATTCTGGAGTCATGCCAAAGTAAGCCCCTCTACCTTTCCCACCCTGCAACAGTGATAGCAGATTGATTTCTTGAGTCAACACTCCTGCCTGCATCTTGCTTCAGACTGTTACCTGTCACCCGAATGACAGACTGCAGAAAAGAAAGCCAAATAAAACCAAACCAAACCCCAAAACGTCTGGGAGCATCCTGTCAGTTATCTGAGCGTTCACAGGCTATAGAGGATAAGATCTCTGTAGACTGGGCAACCAATTGTTTCCAGCAATAGTGTCATAGGTCAAAACATAAACTCCCTGTTTGGCCTTTTCTCTTTCGATAATTTCCTTGTGAGGTCACTGAAAAGTTGAACTCCTTTCTTTTCTTCCCTTCTACTACAGTTCACTGAATTGAGACTATGATTTATTCCAGTATAAAAGAACACTGCAGGGAAACTAAGGTGACACCCATCATTTTGTAAGTACATATCTCACACCTGTCATAAGCAGCTCGAAAGGCTTTGCTGATATGCCATATAAAAGCACTGAATACTGCAGCATATTCTTACAGACAGAGGAGCTAGTAAAATGCATGTATGGTTCTCACGGCAGTATTTAATCGCCTGACTGCAAAATCTCCATTCCTCAACAGGTTATCCTCAGTGTTAGAGATTCAGTTGTTATATCTTACCTCCTTCATTGTCCTTACTGTCAGTGCAGAGAGTTTCCATGGCCACGTCACAGCCCGCTCCCCTCCATCCTGGCTGGCAGACACAGTGCCAGCCGTTTTGGTCCAGCGTGCACCTCCCATTGCTGTTGCACAAGCCAGGGCAGCCCTCTGTTGAAACAGAGAAAGAAGAAAAATCACAAGTGATTTAAAGATTGCACTTCTATAAAAAGAAATAAAAATACAAACAAGGGACACTTACTGGGAACAGGCCTTAAGAACAGCACAAATACTGTAATTGCACATGGAGTGGAACAGCAACATTACCTGGGGAATGTAATTCTTAACAAAGTGGCATCTTTGATTGGCCTGACACTTGAGACACCACTTACCTGTACAGGCAGGAAATAAATGCACCAATCCTCTAAATACCTGCAGGCCAGACAAAATTAAGTTTGGTTTTTAATTTTTTTAAATTTTCTTTTGTTTGGCAAAGTAACAAGAGATGAGTGCATAGTGCAAAAATAGCTCTGCAAAACAAGACATTTTTCTGTGCTCATAGAATAGATCATTATTTGCTCTATGCAGTATTGGTTACTTAGTGGCACAAATGTTTAAGCTCCCTGTTACTATGAACAAATCCCTCCAAATTCTTAAGTAGGAAAATGGGTATGATTTTAGTCACGTAATAAAAGAAAACATTAACTTTATCTGGTCTCAGAGTTGCCGTATATTCATGTGAAATTACAGTGCGCTAAATAATTGCACAAAGTATAGGCCAGTTTTAATGACTATACTTTATGCCAAAAATACATTCCTTTCCACAGAATAAGCAAAGCCCAGGAAATAGTGAAGCAGCTTAGCATCTATTCTAACAAACACTAGGATTCAGGCTGCATACGGATGGGACAGGACCAACAGGATTTCCAACTAAATGTAATAGCTGTGCGTATTTGATTACTTAGGACGGACAAAATGAAATACCATAAGGACCACAATAAAACATTGATAGACTGAACAAAAACACGGTAGTGACGTGCTTCAAGACAGATAGCAGAAAGTGATTTTTTGTGACAATCTCCCTAAGGCTTTTGTGCTGTTACCTTTATATCCTATCTTGTCTGCTTTTATGGCCAAGGAGGGAAAATTTGGGAAACAATTAACATAATTTAATATATCCAAAATCGATAATTGTTTTCAGTCTAACATTGCATTAAAAAAACAGTATCTGTCACTTCTTAGTGATGAAATCTGGCATGCAGCCAACATGATCTGTATGAGGATGACAACACTATAAATATGTAGATTTTGGTGTTCCTTTTCTATGACTATAAGACACTGACAGAAGCAAGTACAGATATGGCACTAAGTATCTTACAAGAAGGTGGCTACAAATCAGGTAATTTTGGACACAACAATTTTCTGTAAACATTTATCCAAAAAGCCCAAGTAACTGGCTAACCATTTCACTTTATAGAACTACTGTTTTTGTGAACTAATCTACTGACCCATTTTAGTTAAGCTCAGCTGAGTTTAGAACAGTCTTTCAGAGGTAATAGTCTATTTTTTAATTTTAAAAACTTTTGGATTTACTGACTTCTTTCAACCATGTAGCTCCAATTTACAAACATCTGCAGAAAAGAAGTTATAAAGGGTGCTTAACTCTTGTCAAATTACTTAGAAGGCAGAGATCAGAAAAACCTTTTATGAGGAAGGATGATGATGCTACAGTTACGGATATTGAGCCATTATGTCAGGCTGAGATCAGTCTTGCTACTCTTTCAGACTCTGGCTGCTGATAGTATTTGTTGAGGAACCGAGAGCAGTTTTTTTCTTACTCCTTTATCTGTTAAATTTATGGAAGTCTCACATATTTAATTGCAATACTGACAAGAGCGTTTTAGGAGTCAGCTGGGTACACTCAAGACTTATTGTGTAAAAGCCTGGATATTGCCATGAATATTGTCATACTCTAATGAAAAAAAACCAAAACCACAAATAAGGAATAAAGATACTCAGGGAAAGAGGGGTAGGAATATTTCAAACATTCTTCTAAATCGATTTTTTTCACCATAACTGAAGATACAAGAATCTTTGCTGTTTCATGTTAAGCTTTCACATCCTTGAACTTTTTAATTGAAAATGTTGCATAGAGTAAACAAGCTTTTTTCTAACTTCATACAAAACACAAGTCATAATTTCCTATAGATTTTCTATATTCAGATAAAGAAAAGCTTAAAAGCCTGGAGTATTCTATTGATCTGTCTATATATAAACACACACATATCTATAATTAATCTGTTCTTTAGAACTAATGACACTTGCTCTGTGACAAAAATATTGCTTTGCTTAGTTTCCTAAATGTTTACAGCTTTGCAGGTAGAGGTCCAATGACAAAACTAACAAAGATAAAGCACCAAACAGCAAATGAATACTATCTTCAGTTGTTGGTTCAAACAAAATCAAGTACACATACACAGTTTGTATATAAATGTATAATCACTGATAAATTATTATTACATAACATAAGCAAGATTTCATTTTAATTTGAGATGAGCTGAAAGTCGTATGAGTTCAATCTATAATTCATGGAATGTATGTGAAAGAAGATTCTTTTGCCCAGACTAGTATGTTTGTAACTATATATTCATATAGAAAAAGTACATGTAGGTATAGGCATGTCATCAAAGAGCAAATATACAGTACCTTTCACTATCTTATCCAAATAGTGAGCTTGAGAATTAAAAAGAAAAAAAAAAAACAGACAGACATTTCAGAAGTGTCACATAAAACAAGAATTGTTCAGAATTCACATGCAAATCAAGCAGGTGCACCTGAGAGAGAGGTCTTACATTACAAAATGAGAATGTATTTCAAAGCCTTTAAAAATGCAAGAAATTGACTTTTCAGCAAACATCATCATGATTCAATGAAACTACTTCAGAAAGGAGGCCTGCAGAAAAAAAAGAGAGATGCTGCCTTTCTGAGACTATGTTTTTCTTCTGGCTTCTCTTAACATGCTTTGATTTGTACATATAACAAAAATATAATCAAAGCTAGTTAAAAAATCCAATTTTCAACCCAACGTAAGAGTAATTACTTAGCTTATGCGCTTTAACACACTGACCATACTGGAAGATCTTTTATTTCAGGTCATGGATGACTCTGACAGCATAACTAGCACACTATCTTAATTCCGACTGGATTAGAAGGAAGCTTTCTTCTGCTTCAGTTCAGCCACAGTTATTCTTCCGAGCACACACACCAAGTATGCAAATAAGTTAGAATAAATATATGGGATGGAAGAGGGCACAGTGGGGTTAGTAGCGTGGTGATCCATTTCATTTGGAAAAATGGGTTAAAATTAAACATAGGCTTTAGACATATAAAAATAAATATCATAGTGTAAAAGAATAGCAAGACTTTCTTTTTTTTTCAAGTTATGACACTTAAAATTTCACAAAAAACATTTGAGCAGGCAGGCAGATAGATGAATGACAGACAGAGCACAAGACATTTAAAGCAGCAGGCCCTACTTTTAATACACAAAACACAGCAGTGATTGGTTACACTTTCTTATGATCAGGAAACAACTGCAGTTGCTTTAAAGGGGTTAATATAACAAAACTATGTAATACAGGTCCATTGCAGGCTACAAAATGCAGCCACATGCACATAACATGGCAGGGGTATTACAGACCATTGCAGTGGGGACACACTGAGCTGAGTCAACAATGTTGGATTCCCATCGGGTTTTGCTGTGGACAGGGTGTTCAACAGAGCCCTCATGGGCTCTCTTCTTTTCAAAATCTGAACTTTTCTAAATCCCTGGTGGATGATGGCCCCTGCCTGGGAAGTACTCTGTCACTTGCTATTGTTCCTCAGCTTTGTGTCTTGGGTGAATAGAAAAGGCATTTCCAACCATGGCCTCTCCTCCAGTTTGGATGAATGGGAAAAACTCTTCCCAAGTTCAAGGAGGGAGGTGATGAGATACATAGTCACAAAAGCCACAGTAACTGCTATGACCAAGAGGTAGAAACTCAAGTGTCAGGTGTCCACAGTTGTTGGTTTGGGTTTCTTTTTTCCCCTTTTAAAATATTTTTTCTATAGAGGTAAGGTTAAAGGGAGACAGAGAAAGAAGATGAAAACATCAATTACAGAACATTTAGAACAGCAGCAACAAACTAAAAAGCTTTTCACATTAACCACAAACAAAAAGAAAAGTGATACAGCTGCATTTCAGGGTGGATCAAATTCTTCCTCTTACTCATCCAATATAACTGCCCTTGCTCCTACACAGCTGCTCTTAGAACACTGTGTAGTATGTGTGGAGGAAAAAACAAGCTTTATTTCATAAAATGGAAGCAATTAGGTAAGGCAACTGAAAATAATCCCTGCAATCCGAGGTCCCCACATGCTATTTCCTTTCAGAAATCCAATCTGTATTTAAAAAACAAGGATTAAGAAAATGCTTTTGAAGATTTCTTGTACCCAGTAGTCTTATAAGAAGTCACTTCCAGACCATAAAATTATAATTTTCAGAAAACAAGCTCTACCTTCCAGTATCCTTTTACTTATGGTCAGCTGACAGCAAGGACAATGTTAGAAACTATTTTGGTTAACATGCAGCATTTTAGAAGAATCAAAAACCAGAAAACGAGTGACCAAAAACAGTTTAACTTTGAAGTTAAAGCAGTGAAGTTTAACTAGCCATGCTGTCTTCCTTATCCATGGCACTGCAAACAGGAATTAACACAGCTTTGTGCAGAAGCACATAATACCAGCCTTTTTACTTCTGTATAGAGAATTCTGGGTGAGATTTGGAGCACTTCAGTAGGATGGAGCATCTCAGCATGGTGCTCCCTTGCAAGATATTTATGCATCTGGCACATGTGTGCTATGTTAACTCCTTGAAAAATCAAATTAAGAGATCAGACAATATACCTACAAGGGTTTTCTTGCAGGTGATGACTGTGACATTTAAAATCTTGGTATTATGTCCAGGAGTAGAGGGATTTTGTATAGCTCCAAAACGCAGAATAACAAAAATGAAGATATAAAATTTGTGCATCTTCTAGGATAGTCAAAATCCAAGAAGATGTAAATGGCATTCAAAATTAATACAACATAAAATATAAATCAATATGCGTGGATATTTATATAACCATGTGGCAGACAAATGTATTTTACAAAGAACTGATAACTTCAGGTGAATTCACATTTAACACAGCATATTTCATAACTAGTCAGAACCCTGACTTTAATGTCTCCCATTAGTTTCCTTTCAGAGATGTAAGTCAGTGTCCTCCTTAGATTATTCATATGCTCCAGGTATGATGGAATAGCCACAGAATAAAAGTACATACCAAATCCATCTATCCCAATCAGCTCCTGTTTAAGTTAGCATGAGTCACATACCCATTGATTTGATATTCCTTAATTGGTACATATAACACTGCTTTATTCTGATTATTTTGTCATAAAGGATTATAAGGGTGACATGCTTCTAAATACTGTATAGCAGATTTATACTATTATTTACATTATTATCCTCCACCAGACATCTTCACCCACCACAACCTTTGTAACCTGTACACTAGACTATAACACGCCACATACTTTTTGTAGTGTTTACAGTCCCATTTTAGCATCAGCTAAACAGCCTCCAAGAGTCATGAGTTACTTTGCTGCAAGAGCAGAATTTAACCTAATAGCCCACCAGACATGAAGCAAAACTACAAAAGAATGTGACCAAAGCCATGTTGATCGAGGTCTGCCTAAATTAAAAACTACTTTTATGGTTTTTTGCTTCCTACACCTTGGAAGTGTGAACTGAACCCTTGCCTTCTCTCCAGTAATACTATTAGCTGCCTCTCTTCCTCTAGAGGAGCTACAGCCTCTCCCTCTAAAAGAAAACAGAAAGGAGAGGTTAGAAAGAGAGAAATGAGATGAAGGTGAAGGAAAAAAAAAAGATGACGAAGAAATAATTTCAGCATGAAGAAACACTGGAGAACGCTGTTCTGCTCCTCTCCAAGCAAGCTCTGCTTTGCTTACTTTCCTCACCTTCCACAATGCAGTACAGCAATCCCCAGTCACTGGCCAACAAGCGCATATACATCTCTGCCGCTAATACAAACTTTATGCTCCCAGATGCAAATCTTTTACAGGAAGATCTGAGCAACACATGTTCTATCAGCCATGTTTCCACTTCCACATCACCTTGCATAAATCTATAATCCTTCTCTCTAAATCAAAATTATTTAGTATCTTCACACTACTGGTGTGAACAAAAAGTATATTCTTATCTCATTTTACGAGTGAGTAACTAAGGCACAGAAATATCAAAGTGAGAATCCATCTACTTGGCTGAAAACACAATATGGTTTTCCAGAATACTTAGAATTATATGGCATTTCATACACAAACCAGCATTTTGGCAATTCACACACAAGCACGTCAGGTCCCCAGAAAATGAAGAACAGTCAGAGAACACTCCCTTAAATTTTGCCTTTGTGCACAGCTAACAGAAAATACATGGTAAAAGCAAAGGTGGAATCCAGTTCTTCAAAATCATTCTTAATCAGGAGACCATACCATGAATGAGTCTCTGGCATAAATGGAGTTTTTGCATGCAAAAGCCTTCACAGCCATGCAACAAACATTCTTAAGTCAGGTCCATCAGGTGCAAAGGGAAGAGTAGTTAAAGCTATCACTATATTTTTTTATCACAATGATATGTATATGCTATAATTAATATATCTTCTGTTGTATGATATAATGATAGTAACACCCAAAAGAGTTCTCTTGTGGCTTCCTAACATTATGTTCTTGATTTTGCAACTTCAGTTTTTTTAACATGCTTTTTTTGGCATTTGGAAGTTCTTGAGTTCTATGCACATAAACTGGAAAAAAAGGAAGGGAGAAATAAAAGAGATTCCATTCTGTGGCATTACATTTTTTTTGCTGGTGAGCAACAGGGAAGCTTAGCTGAACCACCTATGCTTCTGCTGTTTGTGCTAACAAAGTTATGAACACTACTTCTTACTGCCTTCACAGCCAAGAAGTAGCAGGGGATGAGGGGCACACTTTATCAGTGGTCTCACAGACACCTGCCCACAAAAAAGAGACTTTTGAGAGTTTCACTGCAAGTAGTGGGGGAAATGGAGCTTGTGTAAACAGGGTTTTGTGCTTGTTTTAGGTAATCTGGCACAAAACTCAGAGTTGACAGCTCTGATCTGACCTGTCTAATCTATTCAACAGTCAGTTCATGGTGATTTACTTCTTCTGACCTGGCTACCACACCACCCTTAAATTCCTTGCATTTCCACCCAGCCACAGTTTAACGATCCTGACAATCAAAATATCTTTTGAATGTAAAAAAATATGTAACAAAGTATCCCTTCTGATACCTAATCCCAATATTTCCTATTCTACCCACAGCAGACTTAGGAAATAGTGTATTGATTCCCTTAAGCAACTGGTATTACTCTCAAAGAGTGACCAAACAAAGCCATGCATCCATATGCAATTTCTGAGGAGCTCCATACCTCTGCGAGAAAACTTAGAGGAGTCCAGAATTCATAAAATTTTAAAGCCACTGTTCTAACCTGTCTTCAAAGCATGTCTTCCACTCATGTCAAATTCATCATCCACTACAGCCTTTTCTGAGTCCGGGCGAGCTGCTTCCTAACATGAATTTGTGCAGTCGATTATTCTTGAACACAGAAACCATTTGTTGAATCACACCTTATTTTTCTGTATAGTCTGTGCCATTTGTTAGAGTGATTTTAAATTCTTGTCCTGTCCTCCAAAGTGCTTGGGGGCAGCGAGCTTTGGTATAATTTACAAATTTAATTCTCTCTTTTCATCACTGAACAGTACTGAAAGCACATGTTCTTCCACTGTGAGCAGCTCATGGTCGTCATCCTTTCTCTGAGTTTATGAGAACCTTGTCTTAGACATACCATATGTTCAGAGCACTGCTGCCAATAGAGGAGGATTACAAACACTCTTCCCTTTTGATACTTCTTTACTCCTAAATTCCCATCTTGCCCTTCTTGTAAAGGAGAACATATGGATGGAATAATAGTTTCAGGCAATTTTCTTTGTTTTCCTCCTACACAGGCTAAAACACAATCCTCACCTTGAAATCATACTTTATCACTTCTGCACTTTTCTCCAGTGTCCATGTAGACCTGCAGCAGAAATATTTCCTGCATATGTTTCTGAGGAGAAACCTGAATTCCCTGCAATCTATCCTTTGCCAAAACTGCAATCGTTCTTTGCAGCAACCATTTGTGGGCTTTTATGTACAAAGGCACATCAGTCTACTACCCTTTAGAATTTTTTGTTCTGGAGTCCATGCCAATTTTACTATAAAGTAAGATTTCTCTTCATTACTATTAGAAAGCCATGCGTATCATAGAATAAAAGGTTCAGTTGCCTTCAAAGGTATAGTAGACATAGGAAGTTTGGAACTACTGATAAATTGATGAGCACTGTTGTTTTCTATTTAACATCTATTTAGCTGGAAACTGATTTAGAAGAAAGGGTATATGACATCAAGAATTTAAAACTGCCCCAGGTGTACAGGCTGGAAAAATTTAACCTATTTGAGACCTCTGACAAACTTGCAAAGACCTGCCTTACATGCAGGTAAAGCCTGTCGCTTATATTAAGTACTGCACGAGAGATAAATTTGGCTTGAAAATGTATTAGGGGATGGAATGGGAGAGGAAGCATTTCATTTCCATCTTTCTTCCTGGCTGGAAGTACTTTCAGAATGTGTCTGACCAGCATGCAGCTATACAACAAACAAAAGCAAGTATTTTCTGGCCACTTCAGCTCAAGTAAGCTTTGCAACATGCTTTCAATTCTTCACATCTCAGAGCATCCTTTTTCTGAAAATGTGCCTAACTTGAACTTCACATGTGGTCCTCATTTAAATGCAAATCAAGCAATTAGCAATTTAAAGTATGCTAACAGATAACTTGTAGTTGAGATACTTGGTCTTGAAATGTGTTAAGGCCTGAGCAAGAATTCACTTTTCTCACAGCTTCAGATACGCATGCACTGTCTTAAATTTACCTGGTAATTCAATATTTTTACGGTTGCCAAATGTACAAATATTTTGCCTATTCAAGGCTTGGCATGGCAAATTAATGGCATGCCCTTCAGGCACAGAAAAGATCAAAACCACATTTGTTCTATATTTTATGAAATCTTCTTGAACTGTGGTTATCAATCCTCTGGGTGAAAAGAAAGTAATCTTCTCTTTTGCATGGAGTATTTGTATTGAGGGTACAGACATGAATATTGTGGTGAAACCCCAGCTCCAATGTAGTCAGGTGTTTTGACATCAGAATTTCATCACAATATTGTGGTGAACTAACTGACATTTGAAAGAATTACTTTTGAAACTTTGGTTGATTTTATCTGGGAATAAACTGAATGTCAAAGGTCATACCTTCATTCAGATACAAGCTTACTTTCAAGATGAAATTTTTCCATTAACCCAAAACTAGGGAATAACATGAATTTAGGAATTTTGATAATCACATACAGCAGTAATTATCCTAATTTGAAGACAAAAATTTCCTTCTGATCAAAATTCTGGAATTCTCAGAAGAATCTTAAAATTTATAAAGAATTCTTGTCATGAATACATTAATTAAACACCTGACACGTTAAAACTCTATGAAATGTGAATATTCCCAGCAATTTAAATTTCAGAGAAAAGTAAACCATCCTTGGCAACTTAACATCAACATTAAAATGATGTTGGTCATCTTAATACCAGTTATCCATGTTGCTCTCCCTCTCACCTGCAAACATGGAGATCTATCACGCCCTCAAACTGGTCCATGGCTGACTTTATCAAGCCCAAACTTCAGAAATACGTTAAAATATATCAAGTTTTTTATAAGCATTTCCTTTAATTAATAGGAGAAACACATTTGTTTTGACTTGCTCTCTGATCTTTTAAAGAGATTAAGTGCCATTTCCCTGTAGTCATATTTGAAATCTGTAATATAAGGAGCCCTAAGCTAAACACATGCTGAAAAGAGCAGGTGCAGACCATATAACTTAGTGGAAAACATTACTTCTTATCATTCCTCAACATTAGCAGTACTTCTGAGCTTATCCTGCTTATGGTCACACAGAAAACCAGCACACAAACGCCTGCATATTTGTCCCTAGTCAGAAAACCATTTTAATCAGTCACAGGATAGAGTTTGTACTAACAGAAACACACTTAGGGGAGTATGCTTTAGATGTTATTTATTTTTTTCATAATTCTGAATATGTAAACTAGATGACTTTCCTGTTTTTCTAGCTAAAATAGCTGAAACTAGAAAATTCTTGCTGAAGAAAATGTATTTTTGTGTGGTTTGAATGTCATGTCAGTGTCTTTTCATGCAAAGGTTAAAATAAATACTTTGCTGTCCTTTTTTATTTATTTTTTTCCTCTAGGGGAAATTCTTAGAAGATAAACCAATTAGATGCCAGTTCTCACCAGAATATTAACATATTACAAGCTGTACTCTTCTACAGTGGACTGCCACTGGATCTGAATTCCAGTTTTGTGTACCAGGTAAAGCATTAGAAAGCAGCATGAAAAGAACCACAATGCTAACTTCAGTCCTCCTGAGGGATTAATATGAATGCTTAATGACATTAATGCACATTTAGATCACTTATGTTTAATGACATGCTTTCTGTGAATGCATATATAAATATTAATTTTGGACTGAAAGATAATCGTTCAACATGATAACAATTAAACAGCTGTAACCTGTCTCATGTGTTAAGTAATGGAGCTGCAGGCAAGCTCCATAAACAGATGGTCTTACCCACCCATGCTTAATGTTAAGGACTTTTAAAAAAAGAGGTGTTGACAAATCTGAACAAGAAGGCATAGTTTTAATGCAAATTGGCCAATTTGCAATTTAGATTACTCTAAAACTAATTTGGTCTATAGAAAAAAATAAGCTGCATTGTAAAACTGAGATGTTACACAGCACATGGATATAGCAGGTTCCACACCAACATAATTATTTACTGATTTCATTCAGCTAGCAGAGTTTAATGGAAAAGCAGCTGGAAAAGTATTCATATTTATGGACTTCCTATGACAGTTACTTAAATATACTTACGGTATATGCTAGTCGTATCACAAAAAATAATAGACTTTCTGATATAATACCTGTTCCAATCTCACAAAACAACTACTCAGACAGGAGAGGGTCACTGAATTTCTTGCAAGCCAGGACAGAAAGGAAACAAAAATGTATTTTAGCACAACTGTGTTATAAAAACTTAATTACAGAGCAAATTTTCATCCAGGCTATCACCTGGGCACCAGCTGTGCATGTGTGGTCTTGTATCACATTGGGATGCAGGCTGAGCTTCACAAAATGACATATGGATGCTCACCTCAGAGCCAAGAATGTCAGTCCCAGATCAAATAAACAATTAACAGGTGATTTTCCATAGCTTTGCAGTAAACCCTTGATTTAGCCTGTTCTCATGGGGATACAGGAAATGGTAAAACATTACTTTAAAACATTTTAGGAGAGCCTGTTTTGCTAGGACAAGGGGTAATGGTTTTAAACTAAAAGAGGGTAGATTTAAAGTAGATATAAG
The DNA here is from genome assembly GCF_028554395.1 of Pezoporus wallicus. NCBI lineage: Eukaryota > Metazoa > Chordata > Aves > Psittaciformes > Psittacidae > Pezoporus > Pezoporus wallicus. Next base: position 5,355,814 of record NW_026640754.1, read on the forward strand.
GAAGAAAGTTTTTACAATGAGCGTGGTGGGCACGGGTTGCCCAGAGAGGTGGTGGATGCACCATCCCTGAAACCATTCAAGGCCAGGCTGGATGTGGCTCTGAGCAACTTGATCTACTTGAAGATGTCCCGCTTACTGCAGGAGGGTGGAAGTAGATGACCTTTAATGTCCCTTCCACCAAAACCATTCTATGACTCTAATTACAATTTTCAGGAGCGACATGACAGTAAGCAAGTTAGATACCTTAAATTATTCAGCATTTGAAACATACATTGCCAATATTTAGTTCAAACCAGTAATATGCTAAACAATGGCAATAATCCTGAGCTTTGTTAATTCTTTTTAGATTCATTTAATCACAACACTATGTACTTATTTGATGAACATCTTTGATAAAAATGTTTAGAACTATGTGTTTAGAGCAAAGGCAATGACTTGCAAGTGTGGCCGACACGAGGTATGGTAGCTACCCTGTGCCAGAGATGCATAACGGAACAGTGGATACCAGCAGCACACATCAGGTTTACTGCATTAGTCAAAACAATCTTGCTCACCTTACTATACACACTGCTTCAAAAAAGAGAAAACCCCTCCTTTATTTAGCCTGTTCTGCTCACTCTCACAAATCAAAGTATGTAAAATATAGACGTATATCAGCTCTCAATTCCAGTGTTGTGATCCTTAGCCTTAGGGAAATGCTGATGCTTAACCTAGGCAAGCAGATGTCTAAATTTTTTCTGAACTAAAAAAGCAAACCTTTGCAATCACCTATGATTTTGCTTCTCAATGTCCTGAAACATTAACATTAAAACAAAAAACGGTCTGTGGAAATTTAGAGCAACTAAATTTTGGTCCTTTGACCAAATTCCCATTTGAATAGCTTGAAGCACATACAAAAATCATCCCAACTCAGGCAGCAGTCTAGGATTTAAAAGATATTAATGAGAAATAAAACTAAGGGCTATCTTGCTTTAATTTAAAATATAGGTTTGTTTTTTCTTTCCTTCTCTTTAACACATGTCAACTAACAATACAGACAGTGGGCAAAATGAAAATGAGACTGGACAGATAGTCAGCATTTAGAAATACATATAAATTGTTGGCTGAGGTGCAAAATATTTTTACCATTTTAAATAGTGTTCATGCTTCATGAAAAGACCATAATGTCTTTGGGCAAATAAGCTATGGATTTAGATGAATCAGTACACATTCCAGTTAGCACCTCTGTGATTAATGCATACATATCTATCCCCTTCTGTGCATCCAGCTAGAGATCTGGTGGGCTATTCCATTCCCAGAAAGTGAATAAAGTGCATTGCCCTTAAAATTTACAACTTCTCTGGAATATGTCTTTCCCAAAGAAGTTGTAAATTCAGGCTGCTGCACTTCATGGGACTTCCAGCTAATAGCTGCAACAAATAAATTTCTAAAATACTTCCCACTACTGCAGCTGATGGTTAATGATTTTTGGAAGTAAGAAAGCTGCAATTGTATATTTTTAGATATATGAAGGCAGAGTTGGAGTCTTCTGTATGCATAACACAAATTCTGCTACCAAATTGAGAGTTGTAAGTAGCGTAAAATGCCTGGGTTACAAAAAGGGGTGACAATAAAAACTGTTTTGCATGGAGAAATATTCTGATGTCCCTTGTGTTTTGAAATTTATTGTTTAGAAAGAGCTACTTAACTACTCTAGGGCAGGTGAGAGAAAAGCAATATGACTTTACCTGCCAAGCTGAGGAGGCAGCAATTTTTACCCCACTAAGTGGAAATACTCTTGGAAATGAGCAATAAAATGACCTGGTTTCTCCATAACACTGGGCTCCCAAGAAAAATAAGTATAGCACCAGGCTAGAGCCTGTACCTCATTACTTGTCGTGAAGGCTGTAAGGGCAATATAAACAAATCAAACTATCTTTACAGCAGCAGCAGCCACAAAATAAACACCCATTTAAAGAATAAACAGGTGGGAAGACAGACCTGCTTGCCCAGTGCTGAGGAGAAACTTGTTTGTGCTTAATATGTTGGAAAAATTGTTCAAGAGCAGTTCATCCGTGTGTGACTACAACCCCTGAAACGCTGCCAAGGTCAGTGAGACCAACAGCAGAGCGATCTGCTGAGTAATTGCTCGTTGGCAAGTTAAAGCAGTGAAGGGAAAGTCTTTATCCTCCTTCTAAATATTTACTTTATTTTGTTGTTCAGAAAGCAGCTCACTCCCCACCTCTCTACTCTTGTCAGCGTGGTTTCTGGAAGCTCCTCAAAAATTTTAACCCTACTTCTCTCCCTGGGATTCTGTTGATGCACCTCGGTTGTCCCTCATATGTCTGAGCAGTCTCATTAGTAAACAACAACAAAATCGATCATGATTTCCGTTAAAAATAATTCCCAAATCAATCTTACTACTTCACACCTGCCTCCCTTCTACAAAATAAAACGTGGCCTCATCTTCCTGGTGCAATGATGCGGGTATCACTTCATACAGCTGTAACAGGCCCTCATTTTCCCTGCCCTTGAAGCTCACACCAGTTTCTTGTGACCACCAAGTGCAGCATCACCACACTGCCTCTCAGTCAGGGCTATAAGCTACCTGGGAGCACAGCTTGGGTTTTACTGTTTTCCACATACACATGCTCCAATGACGGCTTAGCTGTGCTAACACATTCAGAATTACAGTGCTTCCAAAACATCCACGAAAGTTAAAATTCTCTACACTCTTCTTAGCTTGTGGCCATATTCACATCCATCAGCTCTACTGCTATTAGACTTACTGTCCTGTCCTATTGATTTGGCTACATCACCTCTTTTAATGGGCTCTCCTCCATCTCTCCAAACATAAAACTGTGGGTTTTTTTTTACTTATTGAATTCTTTTTTTGACTATTCGCATAATCTGTGATTTCTCCATCACTTGGTATTACTCTTGCCTTTTCTTGACTTGTGGCTACCTCCTTTGTTGTCTGTTCAATCCACCTCTAAGTGCTTAGCCATAATGCTTCTCACACTTGGGAGAGGTGTCCCATAAATACCTGCAGAGCCACTCCTGAGTTACTCCTGTCACAGCCTTTGCCGAGCTTTATGCAACAGTACCCTCCCCACACACCTAAGCACAAGCTAGGAATCTCTTACAGTTAGATCATTGTCAGTTCCTTTGTCTGTGCTTCCTACCTCTTGTCACGCAATAGTCTCTCTGTGTGATTATGCCAAGACAAAAAATGCTTGGATAGGACTCTCCTCCTCTATTACAGACTTGCAGCATCTTGCAGAAAAGGGGATTAGTGTGGAAGGGAATTTCTTAGCACTACACTAAATCAATATAAAAATGATAAACCTTCTGGCAAGTCCTCCTCCACTTTTTCTTAGTCCCTTTATTCACATGCATAATTTCTCATGCTTGTTCACTGCCAAGGCCTGTGCAGTGGAGAGGGATATCCTGCTGAATATGGGACATATGGACTGTAAATCACTAAGAAAATCTCCACTGATAAAGGTACAGCAATTTCCAAAGGATTTCAGGTGCTAAAACTAACTTGATTACAGAAATATAGAAGCTGTAATAAGGACAGCTTCTTTACAATCAGCTGTATTGAACTGCTGTTATATTATTTACATGTAAGAACTCTGATAGAATTCCAAAGCGGAACATTATGTTGACAAGATAATTTTGGGCACCTAGATCACATTTATTACAAGGTGGAAGTGACATTTTTGTGTAGGCAAGTCACTTTTTAGAGCTTCTTCTCCATAAAGAAATACAAAAAAAAAAAAGAACAATAGGAAGCTTCATTTCCAAAAGACATAAAGCTATCACATAAAAATAGAAAAGCACAAATCAAATAATATATTTACAGTTTAAAGTAAAGGTAGTTTCCCCCTCAGCAAAAGGCAGTTAAAGGGAAAAGACTGAGAAGGAAATCCTTCTACCTCCTTTTTATGACAAACTAGGTATGAAGAACTGATGAGCCATTATATAACCATTTTCTTTCTTAAAATATCAACTCCTTTACACAGACTGACACATGCAAATATTCTGTTTGAAGAAACAAGCTTCAAAGTAGTAGCCAGCAGGGCCGGCTGTTTGAATTTTGCAGTGAAGATAGGGTAAAGCATAGACAGCCTACCAATGGTACAGTGCTCTCCGTTCCATCCCTGGCTACATTCACACTTCCCATCTTTACAGGTGCCGTGCTCTGCGCAGCGGGGATGGCAGGCTCTCTGGTTGCAAGCTGTGCCTGTCCAGCCTTCCTCACAGCGACATGTGCCACCCATGCACACACCGTGGGTGCCGCAGTCCACTGAACAGATTTCTGGATTCAAGAGGAGAGAGCAGGGAAAAGGAGGCAGAGAATACACAAGGGAGAGAGAGGGTATGCATTAATTAGCAGTGCTGCATTTTAATTCAACATGTGAAGAATAAGAAAGGCAAAATCTTTGAAAATTAAATCAAAGGAATTTACTGTGAAAGGCATTTTCAGGTAAGACCCAACAGAACACCGAGTACAGAGTTTTACCTCTATGCTCCACTTAGTTATCCAGCAGACTTAGCGGTGCCTAAGCATCCATAGCTCTTCTGTTAGTATTTTCAGTCCTGTTTTTGTGTCTTAAGAGTAACCTTTTTTATCTTAGATTATATGGCACTTTGACCTACAACTACAGTGTAATCCTAGTGAATAAACACAACACATACCTAGGTCATTTTTGTGCTTTGAGTGAAAATCTAGTAGTAACAAAAGTTCATTTTAACAAGGTTTCCCCTCCCTACTATGCTCCCTGTTTTCTTTCAAAGTAAAAATGTGCCATTTTTGACACATTTTTTCATTATAAAGAATCAGCCTTAGTGAGACAAATTAGTACCATACTGACATACTGACACATCTGTTAAATATAAAAGATGATTTACTTTCAGTAAATTTGTATCAGTGACAGCTATGAACAGTCTGGTTTAAATAATAGATTGTTAAAAAAAAATAAATCAACATACAGCAATTTAACTTGTCATTTACATATAGTAACAGGATCTTGTAACTGATAGAATAATTGAAAAATATGTTAACAGCCAAAGGTAGTCAAGAGGCCAAACAACGCATGTAAGTCTCGGCTAATACAAGATGGTAATTTAGACTGCCAGATTTTGCTTTTACAGTTTTGGTTCATTTAGTCAGACTCCAGCAAACTTTACTTCTGCTAAGCAGACAACAGGAAAACAAGAGGAGATACAATACAGCCTGAGGGACTTCTTTAGTTCCTTGGCATACAGCTGGCTGTAACCACGTACCGGTTCATAGAAGTACTGTATTTAGGTTTGTTTTCTTGTAAAAGACAACAAACAGTTCAGTAATAAAAGACTGAAATAATTTTCAACAGCAGAAGAATAAAGCATTCAGTGCAAGAAAGGTTTCCAGTTTCCCACTTAACAGTATTTTTCTTCCCTCATAGACTATAACCGCTGCCTCAAAGTGCTGTGGAACATTAAACACAGTATCAAGGAGCTGTGACATTTCCCATAAGAAACAGACCAAAACCTTTGTGGAGGAAGACAGCTGTAATTTCCCTCACCCCTTCTTTATTTCTTTTTTCTATACAGGATCTTATATCTACTTTGAATTACATTTTTTATTTGATGGTTTGATTAACTTAAGAGTCACAAAACATCAACGCAGCTCCAAGAAAGAAAGGTTTATTTCTCTTCAATCTAATCAATTTTTCATTAGGGTGAAGGTGTTTATCAGTTTATAGCACACTATCTTTGAGCAAGGTATGTCAATCTTTGTAATGAATTTATTAATTAGAGTTAATTTAATTGAAGTGGAATTGAAAGGCTAATTAATAGACAAATTGCGGATGAAGACAGAGGAAAGCTCTGCTGATTTCAAACCTATAAACCCCTCTGATAGAAATAACTCATTCTTTTTTCCATCTTGCAGCTTAACAACATATTTATGAGCAGGAATTACTTTTTTGGTGTATCAGTCTGAAGGTCATTTTGCACAACTTCAGCAAATAGTCTGTGCATGTTTTTACAAAGCTGGTTTGTGATTTTGACGCTTTTGAAATATCTGAGATCAGAAATATTGTTATTTTAATGGCAAATCATTCCTTGAAACATAAGTAATAGATGGAGCATAACAGAATCATCAAAAGACCATAGAGGATACCATGTCAAGAAATAGGGGATCCATGTTCTGCCTGAGAACTAGAAAGGTTCTCTCACAAATGGCCATTTTAAGTGCTAGAAATGTTCAGAGAAGAGTTTTTTCTTCTAAACAAATTTAATACAAAATAACATTTTCTTTTATCACTTTTTCTTGAATATTTGTAACTCTGTCCTATCACTCTTGTATGCATATACCATTATACATCAGTATCACAGATCCTGGTCAGGAAGTACATTTGTTTTAAAAAGATAGTTCCTCATGAGAAAGCTATATTTATTCATAAGCTGGCATAAACTCAGCTAGCCCATGTGTTCAGTTTTCATTAACAAAATCATCCGAGTTGTTAGATGAACTGTTTTAGACAAATGTATGTCTCACAGTTAGACATGATTTCTCTTCTGATACGTGGCTACCAAACAATAGTCTAAAAACTCCTATTTGTCAAAAGGCTGCTGTCATAGTTTATAAATATTTAGATTCTGCTCTCCATGATAATACCTCCAGTCATTTTCTCCTTTTGTTTCTAAGCTCAGATGGTGGTTTTAATAAGATCAGTTTCAGACTTCAAGAAATCCCTCTGCTTCTTCAGTCCTACCAACTCCTTCCACCCTGGCAGCCTGCGCTCTTCCTTGAAAGCTATTTAGGATTCATTCCTGCATTCCCTTGCCTTCAAACTCAAACACCGTCTTTCAAGAAAAATACCTCCAATTAGCTGGAGAGATTTTAAAAATGTGACTGTCTCTAGTTTCACTAGTGTAAAGTTTTTAAATAGATGTATTAAATAAGATGATACTTAGATCCGTGTATCGTACAAAGAACATTCTGTACTTGCATGTGAAGTACCTGAAGTTACCAAGTGAAGGCAGCTAGAAGACAGAAATAAATACATTGATTTCCAAGTACTTCAAATTCATCAATTATTTTGAACCTTTAAATCAATTCAGTCAATTCAAAGACTTCTATCAGCTCAGCAGGTCAGGCCCTATCACAATCATCTCATTAAAATGCCGCTATTCAAGATGTCATTTTATGTAAAGTGTGTGCTTTTAACCCTTACCATTTGAGCAATCTGGACCTGTCCAGTTGGGGTCACAGGTGCAGGCACCACTCTCTTGCAGGTAGGTGCCATGGCCAGAGCACTGGTCAGAGCACATCGTTTTCAGGATTTCACAGTTGTTGCCACCCCAGCCTGGGTTGCAGTGGCACTCGCCATGGATGCATACGCCATGGCTGGAGCAGGCTGGGTCCAAGCAATCAGCTGCAGGGAGATGAGAAAATTCAGCTTAATTTTGTCATTCCTAACAATAGTAATCAACCCCTAGATGCTCACAGCACTTTTGGGCTTAATCCATGTTTTAAGACCTTGTGAAATTGGCAGCATTGCTCTCATCTTGAAAGTAAACATTAGTAGGTTGAAGCTGAGAAGTTCACCTTTGTTTCATTGCAATGAGTGACGAAAAGACAGAGTGGACAAAGGTATCTTGGTGCCAGCCTCCCTTCTCTGGCTAAAAGGTAAATCACTCTTTATTGTCACTAATTGCACAGCATCACTTTTCTTTGAAAAAACACCTCACCTCCACATCACTCCCTGGTACTGTGAAATCTGTGTGTGCAAATAACTGGCATCAAGATATTTACAGGCTACTGCTAAGTTAACAGAGAACCTTTCAAGGTTTACTGATTTTTCTGAATTACAACAAGAGTGGCTTTGGGTTTTGGGCAACTGATCTCTGTTCTGCCTAATCAGGGTGTAACAAGTGTTGCATTCCCTGCAGCACTCAGTATGAACTGACCTGATCCACCATTAGACCATTGACAGCTGTATAGGACCCTCAACTTGTTTCAGAAATAAATGAGTTGCACACTGTCTATCTGTCTTAATTCACTTTAATGTGCTTTAGATGACGAGATTTAATTTAGCAATTTGACTCAATAAAATGTTACACTTGTAGGGTCAATGGTCTGAAAATTTAATTCCAGAGACTTAATTGCATTACTTTGTATGTGGAAATCAATAAAATCAATTTGACTGAGGAAGAAAATGGTGCTTTTTACTCCCTAAAAAAATAGGATGGAAAATGAACTGCATTTTGCAGCACACCAGAATGGATATTATTATGCACATTGCTGGAATACAAAAATGATGCATCATTTTTTACCCTGATGTATTTGAATCAGCACTTTCCACAATGTGGTTGGTGGAAAAGATCACTAACACAAACACAATACATTAATGATTTAACCTATACTGTGAACATTTAGTGAGTCTTCCTGTATTCCAACATCTATTTTTGTGTACTTTCTTCTCAGCTGACCTCAGTCAGAAAAAATAAATAAAAATATACTGGCAGGCAGAAAGATATCACATATTATTAAGAATTTTCCCACTGATTACTTGAGAATAGATAAAGTATAATAATTCTGTAGAATTCAGTGATAACAGATATTCCCAAACTTGATTTTTAGTATTCAACAATGATTTTTGAAGAAATAGCATTAGGGCGTATGATCTTGATCTAGCAAAATCAATAGAGCTGGATGTGCCAGCTGGAAACCTGACCAACAACAGCAGGTGCTAGAGTAAATATTTATTCATTTACCTTCTTCACAGTTTTCTCCTTTGTATCCAGAGTTGCAGGCACAAGAGCCCATGATGCAAATGCCCCGGCCCCCACACTGGGGATCGATGCACTGAGTTGTAGGCACGTCACACTCGGTGCCCTTCCAGCCACTGTAACACAGGCAACGTCCTTTGGAATACTGCCCATTGCCACTGCACAGCACTGGGCAGGCTGCTGTGAAAAAAAAAGCAGCAGAAACAATTAAAGCCATATTCTTTACCACAGCTCTACAGAGAAGAAAGTCTAAGAAGCAAATCACATGGCAGTTGCTTTCCTGACATAATTGCCTCCATGCTCGTTTAAACTGACTCAAGAAAAGCATTGGGTTGATTTACCTCTTGAACAATCGGGGCCCAAAAACCCGGGAAAACAATGGCAGGATCCAGAAACACATTCACCGTTACCATGGCAATTTCGGGGGCATTCCACCACAGATTCTAAAGGGAAAAAAAGAAGGACAATTTACAGATGCCCACCGCATGAAGTACCTATCATCTGAACCGCTACTAACTGACAGTGCACTCTTGTTCTGAGAGAAGCGTTTATGTTTGGTTTGTTTGAAGAGTACGAACAGCTGTGATTTTTCTATTGCTGATGCCTCTAGTACCTTAGGACTTTACATTCTAACAAAAAGGCTAAAATTATAATGATAAAACTGTATGAGTTCCATACTTAAAAGTCAGCCCTGTGTCATTTAACAAATGCTTCAAAACAGTGTTCTCCTTTTAGGCACTGTTTTACAAGAAGGTATACTCCTTATGCCTTAGACCAAGTAATTAAAATATACATTTTGCATTTTATTCTGACTAGCAAAAGAGACTATAAAAGCAAAAAACATGTGAAAAAAATCCAAATCATTTAACTACGAAAACCTATTTTTATTCCTAAAAAACTTGACCAGAGCCTAGCATTTGGAAAGAGCTTTGAAAATTATGCTTACCTATAATTATGGTATTAAAAGACACCTGCTCTGCATTTTTCCCATCATTATAAAAGGCCAGGTGCCAGATGCCAGAATCCAAATACTGGATAAAACCTGCCTCATGGAGACTGACAGACCTCGCCTGCCGCCCCGCTCGCTCCAACTCCAGCAGGTTGCGTTGCTCCCTTGCAATCAGTCGGCTGCCATCCAGGAGCTCCACAAAGTCGTACTGCAGGGAGGAACAGACAGGAGATTGACAATTCAAGGGGTGACACATGGCACCACCAGCTTCCCCACAGAGTCCTGCCAATATGCTTTTATTTTGACCAAGACTTTCCTCTTCGAGCAGGGAAGCACGAGCTGAAACCAACCCTTACTTTTTTACTGCTTGCAAAGATTTCAAGAAAAATTACCAACTAATCCTCATGCTTGTTAAAGTGACTTTTTCGGTGACAAGTGGCCAACAAACCTATTACATGTAGGGGAAAGAAAACATCAGTTGAAATGAGTCTGCAGTCATGACTTCTACCTGAATTACAGGCGAGAACTAACTTTCTAAATGTGTTATATGCATATGAGTTGATAATAATATTCAACACCAATAACCTACTTTGCTTTTCATTTAGTTTCAGATGGAATGTTAAACTGCTTGGTTCCCCTTTCGGACAGTCTGGAGTCCTGGAAGGAGAACAGCAAGAGCTTCCCTTCCTACCACAGAAGCCCAAAAGAGGAGATGGAAAGCATAAAACACTGCAACTCTTGGAAATAATAAACTGACAAAAACTATGGTACCTCAGGTCAATGGACAGCACAGATTGTTTTGTTAACAACCATCAGTGGGGCTTGGAAAAATGTAACAGCATCTTGGCTGATACAAGAAACAAGCTCACAACACAAGGTTTTTTGCTGGTTAATCTTTACTAGGGCTAATAGCACCTGGAGGACTAAATCTGCTCTGGGCCCTGCACTGATTACACTATCTGGGAATCTGTCCTCATGGATTGAAAGTTGTCTTCTGAACGTTTATCATGTAAAGATCAGTATGTACACAGCAAAATTAAACAGGTAGTAAAATTAAAGAGCATTCTTTCTTGTGGTATAAAGTGCCTGCTTTCCATGCTGAGTCCGTTCACAGTTTTACTCTGACGCATGTTTATTGTAAGAAGTGACAGTAAGACACAAACCTTCAATCTAGTCAACCACTAGAGATTTCTCTCAAATGGAATGACCTTCAGAAACTGCCCCTGGGACTGAAGAAAACATGATAGCCTTTGTCCTGGAACAAGGGTTTAAGGACTTACAGAATCATAGAATGCTTACAATTGGAAAGGACCTTAAGATCATCTAGTTCCAACCCCTCTGACATGGGCAGAAATGCCTCACTCTAGACCACGTGGCCGAAGGCTCTACCCAATCTGGCCTTGACCACTGTCAGGGATGTAGTATTTACCACTTCTTTGGGCAGCCTGTTTCAGTGCCTCACCACCTTCACAGTAAAGAACTTCTTTCTTATATCTAACCTGAACTTCCTCTGTTTAAGTTTAAACCTGTTAGCCTTTGTCCTATTGCTACAGTCCCTAATGAAGAGTCCCTCTCTGGGATCCTTGGAGGCCTCCGTCAGATACTAGAAGGCTGCTATGAGGTCTCCACGCAGCCTTCTCTTCTCCAGGCTGAACAGTCCCAACTCCCTTAGCCTGTCTTTGTATGGGAGGTGCTCCCTCTGATCATCCTCGTGGCCCTCCTCTGGACTTGTTCCAACAGTTCCATGTCCTTTTTATGTTGAGGACACCAGAACTGCACACAATATTCCAAGTGAGGTCTCACAAGAGCAGAGTAGAGGGGCAGGATCACCTCCTTTAGCCTGCTGGCCATGTTCCTTTTGATGCAGTCCAGGATACGGTTGGCTTCCTGGGCTGCGAGCACACACTGAAGCCGGCTCATGTTCATTTTCTCATCAACCAACACCCCCAAGTCCTTCTCCGCAGGGCTGCTCTGAATCTCTTCTCTGCCCAACCTGTAGCTGTGCCTGGGATTGTTCTGACCCAGGTGTAGGACCTTGCACTTGTCATGGTTAAACTTCATGAGGTTGGCATCAGCCCACCTCACAAGTGTGTCAAGGTCCCTCTGGATGGCATTCCTTCCCTCCAGCGTATCAACCGAACCACACAGCTTGGTGTCATTGGCAAACTTGCTGAGGGCGCACTCAATCCCACTGTCCATGTCAGCGACGAAGATGTTGAACAAGACCGGTCCCAACAACGACCCCTGAGTGACACAACTTGTTATTGGTCTCCATTGAGCTCTTGACTGCAACTCTGTGTGTGGCCATCCAGCCAATGCTTTATCCACTAGCTAGCTGGTCCATCCATCAAATTGATGTCTCTCCAGTCTAGAGACAATGACGTTATGCAGAACAGTGCCGAATACTTTGCACAAGTACAACTCAATTTTAACTGGGCCTTAGCCTTCTTGACCTGATCTCTAGCTTCCCAGACAATGTCCCTGTATTCTTTCCAGGCTGCCTGTCCTGACTTCCACTTTCTATAAGCTTCCTTTTTCCTTCTGAGTTTTCTCAGCAGCTCCTTATCCATCCAAGGAGGTCTCTTGGCTTCCTGCCCCGTTTCCTTCTAGTTGGGACGCAACACTCCTGAGCTTGTAGCAGGTGATCCTTGAATATCAACGAACAGCCTTGGGACCCCCTGCCCTCTAGGGCTATATCCCATGGAACATTACTAAGCGGGTTCCTGATGAGGCCAAAGTCTGCTTTCTCTAAGTCCAGGACAGTGACCTCACTGCACTTTTCTCATAGTTCTGAGGATCTCAAACTCCACCATCTCATGATTACTGCAGTTAACGCTGCCCTGGAGTGCATTCCCAACCAGTCCTTCCCTGTTGGTGAGCACGAGGTCAAGCATGGCACCTCTCCTTGTTGATTCCTCTATTACTTGCAAGAGGAAGTTGTCATCCACACAACCAAGGAACCTCCTGGATTGCTTGTGCTGGGCGATACCGCCCCTCCAACAGATACTGGGGTGGTTGATGCCCCCCATGAAGACAAGGGCCTGCGAGTGCGAGGCTGCTCACTTATGTCCTCTTCTTGAAATTGCAGGTCCAAATTCACTGGTAATGTAAGAATGTTCCTTCCCAGTAATCAGAATTATCTTCCTACTAGTCAGGATGTGAAGGAAATGTATAGTTAATATGCCTCTACCACCTGACACACTTTTCCAGCTATGTCTGAACCCACAGAATAGAACATAATGCGATTAGGATGTGCAGAAACCAGTACCTCAGTGTGCTGTCACTTTGTGCATGCTGCACCACATGAAAACAAATGCAACCATTTTGGGAGAGCACCAATTATTCAAACCCATTCAACATTCTCATTTGTCAGAGAATTAAATATTTATTTTGTATGAGAGAGAAAACCAATCTCAGTTGTTTGCGTTTTCTTTTTTTCCTACTGCCTGACTCAATAACACTTCTTTCTGGTTGTGTTTTTCACTAATATTTTCAAAAACAGAAAGCTAAGGGAGTTCTGAGTATTAACAAGTCATTTACGGACATTAGGAAGGACATTTTTGTAGGAGGACAATTTCTGATTCAAACTGTATTTTTGATACATTGATTGACAACTAATGACTGACAAAGATGGTACAATGAATGATTTTGTATTCGTAATGTAATAAGGACATATGCTGTAATCAGAACACCATTTTAGACTACATTTTAAAAGCCATGCAGATGGGAATTTACTGTTCATTCTGGCCCTAAGCAATAAAGCAGTAATTGATCTTAACCCTTTTAAAGGCTGGTTTGTTTTGTTTTTTATTTTATAGTTAGGAAATGATAACAGAAACAGACTGGAAAAGCAATTTTCTTCATAAGCAAAAAACATACCAATTTCATTTTCCTCCTATGAGGATAAATTAATTACCTTTATATAGAGCCTAAATGTGCTGATTTGCCCTACCATTCCATTCAGTTTTTGCTGTAAATCAAAGTCCTTTTTTTTATATTCTTAAAGTCTCTTTAAATAAACATATTGATTCTCTGGCTGCAATGGAACTGACATTTTTAGAAAGTGTCACAAAGACTTTCAGCCTTGCATTGATTGAGTTTCGAATGGACAGCCACCGTCAATTATTTCTGGTTGATTTATTTATGATTCCCCAGAAAGAGAGAACTGTGCATCTCAGATCAGTCTGTGACACACACATAGTGGCTGTGCTTGAGACTGATTTTGGTATCTAAAGAGAATACAGAAACACAACCAAAAATTCTGTCCTGATTACGATACATCAAACCATTTCTTACATGCTGTTTCCCTATTATTTTGGATTATGGGACACAGTAAGAGTCAAATTTGCTGCAGTCTGTTACTCTTTTATAATAAAATGCAACAGATAAGAATGGTTTAGATACAGTTGATCCTCTCCTAAAATGAGGGTGTAAACTAAAGGAGTGTCTCAAGCTCATTGCTGCCACTTGATTATGTCTCTTGCAGTGGTAGGATAACTGGTATCAGAGGTTGTAGAGCTATATAAAGATGGATTCCCATTCTCTTTTACTCACTGTGTGGTTTCAACTGCGTAGAAAAAAGAGGTGGATAAACAGACAAAGGTCTGGGAAAGAAGTGGAAGACAAGGTGGTAAATGTAATATGCAAGTTTTGCATTATAGCCAAAGGTGAGATGCAGAGAGGGCAGGCATTCATAGAAACAATGAAGGTGTAAGGAGGATGCTAAACACGATGATCGTCTCTGTATCATAGGAATACTAGTAAAGATACTGGAGGGGGACAGCTGGCAAGAGAAGTTTACAAATGCTTGCAGGGTGCAGGTAGTAATCAGTTCTCTATTATTTAACATAAGATCTGAAAATTCAAATACTGATGTTTAAGAAACAGGCAGCAGTTGCTCATTTGCATAAGTTTTGTTATTAACACTTGTCACTCTATGACTAGGAGAAAAGGGCAGATAGCATTCAGGAGACACAGACATGAAGTGATATATACAAGTGAGATCCTACTTTTCAAAGTCCTCATGAAACAACCCTCTTATGTTGGCTACCATCCAATACAGGGATGGGCTCTGAACCAACTTTTATCACTTTGGGATGAGATCTTGGAGCTATGGTAGAGAGTGCTATGGAAGTACCAGTTCCACATTTATTTTTTTTTAAGCAGACGTTATAAAGGCACTGTACGAAACCATCACAGTTAAACACCTGCTATGTTCTGTGCTGTTCTGGTCTCCCTGTCTCAAAAACGGTGCAGTAAAACTGGAGAACATTCAGAAAAGCACAAGGATGATCAAAGGACTGAAGCAGCTTTCATACAAAGAACGACGAAACAGACTGGAAAGAAACCTCATTGAGGGCACTAGAGATCTATAAATCAAGGGTGGCATGGAGAAGAAATCAGTGAGAAACTGTCCCATGCCTCTTCCAAAACACTACCACCAGGGTACCAAAGTAAAACTATAAGGAGGCTGCCTCAAAACACAATGAGGAGTTGTGTGAGAAGTGTAGTTAAGCTGCGAAACTCCTTGCTGCAAATGTTACAGATGCTAAGAGCTTCCATAGTTTCAAAGGTGACTATGCAAATTCTCAGGAAAAGGAATCTTTCAAAGGTTGTAAAATACAAAGACGGCACCTTTGACTCAGGAAGTCCTTCAGCCTTAAAATACTGGAGGCCAGGAGTGTATTGTAGGAAGAACAACTACAAATCTGTCATGCAGCTATACCAATCTCTGCATACCTGCTAAAGGCCACCATCATAGTCGGAATACTGGGCTACATGGTTCTTTGATCAGACCCAGTGTGGACATTCATGTATTTTTCTAATATGCTCCTATGACATTTAGAGCTACACAAGTAAGCTGGCTTGTTGATAGAAGAATGTAAGGAAACCCAGAACCAGCTGTTAGTCTGTCCTTGCCAGCTATGCTTGGCTTGCAGTTAAGAGCTTTTGCTAGTGCAAGCCTTAAGGGCTAGGGGAAATAAGAAAACAATAAACTGATTTATGCTTGCAAACCACTCAATGTTCTATTTCATTAGACGTCCTTTTGCCTAAATACCTTACTTTGTCCATATAGGCTACTTTGGTAAAATACGTATTTTACCAGTACAAGTTATGTCTTCATCATAGTCCTGTGATTAGGACTTTGTTGCAGAACAGCCTAAACTGTTGAGAAATATATTACTCCATTTCCCCCCACTCCACGCGCAGTAGCACAGTCACAAAATAACACCCAGCCCCGCATGGAAACGGTGTTTTTAGAAGATCATACATACTTTATCTCAGGCACCTAAACCTGACATCACTGGGTTCAAGGCTGTATAAACATCCTGATAACCCTCCACCCTTGGGAATCTTCAGGAGCCCTAGAAGATCAGTAGGGCACTGATAAGTAAGCATGCCTAATTTTTGAAGGTATCAAGTGTCAGTCAAATGGTTTGTAAAAAATTCTCTGATTACATACCAGGCAAATATAAGACAAGAGAGCTTAACCTATATCCTCGGAACAATACATCCAAAATGTCATAGGAACTACAGAAGATACAGTAGCAGGATGCACATATGATTCCTTCTGTTGTATCATACTTAAGCATGCATAAGCACTTGGGCAGTAGGAATCTAAAGGCAAAGGAGTCTGTATAAAACAGGATGGGAAACAGATTTAGCTACCCCCATTTCCCAACTTTTTGGATAAAGGGCACTCCTATTTCAGTCTTTTGCCAGGATAGGGAATCAAGTATGGATCATTTTTCATGGATTTATCTACTCACATAACTTCTCATACAAATTCACAGTCCAGACCAGCTTTTTCAGTTTTGTTCATTCTTGCCACACATGTATTCCTCTAGCTCCTGTTATTATTGTTATCATTGAGATGGCATTTGTATTCCAAAGCCCTATTTCCAGTTGTTGATAACGTTCTGAATCAATTTTCTTTGAGCTAGAATTTCTCGTGCTTGTTGTCAGCCTGAGGGTGGCTGTTCATATGTGAAGATCTGAAGAAAATCCATTTAATCATTTTTTTGAGGATTAAATTTTAAAATAAACGTAAGTTTATTTTCTACATGCAATAAATTGTTTGTAGTTTAATGGGAGCAAAACTAAAAAATAAAGCTAAAGTAACAGTATGATTTTAGCTGCATGAAACTCCTTTGATGACCCTAATTCTTCCTCTGTGGTTTGTGACTCTTAAATAGGTGCTATAATTAGCAATATTTTTATGTTCTAGGTCTTTAAAAAGTTATGCCTGAAAAAACAGAATAAATAAAACCAGTACAATATCATGCAAATCAAATTTAAAAATATGTGGGATTGAAAAAAAAATTTGAATTTTACAGTTATGGATTTGCTGCTGCAACTACGTATAAGGCATAATCAGTCAAGCTTCATTACAATTATACTACTAGGTGGCTATACTTATGTTCAGGGCTAATCCATGCACTTGAAAAAAGTAAGATGCATAATTCTCAAACTGGGATAGAAGAGCATGAGGGCAACTCCTTTTTCAAGCGGAAAAGTGGTTCAGAGCCAGCAGCTGGACAAATATCTAGCTGAAAGAAAATAAACTTGGAGGGACTTAAATCTTAAAAATAAAATCTGGATAAATTGCTTCTAAAATACCATCTCAGACAGCAATTCTCACTTTTTCCTGCCAATCCGGAAGACTATTTGCTCTTTCACACTTTAACTTTTCTGTAATTATGGATAAAAAGTGTTTCTTTGTTACTAGGCAAAGACGTGACCATATGTCACTAGAAACCTTCTGAGGGGTGGACCAGAATAAATCCTAGGGATACTTAAGAACTAAGTTTCAAGACACTACCTGTCTAGTGAAGACTGACGCTTTTACAACCAAAGTTCATTGTATCTTTGTAGACTACAATTTTTTTTCTGTCACGTATTTATTTAGTGAGACACTAAGCTGTAAATACTGTAGCATTTGCTTGGAGAACAAACTGAAACTTCCTTAAAAAGCTGTTGTCTTCTTGCTTGGAAATTTGGTCAATGTGCTCTTTGCCAGGCGTGCTCAGCCACATGTGCGGCTGTAAGACGCTGTATTTGTTTACTTAGGTTTTTAAAGATACATCTATGTAGCACAGAAGGAAAAAGTACTTACAAATCCTGCATAAAACAGCTACATATCTAAAGCATCATCATCATCAAAGCATTCAGCATAAGTAAATACCTCCCCATTTCAGATCCCAACACTTACAGTAATATACATGTTTTGGACATTGCATGAGATCAGCAAAGCATAAAAAGTAAAAATAAAATCCAGCAACATGGAAAAGGATGTAATCCGGAGAAATAAAAAAGATACAAAAGATATGAGTTCAGAGTTTTCAACAATGTGTCCTACATTTAATGAAAGCAGTTCTCACCTGAGTGTGTGAAGGTGGTAAGCCTTTTCGGCCATATACTCCAATCAATGCATCTTTCTGAAGTGATATATTGAATTTTAGAAATTGTGGCTGATCAATGAAGAGTTGTGATCTCCAAAAAATCCCAGGGGGAACTTCTTGTATCGCCCTTCGGCCTATATCAAGTTCTCCAGAATCTATAGTGTTGTTTTCCTGTGCAAATCCCCCTAATTTTCCTGATGGGTTAGAATAAGAAGAGAGAAAAAATTAGTGCTCCTTTCTTGCTTTCAACCATCCTTTATACAAAGTGCCAAATATTTAGTATCACCTCAGATTAAATGTTACCTGACAACCTTTCTGAATATAAGATCTCAGGGAATTCACTGATTTGGAAATAAAAACACAAAGTTACCACAAATACCGAACAAGTAAAAACACTGTAACTTCCCTAAGCACTAGCATTACGGAAACTGTTTTAGGATCTACATTAAACTATTCACTTTTCCCCCCAGGTATTTTAACAGGCGTTTTTGAGCATAAAGTCTCACACCAAAAAAAAACCTAAAGGGAAATGCAGCATACAATTTTAAGAATAATAGATACATAAACATAAGCAGTCATGAGAACTAACATACAGTCTTTTCTATGTTACATATCCGAGCATTTATACAATACTAACAATTCCTACAGCTCTGCAGGCAATTTTTTTGTTTTTGTGTTCCTCTATCCTTTCCAGAGGCGGATGCTCTCCATAATGCCTACATCCCCTGGACTTCTCATCCTCAGCCTTTAGCTTGTTACCACCTCCTTATCCACACTGCCTCCTGAATAAAATGTATAATAGCATGTCAGAGTCTGGTTCTTTCACTGTTTCTTATATAATAATGAA
Source organism: Pezoporus wallicus (assembly GCF_028554395.1). Classification (NCBI taxonomy): domain Eukaryota; kingdom Metazoa; phylum Chordata; class Aves; order Psittaciformes; family Psittacidae; genus Pezoporus; species Pezoporus wallicus. The sequence goes on from NW_026640754.1 coordinate 5,374,778, forward strand.
TATGTATTTATCCTGCAGGCCAATTACTGGGAATAAGAACATAGCACTGAAGGGCATTAACAATTTTTCTCTATGAAGCACTTGTGCAACTATCAGTTAGACTTAGGAAGCCAGTTATGATGGCTTGGAAATGCCCAGAAGCAGCAAAGATGCTAACATACAAAAGACACATGATGTCAAACACTAACACTGAAAAAACGGACAACTGGTAGTGGTATTAAAAAAGAAAATGAAGTTATGAACTTTAGATACCCCCAACAAATTTTTTGTTCAAGTAGGGAGGTACAGGCAACAGAGACTCTATCTGCTCAATACTACAGCTAGAATAGAGAACAGTATCATCCAAATTGCAAGGTTTTGTGTAATCTCAGTGAAGCACCATCAAATAAACGGAAGGGGTAAAACTCTTCCAGCCCAAGCTGATGATCCCACAAAGCATGGGGCTAGATGTTATAGACAGCACAGGCCTGTTCTAACTCAGATCTCCATGTTGCCCCTTGTTGTACCACACAGGCACATTGTTAAATCTGCCAATGTTTATGAAACTTTCTCAAAGCTCATCAGCAAACAAACTGCAGTTCAGTTGTGATAGTGCCTTCTACCTGTCAGATTTGTAGGAAGCAGAACTGCTAAGAAGTGGTTTGCACAAACCATCACCACCCAGCTTTAAAATCTGGGATGGTTTAGATGAATTTGAGGCCTGATGTTCAGGCACTAAATCCATTTCGTGTGGCTGGACACAGGCAGTCTTGGAAACTGGTCCAGGGTTAAAGCCTACTTTGATCTGATGGAATCAGCAGTAACAATTCTAGACTAAGACGCAAAGATGTGTATAAGAACTCACTTATCAACACATGTCAACATTGAGCAAGTAATGTCACATTTAAGCAGCTGGCACATCAAGGTGAGCCTTGAGTGAAGCAATATAAAGAAAAGCGGAACTGTAGTTACAATCTTACAGTCTACTGTGTCTTCACCACTTTATACTTTCAGCAGCTCCTGTATTACAAAGGTTGAGCTAAACCCATCTGAATGTGATAAGCATGTTGAAATCATGCTGACTTGTTTGCGTACAAGTGTTCTGAAGAACTGACAACTCTCTGTTGCTGCCCTGTCTCTTATGTTCAAATTTTACATTATTCATCATTTGATGGAACAAACTGACACAACCTTTTTGCAAACATTAAGACCGTAAAAAGCGAGATTAAAATTTGAAATGTCAGGTGAGGTCACAGATTGATCTTAGCCACCTTTTGTGCATCCATGATGAACAGAGACTGCTGCTGAATTAAACAGGTACAGAAAGGCCTTGAGCAGGAGCTTGTACAATCATCAGAGCTGTGCCACAGCAGTTTTGCAGTTACTGAAAATGTCTCACTTACAGGATCATCATAGTGATCAGTGTTCTACTGAGAAGAGACCATGAAATACCTGATTTTGGAGAAACCATTTTTTTACACTTTCCAGGATGAGTCTGCTGCTTTTCTAACTTTGGACTTAACCTTTCACAATATTTATATTGTATTCTAGAAGATGGATCTGTATTTACTATTTTAGTTCACTTGAGCACTGTATCTTACCAGTTCCTTCAAATTTAAGCATGTTGTGTTGTAAAAATTCACACACTGATGACTGATAATCTCTAAACAATAAACACTTGTTTGCAGTATTGATCTGCAGCTTCCCCTATTTCTACATTTGAAATTAAAAATAACTACCTCTTACAACTGAAAAGATGAACTAGACATATTAAGCACCTTTATCCATGATAAAGGTGGACCTTATCAAACACTTTGAACAACTTGCCAGAAATGCCTGTTACTGGGCTTCAACACTTGTCCATAGCACATGATGATCCTATGGACTCCCACATTCTTCACCGAAAAAGAGGTAGTTCTACCCTGTAGCCACACGCTCCTTTAACGCCACACCACCTCTCTCAAATTGTCACTAGTTGTTTGCCCTCCCAAGAATAGGTTTAAATTATTGTTTGTTCCCAGATGTATCAAAATGGTGTAAGAAAAATCTTAGTACTGCCATCATTTCCTTTTCACTTTCAAAACAGTAACAATTCTTATACACAGCTTTAAATAAAAATATGAGATGTCACACTCATTGACACAATTCCATAATGACGCAACAGTCCAAATAACACGCTGAATTTTAGAATATTGTCCTGGATTCAGCTGTAACAGTCATTTTTTCCTCCTTCCTAGTAGCTGGTGCAGTGCTGTGTTTTGGCTTTAGTCTGAGAACAGCGCTGATAACACACCAACGTTTCAGTTGCTGCTAAGTAGCACTTACCCTCATCAAAGATTTTTCAATCTCTCATGCTCTGCCAGTGAGGAGGGGCACAAGAAGCCGGGAGGAAGCAGAGACAGGACATCTGACCTGAACTAGCCAAAGGGGTATTCCATATCACAGCACATCATGCCCAGTGTATAAACTGGGAGGAGTTATCTGGAAGGCCCGGATCACTGCTCAGGTCAGGCTGGGTATCAGTCGGTGGATGGAGAACAATTGCGTTGTGCATAACTTGTGTTAATAGTTTTTTTTCCTTTCCCCTTTTAGTTTTATATTCTCTCCCCTTGTTATTTTCCATGTCATTATTATAATTAGTTTTGATTATACTTTAGTTATTAAACTGTTCTTGTCTCAACCCATGGGGTTTACACTCTTTTGAATCTCCCCATCCTGCCCAGAGGGGGAGGAGAAAGGAGAATATGAGGGAATGGCTGCGTGGTTCTGAGTTAACGTCTGGGCCTAAACCATGACAAATACCCACCTTCCTGAATATACTCTATTTCACAATACTTCTTCCCTACCCCCAAAATTTCTTTTTTTACAGACTTCACAAAGAGGCAGCAGTACATATACACTTATATATTTACAGGTAAATAATATTTATATCATGATTTGCTCTTATATTGCGATATATATATTATCATTTAATTTACAAAATAAGGTTAACTTTCTGCATCATGTACCATCTAATATATACAATCATTATATAATTCATTTCTGATATCAATAATCCAATGCATTATGGGTAATTAATAGGTAAATGATTTGTTATCTTTAATATTTGCAAGTTTTATTTCAACTGTCTGAGGTTAATGTGGACATACTCCTGAGCTAAACAAATATTTAAAGCAAGAAACAATACTTAATTATTATACAGGAAAACCAATTCACAATATCCCTAAAATGACATGAAGACAAACTTTCTCTCCTTATTTCCAAACATTCTATACATTAAAACACAAGACACACTGTAAATAACTGCGTATAAAAATGAATGCACAACCAAAACACAAAAATACTCAACAATAATTGCTGCTTAGTGTCACACATATAATTTTCCATTCTTCAAGGGCAGTACTAATTAGAATATTAGGTTGCAAGGCTCTATTTACAGTCAGTGGCATGTTCTCCTGTTCCACTGAATAACCTTGTATCTGGATCTTTTTCTATGAGATACCTGCTATACACACTTGTGCAACAACTGTAAGAAATTAAATTAAAATCCTCATTAAAAACATACCTTTTTAGACAAAAAAACCCTAACAGAACATCTCATTAAGAAGCTGTTATACCTTTAATTAACATGAGATACTGTAAACAAAACCAAAAGCTCCATACATGTATGTTAAAGCACATACATTTTAATGAGTATAATCTCAAAAAGAGCATCTAAGTAAGTCAAAAGAAATGCCTCTCTTCTCATTCACTTTTTTCCTCCCTTTCACTCCTTTCCTCCCATTCACTCCTTTTCCCATTTTTTAAAATATGCAATTAGGCATACATTATTGTGTTTCTGAACTGCACATAGAATTTATATGACAACAAATAATTTGAGACGCACATAGACTTTATATGACATAAAATAAAGCCAGCAACATGTCAGATGTGACCAACACAATAGTTAAACAAGCTGGTTTTTAAACTTTCTTTTCTATTGCCTAGTTCTTAAAACTATAGAGTACTGATGCACCTCAAGTAAATGCCTGTATTTGATTAAGCATGGCTTACAAATTACGTTGGAAAACCTAAACTGAAATGTCCTATAAAATTCATCATAGACATAGAAAACACATATTCTTATCCACCTTATGCACCACCAAATCATGCCTTTCTAGATGCTGAGGTAACATGTCACCAGCAGTGTACTGTTCATATAGAGAAGCACTAGGAGAAGAAAAAAACATCCACAAAAGAAGCAAACAAAAAACCTTTGACAAAGTCTTGTTCAAAGATTCAAACTTCACTTACTAAATGATTTGCATTTCAGGGTGATTTAACATACTTTTACTATCAATTATAACTATCTATTTCTACGTAAACCACGGCTGAATCTTCTCCAGAGGTCATAAGTATGCATTTTCAGGTTCCATTTTTGCTAATCCGTCACACTGTACTTCTGAATGGCAAATTTATACCTGGGATCCAGAATACAGTGGGCTATGATTTTCTGACCAAAGTAGGCCCAGGATTATCTGGTTTAGATAAGAGTCAAGGAAAATTCCTGGCCCATACAATGCGGGGAATTTCTTCCATCTATATCAGAGTATCAGGATATTACCAAGAGCTAAAGATGGGCAATACTGAAACTTGTTCAGCTGTTGAAATCTTCAAATCAAGGCTCTACCAATACTTCCTTTCAGTTTTCAATAACTAGGATGATAGCACAGGTCTCCCCTTCCTACATTTTGTATCTAGCCATCACACTTTCCCTTCTGCTTAACCTTTCTTTTGTGATTTAAAATGTATATTCTCTCATCTGTCTGACATTTAGTATTGATGTATGCTGAGAAATGACCATTTACCATATTCTGCAGTGGACAGTGTTTCAACAGTGGATGGAATTAACCCTGCTCTCCTGTACAGTACTTGGGAACACAAGTAAGGAAAAATGGGATTTGATGTACTTGTTTCTTTTTATTTTGAGGCAAAGTATAACAGTTTTTAATTTGTAAAAGTAAAAATAAAATATCAAGGGAAAAAGAACAATTTTTATGTATAAAATACTTACAAAGACGTGTATATATTTTAGATAAAAAAGTATATCGACTACTGAGGGCAGAAGATAGTGGCATGATGAGCTCTCACTGCAGCATCAATATTCATTAACCATACAGTAACTTTTTGCTATTTATTGAAGTAAGAACACAGAAAGAGATAATGAATATCTAAGTCCAAAACAAAAAGGCAATAGGGTAAAGGAAATGGAAGAAAAAAAAAGAAAAAGTCTAGTGGAGGAGTCTCCTACACATACAAACATGACAAAAGCATGAACTGAGCTGTGTCTTTTCTACAACTTGGAGCTGTGATAACTTGAAAAAATTTCAAGATGTCAGCTGCTGGCAGAGGCTTCTTCCTCCTTGGTGGTAAGGAGGTCAGCTCTATCTTGTGAAAGGGAAAATGGATTTTTGTGTAATGAAGCAAACATTGCATTCATCAACCATTTAAATCAAGTTTTCCATTCAAAACCTATTGATTTTAAAGCCTCTTTTAGCCAAAAGTGCACAGGCTCTTAAATGTTTTGAGAATCCTAAAGGGCAACATGGAAAAAGGTCGATAAAAAATAATCCCTTTTGTGTGTTTTGTATTTTAAAAGCTTTTACACAAAATTAATAAAGTTCAGGGTTTTTTTTCCTTTTTTTTTTTTTTTTTTTTTTAACTGTGTATGTTGGGCAGATGATTCAGATTCAATATTATCTGGTAGACTTTGAGAAAGCAAATGAACATATACATGACCTATTAAATTTCAGAGAGAAATTAAAAAAGAAAGAAAAGCTCATCTGTAGAGAAAAACCCAAGCCATTTCATAGCAAGGTCATCATGGCACAGAGAGCTCCTTGATCATAATCATGGCTTACAAATTACTTTGGACAACTTAAACTGAAATGGCCTACAAAATTCATCATAGCCATAGAAAACACACATTCTTATGCCACCTTATGCAGCACCAAATCATGCCTGTGTGGATGAGCAGGAATGACCATGATCATGATTAGCCTTTTAAACACATCTAAGAGAGAAGCTTCGAAAATACGTGAAAACTTCTTGAAATGCCTTCTCATGTGCCAACTCTCCAGAAAAAGAGATTATGTACTCCCTTATCACAGACAAGGCTTTGGTCTGAAAACTATACAGAGCTTGTTGGGACTCCCAAAGTTTGAAATCTGGTGGCAGGCTCCCCTTATGAACTACTGTGCTCTATCACTTTTGGCCCCCTCGATTTGTTGTGGCAATTTCTGCAGCATGAGACAACAGCCCCTCAGGCAGGATAGTCCAAGCCAGCCTCAGTACCATCCTTCCCCCTCAACAATCATTACATTATCAAAGATTTTAAAGTAAGCGGAGGTTCTGCTTCTCTGGATGTGAAGAGAGGTTTTCTACATGCAAATTCCCATGAAGAATTTTGGTTGACAGCTTTTCTAGTATGATCAACACTATTACCCAGCATCCATCGCTCCTTTAACATGATAGGTAGGAAGAACAGTGTGCTCCTGTGAAAATATCTACATATCTATTTAAAATTACTATTACTTACAAATGCTCTGTACTACCATTAAATAAACAGAGTTTTGGAGAAGAAGTGTTAAAAGTCTGGCGATGTAAGATATAAAGAAGGAGAGAAAATTGGTGTCTGTTTCACTTACCATTTTCTCCAGCAGGTACTGTTACAGGATGGGTTGGCACAGTATCAGAATTCACTTTTCCGTTCTCAAATGTATCATTTTCAGTTTGCTGCAACTGCCAGTTGAGGCCAAACAGATGCATTGCTGGTGGTAAAGGATACAGGTTATTTGATGCTCTTAACCACAATGACAAATTGTACAAATAATGGCTTTCTACTCTTCACAGTGGAATAGCAACACATACATTAAAAAATTAAATTACAGGAACAAGCATTCACAGACTAATAGTTCAACTTAGCAATGGCACTAAGCAATTACTACTGCTGTCCTTTAATGATACAGTGCTTTTGGTGAATGCAGTTGACAGAAAGCTCACCAGTCTCATTTCAAGTCTGTTACCGATCCCAAATCAATGTTCAAAAAGATAAGCAGTAATTACATCCTTTTCTCTTTTTTCATTTCTGATCCTTCTGAAGAGACAAATCATTTAAGTGAGCTCCTAAATGACCTACTAAAATAAATGATTTCACTAGCAGACAGGTCCATTTTGGTTAGGCAGAAAGGGAAAAGAAACAATGCAAGAGGAGAGGAAGAAGGGTTCTGTGGGTTTTGAAGGGCTAACCTAAGACATGAACACTCCTTATCATGCTGTCACTAACACCCCTGTACAACCTCCAGTTACGTGCCCATTCCCCATGTTAATCTGCAGAACAAGGCTAAGACCATTAACAGAGCTGCAGACACTGGAGCACTGTGCTCTGATAATGATAATGCATACACTAGGTTTCCGAACTACTTAATTCCCCACAACCACATTTATTAGAAAGGTGATACCATGTGAAAAAGTTTAGCTAAGCTAATTATGAAAGACAGAGTCAACCTTCTATGGTGTTAGGGGGAACTACTTAAGGAACCTTGGTATCACTGGGGATTAATGAATAAAGCCCCTGTCTAAACTGTGAGAGAAAAAATATGGAAAAAATTACCTTAATACTACACTGTAATACATGCAATAAGTGCAATTTCTTGCTATCTGTGGTGCATTTCCTTCTCTTCTGATGGCTCTATGATACCAGCAAAACTCATTTTATTGTAATTACTTTAATTTGCATTTGGTATAACATGGGTTTGCTCATTCCATGACAATAGTTATCAACAAAGCTAAAACAGTCTTTAGGTGCTACTGGGGAATAAAAATATACTGGAAAAAAATCTGTAGTAATGTACTTTAACTATCAGAGCAAAATATAAGGGAAACAGTTCACTGTATCTCATCACTTCTGGTCTTTTTGTCTCTGAAACAGATCACTGCTATAGTAAATGTTACGAATTTATTTATCCCTTCTATCTAAATGACAAACAATTCTTCATCCCTTTTGGTTTCATCTCTGATATTTCAGTCTCTCTGTATTGACCAACCCTTACCTAACACAAACAGGCATCAGCAGAACTTTAGTCAGGCAGCCAGCAAACACTGCAGAACTAAGACTTTCTGCCAGGTCTTTGCCTTAAACCCTCCCCCTTACCAACACAACAAAAAAACAGTGCTACCAAAGACATATTACTGAATGCTTCAAAGACTGAAATCCTCACTACAGATGACATATTCTCTTTGTTCCAAGTCTCTGACTCTACTATTACTTTTCTTTCTCAGACCTTAAATTGCCTTTCAAAGCATAATAATGTAGAATGTTCCTTGACCCTAAAACCTTATTTCTTTTTCCTCCTTTCATCCCTTGTTAAACCATAAATCTGACCACCACAATTTCTGGCACATCCCTCGAATTAGCCACTATTATTTTGGCCTAACTCAGCTGAAATTCTTATTTATATATTAATCACCTGATCACTGTATCTGTTTTAATATATTTCACCAAAATCCCTAGGGTCAAACTCTTATTATTTGTTATACTAGTACAACTCACTGGCAGCAGTGAAAGGCTGCAAATAGCTAAATAACATGATTCAAACCCACTACATTTCTTGTCTTCAGTCTTCACCTCTCCTAACTTTGCTAGGTTCTTATCACTCTTCAGGAGAAGAAAAGAAAGTGGCATTCATTTTGTAACTCCAGCAGTGCATCCCTTCCAAAAATAAGAGCTTGGATCATCGTTAACAGCACTGTCTGCAGGTGCTGTATACATGCCCTGTGCCTCTTCATGCTCCACTGGGAGATCAGAAGGGGAAGTTCCAACATGACCTTCTAGACATTCCCTCATAACTCAAAACAGCTGGAATTTGAAGACTCCAAAGGCAAGGACCGTGGGATCTATATTGATTACATCTAAAAGAACCATAGTTACTACAAGGTAAGTGACAAGTACCTTTTCTTTGCATGTACTGATGTGAGTCTCATGGTAGTTCACCGTTAAAGATAGTAACAGTTGCACCCCTCAAAAATACTAATGCTCTCTCAACTTTGACTGAACTAGCACCAAGTTCAATAAACAATGTCTAACAAAAATGAACTGATGGATACATGCAACTGTTTCATAGACTGTGAATATGAGAATATTTTTGAAGTAGACCAAAAATGCTGCTTGACAAGTCCAGTGACCCAAAACTTACAGTATGTACTAATACACTAAATAATTCAACTATGTAATCTCCCTGAGACAGCACTATGGAATTTAGAGAATTCTCCTTTTACTACAAACATGTGAGAACATGAAAGAATTTGGCTTGTTGATACAGGATCAAAATACAAGGCACAATTTCTTTAGCAATGGGGAATTTTAAGAACATATGTAAATTGATTGATTAAGACAAATTCAGGCACTACTTTGTTGGTTAAGATCTGTCTCTTCTCAGGCAGCCATAAAGCAAACTTTAAGCCCTTATCAGTGTTACAAGGACAGCAAGGCACCTGCTCTTGATGCCCCCGCAAGTCTGATAAGCAGCCCCTTGTACTGGTAACTGCAGACTGAGGGCACACCTCAGTGGAGGGTCTGAGCCCTTGAAGTTAAATGTTATGAACTAGTTCTGAATTTCCAGAGGGGGAATGATGCAGGTAGACTGCAGTGGTGTATATATTTGTTTGATTTCCTCAGGTCTAGAAAAGGATGAAGACTTTCTTCCACTTTTGGGAAGGGGATGTAAAAGTTTAATCCCCTTCTCTGTTTCTACTATGTTCAGAGAAATGGTAGGTTACTTCTTTCTATAAATAATTTGATATACAAAGCAAAATGAAAGCAAAAACATATTAAGCAAAATATACTTCTCTATTCTCAGATGTTATTTTAGTCCCAAATCTAATGTAAAGCAGTTTCTTGTTTTTTGGATTAAATATTGCCTGTTAGGTCTCCTTTATTCCCATTCCATTTGGCATTAATTTTGGTGTTAGAAAATGACAATGAACACAAGGGAACCTTCCTCCTAGAGTAACTAGTTCCAACTCTGCCAAATCTATGAGGCTACTAACACTGGAACAACTTTCAATACTGGCATATATATCTCTGATGGCAGCAAGGACTTGTCTGAGAATGCCAGATGCCTCTAACCAAAAGACATGCAGGTTGGGATGAATGTGGCTGGGGACAACAACTCAATCCAAATAACCCACAGCTGCAAGCATGGATGAAGCCTCAGGGGATGTGAGAAAAGACGGGTTATCACAACACAAATGTGCCCACTAAACCCTAACAAAACTCTCCTTTTACTCCTATCAGGACTGGGATGACTCTTCCCATTATGAACAGGATGATTTTTTATGAAACAGATGATGATATCCTCTGCCTATTCTTCTGTTTCAGTCTCCAGCTCTACTCTGCAAAGTAATCTCTAGCCACCAACAGATCTTCACTCGCTAGAGTTACGACAGCATTTTACCTTGGGACTGACAGAATTGTTTAAGGCGGTATTTGGTCTGCTGTTGGTCAAATTACCAGCATTATGGCCAGCTGTTTACAGCATGGTGGTAGTTTAAATGGTGAGGACTCTGTTCCCTCTAACAGAATCAGAGAGGAGAAAGACTTCTAGGATCTGTGCTGCTCTTGGCATGAACACAGCATCAATGTCAAGGTGGTGCCTGTTGATATGGCTGAATTCTCCAGAACAAATCTCAAGTATATGAGCAGTAAGCAAACCAACAGTTGAGCTTTCTCCAACATCTCCTCCCTCCCGTATTTCTGCAAATCAGAACATGCTAAATGGACTGAGAGATCCAAAAGGTAAGATTCAGAGCTCAGATTAGAGTGCACTTATACCTACAATAGCATTGATGTTAACACAAAAATGCTATCATTTGTTACAGGATATCAGGTAATCTTACCATCTGTTACCATATAGTTCACTGAAGGTTTTCTGAACCACCTTAAACTGTTTTGTCAAGCCTGGCTGATCTTACCTTTTGCTGTGTAATTGAGGTCTAGTTATTTTGGTCTGTAATCAAGTGTACGAGGCCTTCATCTCCACCCAATAGTTAAAACAGCAAATAAGAATACATTTCACAGCAAAACACTTTAAAAAGTATTATGACTAGATTACACTGTGTAAAGAATTTTACAGTAACATACTTCAAGAAGTTGCTGCTAACAGGCCCTTTCATTCTTTTAAAGTTGCCAGCCCATTTGTCTTGCATGCTCCTTTCTCAGGCTAGTACTGCTGTGCTTTACGCATTCTCTTTACAAGGAACTTGTTCATGAGCAAACATACTGTATTATCACTTCAAAACCCTCCTCAGGACTTTCTTCAGCAATGCAGAAAGAAATCAGTACCTCTATTAGTAGGTGGTAAGACAGGGTAATTTATGTAACTATGTGGCAGAACTAGCAGAGCTGACAACTACCTGCTGCACTCGACTGAGGAGTGTTTTCTCTTTGCTGCCTTGCTCACTAGCTCAAAGCTCTCTTCTGCCAAAGTTATGAGAGGCACAAAAAAGAACTGTAACAGAAAAGCAATTTAGGTAGCTGTTTCTCCATTTAGCAAAAACTGGTCTTGTCTGGATTTTTTTTTCCATCTCCTCAAAACACTTGAATGGTAAGAGGACAGGGACAGGTAGTTGATAAAGAAATTTGATGTTAGCATCCTACAGCATCTAGGATGTAGCTCTGAACAGAAAACAACATTTGGACACAGATGTGAATATACATACAATGTTAGGGTTTATGATTGCTATCAGAAAGAAAGAATACTTTTCTTTCTTTGTAGGAAGAGCAACAATATGCAGTAAAAACCAGAGAAACTTATTTTCTGTGCTGGTCAAAATTCAAGGGCTTCTTTATCGTAATTCACCAGGATCAAACACATCTTTTTTTTTAAAGTACTGTAAGTGACAAATAGGCTCATGAAAATATGAAAAAAAGGGCATATTAAACAAAATTTGAGCTATGCAAGTGAAAGCATTAAAGATGCAGGTGATAAGATAAACAAGCAAAACCATATGCATATAAGCACAGGCTTTATTCAGAGAAGCAGCCCTACAGTAACTGGAGAGGTAACTGAAGTCTGAGTCTCAAGTCTCTGAAGTACTGGTCAGAAGTGCCAGTAATTCATCACCTTCCATTCTGAATTCAGTAAACTTGTTTTTGCAGTGAAAGTTCTAAAAACAACAGAACACATTTCAGGGGAAAAATAACTTACAGACAGGAGGATGCCTTTAAGCAGAAATAAATAGAAACAGAGTTGCCTGAATTGGGAAATGGACTTCTAATGTTCCTCCAGCTCTTTCTAGTATAACAACAGATGAAAATTAACACTTGACAGCAGAAATTAAAAAACAGCAGCTATGTTTAAGTAGCAACCATCTCCCCAAGACCTCTGGAGAAGGCGTATGGTGTATGTTCTATAAAGAGCTCTACACTATGGCAAAAGTTGTCAAGAGGAACTGAATTATGTTGATGACCCTCTTCCCTTTCTCCCATGTGTTTTACAAGGTATGGTAATCAAGTCGTATTATTCATGAAGCTGTGTTTTAAGAGGAGCTTCTTGCTAAGACACTGAACGGATTTTCCAGGACTGCTATGCATTTCTGGGTCCTGGTGTTTTCAAACCATGATTTACAAAATTACTTCCCCAGAATTAATAGAATAATATATCTGCACACTTGCACATAAGGAAAAGTGAATATCATTTATATTTAAAGCAATGCAAAAAGATTATAATTTAAACTAAGCAAATTGCAATTATTGCTCAATCTTGTTGAAGGATTATCTTCTAGTTCATCTCCCTGTTGGCAATACATTTTCAAATGAAATATTTGAACACTGAAGTGGTTTTTGAAATTATCTCCCATATATTTTTCTTGCAGCTATAATTAGAATCTAAACCTATTTTATTCTGAAGGACCTGGAGTGGACCAGAAGATGTGCAAATCAACTGTCAGTGATTTGCATTCACTTGCTTTTTTCTAAGATAATAGTATGAGTTGGTTGTTGCTGCAGATCAAATAGTGAATTAAAAACAGTTAATTAAAATTTCAAATAAAGCGAATTAAAAGTCAGACAAGTTCTTTATTTATTACTGTTTTTCTCAAATCAACAAAAAGCCCGTTATCTCTAAATTCAAAATAACTTAAAAGTGCATGCTTTTGAGCACCCTCAAAGGGTTAGGCACCAAAAGCATCACACAAAAGTTTCTGAACCTATATTTTGAATGCAAACCATATCAGTATAGCATTACATGAAAAACTTAGCAATATCTATCAAGATCAATATAGTAACTGAAAAAGTGTAGTCTCTTTCCTTTTATACTGAACTATTAAATGGGTCCATTGATTTTACTGTTTCACCTGAAAAAAAAAAAAAAAAAATCCAACCTTTATACTCTACTCCTCATTTTCCCTTGGAATATTTTCTTAACAAAGAATTTGAAAAACACATCACAAAAAATTGCTAGAAAAAAATACAGCAACAAAGATGTATCAGCTATCTTCTATGGATAAACTTACTTTCTTTGCCACTAATCAAAGATTATTATATGCCATTTTAAAGTATTGCTGCATATGAATTGTTAAGATGCATGGTAGTCTTAGAGTAAGTATTTCTACTACATTCACCTCAAAATGGAACATTTAGATCTCTGAAAACTTGTATGGCTAGATGATTCATTTTAGTTGTAAGCCTGGGACTTTTATATAACAATGGTCTAATTCTGTCAACAGCATTATGTGAGGCTCAGTCAAAGCTTAAGGGAGAATCCACATTTCTTAAAACAGAAACAAAGATTCAATAGCCTCTTATTTAAATAAGATATTTATTCTGATGATCATCCAATGTTCTCCATTATGTAACAGTCTTCAGTGTTACCTAAAGAGTCTTTCAGTATTATGCTGGGCTTTCTCCTGAACAGAGCTTTTTTCGGTTTGGTTTTTTTTTTTTTGCCTTGTTTTTTTTTTTTTGCTGTCTGGTTGGTTCTTTTGGGCTTTTATTTTTTTTTTCAGATAATGTTGTTCACAGTTAACAAGATGGTGAAAAATCACTACAGGTATAGAAATGATGGGGAAATGCATGTTGACTCCTCTGAGATGAGGGTTATTTTGTCTCTTTTAGTTCATGCAAAGGCATGAAAAACATTCCATAAATTTTGGGTTCCTATCTAATAAAGGGGAGAAAAAAAAGTACCCTGATTTACACTTTTCAAGACTAGGTTGAGACTGCAGGATAATTACTTCGCTGTATTCCTTCAGGCATTTATTTACTTTCTTCCTTCTCTGTCTTTAACTCCTTCTCTTTCTTTCCTTAAACTCACTTTCTGGAAAACAGCTGAGGCTCACATTTGTGTTTATCTGTTATATTTTTGTTCCACAACTCCAATTGAAGTCTTGCTCAGGGCGACATCCTTTAGATTGCAGCCTTCATAAAAAAGAAGTGTTAAGAAATGTCCATGTAAAGTCTCAAAATTGATTGGAATCATCTTTCTTAGGCAAAACCATCAATGAACAGGTCCAACCATTTTTATAGTTCAAAAGCCTTATTTATTACAAAACAACCCAACAAATCCAAATGCAACAAAACCCTACAAATCTCTTGAGGGATTTAACAATAGTGAAGTGGCACTATATGAACATGCTTAATCTATTTGCATGTTGATGGCATAAAGAAGTGATGTCTGATTAAAAGACTTAAGGACCAAAGGAGAAAGAAACAGAGGCCAATTAAGGTGATGTTCAAAGGACACACCGAGCCCGGATTTTTTAGTATGTAGTGAACTACTGGTGTTGCATACTTCCATCTCATGACCGGCTAGAAAAGATCAAAGCTTTTTAATTCCATATTAAGAATGACAGAGTATTACAGCAAACATGCAATAAGGAGAAATGTAATAAGCCTTAATAAAAGATGATAATAAGGTTTGATAAGAACTTTTGGAATGTCACCAAATCTGGAATGTAAGATGAAAGCAACTGCATGTAGAGATTGCAGTGTGTTATTTGGAACCCTGCAGAGCTAAACTGTGATTAGAACTACATATTTTTCCATAAATTAGCTTTTGTTTTGAATTTCCTGCTGAGATCATATACAAGTTGATTGAATGTGCAAGTCAATATATAGGTTTTCTAATTCTTTGCTGTTTGTGGGCTTCATGATACCATGATTACAGCAGTCCACTTGTAGATCAAAGGTATGTGATTGAGGCCAAAACAAAATAACTTAAAACCTCTTTACAAAACTTCTTCATGGTGATTTAGATCTATCCAAGATAATTACCACTCACCTACCTGAACTGTGCAATTATGTAGATGCATAAACCAACCACTACACGCAGCTCAATTTGCAAAACCACAGAATTTCCACTTAAATCCACATTTTAAAACAGTATGGACATGCTGAGATCACCATCAAAGAGGCTTTTTTACACAACTCTACCTTACCTCAACACCTCCAATACAAACTTGTAAGCCACCTGCTAGCTGCATGAGCAAACAATCCCGTGCAAATCACTGGTTCAAAACCCCAATGTTTAAGTTAGCTTAGCGACTGCAGTCATCCACCTACTGAAACCTCTCTGTCACCCTCTATTTTAGCTCAGTTCCTCACAGGGACAGAGTTCCTCACTACATCACCAGCAATTGTGTCTGCCAAAACAGCTGTGTGCCTGGGCCAGAGACACACAGGAGGAACTGGGTACTAGAGGGAGCATCCCTTATTTTATAGTCATTAATGCATTTTATGTGCATTGAACTAAGACACCACGTTCCTCCAGCAGCTTCACTAAAGTGAGATGTGGCTTTTAAGAAACTATTCCTGTGAGGAAAGATATACTGTAGATTCATGAAAAATATTATGAATAAAAAGCAAGCAGAAAAAATAATTTAGCATGTATGATTTATGGAAGAAACCTATGACATAAAGACAACCTTACTCTTAATTGTTTGTAAGGCCAGTGATTTGTTGCTTGCAAGCCAGTTTGTAAACCACTTTATATTTCTTAAGAGTTATGTAAGCCTTGGGAAACATGTTAGGATTACAGATTCATATTGATCGTTTTTCCCCTTTAAAATAAAATTGGCCAAGACACTGAACTACAGAATCTTACAGATGATGTGAAGAACAGGCAGTCTTCGTTTAAAGTAACAGTCAGTTATAAAATTGATGGGGAAAATCAACTACTCCTTTTTCTGTGTGAAAAGACTGGATTAGTAATAAGGATGCGTTTTAAAATTATCCTCTGCTTTTTGCTCCAGCTGAATTGAAATAACAAGAAGCATAGTAACTCTCCTATTCAAACATGTGGATACCTCGATATCATTACCTCTACTTGAGATCACAAACAGGAGAGAGACAGAAAAGAAGTTGCTGGGGCAACCTACTCTAGTGGAATGTGTCCCTGCACATAGCAGGGGAGTTGAAACTAGATAATATTTAAGGTCCCATCCAACCCAAACCATTCTGTGATTCTATGAAATAAATATACTACTCTTCCTGTACCATAGCAATGGTAACTTAGAAGTATTTTTCAATTAAAACCACAGGAAACACACCTGTTTCTTTACTTAGAGGTTTTGGGAGCTAGCTCATTTTCCAAATGGCTGATATTAATTTACGATACCTAACCCTTTCCTATATTACTCCCTGCATGGAGTTATTAAAAGATGCTTTTGTGTGATTTTAATTCATCAAATGTTGGCAAAACCACTCTGTTTTTGTTTGATTGGTTTTATCATTGAGAGAAACTAAGTTTGCAAATGCAAATGTCCACAGTTGTAGCACATTTGTTTTCCTGGATTAAAAAACTACAAATGCTGTTACAGGTGATGATTCCTAAGAGACAGTATTTTATTTTATTTTTTTTTTATGGTTTTGTGAATGACGTTGTCTGAAATAGCATCAATGTGAAAATGAAGGGTCTCATATTTTAAAGATTCCAGTCTACTTCAGGGGACACCTACTTTCATCTATAATTAATCACTGCAGTGGGGTAATTATACCTATATAAAACCCATGTGCTTCTGCGATCTCAATCATAAATGTAACATCAAATAATATTGCTCAAAGCAAGTTTGGACACATGCACTTGACCTTTTTATTCTAAAGTGCTTGTGTATGGAGAGGCTTAACTAAAATCTCATCTAAATCTGACATTTTTAACAGCATGAATTTCTTAAAGCATTCTAAAAGAGACCAAACAATTGTGTTCATAGAAGAGATTAAAGATTGCCATTTACAGAAAATATGCAATTTATAAAAGATGCAACTTGTACACAAAACTATGAGCTTTAATACATGTATTATGATCATAGCAGATAGCACATCTCTAGAGACTGTCTTGTTTCCTCACAGACAGGAGTTGTAAATTAATGGAAACTACCATCAGAGAAGACTGTAACTGTATGTCCACAACAATTTAGATAATCACCTGAATAAATTTCTCTGCTTTGCAAAATCTCTTAGACATAAGCATGCATATAAAGTATTACATATGCATACATACTGCTAAAATACACTACATGTTTACATACATTGATGAAACAGGAACTACATCTTTAAATTAGTGTAAGCTTGCTATTTATCAAAAAAAAAAAAAAAGGCGGCTGATATAATTTAACTTCATTTCCCATCAGACTAAAAATTCCTGCTATTTAGAAGTCTGCCACAAGATTATAGGAGGAGAGCAGAAGGGCCAACATCTCTACGGAGTGTGCTTGAATCAGAGAATCATTTAGGTTGGAAAAGACTTTTAAGATCATTGAGTCCAACCATTAACCTACCACTGGCAAGCCCATCACTAAACCATGTCTGTAGGCACCATGTCTACAAGTCTTTTAAATACCTCCAGGGATGGTGACTCAACCATTTCCTTGTGCAGCCTATTCCAATGCTTGACAACCTTTTGGTGCCAAAATTTTTCCAAATGTCCCATCTAAACCTCGCCTGGTGCTACCTGAGGCTGCTTGTTCTTGTGCTATCACTTGTAACTTGAGAGAAAAGACCAACACCCGCCTTGCTATAACATCCTGTCAGGTAGTTCTGGAGAGCAATGAGGTCTCCCTTGAGCCTGCTTTTCTCCAGGCTAAACAACCCCACTTCTCATAGGACTTTTCTTCTAGACCCTTGATGAGCTTCATCGCCCTTCTTCAGACATGCTCTAGAATGTCAGCATCTTTCTTGTAATGATACTGCTTCAGAGTATGATGTCAGAATCACACAGTGGGGGACCTATGGACAGTGACATAATGTCAACTTGCAGTTTATTATTACACCTGTTACACTGCCAGCGTTACTGAATCTGAATTTGCTCCATTAGGCAAAAGTGCAGGATGACAGGACTATTGCCAAAAATTTTGTGATGTCTTAATTAGCATACAAGCCTTTTTTGGAACAGAAGTGGATATGCTCCTTGACAGATTAACTTTTTAAATCCGCTGAAATCTTGTAAAGTCTTTTTTTAACCTCCTGACTGCCAATTACATGTTCCTACATCCTTCTGTGTGAGGATTATCTTTCTCAATGAATGTTTTTACTCTCAGTGCCATTAAGAATAATAGCATGTGGCATCCACTACACCAATCAAATGTTAATAGCATGCACTCCTGAAAGTGTTTTTCACTTAGACTGAAACACAGTAACAGGATCTTTGCTTAAAAAACATTAAGTGAAGGCATTATCCATAATGATGTTCCTGCAAGAGACAAGAAAGTATATTTAAAGTTCATGCTTCATGACATAGATGTTCAACATGTTTAGATTTTACACCATTTCAATGAAAGATGTTAAAAACACTTTCAGCCCAATTCAGCCCAATAAGGTGGTGAAGCGTAACTTAATTTTCTGACTATTCTCTCTGCCTCCCAGTTTTGATTGTGGTAAACATAAGAAATACCATTATTGTTTACAAAATATTTCCACACTAAGGAGGCACAATGAGCTCATCAGCAGTGCTGTAAATATTATATGAAATTCATGCAGGTATCTAAAAGTCATGGCTATGGGATACCATGGAAAAATTTATCCCATGTTAGACAGCTGAGAAATCTCTGCACTGCACAGTCATTGAAGTTCTAGCTGTAATATTAAGCTTCATGTTAAAGCATAAAAGCTGACAGTCACGTGTATCTGAATACAGCCATTTCAGAAATGGCTGAAAGGAGTTGCCTTGACTGATGTTAGTAAGTCATGGCCTACAAGTATCAGTTATCTGGCTTTGGTACCTATGATGCTTACATGCTTTAGAAATTTCAGGAGGTGGTTTCTGCCTGCTAAAGAAGTGTGCTGTATGGCATTCACCAGGTATATGACCACACACTAAAAGCCCAGCTGAAGAGACTACATACATGATCTGTCCCAGAAGAGCAACATGTGGCACTGATGTCTAAAACAAGAAGCAAGCAGATTTTGACAGACACAGAGCAGACACACACAATGGGGAGGGAGAGCCCTGCAGACAGCACTGCCATTGGAAGCATTTGATACCAGAAACCTTCAACCTGGGAAAAGAAAGGATGATAGGAAACACAGCTGCTGCCTCCATATGTCCTAGCAACACCTGGAGCCTTCCCTAAAAGTCCCACTGATTGCTAATTTTTTTTTTTTTAAAAGTCAGATACATAACTCACAGAATCATAGAATCAAAGACTGGTTTGGTTTGGAAGGGACCTTAAAGATCATCCACCTTCCGCTAGACCAGGTTGCTCAAAGCCTTGTCCAGCCTGGCCTTGAACACTTCCAGGGATGGGGCAGCGACAAGTTCTCTGGGCAACCTGTTGCAGCGTCTCATTGCCTTCATAGTAAAACATTTTTTCCTAATGCCTAACCTAAATTTGCCCCCTTCCAGTTTAAAACCATCCCCCCTTGTCCTATCACTGCATGCCCTTGTAAAATGTATTAGCTACCTCAATGCCTTTAGTTTGATGGAAAAAGAAATGGTGTGAGAGCATAAACCTGGCAAACTGCAAAAATCTGCCACATATCTGCAGACAGGGAGCATATTCCCAAGCCCCACACCCCAGTGACGCTCCAGTCATAGCTAAGGTCCCAGCACAACCTTGGGAAGCTGACAGAAATGTGGAGAGAATGCGGAAAAACAAAAGTTCTTGATAAAACTCTCAGTGACAAAAGCATTACAACACTCAAAATTAAATGCAGGTCAAAGAGAAAAAGTTACAATAAACACATAATGAAAGTAAAGGTGATTAATGGCAACTAAACTATATTCTCCCTCATGCCTGTTAATTACAATACCTATGCTGGGTATTGTAATAAAAATTCCATTTAAGTGGCATTATTAATTAAGCTGTTTTCCTCATTCCTGGCAGTAATTGAGCTTTACAAACAGCAGAATATTGTTAACTTGGCATTGCAATCAAAAAGAAGTATTATATTGTTCTTCATTGATAAAGTAAAATAGGTTCCTTTTGATTACAAGTATATTCAGTCATTGCTTTAGTCACATTCTGTAACTGTCACAGTTTTAAGTCCATTAGTCTGGGGGAGGGTGACTATCTCCTCTGCCACTGAGCCAACATGAAAGGCATCTGGTCCTCCACAATCTGGAAACAGATGTGAATGCCAGCACTGTCACGCTAAATCCCGAGTAACATAAGAGAACCACAGACAACAAACTTATAAACATGGAAAGTTAAGCTCAGTTTGCAGAAACAGAGAATTGCCTAATCTTTAAGGTTTACTTAAAATTCACATGCAGGATAGTTCACTGACCCTCAGCTGTAATTTTCACACTGCATCCCTCTGTGTCAGCCTCCTCTAATAATGAAACTTGTTTGTTGTTTTTTCCTATCTCTTTCTTCTCTTTCTACCTTAAAACATTTTCCTCTTAAGTTGCTCCATTACTATGCTCAGTCAGTTTTTGAGATAACTATGGAGATAGTTATCCATTATTAGAAATCTATCAGCATACAAATATTCAGCTTAAGCATCTTGAGAAGATGAGAAAACAGTAACATTTTCAGATGGACCAAAAGCATGAATGCACAACATAATAACCACAGTGTATCTATTTTTATACAAACGCAGAAAATTATCTGTAATTATCAAACATGGCTTTCAAGTCTGGTATCTTTTTTGCATCCACATTTCATTTGCAATTTGCATTGTGACAGTATGGTCATCCCTGTGTCATAGCAGAACAGCAGTTTCACTGCTGTTTCTCACAGAATGGAATATAAACCAAAATACATGTTTTCCCAGAAGATACTGCAGTTGTTAAGCCTAAATGTTAGCTTTCTTCTCTGTTCAAAATGGATTGGCTGAACTCTTCACAGCAAGCAGTAGTAATAAAAACAGTCCCGTGGCCTTTTTAATTAAATAAAATTCCTTTTCCCTTTTTTTCCTACAGAAGAGATGTCCCTCTTCCATCACTAATATGTGAACATTTGCTTTATCACAAAGAATAGCTGGCTGGTGACCATTTGCTACAGAACCAAGGCTAACAAAATGATCAATCTAAAGGTACACAGAGGGTAAAATGCTCGAAAGACTTGGAACTATGAGAGATTGTTGTGAAGAAGTAAGGACAGCAGAGGCTCAAGTAGGTCAGGTCTCACTGTGTATTCAAAGAATGTTTTATGTTCATAGAAACCTATTTAGCAGACATAAGACAACATTCGTGACAGATGCATCCAATCTTCCAGTGTACAACTCTTCAAGCTTATTTGACTGAATCTGATATTGTGTAATTCCAACAGTGACTGAAGAAAAAGAATCGTGTATTTGGTTCTATGCGCAGTGAAAACGGCACTAGTCTTGTGCATTGACTTACACAATGTCAAGACAGTGCCATATCTGGCATTGTCTGATGTCCCCAAATTCTCGTTAATTTCTTCTCGTTGTTGAATCTACACTAAAGAAGAAATAATTACTATAGTACCAGCCTGTTAATATAGCTCCTCAGAGTCCATGCTATGCAACATATTAGAAACCATTCCTGACTAATGTGGCTCTCCATAATTGCAAGGTGATTTTTTCTGTTAGAAAAGAACCTACACCCAGGAACAAGCAGCTCCTCCCCTTAATAAAATCAAGAGTCGACAGGGAAGATTCCAAAAGGTAGAACTGAAGGATGGAGGTTACATATGAAACTGTGATTTGATGCCCATGTTTGACCTAGGAGTTGCTCTACAAAACTTTCCCTTCATTCACTCACTGCAAATGATGGATGCTTGAATGAGGCAGTAAGCCACGGGGAGCTGAAGGATTAAATTCTGTTTTGCCTTGCACATTTTAAAGCTGGACTCTATTTCTGGCTCTCATGCAGACTCTGTGTACCAAGTTTGGGTAAAAGTATTGATGTATATATAAAAAGAGGTCAAACTAAGGCAACTTCATATTTCTTACTCTTTCATGGCTTAAACTTAATACTGCTCTTCCTAGTCTTCCAAACAGGGAAAAAGAATCTAAAATGTTAATGTTGGAAAAAAACTGGCCATTTTCTTCCTTGATTGCAAATCTGATTATGGATAGCAGTTAAGCAAATGAGCAGCTTGCAGAAATTCCTGTGTAATCTTGATCCCAAAATGAGGCACTTTCTAGTCTTTACTTCCCATCTTTTTAACCCATTATTTCAGAGAACTTTTCTTTGAATCCTTTAGACTAGAGCTAATGTTTAATTTCACTCTTCTATTTGTTGCTGAGCTATCTTTTGGTTCAGCACTTGCATGTTTCTGTTGCTTAACTTTGTTTCTCAACCATTTAACAGTAGATGAAGCCTCTAAACATAACTATTCACAACTGACTTCTATTTTCTCTAAAAATTAGCAGGTCTCGCTGACAGGAATGGTAAACTTAAGCATTTTGTACACTGCAGAGTGGTTGAGAGATACAACTAGGGCTAAAAAAGCAAGAATATGCCTGAAGTGAGACTTCGTGTCCTTTAGACAGACATAACATTTTAAATCCCTTGTGACCCCCAAGACTGCATTAAGTGGCTTTACAATGTAGTGTTTGCTATGGTCTCTACCCATCTGACACCCTCTGCTCTCACTTCCTCTTTGTAGATGTAGGAGTTTTTCCTCTCAGAGTGATGGAAGAAGTGCAAGACAGACCAGACTCTTGATGCAGCTTGTTCCTCAGGGTGGGCTAATTGATGGAGCAATAATTGACTGAGCAGTTCTGCAAAGGCAGACATGAAGTCTAGCAAACGCCTCTTCTGCCTTACGCTGTCTGAGCAAAGGCTGTGGGTTCTGAAGTCACTTTTTCTACTCGATACCCACTGTAACTAAAATAAGCCTGGGCATGACATGGTCATCTCTCTGCCTTTCTGAGAAGGGCCTGGTTTACACCCCTGTTCACCAGATGAGTGGTCCTATTAGTTCTTCAGTCTGCAGTGGCTACAGTCATAGAGCTGATATCAGCCACACTACGTTCCTCATCAATGTGTACTGGCATATTTTGCAGCAAGTGCTGTAGCATTTTCACGCTTGTGGCAATGTCTCCCTGTGAAGTTCAAAATGCATCTCAAACTTGCTTTACAAATGTGACATGCCACCTCAGCTGCTGTAAACCTCAGCAGGCAAGCCAGGCCACTGTGTTAGAGGCATGTCACAGGATGTTAGAGGTCACACAATACTGCAGTCCTCCCCATTTTATGTAATGACCAATTTCCTATCCAGTCATTTCCCTTTCCCACCTATGAAATGGTTAACCATGATGAAGAACTGTTTCCATCTTACAGTAATGATTTTCACAGATTTATGTTTGGATGGCCTATTAAATGGAGAGTATTTCTGATATTACCTCTATAGAGATGGTAAAACCACATATATATGAATGAGTGCAATCCATTCATAGTTTTATGGACCTGAAGTTCTCTAGACAGCCTCCCTGAGTGCTGGATTTTACATTTAGATTGCTGAGTTAGCTGAAATATGTGTAATATCACCAGTAGGCAAAGAGCTCCCTACTGACTATGGGCAGAGGAAGGCCCTTGTGTATTGTTTATTTCAGCAAGGATGTGAGCTGGCATGCGCTCATGAAACAAAACGTTGTACAGCTATATTTGGGCTTTTTTTTTACAGGGTATGTGAATAAATGATGTGGGGAGCTGAAAGCTCTCACTCAATGGAAAGCTCGACTCTTCTTCCCAAATACAGGAATAGAGATGCTTATATTTCTTAATGTGCCTATAGGACAAATAATCTGGCACAGCTATCTTCCCGTGCCCCTCGGATTCATAAGTAATCTGGTTCTTTTGGGGCCAGCAAAGTGTAGAGTTCAGTTCAGAATCAGGTCTTCAATATTTTACTATCTGTATGGCTGTTTTTCACAGTTCCTGACAGTTACATTTCATACTGAATTCCTTCTTTCGTATTTATGTATTTATTTAGCAGCAGATATTTGGTTCTGATGATTTATGAGGCAATATGATGGAAACTGAGCACAATTAATATGTTTTATAAATGGGATTATTTCAATCCCACTTTAAAAAAGAAGTAGTGCTGAAGCTTAACTCTAAACCACACCTTTATACTCCTGTGTACATTCACACAATACCCCTACAAATCCAATGATTGAAAGAGGCTTGGCAGCAGTGACAAGCTCTAGATGCATACAAGTCTTTTGTTCTTTGGGGTTGGCAGCTGAAGTGGGAAGGCTGCTCAGGAAGCTCTGCTTTGCTGGGGCAGAGAGGAATTTCTCCAGCTACTCAGCAACTCAGTTTCTTGCATTTTTCACAGGAGCTTCATCCCAGTAAGAACTACTTCAAAGGCTTTATACAGCTTATGCTGTGCCTTGGATTGAAATGTAGCAAGCCTGTTTCAACAAAGGCAATAAAGATTTAAGGATCATAAGACCTTCTAGGCTTTATTATTAACTTACACTGATTTTAAAGAGGGAGGGAAAGAAAGATTGATTCTCCCCTTTTCTTTCTGTGACTTCTTAAGACTATAAATCTGAGTGCAACTAATGCCAAAAACCAGACCCTTATGCTTATTTTTCCATAAATGTGGTGACTTAAGCTTCTAATTAACAAATTAGTCAAAAGAAAATCATTTGAAGACAATTTATGGAATAAGAGGTGAAAAAAATCTGTAAACTGGACAAAACCACAGAAGTTACAAGCACAAAGAGAGCCTATTCTATTGCTGTATTAAAGTCAATGGCATTTTTTCCACAGCCAAGCACTGCCCTCATTAATTGCCTAAAACTGAAATTATATAATATTTATAGCAAATGTTTAAGAAATTAAATAATTAAAGTAATGAAATAAAAGAAATCCTCAAAAAGAAAAATTGGGAAATGGAATATAACAAGCAAGTAGAGAAAAGAGAGAATAATTAAAAATAACCCACAAGACAGGAAGAAATCTCCATCTTATCTGTATGTTGTCCTTTTGGACAATTATTTCCCTATCTTGCAATCAAAAGTCTGTATTAGGCTTTTGCTCTAGCTCTATACACAAACATACGTGTCTGTAATGAGTAAATAAGTGATAGTTAACGTTCCTAAATGTCATATTAGTTTCACGCAAAATGAGAGAAGAGTTCCATGGATGTCATGCAAGTTACAGACACATTACAGAATTTTTAAAGCCTATATTTCAGAATACTTTCATAGGAATTAGACACCACAGAGCTTAATTGCAGTTCAAATACTTCTTTGAAGTTAATTCACCCACTATAATGCTGCAGAATGCTTGCAAAACATTCAAATTTTATTTTTCCTCTAAACAACTGGGACTTTTCATTACTGTTTTCTACTGTTACCAAAAATGTTGATAATTAAAGGTTAGTATGTCACAGTTCATATGCAATCCATCAGACACCCCTGTTCATGCTGACAATTATACAAAAATGGGACTCACCTATAAAGTAGGACAGCAGTATTGCCAGCAGCACTGAGACCCCTACGGCACAGAGTGCAGTACATTTCCAGCTACAGTACTTTGAAGACTTCTTGAATTTAAAAGCACTTCTGGATAGAGTGTTCCTAGGTAGTGGCCGAGTAGGAGGGGAATAAACAGAGCCGGATGCCATTGTGTACCCTGGCGTTGCAGTACTGAACAGCGGTGTGGTCCCTGTTCCTGTTTTGAATAGGAAATGCCTGTGGAAGAAAGAGTGTATGGTAAGGCATAAAAGTAATTAAAGCTGGAGCAGGCATACCTCTTCTGTTTTATGTGGCCTATTTTTCAAATAGCTAACAACATCCAATCTAGAAAGGGTCACAGAAGCAATACATGTCACGACACTCACACATGGAAAAAAACACTCTCCCTCTAAGAAAAGACTGACACCACCCCCCACCCCCCCCCCCCCCCCCCCATCAGTAATACCCTGGTATACAGACAGGAAACAGAACTACCCAAAACAGTATGGTAGGGAGGAGGTCTCTCAGAGTTTATCCGACAAGTAGGGACAGGCTTTCTGCTGCTATTTATTTTTGTTGGCTTCTGCTACAGACTACAGGGAACTCCATTAAGAAGTCAATAATGAGCAATCTGACTATAGCCCACACTTCTTATCACAGCTTTCCTGGGTTAAGTACAAAGAAAACAGAAATCTCTCAGATACAAAGTTTTGCCAACTTTGACAAAATTAGTCAGTTAAAAGATTATTTTTTTTGGTCCTAAGTACTCAGTTCACCAATTCATATCTCCTTGTACATAATCTTACTGTAACAAGGTCTGATTATGGATACAGCAGCTTTGTTACAGCCCAAGGAAGTACTCTACAGAATTAGATTTAGTAAGTGCTCAAAAAGAACCACAACCAGCAACAGAAATGAAAAGCAAAGCCAAAGTTAAGACACACTCAGTGAGTTACCAGTAAACTTAATTTCTCTCAATTAAAAGTTCTAAAACAAGTATTAGTCCCTGGGCCTGTCTACAGTAGAATCCTTTAATTTTAGTCCATGCAAGCTTAATTATTTTGGAAGAGCCTCTACGCATGGCATATGCTACTTGGAGTTTTCCTCCTGACGCACGTATACAACTCTATGAACAACAAAATTTCAGCCAAACAAAGATCTTTACACCTGGGTTTTTTCCACCAATTTGTTATGCTGGCAACTCTGTAATGTAAGGTTTGACCTTAGCTCATTAGGCTTTGCAGAAGGAATAAATTATAGCTAAAAATCGTAAGAAAGCACACTGTGGAGAACCTTGAACTTACCAAGCGCACAAACAGCTAAACAGAGCTAGACAGGTGTTTGCATTTTTTAATAGGTAAGAGACACTCATGAATTGCTGATACCTAGATCCTCTTGGAGCTCAAGGGCATGCCTACACCGTGTTTGCCTACTGCATGCCATCTATATGGTATGGGTCAGAGGATCTAGCACCAAATGAGCTAGCTTTGGAGCGGAAAGCCCTCTAGTTACACCATGCGGCACTGTGGACTGCTTCTTAGCTGATGACACTTCCAACAAGAACCTTGCTTGGATCCCTGCACAGTAATGAAGTAACCTGTACAGGTATAGCAGCTTTGTCAGAAATGCACTAGAGAGACACTAGAAATTAATTTATCCCACCGCAGCCTGAGAAAAATACCAGCACTTGATAAACAAGGTTTGTTGTTTGCAGGTGATTTTACTATGGAGGTTAATAGATGAACTAGAACATCTTGGCATAAGCCTCTCCTTGAAAATATCTGCATTATAAACATGATCCTATGAAATATGCTACATGGGTTACTTCATTTTGAACAACATTAAACTTGCTGGCAATAACAACACAAGGATATGTACTAGATCTATCGATGCACAACAGCATATCACAATTTTTCTTGGCTTCTGAACTCAGAGGATTATCAATGATTTCAAAAGACAAAGCCCTGGTGGTTTAAATCCTCCCTAAGAAGGTACTTCGTTAAAAGTTGTGACATTTTCTATGTAATAAACACCAAAATAATAGTAACCAGCCTCATGTAAAAAATGTTTTACACCTTACATCATTACTGTGATTTTACAGACTCGCAGAAGCATACAGATTCATTAAGTCCTGATAAAGTATCTTATCCACTTGGCTATTACTGCTTTCTCATTTTTGCCTACATATGGTAGATGCTATGTCCAGGCATACTTCACAAAGGGTGCCTACACAGAACTTAAGAAAATGCCAAACAGAAAGGTAGCCATTTCTCTCTCTATGTGCAATATGCACTCTTTTGGGGGACTGAAGGAAAGCCACATTGTAGATATAATAACACCCCTCCTAAACATTGCTTCCATGTTAAAAATAAGCTGCCTGACCAACCTGCAATTTTCACATCCTCCTGCTCTTGCAGGTAGAGTCAACAGACTAAAATGAAAACTGGCATTATACAAGCACTTGAACAGAATTCCATATACCTTAAGCTTTAACAAAATAATGCAACAAAACAGTTGGCCTCTGATCTTTTCATTTTTATTTTTTATTTTTTTTTTCCTCCAAGAAAGTGAGAGCTGAGATGTTGGCTTTGGTACAGCATAGCCTACTAAAGACTGTAATCCATATCCTCAGAGCCTTTGAGAAGATAATCCCATAGGTAAACTCAGGAGATGGCTGCATGTACGTGGTGCTGCAAGCTGTCATAGCTCTGACAGTTCATCTCGGGCACCAAGGCAATGAGAGGAAATTGTAACTTTTATATGTGAATCATAGAATCATTTAGTTAGAAAAGACTTTTAAGATCATCTAGTCCAACCATTAACCTAGAACTGCCAAGTCCACCACTAAACCACGTACCTAAGTACATCTACACATCTTTTAAGCACCTTCAGGGGACGGTAACTTCAACACTTAATTGGGCAGCCTGATCCAATGCTTGATAACCCTTTCGCTGAAAATTTTTTTCCTAATATACAATCTAAACCTTCCCTGATGCAACTGGAGGCGATCTCCTCTTGTCCTATTGCTTGTTACTTGGGAGAAGAGACTGACACCCACCTTGCTACAACCTCCTTTCGGGTAGTTATAGAGAGTGATCAGGTCATAGAATCACAGAATGGTTTGGGTTGGAAGGGACCTTCAAATGTCATCTAATCCAACCCCTGTTCAATGAGCAGGGACATCTTCATCTAGATCAGGTTGCCTGGAACCACATCCAGCCTGGCCTTGAACATCTCCAGGGATGGCGCATCCACCACCTCTCTGGGCAACCTGTTCCAGTGTTTTACCACCCTCATTGTAAAGAATTTTTAACTCGCATCCAGTCTGAAAATTTTTCAAGAGTGCCCTTTTCTCCAGGATAAACAGTCACAGTTTTCTCAGCCTCTTAAGACTTGTGCTCTAGACCCTTCACCAGCTTTGCCACCCTTCTTCAGACATGCTCCAGCAACTCAGTATCCTACTTGTAGAGAGGGGCTCAGAAGTGAACACAGGATTTGAGGTGAAGCCTCACCAGTGACAAGTACAGGGGGACAATCACTTCCCTAGTCCTGCTGGTCATACTGTTTCTGATACAGGCCAGGATGCCCTTGGCCTTCTTGGCCGCCTGGGCACAAGCTGGCTCATGTTCAGTGGCCGTCAATCAGCACCCCCAAGTCCTTTTTCTCGGAGCAGCTTTCCAGCCACTCTTCCCCAAGCCTGTAGCGTTGCATGGGGTTGTTGTGGGCCAAGTACACGACGTAGCCCTCTGCCTGGTTGAACCTCTTACCATCAGCCACAGCCCATTGATCCAGCCTGTCCAGATCCCTCTGTAGACGCTTCCTACCCTCAAGCAGATCAACACTCCTGCCCAACTAGGTGCTGCCTGCAAACTCACTGAGAGTGCATTCGATCCCCTTGTCCAGATCACTGATAAAAATATTGAACAGAACTGGCCCCAGTACTGAGCCCTGGAGAACACTACTGGTGACCAGCTGCCAAACGGATTCCAACTGGACGTCAACTCCACCACCACTCTTAGGGCATGTTTGGGCCATCCAGTTTTTTATCCAGCAAAGAGTACACCCATCCAAGCCATGAACAGCCAGTTTCTCTAGGAGAATGCTGATGGAATTCAGCAGTAGGAATTCAGTAGTGTGTAGTCCTAGGCAGCACACAGCAAAACTCACTTTAAGCTATTCTTCCTTTGCTTCAAATGCTATGAATACAATGCCAGAGTGGTCACACCAGCTGGCTGGAAAATGCCTAGGGAAAAATAATGATGGAAACCCCAGCCTGGCATCTTCTTCTAGGTTAAGAAAATTTGTTTGGATCTCTCTATTCCTAATGAGTGGAGTTACTAACAAAGTTGTCAGAAACTCTCCTACTACATTAACTCCGAGTGAGAGGTATTTAAAGTGTAATGCTATCAGACTTGCACATCTTGTCTGCTTCACTGAGCCATGCCAAACTGTGTTCCTATGAGACGCTCAGAAGGTTATGGTATCTGACAACAAATGCAGGCTGCTTCCAGATAATGCTGAAATTCTTATGCTCTTGAAATATAATCCACTCACAAATGATTTTAATTATCTATATATCCATCTACCTTGTCTTTTCAAACCATCGAACTCGAATAGCTAACTTCTAAAGCCTAAACTGTTTGCACTACTTGACCAAGGACTGACTTACTGGCAATTACACTACGTTTCATCTCGTAGGGAGCTTACAGCATCTGCAATATCTGCATCTGCAGATTATAGCATCTGCAGTCTTCTATTCAAAATTGATCATCTAACAAGCATTTGCCAGACCTTCATGTAAGCAGCACTTTAAATATTTTATTAAGCTCTAGATTACAAAAATCCGGTGAATCATGCTAATGTTTTAAAAGACTAGCTCTGTTGTTTTTTATTAAATAATTCAATTCACTTTTTAAAGCAAATAATATTCTACCTTTACGCTTACACAATATATATTTCTGTCTGCTTATTCA
This sequence comes from Pezoporus wallicus, assembly GCF_028554395.1. Taxonomy (NCBI): domain Eukaryota; kingdom Metazoa; phylum Chordata; class Aves; order Psittaciformes; family Psittacidae; genus Pezoporus; species Pezoporus wallicus. Next base: position 5,405,588 of record NW_026640754.1, read on the forward strand.
ATATATGCTGGTATTAAAAAGTGTAGCTCATCTTAACATTTCAGGGAGGGAAAAATTCATTATGTAGCAAATCTAAACTGCAGACTTGTAGGAAAATACAAAGCTGTGCTATAAACTAATTCTTGGATGCAAAGAGAGCTGGAAAGTCCCCTTATTTCCCAAAGGGTATACAGTTTATTTAAGCTTCCACCCTTAAAAGAAAAGACAGAAATACATCATCAAAAACATCAAAGATGTCAGCTCAGAAAACAAGCATGAATAGAAGCAAAATCATCACACTTTTAACTCTGTACTCCCTGAGCAGCAAGTGCTGGTGTGCACCTGCTGACATGCAGCTTTCTTCCTCCTCAAGTTGAGGGGAGGATTCATATCAAATACGATTTTCTCTGCGCTGACGCATCCTCCGTGGAAAATAAAACTGAAGCACCCACTACCAAATTCAGTAAAAGGGAAAGCAGGAGGGGGGGAAAAAGTGATAAAGAAGCCCATGAGTTAGACAGAAAGATTAAATTGACTGAAAACTGTGTCTTCAGAGAAACTGAGATAGATAATCACAACATTCAAGGACAGAAATGCTGAGACCATAAGCCCAAATACTTCTGATATGAGAAAGGCAGGTGTCCAGCAACAGAATGCGATTTAGAATAGCTTTCTTTATGAAAGGATGTGTGACAAAAACTTTTGACCTCGGTTTAGAAGGAAATGGATACTATGCATCAATGAATGCAATACAGCATAAACACGTCTGGAAAGCCCTACATTCCAGACTGACAGATGCATAGATATTATACAAATAAACTATTCCACATTACTTTTAAATAGATTGGTCTCAATTTGTACAGAATTATTGCATAATTTTAACATTCCCGATATAATTTTTACATTAGATATATGATTCTATTTATTTATTTATTTTTAGTTTATGCTGAAATTGCATCACCTTGCAAAAGATTCAGCATGATCTGTAGCTATGATTTCTCTGGGTTTGGGTATCACATACAGAATACCTTGTATGTACTTGGGAGACATGTGGAAGAGCCTAACTTACCATTCCCAGCAACTTTCTTGGCAGCATTTTTGTCCTGTTTTGAAGTATTTCATACAGCCCAACCCATGGCTACATGAAATATTTTGCCATGAATTTCATGGCAAATATGTCACAGTGTACTAAAAGTCACACAGGACTTTTACAAAATTTGTACTAAATACAGAATTGTCAATAAGGCCCACCCAAATTCTACTGAACTGCTGCAAGTACATCAGAACATACATCTCATTTTATCACCTTGCCAGTGAGATTTAAAGGCAGCTATTGTTATTTTGCGCAACCTTATTATTTAGACGATGACTGCTGTTGCAGAATAATTGCCAGGCCATATGCATATAAAACAATGAAACATTCAACACAAGAGCTACAATACAATTGATCCAGAATAAAAATTTATTTAGAATGTATGTGCTTAAGAAATCTAAATTCCTTCCTCCCAAATCTTTAAATCTTGTGTACTGATGTATACTACCAGCACTTGAAGAATTTGGAGCAGAAAAACGTCTCTTAGCTTGGTTATGTTTCTGAATAGAGAAATCCATCATGGTCAGTAACAAATGTCCTAGTGCCATTGCAGTATAGATTTTCTTGCAGTACTGTCTCCTACGCTGCCCTACATGCTGTTTGGTCAGTTCCATGATGGTATTAATGATACAAGGCTCTTCAGATAATTACAGACCACTACTGAAGACTACTGAGCAAGAACAGCTATCACATTCAGAAGACTGCACTACAAAAGGAATTCAGTGTTAAAATTGTCTCTGACCCATGCTTTTGAAGGGGGTCTCTTTCTAAAAACAGTGTAAGGGGTAGGATTCCTGCAAGCATATATGCAGGACAAGAGCAAGTTAGTTCATTCCAGAAATTGTGGAGGATGATTATCTTATTTGATAGATAACAGTTACATGTGCAAAATCTCTGTGTAACTGTAACCAAATAAGCAGAGTCAGGATTACCACAGTAGGGCAGATCACCAGGAACAACACCCTCTCTGAAAGTGACTAGCACAAAGGGGGGGGAGGAACTAACAGTTCACTCTTTCTTTATAATCCAAAACTCATGCTTGCACTCATTCTTGTGGTGTTTTGTTCTGCAGGCATCGTGTCAAAAATTTATTTTCTTCTATCAATTTCAGTTTAAATACAACTGATTGTTCCCTTGTTCTTGTATAATGAGTATGTGCTGTTTGCACTACAGTATATAAAGACAAATTTTTTTTATAACATAACTGTTTGATTAATTGTATATTTTTAGGGTAAAACATACAAAAGCATTAAAAAGTAATTGCCTGAAGCAAAAAAGCAAAATTGGGCTCTTTATGGATCAGGCAAAGGCAACCACGGAGTTGAGGAAAGCTATTTTCAGATCCCTGTTGTTTCAGTGCAGAATGTAACAAAAGTGACATTTTGAAAATGAAAGAACGGAAAATAACTTGAGGAGAGGTGGAAGAGGAAAGAAAAACCATCCCTAACGTTTTCTGCATTTGCTTCTTCTACCTGTAGTTCCCAAAAGGCCCCCAAATATTTAGGTATATTCATGGCTCTCTAAGAATTTCTTTCAAGTAATTAACAAGTCCACTAAACTGCTATATTTGACTCATCTGTTCTCCCTGCAATGTGAGAAAAACCCTGTACATACTAGCAATTACCAACACAGGAAACCAATGATGGCTCAAAAGATCACTGTACTTTACTTGACTCTTGCAGCCAAGGCAATACCACTCTGTTTTCAGTATTCACAGGTTAAATGCTTTATAAAATGGGCACACCAATTTTTACATTGTGGATCATAGGTTAATCTTCCCTCCCAACCCAACTGAAATCTGCCAGTACCCAACTCCATTAAAAATTATTTGTCTCTAAGGAGTGTTGAATTTGTGGACATTGTCATCTGAAATAAGGCATTTGTAAATAAGGACAGGCAAATGGTCTTATCCATTCTGCTAAGGTCCTAAATCTGTTATCCTGGACTCACTTGAAGGCATTAAGCAGTAATATCTACACCTTAGACATCTCGAATTTGGAACACATCGATCTGATTTTCATAAGTGGAAAAAATCCTATCAAACCCACTTTGAACAAATGCAAGTTGAGTGAAATGTAAGTTTTAGTGCATTTATTTTTTGGCAACATATTCACCTCCCAGGACCAATACTTCAGGAGGCATGACTTCTCTGCTCAGAATTCTATAGTACTCCTAATGACTTGGTTTTCATGCTTAATATAATGGTATTATTGAATTTCTGGGAATAAAGACTGTAATTATTCTGTTTTGTAATGAATACAGCTGAGATGTTTGCTCACCTGACCAAAACTCAAGATACCAGATGCTGTCCAAAAAAGGTCACAATTTATCATGTACCTGTCTGGAGACAGCAGCAATCAGTAATTCTGCTTTTCAAAGGGGTTGTTGCACTTTCTGCAACAGTTCAGCAGCCCCAGAAGGCCAATGTAAGCAAGACAGACAGAAGGGTAGCTGCAGTTTTATCTTTTATTTTTGTGACGGTTCAAAGGGGCATAGGAAAGTCAGACAGAATAGACTTCCAAAGTCTGGGGGCTCTCATTCTCTACATCAAACACATCATTATTGACACACGCAGAGTTAATGCGTTCCTATCTCTGTGTGAAGACCTACCGTTTGATTGACTATTTCCATACAAAGAAATTAATTCATCTTAAGAAAGTACCTTCCAGAGAAGATTAATATATCCAGCTGCAGCTATTTTAGTTTGCTCCAACTTCTCTCATTCCATTTTTTTTTAATTTATGTCTCTCTGACTTTCCTTAATGCAAACCAGCTGAACTTTTCTCTCCTGGGAATAGACTATCATGTTTTCTGTTTGTTGACAAACCCCTTACCAGATACATTAACTGTCAGAATCAGTAGAAAACCATTAACTGTGGAAAAAACGGTGGTCCGAGATCACAATCAGTCAGTGCACTAAATCTACTGACTGGTGTGCCCCCTGTCTGCTGACAGACCCTATTCATGCTGGATTGAACTGGGTTCTCTGAGCGAGACCATGACCCTCACTGCCACTTGACATTAGAGAGCTCCACCTGGTTCACTAATGGATAGATAACATCAATAAATCTGATTCCTTGCACTGAGCTGAGGAAGCAGATGGAAAGAGAAGATTAATCTCTGCTGACTGACATTATAGGGAAGATGTAAAAGATAACAGAAATTACTGACTAGGTCTCATATAAACTCTGGTTCACTGATGCATGAGATCGGCTTTCCCAGTAGGCTCCTGAAGGAATTCGATTTTTGTTTCTCTATGAACACTTTATGCTTGTCTTCATCTTCTGTTAACATTCTTCTGAGATGAAACCTTGTAGCTGGTGGTGTTTGCCCTTAGCATGGGCTTATGACTAACTTCCACAGAACCATATGGCTGCATTTAACATAAATCCAAATGAGCACAGAAACTACACTATCCTGAAAATTTGTCTCAGTTTATTTTCTGTGCAGAATTGCAATCAAAAAATTGCTTAGAAAGAGATAATATTAATTTCTGCTTCATCAGAGCCAGTATTAATACTATCATAATCCTAGGAAAAACACTGAGATCACATCAGATCAAACGATGATCGAGTTTGGAGGAAAGAAAGAAAGAAAGCAAGAAGGAGAAGAGAGCTTTTATCCATACGCAAAAACAGAGGAAACATCTGTGGGAATAAGCTTCTGTGGAGATTAGCTTCTTCTAACAGCTTATTCAAATCTTTCAAAAAACCACTTCATATATGGCAATACTTACTTGAGTTTGGGTGGGTTTCCACTGAAGACCCACTTTCTTTACTAACTGAAGACTAAAAGCCAAGAAAGAAAAGAAGTACTACTAGGGCTGCAAGTGCCTTCCTCACTGCTTTTGTGTTTTTTCACATATGGCCTCCAGCGGGTTACTGCTCCACTGCTGGCTGCTGCTGGTGAAAAACTGGAGAAGTCAGGCAGAGCAACCTGAACCTGAAGCTTCAAACAGCAATTCAGACATGACATTATCCCAGCCTGTTGTGCAAGCCACCAGGACATGGTGACTTGAAGGACTGGATACTGACAAAAGCCCCAAACTTCCTCTCTTTAGGTGTGCAAGAATAAATCTTGTCTTCTGTAATGCACCTACCTTCTTTGTGGTGTAAAAAAGAATATAGTGGTATCGCATGTAGAAGGCACCTGTAAACATCCCATTATTTGTTCCTCCAAAGTCAGACTCAGGCAGATAATTCTCTCCCCCACAGAAGGAGGAGTTCCCTTCTGTGATATGTAAATGCAACTCTAGGATCAAAAGAATTAGTATGATCAGACACCTCTGCTGAGCCTGCTCTTTCATGCTCCTCTCTCCTATACTGCACTCTGAGAAGATGAGCAAGGGAAAGAAACAATGCTAAGCCACACTCTACAGAAGTGAGCAGAAGAGTGTGATGCAAAGAATAACTCATAGTGCTGGGAAGACAAGCAAAGAAACCTGCCATAATTTTAGTTACACATACTCTTCCTTGCAGGATTGTCCCATTACCTTCTTTCAGGAGAGACTGGAATTAGACTTATGTATTGCTGAAAAAATATCAGTATCTCCTTACAGGCTTTTTCTGGGTCTCTCAGAAGACTAGTGCATACACAGACTTCCATGTAGATTGCAGTAAGTGACCTGGCTCTCAGTACTGTTGGCGACACTCACTTCTGAAGCAGTTGGAGTGAACCTGACAGCCTCATAGTGCACTTTCTGATACTGTCAGTGTTCATGCTATTCCAGTTCTCCTCTCTCCAAAGGAGAAGAAAGCAGTGGAAAGCATCCAAATTTTGCAGTGAGATCTGGAAATGTTCATGTGAGTAGTAACAATTCATACTACAATTCCGCATCTTGTTCTCCGGCCTTCTAGAATCATATCCTGACCAGTTCTCAGAGATGAGGCATTCTAATCTTGGCCAGTTCTTGACTTGAGTATTGAATAAGTTAAACTTCACAGGAACAAAATCAAAGAAAGGTAGGGCACAAGCACTCCTCCAATCTCTTTTACTACCCTTTCTGCCTTCATAAAGCTGAAAGAGAACAATTGCTTTAGATGTCTCAAAAGGCACATGAAGGCGATCTCAAAAAGCAAATGTGGTTTAAGGAAGACTCAGGGCTGCATTATTTACCCACAGATTAATTTAGAAGTTGGAACAAAGGCTGAAATTTCATCTGCAGCTGAAAGACCTGAGTGAGCTACTGGACATTTCAAAAGGATATAAAACCAGAGGGAAGTTAAAGAAGTGAAGTATTATTCTGCCAGTGATAAGTTCTGATTCTGCCTCAAGCAGCAAGCAGGCTGAAAGTTTCCATCATAATGGATCTGTGAACCATAGTTCACTTACTGATGTCCGTGGCTGGGGTTCTCTTCCAATTGAGTCTGTGATAACCCATGATGAACTCTGTGCTGCCACTACTATGCTACCAGCAGTCACTCAAACAGCCAGATTCATGTCACGACAGTGACAGCACTCATGACCCCTCAGCTGCAGCCACTACCACCAGCTTGGCAACTGTGCGTGTACACAATGGTAATACCTGTTTTTTAGTCCTTATTGTTTCCTGGTAAAAACTTGTACTAGCATACATTCTCATATGCAACATGCCAAGATTTATAGACTTGAGAGACCACCATTCAGCGATTCAACAAGACAGAGGGCTACTCCTTGTGCCCCGGAGAGGGTGATGCTTTAGCTTTAATGGTACCCACTTCCCATACACCTTTTTGGAGCTGGACTTCTCTTTGTGCAACCAGCATTATAAGAGATGCTGGATGCTGGTACCATACAGCCTTTACTTTGTCATGGTGCTTGGTATGATTTTTTTCAACTGTTTCAATGTGACAGAAAGAATTTCCAGAATCTGTTCAAATTTGGTTTTGGTTCAGCTTGAACTGCACTGACTAGGATGTCAGACTCAACTGCAGTTATGAAACTGTAGAAAGACATCAGCTTTTAATTTTGTAAATTTTGACTGCTTAAGTTTATGCTGATGACTTTTTTTTTTTTTTTACTAAAGTAGTTTTTTGTTTAACTTGTGAATTTTTAAGGCAAGTTTAAAGAAACTTCAGAGACTGCATTGAAAGGCTTCTTCTCAGCGTAGGGCATCACAGATACAAAATTTTTGTTTTGATTATTTCTGGTTTCTGTCATTAGCAGAGCATATGCCAGCAGCCAAGGTTTCTCATAATCTTGAGTCAGTCTTACAAGCGATGAGCTGCATGCTATTTAAAAGGATTTCACACGTAATCACAAGCAGTAACGGACAAGTAATAATCTTGGTGTCCATCCTTTCATCTTTCAGCCTCTAGTCCTCTTGCATTTTACCTAAGTCCTACCTTGCCTAACTAACCATTTTCAGTTTCTCCTTCTGGACTACTCCATCTACCCATTTGCATACTCACTCCTACCCTTCTTCTGCCCAGTCATTTTCACTTTTCTCCTTTACACTTTGCACTCCTGGCTTCTTCCACTCTTACATTTAATTCAGTATGCCCTTATAACAACCTGACCTCTTTCAAACTCAGCTGTCCTGAACCTTTTCCCCAAAGATGACAAAATTCCCCAGCCAACCTCCTTGCAAAGAATTCTTATTTATATGCAACAGGAAGTTTCCAAACTCTAACCCTGCAAAAATATAAATTTTTCAGAAAATTAGGTGACTCTGCAGAAACAGAAAATGCTGGGAAGCTTTATCTGTAAGAAATACAAATATGGTCATTTGCTGACAGTGACACTTGTTTTTCAGATTTCACATCTAGATAACTTGAGGAGAGGACTATAAGGATAGGAAACAGAAAAATGAACTTTTTACTTCAAACTAAGCTGATTTGTCAACATGTATACTAATGTATGTTTACATCTTAGAGATAAGAATAATTGTATGAAGTAAAGCTAACAGTACGTACCATTAAAATACTCTCAGATTTCCAGCTGTCTTATGATAATTAATACACTGTGCACAAATCTTTCAAAGCTATAAACAACTACTCTTTAGGTCTAGGCCTATGAATCATTAGGATTTCTATGCAAAATGCCTATTTCTATTACCATTATTAGCACTAAAATTGTCAAATTCATTAGATTTACATTGTCTCTGTGAGCCAAACAAACTAAACCATAGTATATCATAAAGTAACACACACATGACATGAAAACAAAGAAACAAATATATAATTATTCTAGCTGTGAAACAGTATGTTAGTGAGGTTGATAAACTGAATCTTCATGCTGATAGCATGTTGTAGTCTCAAATCTATTATGCTTTGGAACCAATGTGTTATTATCTCTGGACAACTTTCACACCAGGAGGTGATCACTGCTAGCATAATTTAAAAAATGAAGGGATTACAAACAAGATAAATTTCATTGTATTGTTACCTGAATTAGTACCAACCAACAGGAATTTCATGTAACATAGTCTATTTGCTAAAATACTTGCATTTGGTAGTCCCATTACAAACATGTAAAGAATAAACCAGGCATGATTCTATTAACTCCACTTCAGCAATTATGCATTTGAATCAGTACTGTATGGTAATTGGTCTACAGGGAACAATAATATTTAGTTTTGTTCTTTTTTAATACAGTATGCTTACATTTTTACTTAAAATATATTAGTGTCTTCCAGTAACTATCTGCACTATTTTTGAGTTTGCTGATAGTGATTAACTGAATTTAACATACCATTCTCCTCCTGCTGTTAATTTTAATTTGTGGCTAAGTGAAGGTTTAAGAAGCAGATCAATGTACAGTGTCAATGTATTTTACAGTTTAATTAGTTATTAATGGATGGATGCAGGTCTCATTTAATCAAATAGCACCTTATCCCTTTTATAATATTAAGAGTTACAATTAGCAAAACAGAATTTGAACATAAAGCTCTATTTGTTAACACAGTATAAAGAAAAAATGGTAAATTTATGATTAATAATTCTTTACTAAAATTTAGCATATTGCGCTGATTAGCAGGCTGGAACTCATAGAGCAATGGCACTGCTTTGTCAGGGTTTTTTTTTTGTGTGGATCAGAAACCAAGTATACTGATATGGCATAAGAATGCCAAAATATAGCTCAAATATAAAGACAGATATTAACTACAAAGTTAAGCAGATATGGAACAGTGCTGTAAGATAAATTTTATTGAAATAAATTGAAATATTCACTTATCTGGAATTCTCTATTTCTAGTTATACATTTATCAGCAGTTCCAATTTCAAAATAGCTAGTAGAAAACATTATAGATTAGATACATAATTTTCTTAAGTTCTATGATTGGTCATTCCCTATGCTATATGACTATGTCATAATATTTCTAAAACAAACATTTGATAAGTAGTAAATGTATTACAAACTAAGGCTCAGATCTGGCAAATATGTAATCATGCAGTTTGCAACAGCTTTCAGAACCAGGTCATAGAGAATTAATACAACCTGTATTCTTATTTTCGTAAGTGAAAGCAAATAAGATCTGGCAGTCAAAGTTTACCATTTGTATTTATCACGAGTCAGTATCAGATATTATCTGAAGTATAATTTTTTAAAAAATCAGATACAAAGATGAGGAAGTCTGTTTCAGATGTTTTGACTATTGTCACCAAAATCTTCCTTCAAATCACATTTTGCCTTCTGTGTCAACAGTTATCATCATGCAAACACTGAGAGTCACATACCCATAACTGCTATCGTGATATGTTGGAGAAAACACATCCATCTCTATAAGGTTGTCATGACCATTTGCAAGGACTGCTTGATTTCCTAATTCTCTATACACAAAGATACAAAAAAATGAAATTAGAGTGGCAATTTCAGTTTAAAGAATGGGATGATCCCACAAAAAGAATGTATTAATTCTGTTGCATAACTTTCTTTTTCTACAGATGTGCAAAACTGCAACTGCATTTTAAATGTGAAATTTATCTGCTTTCCATGCTGTCCCCTGAACCACATACTGAGTTGTAACTTGAAGACACAGTATTACAAGGCTACCATTAGGTGGTTACTACCCTTTGGTGATTGCTTATTTATGTGGAAGACCTTGAATAAAATTCCTGGCTGCTGCCTGTGGCAAGACAGGCTTAAAGACTGAGCAGTGCATAGTAGGAGATGTTGTTTAGCTGAGGCTGGGCCAGAGATGAAGTAATAGAAGTGAACTATTAACAGACAGTCTCTTGCTGGCTATCTGGCACAGCCAGTCAGCCAGAAAATATGCAGAGGGCTAGCTACCAGAGTAAGTGGAGATCTCATGTTCTGCAAACGACACTGCACAGCAGTCAGGGAAGGAAAGGAAAGACCACAGACTCTGGCTCTCTTCAGGAATGGCGAGAAAATGAAGTGGGGGAAACAAAGCCAGGCACTATTTTGTTTAGAACTGCATATTCCTTTTCTCCTACCTAAAACAGGCAAAGTTTTGGAAAAAAAATTTGGATCCATGCTTACTTCAATAGCTGCACATCTCTGAAGAGGTGAATGATAAACTCAAAGAATACTGCGCAAATACGACTGAATTTTGGACTACCATTGCTTGACTAAGAGACAGGGAACAAAATACACAGTGTGGACAAATTCCAAGTATTCATGGCAACAGAAAGGGATTTTTGAGCAGAAAGGATGCCAGTGAGATCAAGCAAAAATCTAAGGATACTACTGACATCAGTGGAAGCTCACAGGCCCAATGTGCTAGGATTTAAACACAGATGCTTTGTGAGCACCAACTGCATGAGCATTTTAAAAGAAAACAACTTTTTAATCAACTTTAGCCTTTCAAAACAATACTGGTTGTTTGATTTCATGAATGTGGCTAACGTGCATATACTGACCCCATAATTATGGCACGCCAATCTTATTCATGCTCTCAGCAATAGAAATAGTCCTGTTTCCTCAACTTGGAGACCAGCAGTGTGGCACACCCACAATGACACATGGGATCTTCAGAAAAGCAGGACTTGAACTCTATCCTCAGTTTCTGCCTTTAGTTTGTACTGTTCCTTCTCACTATAAGTAAAATGGCTAAACAAGTCCATGTGTGAAAACCTGGAAGACTTACAGAATGGAACAATTTTGAATTTGATTAAACCAGATACTGTTATAGTGGGTGGAATGCATAAAATAGCTGCTTTGAGCAGACTTTAACCTCTGGCAACACTGTGCTTTTGCAGACAATCAATCAGCCTCTACACAAATTGATTTAGGACTTCTCTGGAAACTATCAACACCATTTCCACACCTTAATCGATACTGAAGGTGGTAGCTTCATTGGTAATTCACCCCAATAAAGATATAAGGGTGTGTTCCTCGCTCTAAAATCTTTGCATTCTAAAATAAAGTTTGGATCAAGACTGCATAATGATTTTCATGGAACACATTCTAGGAATTGTTTTGTCTGTACCACTTCTGAGACATTCTAGTGATTTAATTAAATCCTTCAAAATGCTGAAATATTTTCCAGCCATCAACTATTTTTTCAACCAGTTCCCTCTTTCTTCTCCTTAAAATTACTAGATAAGTAACTGAATACAGGAATACTCGTTCTATTTTTAAGCATAAGTTAGTGGTAAGAGAAGACTGAGCAGTACCAGTATAGACTATGAAAAACACGTGACTTTCTTGTTTATTTTCTATAAAATACTCACAGTCTATCATATAAAATACAGCCATCTTTCAAAAAAAATTGAAGTACTTTATAGAGCAAATCAAGAACAAGAAAAGCTCTTTGATTCATTGACACATTAGCACAGATTCTGAATAAAGTTATATAATATTATCAGATTTATTCCTTGACTGGAATATGTAAATTTCCTCTTGCTGACAAATTTACCTTAGACATTCAATGCCTCAGATTAATGAAATATTGCATGAGAAATGCTCGAAGAGATGCTGCCAGCTTACTTTTTCCAACAAATTTATGAATTCTAACCTACTTTTCCTCTGCACATCTCTATAATATGTAATTGATTGCGCTTTAGCAAAATTCTGTACATTCAATATTTAACAGAGAAAGCATTTAAAGCATTGATTTACTAAGTATTTTTAAGTATCAGTAATTTAGAGCCTACTAGAATGCAAAGCCATGAGAATGTAACTAATGATCCTGGCGCACAAGAACTCATTACTAAAACTAGTAGGTGAATAAAATCTTTAAGACCAATGATAAGAACCCCCCCACTAATATTTAATTACTTAATCATCATTTAAGATATTCAGACACCCGACACATAGTCATGCATTTGCATGATTTTGGCTTTTCAGCCAGTAGTTCAAAGAACAAAACCAAAAGTTATTCAAAATATTCCCTGTTTTTTTATTTCTTCAGAAGTTAATACTGTTCTACGGTGCTGGCTTCTCCAGCAGATCTACTGCTGCTACAGCTGAACCTAACTCATAGCAGGCTGGGGAAGAGTCAAACCGTAAAAATCATTAAATGTCAAATGAAAAGATCCTTCAGTTTGCAGAAAATCTGCAGGAAATATTTTCTTTTTTTTTTTTTTTTTTTTAAATGTATATTTTACTGAGCCCCAACAGAATTAAGACAATTTCTGCCACTGCTCAGTAACGTCATAGTCATTTAAAGATGGCATCAAAGCTGAAGTAACATTCACGTAACCAAAGCTGCAGTTTCAGCCCCTCATCAAATTTTAAGAAAATAGTCCTTTTATATTTAGAAAAACACATCAAATGGAATTTCTGTTGTATGTTATTGATCTGTCACCTCACAGTTCATCCACTTAACCAGTAACAGCTATGCTTTACACAAAAGCATTAACTCTATACAGAGCCAAATCGCAGAATATTCCATTAAAATACAACTGAACCCAATATTATGAAATATATATTTCAAAGTCACTTCCATTACTACTGCAAAACGATGGGGACTAAAACCTCTCTCAGGCTTTGCAAATATATCCCCCTCACCTACATGCACATACACAAACCCAGCCTATTCACTACTTAGTTATTCATCACAGCAAGCTGTAGGTCATTTTTACCCCCCCATCACCAATATGAGCCTATATAGATAGAAAGATAGCTATGCATATATGCTGACATTTGCATTCTGCACCTCTAAATGGCTGTCATCTAAGTCAGATGAAAAAAAAGGCAAAAAAAAAAAAAAGCAAAAAAGAGCTTACTATAAGCATAAGCTAAAATATTGCCAAAGAGGAAATAAACTTTCTTTCAGGCTGAGAAAAGGATGAAGGAAAAGACCTATCTCAAAGTTGTTAATACAGTTGAACTGAGCCTAAGAATCACACTCAGTAGGAAACCTTAACCAAAAAGGGAAAAATCAATGACAAATAAGATGGGTTCTTCACCTTCAGAGTTCCAACCAAGTGAGACTATTAAAGAAACTACAGTAGGGCTCTGTCGGTTTTTATGTGAAATTTCCACATTTCAGCTCATTCACAAGCGTTCAAAACTTGAAGACTCAAATACCCTTACCTTTTCATCAGAAACATTTAAAAGATGAAAAGACTACTTGGCAAAAAATACTTACTCCAGGTTGGAACTGGCATTTAAGTCTTTTTCTTCATAAACACGATAAAAAAAAAATGGCAATAGAAGCAAACATCAAGGACCATACGCATATCCTGAAGATTAACCAGTGTCTGGAAAATGTCATACATCCTATTCCCACTACAAACTTAGTTCTGTAAGAAAACTCCTTAATGTACTGAATTGTCTGAGTATGATGAAATCCCTTAAGTTGGAATCCTATTCCACAATGTCTATGTCTCATAAGCAATACAGGAAGGTACAACAAAACTAAGAAAAGGAAGAGCCATTCCCAACAGCCTGACAGAAGATCTGTGAGAACAAATCTATGGGGACAAAACTACCTAATAGAGAATCTTAAGGTCACATATGTTTTAAATTAGTCACAATCAGATGAACTATCTTTACTTTGCTACAAAACATAATTTAAAGGGATTCAAAGAATGAACTGAAGGGATTTAATAAATATTTTCAAGAATTACTGTCAGGTTCAATACAGTTATAAATGCTCAGTTTGATGACTAAATTGGAATATTATGGCTTTCGTTAATAAAAAATTAGCGCTGATTGAGTGTTACATGAGTATTAATTAATCACTGTAGGTAAACTGAGCTCTGTGCCAGTAAGTCCTATAACATTTTTTACAGATCAATCAGCATCATACATCATTCTGCATCTAAAGAAGCTAGTGTCACCTTTATATTAGCTGCTTCTTTCCTAGAGCCAGTTATCAATTCTAAAAGACAAAAAAAAAATGAGGACAAATTTATCATACCAGAACTGAGTTCTTTCATCTCACCAAATCCTAGGCAACTTTAATAAACACCTAGCCTCACATGGGTATTTCTTTAAGGAGACAGAGTACAAGAGCTAAAAAGTATTACTGAAAGTTCCTCGACATTTGATCTATATGGCAACCTGTATTTGACACATAGCATACCCGGCAAGCAAGGCAAGGAATTTCTTCCAACAGTCAAAAGTCACAGATTATGAACAGGAAGGAAAATGCTTGTATGGAAAAATTAATATACTTTTTGAGTCCAATCACTCTGCAATAGGCATTGTAAGGGAAGAGAGTGTCACTGGGAATTTTAGGGAGCAGACAGATTTTTTAGTACTGTTTTGTTTGCTGAATGAAGGGAAGTATTTGCTGCTGGTCATCTTTCATTGAGTTAAATGTTTTCTTTAGAAGTGCCACAGTCTGTAGCAGTACCTAAGTAATTACCTGCTTTCCAGTGGCGCATTACTGCCAAGGACCCAGCTGTCCTGCAGCTGGACTGACTCAGGTGTGGTTTGCAGCTCGGCGGGCAAAGCAGCCGGCGGGGCCGGACTCTGATTCCTCCTATTTGTCAGTGAGTTTCTGTTAAGTGAGGTGATGGATGGGTGATGCTGTGCTGAATGTTGCTTGTGAGAAGGTGGCAAAGGCTGCAGGGTCGACTGGCCTTGGTTATTTGGAGGTTGCTCTAAGAAGAAAGAAAATTAAAGCTCGTTATACACCATCTCAGCATTTGCTACAAGCAAAGCAGAATGAGAAATTCAATATAATCCTATCATCTAATATATTTGCATATTATTCTATTAGCAGACATCAGTGACATTCTCTAAGAGCAAGTTTACCCTTGATACACCAAGTTCTAATTAATATACAACAGATGGCAAGATTGCTTTTGGTTTTAATTTGTTTCTTTTTTTTTTTCAATCTGGTTTTATTAACACCTACAGAAAATAGCATCTGACAGATCCCCTAATGTGCCTTTAGATTTCAGCTTTTTTTAACAGACCAACCCTGAAATTAAATGGGTAATTTCAATAGAATACAAAGGTTTTTGAAATGCATATAATCCCTATAATTATTTAATGGAGTTTTTTTAAGCTTTATTTAACTGCAATAAATTATTGCAAGCTAGTTGCTAAACAGCAGTAGGCTACTCTATTTTAGTGCATTTCAAATAAAGCAGATCTGCACTATGATCTACTAATAGATGCTAAGTATTCTTTAGCAGAAGGTCACTCTGTGAAGCAGATGTTGCTTCATGGATATTTAACAGACTGAATCACATCTGATTACAACGTCAGAAGACTCATATACTTAATGACCGTCACATCCATTAGAACACACACAGAACAGATTTTCCAATTTCACACCATGCAATGTAACTACAGTTTGGAGTAAGCCACAGGTGATCAGAGAGTCAGGCCATCAAAACAAAAGGAAGTTGGTTTTGTTTTTTTTTTTATATAACCAAAGTACACAACACCCATGAAGCTTAAAACCAAACCTCAAACCAGTAGAACCCACAATCAAATACTTCCATCAATGTCAGGTTTTAGCAATCTTTTCTATAAAATCCATAGTAAATAAGTCATAAATAGAAGACAAACCTTGCTATACAACACAATAAACACACAAAAAAACCCCCTCAAGACACTTCAGCATGATTTAGCAAGGACAGATGACACTTAAAAATGTAACAATATGTAATTCAAATTGCAATCTATTTCATAAGCTACTGTAGGAGAACATACCTCATAATACAAATGCAAGTCTTAGGCAGAGCAGAAGATACAGGGCCTGAATTTTGCTCACACTGGAAAGGCTTTCACATAGTTTTTAAATTAGTTGTTTAATCTTTGCAAACAAATCCCTGTTTAGAACTGGTTATAACTGCAAACCGTTAGAAACCCAATAATAATACCTTGGTATGGATAACACAGGAAAAGTATTTCTGTTGAAACAGATGTTCTCAATAATTTACAAGTGACTACTATAAAAATAATTCAACAGTGAGCAATTTCTCAGGTCATGAACATAAGAAAATTTGAGAATGTTAAGGAATAGACGTGCTAAGCTTAAACAGAAAATCCAGCCTTCGGAATAATTTTCTTTCCAAGAACCCCATTCTTCTTTACAGTTCTCTTGTGTGGTCAATCCAAGTTTCGTCACAAACAGCAGCGATGCTGAATCTGTCATTAAAATAATGACAGCATTTACATTGCCAGTGAAGTTTTCAACACAAAATCCCCAATACATTGATGAAAAATTATCTTCCAGGAAGGATGCAGCTGATCAGCCTTGTCTTCACCAACACCGACACAAAGTGTGTCATTGCATGTGATTAAAATCACTATTGAGGGCTTCAAGCCACATTTCAACAAGCCAGCTAAAGGAAAGTTAACAGACTAACACCAGCAAAGAGTGTTTTCCCTTGTCTATGCAAAATTTTATCTGATTTAGATTACAAGCTATTTATTGGCTGGCACAGAATTAACTGTGGCCCTGTATTTTATAATATATAGGTATATGCGTACATAAAAATATATTAAGTGCACAAATGTCTGTATATTTCCATACGTATGTGTAAATATATACATGTACAAATGATAACTTACACAACAGAAAAAACAGAAGTGAAATTAAATAATTTTCATTTAGTTTTAATGAAATTACATAATCAAAATTGTCTAAGGATGGGACCTCCATTTTTGACTCTCTGGCCTGCCTAGCTCTGTTCAACAGTGTTGCCATGCTCAGAGCCACAGTGTCCTCCCCTGCAGCTCCTACCAGCTGAATTGCTATTCTGACATCCTTCTTACTCATTAATTTCTCCTCTCATTTAAAATCTCAGTTGAAAATCAAACTTTTAATCTATAATTTTTAGAACTACAGATCTTGCACCATCCATTGCTAAAGACAAAGCAGAGACTAAAATAATGTTCTCTTGCACAAAGGAGGATGTGTGCAAGGGGACGATGCCAGGCTTTCAGGCTTATCTCAGTGAGAGGTCAGACCTTCCCACACACTCTACAATGGGGAAGAGGGACAGTAAAGGCTCTGTAAAGGATATTTATGCACTCCCCAAATAAATGCTTAGATCTAGTGAGTACACCAATAACATGCTGGGGGAGTGAAACTGTACTCCTCAGCTGACAGGCCAGCTACTCAGTCCACTGTTTGGGATTTAGATTATTTCCCCAGAAATTTGCCATGACTTTACAAAAGCCGTTCTACTATATAGTGTATAAACATTACTGACACTGAAACTACACAGTAACATATAAAATAAATTAAGAGTTGCAGGATGAGCTTGTAACCATAAGCCACAGGCTAGAAGGGAGTGAGGAGAGCACAGCAAGTGCAACTTCACAGAGAAAACACATCCTCAAAGCCCACTGTCTCTCTCCATAACATGCTGGCAGGTGACATTTTCTAGTGTAAAGGGTGACTTCAATTGGCAGGGAATCTACAGCCTCCACAGAATCAGAAATGCCAGAAAAATCTGGAATGATTTACGCCTCTTCTAATTATGCAAGAGCTACAAGTAGAATTGTGCCTAACAAGATTAGATTTTCCATAAATCAATAGAGCTAAAATCTGTATTTCTTTGAATTTCCTCAGTCCTATATTGTTGTTCTGAATGAGAGATCACTGAGGAATGCTCTTTCGATACTCCCTTCAACCTGCCAGATTTCTTGAATCCACTGTTAACTCTGATTGCCACACAATTTCTTAGAGAAACGTCAATCTTGCACCAGCTTTCAGTATTACTGCAACTTTCACACAAAGCCATCAGTTTTAGGTAGTAACTCTCGACACCTCCGTGACCCTATGAAAGTACTCTCATTGCATATGCAAGGAAACTGAGGTATCCATGGTAAGCGATTCACACAGGTCTCCTGAGAAATCAGCATCCCGGCCAGAAGAGTACTGTTCTTTTGCTTTTCATAATTAAGGAATTTATAAACCACAGTGGGAGTTTCATGACACAGATACATACTTCATGAGCACTGCAACACTGGAAACTACTCCTGATAAAAATACTCCTGCATGTGCCACAATGGCCAAGATTCAGACCCTGTAACCCCTCCTTCCTCTCTATCAATCAGCTTGCTGGAAAATGGAAATCCTAGAGGAAAACAGTTCTTCCCTTGGTTAGTGAAAAGATGAGTGGTCCTGGGCCCTGGCTAGGGCCCTCACAACAAACCACTTAGTAGAAATTTCCTTCTTATATGATATCAGGAAGAAGAAAGAGCATTCAAATCTCATAAAGCACAAACACTACTTAAAAACTGCTGTAGAAAGCTACAGTTGCTTTGCTTTAATTGGATTTTAAATGCTATCCTAATTTATTTAATCTAAATGGGAAGGTCTGGTTTGCACTAAAAATAACCAGGTATGGGTACAGGTGGGCGAATGTCTAAAAATGCCAAATTTTAATTAAACCTTTCTTGTTCACTCTAGACCTTTATGACTGTAGAACCATCCCATTCATCTTAAACAGAAGATTTCTACAGCAAGGAGCAAACGTAAATTGACCCAGCAATCAGTTTGTGTGTTCAAGTTGCTCAGGTGCAACAAAAATGCCCCACGTTTTTGAGGCATTTGCTGCATAAGCCAGCAACAGATGATTATGCATGCAAACATATGTACAGAACTAGGAAAAGTCACAAGAAATTGGGTGCAAAGCTGTCTTACTACAGTTGCATGAATTTTTCAAAACATACTTAAATTGTTATTTACCCTAGGGAACCACAGTGAAGCAAAGCAGTCATTTCAGTTGTAGAGGTAAATTACATGCACTCTGTAGCCTTTTACAAAACCTTTTTCTTTTTTCTTTTTCAAAAAAGTAATTTGCATTTAATTAATTTTATCATTTAACTGTTACAGAATTTGAACAGCATATGAAAGAATACAGAAAAGATGCATATGTCAACGTAAAAAGTAAGCAGAGAAAGATGTTATGATAACTACTGCCATTTGGGAGAAAGGGGTTAATTCCGATGGAGAAAAGCAGACCAAGTATCCATGAAGAAAAGTAATTTGTTGCACAGTTTATGTGATAGCCTTTCTGTAACAGACAGATCACTGAGACCTGTCAGCTAGCTACTCATCTAGGAAAAAGAGGCGATTTCCATTTGATAAGGGTTAGGCTTTTTACTAGTGTATAATTAACATTAACTTTGAGTTTCCATGACAAACACAAAAGTGAAGACTTCCATTATGATATAAACATTTCAAATCTGAATATAATGTAATTCAATATCTATGTCTGTGAAAGTCTTAACTCTTCCTAGTCAAGTTGCTCCTTTTTAACACTCTCTTTAGAAGTCTCTGCCATGGTAAAGCAAATGCCCACAACGTGTACCAGAAGTAAGCAGCTGGAGTAGACTGAATGTTTTAGAAAACTGGTAACACAACATAAAACCTTTCATTTCCAGGTCACTGGTCCCTGGTCTGGCAGCTCTTGATTGCTTGCAGTAAAAGTAATTTCTGCAGAACCGGTTTGATTTCCTCAGTAAAACACTTTGATGGACTTGAAATTTTACCTAATTGACACATGGACGTATCTCCAAGAGTACGGTAAACAGAAGAGGGATTTACCTTGGAAATCCCTGCAAATTGTAGAAAGTGGTATTATGGCTTAATTAATTATTCCTAGAGCTCCCAAAGGAGTTCTTTTTTTAAAGTCCCTGCTTACAGAGGGTAAGAGGCAACCTCTACCGCTATGGCCAGAGCTCTAGTGATTCTGCACTAAAAATGCAAGTAAAACCAAGCATTCCGGTCTGGGAACACCTTTCATGAGAAGCTGTATTTAATTAATGAAAACAAAAAGAAGGTTATGGGTTTAGAGAATAATCATGTATTTTAAGTGTCCGTTTGCAATTAAACAGATCTGCCTTTAAATGAACCACTGCTTCAGTGTACTTTTTCTGCCAAGGTGCACATGACAGCTGCTGTTCTGATTGTCTTCTACAAGCTGTAGTGGCAATCCAAGATAACTAGCTGTATATGCTCATTTTGTGGTTAACCCCTCTAAATTTGTTTAACCTTCTCCATGTCCAGGTGAGCTGGCAGGCTCTGCCCTGCCAACTGCTTTAAGGATCCAAACCACACACTCAACACAAGGAATGAGATGACACAGTGCCTACCAGTACAGGAGAGCCCTTTCACTCTGATTTGAGTAACCTGATCTAGTGGAAATGCTCCTGCTCATGGCAGAAGGGGCTGGAACTGAACGATCTTTAAGGTCCCTTCTGACCCAAAACATTCTGTGATTCTATGATTTCTTGTCAGCCTGCACTGTCCTTTCTTGCTTGCTTTACAGTTAATGGACATACCGATGGAAGCAAAACTAACCTGCAGCTGCTGCTGCTGACTTCCTCTTAAAGCACTCTGTACTTCTGTGCCAGCTATGTGGTGACAAGAATGTAGAGAAGTGACAAGGACACTTTGATCAAAAGATGCATCTTGTGCATGTGTGTATACTATTATAAAATGGGAAAAAGTAGTACAAGTAGCTTGATCAAAGTGGGCCAATGTTTGTCTCCTCATCAGTACACTGTCTATAGGGTCTGACAACCTGTCAAGCTACCCGGGAGTGAGAAACTACCAGTGAATTTAACTGCAGAATATGCTCTGAAAGATCGTATTGCCTTGTTAATGCATCCCAAGTTTGGAAGAATTGATAAAGAAAATGTGAATCTTGTTACTTACATTGCACATTTTTCTTTAAATCTCAACATTTTACTTTTTGAAGAGAAACAAAGACCTGCTGTGGAAGAGAAGAAAGACTTATTTGATTGTGGAGAAATTCATAATGTTGTAGACATGGCACGTATCTGTCCAAGATCTACCAGAGGACAAATGGAGACAAGTAGCTGGAGCTCCCCAGGAGTTAGTAGGGTGGTCCCTAACATGTAACATTGGCATTTTAAGTCACAAAGTACATGTTGATAATCTCCTATACCCTGTAAGTAAGCTGTTCTTTACACAAGAAGACAAAGAAACAAGTCATGCACAAAACCTGCCAACTTTATGAACTGAAGAAAAAATATTTTTACATCTTTCAGCTGTGTCTTTCAGATGTGCTATCTATGGGAGTGTTAATTCAGGTTAAAAGCACACCTGCAACTTTGTATTTACATTTCACATACATTTAGCAAAGTATTTCCCCTCAACAACTTCACATTGATAATATTTGTGCATGCTCAGCTCTGTTTTATTAATTCAGTTGTCTATAATGTTTCAGAAGTCTTACTGCAGCAAACAGAAACCATCAGTTACAATCTTTTCACAAAAACTTTGTTAAGTATATGAACTGAACTTTGAACTTACTTGAATGGCAGAATTTTTTGTCCCTGGTATTTTAAAATAAACAAGCTAAAAAGCTATATACCCTATACGATATGCGACCCTGTGAAGACAGATAAAATAACTTTCTATTTTATGGCATTTACTTTGAAAATCTGATTAAGATAGATGTCTCTAGTTCGTAATTCTTCAATGTCATGTTGTCATAGTTCCCATCAGCAAGATGCTTTAAAGGCTTTCGATTAATATTGCATGCCAGAACTGAAATTACATCCTTTGTCGTTTAGTTCTTAATGGTGCAAGTGATATCTATCAAGTAGTGTTTTATGAAGCATGTGTGATTTTTATTACAGGCTGTTTTCACAAATCTTCTTCAGGTTTCATAAAGACTGTTCATGGCTCACAACAAATATGTCCTGCATTTAGAATCATGCCAATTCTCAAATGCAAAATAAAACCTTGATTTTTCAGTGAGGTTTATCAGTAGAACAAAATATCTTCCTTAATCATCTTAATTAGCAACGCAAAAATATTACTGTAAGCCTCTCAATTCTGCATGAGGACTACATAGTAAAAAACTTCAAACAACAGCAACAAATATAATCATGTATTACTTTCACAAGTAATAGGATATGTCTGCCAAGTCTTGTAAGTGCCTTGATTTTTAAAATGGAGGTGACACACAGATTAAATCAGAAGATACAACATTCCCCCGTAATCCAAGTACAACAGAGATTTTAATTTGAAGCATCTCTCTTTGCAAAACAAGATGCATACAGTTAAAATTTCTTCAATTTACTGGAAACCACACAGTTAGGAGCAGTTGAGAGGGAATCTTAGGGTTGGTTATATTTTGGTCAAGCTGCCGTTTAAGCAAAAACGTGCAAAGTCAGTAAAACCGAAGTCTTAGAGGACACATGAACAGAACATATTTTTCAAATATTTTTTTGTCCAAAGACATAAAGAGTCTTGATACCTAATAGAGTAAAATACTCTGCGGGAACAAATACTGCCCATTGAGAAGAAAGCAGGCATTTCTTCCACAGATGGTGGTGAAAGGGAAAATCAGAGGATTTACTTCGAAAGGTTTATTAAATGTTGTTTCCACTCTCTGTTGTTCACTGTGGGAACTGAACCAGCTCACTTTTAAAACATTTTTTCCATTAGCTTGAATCGATTCTCAAAGCATTCTAACCTATCCACCTCCAGCCCGCAACTGCTCCATTAACCCCTTCAATACATATGTAACATGCAGTCAATATTATGGCAGGAAAAATCTCTTTATTTTAAATATCATGTAGCGATACATGCCTTCTTGTCCATGGTACCACGTAAGAGGCTGGCTAACAGAAGGTAGTTGCAAAAGTGTATGTGGTGAAACAGCTCAGGTTGGGAGAACCAATTCATCTGGGTCAAGGAAAACCAGTGATTATGCTGTCATCCACAAGGCAGATATTTTAAGAAACAAAGTGGACTGAAACTTTACAGGTTTTCAACTGAGTTGAGGATAGCTTAACTGCTTTATGAAAGCTGAAACAGAGATAAATATTTCAGCTACAGTGAAAAAAGCTATAGTGAAACTAGTTCCTTGAACAACCTTCCTATAGTGGCCTTTTCATCCCCTGAGGGATTTAAAAAGAAAGATGAAAAAAGAAAAGTACAGAAACGCTGCCAAAGGAAATTGAAATTTAACCTGCTGGCATAACATAATTATGATCTTGCTTTTCAAGAAAAAGAAATAAAAAAGATAACATAAAACGCATGATGGCAACTATGCACACAGACCGAACTGGAAGAAACAGTGTACTTAAAATCCCACTGTCATATTACGTGGACACCATCTCCTTCCACCCCAGGCTAACCCACATAGTAGTTAACAGGGACACTAACAGATATCATTTCTATTCTCTTTTTAGGACCTGAGGTCTGTGAAACCACAAAACCCCTCCAATGGTAAAATGTCACTCAGTTTCAACAATTTACTTGGAGATCAAACTGGGAAAAGATGCTATCCCACAGTGAGAAACGACAAAAGCTTGTTCCCTTGAGATACAGAAATGACATTCAGCTTACATTATGCAGACATCAAAATACAATAATGCAACCTTTAGTGGTGTGCTACTGGCCTGGCTTCCCCACAGTGGGATTCAGATATTTTGCAAGACTGCGGGCTCAGTTTTTTTTTCCCTGGGGGGATAGCAGTCTCTCAAAGCAATAATCCCTGGAGTGGGGAAGGACCAAGCCCACAGGATTCACTTAAAGTCACACCTGTTTCTATTCAAAGAGACTTCTGCACCTTAATAAAATACTATCTTTCTTCCTTGTTTAGAGTCACAAGTGAGAAAGTTATGCAGTTATTGCTAGCTTTAGATAATCTTCTTTGATGATAACTCATGGAAATGAGTGGAGAAATACATTTTGAGTTCACAAATTGAAGGCCAGCTTTTTAACTAGAGAATTCAATGGTTTTCATTGAAAATTCACAGCTTTTCATTGAAAGAAAACAAAACATGAAACAAAAATGGAGAAGCCTGGCTGAAAGACTTTGTAGGGGGAGGAAAACATTCAGCCATCCAAAATGCTGACAGTAGACTAAAATTAATATGAAAAGTCTTTGAGTACAGTCAAAACTAGGCGGTAAAACACAGGTAAAATGGTGTGGAATATCCCATCTCCTGCTTTGCTTATCCAGCACCTTCTATTTATTCCAGATACAGACAGACACTTAATTTTGACTGCAAAAATTGTGATTTATAAATAAATGTTACTAAAAAAAAAGTAGCATGCTTCAGCTGTAAACTGAATAAGTTCTATAATCCTGATTCAGGCAAAATGACAGTGTGTAATATATGTAATCATTTCATACCACATGTTTAACTGGAGTGCGGTATGGACTGCGAAGTTTGATGTATGACTTCTTAATAGATTCCTAGCATTTTCAAGTGTTAGATAATTTTGGTTCCTATCCAAAATCATTAATCCAAAGTGAGCTACAACTGTATGGTTTTTTTGTCTTCTATTTCTTAACACTTCCAAGAAAAACAATTTACCAAAGCTATTTACTTTAGAAGCACAGATATTCCCATATAGCTTAACCCCCTCCCCAAACTCTCAAAACCTTTAACCTGGAAAAATACATCTAAAAGTCACAATTACACAATGCTTACAGCTGACACAACCAGTGCTGCAAAAACCTACCTTTCTTCCCAATAAATAAAATAGCATCTAAAGGCTCTTTTACTACTTACTAAACCTGACTTTTACTGACATACGTGTGACATTCATGAAGAAGGAGCAAAGCACTAGATTTTCTCAATTCCAAGAGCCAGGGGGAAAATTCTTCACTAATTAAATGAACTGTATTCTTGTCACGGACTTGTTAAGGTTAATGGCACCACTTGAACATTTTGTAAACTTACAAATCCAAAAGTATTCTGAAAGGCCCCCAGATTAATTCATTATAAGCATGCTCAGCCTTGTCTAGGAACAGAAGGCCACACTAATAAAATCTGTGAAAGATAAGCTAAGAATGGGAAAACATTATATAAAACTTCTAAGCACAAATAGGTAAGGTTTTTTCATCAGATTTGAAAGAACTCAGATAAGACAGATTCATGTTTGACTTTGGAGGAAATGAAAAAGGAACAGGGGCAGTGAGACAAAAAGAAAACCATGGGGGAACAAGTGGTAGAAAAGAGGTTGAACGAATAATACCCAGAGGAGATGCAAAAGTGGACAGCTAAGAGAAAAAAGTCTCAGGAAAATGAGAGAGCATATACAATTTTATTAGAAAATCCTAATAACCAAACTTTCATGAAATACATGGAAGTAAGATGCTTACTCCACAGTCTTGACTTTTGAAAAAGGAGTTTAATCCTGGCTTCTAAATTTAAAGGCAGCTTGGGCCTTAAAGCAAGAGAGAAACAAAGCAGTAGGTCACCAGATGAATTTTTGTCTCCAGATCCATTTATCTGTTATCAATTATATGGAATATCCATATTATGGAAGACAGGAAAAGAAGAGGGTACCAAGCTTCCAAAATAGCTTTTAAATACTTTTTTCTCCTAACTGTGTCAGGGAAGAGAAACGCAAGGGGGGCGGGGGGGGCCTCCAAAAGAGCAAACTGAAGAACTATTGTTCTCTTATGAATTTAAATAAGCTTTTTAGGCTTATGTGTGAATTAGAATTTTGTTCTTCCTCCTTATGTTTGAAAAAAAAACCACAAAACCCTCTTGATTTTAGTAAGATATTATTCTATTGTAATGACAATCAAGTCTAGTTAGGTATCAATCAAAAGAACAATTCCATTGCAAAAGATTTCTTAAAAGATGTTCTGGGTTTCCACTACTGCTGCTTCCCTTATTCAGAAAGAAGACAGAGTCATTAACCCTCAAATCAAACATAAACTTCGAATTGCTAGAGTTGAAACAAAAACTACCTTTCAGTCTGACTCTCTCAGTTCATGTAACTTTACCACAAAACCCTCCCATATCTAGCGTAGCAGTTGAAGTAAATCTATGATAATTTCAGAGGTATCAGTGGACATAGGGAGTGATTTAATTAAGCATTTGTATGTGTTCACTATTCTGCAAAGGCTGTGAAGGACAGCAGTGTGCTGAGCAGCTTCAACAGACTGTAATATAATTAATGATAATAAACAATTATGTCCAATGATAAACAAAAAGTTAAAGGGTAAATTCCAGAAGTATTTTTTAAATATAAAATTTGCATATAAAATTTGTGTATAAAACACAGCAAACTGTGAAAATCAGTCTTATTTTTAAATTCCAGAAACATTCTCATAAGTGACTGCGGACTTTGCCTTTTCCCTTATATATTTTCATTGTCATAGTTGGGTTGCTACTCCAAAGCTGTTTCCACCAGGTGATCTTTCACTTCAATTTCCAGCTAAACTTTATAGCATGTTACCTGAACCAAACTCTTTAAAAAAACATGGCTGATTCATGTCATAGTAAGCTCTTCCTTTGAATAACACTGTCATAGTTCTAAGGCAAACACTGACGGAACAGGTAAAAGGTAGAGAAGTCACAGCTCACAACTACACACTTTGATTTAAGTAGCCAACTAGATACCATACACATGAAGACACCAAAAGTGCAGAGCTAAAATAAATGTTTTTGAAACAATGGCAAAAATACTCAAATAAGCACAAAGTAAATCACCACCATGGTGCAGTGAAAAGTGATGAAATCCCCCATATATTGTTAGCAAATGAAAAGTTGAATACCATGATGCCGCTGCCTTCCAGGCAATTGCAACAGCAAAAGAGATGTTGCTGCTTATTCTGGGGTAACAAAGGCTAAATAAAATGATTCATTATGATCTTGTCTTTCTGGCAGAATTACAAATTCTACATACTATTTAGCTCTTCAAAAATATTGACCTGGAACCTCCTAATAGTAATCTAATTTCTACACAACCAGAATTACAGTTTCAAATGATTTAATGTGCAGAAAGTGTGTAAACTCCCTTTATACCTGACAGATGTCACTTTACCAGTAACAGATTTGGCAAAAGTGATTCTTGGTAGCTGGAAGAGCACTTACAGAGACAGCTTGCTCACCCTGTAACACTGCTGATTTATAAATCAAGCTATGCCCCAGTCAAGTGGGACAAGATCTTAGACACAGAGCCAGAGAAGATCTGAATGGCTGGGGTCTCTGGAAACCTGCTGCCTTCCACTTGTGGGGAAACTCCCTTCCATTTCTAGCATAATCACGCCCTCTCTGCCTCAACACATTTCCCTGGTCCATCTTCTGGGTAAACTATCATATGGGAAAATGCCTTCTGTATTTTGCTGTAACCCCAATGCTGGTGACAAGTAACGGGTGTGTGGGAGTGGTACGTGATTGTGAGGGAAGCAGATGGTTTCAGGCTAAGAACTCTGCTATTCACCATACTTTTATAACTACTACTGGAGGCTAAAAAGAAACATTTCAGGAGGGAGAATTGTCTTGTGGTAAGACTGCAGCAGAGTAAATCAGGAAATAGCTTTTTTCTTATTCCTGGTGCAGCCAGTGTTTATGGTGTCATCACAAGTGAGTGAAAAGCTTTGTCCACCCAGTGGTCTTGCTGGCGAAGCTGGTTAAGGATAATCTGCCAAGGCACAGGGAGCTGCAGGAATCAGTATTTTGCCCAACAGCTCTTTGCTGCTCTTGAAATGAAAGATGTTCCCTGGGTGAAATCTGAACAGATATGGCAGAGGTGAGAAAAGGTCTTCTGCTCTCAGACTGAATTTACAATGAAGAGCACACAGACCAACACGGTTGCAGAGAGGAAGGGTACAATTTGCATCCTCCTGAGGGACGACCCCACACTGCTGCCAAAGTGGGAAATTGGAGGGGGTTATTACCATTTAAATCTGGTCAAATCACCAGATTTTTTTTCTGATATGGGTCAAGTTTCCATCACTTTTCCACAGAGAGAGTCTGCTGATGGGAAAGCATATGCAACCCATCCTGCCTGCTCCTTGGAGCCCCATTTCCCTGACTGTGCAGGTATTAAGTGTGAAAATTTCACACGCACATCCTTCCGAAGGCGTTAGGTTTCACAGATTACGTGTGGCATTACAGGATAACATTCTGTCTTCCACAATAATAAACCAGTGTCACAAACAAGGTAACATGTTCAGCAAAAGCTACTGGTTGCTTTGTAGTCTCAGGTGAATTACATCTATTAGAGAGATTCACACTTTGGAAATAAACACCTAAAGAAAATAAATACAAACAAACAACGATGACTTTCAGGTAATAAGCTGCAAAGATTACTGCAGAAGCAAATGCTTTTAGAAGCCACAAACATGACAATTAGTAGCATTTCTGGAAGCTGAAAGTCTAAATAGCTGTCAGCAACTCCACTAGTAAGTGTAAGTTATTTACAACAGCAAGCAGACAGATTATCAAGATAACAGAAGCACTGATTAATTGTGTAGCCTAAACTGGCAATAAAAACAGTGTAAAGCCCTGTATGTGTGAATGTTTATTTTTAAATAGGTACATTTTGCTTCCAAGTTTACTTCTTTTAGTTGTTATCGTTTAATAATAATCCTTGTATCAAGCTGCTCTTTTAATTTTTCAGAACCTTGAAATGTAAAAACCTGACTTTGTAGTAGCCTCAAAAAGACTTTTCAAATTTATAAATACCAAGGAGTTACTTAGCAGAGGCTAAGACCTATTTTAAAGTTTTCTGTACCATTTACAAAATAAGATGCTTGTGCTGCAATAATCTTCCATAACCACACAAACTTCAAGGCTAGATTAGAAAACATTTTATAGTTTTCAGTAAAGTTTGGGTGAGGAACTTCTAATTAATTTTGGCAAGTATGAACTTCTTCATGGCATGTTACATGTATTATATGCTCTTCTTTAGAGAAAAATGAAAAATCTGAAGAATTTTCACATTCAGCAATTTATATTCAGAACCTTTTCCAACTTCTCAAAAATGCAAACAATAATTTATCTTTGAAATACCTACCCAGTGTGCTGGTTTCGGCTGGGTGGAGTCCCACATGACAAGTCACAGAAATTGCTGAAGGAGAAGGTGAATCGTTTGCAGAAGTGAAAGCCATCCAGCTGGCTTTAGATACTGCTGAACAAGAAGAATGGCCAGTACTTTATCTCTGTATGACTCATGGATGGTGGCAAATGTCCTGTGTGAGTGGTTGCAGCCATGGAAGCAGAGCAACTAGCAGCACAGAGCTAAACCCATCTGGGCTGCTGAATTATGGCAAGACATTGCTGCTCAGGTAGAGAACCTGGTTGTAACAGTACATCACACAGATGCTCACGTACCTACATATTGGGTCACTGAAGAATATCGAAACAGTGTACAGGTGGACCAGACTGCCAGAACTGAATTGGCTCAGGTGGATTTGGAACATAAGCATTAGCTATTCATAATTCAATGGGCCCTTTACACATCAGGATATTTAAAGAACGGATGCAACATACAAATAGGCTTGAGACTGAGGGGTGGACTTGACTATTGATGCCATTGCACAGGTTATCCATGAATGTCAAACATCCACGATAATCAAACTAAACAGCTAAAGCCTTTTTGGCATAAAGGACTGCAGCTGAGATATCAATATCGAGAGGAGGCTGGGCAGACCGATAATATCATACTACCATAAACCTGCCATGGAAAGCACCATGTGCTTACAATGGTGGAAAGGACTTCTGGATGTTTGGAAACATACCCTGTGCCCTATACCACTGCCCAGGACATTATCTTAAGCCATGATAAAGCAAGTTTTACGGTGACACAGCACCCCTGAGAAAACTGAGTCATTCAATAGGACTAATTTCTGAAACAACCTCATAAACACCTGAGGCAAAGAGCATGGCACTGACTGGGTATATCACAAACCCTATCATGCACCAGCCTCTGGGAAAACAGAATGGTACAATGGACTGTGAGAAACTGCACTGAGAGCAATAGGTGGTGGAACATCCAAGTACTAGGATACATATTTAGAAAAGCCACTTGGCTAGTTAACACTAGAGGATCTGCCAATTGACCTGGCCTGCCCAAGCAGAATCTCTGTGCATGATGAAAGGAGGTAAGCTCCCCACAGTACATAGAAGGAGCTTGCTGGGATAATTAGTGGGTCACTGCTTCTTCAGGAAAGGGTAAACCTATTCATGGCATTGTTTATGCTCAAGAACACACGAGTGCACTTGGGTGAGTAACGCAGAAGGATGGGGGAGTCCAATGCGTACCTCAAGGTCATTTAATCTGGAGTGAAAATATCCGTATGTAGAGCGGCATGTTTTGGGAATATAGATGTGTTATTGCTGAGCAGTGCTTACACAAAGTCAAGGCCTTTTCTGCTCCTCATAGCACTCTGCTAGCAAGTAGGCTGGGGGATGCACAGAATGCTGGGAGAAGATGTAGTTGGGACAGCTGATCCCAACTGACCAAAGCATATGGCATCAGGCTCAGCAAAAACCTAGGCAAAAGGTTGGCTGGGGAGCCTTGCTTGAGGACTGGCTGGGCACTAGTCAGTTGGTGATGAGCAACTGTTTTCATTTGCATCACTTGCCTTTCTGGGGTTTTATTTCTCTCTTTCTTGTTTTCATGTCAATTTTTTTTTTAATTATTATTATTGTTATTATTATTGGTTTTGTTATTATTATAATATTTGATTTCAATTATTAAACTATTCTTATCTCAATGCATGAGTTTTCTCACTTTTACCCTTCTAGTATCTTCCCTCTATCCCACTGGGGAAGGGAGTGAGTGAGCAGCTGTGTGGTGCTTAGCTGCCAGTGGGGGTTGAACCACAACATTCAGCTGTCAACCAGACATCAATATGCTGGAAGTCTAGACACAAAAAGAAACTTAAGCCCTCATCCTATGAAAAGCAATGGATATACTTGCTCTGGAATGCAGATGGCTGTGGTTGCTGGCATGCAAAATGTCTACCCTTGGCCAACAGACAGCTATACAGATGAGACTGGTTTTGACTAGCTCTGACAGTGTCACTCAGACTGGTAGGAAAGTGCACAAAAGGAAGGCATCTTTACTGCCCTTGGGCCCCATGCTTCATTCAAGCTCAGGGACCTGACATAAATCTTCATCATTGTTTCTTTCCAGTAGGATCCTTGTAGCTTCTTTAAGTAAATGCTAGTTGATTATTGTTTATCATGTCTCCAAAACATCAAGTTGCAGAAAAACATCACATTTGCCAGAGGCATGATTCCTGCTTTATGGCTGTTTATATTCAAACCTCATCCAAATGTAGGCTGTGGGGGCACTACTGAATATTCCACATGCTATGAGAATACAGATGAAAATCATTTGGGCCACCAAAATAAGTGATTCATATACTGAAGTGAGAGATGATGCTAGTTCTTCTCTAGAAAATCCAAGAAAAAAAATTGATGACTGATGTGCTGCTCCTCATGCAAGTCTGTTTTTCTGTAAGTTACATGTACTGCTAATCTTGTGTCAGTTTTCATTGTACCAGCTGGTCAACTCATTAGGTTTGTGTGCAATGAGATGCATGAATCCCCCCTACTTGGTAAACTCTCCAGGTATTCAAAGTTGCATTTTCACTTGGTAAAGACCTTTGCTGAGCATAGGTAAAGATGCTAGATGTACTCCCTCCCCCTAGAGCTAGTGCTTGGGTGTTTAATGGCCAGGACTTTCGCTAACACCAGTACCCTCAATGAGCTTTTTAATAGTTTCCTCTTCCTGATAAAACCAGAATTCTGGTTACTGCTACACATGCCATGGAAGTCAATCCCAGCTGGCATGTGTCTCTTCTAGATAAGAAGCACCTTTCACAGAGCAGACAGGAACATTTTGAGTTGTCTTTGGATTTCTACACACAGAACAAAAGGGGATGGCAGACTAACTTCTATGTGGATGAGTGTTTCCTCACTTACAGAAAATATCGTCAGTGTCTATCAATTAGTTACTTAAGGCCACGCCATTAAGTACTGAGCTTAATCATATCCACCATTCTTCTGCTATATTTACTTATCTTTTTTTGGTGGGGACACGGAAATGTGCACAAAACCCCATTACTGAGCAAATGAAAATTTATTTGAAAAGCAAACCTCAAGAAAGAATATTCAAGGAAGCTACCAGGTTTAGTCTTATGATAGTAAGAAGGTCCCTCTTGAACCATGACTTCTTTTGCCTTTACACAGGGACACACAAGGAGCATGTGGCTCTAGGAAAGGTATTTACTTTTACAGACTGAAAGAATAATTTGTGTTGTCTGATATTTGCAGCACTCTTACAGCTCTTAGAATATGAATACTTTGCACTATACGGTAGGTACATGTGCATATGCATAAAAAATTACTGTTAATAAAAAGATAAATATTTGTCAGAAGAAGTACATTTTAATATTACTTTATGAATATCTACTATACTTGTGACATGTCCTTGCTGTTCACTAGAACTGAAGTGATAAGTTACTGTGTCTGATACTGCCTGTGACAATTGACATCTCCCTAGGGATAAGGGTGCTAAGCTTTCTTAAAACCACTTACTCTTGCTACTAAAACTGAGCAATTACAGCTATGTCTCACACTTTGTCTTTTAAGGATGTGGCATGTTTATTACTTGCAAGAGGAAAATGACTCCTGCAGTGATGTTTTAAACTCACTAGGCTCAGACAAAAATCAAAGTGCTGCCTATAAATGACAAAGTTATATTTGTATACAGCTTCTATCTCCATAGCATGAGAGCAGAAAAGCTCCAGGCAGAAGGTACTGTTTTCCTGCTTTTTCTCTTAGCAGGACAGAGGCAGTATGGAAATTTCAATCAACAGCTTGAAAAAGTTTCCACAAACATTTTGCTTCTGTACTAACAACCACTGGCTATTGACCTAGAAGTTACTATTTTAAATTCAATTATAAGGTGCAATGGTAAGTTGCAATCTTCAGAACTACAAGACTGACAGCTTGTTTTAGGCTTGTAACTTGTAAAACTATACACTTAGTGCTGCATTGCACATGCCTAACAAGTAAATGCAAAATTCACAGTGGCTTGGAAAAAGACCTCAGAACACTAAGAACAAACCCAAAACTTCAATAACCAACTATGTGCATAAGCGTAATTGGGAAATTGGTCTTCAGCTGCAAAATCAAAATGTAACATTGAATGCATAAAGCTGTCCAATAAAATATATTCATTGCATCAAATGAAGGATATGATAATTACAAATATTTTCCATAAATCTGGAAAGTAATGTAATAGAAAATAAACAGCCAATAAAATATGAACAATTTGGAAAAAAAATAAGCTATTACTTCTGAAATACAAAATTATATTGGGCTCATTAATCAGTTCAGCGTTGTATTAATGAATGGAAATCACTTCTTTGTAAGGTGTTTCTTTTACAGGGTAGTTTCTTCTTCAGAGTCAGTGTGCCTCCTTTCTACATAACTGAGCAAGAAAACAGCAAAAGAAAACATCTGTAACTAAAAAAAATTAAAGGGGTATATGAATTTGAAGGATTATAACGCTAAATGTAAACCTCACTGTTTGGTTTTCTGGTTTTCATTTTTCTTCATTTCTTTATCTGATCTTAATATATGCTGGGTAATTTGCAGTGTTCTGTTACATAGTATCATATTGCACCTTACATGCAATAATGACATACTGAACATATGGTTGAAAAATATGATTGAGAAATTCCTAAGACTGATAAACTGATAATATAATCACAAGCAGAATTCTCACAAGTTTCTAAAATATGACAGGAGGTGGGAAAAAAAAAGTTATTTTCCTTGTGCTTTAAGAAAAGCAATTTAAATATTCCTCATTCCTCTCCTGGCTTTTTACTTCATTTCTTTGGTTTGTTTTTTTTTTTGGGGGGGGGGGGGTGTGTGCGTGTGTGCTGAGAAATAATAGACTCTAGGCAATGAAATCTCTTAAAAAAGCAATTATCTAGAAAAGGAAAAAAACAATCACAATGGCAAACGTGTAGAGACAACTGCTCAGACATGTCAAAGAGGTTTCTACTAGCATACAAGAGAATTGCAAAATACTGAAGAAAGAATGGTGAAGGACTGACAAGGGAAGGATGAAGGCACTCAAGAGGAGAACCTCTGTACTATGACATAAAAGCAGCAGTTATCCTGTTTTTGCAATTTGCTTCAAAGAGCAATTCTGTTTTTGTTTTCTGACCATGTTCCAGGGTGCCTCAGAACTATACTTTCTGTATTTTCTTTCCTTTAAAAGAGTGGCCCAAACCACAGTAGAGGACTGGAAGAGATCCTGGGATCAGTTACCTACGCCACAGACATTCATCTGTTCTGCATTAGGATGCCAGCTAATTCCCTCTGACCACTTGAGCCTTTTGGAAACCACCAGCATAACCAGAGGGCTGCTTTGCAGGGCTGCCATACTCATGCTTGGAGGATGTGTGGCTGAGGGCACTGTGTGCCCCAGAGCAGATGGGAAGGCATGTCAGGCCCACTCCAATGCTTCCAGCTGACTAGTCGGTACTGGGAGGGCAACTGTTGGAATTTATGCTGGGCAAAATTAACTACTGAGCTTTATCTGAGGAGCTACATAGCTCCTCCATGTCACAAGGACTCTCAGCCATGATCTCACTTGCATTCAACGTGGGAGTCACCAAGGCAGCGGTGGGCATACACACACCATAACTATTTGTTAAAGCTTCCACACACTAGATAAAATGCTGACTTTTTCCCAGCACATCTAAACTCTTTTTGTCCATCAATTAATCATTCATCTCACATGTAGGCAAAACTGTGTCACCACTGTTGCAATCATATCCTGATGCCACTCTAATATTATGATCTTTCCACTTCTGTAAAAAGCAGTCTTTTACATACAATGATGCTGTTGAAGTCCTACTTGCTGACTGCCTGTCACCTCCTGAACAAAAGTACTTTCTCTAATGGGACTAGCTGAGCATGAAACACTACAGAGAACACAGTTCCTAAAACTGCTTTCAATAATTCATTTATATCATTCATCTCTTCAGAGAAATCTGCAATTCCAAACTTGACTTTTCTCTGTTAAAAATCTGACTTTTAAAATACCATGTAATAACATTAACAAAATTCTGAGGGTAAGAAAGTAAGATCCTTACTTCTAAAACATATCCATTTCTATACCAATTGTTAGCGTCAGCTACTTGAAATCTAGACATTTGCACAATACTGTGCATTATGAGCAGGAATATGAAAACTGTAAAAAGTGGAAATAAAAGAGATGGAGAAAATGGTTGGGGAAAAGCACAAATCCAGATGTTAACTTTCACACAGCGAGCGTAGAGCTGCTTGATAGCAAACGCACATGTTAAAGACTGCGGTATTTCAGGTTAAGTGGGAGCATCTCACTGAGAAGTCTGAAAACAGCTAGTCTCTTTAGCAAAAGTGGTCACGTTTCAGGAAGCTAGCGCCATTACCTGTACCAACATCTCCTCCTTTTCTGCTTTTAATCCTCTTGTAAGGATATTAGGGTAACCAGGAATATCTCAGTTCCCTAGAGCAGGACAAACAGCCAGCACCCAAAAGGTTAAGATTATTCTGTGCTGTTAAATCCACCTGAGATTGACATTTTTCTGTATCTTTATCTCCCATTGTCCTCTCTGCAACTGCAAATTCCCCAAATAACCACAGCAGCCATCAAGAGAAAAGGCTGCTAGGTTTTTTTTTGATCAATTTTCATCCCTTCTAACAGCTTTCCTGCTGCAGGAGCGTAAAAGGGATCAGAAGCAAGCAGGATGTCTGTTTTCATCCCCAGTTATAAAGGAACTAGACTTCTTACAAGTGTTCATGTTTGTGTTTTTACTGACCCTTCTACAGATGGCTGGGATATTCTGAGAAGAGAAAAGAAGGGTTAAAGAAAATTCTGGATAATAAGGGCTGTAATATGGATTAGAAGCATAATTTTTATCTTTTGTTTTGAAAAACATACATGCTGCACAGCATTCCATTCCTTTAATGTGAAGACACTAATATTAAAAAAGAAATATGACATGGTTATTCTAATTATGTAAAACTGTAATTGGCATTTATTGCGTAGGGCTTCAGAGGGATAGAAGCATGTGCTGGAAAGCAGATTTTTTCATTAAATAGCTGCCCCAAGGCAGACACATTCTGAACAAAGTATCTTTTCATGAGATATACCTGTCCCATGGAGAGAACAACAAAGGGACTGAGGAAGAGGAGATAGGAAGCCTGAACAAGGGGAGAATGATATGAAAAGAGTCCATTAGAAAACACAAAAAAGGATAAAAAGGGAAAGTAGGAAGTGGGATGGAGTGGCATGGTATGGTCCAATAAAGGTTAAATGACAATCAATAAGAAGAAAAGGCCTTCAAAGAAGAATGGGAAAAAAAGAAGGAAAGAAGAAAATTAAAAGAGCACACTTACAGGATGAGAAGGATTAAAACTAAGGTAGAGCAAGAGGAAAAAAAAAACAACTGAAACTCTCCAAATGGGAAGTAAAAGGCAAAAAAATCACATCCATGCATACAGATCACTTCAGGGAGCAAAAGGCTCGTCCTCATTTGTGTCTGTATATGGTACATTTGACTGCACGGCATTCTTCAGCACTTTTGACTGCTTAAGGAACATTACAGTGATGAGTCATCAGGGATGAAGGTAAGGGCAGAAGAGGCCAGGACATCCCTACTTTCTCATCTATGCTTAACCTCTTCCCTGGCTTGCCTCAAGGTGGCTACCAGCAATTAGGCTCAGAAAGAGCATCTCCCTGCCTATTTTTTCAAGATGAGGGATGGTATCAAAAGAAAGTGTCTCAAGATCCCTGTTGTATACGCCCCTAGTGGAACAGGGGATCCAGGTCTGCCTCTCCATTAAGAGATCTGAACACCAGAAACTGATAAAGGATGGCAGATGAACAGTCACCATTATTCATTCATTTACTTTTCCACGTGGGGAACTGTGCTTATGATGCCTGCTGACACTCCGCAGCAGTAATGTAGCAATGGAAACCATCATTCATACTACGGTAAACAATAAGTACACCAAGAAAGAGTGATCTAATTTTCTAGTGCCTTCTGTGAATTCAAAATTAGAGCCTTTGATGCATCACCACTTGCCTTTGCTCGTATCTCATAGTCACTATTAACAGATATGGCAAGGAGGAACTTGTTTCCCTCCAGAGATTCAGTTATTGCAATGGAAATGGCACACCATTTAGGATTATTAACCTACAAAGCAGAAGCAGAGTTTTGCTCTTGGGGGCAGAAATCATGGCAAAGAAGCTGTCTATATTTATGTCATCAGAGAGCATGTGTTTGAGTGGCGGAGATGGTAGACCTCCTATTTTTTACTTTCCTACTCAACATCTCCCAGGGAAACAAACAGAACTAGAGCAGCACTGATGAGGCAGCGAATGAGCACTGAATCTTGAGGTTCCCATACTTCATAACACTTAAGAGCTTTTCCCAAAGGACTTTTGCAGATGCCACTGAATTGTTCAAGTCTTCATAACCATGGGAGTGTACTTATCACATTTTTTTAAATATGTTTTAATTCCTGTTGTAATCATGGGAGTACACTAATAGGAACCAGAAACATAAGCATACAGTAACTATAACTTAATTCTGCCAGGATTTAAGCTTTTATTTGCACTTGTATAAATTGAGGGTCATTAACCATCATCACTTAGATGAAAGGTTAGAGCACTGGTAACAGATTATTTAGTATTCACATTTTATTACTTCTGGATCAATGTCAGAGAAAAATTTTATACTAATAACCACACACACACAAAAAGAAAAGCGCTAAAGATCTTTTAATCATTCTCTGGATTTTCTTTCTGCCTTCCAATTACCTGAACTTTTAGTAGAAGCATCATCCTATCCATCACTCCAAAATACATACATAAATACCTGCTAGTTTAAAATTCCAGCTGCAATATTCACAGTCACTGTCTGCTCCTTTAAGATATGACAGAATAGATTAAACCTGAGGCAGAACACCATACAAGAACATCAACATTGCTAAAGCATGCATGAAGGATAGGGAAACTTCCCCCAATTTCTCTAGCACAGAACTGCAGGGTACTTCTAGAGGTGTGTGGCTAAAGTTTAAGCATTTTGTTGTTTACTAGCTTGCATTTTAACTCTATTAAGGTATCTTCCATACACAAAAGGGGGGGAAAATAAAATTTGCTTTGGCCATGATCATAAAATTATTTTATGGTAAATAAGCAAAGCTGTATCCAAAGTTCAAGACTGAATCAAAAGAACTTCCAGATAAACTCATTTAACAGAAACTTTGAGCCAAGTATTATTAATGAAAAAGCAACTGGGTAAACCTAGTCAAGCTGTTCTGTTTTACTCTGCTGTTATTCTGCTGGTCTTTCTCTACAACACTAGCCATTTTAATGTCTAGTTAACAGCAAAAATAACTAATAGGGGAGGGAAGAATTTCCCTTTGAGGCTCAAAACAGTGAGTACACTGGCTGATTCCTCTGCCCTGCCCAGGAATGTCCCCCAGGGCCTCCTGCCCCAGAAGGCTTGCAAAGCAGTTTATTCTAGAGGGCTTTTTAGAAGTCAGAAAGGAGGTTTAAAAATATCTAACCCATCCTCTCTGCCTTCGGGTTTACCAGCTTAGATGCATGACAGCCAGAATTCACTACAATTAAGGGAGACAACGAAGACTTTTAAATGGAAGACTAGATTAAAGTAAAAAATAATCCAAGTTGAGCGAGGAAGAGATCTATATGTCATGCTTTGGAGCATTCTGATGCCAATTATTTTGAGTTATTCATACAAAACTGTAAACAACGGAAAAATGTTCCATATTACAAGCCACTGATTAAAGGCCTTGAAGAAACAGATCAGGAAATACTGCAGTGAATTTTGAGAACTATATATTACAGGGCATAAGTAACAGCTTTATACTGTATCTCTTTAAAAATGCATTACAAAGACTTGAGAAAGAAGTATTATCTTTGAATTAGTCAGGTAAATATACCAAAAATGATGCATACGTGAAGACACAAGATCTAAAGGACTTGGAAATTGAAACTTACAAGGAACCAACTATTGTTTCTATCAGTGGATACTTTTTATGTGAGCATTATTTTATACTCAAGAATATGTCAAGAAGATTAAAATGGTGAACTATTTCCTTCTAATTTTTCAGAACTAGTAAAAATTACTTTAATTAATGAAAAGCAGATCTTTGAACACTTATCACACATCCACAATCACAGGTACCTTCTTCCCTAATCTACTGCTGCTTTAAGAAACTGTATCTTTCAGCTTTTCCATTTTTATCATCCCCATCTAGAGTGCCTGCTGGCAAATCAGCAGCATGTTGGAAACGGGTGAAGAACATGAAGATATACAATTGTGAATTTCATGAAGTCTGTTGCTCCCACTATGATAGATACTTCTGGCCAGTAAAACAATGTAAGTACTTAGCTCAAAAACCCCATGTTGCGCATCACATCCCGGAAGCAATTACAGCAAGAGTCCAGCTGTAAAAACCTTATGGAATTGCTGTGTGGATTCAAAGAATCAAAAAGTGTAATTCATTAGAAGTGCTTCACTTGCCTTCTGAAGCATTTTCAATGCTGGTGTACACAGAGAGAGGGGTGCAAGGTCATGCCTATCCTCGCCTTTTCACTGCTCAGAGGACAAAGCTATCAGAAAGTAACTCAGAGACTCAAGAAATACCACAGACAGTGTTTTAAATGATTCCTGAACACCCTCTTGAAGGAATTGAGGAAAAAGAAGGGAGCATGCAACAAAAAAATCTTGCAGTCTTTGGATTTCAGAATGAACAACAAGCCCCCACAGACCAACTACTAGCAATAAAATCAAGGGAAAGCTTTACCTTTCTTTGAAGCTTTCTGAAGGAACTAAAGATTCAAACAGCAGCACCTGATATTTTGTACTCTTGTGATAGCCAAGTCAGCCTTCTGATATTCAGCTATCATAATATGTTTTTGCACAAATAAATTCCGTTACATGTTGTTTGAATAGGTACTGCTGTGTTAAATTAAAGCTTTAAGAAATGCACATAAAGTAATACTTAAGGGAATATTTCATGTGGAGTCTCCAGGTTATGGCAATGATTGGATAAGTTTACTGCTGACTGTTGCAAAACAGACTATGTATCAACACAAAGATGAGTTGGACGGATAGCAGAATTTACAGTAAACGGTTTCCTTTTAATTTGCAAGTACCCTGAACTTAAATTATTTCCAAATTGAGGTTTGGGTTTTTTTATGACAACAAAGTATCCTCTTACATACACAGAACTGCTCTTTGACACCGTAATGTGCTGATAACTGTTATGGGAGTTATCTTCAAGAGAAGAATAGCAATAAAGAGAAAAATTAAATCAGTTTTCTGTAACCATAGCAGGGATACCACTGTAAACATAAAGCATTCCCATGGAAAGAATATTTTTAGTCCTTTCTAATAAACGATCAGCAACTTAGCAGACAGAAACATCCTTAGATTTTCTTTTCTTTTTTTTTCCTCCTGGCTCAGAGAATGTATCTCATACCTATGAATTCTAATGATTAAAATAATTCTACCAATTACTTTGCTGCATTCCAGTATGCATAGTCAAGTATGTAATGCAATAAACTATGCCTGAATGGTCTGTTTACCCCACAGCAAGTTACAAGGAAAACTCTTTCCCCTTAAAGGATTTGTCTCTTTGGAGCATGCAGGCTGGCAAAAAGCCAAGGGAAGCTGGTGCTTAAGCAACCAAGGCTGAGCAGTGCCTGTGTGCATTGCAATTTCAGCCAACCGCAGTAAATGTTATTGGAGTTTTTGTGCTGTAAAATTGCTGCTTTCATGCCCACTGCATCCGACAATAGGAATCCTTGGCCTTGCATGAGAGAGGAAGGCTGATGTGCCTTCTAGTCAGATCTCTCCATCCTTAAAAAGTAGGGTTACTTCTCCTGTGTACTCCTAATGGTTTAGTGACAAATAAATTCATGTCAATGCTACGTCAGACAAAGAAAGATACTAAATGGAGAAGCCTTTTGTGTATGAGGTTGAAGAGCAGTGAAATCATGTTTTAAGCATAGTCCTTTAACTTTTAAAATAATTGATAATCTTTAAAAAGATGATGTTAAAGGTTCCAAATGTTTAATTTCAAAGCAACTTTTAGATAAGCTGTTCCCACAATCAGCCAGTGCACATCTGCTTATTTTTTGCTTTGTGACTCAAGCACAAAAATCCTCAATACTTCTCCTATGAAAGACTGACAAGCATCTGCCAGCAGAATTTGTGAGTTCTGTTTACTTACAGAGAGCAGCATGTTTAAGGCACTAAAACATCATCCTCCAACTTGCAGCTAGCCAGAACAGAGTTTAAATGGAAGCCAAAAGTCAATGAAGAGACAAATCAGACTTTTTACTTTTGCCAAATGCTATTTTTTATTTTATTTTTTTTTGCTACAGGAACTTTTTCAGCACTATAGAATAAAACCTGTGTTGCAATTACATTGACTCCTGTATTAACCCCTACTGGTGACTTTCATTTAAACTGACAGCAACCTGTACTTCTCAGTAGTGCAGAACCAGGCCTTAGCAATCATCAGCATTCAGCAGAACTAAGGAATATGTTAGGTACTTCCTGTATTTGCAAAGCGCTCTCTTCAACAGTAACTAAAGGCTCACAGTCCCAGCTGAAGGAAGAAACCTTTCCACAAGCAATGGGACAGGATAGTGCATATTATCTTTACTAAATTTATATATTTTGTTCCAAGCTGGGAGACATTTGATGCTCTCCAAAGCACTAGAAGATAAAAATAATAATAACAATCATAGAAAAAAAAAGTAACCAAGATTTTATCAAAACTTCACAGCTGTCAACTCATTCAAGATTTCTGGAAGATCTTATGTATTCTCAAAGCTATCAAGGCTTGGTGAACATTAGAGCTGATAAGAAGGGTTTGCAAAGCTGTAGGTTCAGGCTACTGCTACTGAGTGAGGAAGAAATGGGAGCATGTTTAAGATCTTCAGTCACCTTTTCCTAAATAAGGCTTTAAAAAAGAAAAAAAAACATTTAGTATTGTGGTACAAAGTTAAAAATATTAGACTTTTCCCTAAAATAATGAAAAATCACAAATAACAGAATTCAATGTGATTATGAGAGACACTTGTGTCTGATT
Organism: Pezoporus wallicus; assembly: GCF_028554395.1. Lineage (NCBI taxonomy): Eukaryota > Metazoa > Chordata > Aves > Psittaciformes > Psittacidae > Pezoporus > Pezoporus wallicus. The sequence continues at coordinate 5,447,856 of NW_026640754.1, forward strand.
CTGACCTCACACAAGTTATTTGTGGGGCACTTGCACACCATTTGTACCTCTGGAAGTCAGCCTGAGCAGCAGCTGGGTAAAGTCCTCACTTTGTGATTTATAAAGAAAATAAACTGCCTGTGTGACTGTTTCCTTCTCCTTTTACCTTCTGTATTACAAATTAACTTCTACCATAAATTGTTAGAGCCTACTTTTCCCCACAAGAGCAGTACATCCTCGTTCCTGTTTGTGCCTTCAGGATTCTGCCATTAACAAACTGCGACAGAATTTAAATTCAAACTCCTTATCTTGCCATTAGGAATGTCTGTTCTGTAATCAAGCTAGTCAAGGAAAGGATGTGTGTGAAAGCACTGGCAAGCAGGGAAGGGATGTATTTTCGACTCTCATGTTCATCTATACTGCCAGGTACATGGTTGTTCAGTTTAAGCTGACATTTGGATGCAGCTTTCTTCCTTTGACAAAACTAGGTTCTGTTTTTGTATCTCACTGTATTTCAGAATCAATTTATCTCCACAGATTTTCTTACTGTGCATGAGTTTCTGTAATATGATTTTTAATAGGGAAGGGAGGAGGGGAAGAAATGTCTCTACATCAGATCATATCTTCAGTACGATACACAGTTGGCAGGTTGTCCCATCTGGCATGCATTTGAGTATAAGACGAATAATTTGTCACTCTGAATCCTTTGATTTGTGAAGAGGCCGAAATCATCTTTGGAAAGATATTCTGCAGCTAATGATACAGGAGGTGTGGGGGAGACTGTTCTTTGAAGGCTACAAAGGCCACAATCTGAGGAGAAATAATTGGTCTTGGCTCCTCTATTAAGTAACAGAGATCGAAAACTACAAAAATCTTCAAGAGAAAAACATGACTTACAGCAATCAGACATGAGAACTAATTGCCCACCACTTTGCAAAATTTGATTTTGGAGGGGTGAGGGGATTTTCGAGGGTGAGATTGGGGAGCTGTAATTTGCTCTTGGCAAACAGACTGAATGCTTAATTAAACTGAACAAATGTACATTTTTGTACATTAAGGGAACAATGTTGACAGAAGTTTGGCTTAAAAACCAAAGAGAGAAGATAAAAAGATGGATTCATGAAATTGAAATCAAATATCGAAAAGGGATCAAAAATAAATTGGCTAGCGTTCAAGACACAATTTTTAAGTTTTAAAAGCAACTATATTTGCCCCAAGCACATGGAACAGATAAATTTGTTGATATGTACCTAGAGGATACTGGCTTTCCTGCATTGTCTAATTCTTGACTGTAAGAGATTGAATGCTTCTGTAGCTACTGAGGAAGCCTGCTACACTGTAGTTGAAATACAACAGTCGCCAGCCTCAGAAATAAGTCAGCATGTATTTTTATTAGCATGAACTTATTCCATATTTACAGAAAGCTTGTCAAATGCCTCTATTCAGCATCCTGGGCATCCTGAATTTATGGGCAGCAAACATTTTTGCTTACAGAATATTTACATGAGTATGTGAACATGCCCAGAAGATACTGGCAGTTTTCACAGGGAACAGGCAAGCTTATTTTCTAATTCTGCAGGACATAACATGGGCCAGCAAGTGGCAAGGGAAAGCGGCTGTTTTGCTAATGATTTATTGTGGAAGATGTGGACAATTTCAGAATGAACTCTGGGCTACAGGACAAATTGTGGTTTTCAGTTACATTTAAGCAGACAATGCACAGAAATGTGCATGCTGCTAATGAAACATTCGCCATAGCTTAGTATGATAACCTGTTATAAACTACAAACTCATGTATACCTGATTGAAAATGCACGCAGATATATTACTAGAAAAGCTAAGGGAGGTTACCTCAGTCCACCTTCTCCTAAAAGAATGTAGGTTTGTTCTCTGCAGTATGACTGATGTTTTTATTTATTTTAATTTTGTGCCACAAAGTGGCAGAGCTGCTGTCACTTCCCCTGGGACAGATTTAGATATCTTAATACAGTTCACCGTTAGATAGTTTTTCCTGATAATGAGCCAATCTTTCCTTTCCTTTTTTACATCCCATTGCTTTTAGTCGTATCTCTATATGGTATACAACATGCCCCATTCCACCTTGGGTTATTGGTTTCTCTTTTTCAGCACTTAATTAGTGCTTAGGCTATGTGCTGAGTCAGTTTTATTCTCTCACCTATTCCCATATATTAATACCTCTAATTGTTTTCATTCAAATATATCTGAACACTAAATAAATAACAATAATTCTAGAAGTAATAAGAGAATTTGACAGGAACTCTGAAAAAGCAAGAGGCCCAAATTCAAAATGTATATTCCATGGATGTCACGTCTATGATTCTGTGTTTGCTGAGGTTTTTGTACACCCGGCTAAAGCTGTACTTGTGAGACCATGTTGCAGATTTATGTGTGATTAAATTTCTCTATCACTGTTTCTCCTCAGATTTTTCCTTAATATTCTGCATCTGACACCATCTTACAGTTTTCAGTTCCAATTTCACTTTACTAGTTTATGGCCATACAATTAATGATCTTTCCTTGCCCTTTTCTATTAACATTTTGTTCCCAGTTGGCACTCAAAACTCTCACTGTTTAGCATCATTAGGAAATTTTATTTGTGCCATTTTTACTCTTTCATCCATATAACTCATGATGATGTTAAATGAAACCAAGATTATAGCATATCTCCATGATGTTCTTCAACACAGCTACTCCTAGTTTGATCTATTATTCTTAATTTATTATCACAAGACTATTTCAAACCAAACAGGTCTGAATTCATTTTTCAAGCAACATGTCTTAGGACCAGTGTCAGACCTGAAGACAAATTGTATATACTGATACAATGACAAAACTTAATTTATCATGAAGTATGACATACGGGATAAAAAAGTCTCATTATACAATGTGTAAGACAACAGTGAAAATAAGGCATGTTGATACCCATGGAGTTTCTGGGGAATCCAGGTGACTGCCAGTTCTCAGAATGATGAAGAGGAAAAGAAGCAAGTTTACACTTCACCAAAGTAAAACCTAAACAGCTTTTAAGCGTTCAATCTCACACCATTATGTCTGTGTTTCCTTCTTCCCTAGCACTGCTTTCCCCTCTCCTTTTGCTCCCCATTAATCAGAAATTATCAACAGGTAGGTGACCACCTGGATGCTAAGTTCTAGTTCAGTAGCTTCCCTTGTGGAACAACCATGGCAAGGCAGGGATGGAATAAGGCCTGGGAAGTGTTCTGTAGGCACTAAAGCAGAACTGCCAGAAAGGTACTTCCCAGATGTTGACTAGGACTCAATTTGCTGCGGGTCTTCAATATTCACAGGTTATTTTCAACCTTCTCATGAGCCAGTGGGGTATGAAGAGGGAAATCATATTGTCTTCTTCCTACCCGCAAAGGAGAAAGAATAAGAGCTGCAAGGGAGGATAAGATGCCTTAAGGTCACTTGCCTCTTCCACTAACTTAACAGAAATCCCTGTGTATACTTCAATTCACACTTTAATTTCATTTGCTTCTGGTGGAAAGGAAGTGAGAATAGAAAATGGCAGATTGCTCAATTATGGTGGTTATACATTAATTGAGATGTCTATGAGGAAAAAAAAAAACCCACAATAGTTACAGGCAAAATCAGAAGAGTAAAATATCCAAACAAACCCCTAACAAAATTTGCACCTATGCTTTGTACATGTGTTTCATCTGGTTATTACTGCTGCCAGGTTTGGGCATTTGGCCTATATTCTCTCAGGTGCTTGTACAAAAGGAGAAGGTTCTAACTTGCCACCTTGTACAAATTAAAATTTCAAACATACTGTAGAAACACTGCTGTGAAATACATCTTTCTCTATTTTGCATTTGACAGCTCTACCATAATATTTCCAATTTAGGGGGTAAAAATCCTCATATCTGTATTCCTAATTCAGATTCATCTCCATTGTCAGTAGTAAGCATTAACATTTAACTATTATCTTTTCTTCATAGTCTCTGCTTAACCTGAGAATTTAGCACCAGATTTCTCATAACATCTGTATTGCAAGATAAACTACTACTAAGTTTCAGCAAATTCCTCTCCAAATTCTAACTAAACTGTGATTTTTGGTGGAAAAAGATAAAGAAGCTTATCAAGATGCTTAAATTACAGACTTTACATGACTTTCAACAGCTTATAAGCAGAATTCATTACATAAAGAAGCCTGCTCTACCTCAGTCACATCCAAGCTCCTAGCTCACTCTCCCTCTTGCTCATATGACAGCAGACAGATTCAGATGCCCTGTTTCTTTCAAACCAGTTCATTCCTCTTTCTAAAAACAAAAAACCTAATCATTTTTTCTGAAATCGCTAGACAAATAAGCTGACTGCTGGAACAGAGTCAGTATACTGAGCTGCACCATGGAGAAGAGGAACAAGTAGAATAAACTGGAGGTGCTACATGAAGGAACACTATTACAACTGATTGTCCTAAAATTTATGTGTTCCTGATATTTACAACCTATTAACATACTGCTTTTAGAGAAACAAAATGATTCCTAGAAAACTGTCCACAACTTAATTTGCATTTTTAATGCTACTAGCAACACTTCCATGAAGACCTTTTCTTCTCATGTGGTAAGCATTTGATAGCTGATTTTCATAATTCTCATTTCTCTCTTAGCTATTTCCTCAAATGAAAACTAATTCCCATTGGTTAACACAACAAAGCAATCAAACCCAAAAGCTTAGGTTGGTATTATTCATTCTAAACACATAATCGGATTTTCAATTTTCAGGGAGTTGATCAAATAAACTACATTGATCAAATGAACTCATACTAAAGGAAAACAAACATGTTTGAATAGACTAAAGAGAGGGTAATTTAACTTGCTATTCATATACAGTCAATATAATTGAAAACAGTTCAATAATAATTGTTTTCTGACAGTACCTTTTTTATTCTGACCATTTCAAAAGTGATCCTTGCATACGCTGCCAATATAAACACTGGACAAAGTCATCCAAAATATAGCACTGGAGCTATTTTGTACCCGTTAACATTAGATAGCATTGAAAGCTGAATTCATTCAGATGAAAAAAAAACAAACATGAAAGAACCCCTTCCTTCTGTGAAAGTGCTACACACGCTCTATTGCTTACCAATTTAGCTAAAGAAAATACAACACTCAAAACTGTAGCAAAGGCCATGATTAAATGATACTTACTTCCTACGGTAGATTTTGAGAGATCTACATACTAGTAAAAATGCTACACAATAATGCAAATCATTGAGTAGAAGGAAGTTGTAGCTATTAACTTAGAAACCTTTAGCTTAATTATGAAAATCTGCTCTTGCCCATTTTACAATGAATATATTTTTCCCCCATCAATAGACCAAATCATAAGATGGATGAGAAACCAATCATAAGCAAAACAAGTACATATTCCAAGTTCATATTCATGTAGTGCTGGATGAAAGCATCCTTTCTTCAAGCAATGCAAACCCTGACCCTGCAGCTGACCGGACGGGTGAAAGAGTGCTACCAGAACACCTATGGTATTCTTCTCGTCCAGCAGAAAAGCAAGCAAACCCTACTTAAATTCTAGCAACCACAAATATAGTATTTGTAGTTAGCAATTTGAAGCACTTCTAAAAACAAGTCCAATCTTGTGGAGAGAGAGAAAGATCATTAGCTGTATTATATGACTACCAGTATTACTAGATTATGGCTGTATATATTGATCTAATACTTTGACAGCGGTAATCAGAAATTGCAAGCACTACTTCTGCATATATATGCTGAAGGGGTGAGACTCAGAAATTTGCAGATAGACAAGGAAGCACAGCATGAAAAGAGTGGGAAGGGGAAAATGAATATGTACTCACAGAATATACAAGGTTTTCCTTCTGCTTAGGAAAAACCTTACCAAGAACAATTCTCTCAACATAAACCACAGTGTTAACTTCTGACATGCTTGCTATCAAACCCTCCCCTTACTTTGTCCTCCTAAAAGGCCAAAACTTGACTATCCATGGTATCAGCTGAAATATTTTGGCTAATCTGGAGTGAAAGGGGTTAAGGAACATTCCTCAAAGGTAGCAAACTCAGACTGGCAAGCAACTGTTAGAAATTTCAAAGGCAGGAAAATGCTAAAATGCAGAGGAATGATGAGCACTCACTTACTAGCTTCCTAAGAGTTTTTCATTTGCAGAGGAAGGGCTGGTGGATACAGTAATCTAAATGTATTGATTTATTGAACTAAACCAGGCTACCTTTTGGATAATGCATACATTTTCTGACAGATTTCATATTCCTAGACATAAAGGAAAGCAGACATCTTCATAACAAACCCCAGTTATGACAGTATATTACCATTCTTTTGGACTTATTTACAGATTAAATACTGAGCAAGCTGAGCATACACAAATAAGTTATGCAAAAAAGATCTCAATTCAACCCTTAACATGAGGAAAAAAAAGGTTGTCAAATTCACATACATAACTGCTCTTAGCAGATTGGCCTTTTAGACACACCACCAAAGTTGCACTCAAAGCTAGGAAGAGCAGCTCAAAGCTAGCGCTTTTGCTCTGCAAAATAATTCTGTCCAACCGATGTGCAATCTGTAGGAAAATAGTTCTCCCTCTAGTGGTTCATCTGTAACGGAGTTCTTTACAATCAAAAGACACAAATGGTTCTTAGAAAAATGAAGAGGCTTTTTCCAAGCTTTGCTGATCTACTGGGGAAGGGCTGTGAACTAACAAGGTATTCTTCCAGTCTGCCTACCCCAAGAAAATTTGTTCAATCATGCAACAAAAATGGAACCCTGCAGCTATTATTTTGTATGGGCTTTTTTTTTTTCTTTTTTTTTTAAGAAAAAGAAGGTCAAAATGTGGTTTCTTAGCGCATGTTGTGTAAATGGGCACTGGTGTTTGAAGTACGCGACATTTCTGTTGGTTACTCATACTGTCTGGGAAGATGAGAAACATGGAAACAATACATCTCAGAAGCTACCACTGCCTTCCCTCACCAGGCAGTTCTCCTCCTCTAGATTTTTTTCCTCAATCTATAGTGCCCTATCCAGTAACATACAAATCCAGTTTTCTTGCCCCAGGGAAACTAAAGGAACAGCTGTAACCTGCTGAATTTGATGAGGTAGTAAAAGATAAATTTTACATTATTCTGAAGCTAAACATCACTAAGTTTAACCAACTTCAGCCTACCCTTGAAAAAAAGTACAACTAAAGGCTATAAATTGCATTTCATAATGAATTACTAAAGGCTATTGCTTCATGTAAATATTGCATTTCAAAATAAATGATCTTCTATGTATTAGATGTTACTTTCTACTCTTGCTTATCCTACAGTAAAGTAGAAACATCATTTGTAACATTTAAAGGAAAATCAGTTTAAAATACAAAGTAATTTTGATATCTTTAATTTTTATTAGGTAATTTTGTAAGAGCATGGAAAATAAAAGGGTATTCAAACTATGGACAAAGTGTCCTCTTCTTACCATGACCTGGGACAGACACTGAAATAGTACCAGTCTGTACTAGATATGAGCTGGCAGTATAGTCCTCATCTGTATCAGAGTCCTGAACTGGCTGGCTGGCATTATTACTTAATAACCACCTCTGGTTGTCATGGAGATTGGGTGATGGAGGAGGGGAGTGCAAATGTTCAGTAACGGATGGACTAGATGAGGAGGATGGCATGGGAGGACCTATGAAAAGAAATAAAAAAATATATAAAATATGGGTCAAGATCTCAAATGAACAATAAATCGTTTATTATTTGCATCACTGAAAAGTGAATAGTCAACTTCAAGCAATAAAGAAATCAACAAAGAAAGTATGACAATTGCTTGTAATAAACTCATTTAAGTGCTGTAGGAAACATAACACAATGCGATGACTTGTTATTTCAATGTCTCTCACTACCTGACATCCCAGTGTCTCTGAAACACAAAATGACAGAAGAATAGGTGACAACTTAAATATTTGTCTAAAACCATTTGGAAAATACAGTATTTTCTATTTTTCAAGATTTTAAGCAGAAGTACTGAAATGCGTGGCCAAATACAGGGTCAGCAGGACATTCTTGTCTAAAATCCACTTCTGGAGGAAAATAACACAGGTAACTAAAGTAACAATTTTCCACACTCACATATACCAGAAAACTCACAGCCCTAAATTTCAACCACTGGAGTTATTCTGACAGGAATTTAAGTTTTTAGCAGAGTTTCTCAGACACATATACTACTTAAAACCTATTAAAATGTTTCACCTGTCAAACCTAAGTCCATCTGCACAAGTGTTTTTAAAACATGCATACAGAATGACTACATCCCATTTCTACATCTTGGAAAGCATCATAACAGCATTATAAAGACAGATTTAAATAAAGCTTTAGGATACTATATAAGCATATTTTGTCCTTCAATGAAACAGTGAATAAACCCAGCAATCAACAGAGAGATTCCTAATTTACCTTATGAATATATTGGGTTTTTGTAATATTTAGTGAGCACAGATCTAACTCTGTTAGAGTAAGACTGCTGGACTACTTTTGAATGAAGTATTTTGTTGCCTGTAGGTGGGGAATCGCACCAGAAAATGAAGTAATTAACATACTTTGTGTTAAAATAATTAACCTCCATGGATACCATTCATAACTAAGAGTCTAAATTTAAATTAAAGGAAGACTTGGCTTTGGGTTGTTTTTTTTCTTCTCATCATGTAACGATTTGTTTTTATGATACTCAGTAGTACAGCTATGCTGGAGAGGGGCAGCACCTCTCAATGTTTTTAATACCATAAATCATATTGGCACCTATAGCTTAATTTAACTTTCCTCAGTCTCCCTTGTACATTGCTAAAATTATGCTGATGTTTAATTATTTTTCTTTCATTTTCAGTTTACTCCATCTTAATAACTTATAGAGCTCTAAAACAAGTTGCTAAGTCCTAACCAGTTGGTTTCCCTGGAAAGAAACCCATGACAGCCTTACCATAAACTGCTTAATTCTTTCACACATCATTTACCTGTTCTTAAACAGCACAATTTAAGACTCAGATATGGTTCTGGAAGGAAAGCTAGCACCTACTATTACTCAACTCCTGTGTGAAACTGAAGCTTTATAGCTAGGGAGATTACAAGGATAGGGGATGACATTTTACAGGTCTCACCTTGGGAATTTGGAAGTAGAGAATGAGCACATTTTCAAGTTCAAGATACAGTTCCACCAGATTTTTTGGCTACACTTCGTTTTTTTTTACATTGCTTGCTTCAGTAACTTGGACTTGTGGTTATTTCTTGAAGGAGTATTTAATGCATTATTTATGATGTAGCCAAACAGATTTAGATACTTCATTTTCAACTGATACCAGTAATAGTTATCATTCTGGTTTTTGGTGTTTTTTTTTGCCTTTTTTTGTTTGTTTGTTTTAATACAAATCATCTCTTTTTTAGCTTGAAACAAATTTCCTTTACTTGCTTTGGACTTTCCTGACTAGAGAGGAGGTCTATAGTGATATGTTCCAGATGAATACTGTCTGAAGCAAATCTCCATTTCAGTAATGCCTATGGATGTTACGCACAACACTGTTCTCAATATGCTTCCTCTCTCCTTCTCAATTTACGCTCATTAACTTTCATACACAACAGAGCCTTGATTACACAAACTGTAATCATACAAAATATTCTGTTGCCTGAAAATGTGTCATGTCCAAGCTTCCTTAATTATTTTGTGAATTCACTCATTTACCCAAATTTATTAATTATCTCAGTGCTATGTGGCTTGTTGAAAGTGCACTGCACCAGTGAGTAGCCATCCGGAAAGAGCATCACTTGGGTGTTCTGGCTTACCGAGTTTCTCAGTGCAGAAAACAGTGTCAGGTGTGGGGTGGATGCATGGGTCCATTAGCAAAACTCCCACTGCTACACTCAGTGAGAATAGATCGCTGCTACTACAAAATTATGTGATTTCTACCAGGAAATCATTCAACTTTGGTGATCTGATTTTTATAAATAAAACTGAGTCTGGCAGGCAGGTCTTCGAATCATAGGGTTGTTTAGGTTGGAAAAGACCATGGAGTTCAACCATTAAACCTGCATGGCCAAGTCCACCACTAAATGATGTCCCTGAGCACTACATCTGCATGGTGACTCAACCATTTCGTCTGTTCAAATAAACCTTTCCCTCAAGAAGTATTTCCTAATACCCAATCTAAACCTCCCCTGGCATAGCTTGAGGCTGTTACCTCTTGTCCTATTTCTTATTACTTGGCAGAAAAGACTGACCCCACCTCACTACAATCTCCTGTCAGATAGGAGTGTCCTTTTCTCCAGGATAAACAACCACAGTTCCCTCAGCCTCTTCTCTTAAGACTTGTGCTCTAGACCCTTCACCAGCTTTGCCACCCTTCTTCAGACATGCTCCAGCAATTCAGTATCTTTCTTGTAGAGAGGGGCTCAGAACTGAACACAGGATTCGAGGTGCAGCCTCACCAGTGACAAGTACAGGGGGACAATCACTTCCCTAGTCCTGCTGGCCACACCATTTCTGATACAGGCCAGGATGTCCTTGGCCTTCTTGGCCGCCTGGGCACAAGCTGGCTCATGTTCAGTGGCCGTCAATCAGCACCCCCAAGTCCTTTTCCTCCAAGCAGCTTTCCAGCCACTCTTCCCCAAGCCTGTAGCGTTGCATGGGGTTGTTGTGGGCCAAGTACAGGACCCAGCACTGAGCCCTGTCTAACCTCATTGCATTGGCCACAGCCCATTGATCCAGCCTGTACAGATCCCTCTATAGAGCCTTCCTTCCCTCAAGCAGATCAACACTCCCACCCACGTTGGTGTCATCTGCAAATTTACTGAGGGTGCACTCCATCCCCTTGTTGAGATCATTAATAAAGATATTGAATAGAACTGGCCCCAGTACTGAGCCCTGGAGAACATCATTGGTGACCAGCTGCCAACTAGATTTAACTCCATTCACCACCACTCTTTGGGCCTGACCATCCAGACAGCTTTTCATCCAGCAAAGAGTACACCCATCCAAGCCATGAACAGCCAGTTTCAAAGGAGAATACTGTGGGAAACTGTGTCAAAGGCTTTATTAAAGTTTAGGCAGACAACATCCACAGCCTTTCCCTCATCCATTAAGCAAGTCGCCTCATCACAGAAGGAGATCAGGTTAGTCAAGCAGGACCTGCCTTTAACATACCCATGCTGACTGCTCCCGATCACCCGGTTGTTCTGTACATGCCACGTAATGACCCTCAAGATGATCTGCTCTGGATCCCCCATCCAGCCCTTCCTGTAGATGGGCATCACAATTAGTAACCTCCGGTCAACTATGGCCTCCCCACTTAGCCAGGGCTGCTGACAAATAATGAAAAGTGGCTTGGTGAGCACTTCCACCAGCTCCGGCTGTACCCTTGGGTGGATCCCATCTAGCCCTATAGACTTGTGTGTGTCTAAGTTTTGCAGTAGTTCGCTGACCATTTCCCCTTGGATTATGAGGGTTTTATTCTGCTCCTGTTCCCTGTCTTCCAGCTCAGGGGTCTGGGTACCCAGAGAACAAGTGGTTTTACCACTAAAGACTGAAGCAAAGATGGCGTTAAGTACCTCAGCCTTTTCTTCATCCTTGGTCACTATGTTTCCCCCTGCATCCTATAAAGGATGGAAATTTGCCTTAGCCCTCCTTTTGTTGCTTTCTTGTCACAAGGTTACATGGTCTGCAGAGAAAAGGGAGCTGGTTATATGAGCCAATTCTTCACAATACAGCTGGGGTGCGTATTTCTGTACAACTTCATCCAGTACTGGCAGACTTCTACAGTGATTCCAAGTGAAAAGACAGACAGCTATTGATACTGCCATTTATAGAATAAGCTAGATGTTAAGAAAAAAAAAAATACTGCACATACTAGAAAGAGGGATCACAAGTGATGTGCATATTCTTCCTCTTTTTTTTTTTTTTCCATCCATGGAATGGAAGGCATTTAAAAATGTTTGGTAATATCTCTTACTGAAGTGTTAGCAAACACATTCATAAATCACAAAAATTATTAAGTATGACAAAAGCCAATTATATTGATTATTGGCACTTTTCCCATACAGCTTGGGAGGCACATGATGATGCAAAGAATATTTCATTCTAAGGAAAACCACAAAAATACAATATTAATTCCCCTCCCCCAATCTGCTTCTTTTGGCATGCACCTAGCAAAAAAAAATTTTTGTTCTTGCTTTGACTTTCTTGCCCCTACTTTAAAAAAGAAAATGTTCTTGTTTGGACTATGTGACTTTGATATAGGATAGTACACTATTTTCCATGAGAAAGCATACTGGGCTTAAGGGTACTTAAATCTCATCTTCTAGGTTAGCTATGGGGATAAATACGCTTTCATTTTTTGGTATTTTTATAATACACAACTTTCAGTTCTCTTTATGTACTTCCAAAAAAAGTTACCTCACACAAAACCCCAAAGTATTTTTGACAAATTGAGGATAACTCCAGCAGGAGCAGAATCAATATAGTAATATGTGAAGATGTGAATAAAATTTGCGAAGAAATAATATGAGCCTCCAAAGAAAGTAAAACCCAAAGAAAATCGGTTGTAAGAACAACATTAACAATGAAATATACCTGAGCTAATAATGGGTGCATTAAATACATACTTATAGAGTCATTACATAAAAATATAATTGTACTGTTCTGTGCAAAGATCAAAGCTGATCTAAAAGACTATAAGATAAAAGTTGGAAGCAGACCTGATGGCTGAAAGGGATAGGTATGATAAGTGTAACCCATAAAAAAACAGAAAATAAACAATGGATTGGTAGTAATGGGAGGCACAGGGATGCGTGGAACTTTCTATATTAAATATACTAAGGCTTAAGTAGGTCTAAGCCTGAGCTTCAGGCAATTGCTGGTGCCTAACACCACAGGTATGAGAGCAGGGAAGAGGGAAGCAAAGGGGGCTACCAGAGAGCGCAGGAAGGGCCAGAGCACCATAAGGCAGAGTTGTGCCTTCAACCCCAGCATCTCGGGGACACTTCCACCCAGCAACAGCCCAGAGCTTAGCTGCATACAGGTTGCCTACACCCTTTCCCTTAAAAAAAAAAAAAAAAAAAAAAAAGCCATTAGCAGCACTTATGCTTATTTATATCACATTATGAAGAATGAATCCAACAACTGCTCAGCTTTCATCTTTTATCTGTCATCACATGCTAAAGAAGCACTTGGCTTCAGCACCAATGGGTGGGTATATGAATTACACACTGCATCTTCACTAGATGTATTTTAGAGAAAATGGTATTGGGCACTTTTGGAACACGGCATTTAGGAGAAAAGTAAGATGGAAGAGAAGCAGCAGTAATGAACTCCTGCTGTTGCAGGGTGGGTGGGTGGGAGTAGATGACCCAGAAAGTCTCTGTAGAGCCCTAAAACGCACACACTCACAAAAACCTCCCAACAGAGTCAAACTCTCAAAACAGAGACATTTTGCTAGCAATATGATACCAACAAGAAAGGAAAAATCTTGTTTATTTTTTTAATTATAAATCTACACATTCTTAAGATCATATTTTAGTTCATGAAAGACTTTGCTGCTTCATGAATTTCTTTAACACAGCACTTCTGTTCACATATCAGATTAGTTCTCAAAACCTGGCATTATCAATTCACTTCCCATAAGATGTATTGTGAATTACATACTTTGCAAAAGTCATCTTAATGTAAAAATTTGAAAGGCCATTATTTTCATTTCAACAGGATGCATAAATCCTATACCTAACTGTTACACACAACTCTGATTTCTGCTTAAGGCAATACAAGAGTAGACAGCTCTGTTTAGGCTGTTTAGCTATGGCAGAACAGTGCATTTTTCCTTTCACAGTCTTGGCAGTCCTTGTCACTGAGACTGAAGAAAAGAATTCCTCTATCTGCATCTCAAAGACAGAGGGGGAGAGTCTTATTTTGAAGTTAGTGGTAAAGAGTACTTACTGACTTCAATGTCAGTAAGAAAATGCTATTAAATTACAAATTACAACGAAGGTATCTCCTTTCTATTCTTAAATTAATTTTTTTTGCTGGTGACCTTGTGGAAACGAAGAATTCATGTTATGTTAAATGGTGCTATTACGTCATATAAACACTAAAACATACCACATACTGTGGAAAAATGTTATACATATAACGGTTTACTAACAGTAGCTATATATATATATCCATATATCCCCATTTTGTACTTTGTTCCTCACAATAGGAAAAGAAAGGTTGCCTTTTTCTTTTTTTTTTTTTTTTTTTGTAAAATGGGATCTTTTAAAACTGGGATCAGAGAGGCAGTGATTTGTGAAGGTCAGAAATAACACGTCTTCTGGCTAAATTAATTAGAAACCAAAACACTTTCAAACATCAGAAGGACACTTACAGCCCTTCTCAATCAAGCTGAGATGACTCTGCAATCTGTCCTAGGACTTCCCAGTATGCTGAAATCTGTAGCATTCTCCTGTTAAATAGGGCACCTATATCCTCCTAACAAGTTTACTGACTATCCCGAAGTTTCAGTTTCTAAGGTATCTAATGTGAACCTCCTCTCTTGCCTCCCCAGACCTGCTATGTACAACCCTAAGTAACAGGATTTTGGACCTCTTCACCTCTGCATATAACACAGTAAGTTGGTAATAAGTGAATTTTAATTGTAAACTCATTTTTTATTATGGACTCCCTGTATGTTTTCCAACCTGTATGACTTGGCATTGGCATTTATCTCTCTGCTGGATACTGCAGCCTTCTGCAGCCAACCTGCAGTGACAGCTCTCTCTTAATTAAAACTCTACATGCAAATAGAACTACTGAAAAGTGGTGTGGCATAGCACACAAAGAACCATTATTTATAACCAGCACAGTTCTTTTTAGATACTTATACCAGAATCAACCATTGTAACTACTGTGAAGATCTCCCCAAGGAAATACATGCATAGACAGTTTTCAAATATATATACATGCACATATACAGACACATAAATAAGACTGTATATATCCATCTATAGCAAAACACACTCCGTTGAGAAAAACTACTTGCTAAGAACTCTATTAAAAGTAAATGGTTTCAAACACATAAAAACAATGCTTGAATTTTCTACTGTGGGGTTTCCATTTAATATTTGTTTTGCTTTGTTTGTACACAGTAGAAAATGACTCCTTTATCCCTGAATTGGGAAGTATATTTTCCAAGGTTCAAATCCCTGAGTGCTGATGAACTGTACCTACATCTCAGATGCAAATCTTTACTACAAACGGCATCTACCTTTCCTAGATTTCCTTGAAAAGTTACTACTTCTAAATAAAACGGGTGCATTATCTTGACATGTATTTTTACTCGCAAAGTTGCAACTGCTTCTGTAGACTGAGAAAGCTGAAACTTTGCAAGACTATAATCAAGGGACATTGATTTCAACACAAAAGTATCCATTAGAAAGCAAGAGAAATGCTGGCTTGGAATATTGTAATTTCTTTTTTTTTTCTTTTTCTCTTCTTGGAAGTGTAGTATAATAACCACAGTCTATAATACTGTAATATAAAGCTTGTAATTGTCTTCTGAAAAAGAGAAAGATTTCTTAAGAAAAATGGTTTTGCATTAGAACTGACAGTCATTTCTGAAGCAAACACTTTGTGTTTTGAGGCATTTGGATGGTTTCAGAAATCTCACTGGCAGAGACTGGGAGTTGAGCACGGCTGCAAGTGGGAAGACCTGCGGCAGGGACTGGGAGCACTGGGATATTGAAACCACAGCAGTATCTGAAGCCACAGTGGCCTATACTGGTCTGTAGTGGTGCAAACTGGTCTGTACTACTCCATACTGGGATGCGTAAATTTGCAGATGACGCCAAGTCGGGTGGGAGCACTGATCGGCTGGAGTGTAGGAAGCTCTGCAGAGGGATCTGGACAGGCTGGATCAATGAGCTGTGGCCAACGGTAGGAACATCAACAAGGCAAAGTGGTGGGTCCTGCACTTGGGCCACAACAACCCTCTGCAATGCTCCAGGCTTGGGGAAGAGCGTCTGGAAACTGCTCATGGGAAAGGAGCTGGGGGAGCTGACTGATGGAGCTGAACATGAGAAGCTTGTTCTCAGGCAGCCAGGAAGCCACCAGCCAACCAGTGTGGCAGCAGGGCCACAGCAGTGATTGTGCCCCTGCACTGGGCACTGGTGAGGCCACACCTTGAATCTGGTGTTCAGTTCTGGGCCCTTCACTACAAGAGAGACATTGAGGTGCTGGAGTGGGTCCAGTTAAGGGCAATGGCGCAGGTGCTGGGCCTGGAGCATAAGTGTGATGGGGAACAGCTGAGGGACCTGGGGGGTTTAGTCTGGAGAAAAGAAGGCTCAGGGGGGACCTTATCACTCCCTACAGCTGCCTGACAAGAAGATAGAGACAGGAGGGGTCTGGTATCTGCTCCCAAGGAACAAGGGATAGGACAAGAGGAAACGGCCTCAAGCTGCACCAGGGAGGTTTAGATGGACATGAGGAACAATTCCTTCCCCAGAGGGCGCTCTGGCATTGGAACAGGCTGCCCAGGGCAGTGCTGGAGTCACCGTCCCTGTAAGTGTTCACACATCGTGTAGACGAGGCCCTCGATGCCATGGGTTAGTGGTGGCCTTGGCAGTTCTGGGGTAAGGGTTGGACTGTATTATCTTAAAGGTCTTTTCCAACCTGGCTGATTCTATGATTTAACAGCAACTGCTCAGCAGATTGCTAAATGAAAAGGAGTGCCCTGTTCTTGCAGGGGTCAGACTGCATGACTACAAGGGCTCCTTCTTCAATCCTGACTTAAGGCAGTGCTCATCTTCACTTTAAATGGGAGTTTTGCCTATAAAGAAATTGCAGAATCTAAGCCTTAACTGACAGACTGTCCTAACCAAAGTGCATTGCTCTCACTACGATTTTTATTTTCAAAGGGAACTACCTTATAACATAAGAGCCAGGTGAAGAGCAAAGTTCCGCTCAGCCAGGCAGAAAGTTCACAAGCTGAACTAAAACCCCAAGCATCTCTAGCATCTAGATTTTAGTTTTAGGAGCTATTCTGCTCAATTCAACTGAACTTTCCACTTTATTTCCCCCCAGTATTAATTAAAAGTGTCCACACAAAATGCAGGAAAGGGAACAGAGAGCTATTTCCTGATATTTCCTGAATCCTCATTTCACTCAGAAAATCATTTGAGTGATTGGTCTCCACATTTTTAGAAAAAAATTCATTTTTTTTCGGGGGGGGGGGGGATTGGGGGGTGGGAGGAGAGAGGTGGAGTGGTGGAAGTTTTTGGACAGAAGAAAGCTTATGAAATCAACACCATATTGCAAAATGTTTCAATTAACTCATATCTCCACTTGAGATGTAGAAGTTCTCACATGAAAATGTCACCTCTCCGTTTAGAGCATCTGCTGGGATTCAAGCTCCTTTGCCTTGTGATGACAGCCTCATCCAGGACAGCCAACAGAAGATGACACCAGCTCAGCCACCAATTCAGCTGTACAAGTTGCACACTCGCAGTTTGGGCCAAGCCACTACCACCTGAAATCAACTCACAAGCCCTGGCAGCAAGCACACTGCCGCTGCCACATAACGGCCAAGAGGTGTCCAAGGGCACACAGTGCTCAGACTATACAGGCAGGGGAGGTCCAGGGTTTTCATCTGGTTCAGCCACAGACCTGGCCCCTTCCGACCACAGCCACAAAGCTGGTGCCTGCTCAAACCTGGCCAAATTACAGAGGTGCACAGTCTCCTTAAATGCAGACATACAGACACAACCGTGTACAGATGCAACGCAAAAGGCTCCTGTTTGCGGCTAATGCCTCAGTAACAGCCCTGCACTGCTGTGCACATCTGCCTGGGCTTACTGCTTCAGTGACTACTGCATGCAGGTGGGAGTGAGCAGGAGAGGTCTCTTGAGTGAAGGGGATGTGCAGCCAGTCCTTCTTTCTACTCCCTATTAACCGATTCATGTGCAAAACAAACAACTAAGCATCACATAGTGCTGTATAGACAGAACCCAGCCCTTCTGTCCTGGGTTCAGCTGACTTAAACCACAACACCTTCTCAAAGACCTGCCAGGCTTTTTAAGTTAAGAAAGACCAAACTACAAACCCACCACAGATACAAGCACAAAGCAGGTAAACCCATGTCTGCCCCCCCCCCCCCCAGTGGTTTTTGGTTGGTTGTTTTTTTTTTTTTAATTCCATGTCCAGAAATTGAACTAGACATCAAAAACAGTTGCTGGTATATATTATAATGGGTGTAGGGAGGATGGCTGCTCTCTGTCTCTGCATGTCTTATATTCAGTCAGTGACAAGGCTGAAGAGTTTACCAAGTTTCTACTTTCAATCCTGACCTTTGTAAGAGACTAATTTTTCTGGATGCTGATATTCCTCAGATGGCAATTCATAAAGAGCAATCGCCTAAGAAAGTAACCTTTGAAGAAATGCTTCTTTGTTCTTCTTATCCGTGGCTTTTTATTATTAGAGGTGAAATGGATTGAGCCATGTCACATCTGGTTTATCATTCTTCCAGCACGGCTCCATGGTAGCCTACATACTTTGTATTTTCCATGTTGCTTTGGGCTAAATTAGGGGGAGTGAGAAAAAGTCTTTCGGAATAGGACAGGAAATATATCTTGAAGAGCACAAGAGGACTTAGGTCTTGTTTTTGTCTTTGGGTTTTTTGGAAGGGAGTGGGGGAGAAACTTGTTAAAGAGAAAATGAATCTGTGAATGACTCATAAACCATTCAGTTTCCAGAGTCAAGTAGTTCCTCAACCCCGTTCCTCCCACCCCAGTAGGAAGTAGTCTAAAAAGGAATCAGAATAAGTGCTAACTAACTAAATTTGGTTTTATTAATTCTACATGAGAAAAGCAGTCAAAGCAAAGGTAAGGATGCCAGTGTGGCCACTACTTTGCAGTCTGTTATAAAGGCAACCATATATTCGAAGCAAAGGATCCAGAGAAGCTCTTTATGACATCTGATTGCTTATGCTTGCAGACCATAGAATATGACTTTTCTTTGAACTGGACATAGCAATTTTAAGAGACTTTGATAGATGCTAACAAAGATCAACAAACTGCTGAAAAAGTGTTCCATAAAACTCACCTATAAATTAATATCTTCATTCTCAATATTCAAATTAGTTATTTTAGTGTGGTTATTTATATTCCTCTTGGTTGCATTTCTTTTGACAATTAGCTATCTGGAAAGATCAGGGCTGTGGCATAGCAACGGAGGAGGAGGGATGCAATGACCGTTGCCACCTTCACCAGCTCCTGATGGAAAGCTGCTGTAGGGAATGGCATATGCCCTGACTCACACACCACACATGCCTCCCAGCATGGCTCTGCAAGGATCAGCATGCTGTTGGGCAGCTATCAGAATTGAGCAGCATGACTGCCAGAGCCTTCCACGAGGAGCTCTCATGCCACTACACTGTTTTTCCCCACTAAAATAAACCAATAAGATTTCCCATAAAACTAAAGAACCTTGTGATGCTGACAAAAATGTAGGTTTAGCAATGAGAAAGGAGAAAGCAGTCCTTGAAACATCAAACTTAGCTAACCTGTGAAGAAGCCTTCGACTTCATAAGGTTCATATGCCTGAAGGTAACACGACTGAGTAGGTATTTTTGTTAGCTCTTTGTTGCTCCATCTGCAAAAGCACTTCTCTTCCTGCTCCACTTCTAAGTCACTTTCCTTGTGAGGCTTTTTTCTCCTATAGTAAATGTAACTCCTTAACAAAGGAATTTGGGGGTGGGAAGGAATTAGAGAATTACCAGAAAATTATCGACTGTTATCTCATGCAGTACCACTCTCACAAGCAACAGGACATTACTGGACATTGATGTCTCATTACATCTAGTATGTAATTTATTTCTCTGCTGGAACAGAACTTATCAGCTTTGCCCATGTGGAGAAAATGTTTCTACCTCAGAAACAAATAGACCACCACAGGCAGGAAGCTGGAAAGCTTAAATGAAAACCTGCCACATGATCACCAAAGTCAGCTCGCCACCGACACCGCTAAGGCAGCAGAGCTGCAATTGGCTGGAAGTGGCATCTCAGGGACAGAATTCTGACAAAGCCTAGCCTCATTGAGGGATGATTTAGGAAACCGAGAACAACAAAAACTGCTGGGTACTGAGAGCTCAGACTGAAAGCTGGACTCTTTAAATGTCTGCAGAAATTCAGCATTAAACAAAAAAACCCATCTCAACAAAGTCTCTTATTTTTACCTGAATATATAAACAATAATGTTTTAACTGGTGAGAAAACTGATACACTATTTGCAAAGCACTACAAAATTGCTCATTTTTAGTCACTCTTTTCCAGTGTCACTTTTTAGTCACTTCTCTTCCGTAATTTCCAGAAGAAATTCTATCTAAAATAGAATATTTTTTGACTAGTGACATAAACCCCCTATTTAATAGCTTTTAATTTTGTAACATTTCATCTGTGTTTGTACTTGGCAGGACTGTATTGTGCTCTAGCTATATGTACAATTTAAACCATACATTTCAAATACAGTTAGTCATCCACTCAACTTCAAGAAGTACAGAGACTTAACACTGCTAAAAAAAAATACACAAACCCTCACATCAACTTAGGCAGGTCAGAAAATGCTGAATGAAGGTAAAAAAAGGCCCTTTGGCCTCAGACTAAACATAGAAAAATCTCAGTCCAAATGTGCTTTTCATAAAGTTATGAGCTAATGAGCAAAATAAAGTTTCATGAAATGTTAACTATAAAATCCAGCAGCAATAATGTAATCTTATTTCTTTGCCAATTTGACCACTTCAGAATAGTAAAAAACAAAGTGAAGTAAATCACACCGGTTACTTCTAAGAGGTTTTATCCCAGTGAAAATAGAAAAGGACCAAAAGACCAGTCCAAAACACATATACAGTAAATTCCAAAATAGAGAAAATACTTGATGGCTGACTGGAGTCGAGGGTAACAAACCCTTTTACCAAGCTGCTTCCAGAATCCTTGAGCCTTTGTCCAAGGACAATGGAAATGCCAACTGGGCCATACATAGCTGGAGACAGGCAGAGGTTATCCATCTCTTTGAAAAGAGATAAAAGGAAATTCTTGTCTGAGTGCTTTGCAAACTCTCAAATAAGTGCTCTTCATCTAAAAGGCAGGATCACCAGCAGAAGACGTATAAGCTTCTGAGTTCCTGAAAAATTATTAATGTTGAAGCATTATACTTTCAAGATGCACCTCTCAGTACCTGTAAAACCTGTCAGATAAAAGCCAGTTACTACACAGAAAGCATTTAGAGGCATTGGTCTGGAAGCCCTGCCCTGTAAAACTAAAATTCCCCATATACTTTATTGCACACGCTTTCCAACATTATCCACTCCCTCACATCAATCCACATAAATCTCTGCTGCCAAAACATCTACCAAAGCACTTACTGATAAGAAAAGACATGGACAAATTTCTTGACTTTTTTTTCCTCCCTCTGAAAAAGAGACACTTTTGAACAGGTTCTTGGCCAAGATTACATTTGTATTCACACAACGCTCTTTTCTAAAAAGATGTAACTCACCCAATTATGACAGAAGCCGCTGAAAAAGCCATGTCAATGGCTTGACTTTGTCCACATTCATATCAGCACAAAGCAACTAATTTTATATGATGCTTTATAATGCAGCACTATGTAAGGAAAAGATTACACAGGAACACTTACAAGCTAAATGTATTCATTCTGAAAAGATCAGACCATAGAAAATGCAATTTATAAGTGCAGAGCAAAGGGGAAACAGAATTGAAACTGGGTTTACGCACATTTCATTCCTTTTGTACTTTGGCATGTTTATGCCTAACATGCATGTGGTTTTCTGATGTAGTTGCTGTTACTGTGTGGTACTTGGTTTAGCCTCCTACACTCTAAATGCCATAGCATTTACACAAAGAGATAAAGACAAAGCAATAGCCTTAGCTCTCTTGCTCAGTTATCTGAGATGTTTTGTTTTCTTTGTGTTTTAATTTCTTACTTGTCTTTGAGGTATCCCTGTAGTCCAAATAGTCATTCGTTACATGTTTTCTGAAGCAGTTACCATTCATTATGTGTTTTCTGAAGAAGTTACAGCCTGCAAAGTCATTTCTTGGTTAGAACTTTAACATCCACAGGTAGAAAACACATCAGAGGATACTTCTAAGTCAGATCTTGTGAAATAAAGGAGGATGCTAATCAATGCAGTTTAATACAAACCCCTCTGTCACACTGCTGTTAAGATTATTGTGACAATGTGAGCAGGCAGCAATATTAAAAACCATAGGCAAAATTATTTGGAATAAAAATGATGCACCAGCACTCATGAGCCTATGCAAACTCTCAGGAATCCAACTTTCACTACAAGTGTCTTTTTGGATCTGTTTATTTCAGAAGATGCAGTATGAATGATGGTATAATAAGTTTTACTATGTTTTAGGCATAAATGACTCATACATCATTCCATTTGAAAGAAAAAATCCTAACATGCAAGTACAATATGTTACCACAGCTGCTCCATGGGAACAACAACACATCCATTTGGAAGGAAATACATTTATGAAAATGCCTGATTAGCAGAAAAAGCAGAAAACAATTCATTATAAACAGTAATATACAACACAACTGCTTTATTTGACATTTTTATAGTTACAGTCTGGTTTCATGGAATCTATTGGATTAAAATGCATCCAGCTCTTCCCCTCCCACCCCCAGCTCAGACTAATCTTCATTGATGTTATCTATAAATATTAAAACCCCCACCCCACTAATTTTCTATAAACCAGGCTTTGAAGGAAGGGGTCCCATGTTAGTTGAATGTGAAGATGCTGGACAGAGCACACCAAATTATCTTCTTGCTTCAGGCATCTACTACCAAGATCCCAGTCTGGGGGCAGAAATGCACATTTCCTCTCCTATTTGCTTTGCAAAATACTGTATTTTTATTTTGAATGCCTCCTATCCCCTGCAAAGGTTACGAATTGAATACTCCAAAGCTGGCAGGCAATGCACCTCTGAGAATTGTACAACATATGTAAAGTCAAGGCAGCACCACCTACATCACAGCTCCTATGACCTCCTAGAGACAAGGACTTCCTTGGCCCAGTCCCTTTTACAGCCAAGGAAACTGCTACCTCTCTACCTTCTTCCATCTTACATCTCTTTGCCGTTCTATTTCCATGCACTCTTCTCATTAAGGGACACCGTTTTACTTTCCCCTCCTACTGCAATTGAAAAAAAGTTTCAAACGCTTCTTCTGTTACAAATTAATTTACTGTAGAAAAGGAAGGGAACTTCCACTAAAAAATTATCAAGATGAGAACATGTGAGAGTGTTGAATGTAGCATTAGTTAAATAATTAGACCATTTTGTGTAAAGCCCTGGCATTCTGTAATATACGTAGAAATGATTTACATTTTGTAATGTGTACACAGAACATTTTGTGATGTGTACACGGAACTTTTTGTGACATGTACATGGAACAACAAAAATACACAGGCAATATTGACAATATCATAGTTTCTTTTGATGAAATCAAATTCAGACATGTTTTAAAAAGAAGGGGCTAAGTAGATGCATTTGGATACTTCTTATAGTGTATTCTCCATTCACCAAAAGGAACTGCAGACTCTCAAACCAGGAGACTCAGAACTACCTTTATTCCCACACAGTACTGGAGAGACATCTCAGATGGTTACCCAGTTTTTGGAAAAGAGACACAAATGGGCAGAGACAGCAGCTAACCAGGGAAAAGACACCTAAATGTTCTGCTTGATTAAGGCCAGAGGACTAAGTCTGGGTCTCCCCGCTTCCAGGTGAGCGCCCTGGCTAATGAGCTCTCAGCTAATAGCAGAGCAACTTTTCCCTCTTTTTTTTTCATTAAAAATCTCTGAAGAACTGTGTTTAGTTCCTCATTGAGATGAATGCCAAGCCTGCTAAATTTTTCATGATGCTGAATTCTTGTTCTCCTTCCAGCCCTAGTTACGTGTGAACATTTCAGGCTCCCTCAGGCACTTATTTTACTACAGAGTCCTGAAATACTTAAGTCTATTAAGACCTAAAATAAACACGCAAAAAGGACGAATCTGCTAGCTGTTTTCCCAGTCTACGTTTTAAGGAGGCAGTCTACACCAGTGAAGTCTGGAAATTATACTCAGTATTGCCAACAAAATGATGGTACATTTGGCAACAAACCTGTGCCAGCTACCACAGTGGGGGTTCAGCTCCATGCCACAGCAGGAGCAGCACTGGCTGCAGGCTGGGAAAAACTAGCCAAACAGGGCTGAGCCTCAGAGAATCAGCTGGATTGCAAGTGCACAGACGAAGTGGAAAGCATGATGCTGGGTTTACTGAACATGCACACAATGACTATTCTGCATGCCCATTACCCCGGGTTTCTGTCCAACTGAGTCCCTGCCTGCTCCAGTGCTGCCAGGAAAGGGGGTGGCTGGGAGCAGATTGTGACTGAAGAATAATACACAGCTTGGCCTTGGGTACCCTCCTCACCAAAGGCCTTCCTGGAGCAGAAAGTGTGCTGTCTGCAAGCTAGGCTGGCTTGCTGTGGCTTGAAGCGGGAGCTTGAAAAAAGAAGGTGAATCACCAGAAAAATGTCAGCCAGGCCTTGAAAGGCAGCAGACGACTGACTGAATTAACCACTGGGCTGCAAATATAGAACACAGGCTATGAGCTGTGAGCCCCCGAACCACAGAAAGGAGCTGAAAGAACACTCATTACAAATTCCCAGCACGAAATATCTGGATTTAAAGTCACTCACTGAAATAATTTTATGGCCACTCCCAGTTTATCTATGTATTCTGTAGCTGCTCTCTCCAAAGTCTGGAAATAGACCAAGTTTTGTTTTGTATCTTGAGGTTTCTTATTCCCTACAGCAACTCCAACAGCACTTCCACCCACAATGCTCCATTACTACTTTTATATTCATTGTTATTACATCCTTAAAAAGGAAGCAGAAATGGCCAATTTGTGGCCAGAAAACACCATGCCTGATACCAAACCCAAAGTTCAATATTGTCATCTGAGACACTCTGGGCCAACTGTGAAAAAGTACACGTGTGGATATACAGAGCCTGTATTGGAGATGCTATGCAGTAAGAAGGCAGTGTGGACAATCAGCTCAGTGTAATGACCTGCTGGCATGCACAAGCCCACAGCTCATGCCCATCCCTGGCATAAACTTCAGAAAGCTCCTAAAGACCCCATCATCTTCTACATAATGCCTCTTGTCATCCTTACCTAAACTCCCATTTTGCTTTTTTATTTTTTTTTCTTTAAGAAGTAGTTTGTCTTCTTCCGCGCCTGTTTCATGTTTGAAATAAACTTTCAAAATCCTGTTGTTAAAGTTTCTCTTACATAGATATTATTCCTTAGAAGACTTGTGCTCAAGGTCCCTGTAATGAACTGGATTCAACACAGGTTTAATATGTCTATATAATCCTAGCAGTTGATCCTCATATAAAGCACAACCCAAGACAAAAAGCCCTCAAAGATTTTGCCATTCAGACCTATGAGGGATTTCTTTTTCCTCTGGCAGCTGGAGGTTGCCAATGTCCAAGCAAACTGGGGCACTGATACCCAACTTGTTCCTTGCCCTGATTCTGATGCTCCCAAGACACTTTGCCAAAGACATGTTTCTGAAGGCAAAACCCTGAAGATTTCTCTACAGATTATGAATATGGTGGGGAGGGAGGTGGGGAAGCCTTCCTGAAGCCTGCAATTCTGTGACGTGCATGTATTTTTCATTTAAAAAATGGGATTGAAATAGAACTTGTCAATTCTTTTACACTGTATTTCCTTCTGTTGGTGAAGAATTATGAGGGTACTTCAGTTTCCTGGTCTGTCCACAGTAATTGAAAAAAGAAAGAATAGGAATGAAATCACTATCAAAACCCTTATATGAATACTGCTCAGTGCTGTAGGTAAATTTCCATTTAATCTTTGCCTGCCAAACCATTCAAGATAAATGCACAACATGTTAGTTCCCTGTATTATTTGTAATTGATTTTACCTCATTACCTGGTCAATTTTTCCCTGTTTTACCTCTCTCCATCTTTCCTACCTTCATTTTGACAAACTGGAAACATATCAGTATAGAAATTGTTCCTTCCTGTAACTGGCAAAGTCCTTAAGCATAACTGGAAAAATATTGTAAACCCAGTTACAACAGTATTCTTTTCTCATGCCTCTGATATGAGCATGACGGCGTGTCAGTCTGAGTGGCATGTCTGTGATGAATCATACCTCATGCCCCTGAACGCCCATGGCAGAAGAAAAAGTGAATCAGTCATGTCTCCCACTGAGGGCTGACAGGACGTGAAATACAGAGTAAAGTGAAGTTGGAGGATCAGAGCTGCCAGTTTTTACATCACGTGGGACCCTGAAGGACCACAAAACTGCTTACTTCAGATTAAAAAACAAACAAACAAAAAAAAAACACCCCACAACATCAAGGACAATCTTTTGCTCTATCTCCACCCGGAGTGAAAGGGAGATTTCTTCAGCTGAGCTTTACAGTAAAATCATGGCTGTGCTTCTGCAGACACCTGAGGAACCTTACTGCTTTTTATTTTCAAGCAGCAAAAGGACCTGCTGTCAAGCATTTCACCTGCAACATTCTTTCACCCTGTGGGGTGGGAGCCCCACTTCAGGAAGCTAAAAGAGCTCAGAAACCTGATAATTCAAAATCTAAGCCTAGTGTGACTAAAAAACCAGTTCTGAATCCCTGAAATCTGAATATAGAATACAAGCACTGACACAGCTTTATCCAAAGAAAGCTAGATTGTGACCCCAAACTTCTCCTTCAGTCATTTTTTTTTCTTTTTTTAATGCAACTCAACTTTGCTTGCCTTTGAACGAGAGCTGTATAATGAGGAATGCCAAGAAATATCCCCAAAACTGAAACATCACAAAAGCTTCACTCAGAAACCAGGCATGGCATTGATACACATTCACTATCCATGAGCTAAAATTTGACTAACGTAATTAAAGATCGATAACTTACTGATGGACGCCATATGTGCTTTTATTAAAAGGAAACTGTTGAAGTAAAATACAGCTTCCATCTGAATTTTTCTAGAGTACCCTGGTTTCAAATAGTATCTCAGATTTGTAACTGAAATAACCACTCTATATAGTCAGGATTTTTTAAAGTCTCCTTCTCTGTAAATGAAATAAATCTTGCTTTTTTCTTCAGCTGTTTGCATTACCTTCTCAAATACCAGTAAGGGAAATGAAAATACACAAAATAAAGAAAAACAAACCAGAACAGTATATTACTAAAACTTGCCAATAACAGCAGAAGCAAGAGTAGCGTTTTTAACAACTGATCTGATTTTAATTTATGACAATTATTACATTACTGCCCAAAGAACTCTGTTGCGCTGGGTGTTACAGAAGTGTATAATGATAAAAAACCCAGTCCTTTCTCTGTATGAAGTACCAAATGGTTGGCACCAGACAGCATTCACCTGAGTGTGAAAATTCAAAAGCAGAATAGCTGAATTACTAATGACGATGTGTCATCCCTCTCCCCAGTGCCTTGCTACTTGAGGTCTCCAATGTGGTTAATGTGCTGCCAATTTCTAATACGGGTTCCAGAAAAGCACCAGG
Organism: Pezoporus wallicus; assembly: GCF_028554395.1. Lineage (NCBI taxonomy): Eukaryota > Metazoa > Chordata > Aves > Psittaciformes > Psittacidae > Pezoporus > Pezoporus wallicus. Next base: position 5,475,474 of record NW_026640754.1, read on the forward strand.
GAATGGCAATCCGCAAGCCTAATGTCTATATACAAGTTAATAGAAACTATAATAACAAATAGACTAAGTGGGCATATGTCTGAGGAGAGTAAAATTTCAGTTTTCATAAAGTGAAGCCCTGTCTTACAAAATTAACCCAATCCTTTGTATAGCTCAAACATGTGAGACCAGTGACGCAGTCATTCCAGCCCTATGTGAATTTCCAGAAGGCTTTTAACAAGGACTTCACCTAAGGCTTTCAAAGAAACAAAGCACCCATGGCAAAATAGAGGTCTCTGCATGGCAACATAACTGATTAAAAGGCATAAGCAGAAATTTAGTGGTAAAGGGTCAAGCCTGCATAGCAGAGGAAGCCTACCACTGGAGTACCACAGGGATCTGCACTGAGACCTGATCCTCTTTCCATACCTGTAATTGACCTGGAAAGGGAGCTGAGCACTGCAACAACCAAGTTTACAGATGATACAAACTTATTTAGGGCAGTAAGGATGATGGCAAGCAGTGAAGAATCACAGGACCTTATGAAATTGAGTGACTAGACAATGAAACGGTAAATTAAATTCAGTGTGGGTAAGTGCAGAGTGATGCACACGGGAAAACATAACCTTAACTTCACATGTACAGTGATGGGCTCCGAGCTGAACATTACCACTCAGGAGTGAGACCCTGAGGTTACAATAAATAGTGCCATCAAAATGTCAGCTCAGTGCTCAGCTGCCAAAAGAAAACAGCCCAAATATTAGATACTGTTAGGAACTGAGCAGGAAGCAAAACAGAAAACGATTATGCCACTTCACAATGCCACCCAGTTCATGTGCTGTCCCTGATTCAAGCAGGCAGGAGTTTAGGGGACATGCTTCACCACAGAGTATTTTGTGCTTACTTTCACAAATGCAGGAGCATAATGGGAAGAAGCTTAATGCAGAAGAGTAAACTGTAATCAGGGGGACAAACACAGCAGTTTTAAACACTGTCTGCACCTCAGTTCGTAAGTTTTCTCTTAGATCTGTAAGATACAAGAGACTGTATCCAAAATTAAAGGAGATAGCACCTACTAGATACTTGCTGATAAACCACTCAGGAAAAAAAGAGAGACTGAAAAATTACACACACACAATCAATGAGCTCTATTAAAAAGCACTGCTGTGTATCAAAAGCTTAGCTACTACTAAATACAGAAGCTTTACTAGTATTTGAAATAGCTGGGAAAAGACAAGTTTGAAGATTTGCCTTCATCCTAGCAGTATACAGCGAGCTAAACATCACTGCCATTCCATTTTGAAGCAAATAAAGATTTTAAGCCTTAAGGGTAAGCACAAGTGCCCGCAAAAGGGTAACTAGAAACAAATTAAAATAAATCTTTAAAGTCTTGCCTTTTTCACTGCTCTCTTTTCCTCATTTTCTTTCCTATCGGCTAGTCTGCTCAAGGTGCCACTGGAATCAGACCCTTCGGTGCTTCAACAACACAAATCTTTCTACCCACTGAGGTTCTGTAACAGGGAATAATTAAATTAAGTCTAGGCCTTCAGATTTCTAGCTAATCTCTACTACAACATCTACTTCTTGCTTTTATGAGAAAGGATTTGCTTGTCTGCTAAAGGACTGATACTACTCCTGTTTAATTGCATAAGCCATGAGACTGTTCTGGTTTTCGTTTGGATTGTTAAATATCAGACACAGAATTTGTCCATCAATACTGGCTACGCTTAGTGTACTCTCTACTTACTTACTTGCATAAAATACTGTCTATTCACTTCACATATGCGCATGTCTGTTTATAAGAGAAATACACTACCACCAGGATTTATAAACAAGCTATGCAGTAGCTTTGCCTGTTGTGTAATACAGAAAGGTAGAAAATGTGCTGGAAGCAAAGCCAGAATTATGATGAATAATTTGTTATTTAAACTTATAATTGTATCAAATACGAACATAAGTATTTTTCAAAAAGAAATAAAACTGTGCAGGGTATTTCATTAGTTTAAACTTACAGCTAAGAGTTGCTAGAGCAGAGTGTGGATGGCCTACAACAGATCGAGCCGCACATCATTTTTTGCTTTTGTTCTAGCTTTATATTTCATTAAATATCACTTAGGTAAGAGTTATTAAAATTCAAATGTTACAGTATTCCCCTGTGCAATAAGGATTTATTTCCCCCCTCCCATTCTTTTCTTATAAACACACTTTTCAATTTGTCTTGTCCAAACACGTTTTTATAACAGGTTACGAAGGACACTCAGCAGGGAGTGTTCTTGGAAAATAAGCAGTCCCAACTAACAAAAAAGCTTCTACAGGGAATAAATGGCATGATTTTAGTTAAAGTAGAATGAAGAAAGCAAAGTAAATATTAGCTGGTAGCAACACCCTACATATTTCAGGCACTGCAAGTGAATGGAAGTTGATCAAACTTCTCAGAAATTCCTTCAGTATTCCTAAACCAGTGCATAGATCTTGTGAAGCTGTGAGAGCAGCAGACTGAACCGAAGGCAGGCACATCAATTTCCTAACTAAAGCTGTGCACCCTTCTATCAGACAAGATGACTGATGTTTCAGCACAACTACAGTTACTTTTATTAACTGGAGGAAAATGAACAAAAAATAGGTAGCCAAATCTTCCCTCTCTTTATTATACTGTTGATTAAAATTTACGTGATTTTCTGTTTCCTGAAGTGAGAGAAGGAACATTCATTAATCACAGAAACCCTTAGATTGCTGGATAAATTGTTCCCTTGACCCTATGTTGTTTTCTAAGGGCTGGGCTAAGTTGCTGCAGCTACAGCAGCTACCTTGGAGCACTGGCAGTAGCACTGGGCAGCTACAAATCACCAGCAGAGCAGGTGAAGTGTGAAACAGCAGCCAGCCCCTTTAAAAGTCCTGATGTACCCTGAAACTTTAATTCTGTCATGCAGTTAGAAAACGCTGAATTAATGAAGTTTTTCAGAAAGCCATTCTAACCAAGCTCCTCATTACAGATCTAATTACAAGCTATCTTTATAATGTACACCTGACGACACTGTGTAAAGCACTTCTCTTTAAAGGTCAACAGAACTAAGAGAACAATTTTGCTATTTATAGTAAAGGGTGAACTTTTCTTATTTGGCTGTTTAAGCAGCCAACCCTTGAGTTTAATGTAGTTAGGGAGGGGATATTCAATTTACAGTATCCACAAGTAATGATAATTACAGTAGTTCAAAAAAGCTGTTGGTAAGCATAAGAAACCTTTGTAATTACATCCCGTTTCCAAAATGACTTGAGCATCGTGAACTCGAAGCATTTCAGCAAATGAAGGCCAAGGCACATAAAAGGAGAGCTACGGCTCTTTAAAAGCTGCGCTGTTTAACATAATGAGACGCCCGACCGGAGGGAGATCCCAAAACGCACTCCATAACTCACCCCGACAGCCCATGCCATCTCCTTCCCGCTCACAAACATCCATTAAGGAAAACGTAAACCGTCTCTCTCATCACCTCCTTCCCACCCTTTGCCGGCATCGCTCAGCTCCCCTTGCAGAGTGGACCCGGGAGCCAGCCCATGTAACTCCGCTGGGCTTCGGGAGCCAGTCTCAGGCTCTGGCTGCCGATCCTGTCACGTTCAGGAGGCTGCTGATGCAGTGAGCAGGGAACCGGCGACGTGTATGTGTATGTGTGTCGCGCCCCCCCCCCGCGCACGGCAGATTTAGCTAGGTCAGCAATCCGCCAGGACCAAGGTGAAAAATAAACAAATAACTACGTTCACAGCAGCCGTGGCGATCGCTCTCCGGAAAATTATTCAGGCATTATGAGGGACACAGTATTAAATGCTGCCACTTGCAGCTTCACGGCTCTCTGTGTATCTGCATCAGCCTGGGATGAGCACTTAAGGTGTATCATTGGAGAGCTTGCCCAGCTGAGCATCTTCCATTAAGTTTTTGTTTTAAAAGGAGATAGCAGGAACCTCTCTGGCTGACAGGCAAAAGGCTTGTCATAATTCATTAATAACACAGCCTTGCTCAGGTTTCCTTCAATGAAATCAGGCAGGCAGCCTATGAAGAAAATGCTGAGTGTACAACAGCTTCTCCAGAGACAATGCAATAAACTTGCCACTACTTGGCATCATTTGGTGTCTGAGGCAGGGATGACCAACACTATTCGACAAGACCTGTCAGAGCCCCTTAAGGGTCCTAGCGAAGAAACCCACAAAATAAACAGTAATTCCTCAGCAGGATGCAGTTCACTGCTTGGAAGTGAAAACGTCACGTTTTAGCCACAGAGATAAATGTACCAGTCTGCTTTTGCTACTACCCGGGGGCAAAGCTAACTATTTACTCTGATACACCATTTGTGTCCAATGGGAAAAAAGCTGGAGGAGGTGAGGCAAAATGCAACAACTACAATATCAGATTATTGCAAAAATTAACGCAACTATCCCAACTCTTCCATCAGAAGCTTCATTTCCTTCTAAGTAGGAAGGATAGAAAATACAATGAAGCTATCTGTTAGATAAGGAAACAAACAAGCTTAGGCTAGCTGTCAAGATAAAGTCATTAGGACAGCATCAAGGTAGGAAAGGCAGAACAGGATTAGCATGCATCCATCATACAGAGCTAAAATACACCTGTTAAGTTTAATTGAGTCTTACGTACTTCCTCCTACGAGATCTGCTCATCGTGAAGAAATGAAGAAGAGAGGGACTCTTACCAGCATTTGATCCACTAGCATTTGATCCACTGCTTCAAATGACAAAATAATCTAGTAATATGCCAGTTCACACACAGCATTTGTTACGATCCAAGGTTTAAACAGTATTTAGTATAAAAACTAGTACTCCAAATTTTGTATTTGTTATGACAGGGTTTCCAGCTTTGCATCTGATTTTTTAAAGATGCTTTATCATCATGTAACAGTAGCAGTCCAAATATATATATATATATATGTATTTTTACAATTAGAATAAGCAACAACCATACTGAAGATGGCTAGCTATTGATTTTAGAATATCTGTGTCACAAAATCATCTTCTGCAATAAAGCAGGCTCAGGTAATTTGCAAACAGTGTAATACTTTTGCTTCCCTAAGCTCCTTTGTGTTTCACTTAGGCATGATCATTTATTTTGAATGTAATATCTGTCTTTAAACCTATGGTCTATAAACATTACTAGAAACAGCACTATTAGCATGTCTGGAGATCGCTGTATTCCACCAGAATTCAACTGACTGTACAGAAATCAATAAAGGTATTTAATGATTTCATGAGAAAAATAAGTGACCCTCACACCCTTAATGGATTAATGTCATTTATGTGCAACACATTGCATAATGCTGACACAGAGCTACTCAAAGCAGTGTCACTTTTCATATGAGTGCCTTAAAACCTTATCAAAAGGAAATTGTGTTTTAATGCTATTTCAGATGTCATTTTTGAGAGGATTTCTACAATCCCATTTCACAAAGCAAAAAGCATGATCTGAATTGTTACAAGTAGCTTTTGTCATTGGCGCATGTACTAGGTCACCCTCTGAAGCTGGTTGGTGGAATGAAATCCTGAATGTGGAGGAGGATAACATGTTGAAACATTCCTCAAATAACTTGTTTACTGCCATCTTTCATTTCTGAATACACCTTTTTCTATATATCTGAATCTTTAATTACCAACAGCAAGCTTTGCTATGGAAGGGAAACTACTCCCCACAGCCAGGCCTTCAGCATGAGACAGCTGGATGTGTATCCCCTTGATATGCTACCTGAGAGTCAAAATGGAAGGGTTATAATCTAAATGACACATACTACACCATTAAAAGAATGCTTGCTTCTCAGCCCCTAAGACTATGATCAGATCTCTTAAGAATACAGGTGTCTGACCATCTTCACTAGACTGCTTTTGTATCCCCATTCTACATCTATTTACCCAAAAGCATCTGTGGGTCACAGCAAACCATTCCATGCTCATTCCTTTATTTTCACTTTAATAGACTAAATTTGGAAATATGCAGTATCTACTAGGTATCTCTTCAGTGACATGAAGAGCTTCTTTTTGGGAAAGCAGCAAGTCTGATTCATGATGTCAACATGCACTGTCTAAGCAGGCTTTGCCATCATCAGACTGCATTTATATTTCCTTTGGAGTAAACCCAAATGTAACTGAGGGGAGCTGATGTTCTAGTTTCTTGTTCTACATGCCCTATTATAATCATTTTTTACCATAATGTTATGCTCAACATGAAGAAAAATGAAAGCACACATACAAAAATAAACTCCTCCCTCCCCCCACCCCCCGTTTTTGTCCTAAAGAGAATCTGGCCCCAGCCTTCACATGCAGCTTTCACCTGAGGAAACAGGAAAAAAATGCATTCAGGTAAAACAAGGAAGCAAGCGCAAAAGCTTTTTCTGACTGACTTGAGCATTTCCTTATTCCTCCCCAAAGGATATGAAAACTCCTCCAGTAAATGTAGCATCATAATTGGCTATAATTGACTCTATCCTTCAATATTTAAGGCAATCTATAAAATATGGATTGTTTTGTCAACTGGGAGACAATTTTGTGACACCAAGCTGTTTATCTCATTACAGTGATCTCAGCTGCACTCGATATCATTTGTTACCCCTCACACCACCTTATTTCTGCTGTAATCCTGAAGGTTGCTACATTTAATGCACTGCACACTAGTCAGCTATAATACCACAGATTTTGAGTGCTACCAAAACTAACTACTTGCTGAAGATCATTGTACTAGGGGATAACAGTAGCAATGGTGTGGTAACAGGTGAAGCTCAGCCACTGTACTCGGGAGAACAAGCTCTGTTCCAATACATCGGTGTGCTTCACACTACACTATCATTAGTCCATCTCACAACTTAGTGTACTTGAATCAGAAGAGAAGAGGGACAAAAAAAGGTTCATCTGCTTTTCTGTGGGATTTTCCATTACGCCTGCTGTTGTACTTGCAACATTCTAACTCACACTGGTAAGGCTCTGGCCCTACAGACTGTAACAACATCATGGTAGTTTTGCAACAGACTCTTAGGTCACAACAACAGGACTGCTGAACAGGAATGACTACATCTGGCCATTTCTGTTAGCTGAACAAATGCAAACACCTCACAAAGACATCAGCAACAAACACAGAATGATGGAATTTGCTTTTTTCTCCCCCCCCCCCCAATAATGCTTTTTGTGCTGCAAAACTGCCATTGAAAACTACGGTAAATAGAAGGAAAATAAAAACTAAAATCTAAAAGAAAAATCCAAGTACCGATAGCCACAAAACTGCAGCAAATGACTGATAGAAACATAGATGTAATCCTGACCATAGCAACAGTTTAATTATGAACATCTTGGCAGTGAGCCTGCTCTATGTGTTGATTTTCCCCAGCAGAGAATGCCATACAATCTATCTTTGTGTTATGCACTACATGACTACATGGAGAGGCCAATCAACGGGGAACAAAGAACAGAGAAGTTGTAGTAAATTACTGGGGTGACACGGGAGTGAGTACTTTGGCCATGAATAATTTCACTCCTGAGAATAAGCAACCCTGAGAAAAAGGAGGGGAAGGGAAAAAAAATACCAGGAGAGTGCTACCCACAACAAAAAAGTACTATAGTCCTTAATTACAATGATTACAGCATGAAACATGAATACTCCTCTCTGACGAATGACTGAATTCCTGGTACCCATTTTAAAATGCCCCCTCTCAAATTCTTGTTCCCAGGATCACCACTGTGTTGTCACCAGCACTGATGGGATCAGAGAAAGACCCTGCAATCCCAGGCCAGCAGGTCCCCCACCAGGGACACAGGGCTGACAGGATATGGGTACATTAGACATTGTAAAGCAAAGCATGTCAACGGCAGAGCAGCTGCTGCCGAGAAGCCGGCAGCCACATGAGTGGCAGGGTTTCACTCTGGGCTAGTTCCAGCGTGGTCCTGCAGGCAGGAGCACATGAACAGCTGAGGATGGGAAGAGCACTTCTGGAACGCATTTTCCAGCTTGGCACCATCCAGCAGGCATCAGCATGTCTGCTCTGACATTGCTCCATGAGACAAATCAAAGTGTGGTAAGCCAGGAGATTTGCTGAAAGGCCACACTCACGATCCACAGTCACACATAAGTAGAGGGAAGTTATAATGTCATCAGTGAGGTGCAGAGTTCACTGCAATAAACTAGAGGACAAGGAAGCAACAGTGGCAATTTTTTAGTAAGGGCGTAAGGGGCAGGGACCCTAAGTGGGAAAGGCAGCAGTACAGGCTTAGGAGGGGGTTTAATACATGTTGAAATCTGACTGTGACTGTTTCTCAAGACACTTCCAGGCAATTTCCAGACAGAAACAAAAAAATAATAGAATCGTATTTTGTAATTTACCTGATTTCCAATTTCTATGTTGGAAAGTCTTTGTTACACTAACAAACCAAGAATGATGCAATTAATGAACTCTGTTCAACAAAACGAATATGACAATATATTTCAGTCTATCTGCAACTACAATCTGTGGCATTTACACAAAAAAAAACCAAACAAAAAACAAAAACCTTAAATTCCAGACCTATTTTTTTAAGCAACATGTAGGAAAACCTCTCTGAAATACTGAAGCAGCAGTTTAAGATTATACTGTCTGCTCTTTACTTTAAGGAAATGTTCTGGTAATTTTTAAGTGTGTGAGCAAAGGTTCTGTGAAATCCTGTTAGGCTATTACGTGTGGTAAGAAAACCATCAATCATTTCTGCAGCCTGGTGTCCACATTCACAACTTAACTCGATAAAGACTGGTTTTAGTTTCTATTAAGGCATGAATATTTTATGTACGCAACCACAGAAATCAATGAGAACACTCACATATGATTATATGTGGATCATACCACACATATGCTTCTATGAAGAATGCACTGAAAACGATTCAGAAATTTGAAACTCTAAAAATGAGCTTCCTAAAGTTTAGACATTACAAGTGACAGACATATTTAAATCAAACACACAATTTTGAACTTTTAAGAATTAAACTTACGCCACACAACTAACTGTTGCTCCACTGTACATTTTTTATTTGCAGATGTGTGACTACTTCCATCTCCACGACACTGTGGCTGCATCACAACACGAAAACAATTTTATTTATTTTTTTTTAATACAAAGTGCATGGCATGTTTTACTTATTGTGCATTAGCTGTCTGAGAAATTGCTTTTAAACACCAAATGTTTGAATCTAGGAGACTGCTTTACCTTCACTAGCTCTTCCTTATATTTAAAACACTAAAGAAAGGAATTTATTCTTTCAGGGGTAGGGTATAAACTCATGCTCAGTTCACTACATTTATAAAATCTACTAAATCACAGTACTAAAATTGGATTAGTTATTTAAGCTTTGAAAGCCTATGATACTCATCTGTGTTCCTCCAGATATGGACATTTTAGCTCCAAATTCAGGTCTCATATTTCAGCTCAGAGCACTCAAGAGATAACTCTGGTCCTCTAAATAACAATGTACTAAGCAATGTCCATACTTGATAAAAAAAAATCCTTTTGTGTTATCATCTCATTTTATTCAGCACCAAACATTCTAGTTTGCCAACAACAAAAAAGTTATTGTTTGATCGTCTCTTTACTGTAGAGGTTTTCTCATAATAAACACAACATCTTCCAGAATACCTATGTGACTGTACTGATCGAATGATTACCTGAATAAAACACACAGCTGATTACATTGAATATTCAGTTAACTTATTTACCCTTCAAACAGCTAGAGAATACAATGAAAGAGAAACCCACAGGAGCTCCTGGTAAAGATACTTTGTCATGACATTAATCAAAGCTAGGGTAATATGAACAGTTACATCACTCCTCAGAAAGTTCACCTTTATATTTGAACAAAAAGGTCATTTGCAAAATCTTTAGAAAAAAGAAAAAGAAAAATGACAAATAACTGTGCCATGCTAAGGTTTGTGGGAGTGACAGAAAATCATCAGGCACTTGGAAGTTCATACCACATACAGTGATTTTGAAGCAGGTCTTTCAGTTGGACTTTTTACTTGTGGAAGAAAGCTTTTACTTAAAAGACTGGCTGTGCTTTGTAAAAAACACTGTATTTGGAAATGCTTGATGACAGCTATGACACCTAAGACAATGAAGTTTTGCAAGTAACAAAATAATTCAAAGTCGCAATGCAACTGCAAATTAAACATATATATAATTAATGAACCAAGAAATCAATTAACGATTACAGAATACCTGAAAGATCTTAATGACTACTAAACCTGACATTAAAGTTTGTGGCCATTTAATCTTTTATTACTTTTGTTGCATTACTTTAGCTCAAATCACACAAATCTGGCTGAAAGTATTTCTGCTAGAAGATCTGTATCACAACTCTTCTCCCTAATTGAAAACCTAAATAAATAAAAAAAAAAAAAAAACACAAAACCAAAAAAACCCAACATGGCTACATATCAAATCTAGAAGAGGATGATTTGCCATTTAAGAATTCTTAGCTATCGGAAAAGGTAGCAAACAGCATCTAGTTCTCAATAGTTATTTTGGCCCATTTCCTTCCAGGCAGAGTTGGGAAGTTGAGCCACAAGCGTTGTTGAGGACATTCAGCAATATTCAGCCTCGAGACACACTCCTGACAAGCTTTGCTGAAGTCGGAGACACAATTGCCCAGCTATCAACCATCTATGTAAAAATGGTGGCTCAAATACAAGGGCAGTACAGTGAGAAACAAGGTGTTACTCCACCTGAAGAACTGCAGTGAAATTTGGTGAAGTTTTCTTAAAAAAACATGAACAGAAAACCAACACAAAAATATAAAGCCCTATGTGTTAGTAACTCCCAGTGCTCAGGTTTTATACATTGCTGTATTTAAAGTCCCATAGCCTCTTTCTCCAAACTCTGAGACACCAAAGGGGAAGATGTTTCACTTTTTACTGAAGCAGTGGAGAAGACTTAGAGCTTGGGAGTGTTTCCTGAGTGACTGCTACCCACCCTACACTTCTGATTACTCTGTCTGGGTTGGTTTTGATTAAATGGTTGAGAGGTATCATAACTCAAGTAAGCACAAGATGAACACCGATTCAAAACTAACCTGCAAGACACCTCTCAAACCACATTAATTAAGTTTGACAGTGAATATGGAGCTTCCTATTCAGAACACACAATGAACATGCCAAGCCACGGGCTCCTGTTACTTCACCCTGCCACCTCAGGCAATGCTTTCCTGGGCAACTTTTGGTTTACAAGATTAATCCTTTAGAAAATAAATATACATTAACTGTATTTTGGCACAGAGCACAGCTGAGATTCTCAACAAAAAACAACAGGTTTTTCTGGACCACAACTGTAAAGAAAGCTTTTCAGCTACTTACATGCTTTTCAATTAAATATTAAAATGGAGGTGAATGTTCTCAGTCGGCTATAGTTGTCTGAACTATCTCTGATCATTTCTACCATAAAGAGGACTGCAGCAGAAACAGGAAGAAATAAAAAAAAAAAAAGCAGCTATTTGAGGGAGCTGGTGTGTTACTACACTTCCACAGAATGCCAAGTACGCAAAACAGTAGCTTGCATCTTGGGATCAGTTTAACGACCTTACTGCAGTACTGATTGCAGGCTGTTAAGCCTTGCCACTGATTATCTTAGGCACTGTAGTGAGCTCATGCAGATGCATTACTTTGGATTTGGGCACTAACTTGGCTACTTTTACACCAAACTCCTTGCAGATTAAAGACATATTTGGATCTACTCAGAGTAGCAGTATTTCAAGAAGAAGCACCAAACCAGACATGTTCCAATATTTACAAATGAGACTATCTAAAGTAATAATCCTACAGTAAAACAAATTAGTAAAATTAACATAACCCCCCCCCCAAACAGAATAATGAAAATACTTTGTTTAGTGCAATTATAACATTAAATAAGCAAGTAATTTTTTGTCAGAACTGGTAATATTAGAGACTTGGACCTTGTTTAGGCATGAGCCCTGAAATGAAAGGGTATCATAAAGCTCTGTGTGAGCTTTGTGCTCCTGCTAACCAGTGAATATGAAAGAATCAACTCATCTCCATTCTAAAACAAGTGCTTAGATTGAGGGTCTCATGCCAATTATGGAAGCCTACTAAAAATACGTCTGATTAGATAATAAGCTTTTCTTCCTCCCCTTCACAATCAGATATGGATAAAATAAGCCATTCCTGCTCTCTTCAAGATATTCCATCTCACTACATTTAAATTCAAACACAAATTTGAAACGCAAACCTTCCGCTTGAAAAACACGTCTGGATGTGTTGGGCAGAAAAGACATTTTGCAGTCTATGCACTATTATATTGGAATTGTGCTCAGAAAAAACAAACAAAACAACAAAACCAAAACATGAGTCCACCTCTGCCATTCCTACACTACTTGACAATGCCGTCAAATAGGAAAAATGCTAAAGGAGATACAAGTATCTACTAAAAAAAAAAACAAAAGAAAACACCTGAAGCAATATAGTACTTCAGCATACTTGTTGCTATTTTTGAATTTTAATTATGCTTGGAACAAGTCCAGAGGAGGGCCACAAGGATGATCAGGGGACTGCATCACCTCCTGTATGAATACAGGCTGAGAAAGTTGGGGCTGTTCAGCCTGGAGAAGAGAAGGCTGCGTGGAGACCTCATAGCAGCCTTCCAGTATCTGAAGGGGGCCTGTAGGGATGCTGGGGAGGAACTCTTCATTAGGGACTGTAGTGATAGGACAAGGGGTAATGGGTTAAAACTTAAACAGGGAAAGTTTAGGTTAGATATAAGGAAGAAGTTCTTTACTGTGAGGGTGGTAAGGCACTGGAATGGGTTGCCCAAGGAAGTTGTGAATGCTCCATCCCTGGCGGTGTTCAAGGCCAGGTTGGACAGAGCCTTGGGTGACATGGTTTAGTGGGAGGTGTCCCTGCCCATGGCAGGGAGGTTGGAAACACATGATCTTACGGTCCTTTCCAACCCTAACTATTCTATGATTCTGTGATTCTGGAAGTTGGTATCTTGGACAATTTAGCCATTGATATTTTGGGGTCCATTAATATCAATGGAGCATTGTTGTTTTTTTTAACCCACACACTTATTTGGCAGATTCCTGTCCACTTGAGAAAGTAAAAGCAGCACCAGCCTGACCAGACAAGAAGGCAAGGCCTGAAAAACATAGATTACTTCCCTTTTCTTCATCAGGCTACGCAGCCTGCCTGCTTCTGTTTATTCATCCCCCTTAGTCCAGCCAAGCCAGAACACCACAGTTTACTTTCAAGGCATCACTAGTTTGGATTGACAATGTTAGGCAGACTGTAGTCTGAAAACACTTTGCATTTTAGACGTTTACAGTCCACCCAACAGAAGCCAACATAACTTCTACAAAGGTTTAACAAATTACTCTCAAAGAAAGTCAAACTGAAAATAAAAGAAATTAAATTAAAACTTTCCAACCTATAAGTCAGGCATAAAACTAGGAAAAAGAATAGAAAGAAAAAGCCTCAAGAGCAGTACTGCCTCAGTCAGTAGCAAAACAACTCTTCCTTGGTTCTGCAGACAGACTTGAGATCACATTTTATACATAAACACATCCCATATTCCAGTCAGCAGTTCAACTTTTAACAAGATTTCTTAACATAACAATCAGGGAAAAATATTGGATAATCAGAGTAAAACTACATTGCTCTCAGAAATCATGACTTGATTTCTGTTTTCATATGTAAGCCTACCTGTTTCACCTTCACTTACATGCTCAAGGGGTTTGTCTGTGTTCACAGAGATTATCTTCTTCTAAGCAGGTAAGTGTGGCTTTGTTCACAAGACCAGATTACACTTTTTTCTAACTTAATAGAAGATAAAAGGAGTCCTGTGGACGTGGCAGTGAAGGACAAAGAAAATTTAAAGAGTGAACAAAAATGTAAAGGGGGAAAAAAAAGAATAAAGCATTTAAACAGTGTAATTTTACCTCTGTTTAGTTCTATGCTGATTTTCATTAACATATCTAATATTCTAAGTATTTTAAACTGTGGCTCAATACCCCACTTTCCACCATGTGGGCAGATCTGTGCTCCACGTAAATCAGTGGCTTACACAAGGCTGCAGCCACCTGCAGATGTGCTGCCTGTATTTTTTCCCTTTGTCTTTAAGAATGCATTAAAAAAATAAAAAAATATAATTAAAAAAGTGCAGCTCATGAAAGATAAACGGCCCTTGTCTCCCCTTCCTTAAGCCCACCACCCCTGCCTGTTTTAAAGCTGGGCTCTGTGAACTTTCCACTTACTTCCTCAAGCCATTTGCCAAACAATCTGGATTCATGAGGTCTAGTAAGCTATTTACAGCACTGCAAATGTAGGGAAAATTTTCAACCATTGCTGTTGTGAAAATGTATAGTGATTTTTAAGGATTTTACATTTTGAAAGCAGCATTAATTATTCCAGATTTAAATCGATTCTCTTGGTCTGTAAACCTTCATTCTGACAGGAGTGGCTTTGCTATGAAGCTCATTGTTTACTTTCTCTGGCAAATAAGAACAGCCTGTAGTCTGAAAATTATTTTGTTTTTTCATTTAGGAAACTTCTATGCATGAGACAAATACTGTTAGAGAGAACCATTTCATTGTCACTAACATCTGAGAAGCAATAAGACATACAGACAGGGACTATGTTCAATTAGAGAGGCAGACAGGTCCAGATAGACCTGCTTCCTTTTTTTTTTTTCCCCCTTAGAAAAGTAACATACTTCATGTTTATCTACCTGTAAACCATTATTTTCAATATCAAACAATGTTCTGCAAGTAGGAAAAGAAAACAAAAAGCAACAATGTCAGTCACTCTGGACCAGTTTCAGCCCTGACTCAGTCTGACACTGGTTTCTGTGGCTCTGCTCAGCAGTGCAGATGCACGGCAATTCGGGCTGATGTCGTTACACTAGGACCATTCCCCAAAGCCACAGCATGCCAGCGGCCTGCAGCCACACCATAACCCTGTCAGTCAATGCCGATATTGGATAAAACAAGGGGACTGTTAACGCAGCCTCAGTAGATCGTAACAAACACTGGTGGTTTGTTAAAAGCTTGAATTTGAAATTTCAGCAGTACTCTCTCTTCAGAGAGGAGAGCAGCTTCGGTAGAAATAAATACGTTTTTCTCTTTCCCCAGTCTTTTCTTCCTCCTTCTGTAAAACAGAATCTAAGTAAATAGACTGGTATGTTCTATCCAAAAGCGTGGAACTTTTGTTTTTAAATATGTATGTTTTGATACACAAAAGGAAATCATGCAATGCAGTTCTCCCATGTGTAATCCCCTCCCCCCCTCTAATCCCCACCCCTCAATTATCAAAATCATTCCTACATGGACAGAAACACACACCAACAGAAATTTTATTTCAACCTTTGAAACTCCATCTAGAGTGACCTTTCTAAGCACAGATTTACGTGTTACAACAGGAGATGTTCTAACGGACAAGTATGTGAAATGAATGAATCAGAATCCTTTCCTCCACCTCAGTATTTAGTTGTGGTTTCTGAAGGAAACATGCCAGTCTGCACCTAGCATATCACACCACCTTGCTAAAGGTAATCTGCAACAGCCAGGTAAGAAGGGATTGATTTTTGCTTCACAAAGTCCAAAGGAAAGATGAGAGACGTGATGCTAAAACTATGACACATGCTTTAAGAACAGACATTTTACTTAGCTCCATTTTCTACAATTTTCTGTCACTGAATTTAGAGCACTTAGATATCAGAGTAAAAAAAAAATAAAAAATGGGGGAGCAAAGTGGAGGGAAGCAGAAAACCCAATTACTGAGTTTCAGTTATGCAATAACATTAAACATACTTGATTCTTGTGCTTTGCTGTTTTACAGAGTACACATCCATTTCTATGCTGATCAATCCAACACCACATATTCTGAAACAATATTTTGTAACTCTGTAGACAACATGTATTTAGAAATGCTGTTATACTAAAAAGAGAAAAAAAGTCTGCTGCATTGTAATGCTCTTACTTCAGTTTCTGCAACAAATCCCTCTTTCCAAAAGGGATTTAAAAGTCCTGAGTGCTATACCTAAAGGTACCTAATTTTGGAGAAGGCACTTAACTTGTAAAGCTTTCTGGAGACACTACAAAGCTGTGCACTCCAAAACATTTCCTCTGTGATCAGTTTGAAATATCTCAGAAATATTCCTATTTGCCCATTTAAAATATATAGATTCCAAATGTAACCTAACCAGCATTAAAGTTATTTTATATAGTTTAAATCTAAACAATGCATTTCAAAATTATCTTTGGGAAATGTTTCTAATGATTTACAGTGAAATTGGTTTTATTTTCAGTATAATCAATCATGAAATTTTTGATGGCTTCTATTTTGTCCTGATTTGGACTGGGAATATTCCTCCTAAAACACTAAAGCTGTTTTTATTTCAGTCTCTTCAGAATATTTATGCAGATTATTTCTGCTGCCTGATGAGCATGCAACATACTTCAAATTGTAATGAAGAAGGGGAAAATGAGCTATATACCTGCTAGGACTGGGAATCAGACAGGAGCTATAAAAACTTGCATATGCTTTCAATGGGATTTTCTGTGCCTCAGAGCAGGAATGGTACTCAAAACCCCTACCTGACGTGCCTGAGAACTTGCAGAGCTACAAGTTTCACCAGCAAAGCTGCAAGAGCTTCCTGAATTCTGCTACTGAATATCTCAGCATTATCTTATCTTACTCTTACTGAATGTATTGCACCTCCAGGCCATTCGCTACCCGCAGATGAGACTGGCCGAAACCCCTTGAGGCTCTTGAGTCTGTAAGAAAGCTCTGACTGCCAAAGGCATCGTTAGATGCACTGCCCTCGATGCATCTGAGTGAGGTTAAGAGGTTATTGCTCCCAGCTGCTTGTCACTGGGTGGGAGAGGAGAGAACATCACCCCTCAGCATCACAACCATACCCTCATTTCCTAACTCCCTGATGTCAAAATGACAGGCTAAAAAGGCTTTGTAATCGGAAATGCCTGAGGGAATGAATGGGGACTGCCTGGACAGGCCAGGTTGGGGAGCAGCTACCTGGGCAGTTGGCTAGCCAAGCGTCGGGAAGGCCAGGACAAGCAGCTGGCATCAGAAACCCCTTACGTGGCTCAGCTGCTGCCAGCAGGGCTTGTCTGACTGCAATCCTCACTCGCCAGCAACACAGAGTTCAGCACAATTCCCTGTTCACTCCAATCAGCACCAGGAGAGGGAACATGACCCTGTTTAATTATTAAAAGAAATCCTTTTCCTCCTAATAGAAGCTGTCGCACTTAGACAGTGCTAAATGCAAAATCTGTCGGACCTTAAAGTGACAATAAGGCAGAGCATGGCCCTGCCACCAACTACGTAGAACACTGCCAGTGACAGGACAGAAACTAAGACTGGGGCTGCTTACCTAAGCCTTTGGGAGGATGGAGGCTAAACAGTATACCTAGCATCAGAAGCCACCTGCAAGAAAGCCAGAAAAGCCATGTAGAGATGAATCCTGCCCTACTCCCAAAAATCAGATTTAATATATTTTTCTTTTATTTTTCCAGTTTTGCAAGAATGTAAAAATTATTCTACAGTTAATTCTGATCAGAATTAGAAAATACTTATGAACTGGTAAACATCAAAGTGGATGTTAACAAGTATTAAGAGTTAAAACATACAAAACAATTTTACTTGCACCATTCTGTGGTAATTCAATGTTTTATTTCTTAAATATGAGATACAAAATCTTTACAGACAGACTACAATTATGACCAAGTATCTGTCATGATCAGGAGAACATGATAAAGTTACTATTTAATGTCTGCAATAACTTTTAATGCAACAATTCCCTAAAAACACCATCTGACTTTTTGTTACTGTGTTTACAGTATTATACACAACATGGTGTAGAAACACTACAAAACACTTTCAATTCCGTTTCTATAATAAATGTATACGTAGAATAGAAATCAGAAGAAAGCAGAAAGGAAGGGGTAGGAAATAAAGATTTAACTGTGAAAACTCAATCATACATTCTAACAGAATAAAAGCTAATAAACTTTATCACAATTTGATGAGGGAGATAAGTGATGTCTCAAAAATAGTTATCTAACCATTGTGTAAGACCAACAGGTATCCATATCATATGAGGCAGTCTCTAAACTTACTTGTAGTTGAAAATTAGGGCACATTCAGTCACCATTTCCCATATAGTAAGATAATTTCTTTCCAGTAATTACCTAAAAATATGGCAGCTGGGATTTGAGCAACTGAAATCATACTTTTGTTCCCAAGAATTATCAGACCAGAATTTCAATGTATTGCTAGAAAACTCCCACACTCTCTTTGGGCTGTAATACTGCAGCGGCTAAGGAGTTTTGACAGAACAAGCCCATTATTATGTAATTCCCAGAAAACGCAATTTGGAAGATGTAAAGAAGACAAAGAGAGAAGGGGGAAAGCCACAAAGGTTTGGTAAATATCTTGAGATTACTTCATAGCCATTTTCCACTCAATAAGGAGATGCAGCTTTAAATATTTTGTAAGCTAATATGGAAATGGTTCCTAAAATATGCTTTCAAATAAAAACTTTACAAAACAGCCATCCCTGCTAGGCAGCAGCTCCTCTGACACCTCCAATAATCCTACAGCTCCTGTTCAATAGCCCTCCTCTCACCTTTGAGCAGGAAGCAAATTGTGAAGTTGAGCAGCACCATTATGGGATGTTACCTGCTGTGCTATCAGTGGACTTAACAAATAATTAGAGCTGCCTGCAGCCATCCAAGACCATAAAGGCTGCTGATGCACCAAGTCATGGTGCCATTTCCCCAAAAGTGATTACACTGCTGAGGAAGGGGCAGCTATGAGAGGTTTCCAAACTACTGTCCTCTCATCTTGTTCAGAGCATGTTTCCGTCACACTAGTTAAAATAACAGCAGTCCCTAAGGTCCTGCTAACCCTGGTAATGACACTCTTTTCCATGCCACTGCAGCTGAATGCATAGTAGCAGCAACAGTGGGAGTGAAAATGTCTTTATGTAGGAGACAAGTTTTTCTTTCATTGCTCCATATGAATTGCACCAGAATCTAAAGCACTGCATTTATGCACTGCATCTAAAGCACAAACGCATACAGAATCTATTGCCAAAGGTCAAATTATGATTCTTACTTTTAATGAGCATGAAGTTGCTTGGCCCTCTAGGGTAGAATTCCTTCAAAGGAGCCATTCAAGTCTGCTGTGTGCAGAACACAGGACCTATATTCACTACTAGCTCTATGTTTAAGTGCATTTTAAAGTCCTGTTAATTTAATTTCACCCACCTACCAGCAGATCAGAGAACTCGATGACTCAAACACTACAATGATCTAGACCACAACTGTGGAAACAAATTTTCATCATCGGTAAAGGTTTTGGTAAAGCTCCTGTAAAATTTCTATATTATGGTTATTGTCAACATTCACGATCCATGAGAGCAGACAACGAATGTGGAAATGCACACAAATACTCCTGGTAACAACTGCTGATGCTTCTTTATTTTCTGGCCTCAACTTTTTTCTTTTTACCTCTGAAACAGCTGACAACTGTAACTGCCTTTCACAATTTCAGATATACAACTTTCTCTGCAGGTTTCTCTGACAAGGAGTTTCCTCTATGCACCGTATTTTGGCTTATTCAGAGAAATTGTCTCATCTACTTGAATTTTAGTGTGATTTTCTCATACAAGTTACTGAATTTGTTACAAAAAGCAGCCTCTCAGTCATCACAGTAAAATAAATTCGTTCAACTAGAAAGTAAAATAAAAAGTCTTAAAATGAAAAAGTTTTTTTTTAAATCCAAAAATTGTCAGGTTTTGGCCAAATTTAAGAAAATATAATGAAAAGTAACTTCTAGTAGCAATCTCAGAGGTTAGAGGCACAGCAAATTACTTAATAGTTGCATGGTATAGTGACAGTAGCTTGAAATACAGAGATGTTAGATAAAGAAGATGATCAAATTTTTGTGCTTGTAGCTTAGCAGACAGGTTCAATAGCAATATTGAGCAGAACATCAGAAAGTGAAATACAGTATTTCAAACATACAGGATAAGGAGCCAGAACGCTGTTAAAGACCTGAAGCAGGGAATAAATTCCAGTTCTGGGACAGAGTATTACAGCAATACAAAAGTTCACATCAACATACAGGAGTCAGCCAGCAATCACCCTGACAAAATCAAAGATACAGAACCATGAGAAAAACTTCAGTCATTTTGAGACTGCACTGCAAGAAGCAGTGGTTGTGTAGCCCTGCATACATGTTCTCTAAAACATTTTATCAGCTTTCTAAAACAAGGATAGAAGAGACCACAAATATATAAGGATTACTTAGGAAATGGAAAAGCCAGAAGACCCAATACGCAATAACACAAGGAAAACGGCAAAGTTTTGTACTGACCCTCAAAAGCTGAAGAATACAGGAAACATAATATTGCGCTTTCACCCTTTGGGGCCAGCTTAAAAAAAAGGTAAAAGAATAGTGCATATAGATGTTGCTGGAAGACAAATTCAGCTCCTTTTTCCAACGAAGTTCCAAGATCTGTACTTTCACTTCTACATTTGGGTGAAAAAGTACTTGTTGGGATATACTGAAGCTTAATACTTTTTAAATACATAGTGACCCAGATGCAGAAGAGTAACACATTCACTGCCAACACAATCTAGGCTGCAATGAGAAGAATGATGTGAAGAGTACAGGAACTTGCAAGCAGTAAATGCACAAAAATGTACAAAACTAGATATTAACCTCCTATGATCAAAATTCTTTATTCAGAAAAGAAAAACAACTGCGAAGGGGAAATGTCTCATTATGTTTAGGCTTAAACCATATAAATGATGCAGACTAGAAGGTTAACAACAACAGAAAAACCCAACAGAACAAAACATTCAAACCCAACCCAACAAAAAGTCAAACCAAAAAACCCCAAACCAAAACACAAGAAGCAAAATCCCCAGAATTCACATACCACAAAGAATAATGAGTTATGAAAGCCAGCTCATATTTAAGCAAATAGAATCTAAACAGCTCACACCCAGAATATGCTCCTGTAAAACTTAAACACTTAAAGTAGTTCTAACATGTCTGACTAGCTAAAAATAAAAAAGATAGAACTTTCCACTGCAGCTTCACAAAGAGGAATAAAGACAAGTGGATGTAGTGATAAGGTACTGTGTCCCCTCTGAGAAATATGACAGCTGCAGGAAAAAAAAGAGAGCATACATAAATACTTAATGAGATGACCAAGTCTTATATGCCATAAGAAGTTTAGTGATTTGTGCTGATCCTTTGTTGCTTTTCAGTGGTTGCAGTCTTGAGACAAAATAGTCTTTCTGCCTCTGATTAACTCTGAATGGGAAACAAAAGCTGCAAGAAGATACCCCTCAGGGCACTAGTGACTGAGTGAATGTCAAGAGCACAAGGTTCACTTGATTTGTTTTATAGCTCCCTGTTCAAGCTATTAACAAATATGTGAACACAAAGTTCACATATTGCCAGGCATGGGGGAAGGGGTGGGGGAAGACTTTGCCATGGAGAAAGCAAAAAGGGCAGCAACACAAGATGGAAATAATATTTGGAGGAATCAACACCTCATGTCTCAACAGCTACAACAAAGTGATGGGCTTCCACTGAGCTCTGCCATACTTTGAAGAGTTCAGAAACTTGTGCAGGCACCAGAAGAACAAGGTGGAAACATGAAAGACACCATAGAATTGTGTAATACTGTAGTAATAGGTAATAAAAAGAATCAGAGAAGTTGGACCATGCACATTCTTTAGAATGATGATGCTCAATCATGGAAACTGAAGTACAGAACCGTGAAACAAGAGTGGCACCACAATGAACTGGTGTGGCTACCTCACTGCTTCACTGGATAGAATGACCATGCTCCCGTTTTGCTTAGAGAAAACATCAGTTTGAAAACATCACAGTCCTATTTGCCCTCAGACAGATTTAAACCTTATTCCCAGTGATTTATTTGAAGACCTATGGCAGTAAAAAAGATCACAAAATTATCAGCTTTGTAATAATGTACGTAAGTCAATGCAAGACATCATAAAAACACCATGATCTCATGTAATCATAAGCAAACAGATTAGAAATTGTGTAATGCTTAGAAGCCCCAAACAAACAAAGCACTGAGAAGCATCAAATAAACAAAACACTAATGTTTTCATGAAGAGGCTTTATTCATGAACACAGTATATGATATGCTGACAAACTTTTAACTTAAACAGGGGAAGTTTAGATTGGATATAAGGAAGAAATTCTTTACTGTTAGGGTGGGGAGGCACTGGAATGGGTTGCCCAGGGAAGCTGTGAATGCTCCATCCCTGGTGGTGTTCAAGGCCAGGTTGGACAGAGCCTTGGGTGAGATGGTTTAGTGTGAGGTGTCCCTGCCCATGGCAGGGGCAATGGACCTAGATGATCTTAAGGTCCCTTCCAACCCTAACTATTCTATGATTCTATGTCAAAAGAGATGTTGTTATGTAGTTGCCACAAACAGGACAAGATGACTGTTTTAATCATAAAAAAAGTTTAGAAAAACCTCAGGTCATTAGGAAAACCTTAAATAGTTCAAAACCAGACACATTAGAAATACTAGGATGTGGAAAATATTATATAGACAGTAGCTAGAGTAAGAGGCAGTATTTAAAATATCACTTTTTCATATTTAGGCTTCACAGAAAGCAGAAATGCTTCCAGTAATTGTGAACTTTTACAGTGTGCATACAACAGATTAAGGTGAGTGGAAGAAAATTAATAGAATGCTAAACTGAGTACACAGAGCAGCTGGAAGTATAAATGGATTTGGTTCCTTTATGACCAAAAGCAAAGAGGCTGGAGAGCCACACAAAGAAGACATGCCTGCCAGCAGGTCAGGGAGAGTGGTCAAGGACTTTTAATGCTGTCATAAAAACACAAAAGGAAACAAACTGTATTCTTGTTAATTTTATGGAGCAGACTGATTCACTTTATAATAAGGTGGGGGGGTAGGGCAGGTAGGCGTTGGGGAGGAGAAGGAGAGGTGGAGAAATTCTATAAGTAGGGAATCCCAAGCAAGGAGAGACAAAAGCATCAAACCATCAAAGGCACACACAGAGGGAAGCAGACACCATCATATTCAAGCTAGAAAACAAAGTTAGATTAAGAAGGCTAAGACACAGAAGTGTATCCTCTACCTGCCTCAGGTTTCCCCAAACTTTGTACACTGAGGTACTCTTTCGTAAGTCAAAGTTCCAATGAAAACCAAAGTCTCTGCTGCTCTTTCAATGCCCATGTCCTACCAGTTTATGGTATTTCTTACTGGGGTTGGTGTATATATTTCTACTGTGTGTACGTTTTGTACAAAATGAGCTATGCACTTCTTCTGTGGGGAAATCCTTGGTCAAAGTGCATTGCTGGGCCTTGTATATTAGGGAATGTAATGATCCTCACAACTTGCTACAAATTAAAGAACTTGTCTCCCCAGAACTGCTTCTGCTCAGCCAGTATTATAATGAAGTCAGAGAAAAATTGGTAATCTTACCTAAACAATTTTTTTCTCTGATCACTGCAAGCAACCACAGCCCAACTGCTTTCTGCCTACCCTGGCAGACAGAGCATCCTCCTGGATAGGGCTCTCCAAAGCCCCAGCTCACCACGCAAAGCCAGTTTGCAGGCCCATCCTGTTGCAATGTCCTCCTACTTGTGCCTTTCCCCAGTTGCCTTTCCTATGCAGTGCAGCCACAAACAGCAGAGCGGAGCCTCCCCTTGGAGCAGTTTACTCCACACCCTTAAGCTACCCAAATTAGCACTTGACCACCAGACAGTGGCATTGTATTTCTACTTGTTAAAGGTGGTAACCTGAATCAGCATCTGTTTTCAAACAATTACAATAAATCTGGATCCTGGATCCGGAATCGGTTTGTACTGTCATCAATTTGACTAAAGACAGTAAAATTTAGCTATTGAAGAGCAATACTGGGATACTCCCTATATGATAAAATATGACAGGAGCAGCCAGGAATGAGACCCATAAATTTCTAATATTTTGAATATCTGAAATTATTTTTTTAAATTGAGAATAAAACCTACAAGCTTTTATGAATTACAGAAATTTACAAAAGTATGAAGGAAAGGCAAACAAACCCAAATCCACAGCTGGCTGCAGATTCTCCTTCCAAATCAGCCAACCTACATCTAGGCTGAAAATAGGAACATTTGGTGTTTTACTCATAAATGAAAATCAAAATACATAATAGAGATAAGCGGCTGAGTCATCCTTCTCCATTTTTCATATATCCCTTGCTTTATATTACAACCTCTTCAGGACAGGGCTGCGCCTCTATATTGCTGAAATGTGCTTAGTATACAGAGGTTCTCAAGATGTGTGGAGACTTGTGTGACTACTAAAATATTAATGTTCTATACTTAATTTTAATATTTAATATTAACAATACCAAAAGCAGCTATGGGGCTGTCACAGGTGTAATCCTGGCAAGGGAGGAAAAGCTCAGAAAGATGAAAGACTGGATTTTCAGACACTCATGCCTGTGGATCCATGCAAGCTGCACAGAGGGCACTCTTGACTCCCTATCCACTGTACACAGTAGCTGCCATTGACTGTGTTTCACACTACAAAATGCAGGCTTGACAAGGTCTGCATTGGCACTATGCAACTGAAAAAACAGTAAGAAGGAAAACTGCGTATACTCAACTGTGATCCACCATATGCTCTAGTGCAAGAGTCTTTTAAGTTGCACGCACTGCATTCTTTAACATTAGGCTAACTCCTCCCCACTCATTACTAAAACTTTTATGTTAGATTAATGTAAGGATGTTGTTGAATGTCCCAATTTGATTCATCCAATGCAAAAGAGGGCCATCATGTGCCCAGCTACTCGTGATTCAGGACACGGGAAGCACATACTGCGCTTAAATCAGTAGCACAGGTTTCATGTTCAACTGAATCTCACGGGCTACAGCTGCAAGTTAAGAGATAGAAAAGACATACTAAATTAGCCCTCTCCTTTCCTTGCTTCTGTATCTATTATTTCTCAGTGCTGTATGTAGTCTACCCTTTAAAAAAATAAAATAAAATAAAAGTTCTAGAACTTAGATAACTTTTTCCAGAGAAACGCTACACTTATTTTATTCTCTTATCTTTGCATTTTTCTAACGTATACTGTAATTTCCCTCCTTATTTCTATTATTGCTGGCTATTTTCCACTTCAGATAATTTTCGTTCCTTTTCCAGTAACCGCAACTTCTGTATCTGCCAGTTTCTCTATACCAGCTTGTCCTTCCCTCCTCCAGTGTATTGACTTCTTGCAAGAATTCCTCATAACAAACATCCTGATGTTAATACTGAAACACAAGGCATCAAAACAAGGATCAACTAAACAATTATAATGCTGAATTAATGAAGCCACCCTTAATCCCAAACACACTTAGGAATAACCATATTTTCCATGAACTCAAAATGCACTAAAATACATTTGACTGAATTCTTAACAGTTTTATAGCAGACCTCTACTGCTGCATGAAGAGTGCACTGGCTTTACCTTACTAAATACAGGATATGCTTTCCTTGTAATCAAAAAGAACTCAGCAAAAAAAGAACTAATTCTTCAGTACACATCCTGTACTGAAGAGCAACCTTTACAAAAATGATTTCCTGATATTCCCTAAGGGTTCCCCAAATACCACTTCATAAGCATAATTAAAGAAATAGTACAAAATGCCTAAAGGCTGGACACTGAAAAATACACACTTAAAATTTCTCATGGTTAAGAGGATCGGTCAGGATATAAGAGAGGTCTAAACCCATAAAATTCTGTTGATGCATCATCTACATTTACTGTACACTGCATCTAAAATCATATAAGTATCTTGGCTTTTGTATATTTAACTTGACCAACCAAAACTTTAATCTTCCCTAGAGATTGCAAGCTTCTCAGGATATAAAAGCATACTTATACAAGGTCTGGTATTTGGAATATGTGAATAACCAAAAGGACAAGAGTGCAAAGCAGCACAAAAGATGAAAAAGCGTTCATTAAATAAACAGTACCTCTCTTTTCAATGCAAAGAGAGGTAGTGCCTGCATACCCAGCTTTATTATCCTTGTCTTTTTCTTTGTGGCCAGCTAAAATATCTACTTCTAACTTTATTCTCCACTTCCTTGCCTGGAAAACAGTGCTCACTTATTTTGTTTATGACTTGATAATAGGAAAAAAAAAGTTTTTAATGCATCAATATTCTGTAATCAGTACATTGGCCTTTCCATCACAAAGCAATGATGGCATATTTAGAGAGCAGTATATTCAATTCTGGTTTTGCTGTTACACAGAAACCACAGTGAAAATGAAAATAATAATAAACCACCAAGTTATAAGTAGACATGGAAAATAAGCATATTTTTTAGACACAGATTCCTATGTTTATTTATCAAGAATGTAACTGTGCCAAAAATAATATTTTTAACATCGCAAATGAGGAATATTACTTTCATTTCAAAAGAAATGCGTCCCCCAATACTTCCTCCAAACATTCAAATCCCAGCTTAATAAAAACAAATGGCATCCCTCAGTTCTTCAAAATTGCATATTTGATATCCAAAGGTTTGCTGTTCTAACAAGATACAAGCACTTTGAAATCCCACAATTATGTATTCATGTGCCAGAAGTCAGACACATCTTTTTTTATTTTTTTCTTATATGGGTGAATATAATAAATATATTTATAACTCTAAAATTTCAAGACCTTGCTCTTGAAGCATAAAAAAAAGCATAATGGCAGATATTAAAGGCCACTGGAAACATCACAAAGCCATTGTAAAGGCAAAATCTTATTCCCTTGGCATGCAATCTCCACAGTAATTTGCAACCACTTTTAGTAGCAACAAGATACTAGCTCATTTTTCAGTTATGTTTGCAATCTTATTTACACACTGAAGCTACAGGTGATTTCTTACAAAGAAAAGAGCTTTAAGAACAGCTATAACAGCACATAACTGATGCTTTGATCCAAGTTACAAATACTTCACACTTCAGTTAAGTTAAACCCATAAAATTCAATACGTATCATGAAAAAAATTTGCACTTCCTGCTTCCAAGTAGTAAACTGAATACCACAACTTCAGCTGCACATGGTTGTCATTCACATATAATTAACCAGCCAACTTATTTAAGGACTAGAAGAGCCTATGTCTTAAAGTGACTTTTCATTTCCAAAATGACTCAGTAAAAAGAAAACTAAGAGCTATTTATCATTAATAACTGAACCTGTATTGAATTCACTAGACTACAAGGGCCAACTTATTTTTTTTAATACCTACATATATATATATATATATATTAGAAAGTTTTACTAAAAACGTCCCTGAGGCATTTTTTGTTTTTCTTCATTTGACTGCTAGTTGCCAGGTGGTAGTCACATGCACCCAGATCTTGCAGAGCAACATTTAGAAGGAAATGATATTAGCTTTCAGTTCCTCCCTGAAGATATATTTGGAATTTCTTACTTAGCAGCATTTAGTGTCACAATTATTCAGAAGCAAGATTTTGCCTATCACAGATCATTTAAAATAATACAATAGTATGAGATTTCCTGTGGAAAAAAGTCTCAATTTGTTTTGTATACCACTTAAGAAAATAGTTAAGCTTGTATTTGATAGCAGCTATTTAGCATAAGAAGGCTTCTAATATGCATATGTAGAAGGTCTGGCATAACATTTACATCAGACATTCTCAACAGCATGTATATATTTAGCAATATGATATGAGACTATCATCATCAGCAGTTTGAATTTGACATTTAAGAAGACATTAATAGCAACGCTGGAAACATGACAAACCTTGGGCAACAATAACGGAAAAGTAAAATGGTGCCTTCATAATTAGATTTCCAAAAATAAGCCCAACTTTCAGTCATATCCTTCTGCCACTGCACCTATAAACCCTCCATGAAGCAGTACAAATTTTTTTGACAATTAAACGAGTAGTTAAAAGCAACAACACTAAAGTCTCCCAAATTACTCTGTTTACTTCCCCTGGGTACTAATATACCATTTCATACCTTCACAACGACAAGAAGGTCTTCACTAAACTCTGCAGTGTAACACCTGCTGACACGTGCTTTTTCCCTCTGTGAATTTGTCATGACAGAGCATTGTAAAGATTGAACTTCATAAAATACCAAATTCAACCAGATGAACGCTATCACCATAAAAAACACAAAATAATTTCAGAATATGTGAAAATAATGAAGATTACTTATCAAAGCCAACTTCACAAATTGTACTGCTGAGCACCTGTGGGGCCTGACATCTGCACTCTTCACTGCCATTTGGGACTGCAGCAGCATACGGCATATTATGGCATACATACAGCAGTATTTGGTATACAACATCAAAAAAAAAAAAAAGAGGTCCCTCAGGGTAACAGCATTGTACACGGTCCCCACAAAAATGTCCTACTGATAAAAGGTTAAGCCCAGGGTATTGTCAAAGCCTCCTGAGGCCGTTGAGACTTGAGGTGGCTATGGAAGCTGCCTGTGGGATCCCAGCCTCTGACAGGAAAAATGTAAGGAGATTTTGTGGATGAGGATTTTGCACCTTCAGGAAATGTTTATCTGGACAAGGATTTCCACTGCCTGCTCTGTTACTCTGAACCTATGAAAGCTTCCGATTCATTTAAAACAAACAAAAAAAAGCCACCCGTAAAAAATTCTGGGCTTACACAATGACTAGTGATCTTTTCCACAACTGCCATTTTAAGGAGATAGTGAATTCTCCTCAAAATGGAGAGCAACATCCATTTCTGCGGAGCTGTTGAAAACCAGCAGCAAAAACACCTACAGCATATTAAGACACTATCATGGGGAAGTGGGAAGATTCTTCCTCAGATTACATTAGGTTTTGTTACAAAAAAGCACACACAAAAAATTCTCATGTAGAAATTTAAAGGGGCATCGGCACTTACGAAGTGCCTCTAGTAGGGGATTTGGGAGCACTTCCGAAATACTGACTGACAAAACCTCAGAAACAAAAGCATGCTTGTTTGATTTAACTTTGTTTCCTAATCTACTCTCAGCAAAGATTAGGTACAACTCAGCAGCTACTCTGAACCTGCAATTTATCTGGATTATCTACTCGCCTTACAAATACCTCCTGCTTTACTAAGAATTTAACTTCTACACATAGAGTTGCCTTGTTCATCCTGTGTAGAATTAAAAGCAAGAGTTAATATCTGTCTGCGATCTAGGGAGAAACAAGGGGGATGATTCACTACAAACCAATAGTCAAGGACAAACAAGCTGAACAAAAAATAAATGTTAAAAAGAAATTAAAAAGAAACACAAAACTTTTTTTTTTACTGTCTCAGTGTTTCCTCCCCTCAGCTGAATCAAATTAAACTTCAATTTTTTAAGAGTTTTGATATTAAATTGGAAAAGGAAGAGAATTGTGGAAAATACAATTTTTTTTCCTGTTTAGTTTTATCAATAAAAGGGTACTTCTCGGTGCACTAAAGCTGGTGTTCATCTCCCATCTAATTCTGCAAAACAGTTAAGTATATTCTTAACTTTACAACTTTATTTGAATCTCAGCACAGGTGATGAAATACAAATATTGCACCAAAGATACAGCAAATAGTTCAATGTTATTAGAACATTCTCTAAATAAAACTTAGCTAATTTGCTGCCATATCACACTCTACTGTCAGTAAAAATAATTACGTAGTTGAAGCTAAATGATACCCGAAGAAATACGCTTCTTAGGGCACTGCCTGGCTTGAAACGAACCGAACTTCAAGATGGAGATGTTCATGCACTCGTTCAAAATTCAAGCAAGCTTCAGAACTACCACCAGCACAAGCTCAGTGCCAAGAGACAGTGTGCTGTCCCTACCTCCTGGTGTACAGGTGCACACATCAAGAGTGTTCCTGTAGCACTGATAACAGCAGGTCTTTTAGCAGGCATTCACTGCCCAAAAAGACTGTACAGACACACATCACATTTAACAGCTCTCACTCTTTAGAAAACCAAGGAATAAACCTGACCTCTTAAGACAAGTTTTAAATCAATTCGGCCAAGTTTTGAATCAATTAGCTGGAGCCTGCAGTGAAGCAATTAAAATGCAGAATGACCTTAGAGAGACACTGTTTATCAGATAAGCCTTATTTCAAACGGCCATGGTAGGTTTGAGATGATGTTTTCCACTCTTCATCTTCTCTTTTAAATATCTATTTGGTTGGTAAATAGTAAAGCTGCACTACATACATGCGCTCCTTCTACCCAGCTTTTCCTCCCTGGCAAGCTACAGGATTAGATGGTATCTCTTCCCTGAATTTTACCTGTCTCTAGATCTCCTTTGCAGACACACACAAAATTAAGTGCTGGGACAGAGCAGGGATGCCTCAACATAAACCCTTTTGTTTATTTAACAAATAAAAAATTGAGCTGGTTCACCATCCAGTTTTGCCCATCAGTGCTCAGTTTTATCCAAGAGATTTTAGAATCACTGTAGCAGGGAGGCTGAGGAACCAACAGCAATGAGACTTGTATGTTGAGAACAAAGCATATTTTTTTCCCCCCAGTATAAAAGTTTAGGCCTTTCACTTCTCATTCTTCCAAAATACTTCTTAATCATCTCTCACAGAAATAGGAACCTACATGTTACTAGAAACATGCACAATTATGAGTAGCAAATAACAGAAGCACACAAGAAGTACCTGAAGCTAAGCAATACAATTATTGTTTTCAAGGAACAATAAGCAAATAGCAGTGCAGTTATAACAGAAAGCAGTTTCCTTACAACCTGTGAGTAACCAGCTGTGGATGACACTTACATGGCATCTAGCTATGCTGAAGTGATTGCTGACTGTCATTTTTCCTTGGGGGGTGTATGCTACAGAGGAACTGGGCAAACATGCAGCTCTGTGAAAATCAAGAAGCTTAGCTCATTTCACTCTGCTCTACAGACTAGCTGTTAAAGGAGCCATGTTATTTAAAAGTGTTTGCCTGCATGCACCTTGTGCAGCTGTTTAAGAGGTGGTTTCAAGCAGTAAGTAGTCTCTGAAAGCAGGAGGGGGGTGAGATTGAGCAGCAGGGTTTAGGGGAGAAGACCAACTGCAGTCCAGACTGTACTGCAGCATGTTTTTCAGGCAGGACTGTGCTCTTGTGCTGCTAGGGCACAGTAGCTGCAAGCCACAGAGTGCAAACTCACAGGGAGACAGGGATAGACTCCTTTTATTTTTCTGCCGAGAAAGCCCTTACAACTGCTCAGGTTTACGAGTCTATTGTAGTGATTTTTTCTTCACAGCAATTGCACAAATGTGCACAGTAAGCATACTGAGGCTCAAATAAGAACAGAACAAGTTCACTCTCATATCCCAGTGGGTAGCCCAAAAAGTAAATAAACAGCAAATACACTGCAAGTCAGCACTGAAACCTTCACTTCCACTGATACTGCAACCATCAGTGTATATGTTTAACTAATACGACCATGCTCTACAGACATTCCAAGTACAAGGAAAAAAGCTTAAGGAAAAGGTTTTCGGTGGGGCACAAAATCAGATACCACACCACAGTAATTCAATGCATTATGTCACCACAAATGCCTTCAGCTGAATGCTAAAAAAGATGCAAAATAGGATGCAGATTTTTAAAAGATCACAGTCACTAGATATCAGTGCTGCAAACAAAGGCTGAAGTTACAGTTTAAGGTTGAGCTATTCTCATGGTCTGACACCAAAAAAGGGACACCCCACTCTACCTTCCCCCCTTTTCTAGCCAGCCATTCATGCTCCTCACCCCTTACTCCACCTATCTGTATGGGGAGCTGATTTGACTTGCTAACCCAACAGAAAACTATGCTCTTTTTTCACTCTACCCGTTTTCTTCTGGATTAGGTGTTTCTGCCATCAGTGAAATGTCAGCTCAAGATTAGCTCAAGCCTTGAAGTGTGACTCTACCCCAAGACTGAATGTAGTAATGTGGGGGAACAACTTCCCTTTTTTATCTTCCCCTGTCCCTGAGCACAGAGTTCTCTGAAAATATTGTTTGTTACACTCACATAGGGAGCTCCTATAGTATAGAAAGGATTTGAACCCTTGTACAAAATCTTCTTCCACTTGCAAAAACTGAGCCCATGCAAATTAAGGTTAGAACTTACGTTCTAGTATCAGAACCTATGGCTAGCATTTCTTATGCTGCTGGTGCAGGTGAGGCCTTTGCCAAAAATTTACTGACATAAGCATGAACTGTAATTCCTACTTATCAACTAGCAGGATAGAGTAATAGGGCTATGCTTGATAAATGTAAAGTCGTGGATAGCCTGCAGGTCTGCAGAGCAGCTAAAAGCAGCAATATAAGCTGCTCTGAAATCATGGGTGGCAAGCTTGAGAAGCAGTTGTGGGTAAATGGCAAGCTAGAAACTAAAAGAAAGCCACCTTAAAACAGCATCCTCAAAGACAGTGGAAGCAAGAGGGGGTTTTGTTTTTTTCAGATCTATGCAGCACTGCAGTTATTTGGGAAGCAAGCAAAGTTCAATTGTATATCCTCATTTTCTATCATACCACCCACATTTATTTGTAAAGAAAACCCAGTATTTTATTTTATGGCAGCCATTCTATGCTCCTGGTCAGGTTTTGAAGCAAGAAAGGAATAAAGTTATAGAACTGGGATACTGAAATTGTAACTGCCCAGATACACACTAATCGTTTATGATTTGCTCTTAATACTTTCCTTTTAGTATTCATCTTGTCTCCTTTACAGATATGGACTTCGTGCAAGAAGTTTGGGTTTGTCTTTTTTATAGTTTCAGGAAGGCAAAGCTGACCAATTACAATGCTAATATGCAGTTCTCATAATTAGCCACAACCTCCATGGTATCTCTTTAGAGGCATTCACATATTATTCAAAAGCATTTGGAAGCCAAAAAGTATTACCAATTGAAACATTTCAGGCCTCATAGCTTTCCTCTAAGAATGCAAATTTCATCTGAAAATAAGTCATTTATCTGAAGTTTGAAGAGGATTTGATCCTTCCTCCCATGTCAACTTGAAAGTGCAAAGCATAAAACATACAGGTTCCAGTGCAAAGTGCCATGGTGCTGGTACCTCAAGATAGCAAGTAAACTCCCTTTCATCTCCTAAATCACTGTTTTCCAACCTTGCTATTCACACCAATACCAGCTTTGGATTAGGAAAGGCCAGAACTGTGCAAAAGAGCAGTGACCATAAAAGGAGATGTACCAAAAACCACATCAGCTGCTGTGGATTAAGTAGTGAGGAACTTCTCAAAAGTTAATCCTGCAACCAGTCCTACTCTTGCTGAAGCCTGCATGTACAGCTCTCACAGGACAGCCGAAGTACAGCTTTTTGTCTCTGCCTGGTGATGCTCACTTTACTCAAGACAGGATCTATACACAAACCTGCAGACTCATAAGTCAGGAAGCTTTCTAGACGGGCACTGAACTGAAAGATGTCCTTTCAGTTGAAGGGTTTTTTTGCTTCCTGAAAAGGAATAAAGCCTGTCCCATAGGCTCAAGTTTCAGTGAGACTAAACCAAACTAACACAAAGGTGACTACAAACTGGGGAAGAAACTAGGGATGGAGAGGAAGGCCAGAGGAGGGGAGACATTGCTGCTCTCCCTGAAACTTGAGAGGTGCTCTAAGCCTTTCTCCTGCTCTCCCCTCTACACTAGCATATATTCCTCCAAAAACATCTAGTTATCAAGCCACTGCTCTGAACCAGAACTAAATGGTCCAGTCCAGTCACAGATGAGCCCAAGCCAAAAGCACTGCTGGCTCCAGTGAGACAGTAAAGAAGCACCAAAAAGGAGCCCAAGTCTAGGGTTAGGAACAACCCAACACAACTCACTGACCAACCAAGCAACCAAAAAAGCCCATGGGGAAAAAAAATAAGTTAAAAATCAGAGCAGATAGGAAGAAGGGATAGGAAGATTAGAAAGATCTCAGAACAAGACATGGAAAAATGTATGCATCCTTCAGACCATTTCCAGTGAGCTTCCAGCATGAAGTACATTGGGCCGCATCCCTCCTCTTGCAGGGCTGCCCACGAACACCAGTAAGAAAGTATAAGACATTTAACAAAACACAATCAGGGAGTTAAGCACAGCTTAGAAACACAACAGCTGCCCCTTAGTGAAAAACCACCCTGCCCAGTACCACACCAGTAATGACAGTGTATAAATGAAAACTGTATTCCAGACACTGAGGTGGGGGAAACACGAGGAAGGCAATTGCTCTTCTTGCTGCATGCTATCTGGCAGCTACTTTGTTCAGTATGAGAAAAAAAAAAATCAGTTATTTTATGTGATATTTTCTATACAGATGGTGTTTTTGTATTACATTAATCAATGCATAGCACATTAAGATACTAAATGTAAACTGCATGCATTGAAGAGGCTTTAACTTGAGGATGTATTACTATTTTCTTCTCATTTAAAACATATTTTAAGCATAGTTCCGAAATAAATATAGGCCAGCTCACTGTGCTACAAATAATTATATAAACTCTAAAGCAGCACTTTCTTCCAGTTACTTGGATTTGTCCTGTGTTTTTTTCAAAGCCATGATTTAAAGAAATCAAATACAGACAAATCCTGCCAGAAAACATCTTCATAACAGAAACTAGTAATACCTACACCAAGTACATCTGAAACAGAGCTTGGCATCAATGCCTCTCTCAGCTATCCTAGCCACCCTGAGAAACAGCATGCACTACACAAAGTAGTAGCACAGTGCCCAGGGATCACCATAAAAGTTGTAAATTCAGGTATTTCACCCTAAATTTCAATGCTCCTCCTCAATGTGCTACAATCCTCCACCCTATCCCAGCAGCCAGATGACTGAGTTAAATCAAGATTTAGCTCAGATGGGGCTTTCTGCACTGAAAAGCTTCAAGTACAAAACTTGGTTTGAATTGCCAATACAGTGGAGGGAGGACCTTCAGGGCTTGATGTAACTGTGACAGCGCAGGCAGGAGAAAACGTAACATGCAAAAGCTCAGCTTCTCTCTGCGAACACCTGTTTCAAGTCACTGGAGCATCCCCATAGCAAACTTACTGCATTTAAGGAGAACAGGGTAATACTACATCTTTGGTTTAATTGACAATATTTGCGTGTGGTCACTCTCAGTATATTCCTTGCATAGCTAATTAAGTTTTTTCTTGGTTTAAAATACTCCCATGAAGTTCCCAGGGAAAGAATAGTGAGAAAAAGTTGACAAAATGTTTACCACTCAGATTATTCTTCGTTACAAAACCTGCAAGAAACAGATGAGCATGCATGTGATGGTAGACTAGTTTTCCTAATAGTAATGGGGGAAAAAGTAATAACACCTCTAAATAAACACATTTATGCCAGTAAATGTTCTACCATAAATACAATTATATCAGCAGCAGCAGAAGCAGAACTCAGTTAAAACTTGAGTTGCAGAAATTCTTTCACTGTAACGTTAGGTGCTTCTGCCTCTGTGACAGGTGGCAGGGCTGGCTGATACACCTCTGCTGACAAGTGTTTTGGGAAAAGTAAGCCTGTAATGTGTGTTCCTGTAAGAGCTGTGGTCTACCAGAAGTGAGGGCAAACAGCTTATGGTTTTTCTTATTACATCCTGAGCATGTTTTATACAATAATTCTAAACTTATAACCTCTTACAAGAAGTGATCGCTATTTTATTCTGGAAGTCTATCTGCAGTAGCCAGCCAGCAGCTTGTACAGTTAAAAAAAAAAAATAAATAAAAAATGGTGCAATGGTTTTGGCATATTTTTTTGTATTTACAAATGGTAAGTTTGTAATCAAAATGCTGTTACTCCACATACTAATAAATGCATCGTTTTACAGTACTGATGTAAATTTACACAGGCTACTAAACCACAGATTCTTCAACAATTTTAAGATTGTTTTATGTGGCATTCAAGAATCTAGTGTCTGAAATTCCTCTCAAAGCTCTACAGCATGAAGAAAAATCTTCTCTATTCAAAACCTATCAGCTGACTAGTTTGACTTTCTGACTAGTTAATTTTTTATACCTATTCATGCAGGAATTTTTGCATTACACAAAATGTCTTTTAGAAATGATGAAAGGAAAACATTTTTCTCATCCTTCGAGTCCAACACAGTTAAGTTCTGTTCATTATTAATAAACGTGGATTTTTTTTTACCCATTTTCCACTTATATTACCAAAGAGTATTTATTTTATTGGCTGCAAATGTGAGTTTTAATATCTTAATGTGCGCAATACAGGTTTTAACATTTTTCACAGACAAGTATGAAAACTACAACTCAGATTATGTTTAAATTTTACTAGAAAATATAGGAAGAATGTGCCTTACCAGGACCAGGAGTATCCCATTACATATGGGCTTAAATTGTTCAATATTCTCTAAGGGATGACAAGGACTACCATTTTTATTGCATTTATTATCATAAATATTATACCTGTTTATGATTTGAAATGTAGCCACACTTGCAACTTCTCGCTATCCAATAAAATTAGCTTGTAATGTTGGTAGTATTTTATTATTCGCATGTGAGAATGAAAATAATGACTTAAAACAGGCTTTTCCTTCATGCGAATGAAGGAGTTTACATTATTCCCTATTACCCTGCTTCCTGCAAAAACTGATTTCCAAGACTCCAAACTCCTTTCAAGGCTGTTTCATGATAAGAACAATAATAAAAAAAAGAAAAAAAAAAGCAGTGCTTATGATCAATTAGGAAGTGCAAAGGACAAGAGGATGCCTCAGAATGACAGTAACAACTCTCTCTCAGTAAATGGCTTTTCCCCCTTTCTCAAGGTTTTCATAGGATGAAAAGGTTAACAATTCTCAAATGGTCACCATCTGAATGGTTCCTGCAATTAACATCATCATACTGCGTAAAATAAACATTTTGCCACCTTATGATTTTAAGAGTTCCTGACCTTAGAAGGACCAAGCAAGGTATCAGGCACATTAAACACAAACAAGACATCTGTTTCAGGGAACTCAACTCTTGTAGACCAGACTTCAAAGTTTACAGATGTTTGTAATAAGGATATAAAAAGAGGCAAGAAGCTGATTGCTAGTTTCAAATACACTACCTCTTTAAAAATCTATTTACTCTTGTAGGCATGTAAAGACTGCTAGTGCTGTAGCTGTAACTTAGCAGGGAATCTGTCTACAGAAGCAGCGCGTCTCAGTAATAACCTCCTTCTGAAACATGAAAATCTAAAGGTGCTTATTTCTGATTTTATTGCATTTGTAATATTAAGTTATTATAGCAGCTCCTGGCATTCTTGTGCTGGAGCTGTCATTTCCACTACGCACTCTGTTTCTCAAGCGTTTGTAACTTAGCAGTTTTAATTCATATCTGGCTGAAATTTGGTATGCTAGTCAGCTTGCATACAAATTTCCTCTGAAAAGGTCAGGAAAAATAAAAAGCTTCAGATTTCTTTCAGCTTGGTAACCTTAAGAGTCGAAGAAATTTTTATAAATGTTATTAATATTTCAATTTACAACAATGTTGTAGTTTAATATTCAATGCCTTAGTCTAATGGTCTGGATTAGTGGTTCCCAACCTAAAATGTTGCAGAGCTATGCTGGCCCTTTGCCTTCTTAGGCAGTTCTGTGCCAAAATGTGAAACTGGGGACACTGGGGTGTATCTTTGCAAAGACATCATAATGGAACAGGGATGGATGCTCTCAACCAACTAGCTCACACTATCTTGAAATAATTCTGGGAGGCAAAAAACCCTATTTTGCAATAGCAACTAGAAACTCCAAAGATGCAGACTTCAGATCCCACCTGTGACCTCCAGGTTTCTTAGTTTCATTCATGTTACACAAGGAACTTGAGCTGTGACTTAATAAGCAAGTGTTATGACAGTCCTACTACACATTACTCAGATAACTCTAACACATCCTCAAAGTTTAACCACATATATATGTTCTAATAACATCTACCGCTTTTTGATTAAAAAGTGAGTTCATTAAGCTCATTGGAACACTAGGTGTAGTGTAAACAAACTAAGGACTCCTGTCTTATTGAGGCTGTATCTAAAATTACTGTCAGGTTTTCTGTTAGTAGACACATAAGAGCTCACAATAGCTGAGATTTTAAATATGGGTTTCTGAAATTACAGGAAACTACTACTAGTATCTTTCATGGTCTTCTCTTTGGCATGACACAGCAGATTACAAAAATAAAACAGGAGTAAAAACAAATACAAGCAGTTAAGACTTACATAACATGTACATGCATTGACAGGATTCCAGTTTGCCTATACCCCAGA
Organism: Pezoporus wallicus; assembly: GCF_028554395.1. Classification (NCBI taxonomy): domain Eukaryota; kingdom Metazoa; phylum Chordata; class Aves; order Psittaciformes; family Psittacidae; genus Pezoporus; species Pezoporus wallicus. The sequence goes on from NW_026640754.1 coordinate 5,513,743, forward strand.
TATGTAATTACACTGTTTCCATAAACATGGTACAGAAGGTAAATATTAAATTCTAAAGTTTTCTATACATTATAGATGAAGCTTTTTGCTCCTCTTCTACAGGTTTATCCTGCTCCCCTGTATGGGCACATCAACTTACACAATGCATAAAGCAATGAAGCAAGTTCATCACCTGGAAGAAGACAGCAACTTAGTAACATCTGCTTTACTAACATAGATACTTGCAAAATTCTGATACTTCAGAGAAGAGTGTATATTACTATGCTGCTGATATATTTTTCTAGTTGATCAGACCAGTAAGATAACTCTCCTTCCACCAAGCTGGTGAGGCTTTTACCATGGGAACTTTTGCAAGAAAAGAAACCTGTATTCTTCCAGCATGTCTGGATGGAAGGCATGTCAAGCACACATACATCTGCCTCACAGAACAGACTGTGTCACCTCAAAGTATGACACATCTTAAAATCTGGACACAGTGACAGGGAACTGCCTATTACCTGTCTGACTGTGAAAAGTAAACAAGTATTTTCTCTTTCTGCTCTATTTTAATCCTACTGAGGTGGAGGTCTCCAGAGTTACGAGTGGCAAAAGTAGGTGGCTTCTCTGCAGAATTACAAGCAGCATTTGAGTGAAAGGGAAAACCATAAACGACTGATTAATAGCTTGGCTGGCAAATTCCACTATTTTACAAAAACATGCCTTCCATGCTAATAATTTTGTTTAAACAGAGCAATGGTGGCTTTATAAAAGGAGATGTAGTTCTATCCAAACCAAAAGCTACCTAGATCATCTCTCTGCCACAGGGAGATACTGAATCTATTTATTTAGTGTGAGTAATAATTGACTTAGAATGGAGGTGAGTGCACTTCTTTAGGCTATTCAGATGGATAGCCAAAAGGGGATATTTATACATTTTTCAACCCACTTAAAATCCCATTGCAGCACTAGGAATATCATGGTACAAAGCTTTATGACTTTTACAATGGGGGGGGTGTGTGTGTGCGCATGTAAAGGAAGAACTTAGTTTCTATGAACTAAAAAATGTATTGAAGACCTCTACATCCAGCAGAAAACACATTGAAACACTTGCTTTATCATCTCACTTAAGAAATGAAGCGTAACCACTAACATGAGCTACAGTATTTTAATTGTCTCAAAAAAAATGGAAATGTGTATGAAAATGAGGCAAAACTGAACTTTTTTCAGGCTGATTTCATTGATAAAGGAGCAACAAATCCGGTAAGAGCTGGTACATGCAAGATACTTATGCATGCAGCCACTCAAACAGGCAGAGTGCTGAATGGGAACTGACATTTCATATTCTTGTGTGGTTTTCTCTTTTTTTTTTCCTTTCTGTTTTTCTTTTTCTTTTTTCTTTAAGCAGTAATAAAATCCCACTATCCTGAATTACGAGCTATATGACAGAAAAAAATGGAAGAAAAATAATAATGTCCCCCAAGCTGAAAGCTAGTCTGTAGAATCAAGAGGCACAGGTACAGGTTGGGCGGAGAAGAGATTCAGAGCAGCCCTGCGGAGAAGGACTTGGGGGTGTTGGTTGATGAGAAAATGAACACGAGCCAGCAGTGTGCGCTTGCAGCCCAGAAAGGCAACCATATCCTGCGCTGCATCAAAAGGAGTATGACCAGCAGGTGAAAGGAGGTGATACTGCCCCTCTACTCTGCTCGTGTGAGACCTCACCTGAAGTATTGTGTGCAGTTCTGGCATCCTCAACATAAAAAGGACATGGAACTGTTGGAACAAGTTCAGAGAAGGGCCACGAGGATGATCAGGGGCCTGGAGCGCCTCCTCTATGAAGACAGGCTGAGGAAGTTGGAGCTGTTCAGCCTGGAGAAGAGAAGGCTGCATGGAGACCTCATAGCAGCCTTCCCGTATCTGAAGGGGGCCTATAGGGATGCTGGGGAGGGATTCTTCATTAGGAACTGTTGTGACAGGACAAGGGGTAAGGGGTTATAACTTAAACAGGGGAAGTTTAGATTGAATATAAGGAAGAAGTTCTTTACTGTGAGGGTGGTGAGGCACTGGAATGGGTTGCCCAAGGAAGTTTTGAATGCTCCATCCCTGGTGATGCTCAAGACCAGTCCGGACAAAGCCTTGGGTGACATGGTTTAGTGTGAGGTGTCCCTGCTCATGGCAGGGGGTTGGAACCAGATGATCTTAAGGTCCTTTCCAACCCTAACTGTTCTATGATTCTATGATTCTAAGAGTTAGTAAAGTGGAGATAACAGCTATCTTTTCAGAAAAGGGAGACAGCCGTTCCAGATCTGTCAGGACCTGAAAAGCATCCATCCCTGACAGTCCCATACAAAAATCACCTGGAAGAGAAAAAGAACAAGGAAATCCAGATCTAACTGGGATAGTGGTTGAAAAATATTTTTAGACAAGCATACTGGGTGAATTTGTTGTTAGATTTTCACTGTTACACTGGAAGGTGTCAATAGCTTCTGTCAAATACAAATCTGTTCAGAGCAGACAGGTGTGTCCCTGCAAGGGCCTTTGTTTTACTCTTTTCCTCTTATCCCTACCATAAGCCTGAGGCTCAATGCTTACATCTGTACTAACTCAACAGAAGCAGTTTAGTGCAAGCCTGAGTGCAAGCACTGACACACAATCATCAATAACTTGTAACTGACAGTGTTTTTCCTGCTTTAATTTCAAGCTTTGCCAACCTTGGTTCTCCCATATAACACTAACCCAATTCAGGGAAGAGGAAGGACCAGGGACTTCTCCCAACAGGTCACACAAATGAGGTTCCTATGCAGCTGGTGAACGGCATGTGCGTGTTGGTGACGCTTGTGCTGTAACCGAAAATGGACCTCGGTTTGTTCCCTTTGTTAGCATAGACAAAGACTATGCATCTGTCTCTTTTGCTCTACAATCATCTATTTTTACTCTCTACAATGCAAAAAGAAAGGGACCTGGCCGTCTGTTATCTCCCTTCTCACTGCCCTCTTTTCACCACATTGCAAGACTTGGGAAACCTGAGGAACGAGGGAACACCTTGTGGCTATAGCTGTGAGCAGTTCTCAGCAGGCAGACAGAAGCTGGTATTTTCCAATGCTTCTGAAGTATGACTGTTTTGCCAGGCTTCTGGATTTATCAAAATCCACAGCTTTTTATCCACTGACTTCTAGGACACTTTCTAACAGCTTCTGGCAGCAATCAGGTATAATGCTAAAGAGTTGCTGTGTTACAGCCATGAAGACAAGTGGAACATCAGCCAGCTGTGTGTAGGGGATTCCTTCCCTTGGCTAAAACACAAACCTACACGCATGCATGCATATACTGTTTTAGACTAACACAGCTCAGTCTACAAATTACCTTAATAAAGGTTATAATTTCTATAATTTCTATACAGACTATGCCCAATAAACCTACTTCCATTTAACTACAGTAATTCGTGGTCTGCTAAAATAGCACCCATAGCACATTTTCATATTTCTTAATAAAGACCCCCAATATAGTCTATCGCATATGAGTTTAATACTGACCACATTTGGCACAGGATACACATATGGAAACTCCACCCACATATAAAACTGCATGCAAAAAGACAGTGAAAAAATAAATCAAAGAACAGATTGTAGCACAAGCTCTGCTGTATGCTGCAGAGAGAAACCAAACACACAGGAAGGCCGATTTGTTCACTGTTGTTTTATGGGATACAGTCGCATTACAGGAAACAAAAGCAGACAATACACAAGTGGGATAACGAATGCTCAGCTCTGCCCAGTTTCACCAAGATCTCTGCAAGCAAAACCAACTACCTCAAAGGCAAAACCATAACTTTGTCTGATGTAGGTTTTTATTTTTATTCTTTTTTTTTTTTTTTTTAACCTCATGTAATTGGTTCTGCTGCCATGGCTCTGATCGGCAGTAAATTAGGATTAGGTAGAAAGGACTAGGATGAAGGGGTAGTGTAAAAGCTGAAGGGCAGGAATGAGAAAAGAGAATTGATAAATAATACACAGGTCTCTCCTGTGGAAAGCTGGCAGAGCTGCTGAGGAATAACTGGAAATACTATCCAAATGCCACTGATAGGGAAAAAAAAATAAAAATCATCTGGGGAGAAGACTTTACATCCAGAGAGGAACAGACTGTCTGAAAAGTCTGCTCAAGATTTCTTGACCTCAGGGGAAGAAGACAGTGGTAAATACTGGGATCTAGCACAAATGAGTAGCAGCAGGGTTTGCAGAATAAGACTATTTGAGACTGTTCTGAAGCTGCCTGTTTAATGTCATGAACCTTACTGTATGTTTTGGAGAAAGGACAGCTGTTAAAAAGAAACTCTCCTGGCAAGGAAGGACGTGCCCGGCTCCATAAACCACAATGGTCGATGGAGGAGCAGAAGAAAAGGAAAACAGGGGAGGAGAAGAAAAATTCTTTGAGGTACTTCTAGGCTATGAAAAAGACTCAAATACTGACAGGGCTTTCAGTACACTTGTCAAGGAACAGTGAGATCCTCTTCAGCACAAGATCCATCAGCTCACTGCTTGTCTCTTGGTTGATGGGAGAGATCTTAAGATTCAGTATCATTACAAGACAACGGACAGGCGTATCTGTGCAGCGACCTTCCTGGAGCTATCAGATGAAAAAGCAAGCTTGACAGAGGGAGAAGACAGAATTACACTTTCAAACTCTGGCTCTATGTGTCTGCCTTCAAAAGGCTTGTCTTCCGGATGGGCATATGGAAACACACACACACATACAGATAATCCTCCCACTTTATGACAGAACATGATTGATAAGTACTAGGAGAATGCCGAGGAGCAAGCAAGAATAATTAAACAGAAAGAAAATGTAAGAAAACTATTTATACTACAAAGATGAAGGGCACTTCCATAACACAGGCAAGTAGATCAACAGACCAAATAGTGTAGATCCAATTTTTCTGTAAGGAAAAAGGGGAACATTCTCCCTCCATCTGGATGATGCTTCATGCTGAGTACACACTCTGACTCTACAACCCAGAGCTAAAGACCACACCAAAATATTGCTGGCAGCTGGCAACTTTAAAATCCTGACTAAAGTAAAGGGTCTCAGAAATGTACTGTGTATCAGGGATACTACGCTTTCTTACTGCTATAAAAGTTGTGAGGAGACAACCGTGAGATGCTTTCCAGCACTGAAGACCAAAGTGATGACAGAAAGATTCCCCTGCTCTCTTCCTGGGAGATCACCTATGTGTTGAAGAATAACAGATCATCAGTTGCAAAAGTGGAAGTTAAATACATCTACCTTCAAAGTAGTAATATTTAATCAAAATTTAGGAACAAAAGGTAAAAAAATCCATGCTCCACTCTGTCATAAACCAAGTAACAGTTGTTCTTTCAAAAAAATCTTCAAATTCAAGAAAATCTAACAACTGTGCTGAGATACTTGCCATAACCTCCTGGATGCTACCATTACAAAGCGTGTCTTGATATGCACCTGCTATTTTTCTGGTCCTTAATTTCATTTTTTTGCACCTAGATATATCACCTCAGTCCAGGTGATCTTCAAAATCCTTGCAGACAGTTCTTCTACAGGTGATAACTGCCATGTGATGCTGCTATATGTTTTTTCTTTCTTTTCATCTTTTCTTATAAATCATTCCCTCTAGTCTCTAATAATTTTTAATGCTCTGCTATGAGTTTCAGCCAATTAACCCATATCTTAAGGTGCTCAAATTTGGATCTGATTTTTCCAATATCATCTTCCCTTGTATTTTGTGTATTTGTTTCAAAATTCTCCTAGTAATTATGCCAATGCCTGTGCAATGAGAGCACTATAAAAAGTGTAACTAGCACTGAGGTGTTCAAAGCCAGAAATTTAACATGACAGTGTTCCAGATCAGTGTAGTTTTACTCCAAAGAAAGAAACCATTTTTGAATGAGAACAAAGTTAAAAGGAGGGAAGGGAAGATGTTGGTGAGAGAACTTTGATTAAATACTTCAATTAACATGCAATAGCTGCAATTTTATTTTTGTAAGCTTTTAAGACATCAGTACCAACTGCCATTGCAAAGCACAAGTGACAAAGGAATTTAAGCATTAGTTATACATTTTCCAAACTACTGGTTTCCAGCTTAGCCACAGCCCTCCCAGGGTTTGAGTATCTTTATAAAAACATAAATACTCACATGTTAAAATAAACAGTGTCCCTGCTGCTAAGGCTGGATGTTGTCTCGCCTTCCCGCATAGCAACTTATAATCAGTTTAAAAAGTAGTAGAATAAAAGCTTACATGAATAGAAAACAATGACTGTCATTAAGAGATGCTTAAAGGCAGGAATATAATAGTAAAAATTAAGGTCACCTTAATATACAATTTAGGGGTATTTCTACATCACCCAAGCCAAAGGATAAACTCTTAAGTACTAAAATTTGCCATTATTAGAAAAGTTCATTTCAATGTTCAGCCTCTAACTTGTTATCTGTAATTAAGAAAAATCAGATTTCAAAGCAACAAGAGAAGACTGTGATAAAGTTATCTGAAGTACTCTCTGGCAGGGATAATGCCAGCAGAGAGGTGGTTGTCATAAAATAGCCAAATGGCTTTTTCCACCTCCATCAAGGTCACTTTACTGATGATGTGCTCAATAAGATGATAATGCATTTAACTACTTTCCTTGCATCTGACTTCGACCTTACTGCAAATCCAAATGGCCTTGTTTAACTACCCTGGCCTTTCAACATTTCCCTGAACAAAGATAATTAAGGAGATATACTGCCCCCTACTATCACTGGAATTGAAAGACAAATAAACTTTAAAGAGCACAGCCAGGTGTCTATTGCATTAATGTACAATGTTTAAGCAGCGGGTAAAATGAAATAATGGTTAAATAATTATAGAAGGTTAACAAAGTTAACTTTGTTACATAAGGCAATTCTGTTTTATTTAAAAGAAAGAACATAAAAGGCTTTCCAGGCTACTTTTTACAACTCCCTGGACAACAGTCTTTTCTTTAACACTGTTTCTGACTACAGAGGAAAAACGATCTGCAAAAATTAACAACTCAGAAATTTCTGCACATTTGGAGCTGGCTGTATTTCATATATGGTACAATAATGTTTTATGAAAACGCAAGTCTATATGATTAAATCAAGAGCTGCTCTAATAAAAGCATTTCTGTTCATTTTTTTCCTTTGTGTGTGGTCAGCAACTATACTGGAGATACAAATTAAAGTAGTTTAAAAATTAGGTTGGCAGTCATGACAATTTGAAAGCTTAGAAGTAATGCTTTCTCACAATTTATACAATGATGAAAAATGACCAAGTAATACTGTTCTATAACAGCAGTTACTTTCTTTTTTCTTTTTATTTATACATACTCTTGCATCCCAAAGCAGTCTCTAAGATGCTAGCGCTCCTTCATACTAAGAAGGAAAAACCCAACGAAACAAACCATGTCACTAGCACTTGGACTAATAACAATTGACACCAGATAAAATAAAATAAGCAGGCAAAGCAGTTGGATGTTCTTTCTGTAGTTGCATGCAAAAAATCTTATTTTAGATTATCCTTTTTTCCTTCTAAATCTGTTTTTAAGCATCTTAGAAATACTGTTGTATAGGTCCAAATCCTCTTCAAGAGTCAGAAAGAGGCAGAATAGCAAATTGTATCAGAAAGATAAAAGCACATAACTCGCTATCAACCTGATACTAGATATGGGAGAGTTCACTGCTACTGCAAAAATTGCTGTTCCTTTGCCAAAGAAAATGAAGTATGCAGAAAACCTGTTCCATGTGTTTAATCAGAGATTTCCTATAACGCAGATCTTCAGCAATGACAACAATATCTACTTTTGCCATTTTGTCAGGCCACCATTACTTTGAGTTGTAGATGTAGTCTGTCCAAATTCCAAAGTGCTCGTGTATTTGGCTAAATCTTTTGCTGCAATACCTCTTAATTCAGAGTCAACTCCTGAATTCTGAATACACCAGAATTTAAGCCTCCTTTAAACATACCTTTTACTACCCAATATAAAAAATCAGTGCCTTCTACTATCACTGATTACCACATCAAATACCTGAAGTTCGCAACGATTCATATACTATAGCTGTGCAAAATCCCTTCTCCTGTATATAACAAGTCATGAAGAAGCCTTTCAAGCTGAGCTAGGTTTCAAAATTGTAAGCCTGTGTTTTGTTTCCCATTTAGATCCAACTAGAATAATACACTGACTCCAGATACAAGAACTCTACCACTTTCTTACATTTAAAATATTGACTTCATAAACCATGTACTTTATAGGAGTTTACAGAAAACAATTATTTCTGTTTCAAGGTTGGAAAAAAGGGTGCTTTAGCCAGTTCCAAAAGATGAATATACACCTTGCTGTTAGCCTCAGTGAGTTCTAAACTTTTCCTGTATAATCGTGCTTCTAATTCTTTCAGTCTTAGGCAAAGAAGATGAATGATTATTTTCCATTCATTTACAACCTTTCAGCCACCTACCTATTCTGTTCAGAGTTTAACACGGGTAAAGCTTTCTAAAAGGAACACAAGTGCCATTTTTCCCATTTGTCCCTAACATTTAAAAAGCTTCACTTACTCAGGCTGGAAAACTACAAAAGCATTTTGTTAGTACAGTTACTTTATCTCATCCCAATTCCTTATTCTGCACAAAAACCTTCAAGTGTTTGGACCTAAGAGATGTATATATCTTCAAACCATTAATCAGGTCATCAGCTCACAGCATCATCTCTCTATACATCATTGAACATATGGAAGCCCTCTTACTATTCTGAAATGCATAAACCTATAACTACATCTTGAGAAAGTCTCCCAAACCTACACAGAGTATTTAGAATTAAATAACCAGATCTTTGTAGACATGCATAAAAGATAGGAAAACTGATGTCTTTGCTCATTTGGAAAACAATACAGTGCAGTGTTATTTTCCAATATCACTGCTCAAATCCCTACATTATACGAAGTATACATATTGTGACCTTTTATTTTCCTCATTTAGTTCAAGAAGCGAACTGGGATGCAAAACAACTTACAGAAAGAAAAGTTGTGAAGTCTGACCTCACAACTGCTTAGCAGATCATTTCAGTAATTTGATAAGTCATGTTAAATCTTCATAGATACACATCAGACATGCAAGAACACAGCTCAAAACAACTTCAACTTGGGTCAGTTTGCATCATACACTGATGGCTGCTTACCAGCATTCTTACTGTGGACCCCTAAAATGAACACGTACCTGACATTTTACAATTTTTATAGCATAAATTATCAATGTTTTAGACCAATACCACATCAGCTGCTTTACCCCCAAAGGAAAAAAAAAAAAAACAAACTAAAAAATTATCCCATCTTGCATGGAATGTATTACTTCACACATTCTCCATTCTACTGCAAAAAGGTTAGAAAGTACAAATGACAAGTAAGCCAAAATTATCCAAATGCTAAATGGTTTTATAAAGGTTTATGTAGGTTTACTGCTAAATTGGGACAGAGACTTTTTATAAATCCTTGGAAGAAAAAAAAAAACTATTCTGTGACATATACGAGGCCATTCTCCACATACAGTTGCAGAGCAATTAACCAAAATATTTGTAACATCCGATTTGTAGTTACTGAGCTGCCGGACAGTTCTGAGCCCCAATCTGATGGATTAAAAAATGGTAAACTAGGTTTTCTGTTCTGGTTCGAACACTCCCTTTCACAAGTTTTACTCAAACAGATACACCTGAACTAACTGTGTGCATATTAAAAGATGTACCTTTTGCAAGAAAAGAAGGAAAAGGGCATTGGCAACGTGCACACCACAAAGAAGTTCAGGGAAACAAACCTGGCCTATTTAGTACCATTATGCAAATGCACAAAGTCTTATCTTAATGATAGCAGTTAACATCAAGCAATCAGATCTTTGTGTCCATTAAGTAATTAATACACTTTTGAATGGCTAGGGGACTCTTGCCATCTTCAGTAACTTTTCCACACATTTTCAGTGAATTTATTCTGCAGATTAGAGAGTTTAGGAGAGAAGGTACTAGGTACTTGCCTTTCTCTCCCTCCATTGTTCTCTACCTTCAAAGCTGGTAACAAGCAGCTCAGTCTTTCTCCGAGGGTTTTGTAGTTCACATCCTAAGTTTCTTTCCCTATAGCTGAAATATTGGAAGGCAAGGATTCTGAAAGCTTGTCACAGTAACGGCCAGAAAACAGGCGCAAAGTTAACAAAGGAGAGCCAGCTATCACGGATCAGTGTCAGGTTTGTTTACCGGAGCAGATCAGTATCCCCCCCAAATCTTCAAAGCTCAGAGTTTTTGTTTAATAAACTGTTTGAAAAAAAATGGCAAATGGGCCTAGTGAGGTGAACATAAGCCAAGATGGTTAAAACAAAATAGTCTACAGACAGCCGGGTAGTTCAAATTCAGATTCACATGAAATAACAGCAAAACTAAATGGTAGTGTGCACAAAAGCTGTAACAGTATGTTCACGCACTGGAATACAGACAATATAATTTTTAGGAAATTGAATTGCTGACATACCTTTCTTAGGGTTTTTTTCCTCACTCCTTCCTCACAGTCTACTCTAGTAATTAACAGAGGTCTCCGGATGGCTCACTGAAATATTTAAAGCTGGGGAACAAAAGGTTTATTTTAAAAATGAAAACCTTGGCTTGTACAACTCCAGACGTGAATCTGCTTTCAATTACTGAAAGTATTTCCACTTCAGTGAAAGAGGATCAAATCTTCAACTACACCATCTTTAGGCAATGAATTTGATTATACAAAGCTTTAAAAATACAGAACGACTTTGTGACACAGCTGTATATTCTACCCGTACCATTTATTAGGTATACAGAAAAGAAGGAGCTAGCACTTTAAATGAGAAGCAAACAGAAATGTAGCCGCTCACAGCAGCACTGTACTTCCATACCGCAGCTCTGCTTCAGGGTTTGGTTTTTTTTCAGGTGCCCACATAAATGTCAGAGATTACACTAAGCTTTAAAGGCAGGATTTTACAATCCTTTAGACAGGAACCTAGGTTGACTACCCCCCCCCCCCCATGCTTTTATTTGCATAATTTGCACTGTTGTAAAGTTACATTTTTCTTTCTGGACTTTTGGACTAGCACCATCTCCTTCACATCCCCCCAGTGCAGCAGGTACCGTAGCCTCTAGGAACCACAATAATTAAAAGCACTTTACACTCTTCCCAACATACAAGCACAACAGGCGAGGCAGATCCAAGGCTTACTCTCCACAGCGAGATGCAATACCTTCAATGCAAATTGTGCAAAAACTTCCTATTTCTCACACCTCCGATTCCGCAAACCTATCCTACCGCATCCCCAGCCCAGCCAAACGCCGGGCCAGGCTCTTGCAGCAGCAGCAGCAAGGCAAGGAACACGAAAAAAGCGGTTACCTCTCGGCTTAGCAACACTACAAACACGACACCCGCACTCCGCGGCCGCCCGGCGCTGTTCCCCGTGCTGCCCGAGCCGCCGAATGCGCCAGCGCCACCCCCGGCACCCGGCCCGCACCAGCGCCACCTCCGCCCCCCGGCCCCGCCCCGCGCCCCACCTCAGCGATCTGTAGCGTTCCGTAGCGTTCCTTCCGCTCCGCGCCGCCGCCCAGCCCAGTCTGCGGCGGGTGGCCCGGCGAACCCCCGCGCCGGCAGGCAGCCGCCTGCCGCGATAGGCTGAGGCGCCGGTGTTTACTCCCCGGCGAGGAACGGGGGCCGGGCCTGGCACCGCGTAACCCTTTCGAGGCCGCGGCGAGCAGAACGGTTATGGCTGGAGGTGGGGGTCCCTTCCGCTGTCGAGGGCGGCGGGGCTCCCAAGGGCTTATCACAAAGCAGGTTTTCCGTCGCACAAGCCAAACTTTACCTGCAGCCCTCCTGCTAGCACCAGTTGTCAAGTCTGACGCATTTTCGGAAATTAAGTCGGTACTCCGGGAAGGTGAATTCCCGTTCGGGCACCCGCACCCGATTCCCGTCGCCGCGGCACTTCCCTCCTGAACCAGGGGCCAGGCGCAGGTGCTGGCACAGAGAGGTTACAACCTCTCATCACGCAGCACCTGTGCTTTAACTGAAACAGAAATACCTCCCCTCGAGGTACCGCTTTAGGAGACGATTTTTCTCTACATCTAAATAAATACTCACCGTGAGAGGTGGTGAGACACCAGGTCACCCAGAGAAGCTGTGGCAGCCTCATCCCTGGCAGTGTTCAAGGCAAGGTTAGATGGGGTTTTAGGCGACTTGGTCTGGTGTCCCAGCCTGTGGCAAGGGGGTCGGAACTAGATGGTCTTTAAGGTGCCTTCTAACCCAAACCAGTCTGTGATTCTATGATGTGTGTGGGCACAGATACAATAAACCCAGCTTACTTCAAAATGTTATACTTGACAGTTTATAATCACATCTGCTCCCAGTGAAACCTCGAGCCGCAGCCCAATCTGACTGGACACGCAACCAGGTGCATTGCGTTACAGCTGCCAGATAATGCTAACGACTAACAGAGAATACAGCAGTCACATTACTCACCATTCATTTCTGAAATACTGTAGAGACTGGAGCAACTAGATGCCTACATTTGCACATTGAAAGAGTATGTACAAATGTACTCTTTCAAAATAGAAAACCCTATTTCCAGCTAGTAATCAAGTTAATGCCTGTCTTTAGTAAAAGAATGAATTTTTTTTCGAAAGTATTACTTCTTTTTAATTACCCCCCTCGTGGAACACAGAACTCCTTTAAAATGGCTGTGGGAATGACACCTCCAGCTTCATTTTTAACATCACTACACAAAGAACCTTCTGAGTTGGCTTAGAAAGTACAGAGATATGTAGTAATTCCTACAAAGCTTCTCATGTTTTTTTCACCTTGGACCTTTGCTAATACCAACTAACCTCAACTCCCCTTGTCCCATTACAAGATCTGTTGCCGACACAGTCCAAGTGATCACAGCAGCTACCCAGAAGCCACATTTTGCCAAAAAAACAGATCAAGATCTTGTTAATGACTACACAATAATTCCAGGGAAGACAATAACATTCCAGAATATGCTTCAAGACTGTTATGTAGAAGGCTGCAATAAAAGCACATATTTTAGATGTATTATTCATAAGAATTTAAAAATATTCAAAAAGCTCACACAATTAGTCCTCATTTGCAACTTCCTAGAGAGACAAAGACTATGCAGAGTGAAATAGCAGAATTTGGTGAAACGGGGGAAAATACTGAGCTAAGTAGCCAGGTCCTGATGAGGGCACTCTGGACTGCCAATGGGAAAAGTACTGAAAAATATTCCAAGGTAACAGCATTAATACTGCCTCTCAAACTGAAGCCCTTTGAGTTAGATTTGCAACAGACTATGTGTGCTTCTCCTTTGTGCTTTCTCCTAGCACAAAGGAAAAAACTGCAGTTCAGTCACCACTAACTTCCACTTTGCTCAGGCTTTTCGGGTTGTGTGTGTATGTGTTGAAAATTGGAAGCTTTTCGTAGTTCATGTTCTGGACAGACTCACATCTGCAATAGCTGCAAGACCAGCCAAGAGGAGAGGTATGAGATGAAATCATGAACTAATATAGTCAGTTAAGGAAGCAAGTCTTCAAGCAGTTCCACAGCACTGCTCATATTCTCTGCATCTCTTCCAAGAGGTCTAGTTATAATAAATGGGGTATTAGATCATGCAAAGACTATTTTCCAATCTGCTTGAATGGAGTACCTATGGATAAGCACTTTCTGCCATTGAAAAATCTACTGAGTAGGTAATTAATTTGAGCACAGGTCCTTACAGATCTTGAAAGAAAGGAATGGGAGCTGGATGCTTGGAGTGAGCTCATGCAGAGCTGTATTGCTTGTTTGGGAATTACTGCTCTCAGAAGGCACATGTACTTGCACCCCCTCTCCAGAAGACTGCCATGGACTTGTGCAGGGAGCAGGATATTGGGTCCTCCAAGAGCCCCTCTTTCCAAAACAAAGGTACCTTGTCACTATCCCCTTAGATGTTCTGTACCATTCTTCTACAAATGTGTACCACTGTACATTTGCTATCTGAGGATAGCAGCCTATTAAAAAAGTGAGATTCTGCCTCTGCTAATTATGCCAGTGCTGACCTTCCTTTAGCTGGATCATCTCTCCATCCAGGAACAGAGCTGAATATCACTGTGGTGGATCCTCTTCATTTTGAGCCAGTGGCAATGGAATTTTCCTTTGCTTTGATGCCCCCTGTGCTGTGATTCCACTGTCCCATTAATGCCAGCACAAATGATTTATGAAATCTATTAGGGGCAACACTAAAGACATCTGAAACATAGGTGTTCGCTTACAAAAACATTTATATGGAGTGGACAAATGGGGGTAAAGCAAACTCCAGCACAGATACCACACTTTATGCTGACATTGCTCAAGCCCTAAGAGTAGAAAGATCAAACAAAGCCTTGGTGATGGGTGAGGGTGAAGAACAGCATATATGCTTCATTCAAAGGGAAAGAAGCACTTTTTCCTTTTTTTTTTTTTTTTATTTGGTCAGAAGGATTATTACTGTAAATTATGCAGCGCATTAACCACTGAATTTGAACCCATTTTTAGTCTTTATTAATAACTCATTATAGTCCTCTTTGTTAATGTGGAATAAATTAGAGCTCTGTTAATCCATGCAGCTATCTGCAGGTACATTTATCACTATGGTAGCCACTTTTACTCTCCTTACTGGAAGCTGTATTTCATGGGCAACAGACACTCATCCCCTGCTGAACTCACATCACAGTGGCCTTTTCAGGTCACTGGCAGGGTCACCTGAAAATGTACCTTTTTTAAAGGACTGAAAGGTACCACACAGCTGGCCTTGACATATGTGAAAGAATTTCTCTCTCTCTCTCTCTTGTATTGCCACAATTTAGATCAGTAAAAACAACCAAGCTGGGGCTTTGCTGGTATAAAAGGGCAAGGAACTGCTAACAGGATGTTCTTTGTGGGAACTCAAAGCTTTTGGAACTGATTCCTCTTCCCTGATCCAGAAGAGCTCAAATTTTATGGTCTTCATAGCATGTTGCATAGTGCATATTTTTCCAGAGCATATGAAAACAGGGGAGAATTGTGAATGTGGTTAGCTTCTGGAGGCAGGGCTTTGTTTCAGCTTTCAAACTGGCTGGTTTGCATTTGGTCGAGGAGGGAGGGCTACTGCAGCTTAGTCACAATGATTAAGTTTTGTATTTGTTTTTGAATTCGTATCAAGTTTTCAGGAATTTAAAAGCAGTAACAAACAGCCATATTCACTCTCTGTTAAAGATAAGTATTATCATGGAGAACTGACACAATGGTAATTCCATCACCTCCAGCTGACACCTGGAAAGAACTCAGGAAGTTACACTGGAGGTGGTTTTGGGTAGTCATTAGACTTGAGTGTCCCAGGTACGAGTAGCTGTGCTCCTAGCAGCACATAATGATTCAGTCCTTACTGTTACCTTCTCTGAGCGCCATCATGCCAAAGTAGAAAACATTATTATACCCATTTTTAAGATGAAAAATGGAGACAGAAAGCTGACTTGTCAATACCACAATAGTACCATTTGGGAGAGAGAAAACATGATGTCTCAGATAGTATTCCAAAGCCTATCATAATCGCTGAACTTTTCTTCTTCTCATCATCAAGATAACAATTTCAGCTATTTATCAACATTCACGATGACCACTGACTTTTATTAAGAGGGAACAAACACCTTTCTAGTCAAATGCTAATTCACCTATTTGAATTATGGTAGCCTATGTGCCCTGTTATGGCATCCTATCATAAATAGTTAATTAGTGTTACAACTGCTTGTACAGAAATGCTAGGTGTACCTTGCAGAAACACTGTTGTCTGTATGTGCATTACGAACAAGCATGAATGAAATATCTAAATATAAGCTAAAATTACACAGCATTAGTACATCACTTTGAAACCTGTTCTGCTTACAACCCTACAAAAAAGCAAGGTATTGAGCACTGGAAGATTTTTGTCAGATAAGGTATCATTTACAAAAACAACATACACTCTCAAAACAGACCTTTACAAAACAGACTTAATCAAGCAAAATATTTATAATTTACCTTTCCAGTTCCTGTTGGAAGTGTATTAAAAAAGGCAAATTCTTGTCTAGAAATAAAATTCTAAGAATACTATGTGATATCAACAGCATTAGTAGTATAGTGTGTTCCCATGAGAAAGCACATGTGCCCAAATGTATTTGCAAGTAGAACATCTTGTAGTTCTTATGCATTTATAGTATACTACATTGACTAGATGTTTCTCACAAGTAAACATTGAGATGAGCCGTTTTTCATGCAGTAATGATGTGGATTTAAGTGAGAACAGACTAAGACCATGATGAGCTCACAGAATCAGTGTTCAAATCTGAAAACAATAAACACCACCCCCCCCCCCCTTTCATTCACATAGATAAAGCTTTACTCCACATTTTAGAACCCCTTCCAAGAATGTGTTAAGAATTTTGGAGTTTCAACATTTCACTAAAAATAAAGTGAAAACTCTAAGCAAGTTGATGAAACTGCGGTAGGGCAAAAGCTATAGCAAAAATACAGTCATTTCAAAAAATGGCTGAAGTGTGACAGCTTACTTCAGTGTACATGGATAATATGTTGGGTTTTCTTTTTCCTAAGAAGCAGCACAAAACCATCCACTCTATGTCTGTACTATGATTTTTGAGTGCTGTAGCTTAAGATATTGAATTAAATAATTTTATGCTGTTCTTTGACAAATTTCCCAGTGAGCTCAATGCAGTACCAGGCAAGGTAAAAAAGCGAAATATTTTTGTGTAATAATACATAGAATTTTGCTGTTTTAGAGTACAATGCTCTGCTTGGAATCACAGAATGGTTAAGGGTTGGAAAGGACCTTAAGATCATCTAGTTCCAACCTTCCTGCATCCTACTTTACATTAATTTCTGTAATAAATAAAGGTATGGGGAAATACAGATTTACAGTTATTATACAAATTCAATATCTTGATCTCCCAAACCTGAATTATTGAAGACATAAAAAATGATTATGATGCTTTTCATAGTACTTATGTAGTTTTAGTTACCTTTTCACTAATACATTCCTGTGTTTGAATGCAGACAGTACCATTCAGCCAGCAAAGAAAAAGGGCACATATGCTTTGAATGATTAACACAGTTCTTGGAAATAAAAAGCATACATGCTTTCCTTATCTTATAGTACAGCCCAGTGATGAGAAAGAAGACTTTTTCATGAAAGTTCCGAGGAATGAGATGATGTATCAATGAGCCCTTTGAAAGAAATAGATTCCACCCCACCCCCCTGCTTCTCCCACCACCCCCAAAAAAATGTTAATCCTATTTGTTTCAGAAGAGCTGCTACATGAATAACAGCAGTGAGGTGAAGCAATAAAAAATAATGCTCTGATGTTTTCAGGTCATTTTACCTGATTTTAGAGGAAAAAGCAATAGAATTTTAGGAAAAAATTTAAACCCTTCAATGAAGAAAGAAACATCTCAGTATAATCTGAGTCTTGTATCTCTAAACTGAATTAGCAATGAATTTGAATCTCGTCTGTATCTTGCAAGACTCACTTCAGCACATCATCATACTTAGGACCCCGAAGAGAAAACTGTTAGAGATCCTGAAATGTGTACAGTTGTGGCAACCTTCCTCCCTTAATTTTTCGTATTCCTTTCCCATTTTTTCAGTAACTTCTATTAGCAGCTGCTACTCACTGACTTTCATCTGGAAAAGAAGGCAAAGAAGCAGTTGGTTGCACAGGTACTGCTCCAAACTGGAGACTGGGTGTCTAATCTTCATAATAAGCAGATTCCAACTGACTGAAATTTTCATTTTACATTTAATACTTAGGTCCACAGCTCTAAATCCCTCTGGATTACTGGAATATTTTTTAAATATTTTAATGAAAAATTTACACTTTTGTTAGAAAAAGAGAAAGATATTTACTGCAAATGAAAGTGATATAAAAAAGTAACTGGAAAGAAAAAGAGGTCAATTTGGTTTGTAAAATCATGAGATACAGGACATCTTATAACAAGGTATCTGTAGGCTGTTTGAAACAATCCATTTAGAGTAAAATAGGTTTGTATAGAGGTCTGATAAAGAGAATTGGCTTTCGTGAAAAAAAACTACCCTATTGTGAATCTCTTAGAATTGGTAAAGACCACCAGCAGAGCAATCCTATCACTATAAGAGAACAAGCTCTAGAAAAAATTGTGCTAGTCTTCTTAATGATGAAGCTGGAATCTCATAGCTCTACAAAGTTTAACTTGTATTCTGTTCATCTTTAACAAAAAAAGAAGTTCAAGACACTTCTGTGAAATTACATCTTTAAAAAGCTACTTTAAAAACAGAGGCATGCACAGGCACACAAAAATCAATATCTGTGTGATTCCCACAAAAATATTTCACATATTTTTTGGAATAAGCATTATACTCATCATGACAGAAACTGTGTGCCTGGGACTGTGGGTTCAGCTGCTGCTGTCCATCTTCTATTTTGTCTTTTTATTGTGGGGTAGATGACTAAAAACTCGCTGTATCATTTTGGTCAGAAATTTCTTTTTTCTTCCCCAGTAGAAAGAAACTCTTTCTTTTCTCCTAATTACAGCTTCTCCTCCCTCCCTTTACATCATAACTCCTTGGGGGAAAAAAAACAACCACCAGAGCAAATTTTGTTTTTACACAGTTGCTGCTTTGGCAAGATCAGAAAAAAAGTGTCATCCTTTGGGTAAGTCTGTCAAACAGATTTCTAGCATACAGTTTGAGAATGTTCATCTAAAAGTACTATATCTGCACTGGTGTATGCTTATATGACATTTATTGCCTTGGAAAGGTGGCATCAAAATTATGTCACACTACTCTGACACCTGGTGTGAGCCATATCCCTGCAAGTGGTCTATATACAAAATAGTTATAAAAATCATACGTTTAAATAAAATAAATGCTTTCCAAAATATTAACTTGGGTTTTTATATATATATATATATATATAAAAAGCATGGTAGGCTGCTGTTAAGTAGATACCTTATTGCCTCTTCCAGGAGCAGAAAAAAAAGAAACAAAAAAGGTTTTCATAAACTGTAAGAATAGGGTTTATATGCACTCTATGCACACTCAGGACTGCCTACATAAACAAGCTTTCCTGTGGTACACATTCAGGCAGATGATGAATGCCTGATGTTGGGGGCGGGGGGGAGGTTGTTAGGTACAAGACTAAGTGCCGTAGTGCATCTAGGATTGCATTTATGGCACACCTTGAAGTGTTTTATTGGATATTAATTCTCCTAGAAAGCAGGTGATCATTTTCCACATTCAACCCTGCACAGTATTTGCCAACATGCTGAACTAGTAGTGAAATAATTTTATTTGATACCAGCAGACGTGGCATATTCAAAAAGAGGGTGTAGACGCTATCAAGAATTTAAAGTTACCATTTACTCAAGAGGTGAAGAAGGAGGAGAAAATATTTCTTCCTTCATTTTATCCATACTTTAGGATTTTTAATGTGCTCACTACGTTTTAATGAGCCTCTTCACTTTGTGCTCACACACAGAACCATGAGTCTGTACTGCAGGTCTTACAACCACCGCTTGGGCTTGACTTACTTCAAGCAACATAGTACACATTTCCAGAACACAGTACACATTTCCAGAACACAGTATATTGTGTAGAAGTAATCACATGTAATCATCCCTGAAGTCTTTCTTCCCACTACCACTTCTCTATACTCCATTTACCTGACTGTCATTCCACTGCATAGATACCAGACCACTATGGATCCACATGTGCAAAAAGCCTCAGAAATCACAGAGTTTGGCTCTGTCATTTAGCTGCTATTTTCACAGCAGCTGACTTTATCAATATCATCTCCTAATTCCATAATGTAAATAATTTCACTAACAATGCATTTCACCAGAGCCCTTTGTCACACAATCACTGCCAGATTTGCAAGCTCTGGTGTTACCTGCCAAGAGAAAGAACTCAAAGGCCATCTGAATTCTCTTGTATGAGAGCCCTTAAAATGTGAGCAAGTGGTACAACATTAGTCTTAAAAGGTATTTCTCATGGAAAATAAAGAAGCTAAGTATAGTATGTATATACCGAGGGCACACAAAAGCCAATGGCGTGACAGAAGATTTTAGACTGCTAATGAATCAGCACCAGTTACAGGGAAGGATTCCTTCCCACCCACCGTGTGCTTACACTTTAAGAGCAGTGCATGCAAAGTGCAAGCCTAAATGAAAACCTACGTACAAGAATGGAGCCACATTTAGGAATGAAAATGCCAGTGTGACTGGATCAGTTCTGAGGCAAAAAATCTGAGCTGTTCAGAACCGAACTTGCTGGAGAAGGATTCAAAGATAAGAAAAGCATTCAGTAAAAATGCAGCATTTAATTCAAATGTGGTGAAGATAAGCAAATTTATAGAAGCTGTCCTTAATATTGGTAAAAAGGCAGGTACAGCATTACCAGTGTCTAAGAGTTCACTCTGCTTTCTAAAGCAATGTTTCCTGAAGTAGTCCTCCCTCTCCCAACTTGCCTTAGCTTCCCCCTGCCATCTATGACACTGCAAGAAACATCATCAGCCTTTTCTCAAGAATCTGGAAGTTCCTATACGTTGGCATTACTCTTTCCTCCTTCCAGTTTGCTCAGAATGCTTGTGCTTTGTTAGAGCCAAAATACTCATCTCACTGCATTAGCTCAGTACTTGGTTGAAGTGGAGTCAGAATAGCAGAAAAGTATGGAAAAAAGGTTGTTCTTAAAATTGCATGGAAAATGTATGCAAAAATACTGATTTTATTACAGGAAAGATCTCTATTTCAAATTTAATGTCTCAATCCACTTTTGGCAAATCAAGTTATTCTCACATCTTTGAGTCCACCACCCAGAGAGCCAAATGCTGTTTTCTACAGTGATGATCTACACATACACAACTCAGTCATCTATCTAGGTATAGACAAAGACTGTTGAAAATGAATTGCTTCAGGAATTGCTGCCGTCAGTTTGTCCCTTCCTCTTCCCTTCACTCCTCCCCACCTTGAATTGCCCTTTCTCATCTTGTCCACCTACCTTTCTGATAGCTTTGCTCTCTCTCCAGCACAGCTCTTCCTGAAGAGCATAGTACTGATGCTGGCATTCATTTTGAGACAAGCTCTCAAATGTGGTATACCAGAATCCTAGACTGTAGGTGTTTGAAATCCTTTTTCCCACCTGTAGGGCCTCCCAGAAGTTCTTCTGAAGTTTCCTAGGAGCCAGTGCTTCTTGCAGCTGGACCACAGACACTGAGGAAAGTACTCCAAGGACTATGCAAAGGCACAGTGGCTTCTACTGTGGTTGCAGGACAAATGTGCAGTGGACTCACTCCACAGAGAATTCAACTGGTTGTGGTTCTCAGTTCTCTATATAAAGGAAAAGGATCTGCCACTACCTACATTACACAGGAGCTTAGCTAGACGGAGAGTTCTTGGGCATGTAACTACATGATTGCAATACCTCATCTAAAACTATTATACTCTAAAGCCTGTCACAAGAATTTATCAGTGAAGTCCATCAGTATTATTCGCTTTTTTGATAACATTCATGCTAACATCCAGCACAAGGGTCACACTGCTATTTAAAACTCTCCTGCACCAAAGTAAACAAACCAGACACTGATAGATTTCCTGAACTACCCTGAGGCAGAAGCAGTTTCACAGATGGGGGAAAAAAAATAAAGATGGGCAAAGGAAAAACTTCTTGAGAGAGAAAATTTTGCTCCAGGTTTTCTAAATCTTACCATCTGTATTTCATTTTGGAAAATCCTCCAATAAGGATATTTTTAACTGCTATAATAGTTCTGGGTTTTTTTACCTGAAGTATTCAGAAACTGATAAAATTGAACCTCCTTCTTTGCAGCAAATTTATGCATGTTGATTAAACATTAAAAGCAGAGGAACAAGGTGGTACTGATAGTAACAGAGTATTTTAAAAGTTAACAAAAACAGCCAAGAGAAAACCTATCATACCAAACAGTGTCTGAAAATCTGAAGCATTTAGTAATGAATGTGTAACTCCCCCTAATGGAAGCATATTTGAATTTATCGTGAAAGAAAATGTCAATAACTTAAAATCCTAATGCTCAAAATAGTAATACTACTGTCATATCACTTCCCCTTTATGGCTGTTTAATGAATCTTTCAAGGTATGCATCTGTGATTCACAGCAAACAGTAAATTATTATTGACACTTTTTTTTTTTAATTTTCTCACTGAATTTTATTGCATAAAGTAAAATCTTAAATATCTGTGCACTTCAGCACAGATCTATGGTACACACTCAATAGCTATTAAAATTCCTTTAAATTATCTTCTGTCAGTCATTTCAACTTCTGTTTTAGCTAAATGTTTTCCTGTTTCTTAAAAAGTCAGCAAATTGCTATAAAAATAACAGTGACAGGCCACAGTGGTTTTGGTTGTGTGGTATAAAGAAACACTTCTTATATGCACAGCTGCTGGTAATGAATGCAGCATGTTTGAGGCCTGATCTTGGATACTTTCCTACATTTCTGACTGCAGTTTCCTTGGCAAGTTTTCTGGGACCATATTATCTATATGTCCCACTATTTCAGCCAAAACTTTTCAATACATGAGTTTGGCACTGTGCACTGGCTTTCAAAAGTCTGTCCTCCCTGAGTTAACTTCTTAGGAGACTTTGCCTTAATTCTCTTCTAGCAACTTTTTTTTTTTTTTTTTTTTAAATGCAGCATTTTCTGTATAACCACCTTGTAAGAAAGGCAGACCGATTATATTTTTATGTAATATAATCACTACTTGTAAAAGATGCCAGACTGACAGGATCAGAGACTAAAATTACATTTGTCCGCAGCCCAGCTACAATAACAGCACCAGCAATGCGGTTCTTTCCAGAGCTCTCAAATTTGAGCTACTGCAACTTTTAGGATAAGGGAATAGCTCTGGACTTTGTTCTGTGCAGACTTGTGATAAGCTTGGATATTGCTATAATTGGTCTGGTGATACTTTAACTAAGTGGTATAAAGTAGGACTGCGATTAAATGCTGGATTTTACACAGGTCTCACTCCCTGAAGGAGGCATTTAACCTGTCTCCTCATAGTGGTGAAAGACGCTACATCTCACTCCACTACCAAAACTAGTCTTTAATCTAAACACATGGGTACACAGATTTTCTCCTAATACAGAGAAAATGCAAAAGTGAGCAGCAGTCTGGAATGAAGTTATGTGTATAATCCCAAATTACTTTTTCTAGGTTTTGATTATGCATTGGAAAGTAAGCTTAGGAAATTTGGTGCTGAAGAGCTGTTCGCTTTCAGTTTTTTGGATTAAATGGGACCTTGTATTTCTGTTTTTCTTTGCAGGAAGTAGTTCCTAGTAAAATATGCTCAAAATAGGATTTACCCAGCTGTCAAGTTCTACTCTGTAATGCCAACAGAGTGAGATTCGAAACTATGGATGAACATATGTTTAAAAATAATTACAATGTAAGACAAAGATAGACATGTTCTTGTATAGCAAAAAGGACAAAAATAAGCTCATAAGCAAAAAAGAAGGACGTAGGTAAAATATGCCTACCATTAGTCATCACAGAAATATTTCTAACATCATGTAACTACATGGGAAGTTAAAAATGAACTACTTGGAAGAAAAGATCTGTGTTACAAACCATGAAATACTGAGAATATATAGGGAAGATCTAGAACTATAAATGAAGTAGGATAAACCACAAATCACGACGTGGAACCTGGCACAATAACAAGAAAGAAGTAAGAACAACAATTAAGAAAGTACTTAAGAGTTAAAACTTTTCCAAATATTTTACTGCCTGGAATTTCTGCTGATTTTGTTTTTAAAAGGGAGCTAAAACTAAACACCGGTAGCTGTACAGACAAAGATGTCACATTTTTACATGCTTAATCTCACCCTGGTTTATTTAATGTAATTTAAAAAACCCTCTATCAATAATCTTCTGACAAAATTCCTGCATCACCAAAAAAACCCCAGCAAACCACCAAAACAAACAAAAAGAAACCCAAATCAAACCCATACCAAAACAATAACAGACTCTCTGAGCTAATGTATTTAATCAAGAAGCAGTCTAGCCTTGGTTAGGGGTGTTGAAACAAGGATTTTCACAACTGTCTGATTTGGACAGTTAAACTGCAGGGCCAGCCACGATAGAGATTTCCCTTCCTCCCCTAACAGAAAGTATTACTGAGATTTGTTTTATATGTTTGACAGAGAGTAAATTACATAGACACAGGAGATCCTCTGAAGATTTGTAATCCTTGTGAAAGAGGTTAATGTGAGTCAGGGTACATCAGAGTTTACAATATATAAGTAATACAAATGCCGTCAGTCATTGTCTTAAGACGAGAGTACAATTTTGTTTCTTGGATTTCCTTGAAATTTTTTTCTATTTTTCCTGGGATGGGAGTTCAACTGCAGTACATAATCCTCCTGATGCTATGTTTGTGCTTCAAAATATGTTGACTATTTAAAACCATCACTCACTATTCAGCACTAGTTGGTACAATAGCAGCTTTGCATTGTGGAAGACATGAGAGCAAATGAATAGGGTTTGCTTTTTTTTTGTTTTTTTTTATTTATTTAAAAAACAAGGAACATCTATCCCTCCTCCCATCCCTCTAAACTCTAGTACCGACACCATATAAAGTACAAAAGAAAAAGCACGGACATACATAATTGAAATACTTTAACTCTGCTGAACACTGCACCAAAACATAGATGTCTTTAGGCTATGAGACTGTATTTATTTTATCCATTTAGGACATATGTAAAGATTACATAAATCACAGGATTAACCAATGTATATGATAACACACAGTGTGGCAGTAAATTGATGGGTTTCACAAAGTCATATACATTGTCCTGTTAAAATACTTTCAAGGTGATGATTGTAGAAATATCAAGAACTTGGTCCCTCCAGTTCAAGCTGGAGAGAGTCTGATGGAGAGCCACCAGGATGATTTAAATATTGGATTACTTGACACATGAAGAAAGGCTGGAAGAAAGAATTCATGCAGCCTCGGGAAAAGAAGAATTAGAGGGAGCTAGTCAGTCTCCCAGTGCCCAAAAGTGGTCATCCAGAAGATGGAGGTAGTCTCTTTACAAGGGGGTGTGGTAACAGAACAAGAGGTAGCGGATCCAAGCTGGTTCAGGGGTTATTCTGTCCAGATAACAAAAAAACTTCACTATAAAAACAATTAAAAATTGGAGAGTTGCCCAGCTAAGAGGTGGGAACTGCCTTGGTGGAATCAGTCTCTGCTTGAGACACAGCCCTGCATCATCTAAGTCTAAGGCCCTGCTTTCAAGAAAAGGCTGGATCCAATGAGCTTCAGGGATCCCTTTTCACACTGGCTTTCTGAAATTCCACATTCTCAGTTCACTGCATTTTGTAACTGCAGGAGGAAGGGTCTTCTAGCTGAATCACCATTTCTTATCCTCAAATTACCATTTGTTCTTAAAGCACCTTGCCTAACACAACACCATCCCATACATGCAAATGAAAAAAAAAAATTAAAGGAAGGAAAAACATTGTTGGGTGCTTGAGTGATTCTAATAATGACAGCTGATTTGGAAGTTTTGGTTTTTTTTTAAGATATGGTGCATTAACAATCCTACTGTATTTGTGTCTAGAGCTGTGAAACAAAGCAAAATAAATCTAGTTGTGAACCAGTAGCCTACACCCAGATGAACTTACAGAACATCCTAGATTCACCTATTTACCTGCCCATGACATCGGGCTGGAACCAAGTGATCTTTAAGGTCCCTTCCAACCTAAAGCATTCTATGATTCTATACCTTTTTCCTTGTGCTTTGCTAAATAGCCAGCAAAAAATGTAATTTCAATGAAGTATATTGACTGCAGTAATCTGAATGTTCATTTTATTTTTCTCTCTCTATATATAATTATAATATATAAAGATAACAGTGCCCTTCCTGATGAGTAAATCTACATTTCGTGTGAATGATAGAGGAAATGGGGGATGGGGAGAAGAGCACACAGAGTGATATGTGTAGAGAACTGAGGACAAAGTATCAATTAACTGATATAAACAGCTAAAAGAAGCACAGTATAAATTAACTCAGCTCTGCTGGTTTACAAGCACAAGTACATAGCATTTAAGAAAAATTCTTAAAGCTCAAAGCCAAATTCTGAACACTACTACTACGCTTCGCTACAAACAGGCACTTACATATAGAGAAATACATACATTTATTTCCAGAGCCCAGGAGTTCCCATACATAACCAAGTATAAAGAGAACTCTGCTTTGAGAGACTGCTGCAATTAATTTTCTCACTGAATTACATCATCTTTTTCTTTTCTCTTCTGCTATGGGAAATCTACTTGAACCAATCTGGTACTAGCAGAAAAGTCCTCCCCCATGAAAAGAGGTGCTTGGTAGGGCTCTATAACATCATGGCAAGCGCAGAAACACTTCTGTAGTTAGAGTGGCTCAGGCCTCAGGCAGAAGTAGTTGAATACAGGATCCAGAGAAAATAGCAACATGATACAGTTACGGCAGACATGCTAAAGCAGTTGGCTGCCATGCTCAGAGGGTGAGCTTAGATTTCTCTATTTTCTCCTAAATACTCCATAACAAGATAAGAATGATCCAAGCTCACCCCAAACCTTCATATGGTGCCTGGACCAACTGGCAGGGTATTACCAGCATGAAGTCCTTAAACAAATGATGTTAACAGTTGTATAATTAATGACTATATTTCACTTTAACACTTCTGCAAAAAATGAAATGTATAAAGCAATTATATTTAATTTTGAAATCATAAGAAGAAAGGTTATATTTGTAGCAGTCTTTATTTTTGGATTGTACTTTATTGTAGACTGGAGATAAATTCATCACCAGCTGAATCATATTTTATATCACTAATTTTGAAGTTATTGATTTTGTATTTATTAATTTTTAATTTCAGACTTAAGACAAATGAAAGCATTTAATTCTCAAGAACATAGGGCTAAAACATTTAGTTTCCAACTACAAAACCTGTCATGGTGTCAAAACTTGGGGAAAAGGCAAGGATGCTGTCTGGTGAAATATAGGTAATTATTGTGGCTTGACAAAACTAACCAAGAGGAAATAATTTCTAATTTATTTCTTTAGTGGGACTCTGGAGAATAAGTGCTATTATCTTTTAAGTACAGGACTTGGTGCACATCCCTGCAAACTTCACAAACCCACCAGTAAAACTGTTTGAACAGAGCTTACAGAAGGACAAGTTTATTTTTAATTTGGTATACTATTTGTTCTCAGTTTTCAAGTAACATTCTTAGTTTAACATAATATTGACCATTAATTTCTAAAGCCAGGCCTGCCATTCTGGATACCTGAAAGTACAATTATCAACACATACTCTACTCACTCAAACTTGTGATGAACAACGAAAGAAACAAAGCAACTTTTACCAATCTCACAAATCCCATGGCTGCTTTCAGATGATGCAGCATTAACTCATAATTCATCAATATATATGGGATGACTAATGCACAGTTACCACACCTCTAAAATGGGTGTTCCTGTATCTGCCTAAGGACAAGGAGGTGGTAGTATGGAAAGCTACAAATTTACGTATTAAAAGCTAAGTATTAAAAGCTTCCTTAATAGGAAGTTAAAACTTTAGCTTCCAATGAGTCTATGCTCTTCACCCACCCTAAAAAAACATTCTTGTCTGGATAACCTGTTCAGAAAGCTACATTACACCAGATGAGGCTAGTGAGCTAGTCTAGACTGAAGGCAGTGACTCTTTCTGTGGCTTGAAAATTACAATTGCACCCAGAATAAACAAGCTAACAGAATGAGATGGTTTTCTCAGATCTCTCCTGACCCCAGCAGATTTGCCCAACTCCTGCACATTTCAGTGAACACGACTTATGAAGTTCAATGTATTGCTCACACGTATGGGGACACCTGGATAGCCTAACAGCAAGCCCACACAGCCTGTGAGCCTATGTGGACATCAGCAATGCTGTGAAATCTTGTGGAAACAAAGGTGTCATTCTGAAATAATTAAGTGCTGGTTAAACACACACAAATAGAATCAGTAAAGGAAAGAGGCAAGTGACACTTTGGAGCAGGAATACCTTGTATCAGAAATAACTGCCCTGTTCCCTCTTGTTTAATAGCCCTTACCTTCCTGATCCAAACACCAGATCAAAATGGCAAAATCTACCTCTCTAACTTGAGACCCTGTTTCTGAAACCTGGGAAAATACAGGAACACATATGTCAACAGACAGTGAATTCCTTTTATGTCATTTGCCTTCTTAAGAAGGGGGGGTTGAATAAGAAGGTACAACAGTACAGCAAGCTATGCATACTACAGGGGGAGTACAGGTGTCTTGGAGGCGCTATCGGGATCTGAATTAGTTTTAATGTAAACATTTTGACAGGTTAATTATTTATGGAAAGTTATAGTTGCACTTTTAAATTCTAGTTTTGAATAAACTTTTTTTCTCTGCCTCACAAATAATTCTGTAATGCAAATACAAATTGCAAAGAATGATGAGAAAGTACACATGAGCACAAACTAGACGATGTAAAACTGAGTTAGACACTTCCAGATTCTTCAGGAAACCTTAAGCAGTTTCATATTCCAGCTATGCCAGTCTAAGACTGCCAAAAGGGGAGGTCCTACTTCCCACCCCTGAAGCGAGGGATTCCTGCCTGCTTCCCTCCTCCCCGTTTTGTTAGATCAGCCTGTGCAGCTGCAGGGTGAGTTGCCTCAGCTGGCTGGCGCTGTAAGGTAATTTTTGTGAGGGTTAGGGTAAGTTCCACTAAAGTTGACATTAAAATAATTTAGTACTGCTGCAGTTATGCCCATCTTCTCCAACCCTACCTCCTATGTTGTGTCAACTGTGCTCTTCACCTGACTCTGCAGGGAGGAAGTTCAAGCTACAAAATCTTCAGGAAACTATCCAAAGAAACTGTGAGTAGAGGGGGTGGGGTGGTGGGAAGTGGAACAGGGAATAATACTCTGCTGGCTCAATGGCTGTAAGTAGATCATTAAGAAACCGATGAAAGCCTGCTCCAATACAAAGAAGTAACAGTCACTGCATAGCAAGACTCAGGATAAAGGCAGTACCAGCACAGTAAACGCTAGCATTGACCATCATCCCTGGATCATTCAGCGAACTGATGTACTCTGTGTAATTAAGTGCTAAATCTGCAAGAGAAATGGCCAAAGCATCTGGTTGGAGTCAAATGGGATGGGATCATCCCCTTATAATGCATACGGATATTGGATTGGCTTACCTACTGAATGAAGTCTCATCCTTAAAAATAAACTGTATTTTCCATTATTAACAACATAGGGGAAAACTGCTATACCAATAGAGCAAGGAAATACCAATATGATTCAGTTCAGCCTCAATAATGAGGACATATTCATTTATTCAACTGGAATAATTTTGTAATTATTCCAATAGTGATTTATTAACCCCTGTCTGGCACAAGAGTTAAAAATCCCACAAATAACTCAAAAAAGCCAAACAAACAAAAAACCACACCCCCAAAAATCACAAGAACAACAAAATAAACAAAACCCAACAAAAACTGCCAAAACAAAACATTCCAAAAACAAACAATGAATCAAAAGAAATATTAAACTGAACTAAAACAATCCTGAGACAGCTGCATCATGAAAAATTGTTCAAATCAAAGCATTTAAAGGTTAGATTTTTTTTCTATTACAGGTAAAATGAAAAAAATCATAGAGAGAAAAAAAGATTTAATACAGTGAGTACCTAGTTCTTCTTTTGTTTGTTTTTATTCTAAGGCCACCATTTTGCAGATGGTCTGAAGGATCACATTCCTTACCAATTCAAAAGGCTTCATATCAATTATTCTAACTATGTGTTCTAAAAGAACAGCCTCCAGACAGCTGCTGGAAATAAAACAGACATTATAAAAAACATTTAATAGTATCTTTCTTCATGAAGGTTTTTAAATGAAGAATACAATTGAAGTCAATCCACAGGAGGGCCATAAAGATGACTGGAGGGCTAGAGCACCTCTGCTATGAAGACAGGGTGAGAGAATTGGGCTTGTTCAGCCTGGAGAAGAGAAGGCTCTTTTCTTATGCAGGGAGAACTTAGAGCACCCTTCTAGTATCTAAACGGGGCCTAGAAGAAATCTGGAGAGGGGCTTTTTATAGGGGCATGTAAAGGATAGGACAAAGGGGAATAGCTTCAAGCTGAAAGAGGGGAAACTTAGGTTAGATATAAAGAAGAAATTCTTTACCATTATGAGCGTGGTGAGGCACTGGAACAGTTTGCCTAGAAAACAGCTGCCCCATCACTGGAAGTGTTCAAGGCCAGGCTGGATGGGGCTTTGAGCAACATGGTCTAGTGGAAGATGTCCCTGCCTGTGGCAGGGGGTTGGAACTAGATGATCTTTAAAGGTCCCTTCCAGTCTAAACCATTCTGTGATTCTTCAAGTCATAATATGGTGTAAACCTGCCAAGGTTTATGGTCTTTATATTTTGCATGCTAGAAATGAAAGTCACACTTGAAGATACCACTGCAACCACATAGAACACTGTCCACAGAACTATCATTATTTACATTTCTGGTTTAACTTGATTTTTGGATAAAAAAATCATGATTAAACCCTTTGGCAATTGAAAATCTTTCATAAAACCATAGGGATGGCTTCAGTGGTAAATTAGTACTGATTTTAAACTGCCACTGAATATTAACGTTAAAATTCTCATGAATGACTTCTGCATTGTTCAGTCAGTTATTCTGCCAGAGAAAGTCACCCTTGTAAAACTTTACATGGTCAGTATTTATAAAGCATAGGAAACAGCACTTTCTTACTTTTAATTTCTTTGAAAGTTTTCCAGTGTTATACAACTTCATGGAAGTCAACAGTAACAACTGCAAGAGCTCTCCAGCCAGCTCTTGTAATATTCTTAATGGAACCTTACTAGAAATTGGCATCAATGTTTGCAGTCTTATCTGCCTTATGTCTGCCTGCTGTTCCCATACATATTTTTGCAGTCCTGAATGAAGATACCTGGTCATAGCACTTGAAAACATCCAGTATTAATAGCTATAATATAATATTTCCATAGAAAAAATTACATATTCTACCATATGATCTGTCAACCTTTGCCTTCTCTTCCTCCATCTGTGTACAGAAGATATTTATTGAATGCATCAGAATTTTATGCCTTACTCTGGGGAATTCTTCTATTTTTGCTTAGATTTGGTCAACACTGTGAGGATTCGTTTAACTCCTTTTCGTCTTCACAGCCACAGCCCAGTATCTGCCCAATTAAAGAAAAGGAAAAAAACCCAAATAACATAACTCGCCACTCAATCTACTTGGCTATGGATTTCTCCTTAATTTGTTCTCTTGCCTCTTCAGTTTTCTGAATTTCTTAGCTGACACATGCTCGTTATCATCAACTTATGCTCTCCTCCAGTTGTTCTTCAATATGCATCCTCTGAAACTGATTTATTTAGCATCCTGTCTAAGGCAGTTTTCAGTACAAATTTATTCATTTCAGGTTTGGATTTGAATATTTTTTGAGTTTGTAAAATGTTTTTTTAATTTACTGAGACAGATTTTACATTAAAGTTTTTCACTCAGAGAATATTTCCTGATTTTCATTTTCCTCTATTTAACAAAGCCATAAATTAATCTGTTGGCTCACCTAAACCAACATTAACTGTGATTTTCTTTTCTTCTTTTTTATCCACCAATATTATGTTTAATAAAGAATTTATTGTACCAAGATTTTAGTTATGTATGATTTTTTAAATGTCAAAGTCATTTTAGTACTGGCAGCATAAGACATACAGAACATAATCACTCCATTGAATTCCCCATGATAATTTTTTTTCAACTTCTGTATTATAGGTAGGTTCTAAATGAGTCATTTTGTGGTGTGATTTTGTGTCATAGATGCTTGAGGAAGTTCAACACTGAAGAGGTTTTCAGAACCAAGCCCCAAACACTTTAATGCTAACATGTCCTGTTAGGTAGTGAGTAAAGGGTGAGGACCCCACCATACGATGCACTTTTTCAGTGGAAGCATATTATTTGTTATTCAAATTGTGTAACCCGAAATAAAAAGGGCAAGAAAAAAATGAATCTGGTTCAGTGTAGCAGTAATTTTAACCAATGAAATAAATTGTTTTGCACTCTGCACTGTCTTTTACTTGAAATATTTTATAGCCATATTTTAGTTCTCTGTAAGACACACGCAAACCCTAAAGCATAGATGTTGCTGTAATGTTGTTGTCACTAAAATGTGATTTGTATTCTTAGCATCTTCATTTTTCTTCTTAATGCTTCATTATCTTTTTCATCTGTTTTTATTTGATGTTACTGAAGTGTTTTTATTTACAGACATTGCCATTTGCAAATTTTGTCTTTTATATGTAATGTAGGTGAATTACACTTGTGATTTCTATTGGCAGTGTATTAGCTCTATACCCTATACCGAAAAAGTAATGTGCTTAAAATAAATTTTGCCTACATCTTCAGGCATACCTGAATATCATTTTGACTACCAGCATATATGGGCTTAGTTTTTGCCTTGAGATGTCTAATTAATTGTCTTAAACCATTAACAGTCCACGTTGAAGTAAGACATGGCTTTCTTATGTAATCTTTCTGTAACTAATGTGTCAAAATAGATTTATTTGTATTTACCCATTAGTGAAATACAGAGAATTCCAACTAATCAAACATAAAATGTAAGATTGTATTGCCATTTAAAGAGCTGGCAAGTGAATGGAGAGATGAGCACTTGTCTCTCCAGTTATTCACAAGAATTACCTCACATCAACAATTTACTGCTCTTGCAAAAAAAATGAACGTAAAGACATTTTCTCTTCCGTTTCTCACTGACTGCTTTAAAAAAAAAAAAACAAACTACTGCTAATACATTTCAGCCAGAGCCCTAGCATTCCTCGTTGGCATCAAACAGATCACTGCCAAAATGATGAGACAAGTGTGCAGACAAATGTGCCATCAGGCTTGAAAATCTCTGTGGTCAGCAAACTTCGTTGTACAGAAAGGCTGACCTTTACTACCTTATTTTATTCTATTTTTAAAGAAAGGTTAATTTGGAGATCTGTTAACTCACGCAAAATAGATTTAATGAGGTCTTTCATGCTTCTGGATGAGATGTTGGTTTACGGGTTGCCACCAGCAGGTGCTGAACAGAAGAGAGCAACTTGTTAACTTGGACAGTGTCAAACAGGTTTAAATTGAATGAAATGACATGAAAGAAATTAGTTGAAAGGCTACATATTGTTTTACAATGCTTTTTCAAAACACATTATTCACTAGTAATGATTTTAATGACTAGGAAAATATTGTATATACTAGTTCCATGGGTACTAATATCAAAATGTTGTTTCACTTGATAAAAAGGGTGTTCTTCACCCCATCTTAGTACTTATATGCTTTTATTAAATTACCATATGGAAAAAAAAAATCTCATTTCTTGATAAAATCAGTGGGTTGTTAACCACAATTATGATATACCCAACACACAGGTAACTATGGTAGTGAAAAGACAATTAAGAATCTGCAACTTGCATCTTGATTCTTCAATTTCTTGATTACTTTTTGTTTTCAGAAACCAGAGCAGATTTAAAAACAAACACCTTTAGCAAAAAACTTACTTTCCAAGTATTTGCTAATGATTTTTTTAAAACAGGGACATGCCTGCCTTCCAGTTATTACAAAAACATTTTACAAATTAAATATTTAAGGATAGATATCTACATTTGGATGCTAGGATACCTGACCTGGCAAGTATGCAAGTACCTCTGAGCTGCAAAACATCAAAGCACGTTAGCACTATGCTACACCTCTTGACAAGGTCTATTAGTGTGGGTGAAGCTCCAGGCTAATGCAGACAGACTTCTGCACCCAAAGTGGCAAGACTGTGGAGTGCTGCTTTTTAACATGCAGATCTATCAGCTGGGGTCAGTACAAACTAGGACATTTTTGATCTGCGTTGCTTAGTATAAATAAGCCTGATCTTCTCACTGGTTTCTCGTAAACATTGCTACCTATATTTTACTCACCTATTATAAATATTAAAGTGATGAAGACTCAGATCAGACTTCAAGGAAATGCTTGGTCTTAGACAAACACCTAACAAACAGAAATAACCCATGCTGGTATACATATATTTCAGGTATGCTAAAATAGAGTAAAGTGTACCAAAATATGCCAGGAATATGCAGGCTAACCTCACTCTCACAGCACAGGTTGTAGAAAAAGCTGTTGCTGTTCTCTCTTTTTTGTCTTTTCTCTGCTTTTCTTTGCCTTTTCACATTAAGTCTGGCTTAGATAGCTCCATTTCAGCAAGTCACCTTTAACCTTTGATTAGTAACCTGCTTGGTCTATGACATATTAACAGAGCAAATCCATGACCAAAGACAGATACAACGAGCTTAGTGGAGAGGCAGCTATATAAATGCTTCCACATTGACTTGCTGCCTGAAAAATATATGTAAAGGGGTTTGCAGTGAAACTCGGGCTTTCTGGTATTTGCTAAGTGTATGCCTGCAATAGCCTGGTAATAACAGGAAAGGAATAATGTTTCTAAGTTGTGAAACAGCAATCCTTCCCAGTTTCCAAAGTCATTAATTTGAAATCAAAACATTTTAATTTGAAACCAAAATATGTTTTTCCTGACTTCTTAAATACATCCTTCGAAACCACAAACAAAATAAAACAAACACAACACTCAAGATTTTTTTTATTCTGTTGTTCCTGTGAGTCAAAAAGTTGCATTAGAAAAGGCAAAAGGAACACCATGCTGGCTCAAATCTAAGGTAACCTTATTTTTCAAAATAACAACAGATTTTAAAGGGGAGAAAAATCCAGAAATGTAGTTGTCACTACTCCACTGCATATGTTGTTTCCACTCCATTTATGACCCTCATATCCTTCCCCCATGTCACAGCAGCCGGACCTCTTGCTTCCTAAGCCCATGACACCTGCAGAGCTTCCTGTGCTGCCATTCACCCATATCCAAACACACTGCAGCCATTCCTGCAGCATGTGACTGACACAAGGTGCCCTTCATGCCCACAGCTTCCATTAGGGAACCACAGTAAACCATTTGCTCCCAAATATCATTTCTTGGCACAACCCCATATATGTTCCCAATCCTTCTTTGAATCAGGGTCTCAGTAAGAAGCAGCTTCTCTGAGCAAGGATCACTAGATACCACAGTGCTTATATCCATCTAAAACAACCTTCAGTGTCCTCGTACTAATAAGGGAGTTGCACCTGATGATGCTCAGACTTGTACCCACTCCGGGTCCCTAACCTTCCTGGCAGACTGGGCTCATTGTGGATTAGATGATAGAGGGTTTCTTACCCAGCAGTACACAGTGTCCAAGCCTCCTGAGCCACATTAGGGTGTAACTTAGAAAATCAGCAGCTATATCATAGTTGACAAATACACAAAACCTGCATTTTGGAGACCTTAATTTCCAGAAGAGCAACAAAAATTCTCCACCTTATGCCCTAGTTCACACATCTTCAGCCCTGATGGACTAGAGGACTACACCACATAAAAATAAAATTGCCAGAATCATCAACCATAATGAGAATATAGATCTCCAGTGGAAATCTATGCCTCTAAGGAACTACAAGTACTTCAGATAAAGGCAATTTGATTGGGTTCACAAGAGAAAAAGATTAACTAGGTGCAGATAGGTCTATAAAATTACATGATAAAAATGTGTAGCAGGGTCTGGCCCTCTACTAATCGAGCAGCATGTTAACCAGCTTAAATATTAAACTTCTAGTACAATAAAATGAATGCATGAAAAGTCAATTAGAAAAAATAGCTTAAAGTGGAGAGGGGATATATAATAACTGGAAAGGGGAATAAAGATACTATTTGATATAATGTACATGCATCTACTGTTCCTGACAGTGAACATAACATCTTAAAAGATGGCTTATGAGTTCTTTCATATAAAATCAGATTTCACTTGGCTGAATAAAGATTTTGTTCACATAGCTTGGGAAAAACATTTTTAACGTGATTTATTATACTATATTATATTACTATACTATATTTAAACTGCTGTGAAGCGGTCTGGCGTTTGGATCACATGTGATTGACTTCTCAGATAGTACTTTACATAGTCTCGCAATGACCATTTCTGTTCAGATATTTCAGGAATTATAAGCGGGTGTATCTGAGGATATCTATGTTCAGTTTGTAATTCTCTCAAATTCAGCAATACATACAAATGGTAGCAGCAGCAGCACGGAGGGCCAGAATCTTCGGTAACTATTCCTGGTGGGACCTTTGGTGACAAAGGAAGGGACAAAGGGCCATAACAATTTAGGCCCACAGGCTGCCAGCTATTGGAAAAAACAACTGCAGAGCTTTTAGTTTGTGAGTGAACTGTATTCTGACTACACTTACTGATTTCTGGGAATATATTACAACTTTCTAGACTGTTACGGCAAAATACTAAACCTCTCTGTCTACTTTAAGCTGCAAGCTGCGCTTCCTGCAGCCTTGCTGTCAAAAATATATACTGCATTTTGCAAGAATAACTCACATGAGGAACAGCTGAAAGAGACAGACTGGGAAAACAGCTAATGAAAATTAATTCCAAGTAACCCCTCTCCTGATACAGGTCAGTGCCATCTCAGCAGATTGGGTACATATGTCCATTGCCATGCAGAGTTGAACCTTAGCTGCAGCCACTAAGCATCACAAATGTTAAATTAATGCAAACTGTATGCCACGATTAATATTTTGCTCAGTTGGTAACTGGAATGCTGTCTCCCTCGTGCTAAAGTGGAAAGCAGCAGTTCCGCACAGCCCAAATCTGATTTCTGACCCTTTGTTGTATAGGAAATACAGCCTAGCAAATATTAAAAAGTGTATAATATTACTCCAGTAAGGATTGTGTTTTAATACGCTTACTGGTGTAAGTGTATACGTGGACCCTTACAGAGGTAAGAAATCCATTCTGATTAATACCACTATATAAACACCATTTAATAGTGTCTTTCTCAGTGAATACAAGAAACACTTCCAATGCTAGTACTTTCACTTCTACTTTTCACTATCTGTAAAATCTGCTCATGTCACTAGTTCAGAAGCATCCAAAGGATATATTCCATAAACATAGTACTATATACACAGGAGTTGAACAATTTTTTTTTTTTTTTTAGCTAAAACAGCAGTTCTTATATTCATCATTTTAAGAATGAGAAATCCATAACTGAGAAAGGAAGACAACGCAGATACACAGTATCTCATCTTAAGCCATCAGACACACAAACTTGCTACTCATAACAAATATCCAGTGAATATCAATACAGCCTGACAAATTCATATAGGATGAAGAAACCTATAAACTATGTAACTATGTAAGAAACATAACTCTAATCATCTACCAAAGATTTTTTTCTTCCACCAGGCAACAGGCAGTGCATTCTGGTGCCTAGAGGCCAGATGCTATTTTTGAACTATCCTGACATACGTCATTTCAGGAGATCTGTGCAGTTCAGGATTTTTATTTTTTTTTTATTTTTTCTCCCTCTTCACAGAGCCTTAAGAACTTTCCTGTGAAGATGGAGATCTCTACAGAGCAAATTTAATCTTGCCAAGCTCAATCTTCTTGGTTACCTTTGCAGGTCCCTGAAAAGTTGTCTGTGCCCTGTAATTGAAAACCACAGACTGTTGACAGGACTTAGCACTCCTGAGGGGTACGTTGTAGGAGCAGCTGAACTAGAGGAGAAAGCATCAGCTGGTTTTCTTACAACTTGACTTTCAGAAAAGAGCTAAAACCAACCTTACCTAGTGCAGGGGAATGTTAAGGAGGAACAGTGCCTCATGCCATCTTATTACAGCGCACTGATGAACACACACAAGGTGGTAAACCAGCATTGGACAAAGCTTCCCTGGTTGCTCCATGCTGGAAACGCAATATCCAGTTTGGTTCTCCCTGGAAAACTTTACTTC
The DNA here is from genome assembly GCF_028554395.1 of Pezoporus wallicus. Classification (NCBI taxonomy): domain Eukaryota; kingdom Metazoa; phylum Chordata; class Aves; order Psittaciformes; family Psittacidae; genus Pezoporus; species Pezoporus wallicus. The sequence continues at coordinate 5,551,755 of NW_026640754.1, forward strand.
CTCAGCAAATTCCCCAGACTACATATTTAAATTTCACTAGTACGAAGGAAGAGAAAAGGAGAGGAAAGGAGGGGAATGGATCTCACAGTAACTGATGTGCAAACTAAGCTATGACACACAATATCATTTCCCATTTGCTCTCATATTCAGCTCTTTGTACCACACATGAACAAATACTACAGAAAGCAACAAACTTAGGTATTTGTGATATAATGACGCACTGTACACTTGTCCATATTGACAACTGCAGGTTTTAACAAGACCTTTAACAAGACAGCAGGCAGAAACTGCAAGCTAGAGCATGTATACACATTCTATTATGCACCTATTCATAAAAGCAGTCCTTACTTAGGAGGCACATCATGTTATTTTCAGGGGAATATGGACAGTTATTCTCTGTACTCTCCAAAAAGACTCTTTTATATCCTGTCTACTCAAGACACTTACTTAGGAAAAACAGTATGGGCATGTGTCTGTGTGTGAAAGGTGGAGTTCATGCACTTGAAGGGAAACATGGACTGTTTCTAGCCTACTGTTAGATGGCAACAAACTCTGGAAAATGCATAGGAGGAAGAAAACCAGTTAGTTTTGTCCCTATCAACTACTGTCAGTTTTGACACTTGAATAAGACTACTTTCTTTGCCAGATGACAGTTGCCTCAATCTCACTGTATTCGCATTGCCAATACTCCCCACAAGCAATGCCTCAAAATCATTTAGCTTCAGAAAGTCTTATCAAAATAATGTTTCACAGTACTTGCAAGAACCTGATCTACCCCCTGGTATTTACCAAACTTCAACACAAAACTTCGAGACGCATCTCAGAGAAGAGAGCTACTAGATTGCGTACACAAAAGATTGATATTTCTTAAGCTATTAAATATACTGCAAGCCCATACTCCTCTCCCTTCAAGGCAATAAATCAGCTTGTCTTAGAACACTAACAAATGAACAAGGAGCCACTGTACTACCCTGTGAAATAACAGACCCCACTGTGAAACAGCAGACTTGCTTCTCTTGGGCGAGTATTGTGTTAAACGGCACCTGGAAATACGGTATTGTGCAGGCTAAATCCAACAGTATGGTGCAATTTATAAACAGGCAAAACACCAGTTAGATGCTTCTGGTAAAGTATGTTTGGGTTCTACCTATGCACCACACAAACACTACTATGATAGAACTATCTCACATCTGTGTCCAGGACTACACACTGAAATGAATCTACATATCTAAAGCCTCATGGACCACTGAATACAGAGAGGTTGGTACTTAACACAGCTGTGCACCACTAACAAACACATCCTCTAGTTTAAGAAAAACCATCTTTCCTAAACCTCTCAAGAGGAAATCTTGTGAGTCCTAACTGCATGGTATTCCCACATCAATGTGTGTGAACTAGACACTTCACATTCTTCCTACTCTAAGTTTAGTAATGCCTTGATGTGGGAGTACAGTTCTGCACCTTGGACTTTGTAAGCAATCTAGCCATTCTCTTTTATGTAAGAAATCTGAAACATGGCACTGGTCATGGATATGTTTGCATGCTGGAGAACATGTTCTATACAAATCGTTTAGAAGCTCTCTCAGGTATAGTTGGGGTTCTCATTGATTGCCTGCTTTGGAATATCGGAAGATTATTTCCTCTCTCATATACAAAACATGCTATGATTAAGAACTCTTCCTACCCTCACACTTTCATAAGATCTTGGGAAACTGCTCTAAACTTTGGTGATACGCCTTTAAATACTGATAGACAGCTTTGCAGTTGGAGATGGTGTGAGACTGAGTGTGGGTGTTCTGGATGTAGTGATAACACAAATACAGGGACATACTTTGCTACCAAGCCTTAGTAATAAAATCCAAGATGACTTTGGAGCTTTAAACCAGGGAAGAAATGCTTGAAGAATTTCAGTGCCTGATGTTGAATATCTCTATCAGATCACTGAGCTGGTTTTATTGCTTTAACTCCCAAATTTACTGATTGACATTTTATGTTGCAATAATTAACATAACTTATGGCTGCACACATTCAAGTTCTGGACCTTTCCTGGGTAAAGACTTTTCTAGTTAGTATTAATGCCTTAAAAGTAGATAATAACAAACTAGATGTTATAATGACCGAGAGATGTGTTATGCCCTAAGGAATATGATTCAGCAACTAAGACCTGCAAAGACAAATATGAAGTACAACTGAGCGACCAAACCAAGCATCAATATGACCCCATGGTTCAAACAGTGCTCCACAAAAAAAAAATAAAATATCAGACTTCAAAGTCACTCAGGCAAAGAAGTATCAGACCTGTCAGAGAAAACTGTTTGGAAGACTTTAGCGATACAGAAAACCATATGCTAGGCAAAGACTGGCCCTGTAAAATAGCACAGAATTGAAGACTTATTGCCTTGGTAAAGTCTGTGTTCTGGTTTGAGATTGTAATGTATGAATAAAAGAGACTGTAATGTATGAATAAAAGAGACCTCCATGAGCTGAAAGGAAACATATTTTTCTCTACAGTCTTCAGTTACCTAAACACAGGTAATATGTGCAACATTAAAACTACATGGTTGTAAAATCTGATTGTGGTCCCTTACAGAAAACACAGGAATCCTGTCCTATGGAAAAATAATAAACTACAGTGATGCTAAACATTTATAAATGACCTTTCCGTTCATAAAAAGCTAGGGGTCTTAGAGGAACCTTGCAATAAACTTGCATATCAATTTATCTATAATCCGTCATGGGGAAAAAAAGGAACAACCCAAACCAAAACCCTTACAGCTGGGAAAGTACTTCCCTAATCTATTCCAAGTACAGTGGACCAGAAGCCTGCATGCTCCAACTGTAATATTTAGCTCCAGCAGAACAGAAAGTTGCCCATCATGGGTCACATACATTGCTTATCAACAGAGGAGTGCTGGTTCGCATTTTTTTATACATATATATGAATATGTAAAAACACACACACTTATATATCAGGAGTCAAATCTCCACTCCAGCAGTGCTTTTCACATCCAAACTTGCACTTTGAATTTTATGCCAAACCAACAGAGAAAACTGAAACAATACCAAATAAGGCCACTAAGTATGAGATAATGTGGTTATTAAATCTATGGTGCTAAAAGAAAGCTAGACAAAGGAAATAAGCAAATGAAATAATTTTTTAAGGAAAAAAAAAAAATCAACATTTAAAGTATGTATTTTAAAATAAGGAAAACCATTCCAGCCAACTTTTCATATAATCAGTGATTTTTCACCCTGTAGATTTAAGAATATAACATGCTATTTCATCTTCAAGTCCAGCAGAAACATTTTCACCACAACCAAAAGAGAGTTCCAGGATAATTTGCGGTGCCTACACTATAACACATATGCAGCAATTTATCTGTAATCTATGTTAAGGGGAAATATGTACTCAGGGAGCACATGTGGCTATTTAAGCATGTTCTCATATGGGATGTTATTGTATCAGTGATATTCCGAAAAAAAAAACTAATTTCAAACACCAAGGAGAAATTTTTCTTTCAAATTTGAATTACTGCATATTCTGCACTTAATTCTTACATGTAATTCTCCATGAGATAAAAGGAATTTTGCACAACAATAGGCAGATAGTAGGAAAAAAAAAAAAAGAATTTATAGCACAAATACTGGAACGGGTTCTTGATTCCCAAAAAAGGATCTTTTGCTTGTATTTCATGTTGACTTTGATGATACTACAATGTCAGCAACAGCGAAATGAATCAAAATATGCCTTTGGTACAAACAAGGATTTAGGCTAGAGGAAAAAAAGAAATCCTACTAACACATATGTATCTTTTAATTCTATAAGTTGTGAATGCTCCATCACTGGCAGTGTTAAAGGCCAGGCTGGACAGAGCCTTGAGCAACCTGGTCTAGTAGGAAGTGTCCTTGCCCATGGCAAGGGGCTGGAACTAGATGATCTTAAGGTCCTTTCCAACCCTGACCATTCTATGATTCTATGTTGAGTATCAATACATTTCAATTCTCAATTCAACTGACTGAAATCAACAAATAAAGTTCAAATATATTTAGCCAGTTTAAAGAATCACACAACAAAACTGTAAAGAAAGTGATCATCTTATTAGCTAGTCTGAATATTTACAGACATTACCACATGAACAATAGCTGTATATATGTAGTAAGCATATGCAGATTAGATTTTGGCAGGCAGGCAACCAGAATTCATGCATCTTAATATTTACGTAAGTGCAACATAGTAAAAAGCATTAATTTAAGAACCCGGAACCAGGCCTAGCATATGTTTTTCATACTTAAGACCACAACCCAAATCAATGTTTGAGAATAAACCTTAGAAACAATTTCGTCCTAGTATCTCTAGTCAGTTAGTTTCACTAAGCTCGTTGCTTTAACAAGTCAATAACATCTGTTTTGAAAACTGCACTAGGGATATGCTTCACTTATGGACACCCACAAACTGAATCAGGAACAAGCTAACAAAAGGATCCTTCTTATATCTTTTATATGGCACAAGAGTGATTCAGAATCAAATTCTCCGAAAGAAAAGTACTTGAAAACAGATGTCTTCTTTTTCAAGAAATGTGCTCTGATAGATTAACATGACATTAACAGGATGTCTTTGGGCAGGTCTCTGTCAACTTTCTCTATTAAAACCGTTCTTCCTTGCATAAGCACATTTTAGTTGGATGTGGGACTTGTACCAGATTCCTCCATATCCTGAGTGACTGATGGAACTACTGAGACTCCATTAGCCTCAAATTGTTCCTTGTGAGATGACATACCTGGGTTCAAATCATTTCGGAAAGAGAGAGTTTTAACACATACATGTATCAGATATATGTATGTATGCGTAAGTAACCTAATAATCTGTAGTTAGTTTTAGGAGATGCCAAAACACTGCATCATAGAGGACATTTCCTTCTAATTCCACAAAAAAGTATGGATGTGCTTGACGCACTGAAATCCAAAGGAGAAGTTCATTAAGAATTTGAATGTTCAGGTGTCACCTAACAGCCCAGGCTGCAAGTTCTATTACTTCTGCAACACCTTCTTCTTTGGAACTCGCTTGGCTACATTAATAATGCTGTAAAATTGCTCAGCCTTTTCTGAGTATCAGTGTAAGATATCTGTACAGGCAGTGTAACAAATACACCATCAGGAAGTACAGGCACCTAACCTGAGGCTTTTAATTCCACCCAGTGACAGAGTATCAGATGCAGTTGCAGTCAGATGCAGGACTTAGATTGCATCTCACTTTTGTCCCATCATTAGATATACTTTTAAAAAGCAAATCTATATTTTCACTTCTGGAGATGCACCTCACTTGCTGAAGTTAAATCATATGCTCTTGAAATCCAAAGGCTCTCCCTTGATTAACAAAAACCTCCATAACATACAAAATACTATGCCAATTTAGAAATCTTTTATAAAACAGCATTAAGGCTAAGAATCAGTAGCAGCTCATTTCCTTCCTGTAGCTGATTCCTGCTATATCATCATGCTAGTTATAAAACCTGCAAATGCACCTTCTACTTCAACAGCTCTGCAGCTTTTCACATTCTGGATATAATATTCTTTGAAAACAAGACGGTGTTTACACAGTTTGTACAGGTGACAATCATTAGAGACAAAATTCTCTTGTTCCTTTCACTAGTGCAGAAAAACAAAAGCTTTGCAAAGCCTACACTTGCTCGCTAACTGGAAAAGTAGAGTGGTGAGGCAAAGGTCTGCAAGGGATGCTGCACCTTCCTGGGGGCTTTGGAGCAGAGCCCTGCAGCGGTGCAGAGAGTAGCCTTTCCGAGGGAAGCCAGAGGCACTGGAACATGAAACATTTCTCTAGTTGAAAAGTATAATGGCACAACCATTATTGTAAACAAAGTGTGTGGTGAATCTGCAGACTACTGTCTGGTCTCTGGGGAAGAATCCTCCCTCTCACCCTGCTCTTGTTTCTTATGGACCAGCTTTGCATGAGGGGCAAAAAGCTTAAAGTTTTCCTCACTAAGTTTTTAATGGGTTAATTTTAAATATGGATCTTTTCTGTAGAGTGTTCAATTCCACTTTCACCCTCCTAGGATGCTGAATATATGCCAAGATTTCATCCATTTGTTTCAGAAGTGTCATATCAGGAATAAATCAATGTGTTAAGAATTGCCTGATAATGTTGTTGTGGGATTAATTTTACAGAATAGATCGTCTGCACGACTACCTTTGGCATTCTGTGTGCACATCGTTACATTTTAAGCATGAGAAGCCTCCTAATGCCAAAGTAGGAGAGCCATGATCTGCCACCATTCAATATTTAATCCTGCAATTGAAGCCACTAAAGGGATACAGCAAAGTAACAAGATGAATGAATTGTGACCTTAAACTTGCAAAAAGACAACCCAAACAATTTATCTTTCTGGCCCATAGTGCATCCTGTGGCCAATATTCCTATCACTTCTCTGCAGTTGGGGATCTGTAGATTGATCAATGCCACATTAGCAAAGTACCTGAGAAGACAGTTTAGGAATTCAGACAATCCACTGCATATGCTTTAAGAATATTCAGTGTCAATTTGGCTTATCTGTAGTCAAAAATAAAGGCTGCTTGATGAAAAATCAATTCCATTTTCACAAATGCATTTCTAAATAACAGTGGCAAGGTGACTAGAAATAAAGCTTTCACTAATCAATAAAACACAAATAAAATACTCTGAAAATCAGATCAGCCCAAATAAACCATCAGATTGATGCAATTTTAAGACGTGCTAAGAGATTATTTTGCAATTTAATTTTGAAAATAAATGTATTGCTGCTTCCTTGCAAAGAAAAAAAAACCAACAATATAATAACACATAGTGATACCAAGACTAATGGGGCTGAGGCCATTAAGACCTCAAAGGCCACCAACTAAGTAGACCCAAATCTTTTGATCATATCCTCTGTCACAACCAAATAATTTTTCAAGGTATATGCTAGGGTTGCCAAGTTAAACTTGTATACTAGCAAATATTCCGTGATGCACTTGGTGGGAGACACAGAAAATAATCAACCATGAATATCACCTGTTTACCTGCTAAGAGTAAATCTCACAAATCAGAGTGAAAACATACACCCATGCTTGACTTCAAAAACAGTTTTCTGTCCATTTATTTCATGGTACCTAATTACACCTTGGAAATCAGTATCCCCACTTGGGAACAATACTTTTCTTGACTAAGACTGTTGCTATTTATTAATAAGGTGCCAGTAGTATTTATTAGCCAGTATAAACCACAAATCCCAACCAGTCTCATTAAGGAAACATACTGAGATCTCTTATAAGAACTGTCCACAAAAGACCTGATAGGCAGACATTACCACAGGCCCATCCACCCTCAGTAGATTAACTGAAATAAGTTAACACTCCCCCCTCCCACCCTGGCAACAGATGTTAAACAGAGCTTCTAAATTTGTGATTTCAAAACTGTAGTTTTCCTCTTATTATAATTCTTGTGTATTGAACCAATTAATTTTTTTTTGTCTGAAATGGTTTGGGTACTAGAGCAGGTAAAGCCAAGCAGCCCAGAGGAGCCGGCATTTGGATGATTTAGATTAAAATTTTGTTTCTTTTTCATGAGTGAATTTCATTTCTGCCTGGTTACAGATCAGAAATAAACAGAATTAAGCATGCTTAAATCAAAGAAGAATGCTATTAAATATGACAAAACAAGAACAACTTCTTTGGTTTATAGTATCGTGATGCTGAATAACATAAATAAGGGACCAAATTATGTTGTTCAGCATATATTGATCACTCCCACAAGAGATAATGAAGACAGTATACACAGATATTTCCAGGCACAACATACTAGTTAATGCTTACAGTAGCAGTTTTTAGTTTTTTGGGGTTTTTGGTTGTTTTGGTTTGTTTGATTGTTTTTTTTTAAATGAATACCAAAGTAAGTGCTTTGTTATTGATACTAATTGTCTGTAGATGATTTCCACAAACCTAAAAAGCCCACTTCTTTTGTTTCTTCTGCAGGAGGACTGTCCCCTTGCTTCCCAATACTTATTGGTCCCTCCATGGAGTTTAAGTGGAGTCCTGACAGAAAAAAAGAGAGGAGGCACTAAACATTATGAAAATTTCTAGCTGGCAGGTTTTTTTACAAATGGCTGAAGAATGAAATTAAACTGTATTTAAAGACAGTCTCTGATGCCACTATGCAAATTAGTATTTGAGAGTATCCAAATAGCAAAACTTTTATTTCAAGTCAATAGAAAAGCTTTTTCACTTACAATCTCTCTTCTGAACAGTTATTATTCATATTGATATTAATCTTTAGTACTAGAAGCAATTAATATTTTAAACATACAGTAACTTCTGCAAGCCCATACACCTTAACACAAAAGAAATAAAGGAAGTCAATCTTCTCTCCATTGTATTATTCTACCAAGAAAACCCCACGTCATCTATTCCGGGGGTCTTTAAGTTAAATATCTAAATAAAATTATTTTTTTCAGTACAGCAATATCATGGTTTTGTATCTGAGCAACAAATATTGCAAAGATCCTAATTCATTACTGTACTACTTCAGCTTTTAAAAGTAATACTATTAAAAATAGTGATATCAAAGTTCTGTAGTTTTGTATCATAACTCCATAACTCTTACTCATACATATGTAACAGAAAGTACGGACTGAAATTTGAACTGAAACCATAAATCCATATGCACAGACAAGACTGCACTATGCTTTGACTTTCCAGGAACGGACAGTAGGCAGAAAAGAACCAAGTGTGAAAATGATCCATTTTTCATCATATTTATTCAGGGACCTGGAAGACAGAATTTGATTTCTCTTAGACAAGAAATGCTGAAGTACTGTTTCTTCTTTCTAGAGTGGAGCAGGTGGCCTTTGGGAGATTTAACAACTTGGCATAAGTCTACACTAACCTATTACAAAGGCACAGGTGATGGACAAGAAAATGTTTCTTGAATTTGAAGGGAAACAGCTGATACATGTACACACTGCATGCTTAGATAAAGATGAGAAAAGGCTGAAATTGATACTAGGTTTAAAAAGTATCTGTAGCTAGAATGTATATAAACAGCAAAATGCATTGTTACACTGTTAATTATCATTATTTTGAGACGGGCATGAAGTTAGCAGGCTCAAAACATGTTTCAGCCTGATTTAAAAAGCAGAACTTTTTTTCTTCCATACAAGGTAAACTAACAATAGACTCTCAGGAGTCCCTGGTCCTTGGCTTTCTCAAAGACCGTGCTTCTGTTAACTTCTATGTATTTACACTTCTCAGCAACTGAACAGCATCACACAGATAAAGCCCAAAGGAAATGTAGCAGTTAATAAATTATTAAGCTGTTCTCCTTTAAAACATCAGCAACTGGGCTGTACAAAGACTTGGCATGCCATGTCAGATGCAAAAGGATCTGCAAATCTGAAAGACTTATCGGAGCTGGGGAACAGCTGGCTCTGCAGATCCCAAGGCCCACCTGGGATCCACTTACTACAGCCTGTCATCCTCGCCGAGTTTAATGCTTATACAGTCAATGAAATGTTAGATGAAGCTAAAGGATACATCCCCAAAGAGTCTGACTTATGCTTTGGGAAATGACCTTTAAGCAGTCACCTTCTGATAGAAAATTAAACTACAGCTCCCTGCATCTACAAAAATACCGTGATGTTTGTGATTTGTCCCTAATGGCATACATGCATTACGTTAGTACTCTTTCTACTGAACTTTCTACTCTTTCTACTATTCATTTGGGTTTTCTTTGCATTTTATATTTTCACACTTCAGCACACGAGGTACTAGTTGCTAAAGTGATTAATTTCAAATTACTCTAGTCAGTGGGTTTTCAGTGACAACTGAAAGTCCAGAATATTCATTTGGCTTGTTTTAAAAATCAAACTTGCATTGCCTGTGGAAGCATTTTTTTAACTCGGTCTTATCAGTAGATCAACCAAACACATTCTCTCATTTTATTAAAAGAGCATGGTCTACTATCATTAGGAACATGATAAACAAACATGGTTCTTTTTATGATCTTGATAAAGAAAATTTCCTTATAGGAATAGACTACAGTAACAACTACGTGTATGACGTGGAAAGTAGTATATGCCTGGTAGTCCAGACATACAAATAAACTCAGGTAAAATGCTTTTTAATGCTTCCTCTACAGTCAACACACACACACTTGGAAGCAAATCATCTGACACGATTTGTGCATCTATTTATGCCCCACAGTACTTGAGCCACATTGTAGAGCTCCTCTCTGTTTATCATAAAGGAAATAAAGACTCCATCCAGACCATACCCTTCCTGTGCTAACTTTGAGAAATAAGACTGACATTGGCACACACAGAACTTATGCTTGTAAAACACTCCTAGATGTGAAATGTTAAAAATCATTGATTTCTTTGAAGTAATGCAAAACAATGTAGTAGTAAATATAAGAAAAAAACCCCAACAAACAGATGACATAAATCTAATGACCAAAAAATAATTAGTCTGGTAGGGATGGAGCATAAAGATCCCTGTTGATTGAATGCTCATGTAAAAGAAAACAAAAACAAAAAAAAGGAGGGGTGGGGAAGTGACTGTCTTCAAAAAAGATCTGCTGAAGAGCACAGAAATAATGGAAACCTGCAGGGAGGTGAATCCCACCTATTCCGATACTGTAAGTCAAACAATGCACCCATCTGCTTCAATGCATTTAGAAAGTGTTAGTTAAGTAGATTAAATAGAAACACCTATCAGAGGGATTGTGCTAATACAGACAGGATCTGAGGGAGCTCAGAAAGCAGTGATAATGATAATGCAAAAATGCTGTGAGAGAATGAGACACAGTATTTAGAAAGAGTAGGAAAAAGCAATGTAAAAAACTGTGAGTGGTATCAAACACACACCATCTTTACTGACAACATCTTAAAGCTTAAAAGCAGAGAAAACACAGATTACTTAGACTAACATATTCCTCAAATGGAAGAATAAAGGAGGTGGAGAAAACATTCAGCACTGCTTTTATTTTCAAGGTAGTTTCACTGGCACCTTCATAACACCATTTCTTAAGGGAATCAGGAAATGCAGATCTATTTGTATGTTTGCTTATAATGAGGAAAACATACATCAAGAAGACTTAATATCTGCATTTTCTCGATGTAACTTTTCCAGCCTTAAAATGCCAAGTAGAGAGCAGTTTATTCCTTCTGTATGCAAGATTATTTGTTATAGAAGTGACTTTTACACATTTTATGACGTTCTTAGACACTTCCTGTTTCAGCAGTTGGATACCATGAACATACTGTCTGCTAAATTTGTAGCAGCTTTAAGAGACATAAAGTATCCACTTATCTGTCGAACTTTACATTTTGAGGTCTCAGCTGGGGTTATGCCATGTCCCTAATGCACACTAGACCTAAATTATATAGCATGGGCCCTGAGAAGCTCAGCTAATTCCCTTACCTGCATCACACTCCTGGTTTGATCTTGTCTTCTCTGCATTATATATCTTACTATTCTCACCCTATGGGCCAAAAGAGACTCATTATCCACCTGAAAAGCAAAAAATGCAACACACATCTAAATCTCGAACTGATATTTGCATGTCCTTGTTATTTCAACAGGAACTATGCAAATTCATTTTCAAGGATATAGTTATAGTTTGAGAATTTCCAGGAGCTCCCAGCAGATCTGAAATCATGTCTCCCCCATTCCATGGAAGTGAGCCAGGTTGACGAAGCAAGAACTGCTTTTAAGCTTCTGACCATTTGGCAAACTTTTCTAATTTACATCTGCTGCAAAAAACATACTGTACACTTACAACCAAAGCATTAATTCTCACTCTATGCGTTGTCATCATAAATGACCTCACAGTCCATTTTTCAGTCCAATTACAGCCTACCTACTGGCTACCAAAACCATCCTGCTGCTGAGAACTTGTAGGAATATACCTCAAAACCTTGCAGTGAGTTTCACAGATTTGTTGTTTTATTATTTTTATTGGTGATAAGTGGGTAGATCTCAGCTGAAATAAATCGTTTCCCATTCCTTAAAAAGCCAGCACATTTCACCCAACAGCCAGATACTAAAATGTTCACATTTATCTTCATACATGCCTTCCACCTGTCCATGTACTACCTGACTCGCAATTCTTAACTCCTTAGCTGAAAAATACAATACTTCTAACTACGTATATACTTGCTTTCCTTATAACAAATGCCTTGACTGATATCCTCAAGAAAGAAATCTGGGTTAAGCCCCAGTTAGTAAACCAGTCTTTATATTTTCCTGTGCATTTGAAGAAGGTCTGTATCATCATCCACTTCGTATTGTTGAACTGTGACACCTTAAAAAAGTATGAAGCACTTCAAAACTCACAAATAAAAGATAAGAAACAGAAAAGCTATGTTGTCATGAATGTGAATTCAAGAAGGGAATTTACAAACTTAAGCCATCTAAAAGCTATAACTCATGAAAAACATGCCAGGACTTACACAAGCCAGTTTGCAGGAACATATCAGGGTATAAGAATGGCAATTCAACAGTATCATACTGTTTCAAGGGCTCTTCACTTGATATAAGACTCTGTTACAGCATCCTATGCACCAAATGCATCAGCCAAACCATTACACCACTGTAGGATGTTCCAGCACTATTTTCCTGTACAGAGGATACATAAGCAATGGCAGAGAAACCTTACTGAGGGAATCAGTCTCCCATTGGAATCACGAGACCTGACAGGGCTGATAAAAGCAAAGTCCTAGTGCTCATGCCAAAAGAGACAGGGGGAAATGAAAGCATTTCCTTACTTTGAACTTCTTGTAGGGTTTCCAGGAGGCAAGTGAATGTTATAGAGCTGTTACAGCGCTATTTCAGGGCAAATATTCATTTTGCATAGTAACATGAAAGAATCAAAAGCACGCAGATTCTTTATGCTGGAGGAAGAGCTCAAGTACAATTAGCATGTAGTACATCACTGAATTTCAGGCACATGTTTTACAGAGAATTGTATTGACTATATTGAGTAGCAAAGTGCAAGTAATTCTTAATGGATGACAAGGAGATAGATTGTGGCTTCTGTACCTTAAATTCTGACCTTCAAAATTACATTGAGCATATTTTAAAGGATATTATAGCTACAATCCAGCTACTGAGCCTGAGTTCATGTCTTAACATAATTTTTTATACATGACTAACGACTATAGCATCATAAAATATTGCCAATAAACTGAACACAAAGCTACTATTCCAATTTTTCATTAGAGAGAGAATTGTCAGCTTTCTCACCTCAAAAGCATGCCCAAGTTTCTTCCATTGTTCAAAAACTGTACAGACTTAAAACTTCTCTTGCCTCAGTTTTGAATCCACCGCACCCCTGCTGAGCACTTCCACATCCATGAGCATAAGCATCAGCCCCCATTTTGCCAATACTCCAACCACCTAGCAGCATTTCAAATTAACTCTCTTCTCTTGACTTGTTTGTACCCTGGTTTCTCAGCACTGCCCCTGCCCCAGTATAGAATTTTCTGAATGGCAGCTGGGATGAAAACGCAACGGAAAGAAGGTATGCTGGAATGAAGAGAACATAATCGCAGTACAGGTATTAATTCCTGCTCTAGCACACTCTGACTTCACATTTCTTTGTGTTTCCCCCTGCAAGGAAGTAAGAGGAGAGGTAAGTTACTGATTTAGAGAACTGTAGACTGATGCTCATTTGTTGGTTGTAAATACATGTAAAAGTATTTTCATATTTGCAAGCAGAATCCTATAAAACATTTGCTGGTCTGGGGTTATTTTTTCTCATGCTAAGGGGGAAGTTCGGACTGAAATTTGAAATACAGTACTTGGATGTCAAGAAGCCTGTCAAATTCGCAAACTGGCAGACATTTGAGAAAATAAATCAATCATCAAAACATTTCCCAACAGTCCAGCTTGTAAAAGTGTTAAAAATAACAGATACGCATTATTATTAAATACGCTTTAAGACCAGCTAAGTGACTGACATAGGTGGATGATGCTAGACGGTTTATTTTTGACAGCTTTCAAGGTGCAACTTTTCTTACACATTGTTGATAGCAATCTGTGGGGATCACAGATTCACAGGAATGAGCGAGACAGAGAGAAGGATTATCCATTCTTATTAGAACACTAACCTGTTCCTATTACCTCTGGGAGACAGATTTTGCAGCCTTCCCAAGACATTTCAACCAGTGCTTAGCTACTTTAATGCCTAAACAAAAATCCTTCTTGCAACAATTAGCACTTTATTTCTTGCCTGCTGGCAACAACAAAGTTGTTCCCCGTTTCTTACTATCAGTCTTCTACATACCTGAAAATGTACGAGATCTTTCTATCATTTTCCCTTCTTTAGAAGTCCAGTTTGGTCATTGTTTTTGCAGAGGACATACTCTCCATTTCGATTTCAGCTAATTCTGTTGGGGTTTGGGTTTTGGTTTTTGTTTGTTTTTTTTTTCCCCCAAAGTTATTGGATCTAAAACTGTATTGATTTGTGAATCCTAGTGACAGGCAGTACTAACAGGTGAGGCCTTATGAGTGCTGAGAGATGCTGAAGGACTTACTTCATGACTATTTCACATGACATGCTTATGTCACAATAGATACTTACTTTTTTTCTTTCCTTCACAAACTGATTACTTGGTCAATTCACACTTATGAACAATCCCTTGCTGTGCTTAGCTCCTTTCCAACACAATTTCTGCCAAGCAAATGGTTCTCCCAGCCTGAACATGTAAATTACTGCTACTTCAGAGTTGCACCTGTACAAGTTCAATATATGAATATTGTAATGTTAATCCCTTCCAGCAAGGTGCATGTGACTCCTCCTAGCCAGGCACTGCTAGCAAGTTAATAGAACTACTCCAAACACTCAAAACTGTCATGAAAATATGGACCTGAGTAGAATCAAGATCTTCACAAAACCTTGACCATTGGTTGTTTAGCTGGTAGACACATCAGCCTTCCTCTGCACATACTGCGGTCTATAATTCTGCTCTTCAATTTCTGGTGTAACACAGTGTGCAATGGAAGTGAAAGTTAATGGATATTCCCAAATTTACAGCTCCGTTTGCTAAGAAACAAAACAATATTCAGTCATGTGTAGGTTACAGAAAACATTCTTTCCCAAGTGTGTCTGAAAATGCCATTGCTGTGGATGTTACTGTTTTTACTACGCGGAATACTCGATTGATCTAAACCTTACACCGAGCCGAATTTATGAAAAGTTTGGTTTGTCTCCAAGGCTGTATTTCCAAAAACCTCCATGCTGTTAATAAAGGTGCAAGTGATAATGGTGCATAACTCAAAATTGGTAAATAGACAAGGGTTGGAATTACACATCCTTACATGTAATGGAAGCAGGTAGCTTCTATTTTCACTGTTTGGTGACATTAATGCAGTAATACTGAGTAACTGCTGACAATTAGCCAGAAGATGGAGCAGAGGTCTTGTAAGAAAATTACTCCCTGGTGGCAAAATACTGAAAATTCAATTACACTCTGTTTATTGCAGGCCTACATTAGGAACTGCATTCATAATAAAGACCTTGATAATATACAAATTAATCGCAGCACAGGGGAGTGCTTTACTAACTTTTTTACTCCTTGATGTATTCTTCAATATTAAGTTTTTAATATAACCATAGACATATTGAAATGCTTTCTATAAAGCTTTTCAACTAAAATTCCTTAAATAAAATAGCACGATATGCGAACATTGTTCTGAAAAATAAGATAATTTCTATTATAGGTCCTTGAATAAAACAAGGTGCAGATACCAATTTTTACACACCCGTTTAGGTATTCTCTATATCTTGAGATTCATGTTTATGCTTCTATGAAGTATGCTATCATGCAAACATTGTTAAAGTCATCCAGGCTACAGCCTTGCAGAGTTTTCTGCGGAGAGTCACATTTACATATGTGAATACTTCCTTTCAATTTAAGAAAAGCCAGGGACTTGACGGTATGCATATCCAACTTCTGCAGATATTGCAGATCAGTTTGAAATAAGATTGAATAATCTAGTTCTTACTATTCAAGTTACAGCAACTGCAAAAAATGCTCCCAAGAAGAGCAGCTAGATATGAATTCATGCTATGACAATGTGTATTGGATACTGTTGAATAATTTAGTTTCCGAATGAATTTAGTCAGCAGTTTGTTTAGCCTTTTAATAGCCTACTGCCTGCTTTAAAGACTTCTAGTCGCAAGCTGTTCAGCACAAAGCCTTTAAACTGTTGTATTTAAAATCTAGTTATATGTTTTCTGATTTTAATTGTATTTTGCTAATGACAGCAGTAAGACCTATGATACCTTACTGAACCTGAAGTGGAATGAAAAAGTCCATTGTCTCCATATTTAACTTAATCTTATATGTTACTCGAAAAACGCAAATCTAGAAAAAGTACTGAACACATGCACAGTATTCCACAGGTGAGCTGTCTCTAATTTTGTTTGAGAGAGATTCCTAAGGAATTCTGGTACTGGACTTTCATTACCAAATACTTCAAACAAGGATGTGAAACTTGGTCGCCTAACTAGGCTCTACATTACTGAAACTCTCTTTAGATCCAACGACTCTCAATCCTTCTTGTAAAATCCTTCCACTTTAGGGATTCCCTAACAGTAACACTTAGTGGACCTCAAGCTGCTGACACAGAAGACCAGCTCCAGCGACAGGACCAGACAGGATCTTGGTTCTGCATGAATATGCCCTGTGTACATGTTTGCAGAGGAGGTAACTGATGATAGCTCTGGTGTTTGAAATTAGCTTGAATTGTCCTACGTAACCTACTAGCAACCAGAAAAAAAACCAAAACAAACAAACCCAAAACAAACCCAACCCAACCCAAAGAAATAAGGATATATATTAAAAAAAACAAACCCAAACAACAGCAGCAAAACCCGAACGAAAACATGTTATCTGGCAATATGGCAATAAACTCAACTCACACTGAAGTAGAAATTATGAATTTGTATTTTCTTATGTGATAAATCAATCTTTCACAGGTAGGTCCTCCCTCACACTGCCCACACAAATTCCTTCAGCTGCCACTCCTAACTGACTACTCTGAAAATGCCAGATCACTGCAGAACCCACAGAAATAGAAAGTTCATGAGATAACATCTCATAAGATCTGAGACAGACTGCTTCCTGGCAAAGACGAGACAAATGAATGCCATGTCCTTCTAGCTTTGAATTGTGCTGTTTTTAAGGACTTTCTATCTGAAGTCAGGCACAAAAATAAGATGCAGAACAACACTGTATGGAACGGTATGACAAGGTCCAAAACTAGGAAGAAAGACCAGGTAGTTTGAGGTCCAACACCCCAACATTGCATCCCTTGTATCTGCAAGTTACTCCATCTGTCTGGTGCATTTTATGACAACAGTCACAACAAAGAAAAGAACAAAGAATTTCCACATGTTCATAGGATCCAGACATCAACTGCCTTGGGTGACATGATTTACTGTGAGGTGTCCCTGCCCATGGCAGGGGGGTTGGAACTAGATAATCTTAAGGTCCTTTCCAACCCTAACTATTCTATGATCAAGCCCAACCTTGCTTCATAAAATCAATCTGACCCATCAAATCAGTCAGTTCAGGTGCCACCTGGAAGGGCATATGCAATCTGCATATGGATTTGGTCCCTCCTCAAGCATGCTTCCACAACTGATAGATATATTGCAATGCTTGGCTCTCTGGAAAATTCTGCTGTTCGTGTTGCAGGCCATGCAGTGAAACTGCAAATGGAATGCCTCTTGCAGGCTCAAAAGGCGACCAAATCAATTGTAAGTTAAAAAACTGTGCACCAGAAGAGTCTCAAGAATGGGTGCACCGAAATGAAAACAGCTACAAGAACCTGTGGATTCCTTAAATCTTCTCAAAGGCTAAAGTCATCCTATATTTCAGAATGAGGAAGTACTATGAGCACATGCATTTCTTCTTGAATTCTGGTGTGTCATCATCTACAGTTCTTAAACAAACAAAAAAGGCCACTTCTGGTTATAGTAAACTCTGAGGAAGGACCAGGAAAGCACTGCATAGAAAATACAGCATGACAGACATCATGTTTAGCATAGTGTCAGAGCACTCGGAGAGTAGAGCAGAATAAGGCAATGCCCTCACCAGACAGGGCACCTACCTGCACTGTCAACCCTGGCATCGCTTTCCACAGTATCAACTATCAAATTTAGGGCAGAGATTTCCTTACTCTACCACAAACCAATCTGGGAGGGAGATCAAACATGAATTAGCAGCAGTGATACACACACGACTGGTACATGTAATGGCAGGTGCTCCAGTGCCAGCTCTCACTTCAGCTATGGCAGTCCTACATGGCTGATAAGATGTAAGCCACGTCAGACTTTCTGCCACTGTTGGAATTTGGAGGCATCTTCTTTTCCCTCAAACACTGCAGGGAAAGAGTAAAGCCCATTCAATGCCTCTGCATGGCTGAGCATGTTCCTTCTTCATACCCACCTATGATGCTAAAAGTGCAGGAGTCTGCCTCCATTTCCAAGAATCAGCAGTTGCCTATACTGTGTCATGTTCATTTTGTGCAAGAACCAGGTCTGGCTTGTCTACCTGATAATAAACTGTTCCTATGGTTTTGGCGGGATGGCAGAAGAGTGGAGGAAAGGCCATTGCTTCATTTAGATCTGATGAGATCAGTATAGATAGTTTCAGAGAGTTCATTTCACTTCCTGTCTTTCATGCTTTGTGTATCCTATGGGAAAACATTAAGCACACTGAACATGGCAGTGTGTGTAATTCAAAAAATTAATCTGCTACTGAATGGATAGAGTTTGAAGCCTCAGGTTGAAAAGTCCTGAACAGGAGATAAGAGAAAACATAAAAAATGATATTACAGAGGAGTGTGAAAAAAAAAACGTCATTACTTGATCTAAGAGTACTGATATAATCAGAAATCAAAAGAATCAATTCAGGAAGTCTGTCACAGTTTAGCCAAAGCTTGGACAAGTATACTAGCTCAGCTGTACTCTGCTATAATGGGAGGTGGCATGTAACCAGAGAAAGAGCAGTAACATCTCTGCTTTTGGTTTTGTTTTTTTATCTCATAAACAAATAGATAAAGAACACATTTCCAGTAATAGCAATTTGACATACACTTTAAGATCGTACAAAACTACTTGCATTTATTGAGTATATGCAAAAACAAGTATCTTAAAGTTGCTTATGATTTGTGAAGAAGTTTTTGTGCAGTCTCATCTGAAATTAGCAGAGATTGTCCAGGTTTCTGCATCAACTTACTTCTTTTTAAATGGATAAAATTTAGTGAGATTATTTGCAGGATTCAGAAATGCTTCTGAATTTATAAGTTAGGCCTTTTTCAAAGTTACTGCAAATGTGTATATATATATATATATATATATATACACATACACACACGCTCATATCAAGATACCAAATATTTTCAAATTATTTCAAGAAGGTAAAAAAGGCAGAGTTAGGAAGTTTGACAGAAAATAAGCATTATGATGCCCATTTGTAAGTACAAAAACAAAATCAGAAAAATTAAGTAATGCGCAAATGCAGAGACAGCAAATTAATGACCAAATTGTGATTTCACTGCAGAATCTCTGACTTCAAAGCAAATACTTTGAAGGCTTTCCACATATAAATTTCAGAAGAAATTGATTTGCAGAACAAAAGTCACTGGGATCGGAGTTTAGCCAAGTCTACCAGTTGCACTTTGGTAATTACAAGTGATCAGGAGACAGAGTCTAACCTGAACTCACAGCAGAATACTGCGCACTGATTCAGTGTTGAATTTAATGGATATAATGAAACATCATCACCACGTCCAGGAGTACGGTATATTGATTATTTTCACAGGCTATCCAACACTCAAGTCCAGTTAGCTTGTGAAGTCTGATGAGAGCACAGCTTGAGGTCATAGAGACAGAAAAACAACTCAAAAGATTACGTCAGGCTTGATTTAAGAAGGAAAAATAAAGTAAGACCACAATGGAAGAAGAGGCTGCGAGATTTTGGGGGTTGCGGTTTTTGGTGTTGGTTGTTTCTTTCTTAAGGGAAATCAGGATAATTACACATTTAGCACTAAAAAAAAAATAAAAGGACATTACATTGTCTGGCTTTTTTGTAAGTTCTGGGAAGGATAACATTGCACCATAAAAGTAGAACCAGAGAGTATGATAAAAAACACTCAGAAAACATTTCCTTTTCGGATATGACTATTAAGTGTTTTGTTTTTTTTTCATATCTTTTCATGTATTGTATTCAAACTCTGCTTTAAAATGTTTTAAGTAAGAAGGAAAACTGAATTTTGAGATAATCAGTAGTACCATGTCACCTAAATGGTTACTTCAAATTCCTTCTATGAATTCTGGGGTAACCAGAATCAGCAGAGAACCATATAATTCAGTTCCCCAAGAGACACTGTCTCTCTTATGTATGAAGCAAAGCAATCTTTCTCATTGGAAACAAAACTGAAATCTTTGAGTTCAATTAACTCTCCAGCCTCAACAAAAGTGCATTGCAGTAGACTCTTTTTTGTAGGAATAATTTATCGGAATTCTTTTTAATGCTTTTTTCATAACATTGAGATACCTCAGAAAGAGGATGAAAAATTCAATTGTGTAGAGCTGATCAGAGGAACAAAAATCCACTCTGAACAAAGGTAAGCCGATTAACTTTTTCATAAAAATCAATATAGTTGATACTGCAAAGAACAAAGAATTGGTAAGAAAACAAGAAAGAAATGAATTTGTGGGGGTTTAAAAGCAAATTGCTAAGAGTACACAGACTCTGTTACCGTATTTTCAATATTGTTATAGTTGTTTAAATGTATTCCCTAAGTCCCAGAAGTACAAAGATGACTCTCTGAATAAGGAGAATGTTATTAATGTATGCAAAGTGGACACCAGCATTTTCTGGGTAAGTTCACTTAGTAGTTTTATATGGTATGTAACATTTGGAGGAAAAAAAAAGGTAAGAATTCTAGCTTATCTTTTTCAAAAACGTAGCTGGGCATTTGTAACAACTAAACCTGAATTTCAAAATGCATATACATGTTACAGAAACATCTAAGCCACACCTGACAAATAGCACCTAGCACGGGGACTCCAAAATTATTCTGGTTTAGGTAATGTTAAACAATATCTTCCAAGTTATTAAACTTAAGGAGCTCCTAATAGCAGGCAGCAGGCGAAGTATTTTTACCTACATGTTTATGAACCCAATTAAAAAGCTGTTACATGACTACACCTAGGGTTTAGTGAAACCCATTTTTTAAAGACAGCAGGTTCTTGTCTGCTTGAGACTTGGCCTTGCTGAAAATAAGAAATGTAACTGCTAAAAGAGCAAGAAGAGTGGTTTTCCCCATGGACATGAAAAAGTATTTCAGCCTTTTTCAGCCAGTAGTTACAGGGCTTAGCTGGCAGGTACAGCCATCTTCTGGCAACCTAAAACACACACACACACACAGAGGAATGACACAACTGCATAAAAACTGCCTTGGCAGCATCGAGATGGGACAAGAAAATGACACTGCAGTCAACCTTGAAGGTATAAACCTCTGCAGCACCAGGAGTGGAAAGTATCCTTGCTGCCCTGTGACTAAGAAAAATTTAAGTTGGACAGAGAGTTCATTGAACTTAAGGTAAATCCTGAGAAAGACTAATAAAAACAAACCTGAATTCTTGAGTTTAACCTCTGTCTGACAGGCTGTTAACAAGCAACAGTTATGTGGAGCAGTCACAAGTCATTCCTTCCATGCTGTAGAAGGCAGTCACTTTGACTTTGCTCCCTGTACGAAGTCAAACACTCCTGCATTTTTTTTATGTCACAGGGATTGTTAGATAGGAATAAAAACAGGCATTTGAACTCTCTCCTTGCTTATTTCTACTCATAGCCTAACGGACAGCAGATCCCAAAACAGTCTAAGAAATTGCATTTTGAGGTAAGACAGGAATACTCTTAGACATTGGAGAGATTTTTGTCTCAAAACCAATAATCTTGCAAATCGTTTTCCAGAAAACAACACAGTGAAATTAAAATAAAGTCTGCTGAGGAACTATCAGATCTCGATCCTTTAAAATACATTTTCATGTGAGTGAGGAACTGCTGTTAAATTTAAACAACTAGAACAGTTATTTGGCATCTTGGAGCTTTTCTTTTGGAACTAAAAAGCTTGTGGCTATAGGTTCTCCCCACTCCACAGTGTTCACTGCCGTTCACTGACAGAAGCAAACCAATTTTCAGTTAAATACAGAAAGGAAATGAGAATGGGGGAGGAAGTTACAACCGCAAAAATGTGAACCAATTTGTTCGTCCAACCATTTCTTCTCTGCAACATCTACACACCACAGGACAGATGTAATTTCAGCAACAGCACTGGCAGAACAATTCTAGGGCCAGGATTCCTGGTAAGATCCCTCACCATTTAGCAGCTGCAGATGGAATCAATGAACAAGAGCTGAAGCAAAATGAGCAACTGAGTGTGGGAACAACAGACTTCTAGACTTAACCCACTTTTATATCAGGTCTTCCTGTGAATTTAGTCAACCTTCTCTATATTAATTTGATTTTTTTCTGGTAAAGATTTTCAATAGCACTTATATGATTTAGGAGCACAAGTCCTATTACAACTCATGAGGATGTGAGCACTAGATCTCCAGGGTGCTTTTAAAAAAGTCTCACTCTACCTGTAAAATGGAAAAAGAATCATTACTTGTTGCCTTCTAACTACACAGATACAAGGACTAAAAGAAATATCCAGTACTGTCCCTGCATGAACTCCTCACTTTTCCAAGGCTCAAGAGGCTAATATAACCTTATCATGGCTTCAGGTCAAAAGATTGAGTCTAATGGACCAATGGAAGGAATTAATTTCAGAGCTCAGGACCTTTAATTGAGAGCAGATGGTGCCTAGTCCCTGTAAATTTAAAGTCTGGGGCCTGTTAACAGAAGTATCTAATCTCATTCTCTATTGCCATAAGCAGCCAGGAACCAGTAATATTGAGTTTACAAAACAATATAACAATCTCCTAGAACTCCACTGAAAGTAAACAAGCAGCAAAGACAGTTAATGAAAAAGATGTCAGATGTTCTCTGCAGCTGAAGTAGTTAAAGGAATGAGTGAAGCTTTTAAACAATTCTAAATGCGTCTCTTTATAGAACATACAGCAATCATACAATGAAGAATTTAGCAGCTTGAACAATTCTGGTTAACTCACATGGAAGGAGACTGAATGCTATCCATTTAACCAAATCATGGTGCTAGAGGCCATCCCTTTCAAAGTCATTTTCACCTAGATATCTCAGAAACTTTCAATATTCAAAAGAACTTCAAAGATTATAAATTACCGTGATACATTCAATATCCATCTTCAACAACAGGCAGAGAAGACAACTTGAACTTTCCCCAAGAAATAACTCTTGCCAAAATTGATCTTCGACTTCACTTTTCTGCTGTTTTCTACAAACTCCACAACTGACCAATACTGTTTTGTTTAGTGAAACCCACTACAAAAAGAAATTCATGTTTTGTACAGACACAAAGCAACCCAAATTCTTTAGCCTGTCTGCCACAGGTGCAGACTGAGACTCCATAGCATTTGTCATCAGCAATTACACAAGACATTTTATTTGTAACTATAAAAGATTTTAAAGAAGTATTACATTTAGAAAAACCCAGTGACTGAGGGGGAGGGGAATTAATCTTTTTCTCCAGCATACAGTAGGTCAGTGGCAGAGCATGTAACACCGGAATAAATTTCCTTTTCTTATGCTCATGACTGCACACAGACTTGCAATGGAAATGCTTTCATGTTTCTAGGTCATTTGAAGAAGAAACTGATCTTCAACCCTGTATGTTTAATCTCTAAGAAAACTACATGTATAAACCACAAAAATAAAACTATTCAAGAAAAGGTCTTGTAAGGATAGGCATATATATGCATACATAGTCTTATACACAACATTTATGCATCTATTTTACCACAAATTACAAAAAGTAATCATAATGTAGTCAAACGAAGAAATCAGCCTGTTGTCAGTCTTTACCCTGACATGGCCGGACCAGAGTTTCCATTATTTTCCATTTTTTTTTTAGGCTGTGATTACTGCACCAGGGGTGGAAACATTCACATTCTGTTTCAGACGTACCTACTCAGCAGCCACAGTACCCCAGGGAGGGATCTGGCAGTAGCAGCACAGCCCTGCCACAGCAGCTGCACAGAACCTTCAAACTCCTAAGAAAACTGTTATTTATTCTGGCCACTCTTATAGAAGATGAAGAGATACACTTATTAACCATTTGCATATTCAGAATTTAATCCATAATTAATTCATGTTGTTCCCCCTCCTCTGTCCTAACTTGATGCTGTGGGTTCAGAATTGTAAAATTAAGGAAAAAAAAAAATCTAAATACAATATTGATAAGTATTTTGCAAATTCCCATGTATTATATAGAAACTTGCACTAACTCACATGATCACAGCAGGTCTCAAGGCCCTTCCACTAAAGGGTTTCTAATGTGAAGGGATAAAAAGTAATATTGTTTTCCTTGGTTTCAGTGTGCCAAAACCACACTTTTCTATAAGTGAAAACAATAGATAACTAAACACAAACCCTACATAACTCAGGAAGGCAATGGTATATTGAATGAGAGAGGTAGTGGAATAAAAGTCAAACCCACAGCTTCTTAACAAGCATTTCTTTTCCTGAGATTTTAAACGTCACCTTCTTTCCACATTAAATAAAGAAAAAAACTTAAAATTTGCCAACAGAACAGGCAGCACACTATAGAGACCAAAGAAAAGTTCTGACCAGTTCAATCCACATATTAATACTTGTAAAGGGAATTAATTTTAAAATTTGACTTGAAACTCAAACTGAATTCTCCTCTGCGTCAAAGAAATAGAACTTTTTATCCAGAAAACAAAGTAAGTTTTTTACACAGATTTAAAGAGGAGTTAGCTTTAAAGAAGTATTTCTAGTCAATTCCAAAAGCCTTTCCAGTTTTTTGTAAAAAAACAAACCAAAACAAAAAGCCAACAAACATCATCTTGACAAATTTTCTTCAGCTATTATTTGACCAGCATACAAATGCTGTCACCTCTAATTATTTCAGATACTCTGACAATAGCACAGCCTATATTTACTTGAAAGTTGAAATCATTATTAGATTATTTCTCGATATGACAATATGTAATTATACAAGAAAATGCAATTAAAACCTTATTTCAAGTTAAAAGAAGACGAAACTTAGAAAACACTTTTAAAACAACTGAAAAAGTTTACTTATTATACAGAACTGGTATTATTTAAACTACATCTCAACGATTATAATTTGGTTTTGTGTAACGAATGTAGAAGTATATGTTTTATATATGTAATTGCACCACCTTCCTCCCATATCCTAACTCCACAGGAAATGAAGTGGTAGCTGAGAAACATGGTTTCAAATGACAACAAACCAAATAATCTCACAGCTTTGACAGATTTTCTTTTTTCTCCTTTTTATTCCAGTGGTAATTGCATCAATAAACCTGATTCAGCAAATCTGTTGCTCTCTAATTCATTAATTAAAACAATTTAATGCTACCACTGTGATTTTTCAAGGACATCAAAACCACATTCCAAATCAAAACAGCAGAGATCATCAGTTTATAGATGCGCAAAGCATGCTCTGCTTTTGTGGCAACCTCATAATTAAAACACAACTTTAATGAAAAAGAGCTGTTTTGTTCACGATTTGCTTCCCCAAGCACGTCCGAAGAAACATGTTTTGTTTAGGGGGACTGAAGAGCAGTATTTTTGTATCAAACTTAAAATGGGAAGGGGGACGCCTATGAAAAGTTAACCATTTCCAGTTAGAAAAAGCCCAAGATACTAATATGAAAATAAATTGCAAAGCAACATTTTTATAGCCTTCATTTTTTCAATACACGTCCTGCTCATTAATTTTTGGTTTGAATAGAACTATTGAGTCACAGAAAACAAACTGAGAAAGGAAGTAAAGAATTTCTTTGTCCATCTTCTCCCACAAATAAGGGCCAAACGGAATTATGCCAACATTTTAGAAATGTTTTGGAAAATATGTTAGATAATGAAATATTCACCTGGTCTTCAGCAATCTCTTTCACCAAGCTATCCTGGAATCACCACAGTTTGAGCCAGTTCATATTTTCTGCTATTTGCCATAGATGGCCTTTGTAACAGCAGCAGTATCTAGACAGACCATGCTAGGCACAACAGTCTGAATTCTTCCAATCTCTTTCTAGTGTTGTGTATTTAAAACTTCTGATCATTCCTGTTAACCTTTCTCTAGGCCTCCAGTTGGCTGGCATTTTCCTCAAAACATAGTCCCCAGACCAGTCACAGAGAGACAGTATTTCTATCTAAGTGCTGCTGAGTGAAGTAGTAGGATTATTTCAGTGGCACTGTACACAAAGACATGTTACAAGGTCATGAAAGAAATACTTATACACAACAGAAAACACTGTTGATAACCACTATGACCTTCAGCTGACGGCTACCCAGGCGGAATACAGAAATGTCTCCTTGACACACAGGAAGGGGGATAAGGAAGCCAAAGCTCAACCTCAGCTGAGAAGCCCTATCACAGCAGAGCTGTTAGGCACCAATTACATAAGCTGGGAATACACAAGTCCAGGGGACCACAGAGGAGGAATCCATAGGTGATGGCAAAGCTGACCAGTGCCACTGAAAGGCCACAGTGATTCCTTAAAAGGTCATGGCAATGGACGAAGGTTCCTCATGACTTCTTTGAAGATAATTTGTGTTCAAGAAGGGCAAGGAGTACATGGGGAAGCAGAGGCAGTCAGCCTTACCCCAAGTCTCCCACAGAAGAGTATGGAACAAATACTGCTGGAGTTATCCTTTATATACCTGGATAGACTTCTCAGAAAGGAAAGGGAATGAGAATGGCTAACATATATTTACCAAAGGCAAATCACACCCAAAACACATTACTGCTTTCTATGAACAGATAATTGTCTCAGCTGACAAAGAAGACCAGTACGTATTGCTTTCTTGACTTTAGCAAGGCTTTCAATGTGGTCTCCAATAGCATGTGGGTAGCTAAGCTGGAGGGAGATGAACTGGATGGGTGAGCTACAAAGTGCAGTTTGTGGGAAAAACTGGCTGTATGAAAAGGCTGAAAGAACAGTGTTTTGTAGTACAAAAATAAACTGTTGGCCAATATTAATGGCATTCCTCAGGGGCTAATACTGTTTTATGTCTGTACATTTAACATATTGAGAATGAGCAGGATGGAATGCGCCCTCAAGCAAGTTTGTGGATGACACCAAGCTGAAGAGAGTGATCCTGCAGGGTGGGATTGTTTTCAGAGGACTCAACAGGCTGAAAAAAGCCCTCATATGAATTCCAAAGGCAGAATAACCTCATCTAGCAGCACTAGCTGGGAGCACACTGGAAAGCAGCTTTGTCATGAAAGACCCGGGGAGGCAACATAGACAACAAGTTCACGAGTGTGCCCTTTCAACAATAAGGCCTACCCACATACTCGGTTGCATTCAGAAGAATGGAGCCAGCATACCCTGGGAAGTGATTAGTCTCTTTTATTCAGCATTTGAAGACCACATCTTGAGTATAATATTCACTCTGAGGTTTGCCAGTACTCACACAACATTGATAAACTGAAATGAATTCAGCTGAGATTGACCACCATGACTGAAGTGCTGAAGTACACAAAAGAAAAGGAACTCAAGCGAGACTGGAAAAGGTAAAAGATGGAAATCTAACTTTGATCTTCTACTACTCAAGGCAGTGGTCAACTCCAGCAAGGGAAACTCTGATTAGGGTGAAAAAATGAAAATCACAATGAAGTTGGTTAAGCACCAGAACAGTTGCCCAGAGATAATGTGGAATTTCTCTTGTAAATTTGAAAAACTCAACTGAACAAGGCCTTGAGCATTCTCACCTAAATTAATGTTAGTCCAGCTCTAAGCAGACGGTTGAACCACATGACCTCAAAAGGTCCCTTCTAAGCTGAATTATTTTATGATTCTGTAAAGGACTGTGATTCAGCCTCCTGCCTTTCTCACATTTGGGAAATTTAATTATTCTCACTTAAATGTAGATCTTTGTACTTGTATTTACTGAACTGCATTTTTTCATGTGGAATTATTTCTCCAGGTTTCACCCTGTCTTACAAAGTGCATGTGACTCTTTCCAGGTTACAATGTTCTATTTGCATTACCCAAGTCATTAAGAACATCTTACGTCACACTGTGTTAGAGTACTATTTGATTCAACTTGCCTGTTCACGAAATACCAATAATCACTATTTACAGTTTTTTCCAATAAGTTGTACATTTGTCTTGTAATAATGAACCTAGACCCTGTATCTCTATTTATGTCAGTAGTGAGGCAGTGTCAGAAGCCTTACTAATATCATAATAGGTATTATTGTTAGCATCTGCTCCTTTTTCCTTATCAAGGATTGGCTTACACTATCACTGAAGAAAATCATTACAGCTTGACAAGACTCATTTATTATTTATTGTTATAAAGCATAAACTTTTTTCTTTTTTTTTCTAGGATGTTTTCTGTCTAACTGATTAGGCAGTTTCCTTTTCCTTAGCTTTGCTCCTGAAGCTGGATTTTGCCTTCCAGAACCATATCCATCTCATCAATGATTTCTCAGACATGAGTCATAAAAAGCCCAGAGGCTGTAGACACTTTGTATATGCAGGACAAAGTTTCTTTATTTAAGTAACCTCTAATCCTTTATTTAAAGTATAAATGTTAGCTCCGTGATCAGTTACTCAGTTAGCAAATGCTGAAACAAAAACTAAAGAAAACATATCAGCAATATATTACTAGTCTTCCTTCACTATTAAGTAATAAATCAACTCCCTCTTCTCCCTTTTCTTAGCATTCATGTTTCTGTACAAGTCTTCACTTTTTTGCTGATTATGTCTCAGTTTAATTTGCATGCCTGGACCTCCCCAGCTGCAGCATTTTAAGCTCCTCCTCAGAAATTTGACTTTCCTTCCATTTTCTGCATGGTTCTTTCTTGAAATTCAGATCTCTGGATAAATCCTGAGCTACGACAGCTGGTCTTGAAATTCCTCTTTCACTACTCTATAACATTAGAAGGATAACTTTTAACAGGTAAGAGTGAATTCTCTGAAATTTTCTTCTTAGATTTTCTTTTCCTCACAGACCTCAGTTCTAATTTTACTGCTGTCAGCTCTTGTTAAGCCTGCAGCTCCTGCGCATCAGAAGATTTGGGTGAGTGTTTCCAAAGGCCCTCATCCTCTGGTTTGATGTTCTGTACCAGACTCCCACCCCCAGAACATCATTAAGATGGCCCTTTGGAATCTCATACCTTTTCTCAACAGAAAGGTCAGTGACACTCAGTGGATCTCTGAAATCCAGGAGATCCCGAAAGGTTACTGTAAAAAGGTCAGCCCAGCTGTTCCCTCTTTGGCTACCACTAGCCAAAGGAATTCTCAACATGACTTTCAGTTGTATTAACAGTGAATGCTAAAGAAAATTTATTGAAATATATCCGCGGAACTACAATCATAACATTACACAATGTGAAAATCAGTGTAACTACCGAAAATTTGTGAAAGTATTTCAGAAAACAGGGATTACTACTTTTACTTATGGATTTCCGTTCTGTGTGTCTATAACCAAAGAAAAATTTGTATGCTTTTTAGATATTAAATAATATTTCAGAGCTGACTTCTGTCAACAATAAAACAGACTAATTTCCTGGTTAAGAAATTTCTTTGGCAGCAAAGCAGGATTTAAGAGATAGTGGCATGCTTAATGAGGGGTAGATAATTGCTAGATGGGATACTGTGGAAAAGAGCGAAGAAGCTGTAAATGGTGGTATGGAAGTAAGATGAATATTAATTCATCAGCTATGTGGCTGGCTTTGATCAGCAGGCTGAGCATTTGGCTAGCAGGTTCCAAGCAGCTATACTGAATAGTAGAGCTCATCTACAGTGAGTTTTGTCTTAGCATAAAGAAGGATGTTAAACAGGTGAAAATGTTTAACACTACTTCCTGAATGATGTGCATTATTTAAGAATGCAAAGTTCAAGTATGTGTTATAGATGTACTGGGTTAGAGAGAACAGATTTAAAATGTCTTGACAAGGATCTTACCAATGTTTTCTTGGTTTTCAGAGATCTGAATGCCAGTAAATTCACCATTCTGGAAGGACAAGAGAGTATTAGGTTCACAAGAATGCTATCTTCAGAAACTGAAGTTGGAGAGGAAACAAGCAGATGCTCACACAGCTGATAGTGGTATTTTTTCTTCTAAGAAATCCTCAGCAGTGAACATGCTACCATCAATCTCTACTTTTCCGTATCTGCAAAATGGGTCCAAGCTTCAAATTACTTCTCTAACCAATTCAGAATGAATCCTGAGCCCACAATTTATTACTCCTCTCTCCCATTCTTCTTTTTATTTTGCTACATCCTGAACACTTCTGGTCTTATAACAAACCCCCACCAGTGCAAAACTTTAACTAATTAAGAAAATAAAACCCCACATGGTAGTGCCCTCAGAACTACTTTCTGTACTCACAGCTAGTCTTTGTGGCTGTGGGCAGAGTCAACGATATGGCACGCATCTATCCTGAGTGCTCAACAGTTTTTTTCAGAAGCACTGTCAATACTGCTTTCAAAGGAACAGAAGGTGACAAAGACTTGCTTAAATCTTAAATGAGTGACTTCCCTGTCAATCATTGCCATAGCCTGAATTTCAGACCATCACAAAAAACATACAAAACTGGATCTATAACTTTACAACAAATAAATAACTAACTTAATAAGGAGCTGGACTTCAGGAATAACTTGCTCAAGTAAATTTCATGTTTTGTTTATTAGCTTTCTGGTGTCTCATTAAGTCAGGGATTGCAGTTTAATGGATTTAAAAACAATTTAAACAAAGTAGTAGATTCTGCCATACCATATATTGACCCTTCAAGCAAAGGGGCCATTTGAAGCCTAACTACAACTTCTACCTATTACTCTGCTGGAATATTTATCAAGTTTAAAAGACAAGCTTTAGTAATCTTACAACAGCTTAACATCATAAAGTTACTGGCAGGCATATAAAAGATGGACTGCTTGTATTTCAAAGCCACTACTCCTAGAACAATTACCAACATAAATTTCTCAAAGCATCATTTATGAAATAACTTGAAAAGGGAATGGAGAAGAAAGCCTGAAGAAGCACATGCATGCTCAATGTAGTCCAATTGATACATCATATTGTATGTGATACTGGTAGGTTGCCCAGATTAACAGATGCAAGTCCTCCTTCAGGGAGGCTGACATGACAAATCTCTCAGAATATGATGCCAAGAGTCATATACGGAACTTGAATGAGCTCAAAGAAAAATATTTCTCTTCAGAATGATTTACTGAGCAGTAACCTAAAACTTTGATGTGAGAATACATCCATAAACCTTATTTTTGATAGAGTTCTGATGCTTTCTAAAAGAGAAGGAAAAAACAATAAATCAATTTGCTGGCATCCATGTTATGCTATTAATATATTAAACATTTTGCAAGCTAAGCATGTGCAGTGTTATTTGTTTAAAGAAACTTTGAATCCTGTCAATATTACTCAAAAATTCAGGTTGCTTTTGTAGGGTCTTAGAAAGACAATATTGAGACCTCAACAAATAAAACTTAATATCCTTAACAAACTATTTCCACTTATTCATTTTCATTATGAAACAGAAGCTTGAATTTTACCTTCCTGAGGATATGCAATCCACATCTATTTCAGAAGAGCAAATATACACAATGGTTACAAGGAAGGAAAGGAAATAGTGTTTTGATCCTAAGCTACTCTTCTTGCCTAAGTGTCAAGAGAGAAAACCCCAAGTACATTCAACAAATGGTTAATCATGTAGTTTATCTGTAGGATAAATCACAGTTCTCCTCATCATAAATAGTCCCATTAACTCCAATAAGGTCTGCATATGGTAACGGACTGTTTAAACAGTGAATAGTTTTACTGGGTGAACAGTGGGATTGCTCAAGAACTGAAGCTTTTAGGTAAGGAAAGTACGATCTGTTGTGTTTTGCTCATCATAACCTGTTGCTTCTTATCTGTGTTATGGAGGTAAACGCTCCATAGAAATGTTTTTACCTGTAAAACAGTTCCATCAAAATTCAGTCAGGAATCTTTCATACACACAAAGCAGGATGTAGTAGGAGGATTTGTCATAACTTTAATTTGTTTTCAAAGCCTTATCAGATTTTTTCAGATTTTAACAGTACACTGGCACAGCTATTAACTTCTGGCCACAAATTAACAAAACTCACACCTGCAATGTGGTCCTTTGATTAGAGCACCTGTGCCTGCCAGGATGATACATCTTCACTGACTTTAAATTATATTTTCTGTTCTACTGTGAGCATTTAACACACTGAGTTCCAACTACGTGTATAAGATATTTCTCAGCCAAATCTTCCATATTCGGTGGAAACAAAAATTCAGAGAAAAATACCAAAGAAGATAAAGCTTTTCACCATTTCTGTATCATCTCCACTGAAATGGAGACCCATGACATGGTCTGAATTATATGTTTCATAACCCCATGGGACTCTCAAGCCATCAAAATTTCATTAGCCTCACAGCAGTCCCACTACCTCCTTAAGTCAGACTGCTGGCCTCCCTTATCAATAAATAAATCAACTGTAACCCTTTTTAGTGACTAAGCTCTTGGGTGAAGTTGTATCAAACATCAGACGTTCCTTGCATAAATTTAACCAGTGCAGAATAATGTCTTTGCCAACATATTCACATTCTTTTCACACATGAAAAAAAATAAACTAACTTTAAGCTCATGGAGGAAGTTTTGGCATATTGTAATCAGGATTTTGTTTTTTTAAAAACCGCAAATGTAGGGTTTATTAAAAAGTACAGCAAACCTATTGTACTTCTAAAGAAGTCACCTCTGGTAATTTGAAGGTACAACTCTAATGAAATCATGCATGTGTGTGTATATATAAATATGTATTTTCAAAATCATTAACCTAGGGGTTTAGGAAAAGACTCAAGGGAATGTTTTAGCATAGACCTCTCAAAAGGAAAAATCACAGGGCTGCTCAGCAATTTATTCTAGATTGCTTTGCAACTGAAATATCAAGAGTCATCCAACAGAAACTCCATCGTCAAAAGGAGATTGGCAAGTATTCCTGCCCCCTTTCAAAACAACCTCCAACTCAAAACAAGTTTTCCAAGCACGAAACAAGACACCTGTGAACATGGAGTATTTAAGTCCAAAAAAAAGGAGGATCCCATCTAAGACAGCCATCTTGAATAGGCATCTTCAGTTAGAACCAGACACCAGTGAAAAAGACAATTATGAATTATACCAAAATAAAGCTTTGGTTTTGTTTTCTTGAACTAAAGTTAAAATAATAAATAGGTAAAACTAAACATTATTGCTTGTAGTTTAAAATAAAACTGTCTTTTTTTTTTAAAATACATACACACATAAACACTGCTGTTTCCCACAATGTGTTACTGCTACTGCCAGAGGATAAAATAAAATTGCTCTGACATTTGTACAGCTATGTAGACAGGTTTAATAAATTAATAAAATGACATGTAGACATGCAGGCAATAGCCATCTCTAACTTTTATTTTTACTCATTTTTCCTTATTCCTCTTTTGAATTTGTCATATAGAAAGTCATGAAGTTAACAGAACAATCACTCTAATTCCAGTAAAGCTGACAATCTTCTGCAAATAAAAAGAAGTTAAAGATAAAATGTCTTATAATATTTGTGCATTTAGCATTTAACACCGCATTAGGTTCATACCTCAAGTGGAAGAAAAAATTTTTTTAAAAGCTTTAAAAAATGAACCAACTGTATTAACCTCTGTTCATACAAAAACTAAGCCTTAATATACAATAGTCATAGCCCACATTTTACAAAGCTGCTGTTTAGGGTTGTTGAGTTGTTTTTTTTTCAGATTTTAATTGCACAGTAATCCAGTCCCCCAGGTACATCAAAGGCCACATGTCCCTCTTCACCACAATTCCAATTGCTCTCATCAGCTACGAGTTTAAAGCACAATCAAATTTGGTTTTGAACAAATGAGCCTTGTTAATAAGCCATTCTTTGTGTTCATTCATCCATTCCAAGATTCTGCAACTTCTCCAAGATGTTTTGAAGAAGAGCTTACAATGAAACTGTTGATTGAAAGCTGGCCTTGGGGATCAACTTTATCACCACTTACTTAGCTGTTCCCCAAAGGGTAACAGGTGACATGGCCTGAGATAAAACAGAGCTAATCTTTTCTCTGATAAACTCTTTCAAATAGCTAAAACACTGCACCCAAAGCTTACACTAGTTAAGACTAATACTGAATATTGACTTTGTTGGGGGGGAGGGAGAAGGGAAGAGTGGGTTAAAAAAAATAAAATTCAAGGCCATTCCTTTACTGATTTTAAATTATCGAGTGTCAACCAAAACAGCAAATAAAACATTGATTTACATATGGGCATATGCATAAAAACT
The DNA here is from genome assembly GCF_028554395.1 of Pezoporus wallicus. Taxonomy (NCBI): domain Eukaryota; kingdom Metazoa; phylum Chordata; class Aves; order Psittaciformes; family Psittacidae; genus Pezoporus; species Pezoporus wallicus. The sequence continues at coordinate 5,586,301 of NW_026640754.1, forward strand.
TACCATTTTCACTGTCAGACTTGTTTTCATGTTCGGTATCAGTCAGAGTGAGGGCTGAGTTGGAACGGCTCGAGAGACAGGAACTGCGCCCTGATTTGACCCCCCTGCCCCAAAGTCTCATGGCATGCTCTGGAGACATCACTCCTTCATTTTCAGTATCAGCATCTGACCCTGCACTGATAGAGTAACCTCTGTGGGGGAGCCCCATTTCCGCACAAAATGCCAGTCCTCGACGAGTTGCTGGTTCACAAACTCCTAACTGCCTTAGGGTAAAATTCTGTCCTGATTAGGGGAAAAAAAGATAACAAAAAGTGAGATTTGTTTAAAATGTATTTTAAAAAGAACCTAAACCTAAATCTCTTCATGTGTATAATTATTTCAGGTGTCATACAAGGTGTTTTGTCAAAATTCTGCACATATTACAATCAAGTGGATTCTTTTGTCTCCAGCTCTCTGTAGTGCCCCTTTCATTCATACTACCTTGGCACTGTTTCGTCAATACTTAAACACATCAAAAGTGCTCCTGAGTAGGCAAGAAACGTAACAGAACTGCAAACTAAGAAAAGCCAATTCAGCACATGAAAGGATTAAAAGTCAAACTTTTTCCTTTTTTTTTTTTTCCCATCCTTCAGGATTATCTTTTTGTGTGTGTGCATCCTGGTTATTGGCCAAAGCAATAGGTTGTTTTCCCTATGCAGATGTCCCCTAATGTGGCAATTGAAAAACTGAATTCCAAACCAAACTCACTTGGTCTTTACTGGATCTCTCTGCCCTACTTTAACACACAAATACAAACAAACAGAACAAGGACTACAGTAAAGATGTTATTTTTTTGTGTCTCTATTTTGAGAAACATTTTAGGCTTTTACTGCTGAAGCAGAGTCTGTGCATTTTAAACAGATTTTTAGCCTCTGTTTTGGGGCAGAGCAAGAGACATAAGTGAATCCCCAATGATTGTATTAATAAATTAGGAGCAATAGACTCATGACACTTCAATAACTTAAAGTGTCTAAATTATGCGACACTCAAAAATGACTGCCTTTTTAATGGCTGTGCCTTCATCCTACTTTTATGTCCATAGATTTAAAACATTTTATGATATACAGATACTTGGCAAGTTCATTTGCATGCTTGTACCCATAATGCTTTTCCACCCTAGCCCACAATTATTTCATAGCTCTGGGAACAAATGAGAACACACATTCAATTTTTGAATCTGACAGGCGTCCTAATGTCACCAAAATTAGTCATTTAACATAAAAATATGTAAGATAATTAAAGCTTATAATACAGCAAGGACAGAATCCTGCAAGTCAGAAACAGAATTGCAGAAATGTGAATACAGAAGTGTAAATAATTACTGAAATACTAGGAATTAATGCCCTGGTCATTGACTTTTTTAAGTGAGGTAGTTAATTATTTTATTGCTGCAGTCACCGTAAGTTTCTTCACAGTCACAATTATAAATGAATTCTGACAATAACTTTAATGAATAATGAAAATTGGTTACTACAATTAGGTACAAATCAAACTGCATTTATTATCCAGCTGTGAATAAATATTTAAATGAAAATACAGCTGTGGAGGTAAATATAAAAGGAATAAGCATACCTGTGACTACATCTTAACAGTGTGAACGCTGTAAGAACAGCAGACTACCATGTACACTGATAGTGTCTTATAAATTTTTAAAGCTATGTCAATTCCCAGGTTTTGAAAGAGTCGAAACTAATCAGAGAAGCACAGGCCAAACAAACCGCCCAGTGGTAATAGGGTCAGAGCTGGAAATAGTGAAGTGTCTACAATGCTTATTATTTTGCATTTTGGTAACTATATGCTAAGGGTGACAGTCTAGAACACTGGTTTTATGCATTTAGTACATTATTACACGAATCTACATTTTCAAACAGTCTCTTAAAGTCAGAACCAAATATAGGAGACGCCCATGTGTGCATATATATGTATACAGGTGTACCTACACACATGAAGCGGCTAACGTGTATACACAGTTGCACATGCAGCATCTTATTGATTCTAAGAACAGGGTTTTGGGAAGCAAAATGGAAAGGAAGAGGTATTTTTGACAGAAGAGAAGGTTACTTGAGTCAGTAACAAAGCTACTGCTTTGACTTCAATGCTACAAGATGTTATGCCTATGGTCCCAGTAACCTCATGGTGCTGAGGTCTGGAGGCAAGGAAGGATGTGGACAGACACAGATGCTGCCTCTTGAGACACAATTAGAGCAGCTGCAGCAGGTGACCATTGCAACCTGCAGCTCCTTTGCCAGCCTGTACACCACACAGCCCCATGCTCCCCACACAGCAAAAAGTATCTCTTTGCACTCAGACAGTTACTCAGGGAGACATCTGTGCAGAGACATCAATTTGAAGAGACTATTTATTCCCTTCCCCCCCACCATGTTTTTTTCCTTTTAAGCAAACTGTTTAGGAGAAACTACTTCAGGCACTATATAACAACATCCTCCATGATCACTTTTTCCAGGAGACTTGTCTCAGGCACAACGTACCATCTACCATCTATTAATAGACGATTTATTTGTTTAACTAAGTCTACAAAAGCCTACATCCATGTAAAATATTTTCTTCTTTTTTCCCCTCTTATGATTGGTAAGAAAAGCAAACTGGCATGTCACAGGGCCAAAACAGAAAAGGGGGGAAGGTTTGTATATTGCTCTCTCAGCCCATTCAATATATTAGAGCTTTTCACTACACTGAGAAGTTTTACAGCATAACCCAGAAACGTTGTAGTAGATTTAGAAGCATCAGGCTAAATCATCTTCTGAATTAAAGCTTTCCTAAGACCTTTACTAAGAGGATTGTACTCCATGTAAGTTGCCGACACAAATGAGAAAAAAACAACAAACAAACAAAAAAAAAACCACTGCAAACACAAAACCTAAACCAAAAAGTTGACATGGAAAAATATGTACTTGTGTAAGAATTTATATCCCAAAGGAAATCATACATACATAATATAATAATTCTACAACATGTTAAGTTTCCTGACCAATGAAAACAGGAAGTCTTCCAGGACTGAGGTAGGGCTGAACACAGTTGGAATGCTGATGTAGTGGGCAGCAGAGTAGTTGGGGGCTTTTACCTGATAATGAACAATACTGTGGAAAAAAATTTAAATATAAAAATTGAAAAGGAGGTTGTAGGAGCAGAGTGTGGGTAAAAAAAAAAAAAAAAGAAAGAAAAAGAGAGGATGTTCTCCTTCTTGTGTTCTTAGAGTTTCCAATTAACCTTTCCAGAATGACTTCAATGTGAGGGATTTAATCACCAGTCTCTTGGATTATACACACATTTGCAATTTCTCCTACTGACAGTAAGTGCCTCAACAGTTCATAAAGACTTAGAAACAACTTGGAAATTTTAATGAACTAATTCCTGAGAAGAAAATGTAAATACAGAATAGGCAGAATGCTTTGTGGTGGTGGTGGTGTTTGTTTTTTTAACTTTCCTTTAAAAGAAAAGGACTATGAAGTGTAAAATAGAAAAAAAACCTGGACACAGCATTTCAAGGAGACTTGTTCTGGAGACACCTTTGGGAGTTTTGCATTATTTGGGATGATGTATCATGAAGTTAGGTTTTAAAATAAAAAATAATGCTGTTTACTACCACACTACCATCAGATACTGCATTTCTCTTACCTGGGAATATCAATTTATGGGTAGCGTTAGGACTGCTGACACTCTCCATTTGTGAGAACAAGAAGAAATTTAACGTCATAACCCTAAAATAACTTTCAGAAGCTTGCACAGAAATCACTGTTAAAAACATAGCATTTGCCAACAGTAACCATATATAACCTCTAATGTCGTAACCACATAAAATTGGTGTATCTCCTTAACTACATTAAATACATACAAAAAAATGTAACAATTCTTTTTAAGAGTATGTATATGTGCGTGCATATATATTTCTCTGCCAGAATCACATAGGTCACATTGTCTAGAAATGTAAATGATTTTTTTTTTAAGTTTAATAAAAATGTGCATAAGAAAATCTGACGTATGCAGAAATTACGTATTATTTTAGAAATCCAGAAGTTAACAGCTGGAATTAAATGGAAACCTGCTGTACTTGTGCCACGTTTGTTTCCTTGGCTTAAATTGAAGAGTTAGCTCAAAAACATCGATAATTACTTAAGCTTCAAGTTGGAAATGTTATCTTGTGGAAATGGGTTTTTGAAGAGGACTGCTAAACAAAAGAATAGGCCCCATGGTTCTTCACTTGTTAGTGCTTGCTCTAAGTTGAATCTATACTAAATATATACACGGAGATACTCTTAAAAATCATGAAAAGTGGAAACAAACAAAAAGAATGAATAAAAAATATCCAGAGGATTTGTCAGCATCTCCAGACATTAGCACTGTCCTTAATAATTCATTAACCACTGATAAGTTGACAAGTCAGGGTTCAGCAACAGTAGACTAGTTCAGAAAGAGGGAAAGAAACAAAAATCTGAAAAGCCTCCAAAGCATCTGCCTAGTTAACATCAAAAATACACCCACACCCCTATCTTTTAAACCAGAGGAATTATAGTGCCTTTGCCAACTGGTTTTGTTGTAACAGGATATGCATAGTACTAAAAAGGCAGAGGTCCCAAACCCATCCAAGCCCATAGTCAAAGGTCTATTTAGTTTAGCTCTTGCTTATGTTTCTGAAGAAGTTTTGCGCTATGTCTGCTGTCTCTGCACCCTTTAGTACTTGTTAGTCCCCTTTTTAATCTACTCTTCTTTTGTATCTTGCCTTCTGTCTGTCTGTAACACCACGATGCCACTCAAAAATCACTCTGTGATAACACATGACAAAAATTCTTACATTAAACTTAGAAAAATTGTCAAACAACAAAAGCTACACATGCACAAAACTATGACCATGCTCCTTAGGAGAACAATCTTCCCCCATAGATTTCCTTGATTCCCTACTTAACCCTGATTTTAATTTTTTTAATTAAAAGAAGCCTCATTCTCTTAGAAAGCAAATGAGGACAAAGTATTTTTCTCATGTTTTTATTTTCGATCTGCAGAGTACTGCATACAAACATGTCCTCATAATACAATGCTTCTCATATAAGCTTATTATACAAGCAGCACTGATGTCAAGACTGCTGAAAATTGTTATTGCAAGGACCATGCTGTTTTCTGCTATTTTGATATGGGGAAAGTACTTCCTTTTGTACTCATGTTCAAATAATATTACTGTGCTATATTTGAAGCAGGTTACCTGTAGCTCTTTCACAGTACCTCTGAATACCGTCTGCAGAGTGGAAGCCAGCACACAGCTGCACCGCATCTTTGAAATGCTTCACCATTTCTGTACAACCAAGAGCTCCAGACTACTGACCTGATTCAACAGCACCTTGCCTTCCTAACTCACACACATGACAAGTAAGAAGGAATAACTGTTAACTGCCAACTGGCTCACCTGTTCACTTCTCTAATTCCTGAAAAATACAGAGCTCAGTTATGTGCTAGTCGAAGATGGAAAAAAGAGCTTCTTTGTATATAACAGCAGGCAGCAAAACTGTTCTCGGGGCACTAGCTAGTCAGTGCAGGACCACTGAGAACATGGATTAGATGCCATCTTCCTAGATGATCAAAGCAGAGCTGGGCCAGTTTAGCAAGAATTCCATGCACTCCTATGGGATCTTAAACATCATCTATTTTCAAGTGTCAGTCCCACCTAGTGTCTTAAGGAAAAACATGTAACTTCTTTATAAAGAAAATAATATGTTTTTCTATTTACTCTGGCAAATACAGTCTGGGACACCTACAAAGGTGGTCCTTTGGAAGAAAAAGAGGAAGGACACTAAAATGGAAATGAATGTACAGTAGAATAGCAAATTTGTTGGAAAGGACAAAGATTTTTTTTTTTTTTTTAAATACACAACAGCAAAACAGATGCCTTGGATGCTCTATAAAACTGATAAGTACTGTAAAAATGCTGTCTCCAGAAGCCAGAATGTTAGGTGGGTAGAATACAATTACACAAAAGAGAGAATGAGTAATAGATGTGATACCATCAAATGAGTAATAGATGTGATACCACCTATTCTGTCACAAACTTCACTATAAATTTACTAAAAAGGAGTTTTCAAAGCTGTACTTGCAGTTCTGTTTGCTAGGGTGCAAGAAATTGCAGTGAAGACTGACAAGTAATGAGCTTTGCCTATATTAACATTTCTCCTTTCCGATTCTCCAGAGTATTTTGTTGTTGTTACTACAGTCTGATTTCTCTTTGTTTTTGTGAAAATGATCTGTGAAATTTAAACCATCCTAATCCACTGTATCACATTTTCCTTCTGGTTTTAATTCCTATGTTTTTCTCTTCACTCATCACAGCCTTCTTCCTTGTCACCTCTTAATCTCTCTTTCTTGACCTTTCACTCTTTTCACTTCTCCATGGTAGCCTCCTTTTCTCATCATTATCTGATTCAGAGTGCAGCTGTAAGATTCGTATGAAAGACATTTGCTTCTCCAAAAATCCCGTAAATTACATAATAACAGCATTAAATTATATTAAATGTTAGCAACTGTGCATATCATTTTCACATGCTCATTTTTCTAAGCAAACAGTAACACAGCTCTTGCATTCCTTATAGGCTTTCAAAAGCATATAGGGATTTAAGTCATGGACTCAGTGACTTCTGAAAAAGTCAGTGCCAGATACTGTGAGTTCTTTGATCTGCACTTACTATGCCACTCATGGTAGAAGAACTTTATGTAGGACTCGAAACCTGAGTCAATTTTAAATAAAAAATAACCCCAAACCTAAACCAACACCCCCCCCCAACTAAAATATTTCAAGCATCATATTTAAACAGCTATGTATTTTTACTAGCATTAAACTATAGAATCACAAGGAGACATAAATTGAAATGCTAGCCTGGGAAAGTTTTTATTTTAAGAAACAGAATTGAATCTTCCTGACACCAGTTTTCCAAATTCTGGTTCAAACATGTAGACTCTTCTGTGCAGTATAGGAGATTCAATTTTATTCTCTGTTAGGCTGGAGGGTGGTAGGGGATCCTCAGTACTAATCCATGGACTAGAACATATGAAGCACTCCTTAATCCAGTATAAGGATAAAGAACTGTTCATCAAACCCTCTGAAGCTACTACAGAGTAAGATTAAAGTCAGCTGCAGATAATTTCACAACTGCACAACTCAAAGCTTCAAGCTGCAGCATCAGCAATAATGTTCCAATAATTAATAATTTAAGCATTATGGTTCCAGATCTTGGGATTTTAAATAAAAATCTGTATTTATTACTATGACTACATAATATATGAACTAAATTGAGAGAAACTAACATAGCTGTCCAGATCATGGGCTACAAGAGGGAAAAAAAAAAAATCACCCCAAAATCAACCAAACAAAAAACCCAAACCTAAAAAAAAAACAAAACAAAACAGGATTCTGTGGATTTAAAAAAAGAAACATAACTCCATGAGTAGCAAGGAACACAGTCTTGATCATGACCAGAATGACAGTATAGACATTTTAGACCCCTGTCTTAAACTTTGGATCCTGGAACCAAACCATCAACATCTCAGCATCCATTTATTACAAACTACGAATAAAGACTAAATTTGATAGATGTGAAGAAAATATGACCCAAGGGTAAGCAACGTAGAGATGATGGATATCCAGTCTGCAAAGAGCCTACAACCACAGATTTGACAGGTATGAACTGCCACATTAAGGTCAGTATGATGCTAATGACATGACATACAGCTTGAAATGGGGAAAGAAGGTGAGGAGAAAGGAGGCAGTATGAAAGGAATCACGCAAAATAGAGTTGAGGCTCACTGCCGTTCCTCCATACAGGGAGGAGTGAAAAACTACCATTATTTTTGCCTTTCCACATGGGAAAAGCATGTTTGACACCACAAGTGAGCAGAGAGACCCCCAAAGGGATGTGTCTCTCAGCTTGACAGAAAACTTGATTAGTTCAACAGGCCCCAAATAGCTAAAAAGAAAAAAAAACAAAACAACAAAACACTACACCTATTCAGAGTAGCCCACATATTTCTATTTGTAGGACTTCATAAACAAGTACCCCACACTCATTGCAATCAGCTCTGTAATGCAAGGACTGAATGAGATGCTTGGAACATTGCTATAGGTAAGTGCAAGAAATAACAGGAAACACAGACCTAAGGATTTCTGCAGAAATGAAAATCTTTTACTCCCTCTCTCACTCACATTTTCCATCAGAACCTCCAAAAGGATTTCCATTCTGTAAACCCCCATAATAGATGTAGTGTAGCATTATCTTCATTCAAATTTTCTAGCAAAATATCTATTATATTAAAGACAAGAAAGAATTCAACTCATATATTTATGGCACTGCAAAGCAAAAAAGAAGAAACACAAAACTAGAGGCCCTGCCTTTTCCTCTTTCAGCTTTAATTAGCTCAGTATTGCTGAGTACTGACTCTCAAGCCAGTAAATTGTGACATTGTGCAAACTAATTTCAGAATCAGGAACTTTCTGAGGAATTACTCCATTTTACATCTCTGCTTCACTTTCCGCATTTATTTGCCAGTGGTGGAATAAGCAATCACTCACAGCTTGGCCTACAGCCCTGACTCTCAGCCTTAAGCACTAAATCAATGGACGGCACAGACGGGCCTCTTCAGCCTCTTTCATTCCTCACCTCATCACTAACTGCACACTTTTCTAGCTTTATTCTCTCCTTAGATGTTAACACACTGAAGTAATCTTTCATAGCTACACATGTGATCCATTTATCTCCCTAGTTCTTAGTTTAATTTTCATTATGGAGACGAGCAGCACATACATCTCAGTATAAGGGCTATGGAAAGATGCAGGAGCAACTACAGACCCTCTACAGTATCTTTCTTTCTATGAGGCTGAAACTCCTTGTGAAGGCCTGTTGATCACCTTACAAATCCCTAGTCAGTATGATCAAGAACTTAATTCTTTTATTTTTCAACTGGACTGGTCAAAGCAAGATTTTTACTCTGTGGACCAAAGCTGTGTAGAAATGCCTGATCAAGCAGTCTACTGGCAATAACCAAGGTTGATTTTTCCCTGGAGAATCACAATTGCCCTTTGTCTCCGGATCTGTAGCTCATCTACAGACCATGATCCACAAGGGGACAATTTCAGCTAGATGAATACCTTAGAGCAAGTGTGCATATCACTGAGCGTGAGCTAAATGTACTACCAATCAAATAAAAGTGAAAGGTTTTTTTTTAGTACCACTCTGTAGCTAATAGAGTAACTTTAAAAGTCAACAGATCCTTATCACCCGGAACCTGAAAACCAATTAACTTCTTATTGTTGCTTTAAGGAGTAACTAGTACAGCAATGAAAGATGATAATATTACTTGGCACTTACAGCGCTTTTCATCTTCAAAGCATTTTGCAAACATAAACTAATTAATCTTCCCAACACGCCTCTGAGGTTGGTAAGTGTTATTATTCCTGTAGTACAGAGGGGGAAAAAAGAAAGCCCAAACCAAAAAAAAACACCTCTGGCAGAAGGTTATGTGTGTAGCTCAAGGCCACAAAATTATCCAGAACACACTGGCACTGCATGCTCCTTATATGAGTTACTCACTCAAATCAGGCAGGTACTGCAGGTGGCCGTGTTTTAGCATAACAAAAAAGTATCTGCCATGATGATAATCAGGACACATATCTTACACTGCAGCCGGGAACATAAAACACTAATTCTAATATCCGCCTCAGGTTTTGAAAGACAGCACTTGCCATGTCACTGAATGGTGATTAATTTGCTCATCAGGTGAGCACAGAGTCACTTGTCTATTATTTCATACCTTCTCGTAAACAGCCTGTAAAGCAGGCCAATTCACTTCTATTGAGAATCACTTGCCTACTCAACAGTCAAAATCAGCCCCTCATTAAGGCATAGGTAGTGGAAGGTCAAAATGGTCTTGCATGTACGTCCTTCCACTGCTTCAGAGAGGTTACTTTAAAGTAGGCTCTAGGTTTAAAAACATGACCATTTAAATCCTTTAATCCTACAGTTGACATTTATGAAGACTAGAAAGATTAAATATTTTGCTATCCAAATAACTCATTTTGAGCAGCTCGTATTTAAAAGCAATAGGCTTTGGAGTCATATTACATCAGGATAGAAGTTGCAATTAACATTTCAGGTTTCTGAAGTCTTAAAAATGTATCCCTGACAATGTTTAGTATCTTACACAATAAAATTGTCAAAGCATATATATCACTGTTTCAGGTCCCTCTTTCACTGAATGGTGGGATTTTTCTAGCACCTAAATCTAAGTGTCATGGGAGTAGCAGCTGAACGATACCTACAATACATCCAGACACTGGAATGTACTGTATATGGCTTTGCTTTTCAGCAACCTGGTATCAGTGATTCAGCATGTAGCGAAGGAAAGAAACTATTTTTCTTCACTTGTTTGGTAAGTTCAGCCCCTTTTTTTGCAGTTCCCAGGAGTTATTAGGGTATTTAATCTGATTTAGGCACTTCAGTATTCAAGAAGAGTACACGCACAAAACCATGCACAGAAGTACTTTCTCCTGCAAAACTGAATGGGGTGGCATGAAAATAAATTACATTAAGGCTTGGCTGACAGTGAATTGTTCTGATTGATAAACATGATGAACTCATTCTCACTGCCAGCTAAGACAACCTAATAACATTACCTGCAGGCTAAATCATAGCTGACTCAAGCTTTCAAAAATAAAAATTTAACAAAGCTTCCACTGCCTCATCAGGTCTTCTATTAGCAAAAGGTGTCTGCAGCTCAGCCCTTCAATTTACACAGTTCACAAACAGTCCTGTGATTATTTTGTACAAAAGGACAAACACGCGCAAATCTGCAGTACAACCTGCCACCTGTGCTCATGGGTCAGCCTCCTGCTCCTGTGCAAAACCTCACTGACTTAATATACAGATCACTCTATAGGGTCACTATGCTGTCCTGCAACAACAATATTATTTGAAATGGAACAATGACTACTTAAGAGGTACTGCATATTCCTCTCTTCCTTTTAACATGTATCTGATGGTAAATAAATACAGTTTTTGCCTACCTGTATTTGTCTTACTAACTTAATAAAACGTTTAGTTCAGGTTTGATTCAGGATCATCCTCAAATTATTTTTCTATTGTTATTTTATCCTAATGCAATTTAAACAATACAAATTACTTTCTACACTGCAAAATCCTTCCCTCCCACTCTGCAGTCACGTCATACTTTCAGGTATTTTTGAGGAAGAGACCTCGAGGATCATCTGGTCCAACCTTTCTTTTCAAAAGCCCAGTCTAGACAAGACAGCTCACAACTTTTCCAGCTGAATCAAATGTGTCTCATGTTGGGGAATCCCCCACTTCCATGGGGAAGATTATTCCAATGGCTGGTTGTTCTCATTTGGCATAGCATTTTCCTATGTACTTTGTGTTACTTCACAAAGCAGTTTTATTTTGTAAACACAGAAATTTCTCTGTACAACAGAGAAATTCAACTTCATACAGTCAGCTTAAATCCTGAATTCAGCAACATACTTGGGCATGTTCCAAAATGCAAGCGTTCAGGTTGCTGAATTCAATTAGAGAAGTTGCGCATTTAAATCAGGCTACTCATTATAGTTGGATACTTCAAAGCATAAGAAAATAAAGCGTCTTCTTCCTCCCTAAACACATAAACAGCAAACAATCATATTGTCACACCTAGGAAAGCAAATAGTCTTTCATGGTGCTTCATCCATTGTCAAGGAATACTTTTAAAGAAAAAAAGCTCATGGTCTTTATTTACATGTTTGGGTGCTGAGTTTAATTATCCACCCGCTTACCAAGTTTTCTGAATCATAACAACAACGTGAAAATAAATAACTAAATCAGTAGTTCTAAAATAGTAGGCTAAAAAATCCTCATCTGAGGAGTTTAAAAACAAAGCCAGTTTTGCAACAGATGAAGGGGCTTAAGAAGACCACCACAGTAGGTCTCTTACTGATGTCAACCAAAAGTGTGCTGCCTAGATGAAGTTACAATTTCCTAAACAAGCATACCTGCCCTTCAAGTCTTGTTAAACAGTTTTCAAAATTAACATGATAATCCCAGTTATATAATAATTTTACATTCAAACGTTTTACTAGATGTTTTTTTTTTTGTTTTTTTTTTTTTTTTGTAATTACAGTAACAAACATGCATTTTTAGGCTCTTATTTATGTAATTAATCTCAAGCAACAGAAAATAAGCCAACGAAAAAGTTCTGTGACTGGAACTGACAGTTGAAGAACCTTCTCTTAGCAAGATGTCCTGGGATAAACCTGCCACTAAACAGGACACAGCTATCTCCAGTGGCAGTATCCTTTTTGGAATTTCTGCCATGGGATTCTGGGAAGCAGGAAGCACAATGACGGTCTGAGAAATCTCAGAAAGAAGAGGTGGGAAATTTCTGATTCATTAGCAGAAAGCTTTGAAGGGCTTTACTCCAAAATATCAGCCATAAAAGCACATTGACATTTTTAAAAGCGTGCCACATTTGAAGGACTTGAGAAACTCATGTAACTACTCCAGTAGCTTTTCAGCAGACACTGGAAACTTAATATTGTTATTTTACACACTATGGGGGGAAAAAATAAGTGAAACACTAGTCATGATTAATTTTAAAAATTAGTCTCCAATTAAAGGTATTTATTAAAGCTTGCCTTATTTGCTTCTAGATTTATTTCCTGTTGATTTAGCAGGCTAGAATGTAATTAGACTGTCAACAAAACTACGTGTCTGCACTCTGTTTCTAGACGGGGGGTGGGAAATAAACACAGGGAAGCATGCTTTATATATTATTTAAAAACCTTTGGAATGACCTTGAAGACCTTTTCCATAAAATGCTTCCAATGCCAAAAGCAGTAAATTATTTCAAAAGATGAATCAAAATGAACACACTACCTAAGACAGCAAAACAAGCCCTTTATACCCTGACCCTATCAAACCTGCAGGCAGTCCCCAAAGGTGCTAAACCAGCATGCATTAGAGGGGAAGCCAATAAGCCAAACAAAGAGAATTGAAAGGACAACAAGGAAAATCAAATGGTCACAGATGACAGTGCTGAGACCACTGAAAGGTGAAGATGACACTACATATGCCAGACTACCATTTTAGGGCTATAGACATGTAATTTATTGCATATTGGGTAGTAAGTATTAGCTAACTACTATGTGTATGTCTGAGGAAAATGAAGAGAAAAAAATCCCAAAGTCCCAGTGCACCATCGTATATGACATGACAGACTACAGAACTTCTTCCATTCCGTTATTGCTATTTAAAAAGAATAGTACCCTATTCAGGCAATAGTTTATGAATTCTTTACATAAATGATCTCTATTTTGATAGAATTTTGTCTCTACTACTAAAAAAGTGTCTACAGTACAGATCTTAGAAAGTTTCCTCTTGAATTTATCTTATTAAAGTAATGAGATAAAGGTGACTAACATCTTAAAAACTAGAGAGTAATGATGACCTGAGGTTTCAACATATCACGGAAACCAAAAATACACAGCAGAAAGCAAATAGACTACAGTAGGTGCAAGCCTCAGTTACACCAGCCTAAGAGAAATATTTTTATTTTCTTTGCAAACATTTCTAGGCAAAAGTCAACACCATGTGGCCAGCTCTAATTCTAATGTAAAGTTATCCTACTTGGAACGAAGAAAAACCACCAATAGGGAAAATATTTTTAAACCTTTCTAAAATAAAAGCTAAGGACTTTCTCACAAGGAGGAAGCTTTTTTTTTTTTCCTACCCATAAATCTATCCTTATTTTCTCATAAAAGAGAAGACAGCTTTATACAAAAGAATGAGGTATAAGTTTACAAAGCTCTTGGCCTAGCTTGATCCTTTTAGATAACTGGGCTGCAGTACTCCACACGTTTCATAACTTGTTTTCCTTTTCCTATGTTAAGTAGTTTAGTTGTAGAAATGCCAGTTCCAGAAACTACAATTTTGAAACTGAAAGTGATGTGTAAATGCTTAATCCCAGCTGGAGGCAAGTACAACCTCTTAGAACCACTGGGGTGCAAATGGACCTCCTGAGGTTATGTAGTCCAAACCCTCTGTTCAAGTACTGTCAGTTACAGGAAGTTGACCAAGACTATGTCCAGTCATGTTTTGAGCATCTCCACAGATATTTAGATCTCTTATGTCTCTCCGTCCTGGACTCAAATTCAACACTGAGCTCTAGTAATGTGTTAGCATCTGGTTAGATACCATAGATATCCACTAAAAAAAAAACAAAACATACCAAAAAAAAAACCAACAAAGAACCCCCCCCCCAAAAAAAAAAAAAAAAAAACCAAAACCAACCCCAACGAACCTAAATGCATTGATCGTGAATTAATTAATCTTAGTCATCATACAGTGCTCTGTTACTGCCCATGTGAGCTAAAAGATAAAGGCACTGAGCTAATACATTATTCTTACGCTCATCCACACACACTGTGTTTCCCCAAACCTGTTCATAGAGCTTGGCCTTCTTGGAACAGTTGTATTTATTTTTATTAATTTTGAAGCTATTTACATTTTAGCGATATTTGAGTGGCAAATGTTTGGGCAATCTATTACTGAGTCAAATTGATGCTGGGGGTCTAATTTTTAAACTGCAAGGCCTGAACACTTCACATGAGTTTGCAAAGTTGTCACTGACCCATTGCCCAACATGGGCCATTTACTTAACTTTCCTGTGCATCATATATTATTTATTTCAAAGATGGTACACAATGCTTTGCCATCTGTGTAAAACATGTAAGGAGATACAGGTGTACTATGTGTGTACAGTACTACTAAAATTAATGACACTGGTATAACAGCATACTTTTCCTGCAGCAAGAATGCCTGGTTACTTGGTACTAATGAATTATACACTCTATATTAAAACATCTTGCCTACCTTGTCTGGTATACTCATCTGCTTCTCTGTGGACCAAATCTTTTACCCGGTTTCCATACAGCAACCTAGAGGAATCATGATCAAAAGCTTTCAAAGTTTCGCTGGAGCTGTAAGACTTCTGTGTAGGCACTCTGCATTCCTCATTTTCTGCAGAAGAATTTGTATAGCGCCGCTCCTTGTCTCGTCTGCTCTTTGTCAGGGAACAATAAGGCCTACGTTCCTTCACATCCATACTTCATTCCTTCTCTGTGCACATCAGTCCAGCTTATTTAGAAGTCTTCTCTACATTCAGCTTACATTCACCTATAACAAAATTAGAAAGACAACCACTGATGTGTTACAATGTCCTCTAATTGCAGTGATTGCTTTCTAACTGTCTGGGAGAGAAGGAAAGATCTCATCAGTGATGAGTGAGAGACACTTCTGTAATACTTGCGAGACTTCCCAGAGTCTCATGCATGAGCTACCCTGATCAAAAAAATTAGCAAAGAAATTTTTGTGAATGGCACCACAATAATATTCATTTTTATATAACAGATTACAATATCAAAGGTAGATTGAGAACTGGTGGGGGGGGCAGGTAGCTTTTCAGCTTTAAGAACATGTTACTTGCCTAAAGTCTATCTGTAGGTAGACAGTCTTATTCTGAGAAGGATGCAGAAGTTTGACTTCTGTTTGTCATAAACCTCTGGTTTTAATGTCTGTTCTTATATACAGACTTCTACAACATTTTATTATCATTTCTATTCTCAGAAAATTGTTCTTGTTGAGAAAATATACACAATTTCACAGAAAGCTACAGAAACATTACAGGTGATATGCAGGAAGACTTCTCCAAGGCACTATATTCTACATAGCTTGAGCTAGAAAGCAAGCAACTGATTTGTAAATGACAGTCAGAAATAGTTTTTGCTTCCCTTAAGTTCTAAAGGAAAATTACAGTAAAAATCTTATTTCTGTTACTGTTTATTTTGCTTTACAGTTCATTCCACTTAGTTTTCAAAACAAGGTTTTCCAGTTTCATTTCTTGGGTCCTGCACAGTTCACCACAATATCTACATCTCAGAGCGAGAAACAGTTTGAAAATTCTGCTTCTGTTCTTTTCTTAAAAAAAAAAATAAGCAAAAAATTAAACACAAAATACAATTTGTATCTATCAATAGCTGACAAAACATCAAAAATGAAGAACACGACTTTGCAACTGCACCTGTTAACTGAGGCCTTGGCATTTCTCATTTAAAACCCTTATGTTATGGTCTCCAGGAGAACCCTGCTCCACTCTATTTAAAATACTTAAATACCACAACTGATTATTTTACAAAGTGCTATCAGTCAAGTCCTTTGTGCTGAAGAATTAAAATGACAGTTTACAGCACATATCACAAAGGAATGGCCAACTCCATTTGCACTCTGTTCAGCAAAACCAACATCACTTTACAACTTATCACCTATTTCATTTTAAACATTTAATATCAAACAAACTAATTAGTTGTCACTCCTGAAAAGATTTTTAGAATATTTCATTTACTACAGAACTGTAATTCAAGTTTGTGAATGGCAGCCAGCCTTTTATTATTCTGTTCTGAAATTCTCAGAAAAGATCTTCCATTTCTTGACCTCTGTGAATCTCAATTTAGACAAAAAGAAAAAGCCTTCCATTTAAGCAAACTTCTGCTATATTTATTATATTTTTCAAATGTTAAGTGGTTAAAAGGAAATTGAAATATTTGTACATGACCAGGAAAACCAAAGTTTTAGAATAATTCATTATATGTATGACTATTTAGATAGATGTCCGCATGGCCATGTAGCAAATCTTCTCAGTTGCCATGAAACATTCAGATTTTAAAATATTTCACTAATGAAAGCAATGTTCTTTCCATATAACAACAATTTTCTAGGCATTTTAGAAACTCTGTGCTTTATTAACATTAAACTGAATTGCGAGTTTAAAAATAATTATTCACAGACACACAGGTATTCTTTTGCAGTACAAAGATTTCACGTGGAAGCATATCTCCCTTTTTAACTAATTGCTTCAAGACTTTGAAGAGGCACTAATTCCTAGTATCACTAACTCACGCCATGGGAAAAACTGACATACGCTATTCAAAGGTGATTTTTTTTTTTTTTTTTTCCCCAAGTATCCAAGCTTCTTTATATTACAAAACCAAAAACCTTGCCAGGGGAAGAATGAAAAGGTTAAAAGAGTACACATTATTTAATACCATCACATTACAGAAACACTAACGGGGATTAGACTGCCACAACAGTGAAGACTAGTAGACCTTTTTTTTTTTTTGTGGGCATTTCTGGCAAAGAAAAAAAACTTGTAAGACTTAAGAACCTAATCTTTTTGAATCTGGCATTATATAAAACATCTGTTTACTGTCAGTAACCCTTAACTATAAAAATCAATAGTATTTATTGGCATCTAAGTGTTTCCTCAGCAAATTTTAGGAAACACGTCACATCCTCAGGCTCATACCTCAAATTATATCATCAGCAAATACACATATCTGAAAGAAGGAGACAGAAGAAAAGCTGTCTTGAAGATCTGTCTACAAATAAGCGTTCTATAGCATGATCAGAACACAAACATATTCGGAGAACACAGAAATAGGTATCACTGCTAACATTTAGTAGTAAGCCAGGAATGAGAAGTCAAACAAAAGACTTGCCGATGGCTTTACAAGATCTGAACTGTAAGTTTTTTTACTGAGGTGGGATGTTTTACAGTCTCAGAAATATGCAGGACTTAACTTGTCCCATCATGAATTTTATTCCCCTTACCCCCTTTAAAAGAAAACACCAGCCCCAAACCAAAACACCCCTCACCCCAACTTCAGAGAAATCTTTTCTATTATTGAGAAAAATATTTTAAGAACAAAACCCCAGATATTTCATTTACTGCATCTGCCCAGCTCCTTTCTTATCAAGATCACTATAGTTAAAATATTAATGAGTTCTCCCATTCAAATTTTCATATTTAAATGAACCACTGTTACACAATTTGAACATATTTGTTGTCCTCCATTTCCTATAACACAAAAGCTACATCTTTGGGGAATTACCTAAATGCAGTGACTAGGTTTCTTTTAATATGCCTTAGAAGAAGCTCAGACAGAATACTGGTAATAGATACAAACTCAAGAAAACACAGCAACTAATTGGATAAATCGGATAACAATTTCAAACCAGCTTAAATTTATTTTGTAAAATGTTACAAAAACTCTTGCCTTCATCTGCAAGCAATTTTTGCCCATATGTCAACATTTATGGTCCATTGAATAGTTTTGCTCCAATTAAATGAAGGAATTTTACAGCAATATTTACAAAGCTATTGAGCTACTAACTCACCCACAAAAGGTCCTAAATACTGTTACATATTGTATTACAATACTAACGTGAAATGACCTACATATACTGAAGAAAATTGGAAAATATTTTATATGTGCTACTACTTCAGATTTCTGTCTAATGCTTTCTGAAGTATAAAGACTGAGGATGCTCATCTTCGTCACTAAACACTGGGATATCCTGTGATTTTTTTCAGTGATCTGCTCAACGTTACACAGACTACTGTCTAGATTACACATGAGAAGTGTTTGCTGACCACCAGACTGACAGGTCAGCTCTTACACAGTCATGCCCATTTGTGTACATAACTTAGTGGATTGCAGCCTCAGATTGTGCTTTCTCAGTAAAATTCTTCAAATTTTAAGAGCAGTTCAAATCAGTAAAGAGGAGATGCCGATTTTTAAACCGGCACTTACATATTACTCTTAACTGAATTTCGAAGGGAAGCAAGAGAACCAGAAAAGCATTTCTTGTACATGACCAGGTCACTGGGACCAGTATTCATTCCCCTAGGTGCCCAGGGACATCATTAGCACAATATTTAATTACCAAGTCAGATAAGGCATGTGCAAATAATAATTAAAACAAGAAGATTACTAAAGTTCTTTTTTCTACTCTAAGTGTTGTGGAGACCCCAAGTGTAAACACCAAAATAGAGCACAAGGTACTTTCACAAACAAGTGTCAAAGCTACTTAGGGGAGCTTGAATGACGAAGTCTCAGACACACACAAAGCTGAGTGATGCAGGGGTTCAACGTGTTACACTGTATTTAAAATTCCCCAGGACAGCCTTACAGTAGTTCCTCGTAATCACCTATTGCAACATAATATAAAGTCACTGTAGCAAAGAGGAAAAAAACACAGTTACTCAGCTTTTCTTTTTCTTCCTTTACAACAAAAGAGGCTGAACACTAAAGCCCTATGCTGCAATATAGGAAAAGTACAACAGACATAAAATGTAGTATATATTTTAATTGCCAAGATGTAAATGAGGCTTCAGGGTCATGCTACAGAGTGTTATCTAAACCACCCAGCTACAACTTTAACATGCCTGCAGGCCTTTTAAACTGTTATGGAAAATTATTGCTTTTAATTCAGTGGCTTCAATTCTGAGTTCCCCAAAGGGTCATTACAAGCTGAGCAACAGGATGGCAGTCCTGCCTAAACCTACACAGTGCTCCATCCCGAGTCTCACTCTGAGAACCTTCTTTCAGCATTAAACCTGGTTCAGTGAACACCAAAGTAATGGATTAAGAAGTCTAAATATACCCCAATATTTTATGCCCTTTGATATCTAAAAAGCTACATAGTAAAAACTTAAGAACTAAAAGATGTTTGTTACTAAAATGAAGAGATAATTGTATAGAAGGGATTATGCCACTGTTTGGGTTGATTTACGGATCTGCTATAGAGTATATTATATGTCTTTTCAATATGTATATTCATTTTAGACACCTCAAAACACACAAAGCTAAAACTGAATTAGTTCTGAGAAGACCAGGAATCACTTTAGTATACACAGTACTCAAAAAAAGGTTTCAAAAATGAGAGAATAAACCTGTAGATTCCTTTGTTACAGATGAATTGTAATAATACAAAATGTTATTATAAAAGAAAGCCAAACAAGACCTCTCCTACACATTCTCAAAAGGAGAAGGAACAGTAAGAAAAGGAGCATGCTGCTCAGAGCAGAGCCCTTCTTTCCTCGCTTTGAGCTGCAAAACTGAGCCAGGGAAAGAACTTGCATATTACATACCACAAACTTGCCTCACAACACCTAAATGTAAATGTAACTCTTAGGAATGCCTAAATTGTATTCCCAGCTGCATTCAAAAGCCTGCAATGGTATTACTGAATTACTAATATTTCTATTATTAATTACCATTATTACAAAGTAAGAATCATTGATCCTTTCACACCAATCCCTTAATACAGGTGTAGCCTGAATGCTTACTTAGACTGGGAACAAGTTTCCTTTCATGGAACACTACAACATTAACACAGTAAAAGAATCGTAAGAATCTGGGGAGAAGAAGCAGGCTTGTACTTCTGTCTGAAATAAGAGCAGAGGGTTTTAGGGACTATGAGTCAAGATGATGTTTGATGCCTATTCTCAGCATTTCAATAGCTGTTGGAAATAACATCTTAAGTACTGGTGTTGAATAGATACATTACTACAAGTGCCATTATTTCAATTTAATAATTTCCTTTTAATCTGTAATAGTTCACTAATATAAATATTACATAATATAAAGATTACATTAGTTACAATTTTCACTAGGCATAGTACTTGCATGACTCTTTACAGCAAAACAGAGCAAATCAACTGGTACATGTAACAGATAGATTAAAAAGCCTAAATGCAATATACAGAAATTAAGAAAATCTCCTGTCCACAAAAAAATACTCACAATTCACACAACTAATCACCCATAAAACCTATTACAAACAAATACTAAGGAAAACTGAAAAGGCATAAAAGAGTGATGAAATTTCCACTTCAGTGGTTGATAAAGTGAGATATGTCAGAAATCAACTGAGGTGGAAAAATGACACTTTGAAGAGGTGCTTAGGATGATCTGTAGCTATGGTGTGCCATTAGTCAAACTGATGACTCTTAATACATGGACATTTCAGGTCATCATATCTAGAAACTCACTTCCTAATATTAAAAGTCTATCTTCTGGCACAGAAACTAGAGAGGATGCATTTGAAGTCAGCATTCTTAAGGGGGAGTGGGAAAGAGATGGTCTATCAGTCAGTTCACAAATTAAAATTTAAAGAAAAAAATGCCTCCTTATGTCACTAACTAACCCTAAATTTTAGGATTACAAATGAAAACGAAGGGGGGGGGGGGAGGAGAGAAAGAATACCAATAAAAAAAATATTGTGTATTCTTCAAGCATTTTTCTGCATCAGTCAGGAGAAGGAAACACTCGTATCTACCATCACTACAGGATGTAATGTTACTAAGTTAGAAAATTACATTGTCTATCCAAAAAATCTCAACTTTGTTAGAGACAGAATAAACAACTAAGAAACATAGTGTATGTTCATTATAGAAGTGTCTTGCAATAAGAGTCAGGAAAATGAGCAAGATAAATGAGTTTTGCAGGGCCTTGGTTAGTTATAGAGGTTGATGTTTGTATAATAATTTTGCTGCTATTAAAATTGAAACCCTAGGGGCAGGGCTGGGAAGAACACCTCATGCCTTCCCTCATATGGGCAGAAAGAGAAGATGTACCCTCTGTAATAGTATGACTGGAGGGAGCACTTCTTTACATGACATTTTCCTGTGAGGGTACAGAGACCGTACACCAGCATTTGAGATGAAGCTACAGTTATTTTTGCTGCTTGAAACCCTTCATACAGCAAGGCTGCAAGCCTTCAGAAGAGAAACTTGAAAATAGCTGTAAGTTGGATATGCAGAACAGTCTACGTGCTGGCTATTGAGTTGCCAAGCAGGCCCTGCCAAAAACATAACTTGCAAGGAAGAGGGCTAAGATGCTAGCTCATTGCTCTGTCAACAACAGCAGCCTCTTCTGAGGAACTCAGTACAGGGTTACACTGAGAACTGTTCCTCCTCGGGAGGAATGGCTTAAAGGAACTGTCACGAGCTCCGATCTTGAGAGAAGTGTCTGCCTCTGACTTGGGGGAATTGAGTAAGATGTGTTTTATCTTGAAGGACTGAGAGAGCTAAGTGAGAAAGAGAACACGAACACCAAAGAGTGAAATAATGTGCTGTACTGCTGTATAAAGAAAAATGATGAGAATACATGATACAAACATGGAGGGCCAATGGAAGTTAGGAGAGCAGAAATGAAGAAAAAATTGACATCAAAATGAGCTCAGGACAGAAAGTTAAGAGAGACAGAATCATTAGCACTCAGTATGGCAACACTAGGGAAGAGAAGTGACACAACAATCTAGAAAGAGAGAAGAGATTAAGAGGAAAAAACAATCAGAAGAAAACAAAACTTCAGAAGGGAGAAACTTTGTGCCTTATTTACTTCAGAGCCAAGGAATAAATTCAGAGTGTTAGCACTGGGTAATTCATTATTTAGCAGCAATTAAACACACCTAAATATTTTCCTCCACTCCTGAAAACTTGAAATTCATCCTTTATGCATTCATGCCAATTAATCTCCTTCACTACCCATCTTTTACACATGATTCTCCACACCATGTTCTTACTTAACCTATCTCAATGGTGTCCTGAGGATAATTCCTTCTTGAATGTTATCTCCCATGTTTACTTTTGCACCTGCTTAGAGCTCTTCCACATAGTTCACTTTTCTTCTGGAACAAAGCCACAGCAGTCTAAGGAATTTTAAAAGTAAAAGAAGTGGGATGGAGAACCTGACACAGGAGCAACATGCAGCAAGCCATCAGCAAAGGAGCAACAGCCCCCGAGTCCCCAGGCAGAGAGCACAGCACAATGGTTTCTGTGTTTCTGTTTGGAGAACAAAGCTATCAGTATACCAGCTTTACCATCTGAACAGGCTGTCGATCATTCAACTCCCCCTTCAACAACTCTGAGTTAATTTCAAACAATTTGACAGTAGTGAGGTTTCAAAAATAAAACATCTCTCAAGTCACTATAAAGGAAATGAAGTATATTACATGTGACATGCAAGAGATGGGCATACAGTCACAAGGCTGAACTGAAAAAATCATTGTGAAGGTGCCTGGAAATGAAAGGAGGACCTGAAGAAACTGCAGTGAGGATGTCATTGAGGACACATGGGAGAGGGAAGAATGAATAGCAAAGGGTAGGTACGCAAGCTATTGCTGTGTTTGCATGATATGAGATACTGATATACACCATTAGCCTTCATTTCCATGAACAGCTTCTCATAGTAAAAGCTGAAATTCCAAATAGAAGACATTCACAATAAGGTTTTTCTTTTCACAATGATCTGACAGGTAACCAGATTTTTCAGTCCCAGGCACATTAGGATACTGCTGCAGTCTGGAAACCTGAAGAATTATTTAGTGACTCACCTCAATAGAGAGTGACTAGTAAGACGTACAAGGCACCCTGCTGCCATGTGTTTTTTTTTGTGCTCAAGAGCTCAGTGTTGCTCGAACTTATACCCTTGCCCCCCTCTCATTTACTTTCTCAAAACACCAACAAATCAAAACCACCGACATACAAAAGAGTCCCAAACATGATGAAAAATCCCCACAAAAACATGAGGAGTACTGTATACTCATACTGTCACAAAATTTATTTACCACTCCTAACACAGTAGTGTGGAAATTCCTACATAAAATGAAGTAAAGCACCCTTTAACTTAAGTTTACAGCAGCAATCCCTGTGACTATATTTAACTATCCCATTTATTCAGACTATATCAGCAGTCATGGTTTCCTCTATACTTCCCAGGTTCCTGCTTCCCTCTCTGCACAAGCTGTGTCGTCTTGTCACATCATCTAATTGTCTCTTCTTCAGCACTATCCAATATCAGCAGACAGTAAAGGCTGGAGGTTGTTTGCCCTGCTGGATCACTTCCTTTCTGTAATCCCTGTTCTAACTCTCTTTCAAACCATCCCTTTAATAGCATCAGATTTTTAGCCTTACCTTAAAGGTCATACAAAAACTTTTTGTCCTGTAATCACTCCATTCCACTCTTACCTCCCAGGTTTTCTCTCCAATTTCAACAGAACTAAGACTTTGATTAGGACAAACAAAAGAATAATGCATTTTAAAAACAAGTTCTTTGGATTACTATTGGAGAGACAAGATTTCCCACAGTACTTAGCACTTTTGTTCAAAGGACCATGTTTCTTTCTGAAACTGTTCCACACAGCCTACTCTGGCATGGCCCTCCCTGACTACAAAACAAGATCCTCTCTATTAATAGTACTTAAAGAACAAACAATTAACCTTTAGTAATGCAAAGCCTCCTTCAGGAAGCTCAGAAAGTAGGACAAAGAACTACCTCCTGCTGACCTCCTCTTCTGCTGGGTTGTGTTACCTATAGGTAGCCACCTGTGCTTCCACACATCACCAAATTTCAACCACGGGCATGCAGCAGAGCTGCTGCTGGCATGGCCCTATGATAGCACCTGGACCCCTGCAGTCACATCTCTTGGAGAAACCCGTCTTCACCAGTGAAATCTTCATCATCTGAAGTTCCCAATTTCGCAAAAGAAGCATAAGTTCCTACAGTAAGTGTTGAGAAGCACCATATTATGTCTTTGGAGGGGAAGGAAGTTGCTTAGAGATAATAGTCAGAATTTCTCAGCACAATCATTGATTAAAAATCCTTCTAACAAAAGTATCAATTCACTTCAGCAACAGCTCTGAAGGTGACCTTTAAAGTGTGGGCAATTTCTGTCCTTTAAAAAAGTCTCTTAAAATAAATGGAAAGTCAGACTCAAAACACATGGACAATTAACTATAACAAAATAATGAAATTTTTTAACAATTATCAATGAAATCCTTTTTGATCTAACACAGTTTTGTAGAGAAGCCCCACAGTTCAGTTATACTGGAACTAACCTATACCTAATTGTACAGGTGCAAGACTGAAAGCCAGAAACACTGCAGGCTTTGGCTCATTTACATGACAAGGAAAGCGCAAGCAGATAAGGAAAAGAACCTTTCCTACAGTGACAGTCAAGATGCCTCAGACATCCATCTGGATGGATGAGCAGGTAGTTTAATTTCCATCCTGTTTCAAATATTTCCAATTCTGTTTTAATATAAAACAGAATGTATCTCTAAATTGTTATTTGCATGGCCTTACGTGCAATAAAAAAAATATTCAATTTTCTTACTCTGTAGTTAAGGACAGAAACATCATTCAAGTATAGGCCCTTCCAAGCATCAACTGTTTCCTGAATTGTCTTGATACTTGAAGTATTTTTTGTTGTAACAGAAAGAGGGCATGAGATGCATGAGAAGGCAAGATCCAGAAGGTTTCTTGATCTACACAGTGGAGTTGAGGGCCTCATGTCTCTCCTAAATTGAAGGACTGTATAGCATAAATAGGAAATCCAAGAAGTTCCTTCAACTGCATTAGCTGCATTCAGAAGCATTTAAACTTCTAGGAAAATACTGATCATTCTCTCCCACTCCTGAAAGGTGGGCCAGGGATGAAGCAATGCAGGTAGCAGAAAAAGGAAAACACACCCAGCACCCGTAGCATGAACTTGGTGGCATCAAAATCTCGTCTCTGTATTCACACAGCTGAGGAACACACTTAAAAACACATAAGCACTGAGAGATCCACTCTGTACTGAAAAGTTTTGCCAACGTAGCTGAATTTCCTAGAAGCCATGGCTTAAGCTAGCAAAATTTATTGTGCAGATGCAGCAGCGACGCTGACAGAAGAGTGTACTTTTAAAACCACTGATGTAGATAAACCCTGAGACTGGAGCCAGTCTGATGAATATCATAGGCTCTTAACACACCCAGGTGAAAGGATGAGCACACCCAGCAGGGTGAAGGAAGGGGTTCATACAGCTCCACTATCATCTATGGGCATACTCATCTTCTGAGGAGGTCTCATTCAGCTGGGAACAATGAATGAACAAGCTACTCCACACCTTCAATTCATGCACAGATTGCCTTGTGCTGCATGGAGCTGTTGGGCAGGATTAGTGATACAATTTGTGTAAATTAATTGGGGTTTCCAAGAAGCAGGTGTCAAAGAAAAAGATTTAATATAGCATATGTGCTGCTATTGGGAAGTTTATCTTTCACACAGGGGAACAGGACAGATAAAGGATACCCTAATATTCCTTTACATCAGTTAGGATCTCCATATAACTGAATTATAGTATTATTAATCAAAGAATTCTCATACACAGAAAGCAAGTAACACAAACAAAATTAAAAAGAAAACAAAAACCAAACAAGCCCATAAACACCAAGCACAGCTTTAATAGAGAATGACAGACTTGCACTGAGTTTGAAACATAGTAATGGAGACAAGAGCAAAGCAGGTAAAAGAGATTGGAAAGGTGAGGAGATATTTTATAGCTCTGTCGCCTGACTAGGCACATAACCATAAGATCTTAACTGGCGCAGATCTTGTTCCCCTAATGCTTAAAAAAATTAACTGGACATTACAATGATAATGAAATGTGCATGCGTGCATATAAATACATATACATATAAAATCAATGCTATATATATATAAATATATAAAAAATACACCTATGAAGGACATTATGTAGGGAAAGTATTATGAGAAATCATCTTCTTTTGAAACTAAAGTAACAAAAGCCACTATGAAGCTAATCTAAGACAAACCAGTTTGGGAAATTTAGGTCACTAATCTGATTCCCTTACCCCTACCGTAATTGTATATTGCAAAACACTGCAATACTGATAATTTGTCTCTTCACAATATTGAGTTCTTCATGGTAAAAGAGACCAAACCAAGATAATCAGGGAGTACTGGAGAGAGAAACAAGGCAGAAATGTTCTTATACTATGTAAGTTCAGTTTTAATATAGTTTGTCTGCTCTTTCCCCTGAAAAAAAAACCTAGAAACCCAATCCCCCCAAAAACTCAAACCAACAAAACAAGAATCTCCCCCATCCTCTCTTGCTTCCAAATTCCTTTTATCCATTTCTTCCATTAAAATGAAATTTATTATGGAAAGAAAACCAGCATCATTAGAAATAGTGAAAAATTGTTATGTATTGCTCTATATTGCCTTACCTGTTATCCCCCACAGGGTTATGTTCCTGTCTCCCTGAAGGAGAAATTCATACCTTTTAGCACAGATGCTATGTTTATCAGGAGCTGCTGCCTCAGAAAGAAGTACCATCTATCAGCAAGTCAAAAACACTGCTGTGAGACTGCATCTTCCACCTCTTATTTAGTCACCTTTTAAGACAACATGGCCACAACAATGAAAACACTACCAGCCAGTCCATGGCTCTGATTTAAAGGGCACTGACTGTCCTGAAGAATTGTTAAATTAGAGATTGTGTCACAGTTACTCAGTAACAGCTACAACATAAGGAACTAATGAAGTAGTATCTTATCTCACTAGGATGTCAGTCCTGAAAGCTTAAGCATACCAGTGCAGCATGCGCCACGCTTGTGACAGGACACAATACAATTTCCTTAGAAAGCAATCCGTCAGTCTCAGTCTCTGAATGCCTTATCCATAAAATCATGAAGCGGGTTGGCTTCATCAAATGAGACATAATACAGATTCACAAAGCACCATTTGCCAGAACCGCGGTGATAAAATTGTAGAATCTGGGTTTTCAAGCAACAACAACAAAATAAAAATAAAAAATATACTTTTGAGGGAGTCCATGTTCTTTCCTTCCCCCCTCCCCCCCTTTTTTTTTTTAGGCAAAATGAAGGGCAATAGCAACTGTACCAGTGATTTCTTCGCTCCTCTCCCCTTTGCAGATGCCTTTGTTCAAAGACTCATCCAAGAGGTGAAAGCCGGTGCTCCAGCCCTCCACAACCAAAGAGGCCTGACCATACACCAGGTTACCCCACCCCTCTCCTGATAAGACTGGGCCTTGCTGTGTGCCAAGGAGAGTCATGAAGCCAGGAGAGCAACAAGGAGGATTTTGATAGGGTTTGGGGAAAATAGGCAATAAAACGTTATTTTACTGCTTGCATCTACTTTGTTTTTATTATAAAAAAGAAAAAAAAAATAAATCCCCCCCAAAAGCTACACAACAAAATACAACAAAACCAAAATGACCTTTTTAGCCAGTTTTAAAGAAGAAGTTTGACCTTCACCTATTACTTCAGTCAGCCTGTTTTGAGTGCACTGGGTAGTGCTGACCGACACAGCTCCCTCAGACAGGAAATGTGAGTCAGATGCTCATGATTTCAGAAGGCTTTAATCTAATTGTATTTCTATATATGAAATAGCCCAATAAATGTGATTCCTGCCGATGCTAGTGAAAAAGGCCAGAGCCTTTGTGTTGACCTGGCCATGCAGGGTCTCTGGGGCTGTCTTGGCCTGAGCTGGTTTTAACAGTTGCCAGGTGGTGGAGCAATTAGTGCCTAGCCTATCCCTGGAAAATACCCCTGGGAAAGTCCAACACCCTGCAGCAGTCACTGAGTAACATAGAAAAGGCCTTTATGTCAGCTGAGGCTGGTGGAAGGCTTTGGGGCAGCCTTCAAAACCTGAGCTGGCAATTGATGAGAATAAAGCAGGCTACAACAAAACACATAAAACCACGCTCATGCAGACGAAGATCAAGAAGGAAGCCAGACCCACCATGAACACCATGCTCCCTGTGATGAAGGGCAGAGAATGCTGGTGACTTCATGAAAACACCCCCCCAACACACACACATGCACGCCATTTTGTTTCAATCCTTGCAACCCAGAGGAAAACTGGAAGGGCAAGTGTCACACCAAAAACAGCAGGCACTTGGAAGTTTTGTTTAACAATTTCAAATGTATTATTAAGGAGGCTTTTCTAATTACCACGGTCTATTAGACTGTTAAAACATTAACTGGACTACAAAAATATTCTTAGTTCTTTATGTATAGCATGTGCCTTTTATCTTAAGATTCAGAGTGTATTAATAAAGCACATCTTCCCATCAACAGTGAAGAACTTCTAAAAGCAAATGAATAACTGCAAAAGCTTTGGAAGATTTTAAAACCAGATTGGGTTCCTGATAACTGTAGATCATTAGCTCTCCTGCCACTTTCCACTGTTTTTTCCTTACTCTGTCCATATGTAAAACCTTTCTTCTCAGAACCACATAGAGAGAAATGTCAGAGAGTACTTGTCAGAGAGTAATGACAATAACTGATGCTGCCATACAAGCTTTCATTTGATCAACAGCATCTGACTGACGAGCATTTGTCACAGGACATTAATGACATGCATGCTAAATCATGTCACGATTATTACACACTGCATCCAAGTGCTCACTTTCCAAATTCATAATAAGCATCAATAGCTTTCAGAATGAAAAAAGGGAGAAGAAACTTTAGATAATATAGTATTACATTTGACCTACTGAAACAAAAAAAAATTTCAATGCTATCAATTAAAAGCCAACTATTTCAAGGAAACTATAAACAGCCCATATTTTAAGTAAACCAAACTCTACCTGACATCAAGAAAAGCCTTACCTTCCACCATGTGTGTCCTGGGACTTAAACTACAGAGTATTGGTTATAATCAAAATTATCTTATTGCCTATCTTTGTTTCAAGTAATTTTACTGCTACAGGAATTGGTTTTATATGTTTAGTTGCATAGGTAATTTATATATTTAATAATTTTATTATGCGTTAAAAGATCTGCTTTATTACTAACACTGTAATCAACTCACAGAGAGTACTTCTTGAAACAGCAAAGCCTTTTCGTGGCGCTTTTTTGTTCCATTACTGCATGAACCTATGATTAACCTTTATTTCAGTAGAGATCCTTACAAAAGTGAGAAGAAAATATTCTGTTACTCGATCCTTTGCAAGAAGCTTCCCTTGCTCTCACAGACCTTAAATACCCAAATTCCCAGAGACAGTTTTGTGAAATGACTCTTCTGAAGAGCTTGAGAATCAGACATTTTAACAAAAACCCAACCCCTGCCTCTACACTCTGCTGCTGCCACGGTTGCTAACAATTATAAGCCTTCAGTACTGTGAATAATTCAGAAACTCATCTGTTCCTTTCCATGTAAAGACAACGTTGAGAGAAAAAGGTCACTTCCCCACCTCTCTTCCAGCCACTGACTTCTCCATCCCAGCGCTGGTCTGATCACATGATACACTTGAGTGTTTGACATGCATCCCCTGACAGCTTCTTAGCAGCAGTTAGTCTGTTTAGCTTAGAGTACAAAAATAATAGGAACACAAAGGAATGACAAGTTTCAGCAGTTATACACACAGTATCAGCACTCACATTTGCTGTAGCTATTTCAGATACCTGATGTACAGTAGGCCTATGTTTAATTATAAAATAGACAGATGCCAGCATACATATTGTAACCAGGCAAACTGGTACTGATGCACAGAAACAGTGGTACTTGAAAAACATTTATTAAAAATAATATGAGCAGTATAAACACCTGTTTTCCAAAGACTAACATTTGAGAATACTCCCCTTCAGGCCTTTTTGAAAAGGCTGTAAATTCACTGCCACTTTCTCTCCTCTTTAATCTTGTGATTAAGAAGCACACTGGAAGGCTGTCAATATATACACATACAATATGCAGAGCAAGACAGACTTATGCAATATAGTATTTAAGGGATTAACGACTGTTAACTTAAATCTTCTCCTCCCTTCACTTAAATTATAGCCCATTTTTTTTCTGGCCAAGAAAGATTGTTTTAAATACATATGCAAAGGATCTGTGAATGCTTAATTTTCCCAAGATGAATGGTTAAAATCTTAACTTGTAATTCTACTGAACTCTAACACACATACCTCCCCCAGCTGAAGCCTGCTTCACTGAATCACAAGTTTGTGTCTAACCATGAAGAAACCTGGAATATTCCTTGATACTCAAAAATCCTGCCAGTTAATAAGGCAGAGCATAGCACCTAAGTATTTTTACCCATTCTTTTCTTCCTCTGGCTGAAATCAGCTTGATGGTCAAGGAAGATACCTACCTAAGGGAGAATGAAAGATTACAGTGCTTTCCCTCTCAAGTGAAAGTCAAAAAGCCAACCCCTCTCTGCAAGGAACAAACCACCCCCTTTCCTAAATCTCCACCGCTTAAATTAGGTCTAGCAGGTTGTGGTTTGTTACCTGACATCTTTTTTCCCCATTTCCTCCTTTCTCACCAAATAACTTCAGATATATCACAAAACGTCAAATTCGGTCTCCCTGGTTTTGCTGAAGGACTTTTCAATGTCTTTATTATTGAGATCAATGAACTCTTCCCTCAGACTTCAGCAGAAAGAACAAGAGCACTCTGTCCTGAGGAGGATAACCTTTCTTCCAAGCATCCTTCACTCAGAACCACCTCCCCAAACATGGCTAAAACCTAGCAATTTCACAAAAAATAAATTCAAAAAACTAACATCCACAACAAAATCACCATAAAACCAGCACCAATAACAACCCCTTCCTCACCCCAAACCCACAAAAACCCCAAACAAACCCTCAAAACAAACAAAACAAACCCTCACAAAACAAAAACCAGTGTGCACTTACTCATCTGCTATAAATTTTGGTTTAATACTTTCTTGAGACAAAATACCACAAATAGATATTTATCATTCTGAGAACAGGACAAAGTCTCTGTTTCTAATACAAAAGCTCCCTAAACATCTCAATTCCATACAGACTGTCTGAAGCACGCTGCACAAAGAGTCAAGAATGGTTATAAACTCTTCATCTCTCAAATGCTGCACATTTGAAATCTCCCATTACAAACCTCCTGTGTAAAACTAAGTAATCCAGACAGTCACAGTGCATTCAGAGTTCTTGATCATTTTGTATGACCACCTCTGCAACTCAAAAAGAAAAAATTATATTAATACCAGGTATAGGTCTAGGTTATGTCAGGTACTAAAAGATTCCAATAAATACATAGGCTCCCTTGCACAACTCTAGGGTAACAAAATATTCTTAGGTGTCCGACAAAGGGAGCAACTCAAGCATCTGCTTTTTGTGGTAGAATTTACATACACTCACTCTATAGATTCCAAATGTTACAACCATTTTTAGGCTATTCTCCTACTAACCGATGGAATAATTTCGGAAAGAGAAGACCTCTAAGATCACTGAGTCCAACTGTTAACTTAGCACTGCCAAGTCCACCACTAAACTTCACATGTACATCTCCTTAAAATACCTCCAGGAATGGTGACTCAACATCTTCCTGGGCAGCCTGTTCCAGTGCTTGATAACCCTTTTGGTGAAGAAATTTTTCTAATATGTATTCTAAACCTCCTCTGGCATAACTTGATGCAATTTCATCTCACCTCATCCTACATAAACACTGAAGTGTTAGAAGCCATCTTGCCTCTTCAGGACAAAAGACCATGACACAACAAGACAGCCAGGAGGTGTATCTAGAAGTTCATACTGTAAGTTTTGCAATTTACTGCAGCTAGTCATTTGTAAACAAGAGACAAAAAAGAATAAGGTAAGCTCAATACAAACAATGTTCAATAGTTCAATAGGCACAGCAGCTCCCATTTAGACCAAGACTTAACTAAGGTTATCCCAGTGTTCTGTCTCAGGCCAGTAACAACTAACACCACCACTGTCCTCTGTACAATCTTTGGTGATTTTCCTTGTTGGGAAAAAAGTCAAAGTCTGGGATTCTCCTACTTCTGCTGAAGGGTGGAAGGAAACTGAGCAGCAGAGGAGAAGAGGCATTTCATTCAATCAATGAACCTGAATTAATTTCTACCAGCAGGTTTTATTGTCCAGCTCAGGGACCTGTCCTTCTAAGTTGCTGCAATAAACACTGATGACCAGTGCTCATGGGTTTTTTTGCTGGACTTGCTTAGCTCCAGTAATCTTCATGGCAAACCCTATTAAAAAGGAAGGCAAACAAGAATGCATAGCAAAACTTTTATCTCCAGCTGCAAACAAACTGGTAAAATGAATGTTGTGTGCAAATTACTTATTATGTTACACCCATCATAAAGCAGATCATACTAGGAAAAAAAAAAATTGTAATTTGTTGTAAAAACACAGCCAGTACATACAATAGAAATATTAATGCAAGACTACCACTTTTGTTATATCTTTTAGGGTTTTTTACATTTAAATTGTTGCATTTTTCAAAGAAACGTCTAGGAAATACGCACAAATTGGTAACACGTCAAACCAAGTGAAGCATCTCAGTTTAAGTTTTGAAGTAACTTGAAAACACTGATGGATGATGGAAAACACCTACACATAAGATTTGAATCGTTAATTGTTTTACAGTTTGTAAGTTCTGCGAATGCATTGTCAACATGAACTCTTACAAAAAATGTTTATATTTAAGTTGTTATTTATCAGATTTCCCATTGTCTCCTCCTAACACGTTCACGCTTCGAATTGTTTAAACGCTGAGAACTGGAAGAATTTCAACTAATTAATTGCTTGTCTCTTTTTACTAAGATCATTAAAGCTTACTAGTAGCAGTAAATACACTGTTCATTAATTTTTACTGCCGGGGGAGGAGGCAGGAAGAGGACACTATGGCCCAGGCTCAGAGGAAAACAGGCATTAAATAAAAAATGGTAACAAATGGATTTTCAGAATGCATACACAGCCACATGCTGCTAAACCTCCTAATACATAAATGCTTAATCTTACTACAGCAAGGAGTCTAGTGTCTGGAACAAAATTACACGTACAATTTTCAAGGTTACACACTTATGTACATGAGTTAAGCTATTGCTGTGAAAAATTTGCCTTGCTTGTTGAATGATTTACACTCCGGTATTCCAGTTTTAAATAAGCTTTGATGATTCACGTTGGAGTGATTAGTCAGGATCTCAGAATTCATGATGAGTATGAAAAAAATAATTGTTTGTGACATACTGTATAGAAAATATAATTACCATAGCTGTTTCTTTCAAGGCTATTTAATTGCCTCCCATAATCATTTACAATCCACATGTAGCTGTTCGTTCTATAAAAATAAAAAAAGTCTTGAACAGAATTGGATGAAAATGTCCATCTTACCTAATACAAAGCCCCTAATCTTCATATTTAGCTATTCAGGTTCACATGGTGCCTCTCAAGAGTTTCACAAATACACTTTTTCACAACAACAAAGCAAACCTAATGGACAACATAGATTAAGATTTATGATGACTTTTCTCTTTTGTAGAAGCTATATTACAAACAACTACATAAAGAACACATAATAGCAAGCTTATTTAGCATAAAAAATACTTGTCAGTGAAGCTCCGCTGGTGCACAATGCTTTGAAACCCGTGTTTCAAACAGAGAAAACAATCACAAATCACAACCTTCAGTAAAAGATAGAACATGTAAACTACAGCTTGAAGCACTGTCTTGGGAAATGTAAACTATTTAGATATATAAAAAATTACCTCTATGACAAAATAAGCTTGTCTCTCCCAGTCTTGGAATCTTTACCAATTTAAACATTTTCTTCACTGATTTTTCTCCCAGCAGGAGCCAGGGGCAGTTGCCAGAAAAAGTCAAGGTTTCTCTCCCATCCTCCATAGCAAGTCAAGGTTTGCTACAACTCAAAATCCCTAACGTCAAGCTCAGAGCAAAGGGGCTACAAGCATCGTCTCTTCCTACTGTTCTTTCCACTCCATGTACCCCTCAGGTTTCACCACTAGCCATTGAATTCAACTCAGGCAAGGAGGAGGATTTCAGGCATACACTACACAGCACCCAATGGACTCGTTAAGAAGGTGTCTTTCAGTATTGCTCACTACTTCCTATGTAAAGCTCGCTCAGTTTACAAGGATGGAGGCCTTCTCATTAGCGATCTCCAAACTTTCCCTGCAAGTCAAATGATCAGAATGATCCCATTTTGATCATACTTTGAAAAGAGTAACACCAGGGTAGCTACTGTGTGTCACTGTGGGGGGAAAATGTGACCTTAAAGGTTTTCTACCAGCTTGTTGAGAACAGAATTGCAAACAAGAGCATCTACATGGCCCTGAGTATTATAGGTAACAAAGAATACAAAACCTATTGCCTTCATTCGAAATGTTGTGATCAGCAAAACAGCAAATATCTTAAAAAGTTTGTGTTGAAAGATCTTCTAAGATTTAAATATTACCTTAAGAAAAAAAAAATTTACTTTTTCCCTACACACAGCAAGATGATAATTCTAAGAGGACACAGGATTGTTTTCATCCCTAGTTTTATAGATATTGTCTTTAACCCCTCCAAACTGAGGTGCAGGTCTTAGCCTTGAATTGCAATAATCAAATTCAAATTTTTAGAGAATAACCATTGTTGCCAAGACACATTAAAGGCATGGTTTGTCTATCTATAGACACACATACAAGATATATATATAATGCTCCATTAATCTAGTGGAAAATATTCAAAAGTCTATAAAAATTCTCTCTTTCAAATTTCTAAAAGAATTGGGTATTTTGGTTTTGGGTTTGGTTTGTTGGTTGGTTTTTTTTTCAGAAGTAAAATGAACATGCTGAAGAAGACATTTGATAAGGATCCTTGCAAGATAGGTTCCCAAAAGGCAGGTTACTAGAGTGTAACAGGGAAAATGCTCCCAGAGACAAACTGACAGGCAGATGATAGCAAAACAGGGTAGAAATAAACGTTTGTTATGTGGAGAAAGGACCCACAGATTTGTGCTAAAACCAGAGAGATTAATAGCAAGGCAACAAAACTAACAAAGACTGAAAATATGACTATTCATTGCCTCTTACAACTCAAGAAATAAGGATTTCTTCATACCTTTTCACATATATGTACAGAAGCGAACAGGAGACCAAACTAGCTGAATATCTGGCCAGACCAGTATGGTTGTTCTTATGCCTTTATTTTATATTATCCCAGCAGTACAAAGCTGCAGCATTTCTTAATTCAAACTACTAAGAAATTACTGCCAAAAATGGTGTCCACTCCCCTTCTACCCAATCCATATATTTGCAGTGCTCAACCTAGTAGCTGTACATCAGGATAAGCTAGAAAATCAGCTGATTTTGCTGGGTTCATTCTTTCATGAGTTCACAGAGGTAGCATGTAAAGGAACCCCCCCCCCCACACTGGTTTCCAGAAGAGGAATTACAGAAGTTCACACCTGTAACAGAATAGGGTTCTGTCCTATGCAGATCTGTAAGTAACAAGAAGGTGGCTGGAAAAAACAATTGAAAAATGTCCAGTTCACAATTTTAACCTTACTGCAAGTAGATCACATAATTTTTTTTTTATATAATTTATTATATTTTATTGTAATTGTGCTTTATTTCTCAGGGAAGCCTACAGAAACCTTTCCTTCTGTCCCCTATGTAGAAGCTCCTCAACTCAAAGACATAGGTTTTGTACTGGGTCAGTGACCAAAAGCATCTCATTGTGCTGAATACCAGAGCAGGTGTGAGGAGTTAAACAAATGGCACAGCTAATAGCAGGGCCTCTTTTGGTGGAGGTGAGATTGTTTCACTCTCTTCTTTTACACCCCCACTACACCTGCACACTAATTTATATAGGGCAGGGAGTGTCATCAAGCAACCACCGGGAAATAAAAAAAGATACAAAGCACATGAGGAACCACAGAGCACACTTGGACCTGTCTGTCCAGCAGAAGTATGTCTTGCAGACTGAGAGGGCTGGTTTTAATATGGCATTTTCTCCAAGGGCTCAAAGCACACGGCTTTGTCAGTTCTCACACTCCCTATCCCCCATTAAATAGAAAAAAAATGGCAGGCAAGAAAAAGAAAAATCTCTCAAGGTGAGGCTACTCCCTTCTGGTGAAAATGGTGTTACAAAGGGGGAAACATACTTGGGTTTGGGGGTGGTTTTGGTTTTTTTCCAAAGCACATATATTAATAACATGTATTTTTAAATTAATTTTTGATTGAAGAACTTTATGAAAACAAAAATATTACCAGTAGTTACAACTACTCTTTCATTAAGATTTAGCATTAATGCAGCTACTGTTGCATAACCCTGCATGACAATCCATCAACATTTGTTGATACTGGTATCTTGAAGCCATCCTTATGAGGAAAACACGTGAACAAACAGTAGGTTATCTGGGATTTTCTTTTTTTTAAAAAAAAATGCCATCACATGTACTTGAAAAAGACTGAATGTAGACCTGAATCAGTGTATATACAAGAAAGAACACATTAAAATATAATAGCACTATTAGTAACAGTTAAAACACACATTTTTCTGGATAAAGTCAGAAAAATAAGACTTGGGAAATATCTGGAAAAATGTTGAAAACTTATAGGTAAGTGAAGAATTTTCACATGCAGAAAGTATTTCATTTAGCTTGAAAAGCATATTTATCTTACATGCAATGCTGCTGGTTTACAGTTGTATACTGCTTGTTGAGACATACAAAATAAAAATAACTATCATAGCCACTGAAAAAATATTTCCATCTTCATACTTCCAAAATAAAATCTATTGTTTATAACTTTTGTAATATCTGACTTCTCGAATCTAATAGCATTTTGTTTCAAATATTGTATATTTATCAAATTGTCTGTTCACAACAATTGTCCTAAAAGATATCACTTCCATATTACACATTTTCCTTTACAGCAACTTATGGAAAGTAGAGGATTTTACAAGGAATGTAGTGATTGCAAGATAATAGATGGTACCTCTGTGTGATCTAAGTAGTTTTTCTTCAGAAAAAGGATCAAGTGATAGTGTTGTGATTTGTAAAGGTCACATGCTGGAAGATCAAATCAATCTTAATTTTGAAAATAGTGCAAGATTTAAAAAAAAAAACAAAAAACAATTTCTAAGTGCTGGATTCTTATCAATGCCTAGCTTTAAAGAGACAATCATCCCCACAGCTCTAGTTAAGATATTTTGATGAATTCACTGTATTAATTCTAAGGTAGAAAACACTGTTGAGAAATGTTTGCAGCAAGATTAACTTGACCAGGTACCTTCTGCCTCCCCACCTACTCTAGCTACAAATATTTTTTCCAATATTGTATTATTTTTACTACTAATGGAGAAATTTCACATACAAAAAAAATCAAACCCACAATTCAACAAAACCTATTTGTGTTTGGATTTAATCTGTTTAACAATACTCTGCAAAGTGCATCTTGAACTTTGGAGAGAGCTTTTAAGACTAAATCTATAAGCTTAAAAGTGAAATTTAGTACAAAGTTGTCCTGGGTTCAGCAGTAGCAGTCATTTTTCTCCTTCTTGGTAGCTGGTGCAGTGCAGTGTTTTGACTTTCGGCCTGGGAACAGAACTGATAGCGATGTTTTGGTTTGGCCAAGGACTTTGTGAGCCTCATGCTCTGCCAGGGAGGAGGGGAAGCCAGGAGGAAGCAGAGACAGGACACCTGACCCAAACTGACCAAAGAGGTATTCCATACCACAGCACGTCATGCCGAGGATGTAACTGGGAGTTAGCCGGAAGGGCTGGGAGACTGCAGGGTTGGAGGAGGTATCGGTCGGAGCTTGGTCGGGCTTGGGGGCGAGTTATCGGTCAGCTGGTGCTGAGGTGTTGTATTCTCTTCCCTTGTTATTTCCTTTGTCATTGTTATTATTGGTGGTAGCAGTAGTGATTTGTGTTATACCTTAGTTACTAAACTGTTCTTATCTCAACCCGTGGGAGTTGCATTCTTTTCGATTCTCCTCTCTGTCCCTCCGGGAGTAGGGGGAGGGAAAGAAGGGGGGGGGGGGTGTGTGTGAGTGAACAAATTGCCTGACTGGGTTTAAACCACGACAAAAGTAAGTAAAGTCATGGTGTATCTTATTATCCCTCCCCAAATAGGTTTCAAGCTGAAATGTGATGGAAACGGACAAACCACAAGACTATGATTTAAGAGAAATACATATATGTTTGGTCCCCTTGAAAAGAATAATTCTTACATTTGGGGAGCCAAGTAGAATTTAACCAGAGTGAAAAATGTTATTTCTAGTTTATTTCATCAATATTCAGTAAAACATACATCTGAAGCAACACTTCTTTGGAGTTTTCTATTTTGCATGAACAATCTAACAAAGTACTTACATTACAGCAGCCTTATAGGCAAAGCATGCATGGACAAGCCAGGTGAATGACAATGTACATAAGATTTCCCAAGCTTACAGGTTCCTCCATTAATTTAATACAAGCATTTTGTTGTTCTTTATTAATAAATAAGTTCACATCACTACAAATATTTGCTACATTTATGTTTTGTATGAAGCTTGCTTCAGAGTCTATGAGTCTTGCATGAAGACTAACACCAACTATGGTGGCAATGGAGCGCAAAGAAAAGCTGACGATGATTAATAGCATAATTGTGACAAAAATTATCATCCAGGTCACTTTTCCTTTATTAAAGCTTTATTGTTTCCATAAAAATAGTAGATTTTAAAAAACATCTTCTCCATATCAACATGGAGTGTTTGATAGTTGTTGACCTTGGTCTCAAGAAAGCATCAAGAACACTAAGATTCTCTGAGCATCCTCTTGTAGTACTGTTGTCTTGCCTATGCTGGAGCAGGCTTATCCCTCTCTCTTACCTGTGCCCAGGTGTAGATCCCAGTCCTTCAGGATCCCTCAATATGTCACAGCCACTTGGCACTTTTAGCTTTGTGAATGTGAAAAGACATTAACGTGTCTTTAGCTGAGAGCACTCCAAGTAACAGCTACCAAAACCCAAGCACTGTTCAGAGCACAGATGCTGGACATTTCTGCAGTGAAACTATTTACAATAGCATCATCCCAGTAGATGGAAACATATGAAACACACACAGCTGCTAGCTGTAGGAAAATCTCTTGTCCATGTAGTAGAAAGTGAAGGACAACAGTGGCTACTGTAGAGCTGAGAAGACTTGCACTATTGATGACAAAGTGATGGCAACCAGCAAAGCTTGGTACTTGCAGCCCCACCACCAACAAACCAGAAGTAGAAAGACTATGTTCACAGGAAAAGACCAGGCAATGGATAAGAACACAAGCAGCCAGGGAAGCTGGGCAGCCAGCACTACATCTAAGTCCCACAGTAAGAGAGGGTGACCTTGATCTATATGATGTGCCAGCTTGACTGTCAAGAGCAACTATCACAGGGAAAGAGCAAGAATGAAGAATGAGGAGGAAAAAGAAAAAAAACTGTCTTGGGTTTGCTTCATCATGCCTGCAGGTTGTGGCTAGGCAGCACCTATGTCAGCCCGCCTCTGCCCTGCATGTAGGCTTTTCAGTTGTTTCATGAAATACTGGTAGACAAGGGTCTTGATCATCATTTCAGCATGAGAAATGGAAGCAAGTGAATAAGGAATAAAGTCAAAGGGACAGAGAGAAAAAAGGAATGAAAAAAAAAAAACAGACACATCTTCCTCCCCCAAACCTGCAACTGTATCACTGACACACTACTCTCTCAACTAGACAGTGCAGGACAGTGACAATGGACTAAGGATATTCTCGACAGCAGAGAAAAGCACCTTTCTGGACATATTTTTACTTAGTGAAGGACTAATTGTTCCCATCAGAAACAGACATTTAAAAACTATCAGTGAGCTCCCATGCATATACACAGGCACATGGACAGTGAGAATTAAGCACTTTCCTTACAGCCTTATGTATGCACCCGCTCGCCTTCCAGGAAAAACAGATCAGAGTGCTGGAAATTTTGCATTTCCCATGGAAAAGCACCCTACTGCTAATGTCTGAAGTATATCTGTTGCCCTTCATGAAATGGGGCTGACTTAGACATAAGTGAAATTGGCTCTGTGCATCGTTAAATCCTGAAGTGAGATGCATCATGTCTGAAACTGAATTTTCTCCCAAACTGTATTTCTAAAATGGCTCTGGAACTGACAGTAAACTAGAAACATCAAGTCCACACCCAAAGTCTCAATATCATGCTTCATGGGAGGTAAGTGTACTGCCTCATCCCTGCTCATGCTCTCAGTCACGACCAGCAGCAGATTGCTCTGCAAGCAGACCATCAGATATGCATGTAGACAGCAGTAGAAGTATCATAAAGCTCCAGTGCCCAGTGCTGTTTGAACATAAAAGCCCCAACTGCAATACAAACCAGACATATTGAATCACCCCTGCTGCTATAATCGACGTTCTGGATTGACATTCTGTCTGGCAGTTCCCAGATTTCCCTGAAGCTTTCCGCAGGTTTCAACATCCAAGCCACACGCACTGTAAATTAGCCTACACTATACGTAGTTTTGAACAACACAGTGCATCTTGTGACTGTCTCCAGTATCAGAAACAAAGACCTGCTAAACTGCCTTTCACACTGTTAGCTGAAATGTTCATGAACTGCCACCCCAGTTACATACCCATGAATTTCATACCCAACATGATAACTGTCCACACCCAATCTAAGCTGGGAAAGAATTTTAAATTATAGAATACACAGAAAGAGATCAAATCAGCACAAAAAGCAGTCATGAGGAGGTTGTAGACTAAGTCTCAACTATTTTCCTTTGGCACTGGAACAAATCAAAACAGATTACAAGTTGTTCACTCTTTGTCTTGGGTCTGGAAAATAATCTGTAACAGTAATTCAGAGATCATTCTAAGAACAGAAACTTTGGGGTGAAAACAGGTGGCATAAACACTGATTTAAAGTCAAAACAATCAGCTGCAGACTTAACTGTGAGTAGTCACCATACTAACCATCAGAGCAGCCCTCCTAGGCTGCCCAGTGAGCAGCACATGTGCAATTCTAACAAGGCTGCTCGAGCACAACCTCTACAGCTTCAGAAGTGCTTATATGCAATAGAGTGATAAAGGACATTTGCATCCTGCCCAAAGTGGATCCAAGCATCTTGAATCTTTATATAGAGGAATGTAGAAGCGGTAATAAACACTTTATTTTTAATCATTTTAATCATTTTTTTATCTGAGAGACTTCCTAAACCAGACAACAAGCCAAGGACCTCAGCATTGGACATGCAGGAATATCCTAAAGAGCCATGACATTTGAGGGACTTTGGGTTTTGTTATTCTTCAAAATCTGAAGGACTGTATGCAGTAGCATGTATGAATCACAGTAAATATACTTACACTTTGAAACCTATCATATTAAAACAACCCCAAACAACTTTAAAAATTAAGTTTTAAGAAAATTATACACCCAAGTTATATGATATAGTAGCTGAAAGAAAAGAGACTAAAAATTACCTTGAAGCAATATATGAGACAAGCTCCTATTAAAATATGCTTGACTCGTCTAACTAAGATCTGTGCTCCACCAAAAGGAAAACACTGAAAGCAAAATATGAGATGACGTTTTTAGATTTTGAGTAAAAGAGAATGGTTTCATCCCTGAAATTAATTGGAAGCCAGATGACTTATAGGACACTTAGACAAAGAACGAATGCTTCTTTCACACACAGCAAATACCGAGACAAAGAAGGAATAGAAAGAAATCAAACTGTCAAGAGAGGAAGTTCAGACCACAAGGTACTAAAAAAAAAAATAAAAAATAAAAAAGCCAGTGTTATATACAGCAAATAAGATTTGCAGGTAGAGTAAAGGTATCAGTTGAGAAGTTCAGGATCAAACATGATACCGAGGTTATTCACAGAAAATCTAAATAGCAACTGTACTAGCAGAACAGTTGATGTGTCCCCAGGAGAAACACATCCATGTGAAGTATTTAGAGGGAAAGCCAGCACAAGCAGGCAAAAAAGAACAGAGAAGAGTCATTAGAGGTGTCAAGAAATACGTACAGCTGAGAATCACAAGCACATAACTGTCAGTTAGCAGTATAGTTTAGACATGGTATATAGGAAAGAGCAGATGGCCAAGAAGTGACCCTTGTGAGAGTGATTCGAGAGAGCAAAGGTCTTGTCACGCAAGAAGTGAACAAATACACACCTTCCTATATTTTAGGAGACGTGTAGAAAAACGTCCACAGTAAAGCATAAGGCAGGCCTTCTGATGAGAGATTTGTTGAAGCACAGTGGTTACACAGGGAGGAGAAAATGAAAGAAGTAATAGCTGCACACAAGAGACTGCACAGAGTTCCTCAGGGCAGTCATCATTAGCCAATCTGAAATATAATTTCTTAAGTATTTTGGAAAAGACTATGGGTAAGGTCTAACAGCGAGTATCTCTTTTCACTACCAAACAATTCATGATAAAAATGTTCCTTAGCTAGAAGAATTTATATCAGGCCTTTTTATAGATATGACATTTAAAGCTTTTATTAACTGAACAGTCAAGCCAACTTTTACAAAGCAAAGCAGCAGGAGGGCAAACTCACTCTAGGTATTGGGTACGTTTTACCCATTTATTTAAATTACCTAACTAGACAGAATTCTAAAGTGAAAATATCAATTGCCAGCACATATCAGCTATAATTGGCGCTGTACATTTCATGAATAAACCAAAATTGAAGACTAACTAGCAGCTCCATCTATGCCAAACTTTCTTCCCTCAGAGTCTGAACAGTTCCTAGGTTATCCTCTTGCTTCTCCCAAACTAAAGATTGAACAGAATATGCTTACTGCTTGAAGAAATCCAATTTTCATCACAGGAAACGCGATATAAACAGTTAATAAGCATATATTGGTATAATCATATAATAGTACAAAATGGTTAATGAGAGAACGGTATTATCAACTTGCTCAAACATTCTAAAAGCGTAAGACAAAACTATTTTGCAAAGAATAAGTCTTAACTAACAACAAATTTTTGTGGGTTTTTTGTTTGGGTTTTGTTTTTTTTTAAATTACTTAGATACTGGCATGAACATCAGGGAATGCTTAACTCCACAGCCTGGAGAACAGATCTAGGTTCTAAGCTTCATATAACTCAAATTACATCTATTTAGGGCATATGTATGTTTGCTATGTCCTTCACATGGTCTCAAGGTCAAAATGGGAGAGGGCCCCCAGTTTTGCAGTTTTCACATTAATTAAGCAAAGAACATCTTAACAAGCAGGCCTGCAAAATTGAAAACTCCTGCATCCTTTTGGCAAAACTTTGCCTTCCAAACAAGTAAGAAAGCAGAGTATCAGAAACTGCCTTTTTACTACTGAGATTAGGAAAATGGGAGTAAGAAAGAAAACTAGGAAGATAAGATAACAAATGAAGATTAAAATGTTTTAAGTCACAATAATGCATCATACACACATAAATATAGAGCACATTAAAATATAACACCCTAATATGATTACATTTAAGTGCTCTCTGAGGATATGCATATGATTTATTGTTGTGAAGTAAAACCTTTTATTTCTATTGAAGCAGCATTACAGCTTTCAAACCTGCTGCAGTTTTGTGTCTGCTGCCTTCTACATTCTTCAACACCAAATGACAGATTCTGCTGAATATTTACTTACTAAAAACCTGGCAGAACTTGTAGACCTTGATTTTTATTGTAAGACTAACTCCGTATGCCAGCTACCAGACTTTCTGCTTAGCATCATGGCATCAAGAACTAGAGGAATCTGAATCAAAATTTTGTTCAATTGTTTTTTCTCACCGACAAAATTCCTCTGCTTAAAAACCTTGATGATTTGAAGCATCCCAGAAATGTTAATGTTCAGTACACAAGACATCACTATTGCATCGTCAGGCAAAGACTCACTAGATAAACTGGAGACACAGATATTTTACAGAAATAAAGGTATCTGTATTTGTATTTTACAGGACAGATTTCTAACTCTGCTTCAACTGCTAAAGACAAACACATGCTAAGTATTTATGGAAAAATCTACCATT
Organism: Pezoporus wallicus; assembly: GCF_028554395.1. NCBI lineage: Eukaryota > Metazoa > Chordata > Aves > Psittaciformes > Psittacidae > Pezoporus > Pezoporus wallicus. Next base: position 5,630,857 of record NW_026640754.1, read on the forward strand.
CAGTACATAAACAAATGCTCAAGTACATACACTATATACATGACTACAAGTAATGCACATAACTACTCAGCATAATGCTCAAAGAAACCTTGCAGTGTAAGTAGATAAAGGAATGTATGAATGAATATTGCTTATTTTCAATTTTTAAACAGTGCAGGTTTCCAAGCCAAGCATGAAAACTAGGAATGTAACATATTGCTCTAAAAACACTGAATAAACCAGCAAAAAGCTTGTTAAAAACAGTGTGATATGACACAAGTAGTTTCGCCAGTATCTGAGATCAGCAATACAATGACACCCCCCCAAAAAAAAAATCCCAAAATAAAAAGAAACAAAAACCAACCATGCAATAAAACAAAGGTTTCTTTTTATCAAATACTATTTCAAGAAATTTGATATTGAGAAATCAAAAGAACAGATCAATTATCCTACCTTTCACTCTCAAATCACAATGGAGAATGATCACAACTTGTAGGAAATTTAGTATATACATGGATCAGTTTATGTATCATTAGCAATAACTCAGGAAACCTTCTCTATCAATTAGAAGTACATAGTGTTAACAACCCTTTCACATTCAAATTGAAAAGGTTACTGTAAAACGGAATGAAGAGTATAGCCAGCATCTTTTTACTGATTTTATTTACAGTGGTTTTTTTGAGGATGGAAATATCTGCATAATGTACACAACTTTGCTATTAATACACCACAGTTTGCCAGTTTCCTTTTAGGCATACTAATTTTGGTCTCAAAAAAAAAAAAAAAAAGAAAAAAAAGTCAAACAACCTAGCATCCCTGTATTGTACCATAGTCTCAACAGTTTCCACAGCCACAAAGACATTGAAGAGTCTCCTCTTGAGGAAAACTAGGGACAGCAGACACACATATCATCTCTTCATCTACCAGTAATTTTGATGAAGCTCTATTACTAATTAAATGACCTGTCCAGATGAGTACAGCCCATTCTCTGGGCAACTGCCCTGTGTAACACCCCATCTGTAAAATGAGCCGGTGCCGAACCCTTCCCTGCTTCCTCCACATCAGGCCCTGTGGTTGCATCATGCCTCCTGCAGGGCTGGAGGTGAGCAGGAACATGATCACACCAGCTTCCCTGAACTTGGTGGCTTCAATCCACTCTCACAACATCTGGCACACAGAGTGGCAATGTGAACTAAGAACTAGGAGCCAATTTGTCTGGCTAAAAATACACAGATTTCAACTGTTGATGTGAAGAAGTCAGATTTAGGGAAAGCTGATAAGACTGAAGCCTCTCAGCTGCCATCCATCCCAGTAAAAGCACGTGCATCAATATGGGAAGGACAACTAACCCATCTGAAATACAATTCATCTATCACTTCCCATTGCTCCCTGCAGAAAAAAAAAGCAAATTATCAAGTTATACTGCAGTCCTGAAAGCTTTAGTCAAGGAATTTCACAGATACTTGTATTCTTTTAGTTTGGTTAATGTTTGTTTGCAATTTAAAAAAAAAAATAATCTTTCTGTCAAAACAAACCGGTAGAGTTGATAGCAACATGATTCTGTTTGAGCATCACAACATTACTCTAGCTGGTAGACTGGCAGCCTTCACAAATTTCAGTTATTCAAAGAGAGGCTAGTTTGGAAACTAAACACATTGATAAGACAAAATGACAGGGAAATAATGCAGGGACTAAGAGGAGGCATTTTCAAGGGGGGCGAGCAATCCACAGAAAGAAATCTCTTTTAATAACTACATTTGCCAGAAAGCATGGAACTAATTATTGTTCCAGTATGCATAATGTACTCAGAGACCTCAAATAACAGACATTACTACCTGGCATTTCAGGCACAGTTGTTGAAGTATACTTATTGTAAGCATAAATGTTCATATTACAAAACAGGCAGATGGTCTGCTTCACCAGAAACATTACAGTCTGACATTCGTTATCAATTGTACTGATTTAATACTAATGAGAGTAAATGGAGGCAGATTTGCAAAAATCTGTCTCTCGGGAAGATGTATGTGTGCCTTTAAAAATCTTTTACTTCAGATACATCATGCCACAGTACCAAGAGAAATAATAATATATTTTAATATACAGCACCACTCTGACATTTGCGCAGAGCTTTCAAGCCAGTAACCAAAACCTACAACTCCAGGAGAATAAATTTATTCGGGGAAAAAAGCAGAGGTGATGTTTCAGGATCTCTGCCATAGCAGCAATCAAATAAATTAAACTTACTTTTATGATATTATAAAATACCATTATACCCAATACTAAGACTTTTGTTCACAAGTAGTGTGATTACAAGGATAAGCACAGTAAGGTTAAGTTACGCTTGTTCTCCAAATGCCAAAGTGCTCTGCTCTCGGTCAGTGTGCCCCTGCTGACACCACATTCACTGCAGACTGGGAAAAAAAGGAAGAGCCACCGAGCTCTCCCCAACACAATGAACTACCAGGAACCAAAACAGGTTATGCAGAACAGCTTGCCCCATCACAGCCACTGGCAAAAAATCAGAAATTCAAACTGACGAACATTAGACAGGGGGCATAAATTATCAGTGCTTTCTCAAGCTTTGCACTTCTTGGACTTGTTCTACTGCATGCAATTACTTTGGGTCTTAAAAATCATTAAGGCTAGGTTTCTCATAATGATCAAGTGGTGAAAGTGTTCCTTGTAAGCAGGTGTCTGGCTGCCTGTGTTTCTGTAAAGGGACCGTGTTATTATCTCTGAGATTTCTGTTGCTATGAATAATGATCAAGCATGCTGAGTGTTTAGAGTATCTTTTCAAATACAAATTAACAACAAACACCACATTTGCAAAAAAGTGCTGAAAGATGGTCAAAGCACAAGCTTAAAACTCATTCTTAAATCTAAATACTGTGCTGTCTAATAGCAGAGCAGTGAGGCAGGCCTCACCCTCAACATGCTGACTATGTAACGTAAGGGCTGCCCAGAGCACTAGCATTCCCCATATAGCTGGCCATTCCAAACGAGGGACACAGAGCTCCCGCGAAGGGCTACAAGAAACAGACATCACAGTAGCTCCTGGCTTGTTTTGCTCCCTTCTGATACTTTCTGTTCCACTTCCGCAACACCAAAGTAAGTGTGATCAAATATACAGCAATTTGCTGTTACATTCTTATTAATCACACAGTATCAATTCCACAGAGATTGAGTTTATTCAAAGCACTCTGAGCACAAGCACAATTTAAGAGTGCGGTGTAGCAACGTTATGTTACAATTCAATTACTTCATTTCAATTTTATGTCAAACACCAAAACCTGAGAACTGATTCAGGCAGACTAACAGCGAAGATCTGATTTTCTTCTTTTATAGCCAGAACTGTAAATACTATTATTCACTTGCTTATTATTTCACTGAAAGCTAATAGCCTGTTTATTGTCTGAGGCTAGATTACTATGGGTTTTACTATGAAGGAAAAGTAGATTTGCTTCTAATTAGCCATAAACTATGAATCATTTTTGATACTACGTATCAAATGAATACGTCCAATAAATAGATGTTAAAAATATGTCTTTTAACAAAATCTATCTATATGCTATCAATACAAAATAGATTCTATTGTACTTTTCATTGTTTGGCAACACCAATTTCAGCTAAAATACACTGACCCTGTATACTGAAGGTCAGGCAGTAAACATTCCTTTCCTCAACTTTGTATTTTATTTTTTTAAAATGTTTTTATTTAGCAAAGACATGGTCATTGCCAATAACTTCTAAAATAAGTTTAAAACCAAGATTCTATTCATTGCACAGATAGCTGTATTAGCATACTGCAAAAATATGTAAAGTACTGTATTTCAAGCTGAGATAAAAATGCCTTGGTATAAAGTCAAGAAAATTTAAAGTAAACTCAGCTGTAACACACTTTCTCTGAAGCTTCTACGCTGGAACACAAAACATAAATTAACTGTCATGTTTAAGCAATTATCTCCTATCAAAACGATCAAAAACCTAATTTACACAAGAGATACAGTGGATGCGTTTCCAATTCCACCTCTTGCTTCCTCAAGACAGCGTAACTGATCTTAACTAATACAGTCACTCATTTCAGGGGGGGTGGGGGGTGGGGTGAAGGGGTGTAGGACAGTGTTTTCTTTAAATTATTATTTATTTTTAAGTAAAATGGAAGAAGTGTGATCTTGCCTGTAAGGAACAGACTGGAAATACACCAGATATGTCAATGAATGTTTTACATATTGGGATAGTAATTGTGATCAATATTCTATCTCTCAATACAATTATTTTTTTCTCATAGAAAGCTGATAGCACAAATGGATTCCACTTGATTTTTCAAACAAGTTTTCACAGGGGAAGAAAGGAGCTAAGAGGACAGAAAAAAAATTAGTCAGTCCTGAAACAGAATTTGCCTTTTGTGACCTCAAACAAGATATCTGCTCCTATTTCACAAAGAGTTGCATCTAGAACATGAGCAATATCAAGCCTACCTCCTTAACCAAAATATATAAACTAATCAGCATCATTTAGCAAGGGGAGGAGGGACTGGACACCATGACGACACAAACAGAGGAAAATAACAGTAATTCTTTTCTCCCCCTTCATTCTTTCTTATGGATCTACAGCAGTGAAAGTTTTTACTTGTTGCCCCTCCCTTTTAAGGTATAGGGCTAGGTCTTATTTGTACAATTCTAACACTTGAAAGTAATTTGCTATAATAAATTAATACTCATGCACACACATATACTTTGCATATTCTCTCTTCTGAATGCAATACACAAATTCCACTAAAATCCATTGCAAACACCAGAGCCTTATTTTGAAAAGTGATTACAAAGGCACAATATACAAAAGAACAAAGTCTTTCTTTTAATTTTAAACTAAAAATATACGTCCTAGAGATATGAACTACTTCTTATTTTCATTCTCCCCCATCCCCATGCACATACAATCTCACAGTCTTCCATGGGCACTGGTATTGAACTCAGGGCTTTTTGAATAAAGAATGGATTACAATGGATAAATTCCATGCCAGAAGCCAGAAAACAGAACTATTTGTAAATTATTTCTTTTAAATTGAATTGGGCGCTTAAATATTGTCATATGCCAGGCAGTAAATAAGTTTCTTTTTAATTGATAGAGACACAACAGGTTTTTGCCCCTTCACTGCTGTGCCTGTCCTACTGAAGCAGTGATTTGTAAATCCGAAGAGCAAAAACTTGTATCAGCTAGAAGAGTCTGATGCAGTGTTGTATGAAGGACAACTGATGGACACTACACCATTTTATACCTTCAGCTCCGGTTGTGATTAGAAGGTAAAGCATGCTGCCCATTGACATAAAGGCAATAGGTTGTTTTCTCTAGAAACCAAAGTAAAAACAAACAAAAAAAAACCAAACCAAACACTTTAACAAATTTTACTGCTACCAGCTAGAAAATAGTTAAGAAACAAAAATCATTACTATGAAACCCATTTCTTTTCCCATTCAGAGGTAAAATCTATTGCTAAAACCTGAACAGTACTCTGTTCTTGTCAGAAAACCTAAATCCGTCTGTTCTAATACTGAGATACACTCAAACCACCTTCCCTGGAGATGCACACGTTAGCAGCATACAAATGAACAGCATGCAAATACTTGAACAAATGCTTGCAAAACTGGGAGTAAGCATGCATGGTAGCTTTTGCTTCGGACAGACAAGAGCACTTCCTTCCACAGTCCTTAAAAGTTTCCCTTGGCCCATATGCCTTTTTGAAGAAAAATGCAGCTGAAAAGAGATGGTTCTGAAAAAAAACAAGTTAAAAGTTCTGAAATACGAATAAAAAGTTTCCACAGATTTCTTAAATTCCTTCACACTTCATATGACTAAATACATAGCAAATTAATCATGACAATTGTGGTTAACTTTCACTACATTCCCAAAACACAGAGGTTCAGTTCTGCAATTTGATCAATATTCATACCATCTTACATACGAAGTTAGCTGGTAAAAATGTTGCAATGTATTCTTTAAGATATTTCTGAGGAACAATTTATGTACTTGTTACCCAATGTGAATAAACCTCCTGTTTGTGAATACTGACAATGGTTAATGAACGTGTTACATTGTTAGAGGGTTTCAAAGTGATCTATATGAGGTATGTAAACAGGATAAAAATAGAACTAAAGCTACCATAATGAAACCATCAAGGCGTAATTTAGATGCATGCACAAACTGCAAAGTCCTTATTCCTCTCAACAAGAGAACTATTAAAGCATAAAAGTCACATGCAAAAAAGCAGCTTTAAGAAAGGACTGACTTTGAATAGTTTTAAAAATCACTTCTATGTACCTCTGAAGCAGTAAGAGGCATATTACAAGCACATACTCTAAAAAAAGTCTCTAAAATTTTGCTACATGATTTTACGAAGGAGATCCAGCAGTCCTCACACTACATGCACAATTAAGAATGAATGTTGCAAACAAAAAAGCTAATAAAAATCTGAGCAGAGACAACTGAAGTCAATTGTACATTTTATATATTGTTTAACTAGACCTTTTACCTAGCTTATCATCTATAATCCTGACAAAACTCTGGGATTTGCACACTAATAGCACATGCATGTCAATCACTGTCATCTTCTAATCCTGAAATCTGCATACATACTTCTACAATAGGATTAAGATCAGTTTTCATTAAACTTTATGCAAGTATAAGCCCATAGTAGTCCTGAAAGCAATTAACCCTGTGTTCCATCACCTGTGGACTCCTGCCCCTTGCCCCATCCCAAAGTTTGTTGGTTCCCTGTCATCAGAACTCACCTGAGGTAAACACCCATTTTCACCAAGTCAGTTTTTACTTGGGTCCACTCCCCTGCCTGTAACTACACCCAGCTACTCAAACTCTTGTGCTGACAGGTGGAGGCTGGAATACAGCAGCATAGGATGGGGACACCTACAGTGTTCATGAAGCTGTGAGCTCCACTTTATAACCTGGCTTCATAATCTGAATCCAGTAAGCTTTACACAGTGAATTACAAACTCCATCCAGACTTGGAAACTATTTCTGATGCAACAGCCACTTTTTACTGATGTACCCATCTTCTCTTAGCAAGGGTACCCTGAAAATTTTAGGATGCCAGAAGAGCATTGCTTTTTTCTCCTCTCCTTTGTCTGCTCCTGCTCTTTCCTGTACTGCCAACCTCAAGCATTCACTAGTGACAATTCAGGTACAGAATTCAGGTTTCCATATAAAAATTGCAGGGTTTTGAAGAATTTTGGCTCTCTAGATTTCTACTGCTTATTCTCTTCTTTACAACCAAAGCTAGGCATCACTATCAAAGCTATTTAATCTTTAAACACACAAACTGGAAAGTACTGGTCTGAAGCCTGGATCTTATAGAGAATACCAAATAAAGATCTAGCCAAAGGCAGGAAAGCCGAACAAGGCAGTAATTGTTTATTTTCTTATATATTTGCCAACCAAATCTGAACACACTGGTGAAAAGCAGAAGATGGAGGAAATAAATCAATTACTGACCAGGAAAGAATGCACCATGGGAATAGGGACTATGGAAAACAAGCTCACTAAAACTGACAGCAACTGTCTGAATATATCTTTTCACTTTGCAAAAGGTGAGGCAATATCATAGGCTTTCTCCCTTCTGAAAGGCCACTAGCAGTTTGCAGTGATGTAAATCATTCAAGAGACAGGAGTTGCAAGTGGGCAGAATTACAGAGGCTTAGCGGACCTATGTATGATTGATATAAAATTGAACTTCCTAATACTAATGTACATTCAGGTCTCTTCTTATCTGGAAAAAATATCTCAAGTTATGACCAGTCACAATAATTATTGCAATGATTATTGGGTTCTTTCAGGAGAAAAGACACCCTGGTGCTATCTGATTGTTTTAGCCTGATTTTTCCAGGAAGTTAATGTTGTTATGAGAAGACTAAACACAAAATCATAGCATTTGAACCATCTTGTCCAAGTTCTATAAAATTTGTCAAAATACTAGATGTCTCAGATATGACTTTCACAGAAGTTAGAGACCTTACAGAAAAATAAAGCCCAACACAGTGACTCCTGAGGGGAAAGCAACCATAGCGTTATCTCTGTTTGCTGAGAGAGATGACAATCTACTAGCTAATGAGAATTCAGGTACTATTGTTGAAACCATAAGCCACTCCTATACTAGCCACAAATCACTGAGAGAGACTGAAAAGTATGGCAGACTTTAGGGACATGGCAGGGAGTGGGAGACCAAAATACACGGGAATGAACCTAATAAAAAAAATAATATATATATAAATATAAAAATAAAAGTCACAGTTTAGGTCCATTACTCACAGAATAAACTGATTCATGTTTATGGAGTATTCTCAAGCCATAGTACCTATGGAAAAAAGAAAACCAAACAACAAAAACCCACAAAGCCAAAACCGAATAAAACTTGAACAGCAGATATATATAAAACATAAATAATCTGAGTAAGTCAATGCCAATTAAATAAAAAGGATAAAACCCACAGCAGTTATTGTGACTGGACAGCTTTAACATTCTTGGTAGCATGCAATATAACAATGTAGATTTGTGCTGAGGTGCCTATACAAAAGGCAGAGCATCTCTCTTCATCAAAATGGCCGAGTAATATGATAAACATTGAAATAAAACAGCAAAAAAACCTCCCACCATTTATTTTTCATACAAATAGGTATTATTTTATATGTAAGCTGTAAGGCACACATGCACCCTCTCAAAGGCCTGGCTTCCCAAGTAGAATTTTTCTTCCTCTGTCCAAGAAGAAAATATCATTGATAGAAGAAGAAACCCCAATAAGAGAAACAGAATAACGGATGCCCCCAAAAATCTAGAGCAAATACAAAATACTGTTAACACATATTGTAAATTGCCTGTCCACTACAAGCTTTCAGAGTAATGTAACAAGGAAAAAGGCGTTTTTCAAATCACTGCCATCCATCATCCTAGTAAACAAGTAAAATGTATACTCTACCATCTGCTAGCTATTAGTCTGTAATCATAAAATATCATGTAATGTAATCATAAAAAAACCACTATTATTACCTAACTCTTTCAATTTATAAGCAAATATTTTTATCTGTCAAATGATTTCATGCTAGCATGGGGCTTGAACCTTCTGCACTACTTACTATCAATCTAGTTGTCAGTCTAAGATAAGTCTGTCTCCTGTTTTGTCCTCCTACATTTGGAAAATGCTCAGTATGGCAGTATTCTATCTGATCCCAGAATAAATCACAAGAAGAGAAGGGTCAGTAAATGATCCAGCTGTCAAGGACGTGAACAGTTCAACAACAAGGGTTATGAGACAGTCACTGCTCTTGGTCAGACAGACTTAGATGCTACATAGAAGGAAGAGAATTCTCAGTTCCAAGATTATTTATTTTACAGGAAAACAGAAGATTGTAACTGCAAACATCATATTTTCTTAACTTCCTAAATTTTGTGTGTCATTGCACCTGAAGTTAAAATCTGTTTTTATATATGCGTATATATATATAAAGAGAGAGATAAATAAATATATATATATATAAAGAGATAAATAAATATATATATATATATATAAAGAGAGAGAGAGATAGATAACTGGTATGGGTAGGTGATATGCAATCTGACATAAAAACCGCTGATAGAATTTGAGTCGAGAAAAAAAAAAAAAGGAATAAAATATGCCAGAAAAGTGAATTAATGCTGAGTCAGAATTTGCAATGCATGGGCATTTTGATCTGGGACTGGGAGACTGGATACTCCAGGCTCCAGGGACTGACTTACTGCACTGTTAAGCCAAAGCATGTCTTGAAGATGAGGAAATGGAGGTATCCAACTGAAAAAATGGAAACTGGACGCAGCGTGCGGAGCTCAGATGCTATGCAGAGCTGAAGCCAGGGAGAAGCCACAGCAGCAAACAGGAGGGCAAGTCACCAACTCTACAGCTGAAAAGCAGGCATCAAGGAGGTGGGGTTGGGATGGAATAAATATAGCTAAAAATCTATTTTTCCCTCCCACACTGCCCAGAGAATCTCCAATAAATTTATGACTTTTTATGCACACAAAGAAAAACATAATTTAATTGCCACTTGGCAACATGTATCTGCAATATATACACTATTTTCCTCAGAAAAAGCAGCGTAACCAGAAAGTAAATTATAGCTATTAATTCCCTATCCAAATTTGTGATGTTATCCATTACATGTCTTTGCAATTCTATTACGGCTGTGAGTTCATGACAGTCAGATATTGTTAGAGCAGCCCACTATGCTTAAATGACAGCTCTCTCACTTGAGATATCAATTAGGAGGGGGAAAAGTTAATAATTTAAGTAGAGTTCAATTTCTTACTACTGCAGTCAACATTTTAACTCTCTGTAACAAATGGCCATAGAAAATTTTAACTCTATAACAAATGATTATGCAGCATTGTAAAAATCCATAACAAATGACTATACAATACAACAATAAAGTATCTTCCCTAGTTTTAGATGAGTAAATAGGAAAGATGAGTATGAAAAAGAAGAGACTTGGATGCAAGACCAGTACACCTATTGATATTTTCAGGAAACATCTGATTATAAGACAAAAATTGTGCATAAATTGAGGATTTGCCTGCATTTCTAATCCATGGCTTTTAAGATACAAATAATACTGTATTATCAGGAAAAAAATGCTGGATTTCAGAATTTTAGATTCAATAACGTATTTAGTAAAAGTTTAGCTAATAGTGTACTTACTATGACTAACTAAAAGAAAACTTTCCGTATAGCCGGATGATAAAAATCATCAACTGTTTTCGGTAACACATACTACACCTTTCTCAGCCTGGACTCACATAGCTGGTTGTAGGTCTTCATGTGCTAGATTTATCTTTAACCCTATTCCTAAGGCAAAGACTACCATCATCATCTCAGCGCAATATGCAGTGTAGTAGAGCTCCTTGCCACAAGGGTCTATTGACAAATACACTAAATAGAAATGCTGAAGCCCTAAGTATAACAGCCAAGGTCACTGGCGAACATAATTGTAGAATTGGACAGTAGATCTACTTATAACACTATGTCAGTGCAACAAGTGCTCCGGCAATTTTTAAAATATATTTTATTAATATTTTTATTATTCTGTGTGTAATATTCAGTCTCAAAGACCAGATATGTACTTACGTGACAAAACCATAAAAAAAAAATCAGTAGAAGACTAGCAGCTGGATTATTAAAAATACTTAGGATCCTTCAGACATCAGAAAGGTGCCTCCAGGGATTTTCAAAAGTCCAAATGCCTAATTCCAACCTAATTCCATACATAGAAATAGGGTCTTAACCCTTGTTTCTTGGCAAGAGATCCTTACCGAAACTCAGAATAAGGGCTGTGCTCCCATTTTCTAAGGCTGGGTCCATGCCTAACAATTCGCTTCAAGTGCTGTGATTTCAAGTGTCTTCTAAAAGGATCAGAGACCAACATAAAAATGTAAGTGTCCCAGGTGCATAGCTGTTATTTGCTTTGTCCCTTGCAATGATGATCCAGGGACCTACCAAGTTAACCTTAGGTGAACACAAGTGCTGTAATATTCCACTGAACCAGAACATGTTCCAATTTCAACGTTTATGTTAGAGTTAAAGAATTTCTGCTTCTAGTATGAGCAGGTAATTAAGGGATCTTAAAAAAAGAGTCTTAGAAAAATACACCACATTATTTTCTCTCAAAAGCTATGAATTATTCATAGTATAGACAACAGCTTAATTTTAGATGTAGAGTACAATTTCTGTAACTGTTACAATATTTCTTAATTTTTTTAACAGTTTCTCAGTAAAGCAGTCAAAACTTCCAGAACATGGTACATGCATGGTTTTTTCCGGCATACATTTGCAGTGACCAGTGCAATTTACCAGTTGAGTTCTCGTAACTCGGGGAATACAAGTGCCACAACTGTACCAGACACCCTGGCTTTGCTTTAAAATGTTCCCAAAATATGTACCCAATTATATATTTTTGAAAAAGATATACAAGACAGACTGCATAAACACCTCCTCCCTTTATGGTTTCATCATAATTCACAAAAGACAGCATCTTAGACTTTCAAAGACATTTGCTGTGATGTATCAGGTAAACTAACTTCTCATTCCTGAAAATGCCATTTACGATGACAGCTTTAATTCCTTGCACTTCATTAAACCTGCAGTTGAGCCTCTTACGTCAAGATAGTAGTGTTCATACTGTAGAGAAATAAGTAATTCCCAGAGACATGAAAAATGATACAGCCTTATGGATATCTTTAACTACCTATTTAATTTTTATAGACCCTTAATTAGCAAGAGGGTTACATGAGAAAAACCCTACACTCTCCACCTTTTGTTTGCCCTTCAAGAACACACATCTAATTTCCTGCTGTAACTAGGTTTTCCGCTACATTCAGATCCTTTATTCTCATGGCAAAATTACCATTCTCAAGCTATGCAACTCGGTGCACATACCACCACACTAGTTTTTCAGAAGCCAGCTGAAAATAATTGTACTCTATACAGAGATAGGTGCAAGCTCCTCATCTCAGCATTAGCACAGAAGGACGACTTGTATTAATTTGAGAAACAGAAAACGAACATACGTAAGCAATGTTAAATTTAACAGAACTCAGTATTTCAGGAGTTACAAAACACTCCATAGTAGCTCAAAAATATCAAAATTGACACCAAGAAGTGAAATCCTAACACTGATTTAAAAGCAATGGATGTCTACTAATTGGGTATTCTTAGAGGGCATTGGTTAAAAGCTCTAGATCAAAACAAACAGGCTTCGTATGTTGAATTAATCTGCACATTACCCAGGGTGAAAAATGGGGCACCCAAACCAGAATCAGGAGCCAAAGTCTGCAAAATACACTGCAAACTCCTCCTGCACTTTCATAATGAGAATGGACAACCACTAGTACTGTCTGCCAAGAGAGACTGTGAGATCTCCATCCTTGGAGATTTTGTGAGCTTTACTTAACAAGACTCTTAGCCACCCAACTCCACTTTGAAGGTAGTCCTGCTTTAAGCAAGAGGCTGGGTCAGATGACCTGAAGAATAACCTTAAAACTGTTATTCTCCAAATTATTATATATTCTCTTAAATTATCCTCTATTAATAAGACATTAACGAGAGCCTTTAGAACTGCAAAATACACATCCAGCATCCGAATGAGTTTTCCAACAAACATTATTTTGATATACTGCCATGAAAAGGTGATTAATGGTCACAAATCGGTTGGAATGACTTCAAGTAAACTAATGGAGACATACTATTTTGACAGAGTTAGTGAAAAAGGACTGCCGAGTTCCAGGAGCTTAAAGCTACATTCGAAGAGGCTTCGGTACAGTCTCTGCCCTTGACTTCGCTGACAAATGTCCTCAACCTTCCCATAAATTAGGTTATGCAGTGGAGATGATTAAGCCTCCCTATAAGAGCCTGACCTCATGAAATCCTGTTGACTATGTGAGCAACCCTTCATGGGGAACTCAGACTTTGAAGGCATTCTAGATTAACAGGTCACACCTTCAGGAAAATGAGTGAAAATGATGGCACCAAAAAACAGCGATTTCAAAATTTGGGTCTTAACTTCAGCTAATGTTAAAACAAACACATGCACGTGCAAACCAAACAGTCTAAAAGGCACACTTGTTTCCCTCCCTCACCAGTGAGAACGAACTGATCAAGCCAAAACTGTTCTGCATATCCAAACTACTCTTAACATAGCTTTTCCTTACCATCAGGGAATTTCTCGGCTCCCTTGAAACCAGACTGCACAAATTCCTCCTTTCCCCAGGGTGTTCCCGAAATGCCTGGGGAAATACAGCTCCCATTACAACATTCAGTTCTTTTTGTACAATGACCCGTAGATCAGACTCACAAACGTCTTCAAATCTGCTTAAGACTTGATTAACTGCTTCTGTTTGTCTACCCAGTAGCTACCCTTTGCCAAGGACACTCCCTTTAAAAAAAAAAAAAGTCAAATATTGACATTATTAGTAGGCCTATGCAGGTGAAAGTTTAGCACACTGCCACCTGAGGGGTTTGTTTTCCATGACGTTTTCAGCCCAACATTTGCACATCTTCCAGCCTGGTATCAAACAGAATCAATATGCAGAAGACATCAGATTACCTGATACATCACAGCACCCTTTCAGCCATACCCTGATGAGAACCCCAAGCACACCACAGTCTAATGAAGTTAATGAAATTTTGTAACAATTTAAATCAATACAAGTCACTACTTCTGCTGTCCTCCCTTGCTGCCTTGTCCATAGACTCCCTCCTTTGCTCTGACATTTTAATGATTATAAGGTGCATGCTTTCAGAAAGCAGTCAAAATACTGGAGGAAATAAAAGGAGCTTAAGGTTAATATTTGCTCTGAGCAGCTTCTGAACCAGCGTTGCATGGTTTTATATAAGCACCAACAACAATAGAAAAGAACAGTGCACCTCTGCCTTACTTTTGCTTAAACAGCAACAGAACATCAACCTCGTAAATGTGAATTACAGTTAAAAAAAAATAATAAAAAGAAGCCAAATATTTTTTGCCATTTTTGATAGTCTTGGAAATACTCCACACACCTATACCAGCATCCTCTTCCTGAAATACAAAACCATTGGATTAAATGTGCCTTCCTAATTTTAAGTTTTTCTGTAAGTATTTATTCACTGCCTAAATGCCAGATTTTTCAGCTGAATTTCAAGGCAGCTGCTCTTTCCAAGTAGAATGGAGGTTTTTTAACCCCTTGGTTTACACTGAGGGCTGGAAGTCAGGTAAACATGAAATGTAAATGTATTTTATCTATTACCCAGAACAAAACTGAATTATTATCTAAGTCTAAGACACGTAAGTGTACTTTTTTCCTGAAACATCTAATAATTCCACTGAGGCGTATTTTAAAATATTTTCAAATATTTTTTTTTAAGAAGGAAACTTGAAAGGTTAATGTCAATCCCATTATTTCAAATAGTCTTTACACAACCTCAGAATGTAAGATATTCAGTGATGCCTAGGAATCTAATTAGTCTCCAAGTCAGAGCACCCTAATTACACAGAAGCACCATAAAACCCACTGTGCTGCTCATAGCATGCCAGATGATCAAGTTTGTTATGTGCTTTAGGAAAAGTTCATTCTCACCTAGTTTATATAGTACTACAGTCTGATTCCCCCCTCCTCTGCTCACAGCTTATCTTGCACAGAAATTCACCTTTACAGGGGTACAACTGTGAAATCCCAATTAGACTGAGTAAATCTGCATGTGATATTTTAGCATGCTCAAGATATTGCAATAATTCTTTAAAATACTGTCCAGCATTATATGGTATTTTATCCAATTTCACCATTTTTACCTTGCTTACATTGCATACCTTGCAGTGATTTGTTACATGGTATTCTGAAATACTTTGCAGCTGTAATCTGCAGGACTAAAAGCTCTCTCTTTTTTGTGATTACTTAGTAGGATATTAGGAATTCTTTAAAAACCTTAGTAGAAGATCAACTTACAAGGCCACAAGGTTCCAGACAAATCAGCTTCTGTTAAAGAGGGAAGCTCAGACAACAAAACATGAATGGATCAATTTTATTGTTTATTTTTAGGTACCTGTAGCTCTTGGAATACATGGCATCACCTAGAGAGATTAACGTGCTAGGGATTACATGCAAATTTAATTGATTTCATTAAAAGGAATGTCTGTTACACTTCAACATCAACACTACCTTTTTCATTAAGAAATGCAATGACTTAATGAAGTCAATGACTTATATTTGTCATTCACTTCATGTCAAAGCCAATAACTTATATTTGTTTTAGCATTCAAGGCACCTTGGATATGTGTTGAAATGCCTTTATTTAACAAAGCAAGCAAGCAAACAAACAGCAAATTAGCTTAACAGAAGCTCTATCTGAAATATCAACAATAGATTCAAATGGATTCAACAAATAACAATCCTCAGCAAAAAAGTACTTTTTAAGTCCTCAAACAAAACAAAGGGAGTTGTTTCTGCTCCACCCCATTCACTTACCCTTTCTATTACTGCCTTTGCAAACAGAAATTCCTTTCAGGATTCACTGAAGACGGAAAGTGCTCTATAATGCTATTACCAGGTATTATTCCTGCATGTTGCTGCATGCCACCTCCAAATGCTACGCACCCTCCTTAAATAAAAACTGAAAGTGCTTGGCTCCATGGAAAAATCATGTCCTAACCCCAGCTTTTTTTGATTTTAGTTATGTTTTTCTTCTGTCTGTACTATCAAGGTTTACAGCCAGTGGGATTTGTAAGCCTTAAGGACACTGTGGTTTGTATAGTGGACAAACCTGGACCGGTTAGCAGCTGCAGTTTTAAGCAGTTGCTAACCTGACCAATTGCTACTGCCTCATTGCTATGCCTGTGCTTGGAGGCGAGAGCCCACAGTAGTAATGGAAACAAACACACCACAGCAAAGCTACCACACAGTTCACAGCCCAAGGTATTAATTCAGAATTTTACAAGTTTTCCAAAATACCACTGAATTAAAATTATTCCTTGATGACAATGCTGTCAGCGAGTCCTTATACCATAAGCTGTAATATAACACAAGCTAAAAGGACTATGATTTCTTGTTTTCCAAATTGGAAATAATACTCTCCATCTTGTTAAGTCAATTTAATGCTGATAGTTCAGTATAGTGAGACTGTAAAGCTAGTACAGATTTCTTCAGGGCAATATTGATATCAGCTTCTACATGAATAAACCATTCTGCAACCATAGATAAAACTAATTTTGGATACTTCCATTAATACTACAAACAAGATATAGAGGTGAACATGGGAAGAAAAGTGAATACTACTTGATATATATGGTTAGAATATAGTTTATGGAGAAGCTATCTAAGCACTGGCTATGCATTTTCAGATACAGAGCCTTATAAATGGTAAGGATGGGGGAAAATGCCATTTAAAGACAATATATGGTCTTAGAATATTAGACATAAATAAGGTAAGTAAAAAAAAAAAAGCCAAACAAGTTTACAGACCTTGCCAAAGGAATCTGAGGTGAAACATGAAGGGAAAAAGGTTTCAGGTATTTTTAAGATTTCTTCACACTTTCCAGCATTCCATAAAATAAAACACATTCCCTCTTTGGTATACTACTATAAGCACTATTGTCATGTGCATATTCTAAAACTAACCTAACTGTGCCCATGCAACGTATGCAAGTTACATTATGTAACATGTAAGTATGTGGTTACATTTGCTAGTGGTACAAGTCCTTTACCAAGCAAGCAATGAATTTTATTACCATAGTGATAAAACTCATGTATGAGTCTTACACAAGATGGATGACCCCTTTTTTCCTCAAAGGGGAGTTCCACTGTTTTAATAACAATGACTGGCAAAATAATCATGCCATCAAAAGCCTTAACCAATTCAGTTGGAATTCAAGATCTGTCAGTAAAGCAACTTGCAGAAGTTACTGCAAATGCTTATGATCCTGGCAAAAGTGGTATTAAAAGATGTCAGTTTTATAGACAGCTAATATAATTTCAGTGACAGCTAAGTGAAGTCAGAAAAACAAAAAGTAGTGAGAAAAATGATTCACCTTTCCATACAGACTGAAATTTGAGCTTTATGTAAAAATATGTTTGTATACTGGCATTAAAAATAGATAACTCTTTAAAGGTGTACATCTAGAGAAGTATCTAGCAAGCAGTATAAACAACAGAAATACTCATTTTAAATGGCCTGCACCATTTAAGTCTTGAAATGTAACAGTTAAAACCAGCAAAAAAATACCAGGCATTGTTTTTTTCTACAATAGAGTTTATTATAATGGCAAATTCTACCATGCACAGTGGTTTTGTGGATTTGTAATAGCATTTCCAAGGAACACTTATGTACAGATTAAAGTTCCACTATATCTGAATACTCACAGATTAAGGAAATGCTTGCAATGATGTTACAAACAAATAAGAAACCCACTCAGCAGTTATTTACAATGAAACATAAAATATCCCCCCTAATTTACAAGTATAAAAAGACTCAGTTATAAATGAAAATACCACATACAACTGAGCAGAATGCTAAAAAGCTACTTTATATGTATCATTAACAAGGATATTCAGCTTTTTAGCATTAAAGAATAACAACACTAAACCCTCCCTTGGAAGCGATTATTTTCATTGTTGATAGGTCAGTAACTGAGATTTCAGAAGTTAACCTCGAACTAAAAGACATCAAGTCTTTTTAGGTCATGAGGTCCTACATGAGGTGTCTCAGAAGACAAGCATAAAAGACCTAAAATAACAAGCACACACACAGGTTTCTCTTAATTTGCCCTGTTGGATTCCTATAATAAGTGCTTAACAACTCCATCCCCAGAGCAACTCTGCAGTCATCAACAAGACCATTTACCACATGATTTAGCAAACATATTTCCAAGATTTTCACTTACATGTGCTACACAATTGGAATAGAAATTAATGTAAAGCAATTTATGGGCAATATCGTTCTTGCCTTCACAGCTCCTTGCATATCAGATCCAAGAGGAGAAAGAAGCTGAATTTCCAGGAGGCATACAGAAGCTGTAATGCTATGGGACCAGCCTCCTCCTCTCTCATTTACTGTGTTATGGGCAGTCGATCAAGGATTGTGGTCTTTCTCTCATCCAGCCCAGGATTTGGGTTTGAAGGAAAACGGGGGGAACAAAAAAAAAAAAAAAAAAGAAAAAGGCACCCCCCCCCCCCAAAAAATCCAAATGTAGTAGCATTCACATAAACCAGTGGTGAAATTCACACTGTTCGTAACATTCACAATGAAGCATGCAACCATCTTTCAAAAATAAACCACTTTTTCTTTATCCTGCATGGAACTCTCTAACCAGGAATGAGAGCATGCAGACTTCTGAGCAACAGCTCAGCTAATTGCTACCTTGCCTTCTGCTGCGACACTACCAGTTAAGCATGACAAATAGCATGAAGCACAAATGTAAGGTGGCATGATAGCTGAAAACAGATACCCAGATCAGAGAGACTATATTTAAACAAGTGGATAAAAACTGTTTGCCTGCTCTCTTACTCACTTTAAGCAGACTGAATGTCAGCTCATTTTGTTAAGATTATTTGGTTCTAACCTTATAATAAAGAACTGAGGGCAAAGTTCAAAAAGCTTACAGTCTCTTCCACCATCTCATGAAAACAAACAAATGAAAGTTCAACAGTGTTGGCAGTCACTATATGAAACTTAACCTACACAGAAGGTTCTATCCAGTTATGAACTGCTGATAGTTACTTTGTAACTGGAGTTCTCCAAGCAGTGCAGAATCCACCTGGAACAGTTCTTGCTGCAGGAAAAGGTTCTTGTTTATTTTTATTTCACATGAGAAGTCACCAAAAGCTTTTAAAATGCCAAAGGATCCACCATGGGAAAAAGCTAGAATGCATGGTTGTCATCTCCCTCCCCACCAAAACCACACTCATTCCTTCAATCCTAAATTTTATTTTAGGTATACTCTTGACACATATGTTTCTAGAAACAGAATAAACTGACTTGTCTATAGTAATGGTTATTCTTTTGGTACCTCATCTTCCACCAGTTCTCAAAGACCACTCATTACCGCTCTGAATCATGACTAGGAGGAAAGGAAAACACAACCACCAAACAGCAAACCACAACAAACCCACCCACCCAAACCAAAAACAATCTCTACACACCAAGATTCAAACACGGTTTCTCTTTTCTCTTTAACGAAATAAAACAAAACAAAAAAGGCAGGAAGTAGAAAGTTACAGCTTAACATCAATTAACTTTGATTTACAGGGAAACATAGAAGTAAATAGTGCAGGACTGATAAATGACTGAGCTGCCATCTGCTTCTGTTCTCAGCAGCTCTTGGAAACTCCCGTTACCTCAGTGAAGTGCTTGCCAAATACTGGAGTAAAGACAGCAGTACATAACCGGAGGGAGCGAGGCAATGAAATAAAGCTTTGATATCCACTTGTCTGTAGGAATTACCTACATCCACCACCTTTCTAATCCCAACCAGAGAATCTCTTCAGATAACGTGTGTTCTCGATCTGCATCTTCCTGTTTGATGCTCTTACACCTGCTGGTATGCAGAACTACTCAAGCAGAATATTTATCTGTCCAGAAGTGTTCCTACTACCCCAGTAAAATAGTATCAGCCTGCATGGAGAAACTTTTACACATTTTGCCTGTTTCAATTTTCCTAAAACACAAGTAAGCAGATTACAAACAGACTTTATAACAGATTAATTATAAACCAGAGAAGTGTAAACCCTAACTTTCTTTTTTGCAAAAGTATTTTCATCTACTTCTGTGACATACACTACCAGCTAATTTACTATACACACCATCCAGAGATGTTAATACAAAACTTTACTGTTCCAGGTAAAAATTCCACTCAACTGGCCACTGCCTTAATGATTGATAGATAAGAAACTAACAGTATTTTATTCACCCATCAGTTTCTTGCGAACAGCAATTGCTCAAGGAGCAACCTGTATCACTGTTGTAACTCTAAGCTCTTCACAGTTACATTTATTGGCTATTTCTTACTGGTTTCCAGCAAAACTCTTCTGTGTTCTGTGCTTGCTTTAGTATCTTTTAGTACTTTCATCCAAACATGCAAATTACTTTTGTAGTTTACATCAAGTTAATGATCCAGTTTATCTCAAATTTCAAAGAGCATAACAATTAGTTTTTGAATACTTCTTATTCACTACTTGTGAGGGAGTAGTACTGAATACTATTTTTTTCTAAGTAAACTATACTGAAGAATTCTATTAAAATGACTGGTTCAGAAACAAGAGAATTTCTAGATGGGAAAAAATGTTGCATTTTATTTTTTGATCAAAAAATTCTAATACAAGAATTACCTTTTAATTCCAGATCTTCTCACCTGAAAAGAATTGAAGGTGCCTCTGTTAAATAGTTGAGTCACTGATAATTTAGTAACATATTCACAATGTGTACCATGCCCAAAAGCAAAATACACAGGGAAAATAAATCCATCCACATAATTCAATGAAATATACAATAACTTGCAATACAAAAAATCCACCAGATGAGTTGCTACCTCGAAGCCTTTCAGTTGCAATTAACACTACAGGAATACAGTTGTCTCAGACTATGTCCACCAAAGCTTCTAAAAATATGCTTCAAATTATCCTTTTAGTCAAAGTTTTCAAGATAAAACCTCTTAGAATTAAGGGTGCCAGCAGTTTTCTCCACCTGCTCCTAATTTTTATAACAGAGGTAGAGATACCATGCAGTAGCAGAATATGAAGACGAAATGGGTAACTATGATGAAATCTGCATCAAAAGGAATTGAGACAAATGGGCAGAATGACTGTCAAATCACCACCTGCACACAACTATCCAGGAGTGGAGACCCTGACAGGGGATAACCCTGCCATGATCAGAAGAGAACTTCTGCTGATCAGCACCTATCATTTTTTTTCCTTTTTTCCCCACCTTCAACTATTGCAACTTCATGTAGGTCAAGATATTGGGCTGGTTTGTAAAACTGGCAGATTGACATCCTGGATAATATCCAAAAAACCCTACACTCTACCCAAGCTCTGAGAGCATCCACCCTGAGTGTCTTCCTTAATATAATTTCAAATTCTGTGAAAGGTTTATTTCAGTACAGAGCTGGTCTCAAATAAAAGCTTGATGACCTCAGAAGGAAGAGGTCCTTCTTTCTGAATATAACACACAGAACACAATGTGCAAAGTTTCATACGTGACACAGCTGCCTGGAACAGCCTCTGTAAAATAGGTATCATTGCTAAGGGCTAGTGAGGACAATTATTACCCACCTATTTTCACATCTCATCTTTTACCTTCTATGGTAACTAAAAGAGATTAAGGAATTTGGGTGTCAAGAGTTGGAAAAAGAAAGCAACAGTCCTTAAAGGGGAAAAAGAAAAAAAAAAAAAAAAGCATTTCTCATGGCATGTCAACCCTAGACATGTTAAATGTTGAGAGGTCAGCTTTAGGTCAATATACACCTCCTCCTCTACATTGCAACACAGTGAAAACAAAGGTCCTGGGTTCTTCTTCACTGACACACAGCTAGGGCTATCAAAGAGACATCTGCAGGCCTCTTAATAAAGGAATGGGATTTAAATCTAACACTCCTGGATGCAAATGGAGCGTTAAATCAGACGACTTATGGAAAAGTTCTAAATTTATCACAGAAAGATAACAGCAGCTTAATTAAGACTGTTATCCACTTCCACTGTGAATATTTGCTCTTAGCTCTCGCCTCAGACATCTGACTTGATCTAGCAACTAATACACATTAAAGACAGAGTTTGATACTTAGAAGAAATTATGTACAAATACACATTTGTCAGGTTGCAATTTACATCTCTTTCTTGTTTCTTCAATTATATTTTCACTAAAAATATATTTTAAAGCACACTCGTTTTCACAGTTTGAGTAACTGGTGCTCCTAGTGACCTGAAAAAGAACAAAGGCATTCAATCCTAGATAACACAAGTTTGTCTTATTAACTCCAAACATTTCAAAACCAAGAACTAAGCACTGCATTCATGAATATGTTAACTTTTATGAAGTAACTAGTGGTCACAAAGATTACTACTATGATCTGTCTTTACTGACAGTTATTGAAGATCTTTGTCCTGCAAATAGCAAAGGTGAGTGTGAACAGCATCCTAGCCTGACCACCAGCAATGTACGATTAACGGTTAACTTGCTTCCTTTAGTTGAGGCTAATTTTATCGTTCTTGAAGTTGGCCCTTTTTTTCCCCATCTCTTCTGCTCCATCTCTCTTGCTAAGAGATCCAGATTTTTTCAAAAAGAGATTACAGTTTAATACAAATTTACACAATTCTTAAGTGTTAAAAATATCTGACAACAAAAAAGACAGCTTGAAAGTGATTGAGTTTTTTTTTTCCATCTTCTTCATCTATAAGATTTTTCATCCACTTTGTGAAATACATGAACTTCGCCTCTAAAGAGCCAGTAGGTTGCACAAGACAGTAAAAAAGAGAAGTACTAAAAACCTGAAAACTAGACATGATGCTCCAAGGTGACACTGGAAGTAAAAGTCAATGGGGGATGCGGTCTGTTCTATCATATCCCTGATGTCAGCAGATTCTCTCTATGACCCAAGAAAGATACAAAGGTGATGTATTGTTGCAAATAGAGAGCTGTAGCTGACAAATACTTTCCACATTCCTTATAAAAAGCAAGCTCTAATCCTTCAGGTTGATCTATAAAGCCAGTGATGCTTTGAGTATACACGTTCTTCTTGCACTGAAAAATTAACATGCACGAGGTCACATTGTAGTCACACATTTCCTGCAATGTTTTTGCTGATATTCTTTTAACAATTTTAAAGCTTCCAAAAAAAAATATGGGTGCTCATCTGCAAACGTCATTAGTTTTATCAACTGCTATCACTGCTTTTATGACGTTAGTTAAAAACAAACAAACATGGGAAAAGCCATGGGGTGGAAAGGAAAAGAGCAGCTTCTAGAACAAAAACAAACCAAAGAACTTTTTTAAGAAGCAGCTACAGCTACCAAGATTGAATACTTGCTCATCACATCATTTACAGATCCCTAAAGGAAACAATTTACCACTGTCCGACAACACTGAGCAGTCGATGATAGCATCTATATTTAGGCTAACGCTTTCAACTATAAAAGATGGTGATTTCTTTTTTTTCCTGAAATGTTCTAACAAATTCATTTTTTTGGAGAAGGTTATTACTACTCAATATAGAGAAAGCAGTAACATGCCTTTGCCAAGTGAAATTATCACCATATTTGTCAAAGTTAGAAACTTCCCAAAACATTCCTCTCTGTCATCCGCCACACCAGGAAAATCAGCAAACCACTGAAGATAGCTTCTTGTCGCCTTTCCAAAAGAAGGCAGGACCCATACTGATTTCAGGGGAAACAATACTGGTGTGTAGGAAATCTAGTGAGACAACACCCTGAAAGGCACAAACAAGATAGCTATTCTTGCTGACTTTCACAACATCTAGTTCATGATACCTATAAATCACCTTTATGTAGAAAGCCTTACAAAACAGCCTATACCTCAGACCCAGAAGATCCTGTACTACTAACTGCCCCCTACTGTCAGTGCCAAAGATATACAGCCCTGCATTGAAGACACCTTTAATCACTGTGATGCCTCACTGTAATTACAGCTGTATAAAACAGTATCTATTTCTATCCTCTGCACACACCCTGTGTCAGAAAAAGCAAAAACCTAGGGCTTCACATCTGCAAAACTGTGCTGTAGGTTGTAGCCGCACACAGAGAAGTAAGAAAGATCACTAGGCAGTCCTGTTGCCTTGAGCCTAACTACTATTATGCATCTGTATTTATATGTACACAGTGTTTTGGGCATTTGTTATTGTAGGTGTTTTTTTTGTTTGTTTTTCTTAGGCTTTTGTTGTTAAATTTGGGTTTGGGAGGGTTTGGTGTTTTTTTTTTTTTTTAGGTAGGGGGTGTTGGTTTTGTTTTTAAAGAGTAACAAGAATTGTAAGGAACATAATTTTTTTACCATAGCTCCCCACTAAACTTGGGGAAATGACATATGAGGGTTTATGCTGTGTTGCTTTTTGCAGCCAACATAAGGATGCATTCAAACCACCATGCTGTGTCCTGATCTCACTCGGTTTTGAGAATTCAGAGTGGATATCTTACAAACTGGTACCTGGAAGCAACAGCACTACACAGCATTTTTACACCTCTGTCTAAAGTCACATTTCTTTCTACTTTATTTTAAGCTTTAGATAAGTCAGAATATAGGTGAAAACTGACAATACAGTATTGGACTAGTCAGGAACTTTTATAAGAACACACAGATAAAAACCATCCTGAAAAACCTGAAAAAAAAACAAACCGAAAGAGAAAAAAAACAAACCAGAAAAACCCACACCATTCAATGCTTTAAAATCTCTGCAAAGTCTTTGGCTGTTCCATGTAAACAAGGGAGAACAAACAAATTAGAACACTTACTATAAGGAACATTAAAAATCAAAACCATGTATTTCTTCATTTTTGTACTCTGCATCTTTTTTTCATTCTTGGCAAATATAGCAGGTTTCAGCAAGGCATTTAACCAGGCTAAAGGACACCCTGGCTGAAGTTTTGAGAACAAAAGAAGGCTGCAAACATGTTCCATTTTGTATTAAAAATATTTACTGTCATCATTGTCTTATGGAATTCATAACCAATAAAACACCTCCAAAAATCTTTAAAGTTCTTTTTATTAGTTATTTCAAAGATTTTTTAAATGAAGATACCCAATTTAATTTCCAGTCTTTTTAATGAATCCCACAGATTATTCATACATTCTTCATCATTCAGTTTGGCTACCAATCAAAGCACTGCTCAAGAACAAGGACAAAAAGCAAGCAGGAATATGGTTTGATTTCCATACACTAACAACTACCATAAATTATTTATTTAACTTCAAAGCTTTGAAACTGATGATGAATATGGTGGGAAAAATGAGATGTGTTTGTTTATTATCAATTATTTATTACATATGTTTTAGAGTGTAAGATATGCACAAAATAATAAAAATGTAGTACGCTAATTTCATTAAAATTTTCTGTTCTATCCAGTTAGAGATTATGAATGGACTCTTTGGTAAATTTTCAATAATGAGAAGCCAAAAACTTGACAGCTTCAGAAAAATAATGAAAAATTATTAGATCTATACTTCGCAGTAAGAAACTTACATCTGTATATGCAAAACATTACTCAAGACTAGACAGAATGAAGTCTTGAATCAAAATAAGCTATTCACATAAGCCAACACTAGTAATAAAACATTTAGAGTCTAGCATAAGAATGATAGCTGAACTAAATTCAGATCTAAACCAGTCAGAGCAAAGAATTAACATGTCAGTCCTTCTAAGCAAAGGGGGTTATCAAATCAGTGGAGCCACTACAGATCCAAATTTTCTTTTGATTAAAAGTAAGTCTGGGGTGCATGACTGTATGCGAGATAACCATTGTTTTTAATGTGCCCTAGGTCAAACATGGTAAACTTCACACTTCTAACCATGCTGTTTGTAACAGATTGGATGAAACACATTTACAAAAGAATCAATAAATGTAAAGACTGGAAAGAATTAGAAAGGCTTGCAGGCTTGTACCTATTGTCTGGGGGAATTAGATGTCAGTTTGAGTATTATAACTTCAACAAAGGTTTCCTAGCTTTAATTTACTAGAACGCATAATGGGAGATGTAGAAGCTGGGAAACACTAGTCCGTCTGAATGCATTACTTAACAAACAACTTAATGAATGTTACAAACATTATTTTAGTCCTGGCATACTCTCTCTGTTCATTCATTTCACTTTGCAATCTTATAATGAAAGGACATTTCTTTGTAAGGCTGTTCCACTTTAAGTCTCAGAAACAAGAAATGCTACAATATGCTCAAAGCAACAGCAATGCTAAAAGCTATATAAAAAAAAAAGATAGTGATACACAGCTGTCTAGTCTGTCTTACATAGGCAGCAAATATATTTGCATAGTTTATGCTTATTACTTGTACAGGTAAGCTATCTTAAATGTATACATCAAGAAAATCTTCCATTTGTAAACTAATGTATAAAAAAAGCGTATAAAAGGAGACAAGGTAAATGCAGCAGTGGAACACACAAGAAAAAACAAAAAAGAAAAAGAAAGAAAAAGAAAACCCACCAGCATATTCTTTAAAACTGAAAACACTGGGCTGATGTCAGTCCAGTTCACACATTAAAAGGAGTAATCATTTATTTCCTGAGGATGTTTAATTCTTCAAGTAGTTCTTGTGAACTAGAATTCCTAATTAAACATTTCAGTCATCTGATTTTCAGTCCTCAGTTCAATCTGACTTTAATTCAAATGTACAACTTAAATGAAACAAGGACAACTCCTGCATTCCAATAAAATAATTAAGACATAAGGTAGAGTTTAACACCATACTGAACTTTAAGGTTAATCAAAGTTATCACAATATATTTCCTCACATTATCTGATTTATAAAGTAGAAAATGAGGAAACAATGATGAGCAAACTATCCATAAGCTTTTCCAGATAAACCATATGGTCTAGTGTTCCAACAGACAAAACAGTTTTAAACATACAATAGGGTTGTTTAATGCCATATTCCATTGGGTAAAATTGGATACAGAAGGTTAGATTTCTCAATCCCAGGTTCCCTCTTCAAACCACAAACTGTTCATGTGCAGCTGATAAGTACAATATCTCTGAAACTCCCTTTATAACCCATTGCATACATTGAAACAATCACTGGAGTGCATTCTTTCCCAGGGAAATGTGTAAAGAACCCAATTTCTGAAGACAGAAATTGTATTCTATCATAAGGGTTTGAATAACAAGTTACTGAGTTCTTCTACCATGATAGGAAAGCCTCGCTTGGGACTTCTTGATTCATATGGCAAAAAAGTTGCTATGACCATAAAGAAGAGGTAGACAGACACAGATCTGCATTACAAAGAATGTCCTTGTTACTGGAGACTTTGCCAATATTACTATCACCAGACAAAAGTAAACATAGACTATGTTCATTTTTATGTACTAGATGCTTGCATGTTCAGATAGAAGGATGTCGGTATATCTGTGCCACTGTACTGTTGAGTGACATTGGTTGTGTTTTCTGTTCTGTCAGCAACAGCCTGTGTGGTTAATATCCTCACACGTGCTTTAACTAATACAAAGTATTGCTAGTTGTCACACGACATCTACGGCAACAAATACACATATTTGACTTTCTGCTTTCGTCTCATTAAAATCTACTTTACCAACTTGAGAGCCTTGTCACTTGGACAGCCAAGGTCATGATTTTTGAAGAAGGTTCACTGCAGGCAAATCCCAAACGGCTATAGGGGTCTCTCTTTGTCTGGTCACATCAAAAGGAAGTTTTAAAAAGGGTTAATCATCGCTTTAAAGTAAAAAGGAAGTATACTCCACAACAGAAGCTGCTGTTTATGCTCCTTTGGGTTGTTCATTGTTGAAATCTGGTTGACAGAAATTGGGATGAAAAGCTCAGAAACAGCTATTCCTAGAAATAGCTGCCTCAGAAAAAGGAGACACCCGATTAACCTTTCGGTATACCATTAGCCTAGTAAATTGAAGCATTCCACAGTGCAGAAACATATTATGTGTCCTTTGAAAGAAATGTTACTCAAATTTATATTCCAGCATATTCTTATATTTGTGTTATTGCAGAAAAAAAACCAAACAAACCACACACAAAACTGAATCCAAACAGTTAACAGTTCATTCTGCTGATAGCCCACCCCCAAGAAAAAAAAAGACAAAAACCAAAACCAACAACCCGGAGAGTTACTACAGCCTTTCTACAACTGACAAGTTCCCAGCTTTTAAACCTGTGGCATAGGGGCCACACCTACTTGCCAACTAGAGGTGGGGAAAGTCAGAAATTCTGCACTTCAACAGATGAAGGGTAAGATGCATGTAACATCAGTAAAGGGTGAGCACTAGTATTATTTGGTTATATGCATCCACAGAAAAGGGCAAGCTATTTTTAAACATGGAAATGTCATCTTAAACACCACTGTTAGTTTTCCAGTTCCTTCTCTCTTCCCTCCCAATACCATATAAACAGGATACCTAATGACAGCTTACCTCTAAAGCTAAATAAACAGCCGCCTGATTGTTGCCAGTATCTCTTTCTTTCACCTTGCAATAGACTCCTATGGAAAATGGAAAGCCTATCATTGAAGCAGAAGCAACTAGGAGAAAGCCTGCTCTTTCTCACTTCACACAAAACTACAACTAGACAATGTATCTTTTTCGAAGTACATAAGTGTTAAGAAGTGTTCTCTTCTGTGAGGAGAGAAAGGCAAGCAGTCTAGCAAGAGCTGCAGTATAAAAGGAGGGGGTTTTTGTTTATGCTCAGGTTCAGAAAAAAAGGGAAAGGGGCCAGGGGAAAGCAGCAGAAAGATGAAGTCAGTTCCTACCTGCTAGTTCATCTGAAACCATTAAGTTTTTACCATAAGGACAAGCAAACACCAGCACAGGTTGCTCAGACAGGCCATGGGGTCTCCATCCTGCAGGTACTCCAGGACTCAGCTGGATGCAGCACTGAGCAACCCCATCTAAGCAAACCTGTTTTGAGCTGAACAAGGAGCTGAACAAGGCAACCTCTGGAGGTAGGTCCCTCCCAGCTCAAATACCTATTCACATACAACCGCAGAATAATTTATAACTGCAATTCTTTTTCCAGTAATACAAACTCTGCATTCAGGCTCATCACTGTACTCCTACCATAGCAGTAGCCCGAAGAGTATGGCATCAATCAAGATCTATGGAAAATTAATAAGTGACCGGCACATGGCAGCAATTGTAAACTGAAGAATTTCTGAGATTAATACCCAGAGAGGTAATAGACCCCAGAACACCTGGAATATGCTCTCATTTCTGATTTAATTTTAATATCCTGTTTCTACGCAGGGAAGTTGAAAAAGGACAAGAGAGTTGGTTAACAAACTATTAATAGAAGAAAAGGCCTTCTCTGTTTTGGAAGCTTTACATGCTCTTCATAAAAAGGAGAACCCTTCCTTAACACATCTTTGTAAGATGTCCATATTCTGTTTGCAAGAACATACTTAAGGGAAAGTCCTATGACAACATATTCAACGTCTTTTGTGAACTTCACAGCATTTTGTTTCATGATTTCTTTTTTATTTTTTGTTCAAATAATCTAGATACCTTGTTATTTTATTTTACGCCCCCTGGTATGTTTAATTCCTTACTGGATACATCATTACAAACTACAAAAGGAACAAGGTAACTGGAATTTTGCCCTGCCACATTTTAACAGAAAGTACCAAGCTAGTATGAAACCATCTTAATTGCTTTTTCTAATTATACATTTTAGGTTATCATTAAATACAATGTTTCAATTTTTTAGCTAACCCCCACATAAATTCCCCCCCACACACACACACAATCTGCATGTATCAATTAGTGCTGCTGCAAATTTTTATTCTATAGTAGACTTTTGATTGACACTGTTTATCTAGGTTAAAGGCAGGGCAGAAAGATCTGTTAGCAGTCAACACCTTTAACTTAGCACTAACATACTATGTTTTTCTTTTCACAAAATTCAACCTGAGTCCACACCTGCTCACGAAGGAAACAGGTCAGTATTCTAGCCAACCTTTATTTACCTTTCAAAACAAAAGATGAGGCTTACTACATTCATCTCCATAACCCATTAACATAAACTCTTCTCTTGATTCATGAACATCACAGCAGGCAAGAAATTACTTTCTCCCATTCTAAACTTGCAGTTGATTTTTCCATGTTTATGCAGTACTTCCTGTCTATCTGAACAACATAATCACCTGCAGATGCTTTCAGAAGCATACCTGACAATCCTTTAGATGAAATACTTAGTGCAAGTATCTGTGTGGGATACTTTATCTGCTACAGAGAGATCTGTAAGAACATACTGCTGTTAAGATGGCCTATTTGAGATCTCTTTGAACACTGGTGCCTAACTGTTTATCATACTACACACGGTACCTTTACAGTTAATCAATAGTATTTGCAATTTAGGAAGGCTGAAAAAGCAGGCTACAATTCAAGACAAGAAACACGCGGCTTGCACAGGCACTCTCAGTTATGAGGAATGAAAGGACATTTTTTGCTAATGATGCATTAACAAAGCTATTCTGTTTGTTAAATGCCATGAAGCCTACGTAACATTAATTAGTGGAATCCTCAGCTGAATTGTTGACATCTTTTACGTAAGAGAAGTAGCATGCTTCATACAGGCATAGCTAAAATTTTAGCGCATTCCCTTGAGCAAAGTAACCCTTTATTTTTGTCAGTTACACATACTAAAAAGAAGGAAGCAAATGAAGCCAAATTAGCAGGGGGAAAAAAAAAAAAAATCATTTTATCATGGTGTTTGAAACATTCAGGTAGTTTCTAAGCCATAGACACCACAAATACAAATATCAGATTTTCTTTAATTCTTTTTCTTCCATAGAGATAAACCAGCCAAGACATTTCAGCTAACAAAGGGTATTAGCTTTTCCATTAATGTTCCCATTTTACAGCTATAGCATTTTAAGGAATCAACCAGGTTATCCTTATTTTTTTTTTACATAAAAATTACTAAATGAGCCCAAGAAAACCCTAACAGTTCCCAGGGTGAATCCCACATCCCAAGAACCCTTTAGCTAAAGTAGTTCAGTCAGGAGCCTGAAAATAACTTTTTTAGTGATTATCATTTTTTCTAATTTGCAGCTTATCACTGCTTGTTCTTCCTCTATCAACAAGCACCCAAACCCAGGGTCTTATCTCAGAGTTGTACTCTATAAATTACTGTGAAAAAGAATGAAAGATAAAAACCTTTTAGTTGATCTACTCACATCTCCAGATGTCTTCACTACATTTCCTTATCACGCAGCTCTATGTAGCTGAAAAACTAAGTATATAAGAGCAGCAGTCAAAATCAGTTACTAACTAGGGTATCAAGTACTGGATTTTTCTTCCTAAGAATCCCACAGTCTGATCCTAAATTTGGGATACTTGTTACTCTACACTGCAGCTAAGCAACAGAAACAAAGATATTCCTTAGCTCTCCTGGTCTATGTGTTCAGTAATTGATTTCTGGGATGCCTTGTGAGCGTGTATGATTTTTTTGTTTGCCCGAGCGGTTTCTGGTTAGGTTTTGGAGGGTTGTTTTTGTTGGGTTGGATTGTTTTTATTTAAGCAAGTCAAAACCTTTTACTTTACAGGGGAAAAAAGAAATTCTTTAAGCATGGCTATAGTTTTTCCACCCCCTATTAACATCTTCTAATCTCTTCCATTATTATTTGTAATTCATTTGGTCATATGCAGGGAAAGAGAAACTTTGAGATTATTTTTATATTTTTCTGAAGTTTCTCATTTTTCCCTACAAATGCTTATCTTTCATTGCTTAATATGTCAGTCAATACTTCTTTTCCCACTAATAAACCTGTTCTCACAATGCATGAAAAGGAGAAAACTCAAACTACTTATTTTAACATGCACACACTTAATGGAAATTGTTTGAGACTTAAGTGTGCTGTTTAGAAGGTTAATGCCGACTGGTATCAAGCTGGAAGATTACCTGTATTTCCACTTGATAAAGCAACTGAAAGACAATGTATTTCTGAATGTAAGAACTTAACTGTTAAAAATACATAAAACATGTTCAAAATAGAAAGCTACCAATTTCTTTCCAGTTTATGGAGTTGTGCCATATACTTTGCACTATTATTCAGCAGAAGACATTCTGCTGATCAGATACTATGCTCAGACATGAGCCCCACAGTGGCCTTAAATTTGTACACAAAGAAGCAGAATAAAGGGCATGTAAACAAAATGGGAAAAAAATCCTGAACCAAAACAAAAAAAAACACAAAAAAACTGTCCTTGTGTCCCGTGACAAATATATTTGCCTCATGGCAAACATATTCTCCTGAACAAATTCTTGATACTGTAGTGATAACGGTACTTACAACACAGAACACACAGGGCAGATTTATAGTCCAACAAGCATCAGAGCACTTGACCAGGATGGGCACTATTCCAACTCCATAAATGGGAAAACCAGGGCAAAATTGTATTTGTATAAATTCAGTGGCAGGCATGAAAAGCATCAAAGGCCACAATCAGACACCTTTATTGTATTCTACAGATCAAATCTGAAATGTTTAAAAACTAATCAACTAATTTTAATATTAATATTGATTTCAGGCAAAACATGCTTAACTTTACTCAAATAACTCGTAAACAGTGCTTTCAAGATGAAATTTAATATTCCTTTCTGTGTACCTCAAAACAAAGACTGTACTAGATGCAAAAAATATATTGAAATCATGCATGTTATTTTTTGAAATACAGAAGGCAAATATAATTGATATTATATGAATATAATATCACCCATATCTACCTGAAAGGGCTAACACATTACTAGTTTAATGAAAGCACAGAATAAACAACTGCCCAGAGCATCTTAGGGTATGTTTATATTACCCTGAAAACAATTAAAAATTGGGAATAATCTTCAGTTGCATCATTATTCTATCCTAGATTTTTTATATATATATATATATATATATATATATATATATATATATATATAATTTTAAAGCATCTTAAAATACTTTGGAACTGTTGTTCCGCTCCCCTTGCCCCCTTTGATAACTGTACACTTGGAATTTCATCCCCACAATTTTTCTATAGTACCCATATTTAATGAAATAACACATTTTAATTTTATACCATCTCCTTTGCAAAGAAACATGCGCTTTGTTTCCTACCTCACATAAACTAACTACATAGTAGCAACATTTTAGGCTAGAGACTGATTATTCTAATTATCCTAGAGTTTACAGCTCAGCTTCTTAACTCATAATGAAACCTCTTATTTTTTTGCAGCAGCACATATTGAAAGCATTACCATTTTTTAGAAAGAAGCCAGATGATAGAATATTTTGTGCATTTGCCATAGGCAAATAGTATTTTCTTCTGAACAATTTTATCTTACACTGTAAATTGTGCACACCATTATAAAGGTGCATGTTTCACTCACAGACTAATTCAGGAAACAGAAGCAAGAGATTTCCTGAAATGGAAAGATTTTCCTTTAAGATCTTCCACATCATTACTTTTTCCACTTACTTGGTCAGGAAAGACTGCCAGATATATACAGCATGCAATATAATTCAGGGCTCTGCTTTGGAGAGTATAGGGTTGTCATAACACATGCAAGAGCAATAATGGAATTGTAACCAACAGGCATTTCATCTCTGGGAGACAACTCAGAAAATATTAATTACCCAGCAGTGGCTAAGAGGTCTTTGTTGTCTCAGGAACAGTGACAGTATTTTTGCTAACCGAGGGCTCCAGTCAAACTCTGACCTTATGTTCAGAAAGTCAGAAGAACCTGCATTACTCAGTAGGTTTGGTCAGCTTCACAATGAGGTCTCCACAATGCATCACCGTAAGGATTTAAAACACTTTCTGGTCACTCAAGTGTTTGCAAAGACAATGGTGTTTATTCTGCTGCATCATCAATTTAAACCTCATTAGCCTCCAATTAACATCTGAAAATGACTACACACACACACACACACATATATATCTATATATGAACATGCTACATGGCTCATGCAATGAGCTAAAGAGAAGTTAGTAAATACAAAGCATACACTCTGGTGACATTTTTATTTTCATGAAAAGAGTGAAGAAATAAGCCTTTACAGAATACGCATCAATGATTGTATCCCAACAAAAAAGTCCACACAGCAATATGCTTTGTTCTACATGACTGACTCGTCTTAGGTAGTTGAGTGCAGTTAAAATGCCAGTCAATTCAGATATACAGCTTCCCAGTATTAAAAAAAAAAAAAAAAAGTGAAAAAAAGTGTTTAAGAGCTGCTTATCAGTTTCCACAAGTCTATACATACCACAGCCTAAGCTGCAAGCACAGCTCAGTTACATATAAACATTAGCATTGCAAAACTCTGTATATAGAAAACCTCATAGCAACAATGCCTAATGTATAGCAGTGCCACATCCAGCAAAATTAAGTGGTTTTGACAGAAAATTCTGAGATGATGTCAGAGGTCTTTTTAGAAGAAAAAAAAATACTATCAATTATGGTAGTATGCTTTGTATAAAGTTAGGAATTATACAGATAATGATATAAGGCAGTTTATTCCAAACAACCTTGAAGGAATGTAATAAAAGGTGCCTCTTTGGACCAGAAAAATATACTGGCACATACACACATCCCCAATCAACAAAATAAAGCCAACTAAAAAAGAACCAAACACTGAACAAGCTATCACAAATGACTTTTAATCTCTTTAAGAAGTTCATAATTTTGTATTCGTTATTTTATCTCATCACTTTTTGCTTCCTTCCACCTGCTCCTGCATAACCCTTGTTTAATATCTGAGCTCTGTCAAGGCACAGGTGAGATTCTAAATGACCAAAAGCCAAAGCAAGGGAGATCAAGTACATTCCTACTACAACTTGCTAAAACCTTTTCAACTGTAAGCGGGTTAATATCCAATGTGTACTTTCACTACAACTGAAAAGATTTTAATTTACTGTAAAATAAGACCCAGATGTGTGCAGCAGACATAAAAAACCAGCCATTTTTTGCAATGCAAGTCATGTGTTAGACTAGCTTTTTAATTTTAAGAGAGATCATTACTAATCCTCAACTTAGCCCATGGAAAGCAAGTCACAGGAAGCAACCCAACTGTTTCCACAGAAATGCCTTGAAACATAGAAGATGTACCTCTGATGGAAGCTTTCTTACACTTCTTGAAGGACCAGACTGAACTCAAGTTTCCACTGGGAAGCCATTACTCCCAGCTTCACCCATTCCTCAGTAATTGCTACACAGTATTAATATCAGCCTTCTGAGCTTGGCTGCTTCTGGGATTTCTCCTTTAGCAAGTTCCATCTATTTTCTTCATCTCAAAATACCTATTGTCAGGATAAACCAAGCTCAATTTTCTTCCACTGTCACACTGTTGAGTCTGCTTTTGATATTTAGGAACAGAAAAGGTGCCAGTCTGTATCTCCAGGACAGACCATTAAACCTTCCTGTCTTATCCAAAACACATCACAAATCTCCTGCATATGCAAGTTTAAGAACTCATCAAAACTGACAGTATGACTCAAAGATCAAAAAAAAAGAAGGGGTGGGTGAGGAAGTTTACATGAGTTATTAATACATATTTTTAAAAACCTCCCCGTTATTGCTGGGGTTTGTGTAGCACAAAGGAAGAATCAAATATTGTTAGACAGGCTCCTAAGCAATTTTTATACCAACAAAACTGCAACATGTATAATAAATTTAAATCTACTTTTGACAGGCAAGAAGTCAATACAGATGCCTTTTGCATATTATTCATTTGAATCCAATACTCTTATCACAAAACCTACCTTTTAGCAAAAATCTATCACGGAAATGTCATGCTTTGTAGACTGAAACAACTGCTTCAAATGATTAAAGTTGCAAACTTTATTTGTGTGCATTTCAGCCTTTTAAAAGAGAACCTTTTAAAACTGTGGTCACAACTGGCTGTTGTCAGCTTTGTATATAAGCTCTCTGCTTATAACATATTTACATCCTGTGAAGTGGTTAAATCAAGGATCCTGCTTTACTATACTCACACTTGCAATTGTTTCACAATTCCCAGTAATAATGCTCTGTAACCTCTAAAAATACCCCAACCAAACCAAACAACAAAAAAACACCACAAACAAGAAAGCTGAATACTTCTATATGCTATTCTTCTGTTATTTATTTAGCACTATTTATAAAAACTGAAGAATAAAACTGTGCAGTCATCTTTCAAATTTTAAATGCCAGATAATCAAGCAACAATAAACCAAAGTAATTAGGGTCTGAACCTTAAGATATTTCTCTCAAACCCAAAATATTTAGAAAGCAAATCTGATTTCTGTTCATTATGATTCTTTCAGCTAATCTCAAACCACGAAATACATTTCTTTTGTTTAAGACACAACTCTCTCTTGTGGTTCTAACTGAAGAGTGTGCTCATTGAGTAATTTAGCAGCACTTCACAGAACTGGGCTATGCATAAGTAGGACATATGTGCCAGATTAGCAACAAAATCCACCCCCCCCCCCTCCAAATACCTATGACCCATTTATTACTAGCATTTCCCTCCTCCTTTCACCCTTTTTTTTTTTACCTTTAGTCACAATGGTTTATGTTTTTTCCCTGATCTTACAGTTATAATGACCAAACTTTTGTCTGAGCCCATTCCCTCAGGCTATCTTCAACAAACTCAAGCTTTCCTCGCCTACTCTATAGCAATTATTTCTAACTAGTTAAGGTCAGAAATTCTTACTTTTAATTAAAATATGCATTAGTGAAATATGCTGTAGACACAAGCACACCTCTTCAAATTTCATTTTGAAGCCAGGATTGTGATGTGTTTCGTCAATATCAAAATATGGTCACAAAACCCAGTTTCAAAGAGCTTTAAAACTCTTGACTATTTTTTTTAATGACTTATTCTCTAAGCTTTCTGAAATGGCACTGAACATATTCTTAGTACTCACCTTCTATTAACACATTGTCAGCTACTCCTATTTGAGGTTTTTTGCAGAGAAGGTTCGCATACTAATATGTGTCAAGTAAGCCTTAAACCAATGTAGACAGGGAAGAAAAAAGCAGAAGTGATAGGAGTAAAGTGCCTCTGTATTATGTAGAGCACTGCAGGTCATATATTTTCATGACAGACAGTGACCTCATGATTGGCAGGTGGTAGTGAAAAGGAGATCTCAGTATTTACAGAAGTTAATGGAAAACTCCATGGACCATTTGTGCTAGAGATACCAGCCAAAGCTGGTGTAAAGATATCACCATCATGGATTGGAAATATTCAACCAAAGACCATGTCAATTGCTCTAGGCAACTCTTTTTAGGAGCCACCAGCAAAGGAAAATTATTTGGACATATTGTGTGACTGACTACTCAAAGATATTCTGATACCAACAGACATTAAAATGTGGGCCAGGAGGTATGCTTTGAAAAGGCAAATGCACCTCAATGCATTTTGGACAGAAGAGGTGCATCACCATCCAGTCTTGACCTCCATGTTAAGTCCATTACTTCTCTTAAATGACCATGGTACAGTAAAACAAAGGGGGGGGGAAATAATCTAGAGAATATTTTCACGGATCACAATATCCTCTGTTTTCCACTCTACACGTGATGAACCACGTAAATCAGTAAGCAACATGTTCTGCCATAACTATTTCACAATTCCATAATTCAAAGATTAGGAAACCTCTGCCTAATGAATATTTCTGTTTCACAGTATAAACTGAACTTTTATTCCAATCCACCATTTCTTGGTTTTGTTTCTGCTATTTCCCTGCCACTGTTACCCAGACTTTACAGTATAGCTTTTAAAATGTACAACCTTCACTCTCCTAGATCTATAAACACTCCTTATTCATATATATTTTCATAATCTGTGTTAAGATGCTTAGGCTAAGAAGGAAAAAAACCCTACACATTTACTGCAATAGAGGACCAAGACCAAGTCTGGCACCCATTTCATGCAACTGTCTTCCCCACATTAGGCTCTATCAGCTGCTAAATCTAAGAACTTAAATATTCTTTTTAAAAAAACCTTTTAGCATAACTTCACTGTTAATATATTCCAAAATTTTACAATCAAGTGTAGATAACTAAACTATAGAGAAAATGCTCTGGTCTTCTGCTTTATTAGTACATGCAGGGCGCCAAATCTTGAAATTCTAAAGAAAACAGAGCAAAAGTTTTTGATTTTTAGGGAAAAACCCCACCCATTTGAAGTTCACAAAGATAATTAGAGTCAATGGGGAGCAATAGAAAATTGAGATTTCTGTATGTGTACTACTGAACTATCTATAAAATTAAAAAATACAAGTAAGATCACATTCGTAAAGCTAATTTAAAAATGGTAGTAAAATGCAATCACTCTCATTCTGAAGTCATTGAATGACTATAAACAATAGCATGGTACATTAAGAGCAAAAATAATCTTGATCAACATTTTATTAACACACTGCTCCAGTCTAAACAAATATATCAAAAATATGGGAATTACATACTGTTCAAATTAAGGGAAACAACTATTTGCTCATTAGGGAAATCAAGCAGTTCCATATTGTGTAAGTAGCAACAATATTATATCTACGTCCTGGAATCAACTGATGATCAAACACAGTGTTTTCATATTAAAAAAAAAAAAGTAGCAAAGAAATTTTGCAAAAAAAATGCACTGCTAATTCACTGATACCAAATTGTGTATTTCAAAGCAACTTGGAACAAGAAAGTCTATCACTAGAGTAACAGGTATCCTAAAATTTGGCTCTTTTCATGATCGTCTTTATTTTCATGGAATTCTGTACTTTGTTTACTCACTGCTCAAGTGCTACCCAGGCCGGAGAACTTGGATATCACCTCTAATGAAAATAATCACTAATAATACCATCTCTTTGCAAATTTAACTGTGTGAGCATTTAGAACACACATTCTAAGCAGGGCTCACTCTTTTCTGATGTTGTTCCTTCTACTCCTAACTGAATCAGGTCCCTGTGGCCCACTTTCAATATTGAGGAAGACTCTAATAAAAAGCAATGTCAAGGCATAAAAGATGACAATCAGGATTATCAGAAAAGGCCAAACCAATAAAACAAACTGCCCCAGACCCTTCAATCTGTAGTTCAATATGCTTGCAGAGGATAACAAAAAAACTGGGGTTGAGATACAAGTAATTCAGAGCTACGTTAAGAAAATTACTCTAATGAAAGTGTTTCATTTAGTGGAAACAATGCTTTTGGAGTGAAAACTTGGTATAACAGAGTGACATTGATGCAGTCCAGGTAAAGCTGTTCTATGTATTATGGAAAGTATTTTTGATACTGGTGGTGTACTGTCATGCTACATACACACAATGAAATTTTCACCTTGATATACTCTGCTATTAGATCTACACTCAAACCTTTTAAGTAGGAGCTGTAGCTTTTTACGTGCTTTGCTTTTTCTGTTCTTTACACAAAGATCAGCGAAGATCTCTCAATATCTCTCTGTGAATAAGAAATCAAAAATGCCTCTGC
The DNA here is from genome assembly GCF_028554395.1 of Pezoporus wallicus. Classification (NCBI taxonomy): domain Eukaryota; kingdom Metazoa; phylum Chordata; class Aves; order Psittaciformes; family Psittacidae; genus Pezoporus; species Pezoporus wallicus. Next base: position 5,670,523 of record NW_026640754.1, read on the forward strand.
AATATTCTTTAGTTTTCGTTGAGAAAAGGTGCAACATTTTAAGTTAAATTCAGTAAAAAGCAGGACCATGTGCTACTGACCTGCTAAGATTTTGGTTCAACTTGGCTGTACATTGCAAGTGGGTTTGATTGAGCAGGCATTATGCAAATGAATGGACTTAAATAAAAGGCAGCTCTCACGTATTAATCCAAGGCCTGGGGTGCTTTCAGAGCAGGCTGGAGACAATCCCAGACACCTGGCTTTTGAAAGACCACCAAGGGAATATGCAAGGAGAGAGGGGGAGGGAAGGTCAGTAAAAGCAGTCTGGAATTAAATTTAACTAAATTCAAGCCTGTCTTAAAGAGTCTGGGTCAGCAGCCTTGGAAGAGTTTCTTTTTAGTTATCAGATGCTGAAATATGCTTTTCTATCTTAAGGACACAAAATGCTTTCCAAAGCAACACTTATCACATACTTCAGGATTCAGCAAGAAGTACTATCTGGAAACAAGAGATGTTTTTAACTATAGGTTTAGAATGCTTTTTGCCCTATCAGTTTCAGTATTCACAATCTCTACCCTGGCATTAAAAGCAACAGTACCATTCAAATTATGGAGATGCAAATCTGAAAAGCACAAACTCAGCTATCAAGCGGAAAAGCTGCTGCTATATAACCATGACCAACCACAGATATATGTTAGCCTGGACAGATGATAAATCATGAACATAATCAGGTATCCAATACTCTGTTTCTACTGTCCCTTCAGTCTTCCCACACCAGAGCCTAAAATATGTTCTCCAAAAACTGCCCCGAAAAAGAAAGAAAGAAAAAAAAATTACATTTATCTTCTCTTGGATGCTTTCTCCTCTTAGGGCTATCTGTTATCTTTATAATGTTTTTTAGGTGTTTTCCTTGAAACTACTGAAGTAAGAGCAGACAGAGGATTTGCTGCTTCTTCCCATTATTTTCTTTTCTTCAAAATTGTTATATAGTCTCCATATCTCCTTATACACATCTCTATTTTGCTTCCAATCCATACTATTGATTTTCAGTTATTTATCCCTTTTTGATAAATTCCTGACTCCTCGATCATCTCATTTTGGTGTCTGGTGTCTTCTCACTTTAGCTCCTACACTCCCTACATGTTCTTGATCTGATGCAGACATTTGGTTGACTGCTTGGTTCTCCCCTCTAGCAGCTCTGGGGAACCAGCCAATGGACATGCATTAACTCCTGACCAACAAGCCAACCAGCACCCTAGCAGCTCTGCAACAATCACAGCACTTGCGGCCTCTCAAATAGCCATCCCAAAACTAGCAATTCCAAAACCAAAGAAAGGACAAGTGAAGAGGTACTGAAGGGAGGATATTATGTCAATAAGCCTATGAGAACCACCTGATGCTTTTGTCATCCATCAACTATTAACTTGTTATGGGAAAAGGGTGCCACCTGGTGCCCAAATCCATCTTCCTTTAGCTAGTCACTCACCCTGCACTTCTGGCTTTTTTGTCCTTTGTTTTCCAGAAGTTCACCTACTTCTCTACCATAAGACCCCAAAATATATTCCTATACTCTCTTAATCCCATGCAAGTTTTCAGGTCTTGAAACACTATTTAACTTATTATATCCTGAAAGGAACAACAAAAAAAATGCAAGTAATGTTAAAACCCAAACCCATACACCTGAATAAGTTACCAAGTAATAAATTTCTAGCTTGTTTATCCAACAGGGGCACTGTGTAAATCAACCTGAAGACTTCTTGCTCAGTAATTAATTAGACAGTAGGGCCAGGATCATATATTTCATCAAAGGATGGGGCAATAGAAAACAATCACTAGATATTTGCTCTAGAAAGCCTGTTTAAAAAAATGAAATATTTTTTCTCTCTGTTATTTTGCTCTTGAGCTCTACTATGCTACCCAGCAAATATTGCTTTTATTTCCTATGGTGCAGCTCACTACTACCACAAAGACTGAGATAGTTATATTCTGAATTCTCGAGATGGATATTTAACATCTTTTTTTGTCTATGTAGGATGCTTTACCTTTATATCTACATGAAATACAAGGATCGTACCAACTCTGAAGTGGAGTTTCTGTCTCTGTTCATCATAGCAGAAAAATCACAGATTTTTTTTTTTTTCTGGTGGAGATCTGCAATAAATAATGATCTGTAACAAGTGTCCTAATTGGCTGCAAGACCTTCTGAGACTAAGCTGGGGAAGAAATACTTCCCCTTGTAGTTGCACTTTTCTAATTGCAAGCATCCAGTTGAAATTCAGATTTACAAGATGCAAATGCTTTCTATTATTCTAGATCTTCACATCTCTCTGCTTCCCTCAGTTAGCTCAGTGGCTGTGGCCTAGAAAACACACACAGGCTCCACTGACTGGCAACTTTGATCTTCTGAACGTGTTTAGCACAGAATAGAATATTCATATATTTGGGTAAACCGTGGTTAAAGGAATAAAAATAAAGCCCTTTTATTTATTTCAAAATGGAATTCATACTTCATTTGTCACACTGAATTGAATCACTTCTTTTTTTTTTTAAGACTCCTTTCAATGTAAAGACAAAACATTTCCAAGTATTTATTTATACTTAGACTAATCTTTGTTGTAAAGCTGCTGGATATTTTGTATCATTTCTACATCCACCTTCTAACTACAGCATCTTGAGTGATAAGAGGAACAGATCTGACTTATGTTTTTGTTATTATATTTGGGTTGCAAATTATTTTCAATCCTAAGATGTTGAGAGTGCCTTTTTAAACCAAGGTTTAATGTCGCCTAGATGCAAAAACCCTAAAACCCAATTATACCACTATATTATAAGCAAAATTATTTTCCCTTTTGTTTTGATCACTGGTTAGTTTCATGGGGGGTGGGAGGGTGTGTGTTTCTGAGTTTCTACATAACTATGTTCTCTAATTTAAGCTTTTAATTCTGTATTATGCACATATTCACATACTTATATGTATAGTATTGAGTTCTAAGATACATAATACCTGCATACACAAGTATTTACACACACAGAGTTATACATGTAATAATACACACACAATATACTGGTTTTATACTTTAAAAATATGCCAGATAATACCAATGCAATTGCTCTGAGGAGAAAAAAAAACAACACCGGAATTAAGAACTGAACCCCACTCATTGTTCTAAAATAGAAAGGCTAGAAAGGTGAATGACAGGTTGACTCACAAGATGTGCCTGCTAAATTTAACAGAAATATCTGAGTTAGTGTTTTAGGGCAGGTAAATGCAAAATCAGAGAAGGAACTGGAAAACCCATTCTCTTAAAAAATGAGGCTACTCCTTCCTAGTCTAAAGTACATATTCCTTTTTAAATGACAATCCCAAAATATTTCTTTTCTAGTTGAGGTCATTTATCCCACCCAGTCAGACTACGGAGCTTCCAAAGACAAATATCCATCAAGTACAAGGCTGTTTACTGTTCATTTATTCGATACCTTAAAAACTGCCATTCTCTATGCTCTGATTAGTTGTAGTTTCCTGACCTACAGGCTGATGAAATGATCAGCAGAGAAAAAGAGAAGACCTTTTATGGAGCAAACATATAAGAACCTTAATAGTAATAATAGTATAGATCAAATCTAAATTACAACATCATTACTAGCAAGTAATACTTTAAAATGCTGCTAGTTATATCTGAAAAAAATAAACTGGGTTGGATTGAAAGCAAGAACAGAAGCTCTGCTCTCTATTACTCCACTGCAACTAACACCACAGCAGACTTTCTGCATTGATCTCTTGCTGTAAAGCCATTTCCATAAGGAAATCCATAGGCAGAGCTGACAGAATTTTCTTTGGCAGGGCAACTTCTTTAGAAATGCCAACCAGCCACAACCAAAAGACAAAAGACACATTATGTTGTTCAAAAAAATACCAACAAACCATTGTAATATTTTTTAATCGGCAATACTATGTGCAAATTACGAGATTTGCTATCTGTCTCGAAAGAGTAACATTTCCACACACAGTTCCCAGTTATATTTTATGAAAGCTACAGCTTTAAAAATTAATTTTGAAATAAAAATGAAAAAATATCAGAATCAAAAACCAAACACCGACTTTGCCAAGAAAACCCAAATTGTTGATTTTTTCCTAATCGTCTAACAAACCAAACCGAATATAAAAAATATTTACATATCTTCTTAATGCAACACTTAATAAGCATCAGTGAAAACACTGCTTCAGTCACTTAAAGATTTACACAGCAGTCTGTAATACGGTTGACTAATAAGATTCTATTACAGCTACTGATTGAATACATCTAAGAGGGCTGGGTTTTTTAACTTGGAATGAGATCAAAATGCTTGCAGATTTCAGATTGCTATTAGATGCAATAATTATATGCTAAACTAATTACAACTAAAGCAAAACCTGACTTACAACTAATTAAATTTTATTGCATGAAAATAAAGCATAGTCCTTACTTAACACAGGGCACAGCTATAAATGTTTACGAACTCACCAGTTTGTCTGTTTCAAGCAAAATGTCGAGGTCACATTGATGAAGTTGGAAAGTGGCGTGATTTGGACACCAACTAACCAGCTTTATGAAGTCATTCATATGCAAGATAATAAAAATCAGATCAACATTCCCCAAATTTTTGCTTATACTGCTAGGAAGCAAACCTAAATGAGATTTTTTTCATTAACATCCTCTTTAATTTTCATCTATATCTTCACTGCAGTTTTATAACAGGGATCAGGTTTAAATTTCAGAAGCAGATAAGCAACTTAGGAGCTTAAGTTCAATTATCAAGGCTTAGAGCTAGATTTTTTTTTAAAGCCTATTCAGACCTAAAAAGATGTTAACAGGCAGCTTACACTGAATATGAAGTTAGATATTTTAATTTAAAATCCCACTACTTGACCAGCTCCTATATGGTAACAGTATTGTTAATCTTAGCAGAACACTGCCATGCTTGTACAAGCTTAAGTAAATAAATCAATGCTTCTAGCAAGAGAGCAAAGGAAGAGGATTTAGACATCAAGAATGAAGGGTGAATGTGATCTCAAACAGCAGAGAATACAGAGGCTGAAAGAATCAACTGAACTCACCAGAGAAAGTTAATCAGGAACAGCCTATGGCTTTCCCCTGGTTTTACAGACCCTTTACAGAATGCTGAAAGGGGTTGCTCTCATTTTATTATTACCAAGCTATTTCAGCTGAGTTCATACCTCTGCTAATTTTTTTCCTGCCCTCCTCCCCTTAGGAACCAAGGGCATCACTACCATACCCTTTACTTGTGTGTTCACTGATCTTGTCACAAGTCCTAAATTTCTTAACTAATGCTGCATAATTTAGAGATTTAACAATTTAAGATTTCATTAAAGAATTAAAAAAAAAAAAAATCCACAGTAAATATCCTTCACAAAGATAAAGATGATCTTAAAGGATCAAAGCATAAAGGCAAACTAAGCTTTCATATGCTGCAATTTGGTCCCTTCACTCTTACCAATCATACAATTTCCATGTGTGAAATGGCTGACACTGTCAAATCATGTACCTCTAAAAATCAGCTTCCTATCAGAAAAGTCTTGTATGTATATAATGTCTTAGGTCATGACAATCATAAGAAGTATCTTGCCTCCACCTATCATGTAAAACTTCACATCAGATGGCACAAACAAAAAAAAGAACAGAATGGAATAGCAAGGGGAAGGGGCTAGCATTTAAGCAATTTTATTAGCAGAATAATTAATTAACCCTGGTTTGCCACAAACATCTCTATTCTTTTCTCTCCATACAGCTCATGTTGTAGGGCATTATTAAGGTTCCTCCCCTTTACCAAGCCACCTGGATTCATAAACATTGTAGGAACTCAGTGCCTTTGGAATCTTTTTCTGAAACTCCTGTTCATGTGAAATTGGCTAACAGGTTCAAAATTATTACAGCAGAACTGATGCACACATGATAGATTGCATAAACTCCGTTCCTTCAGAAAACCAAGCTAAAACATAGAGAAATGTAACAACCTCAGCAAATTATGAGGCAGACAAATAAAGGAAAAAAAAAGAGTAGACATCTGAGAAGGCAAATATCCTATAGGATGAACACACCCCCCCCCCCCCCCAAAAAAAAACAAAACAAAACAACAAACCAAGGAACAGGAAAATAGAACAGAAAAAATAGGATAAGAAAAGCAGTCACGTATCTGCTTCAGTTACACCTATGAATTCTGCATGCCAATGCTTCACATTTCACTGGAAAACATTCTGGTTTTGTCTGAGCAGAAGAAAGGCATCTAACTATTGAATAAGCAGGGAAGTTAATAAAGCAGATATTCTGAAACAATTTTATGCATCAATGCACTTATATAACAGTCTTTTAAATATAACCATGATCCCCTCCCTATTGAAGATTTTCATCAACTTGTTCAACTTATTTGCAGTGGCCAGAAACCACAAGGGGCTTGCTACCATAACTTTAATTTCCTAAAAAGTGTTTACTTTCTTCCAGATGGCAAGATTAAATTACATAAACACTGTCAGCAAGTTGAATCCTCAGATGTATTCATTTCCACCACAGAAGCTTCAAAACCATCTATAATTTTGTTACTGATGTTTGGAAACAGCTGTGGCTGACATGGCTATGTGCTGTATATGTCAGCATTAAAGGATTAAATATTCTCAACCCCCAATGGAACAAACCTGCTCTATTAGCAAGACATAGTGTAAGGTACATCAGAGACTATTACTACAATAGAGATGTCTTATTACTCCATTGATAAACAAAGAGGTCAAAGAGGCTGTATTTGGCTTTCCTCTGGAGAGGCTGGGGGAGGGCTGGAATTTAAGACATACTGGTGTTGGTTTTTTTAAGTATCACATGGTTTGAGGGGCATACCAAGCTGACTTCATGGCTATAGGGAAAAAAATCTTTTTAAAGATATTTTTATGCAGTCTTAAAAATAATGACATCATGCAGTTCCACAGTATAAACTTCAGGGAAAAAAATCTGTTATTTTGCGTTTTCTGTGTGTGCTTACATAAAAGTGTAATTTATACAAACAATGTATCATATGAGCAAATCTAAGTGCATACTCAGGAACAGCCTTCCTTGGGAAGGGTCCTTGATATGACTGAATGTCCCAGGTACACTACTGAAACCAAGAACTGTGCTGATAGGACTTGTAGCTCCTGATATCTTCACCTAGGTTGGAAAGATCAAAGGCCAGCAATCAGTAGCAAAGCTGTCTACTTCAGCCTTCTGGTTAGAGGAACGATGAATGGAGTGACAAGTCATCATTAGGAAAAAACGAAGAGTCAGACACAGCAATGAAGGAAGGTGGTTATTCCACTTCGCTGCAACAGATACCTACCCGCTTACTTGAGATTTTGGGGGGCTGAGGGAGAAAGAACAGCTCCAGCTTTGACTGTGAATGGAATGAAAGACAGTATCTTTTTTGAAATTATCTTACATGATTTACAGAAATTAATAAAGCTGTGGCTTTTCACACACATACTCTACACATACATACTTCATGTAAACTGAGCACATAGAGAAGTTTTAAAGCCCTGTTCTACAGACATTCCTGACCCTACTGTTTCATGGCATTTTCACATTAAGGTGAGTGAAAGAGGATATTTATAAGTAATGTTGCAATTTCCTTGTCTACATTTGTTTGAAAGAATCTCATTTATAAAAAAAAAAAAAAAAAGTCTTAAATTGCCCACACCCACAGGAGCCTTCTCTTCAGCTTGAATGGGAGGTCCCATCACTGTGAAAAAATGGGAGGTAGAAAAAAAAGAACCTGTGTGTTAGCAACATGATTTCTAGTACCTGACTGGGAATTCTGTGAACCCTTGCAAAAATTAGATGATAAATTAGGCCTGCCCTAGAGAGTTCAGCATTTCAGCAGATCACATTGGTCTTAGTAACACCAGAGATTCTCCTTGTAGACAGCACAGCATTTTTTCCTCTTAAATATTTCCTGAGGTACATTTTAAATTCAGTGTGGGTTTTTTATTAAGACTTTCATATCTTCCCTTTTTCCCTTACTTTTCAATTCAGTTTTGGCTATTGCAAAAGCTCTCCCATCTGTCTGCTTCTACCCTCCACTGAACACTTCCAAGCCCTTTCAGAGAACTGCATGATAGGGAGAAGTAAGAGACTCACCTGTTCCCCCTTTCAAGCTCCACAGACACTGACAACCCACTTAATTCCAAATCTAAATGAGATTTAAGTTTTCATTTCCTCACTTCAACACATGAAGATCCAGACTGTTTTGTTCCATCAGTATACTCTGGCAGCAGAGACATCAAAAGCCGTATTCTGGGGCACCGAAATGAACATCGGCAGGTACAGACTGTTCTTTCAATTTCACCACCACTTTCCCACAGATGCAAGCTGTTCAGTGCCCCACCACTGGGAAAAAGTTGTCCTGTGGCAAAATACTATGTCAAGTATAATCACTATGGTAAAAAAAAAAAAATCTGCCTTAACTTTTTTGAAATTCAGAGGGTTTTGAACATCTGACACATCACACCCCAACTGTAGCACACAATAACAATTTTAGAGGAAGAAACAGCACAGCACAGTAGCAGAACTGGTATCTATAAAATTACCAGCTTTCTTTGAAAACACTTATATGCTTATATATTGCTTGCATGCTGTATGAACAAGTAGAAATATTTTCTTAGTGACATAATACTCTAAACAGAATAAGGTGGTGATTTACAAGGACTAGCTTTTTCTTTTCAAATCCAATACAACCCTACATCATACATTTCTGCAATCTAAGGTAAAAAATTATGTTTACACGAAGTATTTTGAAACAGAAAAGTGTAGACTCTGCAGAAGGCACAAGCAACCCGATTTATAAAGAAAATAGCATACAAAATGACCCCTGTATCAAAGTTATAGTAGATGCACACTTGCAAGGTCACTCTACCATCGCTGTTCAGACTAGGTCAGCTTTTGAAGACATATTACTTCAAGCACACTTGTTACCCTGACACAGACCCCACAGGCATATGTCTACCTTCACACTAGGAAAGCTTTACTAAAATCTCCCTATTGCTTAAGGACACTGTATCCTATACTGGCAGTCCAATATTTACATGCATGCGCAATATCAATTTTAGTTGGCAGATACTCTCATCTTCAGACTTCTGAGTTACTAAAACAATTAACTAGCCAAACACCTCAGTTCCTCACCTCAGGAAGAAATCCTTCTGCTTCACTAAAATCATGGGTGTCGAGCTGCATCATTAGGATTCACATGGATGTCAGCAGATACAATCATCTGGTCCTCAAATCTGGCGAAGTTTGAGAAAACATCTAATATAATTGCTTGGCATGTGTGCTAGAACTGCATGACTTCTCTTTCAGCCCACTGCATTTGTTAACCCCATGCAAAGTGGGCAAGCTTTTACCTCTGTCCTGAACACACCCACACCTTGTGCAACAGCAGAAAGAAACGCCAACTCTGGCGGCTCATTATGCAGAGCACAAAGCCCCTCTAGGCACTTCAAAGTCTAAAACGTGAAATAACAACTACAATAGCTAAGCAGGATCAGTAGGTACCACGTGTTTTCCAGAAACAAGTTATTACATTAAACAATTCAGCAACGCTAAATGCTAAAAGATCCACAGTCAGACAGATGCTCTGTACATCACTTCAAAATAAGAAATGCACACAGAAATGAAAAAGCAGCAAAAAACGACACTAAAAAAAATGGAGAAAAGAATAAGAACTTAAACTGACACTGAGCCAGAGTAGCCTACAAAAGTTAAGCTGAAATAGCTACAAAATAATGCACCCGTCCTTACGGACAAATCAAAACCAATCATCTCAGACATGTACTACAAATCATTAATGATCAGCTGAGAGTTGAAGAAAGAGAAAGGACATTTCTTAGAACTGAAATTCAATTTTCTGACTCTTTTTCTGGAGGACAATGCATTCATTTCGGTGCCTTCTGAACAGTGACCCATGGACCAAAGAAATACTCAAAGCTGCAGTTCATGATTCACTGTTCAACATGGCCAAATGATTCTCTTCCTAAAGACAGCTTAAAAAAAAAAAAAAAAAGAAGAAATCTTCTCTAATCTTTTCCAAGTTGCTCCAAGGACATTGCGTAACTGAAATCAGAGGAAAGATGACGGATGAAACATTTTCTCTGTTAAAGTAAGCTATCCTTAACCTCACAAAGCACAGGAGACTTTGGAGACTAAATGTTCTAAGTACTAAATGAATATGATTTTTCCATCTCAGCCGATAACTTTTTAAACATACAATGAATGCATCACCTGACCAGGAACTGTCAAAAGATGTTTCTGCCCCCATGGGACAATAATTCCTTCCAGTGTGCTGCCTCCTCCATCCCTAGACTTTTCACACAGAGAAGTGGAAGAGGGGTGACAGATGCAGATTACAGACCAGAAGAGGCTGAGCACTGTGCACAGTCTTTCCATGCCTCCAGGGGATGCAGCTCATCAGGAGCTCAACCGCTTCAGTTCAGCCTCTTCATCCTCTTTCACCCCAGCTCAGCTCAGCCACTACTTGAAAGCAGGCTAACTTCAACTACTCCACTGAGTAAACTCGTAAGAGAGTTAGGACTATTGAGTCCTATTAGGACTCAACAATACACACGTAGAGTAGAACACTTGCTCAGCTCGGGTTCACGAGGAAAGGGGAGAAAAATGCCAGAATTATCTTTGTTTTATTAGACAACAGTTTTATTCTCCTATTGAATAGGTAACTCAGACTGCCTCATAGGTGGAACACAGTGCTTTACATCATTATCTTTTCTTTCAACGCTCACTTACAGAGAAGCATGATCAAGCTTCACATACTGTGTCTTTACCTTTCTATGTTTCCTTTCCTTGATAACTACCTCATGTATGAGACAACATCAAAATTCTCTCAAGCTGCAACTATAAATATAAAAGTAAACATGGAATCTGGAAGGGGAATCTAAGAAAATAATACTTAAAAAGGTAATTCTTTCTTAATATGAGCAGATTCTAAGTCATACAGGGTCTCTTCCAGCCTAAATGATTCTGCGAAAATATTGTTAACTTACATTTTTATACTTTTGAGGAAATGGATGGAGATAAAGTTTAATTTTATACTGATTTTAACTGTGATCTATACAAATCTGTGGTCAACTACCTAACAACAGTCTGTACCATCAAAACAAGCTTTTATTATCCAAATTAAAATATGTTCTCAATCAGTTACTAGATACATATCAAGTATTTCACCTCGGTGACTTCTTGTTCATAGCTTTACAGAACAAGATGCAACTAAGTAAAAAGAAACAAATCTACAGTCAGAAGTCGCACTGTGCACCTTCATGGGAACATTTTTGAGACTACTTAATTTAAGGCCATGTCTGTACTACCACATACACTTAAAAACATTCAGTTTTCACTGATGGCAGCAGCAACAAACTCGGGGTATTAAAATGTGTGAGCTGCTGAGACTATCACCTAAAACACTAACATGGTTAGTCAGCACCTCGTTTCTTCAAATATAGCCAGCAACACTTTACAAGGCAGCTTTATCATACTGGAATTAGGAAGTAACTGGTGGATGATTTTCAAACCAAAGGAATTGAGGAACATTTCTTCCACTTTGAAGGACAGTCGTATCTGAGGACAAGCAACTCAAAACCACAGCTTGACACATTACCTTCATTCTATACAGAAATATGTGTGACTGCTTCCAGAAAACCGTAAGACAAATTAACGCACCAAGTCAAAACTACAGGCAAGCCAAAAATAAGCCTATAAAGAATATGAACCATCATCCATACAGCCTAATCAAGAGTCAAGTTATATGAAGGCTATAATCTAAGTTCTTGTGGTTGTACGAGCAAATCATTTTTCATTGCCTCAGTATTCAGGTCTGTAAAAAAAATGTAAACTTCATAGGTTTTACCGCACCTAATAAACTCCACTGGTAACTTCTATTCATGAACTACTGAAGAGTGTTTGTAGTGACAGTTGTGTTTCAACCTGTAATGACAGCAGTCATTCTGCTCTTACCGGGGGGAGACAAGCATGCACGTGTTTAAGAGGGCGAGCCCAGGATACCAGTGCATACAAGAATAATCTGCTGAATTACATCAGAAACACTGTGCTGCTGCCAGCATAAGAAATAAGGATCATTTTTTAAAATCTATTATATCAAATTTTGGAACTGTTTACTTTACCACATCATATTCATTTTATGTTTCTTCCCTTTGCATGTACAAAACCAGCCCTGTGTGATCCATGACAGTAATCTCACACAAAGCTTGAACTGGCAACTGGCTTCTCAACAGAGAAAGGCAAAAGTCGGATCCAAAAACGGATGTGCACATTTAAACTCAGATTTAGGCTAGGAAATGCATAACATCCCTTACATGCAGAAAATGTTTTTTGTCTGTCCTTTTTAATATATATGTATTCATGCTGTAGTTACATGCTCACTTTAATCCCATATAATCCCTTTTAAAAGTGCATTCTCAGCCTTCTTACTAATTTCTTATTCACAGCTTCAGCTACCGATTCCTTCCTCTTGCGTGCCAGCACTAGCAACCGTACTGTGGCACCAAAAGACAGTTCTGGAAGATTAAAGGCAGCTGCAAGTTTTCCCCTTCTCAGATACATGCATTAAGCATCAGGGTAAAGAGACACATCCCCCCCTTCTTTGCCCTTTTCTGATCCAATGAATCTTTAAGTTCATGGGAAGCAGAACCACCTCAACAGGAAAAATAAAAGCATCAGCATCATAACCTATACCTAGCAAAGTGATGGTGACCTTCTGCAGGCAAAAACAGGAACTGAACTGTGCCACCTCAAAACAGCAAGGCTGCACAAGGCATAACTGTAAGTCCATCACAGGATGCAGAATTGCCTGCTGTCACATCAGGTGGTACTAAAGGGTAGGGTTAAAGTATGAAAACCCCTGTGAACCCTTATATATCCATGTCTGAAACGAGAAATGGGTGGGCAGAGGGAAAAGCTACATAAATAGCTGCATCTCCTCTCTTTACAACCCTGAAGCCCAGCTCTAAACCACCAAAAAAGAGTTTGGGGATAGCCACGTTATAAAATACAGTTTTCTTTCAGGTTTGTTTTTCAGGCAAAATAATCAATTCCAGATTTCTCTTTCCTTGAAAACTTGTGAGAGGTACAAGCCACCAACATAAACATTGACACTATACTAATCTGGGTTTTTTAAAAAAGAATACAGATTTTTTTCTTTTACGATATCTTAAATACAGAAATGCATGGTCTAGAGAAATCAGGCCCCTCTTATGTCCTCTGTGAACAAGTGCCAATTGCCGTGACATCCCTTCCGGTGCTGGTTGAACTCCTGGAGAATGACTACAATTCTGTTAAAGAGCAAGGGAATCTCAGTATCATTGCTTTTCCTTCTACAAAATTGTTATATATGAGGGAAAAAAAAAAAACCAAACAAAATATACTAAACCCCACACATGACCCTATTAAGTGCATGAACACATGCAGTTATTGGGGGGGTAAGGAGGAGAGGGGGAGAGAAAAAGGCAGTCTTGTACTTCAATTTCCTCTTTTTTACTTGTGGTTTCTCTTGGTTAGCCTAGTCCCAAAAGTTTTCTACTGTGATGCTGAGTACTAAACAAAGCAATTCACAGAGAGGAAAACATAAGCTGCAAACCCATTTCTAGGAACTCCTTTCCTCCTCTAGGTGTTTCTAATTTAATAAGCCAGGAAAATGTAGGTGGTGTATTACTCCCTTTTTCAAAATAATAAACTGAAAAGGCAGTCCTATCCTTTTTTTCTTCTTGCCCTGCTCCTAACATTACGCTGTGGGTGTCTGCTAAACTGGGTCAGTGAGCCAGCTACCACAAACCCCACCTCCCACCTGCTCCACCCCACCCCGTCCCCCCCCCCCCCCCCCCCCCCAAAAAAAAGAAAATTCTGAATGGTTATTTTTCAGCTGTACCACAGCTCTGATTTCAGTATATGGCCAAGCAATCAGCTGAACTTATACAAGGGAGTGGGTAAAGGAGTGGAGGGCAGGCTGTAAACAGTGCAGACTGGCTATTTTTTATTTTTAGGGCAAGTACTAGCAGCTTATGAAAGCTTAAAATGTTAATCAAACCAAAGCCTTACTGTTTTTTAAGACAGTTATGAACCACCATAGAGAAGATGAAAGAACAAGCAGTTCCTGTGCTTGTCACACAAACATCGTATAACCCATCTTCTGGAAGCAGAAATTGGTATCTAACAGCAGTTTTCAGCCATCAGGGAGAAATGTAACAGGGCTGAGTAGAACGGCCACGCGAATGGCACAGTAAAGAAGGAAGAAGAAATATTAAGACGAACCTTTCAGAATCCCTAGTACTTTTGACTTCTAGGATATGAAATTAAACTAACATTACCAGCATTTTTATGGGGGGGAGGGAAGTCTACAGCCATTGCCTACTGACATTTTTGAAAATACTGATGAGCTAGAAGAGTTCTAATAGTTACCTGCACTGAACCCAATTTCTGCATTTTCTAATTTAAAATTATTTGAATTGCATTTCACAAAAATATTCAAAACAGCAGTGGATACAGTGCTTACCAGTTAATCTGTTTATAATGAAATAATGTTGAAACATTCCCCCCCCCCCCCCAAAACAATATTAATCTAAGCCATAGCTTAAAAAAATAAGTATGAAAGCTTCTCCATATTTGCAGCAACATTTGTTTCTAATGTGCAGCCTGTGTACGTTAATGGAGAAGTCAAGGTCTTATTTAGACCCAGGAACAATATTCAACCTAGAAACTGATGATGAAATAACAGTTTGGAAATATCTACAATGTGATTTCAATTATAAGGTTAAAAAAGTACAAGTGGAAATAATTATTTCAGTTCCAGATAAAGAAAGCCTTAGCATCCACACTATTTTTACAATGTTCTCATAGCTGTTGATGCAGATTTGGTTGTGGTAGTACGTATGAAATCCAGTCTGTTTAACTTAGATCAGTAAACTGAGCCTACGCTTTAGGTGTCTCACAAAGCAGCAGTACTGCAGTGAGTGTCCAACTTTCAAAGCAATGGAGAATAGGTCATGACATGCCTAAAAGACCTTCACAAAGATAGCCCGTACGGGTGCCTAACCTCAGGGAGACACGATCCATTGTAGACTGTTTCATTTATTTTTCTCCATTGAGTGGGTATGAAACTGAAGCGCTACAGAAAAAGTGCTTCATAAGGCACCTGCCTTCAGGTTTCAGTTAACTGCTTGCCCTCAGTGGACTGCAGACCACACCATTTACAGTTCAGGTACCTAATTGTTGTTCAATTCCATGTTAAGTAAACGTTTTAAAGTCCAATTTATAGACTGTAAGTTGTTTTACATCAATGTGATATCTGCTGATATAGCTTCGGTTTAGGCATTACATGCTACATGTAAACAGAATCTCTTCACATCCAAAAAGTTGACAGTGACAATTCTTTAAATTTTCATACTTATTTCATTCATGTTAAAAAACTTCTTTGTAATGTATTACTCTTGTCCATCCTGCAACAAAGCCCATAGAAAATAGAATTTTATTTAAAAAAAAAAACTCCAGAAAAAAAAAAACCCTTTGAGATTATTTAAATCAGTTAATACCATCTTTAATCCCGTCTCATAATAAAAATCTCTGCAAAAAGCTGTTAATCTGGGTTCCACACAAGATGTTACCAATAAATAACAGTGCTAGCTATTGTGCACTTAATATAAACCAGTAAACATAAATTATGTCAGGTTAGTATTGTGTAATAATTAGCATGTGTGTGTACTAAAATTAAGCTAGGGGCTGTTTTTTTCTTTCTTAATATTTGAATAAATTTTACTAAGTTTCTAGTGCAGGGCAACTTGCTGCACCTAACAACGATTCTAGAGTTTGAAAACAAGTGCTGAAAGAAAGACTTTATAATACAGTTCTCATGATTAACACATTAAAGAAAGATCTAACTTCCAAAAATAAAATATCTCTTTTCAAGAAGTACCTTGAGGTATCTAACATATAGGGTCCTCATTGCGCTTGTCCACTCCCACAGATCCTCTTGATAACTTAATAGGTACTATCTTATACAAGCAGGGTAGATAAAGATTACCCCTACAACAGGTTATAAAACAGTAACATCAGCTCATTAAAGCTGATTAAAACAGGAATATGATTATTTGAATTCTGAGCCAATCTAATTGAACTATTCTTGCAAATGCGGTCAACGGAATCAAATAATACTGAACTCAGATTTGATGCCCAACTAGTAAATTCAACATCCCCGAGAAGGACTGCAAAATGTGCAGCCAGCAGGCAGGGAACCATAGGCTAATTTAAGCTGGAAAGGACTTCTGAAGGTCATCTTGTCCAAAACCCTGCCTAAAGCAGGTCAAATTAAATCAGATCCTCGCTAGTAAAAAGTTCTAACCTTTAAATCAGGAAGCTTGAAGCAAAGCACTTATTGGGAATGGTCCCAAGAACATTTCCCTGGTCTCAACTGCAGAACCGTGCCCAAGCATTGTTTGGAGGAACATGAATCGGTACAGATAGATCAAAATGCTGTATCGATGCTTTTCAAGTGTTAAGCCATATAAACGATAGTGTCCCAGCATGTGGGAAAGTTACAGCACAGTGTTTAATACGGTAGTATAAGCATAACCTCATCATGCTCCCTTTTGGACAAACGTGCTGTTTTGTGTGGCCCAGCAAATAAACAGTCATTGGACTTGCTTATTGGAAATGCTGGAGTGTGGGTTGGAAATTAAATACAAACCTTAAATATATTTCAGATTTCACTGAGAAGCAGAGTGCAGTCAGACTGCTCAGTGCTTTATGGTCTCTCCATAAAAAACCTGAATGGTTCATGGTCATTTCTAGTCAAGTACTTACCGAAATAAAAACACAATGCAAAGGTAGACTTAGGTTATGGGTGGGGTGGATAATACTCTATCAAGGGAGGAGGGTAGGGGGATGTGTTTGAAAAAATGACAAAACAAAACAAAAAAAAACAACATTCTGGTTATTCTCAAAGTCTCTTCATCTTAAACATCCTATCCTCTGAAAGCAGTGAGCCTGAGCCTATATTCCACTGATCACAGGCACAATGCCTGTTCACTACACAATCTCATTGAAGTACCTTGCACTACCAACTGAATAGACTATTTAGAGATTTGCAGAATTAGACTCAAACTCATCAAAACCACCCAATTTCCTATTTCTGTCCTGAATTTACACTGAAGTGTGAAGCTGAGTTCAAAAAATACTGTATGCCCTAGAGCTCACCTGCTAAACACAGAATTCTTGTAATTTAAGAATAAAATCTGAGGTACTCAGGGGTTAAAAAAAAAAATAGACTTGTATTTTCTGCTTTTCTTCAAAAAACAAATAAAGATGATTCTACTGGCATTTTAACTCTCCCTGCATAAATAAAAACTGATACAATAACGATCACACAGAAAAAAAAAAAAAAACAGAAACATTTGCATCAAATAAGCAAATACAAAATAGTGTGTCCTAGAGTGTTGAATGAATTTGAATGAGTGTTGCCATTTTGACTGAATTTGTTATTAAGAATTTGTTATTTTAGACCTCAGGAATTCTACCTCCTGAAAATGAACTATTCTGAGAAGAGTGGGGAGATCAGGAAGGGGGGAAACACC
Organism: Pezoporus wallicus; assembly: GCF_028554395.1. Taxonomy (NCBI): domain Eukaryota; kingdom Metazoa; phylum Chordata; class Aves; order Psittaciformes; family Psittacidae; genus Pezoporus; species Pezoporus wallicus. Next base: position 5,688,161 of record NW_026640754.1, read on the forward strand.
ATCACTCCCATCCCTTTTTTCATGAGAATATTTAAAATCCCTAACAGAGTTAAAACAGCCTGTTTAAGAAAAAAAAAAAAAAAAAAACAAACCCCAAAACATTAATGTAAAAGTAAAGAAGAATTTTCTATTCCTAATTCTGCACTGAATAAGTAGAGTTGACTTATGTAGCTAATATTAAATTTAGAAATTAAATACATGTCCACACTGTATGCAGCCTAGCTGGAATTCACTAGATTAAACATACTAATTAATTTGGTCATGGTGTGTTTTGTATTATAATTCAGCATTTATTTATGAGGCACACATACTCAGTTTACTGAATTTAATGGCTGCACTGTCCTTAAACATATCATTAGAAGTGCTAACATTTCGTATCATTAACCCTGTATCATTCTACAATTAACATAAAATTATCAAAAGAATAAGTGGCCATGCATTTTCAAGAAACTTAACACATTTCTAAATGTAATTGTAACTATTTCATGCTAAGTAAGAGTTGATATTTCATTTTCACCCTAAAATATTCTTCACCCAAAAGAGAAAATAAATCCCCAGCTTTTCTGATCACTTACTACTTCTAAGTTTCCTGTAGAGCACAGTCATTCATAAATGTATTTCTGGGTTATCAAACATTTAGATAGATTGCTACCTCTTATTGACTGCAAGAAATACATGAAAGATGAAAAGAGGCCACAAACATGAATATTTCATTACAAGGTGGGTCTTTTTTCATGGTCTAATAATACTCAAATGACTGAAAAACTTTCTGAAAGGTGACATGCATATCTGCCTTCCAGTGTACTGGCCTCTGCTGAAATCACACACTTCTGCAATTATCAGACAAACCAGGGAGGGAAGGGAAAGGAGGGGGAGCAATCCTCCTATAATTTTATACTGTAGTGCTCACAAGTCAAGCTTTATACTGTAGTGCTTACCAAGTCAAACTGTACTGAATGGTCAATGCACACATGCCCACACACATATATATATTTTTTTTAAATCTGCCATGATTTTTTTCATTCCTCTGCCAGGAATTTATAACAAAATCAAATTATTACTTTTGAATATTAGACAATTAAAAATGGTGTGTGTATTACCACTGCAAGCAGAAAAACAATCTACGAAAAAGAATCCCTCCTACTGCCTATACAATCTCACTCATACAATCATCTCTTAAATCAGGCATCAAACAAAAGTAAGAAACCACTATGCTAAAGGGCTCTCTGTTGCCTAAAGTGTTAATTTTCTACCTAGTTACAGATGAAGGGAAATCAAATTTAAATGCCTACCAGTCTGACTTACCAAAATGCAAGCTAGGACTCCCCAGCAGTCCTGACTATGTTTATTTGTTTGGTCTAAGCTCAGACAAGCATTTATGGAGACCCAATATTTCTCAAGTTCCAACATTACTTTAAAAATTTAACTTTTATGCCTTCCAAAATGGGAACAACTGTGAACAAAGGGCAGAATAGCAACTGCTGCCTGAATGTTAAGACTTCCAATGACTTTCCCTTTGCTGCTAAACCAATACATAAACACTCACAACTCGTAATCAAAATTTCAACCAGCTGATTTGTTGGAATATCAATCTTTCCTCATTTCCAGTTGCATAGGTTTGGACAATGCCACTCAACCTTTTGACATCAAAATCAAGAATATTTTTCAAGGGGAGCAGGGAGACATCAAGTACTTAATACACTCAGTAAAATGAACAAAAAATGTCTAAGAAAAATTGGTTTGATAACATGAATTATTTTCTGCTTTGCTAAGTTCACTAACAATGTTTTTGGGTTTGTTCTTTTTTTTTTTTTAATAGAAAAATAGCATATGAGCCATGGTGCTTTTTAGGGACACCAAAGCCTATTCAAGTTAGCAATGCATTTTATAACAGGGAAGACAAACTGTTCACAAAAAAAAGAAGAGATTAAGTGAAATCTATATTGAAAATGTTTCCTGAACATAAGTTCTACACTTCACCATCTGCAAGTTAAATGACAATATCTTCACTGAGGTGAGTGGAACTATGCTGATTTGTGTTAACTGGGCATGTTCTAGCTCCACAAACGTTCATGCTCTGTCATGAAAACAAAACTACTTCACCTATCCAAGCTTTCTGAATGTTTAGACCTTGAAAGGTGAGAGGAAAGATGAAAAGATGAAAGAAAAAAAATATCAGAAGTAAAATTTGGCTTCAGATTTTTGTCAGATTACTGTGACACTAACTTTTACAAAGCTGCTCAGCACTCACTAGTTGCATAAGCATCACATCACTAGGAAAAGAGATTTTTAAATAAACAAACAATTTGCTGTGGCATGTAACATTTTCTATTTTTGTGTTAAAGGATATATTATTGCTCCTGCCATTAGATTACAAGCTTCTTGAGACAAGTGGTGGTCAGTTTATTTATGTAGCACTCTTAAGCATAAAGTTTCTGTAGGATTTCTTTAAAAGGTCAGATAAATGTTCAAGGACTTATAATGAGAATGGATGAGGCCTTTGAAGGACATGCAGTCTTTCATTTGCTAATCCAAAGTAACACTTATAAGCAATGATGATTTCTTCAACCACTACACAGTCACCCACTCCATGACCCAGACAAAGTGTATCAAGGGCTTCTATCATTTAGGAAAATGTTGTGTTATAATAAATCATGTGCTGATTAGTTTCTATTCCCCTCTAAAAAATTCTACCATGTAGCTTTCTATTACAATTCCTGCCAAGAAAAAACTTTAAATCTGTAGTTCACCAATTTTACCACTGACAGTTTTAAGACACTAAAAATTGTCAGGGCTCAAATAAGTAAATAAGACACAAGTTACTTTGTATGTCAGTTTATCTGCTGTAAAAAATACTACTAGAAATTCAGCACAATGCTGGAAACTAAGACTAACAGCACTATTGATTTCAATACAAGACATTCCAAATTCAACACCAACAGAGCTTTTATGATAATATTTGTTGCTTTTCTAAACATTTTCTTATGCTGTCACAGGAAAAAATCATGTTGTAGTACCTTAATATTTTTTGTAAATTGCTATTTTACACTTCAGTAATTCAAATACAAAAATACAAAGTAAAGGAATACAGATATTTCAACTGACATTATGGAAAGATATGCCCTTCCTTTTAAAATAAATTCCTTGAAAGAGTTAACGAAGTTGGTAAACCTGTTCTGCACTAAAGAATTCTGCAATCATTCCAGTGTTTTGCCAGGGGAAAGAAATAAAAATAAAAATAATAATAAAAAATTAGTAAAAAAATAAAAAGAAACACAGAGACTCTTATTACATAATTATAATCCATAGCTAACATACATTAAGATTCTCATTTTAAATATTTAGATGTGTCTTAAAAAATAAAAGCCAGGAAAGTTAACCGCAATAATTTAACATTATCTTTTCACATGTTGAAAATTAGTTTTGTTTCCTTTTATACATGCGGATTGCATTTGCATTCATGAAAGCCTAAAGTAAAACCAAAGTTGCTACGTTATAGTAATACACATTTAATACATGAAAAAAAAAATTGAATACAAAGAGATAGTAGAGCCTCCAAGTTCAGTAGTACCTTGCAATCCAGATAATTTGCTGATTTGAGTGGATTTGCAGGGTACGTTAATCAGTACTGAATTTTGCACAGCACTTCCCAATTTCTAATTTACCGTTTTGCTTTCTGTATTTCTAGGCACTAATGTTTACAATTAACTTTTCTGCAGACACAAACACACACATCATGTATCAACAACCTCAATCTGTTACACAGACACAAGTTGCAAAATTTAAAATAATTAGGTCAGCGAGGCTTCAACCTGTATTCTGGATTGCAGTCTAAATTAGAAAAGCATATCCTCCCCTTCTCAAGACCCACAGCATATGTCAGCACAAAACAGTTCCATGTTTAAACTACTTTCCTAATGGGTCATTCAAGCATCACCTTTGCCTAAAAAGTACTTTACAACAAAAGTATATACATTGTAGGATCAAAGTATGTACCATACGGACAGACCTCCATCTAAGAAGGTAATCAGAGGTACAGTTTATCTTGTATCCTCTATTTTATTATATGTTTAAAAGACATTCCTTTTGCATTAGTTCAGAAGCAGCTATTTTGGTGACAATATTAAAAGTAACCTATACTGACAACATTTCTTCCACAGCACAAGACTGAGCTAAAGTGATGTGGAGCACTTATAGCCTGGTATTTGTAAGCATTTTGTAATTTTATTAGCTTCTGATCTGCATAAGACCAGAAATATTTTTATGGAATACGTCAGCTGCAGCATTCTGTATACTGTTTACATACACACTTAAACTAAAAGACTGATTTAATTAGTTCAATATGCAAACTTAAAAAAAGCTACCAAATGCAATTAGCATGTCTTGCAAGAAATACTTAAATAACTACAGTTTAGATTGAAATCACTATCCTGATAGTAGACCCACACACATGACTATTCTTAGAACTGTGTGTACTATTTTCAGAGGTTTCTTTTTGTTTGGGGTTTTTTTATTTATATTTGGCCTTTTAAATTTATTTTTATGAAGAAATCGTTTTTTCCTAAACTTTAAATATTTATGCATCACACTCAGCAGTAGCATGTGACCATATACTGTTGGTTAAGCATGAAACAGTGGAGAAGCTGACCAGAGGTACACAGAGGGAATGTGCAAATATTACAGTAGATATCAGAACAAGCACTGTCCTTGCTGCTTTTAAGAGAGGAAAAAAAGACCAATTTAAAAAAGAATCAGCACATCTTTCATTACCTACACAGACAATAGGCAGTAGATATACAGCCTGTCATCTGAAACCAGCCTCATGAGTTTTGGTTCAAAACACTAAAGCTATTCTTCACAATGATCTAGCAGACATGCATTGATACAGTATGTAGTGATGCATAAAGACGCTATCTGTGCATTGTACCTATCACTGCAGACTGTGCATAAAGACCAGTACCATAGCTTAAGGAGCACCATTCAATACAGGTGAAAGGGTTTGGGTTTTTTGTTTGGACTTGGGGATTTTGGTTTTTGTATGGGGGCTCTCCCCCCTCAGAAAGCACACCACCATTTTTTTTCCTAACTATTCTGTCAAGCTTCAGTCAGGCCACAGAAAGGGCACCTGAGTCGCCTGACCCCGTACTCATATTCTTGGAAACCATAACACTTGTTTTGAAACGAATCACCTCTGGAGATGGAGGAGGCTTGCTATCAATCACTAACAAGTTAACTCCACATAATAAGGCAGGTTCGGATGCAGACTGATACATTGTGAAATGCTGTATCTAAAATTGATTAGAACAGCACTCAAAATGGATGCAGCCCTCCAAACCACTTCTTCACTCAGAAACATTAATCTCAATTATAAGGAGAGCTTCATAATGGTAGTGCTTGGTATGAAAAAAGTCTGAAATAAATCAGGTTTTATAAGACATAGTAATTAATCAGTTTTAGAACTATGGAAAGGTTGTTAAAGTGGCACATTTTTACAACAGTACTCTTTAAAGCCTCTGTAACCTCCAAATGTTTAGGGGTTTGGTTTTAATTGCATAGCTGACAGTGTGAGTATCTACCCTAGCATTGCGTTTCTGATATATTTTACCACAAGATAAAACTCTTCACAATTACACTGCTATAAAGTTAAAGCATCTATCTTAAGATCACAAGATACACTTCAGCCTATGAAGAAGAATCGTGCGCAAGCATCCTGAAAGAACTTATTTAACCAGTTAGCCTGGGAAGAAAAAATCATTTTGTCAGACCAAAGGCTTTATTATAACACATTAAAATTACTTCTGATCATTTTTTGTGCAGTTGATACTGCACATACAGGAGCTGAAGTCACATTATCACTATATCTGCTGAACCAGTAAGCCGAGAAAGTTTACACGTATTTATTTAATAGAACAGATTACATAGTAAAGCTATTCTTAAAGACCATAATATTATATACGCATAATCTGATTAACCTTCTCTGACATGTAGTACCACAGTTCAAATCTGCCTCCAAATTTTACACAAACGCAACATACCTGTATAAGATTCTGAAAAGATACTTTACAATTTCTCCACGAGAATTTTATATTTTCTTTTGTACACTGCCAGAGAGCTGAGTTTCCCGTACCAGAAACCATTCAGTACAGCAAATGCAGTATCACTATAAAATGAAAGCATTTCTGACCTGAAGTCGTGGCGTAAGTCTTTGGTGTTTTCTTTAAAGTCTATGTAGCAAAATGCCCTTCGCAACAGCACCTGTTCCCCAAAGCCACTGAGCACTCTCAGTTTTTACTGGGCCTAATCCAGAACTGATGCAAGTCTGTGTGAGTTTTTGCATCAGTCTACATGGGCATCAGTCTGAGTAAGGCTCCCTGCCTTTAACTGGGGTAAAGGTATCCAATATCTAACTGAGCTGAGCCTATATTCTGTTAATTGCTGGGGCTCAGAGATGACAAAAACATACTTGCAGGTTGATTATTATTCCATTTTCTGATATTTTATGGGGTTCATATTAAATAGCTGTTTGTTAAAAGCAGCTATTGTGGACTGATTTTTAACTTCAAATCTAGTTTCTATTACCAAATCCTTTTTTCCCCTTTTCCATTTGAACAGAGAATAATTACTCCTGGCTCGAAGAGATTTCACTGAAGGACCAGTCTTAACTTGCTAACTGGATTATGAATGCTATTCTGGATTTTTTTTCCCCTCCAATAAATATTAAACAAAAGAATCTCCTTGGCATGGTCAAGTATTTCTTCTACCAAACAATAACCTTAATCTCAGTGTTCACTTACGTAAACTCATTTTACTTTTTAACCTGATGTATGCATCTAATACTTC